>NW_027362762.1:215475284-216847368 GCF_046119375.1 Phyllobates terribilis
CCAGAGGTGTGATATCTCACTCTCAGGTAAGGATGGAGTGTGGATCAGGACCCGACACCTGCATGCATTACACCACATTGCTGTGGGGCAGGGCGACCAATATGCCTCTGAGATGGGCATGACAGTCCCTGTCCCTGGCTGGAGTGGGGGGAGGGAACACTGAGGAAGGGGAACCCTGTAGTGCAGGAGCAGGGAGGAAGCAGTTCCTGGGTGCATTGAGAAGGGAGTATAAAAGGTGGGCACCATCTTAGTTCAGTGCAGAGAAGTCTGAGCAGAAGTGGCAGGGAGCAGGGGCTCTGCATGAGCTCTGCTCCGGAGGCGGGCCTAGTAACAGAGGCCCAGGCCTGGAAGAGGGAGAAGGAAGGAAGAGGAGCGGAGAAGGCTCAAGGAACGAGGAATGAAGGGATCCCAGGGGTGCGGACGGGCGAGTCGCCACCGCACGCCCGAATCCACCTGCGTGGAGGGGTCAGGCCAAAGGGGGAGACCGGTCCCCGAAACTAGTGGAGGCAGGAAACGACCCTCAGCTAGAAACCGGAGGCTGTGACATTTTATGTGGCGCAGCCCCTCACTACACCCGCTAGGAAGGCACCACATAGGGTCAGGGAAACTGGCGCCAAGTTTACCAAGAGGAGGCCCGAGGCAGCCGGACAGAAGGATTGGTAAGAAAGGCCAGACAAAGGACACACAAAGGGGGTCCTGTGAAGCGCTCCAAAGTTATCTGGGAGTTGTCTGAGCCCCTCACCTGGTGAGCACAGTACGACGTGGGCAGGCGTTACCTGCAGACGTGGTCTGGATAATAAGAACTGTGAGTAAAGGCCCTGGACTGCATCACTGACTCCGTGTCGTTACTGCTGCTGCCCTGCACCATCACCCCCATCCTCCGCATACACTGCCCTGAGGCTATACTCCTCCCGTGGGGAGTTATGCTACGCTCTGCTGCACCCACAACACCAGCCTCAGCGGTCTGCCCTGCAGCGGCGGTTCACTCTGACCGCAATCCACGGGTTTCGTAGTCGGACATTTAAACATCAAAACCACATAAATAGTTCCGCCACTGGTTTGACCACCCTGAGCCACGGAACCGGGTCGCCGCCACGAAGACTACAACCACCAGCATCCACCAAAAAGGGTCCGGCTCCGGGTGTCCCAAGGCCCAGGGGGTGCATCAGAACATTTTCATCACCTTTCACAATCACCAATGGGACAAGGCAGGGATGTCCTCTGTCCCCTCTCTTATACATCCTAGTGACGGAGCACCTGCTCTCATCAATTCGCCATAACCCCAATATTAGGTGGATTGAGGTGGGAGGCACCGAGTACAAGTGCTCTCTATTTGCTGATGATGTCCTAGTATATATCACTCAATCACATATATCCATCCATGCTGTTATAGCTGAAATAGATCACTTTGTTACATGGTCAAATTTTAAAATCAATGCAGCGAAGTCTGAGGCCCTTGATGTCTCCCTCCCCAAATCGATATAGGATTCCATCCAGTCCAACTTTCCCTTTGCCTGGCCCTCACAGGGTATCAAATACTTAGGAACTCCTATTCATAGAGACCTCTCCCATCTATGTTATCTTAATTTTGGGCCCTTTATTGAACAACTCCATACAGACCACGGTTGGCAAGTTAGAACTGTAAGATTCACTACGTGAACCACTGGTGTTTTGTGGAAAAGCACATGTACACTGCGTTCCAAATTATTATGCAAAAAGTGTTTAGGAGTGATAAGGGAAGAATTTGTTTGTTTGTCAGTTAAACTCATTGATGGTGATGTGTGTCAGGGCTCTTTATATCACTGTAAGCAATTGCAGACACCTGTGCTAATTAGTTTGGCAGGTGTGTCCAATGAAAGGCAAGACTACTTAAGAAGGTTGTCTCACATTATTAAGCAGCCTACATTTTCTGCCAAAATGGGAAAGAAAAAGGATGTGTCGGCTGCTGAGAAGCAACAAATTGTGGAGTGTTTAGGTCAAGGCATGACTACAATCAACATTGTGCGATGATCAGGATGAAGTGTCTTGGCAATCAAGAAGTATGTAGCTGATTCACAGTACACACGTGTGCGTGCTGATAAGGGCAAATTGAGGACTCTTTCCTACAGGCAATTACGTCAGGTTGAAAGAGCAGCGGCAAAAAAGCCTTGTCATAGCAGCAGACAAGTTTTTGAAGCTGCTTGTGCCTCCAACGTCCCCCGAACAACAAGATGCAGGGTCCTTCAGAGGTTTGCAGCTGTGCATACGCCATCCTGTCGACCTCCTCTATCCACTTCACACAAGCAGAAATGGCTCCAGTGGGCCAAACATTACATGAAGACTGATTTCAAAACTGTTTTGTTCACGGATGAGTGCCGTGCAGCGCTCGATGGTCCAGATGGATGGAGTGGAGGATGGCTGGTTGATGGACACCCCACGCAAACACGGCTACAGCGCCAACAAGGAGGAGGTGGAGTAATGTTTTGGGCTGGAATCATGGGGAGAGAGATTGTCGGCCCCTTTAGGATCCCTGAAGGCGCTAAAGATGAACTCCATAATGTATGTGGATTTTCTCAAACAGCACTTCCTGCCATGGTTCAAGAAGAAGAACCGTGTATTTCACAGCAAGATCATTTTTCTGCATGATAATGCACCATCTCATGCTGCACATAAAACATCTGCATCTCTGGCTGATATGGGCATAAAAGGGGACAAATTTATGGTGTGACCCCCATGCTCCCCTGACCTGTACCCCATTCAGAACCTTTGGAGCATCATTAAAAGGAGTGTCTATGATGGCGGGAGGCAGTTCACATCTAAGCAACAGCTCTGGGAGGGTATTCTGTCCTCATGCAAAACAATTGAAGCAGAAACCATCCAAAACCTGACAAATTCAATGGACGAGAGAGTTCAGAAGCTCCTTTCGAACAAGGGGTCCTATGTGAAAATGTAACATCACCTAGAATAAAGTTTTGAGTTGAAAACTGTTTGATTTCAGTTTCTAACAACCTGCTAATGCTTATAATTTCAAAAATGACCATTTTTTTGGTCTTTATTAAAATGAAAAGGTTGATCGAAAAGTTTGGGGGATCTAAGAATGTGGCAACCCAGTAGTCATGATTACTTCGAATTCTGACAATATGAGGGTCATGCTGCAGGTAGTGCAGCAAGAAGGCACTTATGTGTCTTGCGCATCTCGGAGCCCCAATATTATTTTCCGGGCTAGATGCAGCTAAAAATTATTATTAATTTTAAATCTGGTGAAGCTTTAGTATAGATGGCCTAATAGGATCAGTGCTGCACACTGCTACAAAGCCCAAATTATTTTCCAGTCAAGATACAGATAAACATGATTAGTAATTTTAAATCTGGTGGAGCTTATTATAGATGGCCTAATAGAATCAGTGCTGCACACTGCTACAAAGCCCAAATTATTTTCCAGCCAAGATACAGATAAACATGATTAGTAATTTGAAAGCTTAAAACGGTTGGTAGGGTGATTTTAACCAATCATCAAGCTTTTACTCTCCCCAGGATGACACAGGGGTAGAAAAGTCGTTTCGGATCCATGATTTGTTCATCTTTATGAACGTGAGTCTGTCTACATTATCAGTGGAGAGCCGCGTGCGCTTATCTGTCAGCACACCACCAGCAGCGCTGAACACACGTTCAGACAGAACGCTGGCTGCGGGGCATGACAAGATCTCCAAGGCGTAAGTGGCTAGCTCCGGCCATTTATCCAGATTGGAAGCCCAAAAAGAGCAAGGGTCCAGTGACACAGTCGTGGCTTCAATGTTTACTTGGAGATACTCCTGTACCATCGTCTCTAGGCGTTGACTATGTGTCAGACTTCTTGTCTCCTGTGGCCTTGCAAAGGATGGGCTAAAAAAGTGGTGAAATGATTCCGCAAAATTGATGTTACCAGCAGATACTGTGGTTCTGTTACGGTTTTAGTGCTGAACACTTGACGGTCCCACGGTTGGCAAGTTGGAACTGTGAGATTCACTACGTGCACCACTGGTATTTTGTGGAAAAGCACATGTAAGATTCTGCAACAGTCTCTGCTGATACTCCTGCATGCGTGCATCCCTTTCTATGGCAGGAATAATTTCTGCAAATTTACTTTTGTACCGGGGATCTAACAGTGTGGCAACCCAGTAGTCAGGATTATTTCTAATTCTCACAATTCGAGGGTCATATGTTGCAGGTAGTGCAGCAAGAAGGCACTCATGTGTGTTGCGCATCCAGGAGCACCAAGTCCCTGTTGTGTTGGTGGCGAGGTAACAATCATGCTTCCTTCCTCTGTCCTCTCCCCCCAACCTCGCACAACAGAAATGTGATCAAGGTCTCCCTCATCTGATGAGTCTTCCATCAGTTCGTCCTCCACTTCTTCCTGGGCTCCTGCACCTTCCTCACTAGTTTGGCTGCTACCATGCGCCCTGGTAAAGCCATCTCCCCCACCCTCACATGCCTGCCGCCTTGGTGCTGCCGACCGTCTGGACCTTGCAGATGTTAGCCCTTCCGCATACAACTCCTCCTCCTCTACTTCCTCCACCTCCTCTTGTGCCACCACCTGACTCCGAATTCTGTTTAACAAGTGCTCCAGCATGTAAATCACCTTAATAGTCATGCTGATAATGGCATCGTCAGCACTAAACATCTTCGTCGCCATTTCAAAACTGTGCAGAAAGGTGCATAGGTCCCTGATCTGAGACCACTCCTCCAGCGTGATTTGCCCCACCTCTGAATCTCGTTGGCCCAGGCTATACGTCAGAACGTATTGCACCAGGGCTTGTCGGTGCTGCCACAGTCGCTGCAACATGTGCAGAGTTGAATTCCACCGGGTAGGCACATCGCATTTTAGCTGGTGAAGTGGCAGGCCCAACGACTTCTGTAGAGATGTAAGTCGCTGAGCTGCGGGATGCGAACGGCGGAAGTGAGCACACAGCAACCGTGCCCTCTGCAGAAGGCCATCTAGTCTGGGATAGTGGGCTAAAAATTGCTGGACAACCAGGTTCAACACGTGAGCCATACAAGGCACGTGTGTGACATTGCCCCGGCGAAGGGCCGCACCCAGGTTTGCAGCATTGTCGCACACGGCCTTCCCTGGTTTCAGGTCCAGTGGAGACAACCATTCATGAAATTGGTTCTCCAGAGCTGACCACAACTCCTCAGCTGTGTGACTCACATTTCCCAGACATTTCAATGTAAAAACCGCCTGATGACGTTGAGCCCTACTGCCAGCATAGTAAGGAGGTGTGCAGGATCCCTTCTGCGCAGTTAGAAAGCTTGTGGCATGACCAGACAGGCTTTGGGTGCAGGTGGAAGACCGAGAGGAGGTTGAGGAGGCAGAAGCAGTGGAGGAACTTTGACATAAAGAGGATTGACGCACAACTCGTGGGGACGGCAAGACTTGGACAGCAGCCCCTTGTCCTGCTGTCACCATAGTTACCCAGTGCCCAGTCAGCGACATGTTACGCCCCTGTCCATGCCTACTCGTCCAAGTGTCTGTGGTGAAATGCACCCTGTCACACACAGAGTTTCTCAAAGAAGCGGTGATGTTGTGTGCGACATGCTGGTGGAGCGCAGGCACACCTTTCTTTGAAAAGTAGTGCCGACTGGGCATCTGGTACTGGGGCACTGCGACGGACATAAGGTCTCGAAAATCCTCTGTGTTCACCAGGCGGAAAGGCAGCATTTCTGTAGCCAAGAGCTTGCAGATGGTGAAATTCAACCTCTTAGCTTTCTCATGGCTAGGAGGAAATGGTCTTTTACTTATCCACATCTGAGGGACCGAGGGCTGGCTATTGTGCTTAGACGGGGTTGATAAGGGTGTCCCCGGCAAACTGCCGGTCTGTGAGGAAGATGCAGGCGGACATGTTAGGTTGCCTTGATCCAAAGGTGGTGCTATCGATGTCGGACAGCGCTCAACACCAGCTGGTGTTACCACCTCCAAAGAAAATGATGACCTGCCAATCACGCTGGCTGTTGCGGGTAAAGAGGTGGCAGGTCTGCGCCCCAAAACAGGTGTGACTGCTGTCCCCCCAGTCACAGAGGATGAAGAGGCCGCGGATGCACAAGATATGGCAGACGGTGGTTGGCCCGGCCGGCTAGGCCGCATTGTAGCACACTGAGCTTCCCACTGCAACTTATGCTTCATGTCCATGTGCCGGTTCATGCATGAAGTACTCAAACTATGTATTTTTTGGCCTCTACTTAGCTTTTGCTGACAAATGTTACAGATAACACGAGTTGGGTCATCTTTATCGATCTGAAAAAATGCCCAGGCTATGCAAGGCTTAGCACCCATGCGACCTGAAGAGCCACCACGACTTGTGGTGAGAGGCAGAGTTGTGTTTGAGGATGCAGTTGTTGACGTGCTTCCAGTACTACGTCTCTGTCCAGGAAGGCGCAACCTGACCTCGTCGTCACTAACATCTTCCTCCACCTCCTCTGCTGACCTCATCTCTTGGCTGACTGTGGGTTGACAGTAAGTGGGATCTCCAACCTCATCATCATCACCCTGTGCGTTATCACACCCGTCGTCCTCAGAGCCAACCTGTTCCTGCCCTGACAAAAAACTAAAGTTGTCGCACCAATCAGGTATTTGAGTCTTATCATCGTCTTCCTCATTGTCTCCACCAACAGGAGTTACAGTTTGGGAATGAGGGTCTACATTATGGTCAGAACCTTCTGCGTCTGGTCCTGGATCCGACTCATAAAGATTCTGGGCATCAGTGCAGATCATTTCCTCGTCTGGATTCACAGAAGCGCTGGAGTCGACCTCTGATTCCCAGGCTATAGTATGAGTAAACAGCTCTGCAGACTCAACCATCTGTTCTACCTCATACTCAGACGGGCAGCTGGAGATTTGGGAGCTGTGAGGAAGCAAGTGCGATTGGGGTGACACCTTTGAGGACTGGAGTATTTGTGATGTTGAAGTTGATGTGGAGGAGAGCCCACTTAAAGGAGCACTTGATATCCGTTGAAGCACCTGCTGTTTTTGTGCCTCATCTGGAATTTGTAGCGATTGGCGTGGCCGTAAGAAAGGGATCTTATCACATTGTCCGCTAAAAGAAGTAGACATTTTAGTTTGGCTGGAAGATGGTCTTTCTTCTGCAGATGTTACTGTTGCTTTAACACCTACCCCACGGACACAACCTTTTTTCCCCTTCCCAACACGCCTATTCCCCTTTCCACCAGCAGCAGGCCTTTTTCCACTCATTTTGGTGGTTAACTAATTCACAACTCTGGAGTTGTTTGCACAAAAAAACAATGGATGGGAACCGAGCAGAGCTGAGTGGCCAAACTGTGGTATTAGGCCAAAACTATTGGCTGGGTTAGATGCAGAAAAAAATTATATTCAATTTGCAACCTGATGGAGGTCTGTATAGATGGATTAATAGAACAAGTCCCACACACAGCTAGAAGCCCAATATTTTTTCAGAGGTAGATGCAGAAAAAAATATATTCAGTTTGCAACCTGATGGAGGTCAGTATAGATGGACTAATACAACAAGTCCCACACACAGCTAGAAGACCAATATTTTTTCAGAGGTAGATGCAGAAAAAAATATATTCAGTTTGCAACCTGATGGAGGTCTGTATAGATGGATTAATAGAACAAGTCCCACACACAGCTAGAAGCCCAATATTTTTTCAGAGGTAGATGCAGAAAAAAATATATTCAGTTTGCAACCTGATGGAGGTCTGTATAGATGGACTAATACAACAAGTCCCACACACAGCTAGAAGCCCAATATTTTTTCAGAGGTAGATGCAGAAAAAAATATATTCAGTTTGCAACCTGATGGAGGTCTGTATAGATGGACTAATAGAACAAGTCCCACACACAGCTAGAAGCCCAAATATTTTTTCAGAGGTACTGTAGATGCAGATAAAAATTATTTTTAATTTGCAACCTGATGGAGGTCAGTATAGATGGACTAATACAACAAGTCCCACACACAGCTAGAAGCCCAATATTTTTTCAGAGGTAGATGCAGAAAAAAATATATTCAGTTTGCAACCTGATGGAGGTCAGTATAGATGGACTAATACAACAAGTCCCACACACAGCTAGAAGCCCAATATTTTTTCAGAGGTAGATGCAGAAAAAAATATATTCAGTTTGCAACCAGATGGAGGTCTGTATAGATGGATTAATAGAACAAGTCCCACACACAGCTAGAAGCCCAATATTTTTTCAGAGGTAGATGCAGAAAAAAATATATTCAGTTTGCAACCTGATGGAGGTCTGTATAGATGGATTAATAGAACAAGTCCCACACACAGCTAGAAGCCCAATATTTTTTCAGAGGTAGATGCAGAAAAAATACATTCAGTTTGCAACCTGATGGAGGTCTGTAAAGATGGATTAATAGAACAAGTCCCACACACAGCTAGAAGCCCAATATTTTTTCAGAGGTAGATGCAGAAAAAAATATATTCAGTTTGCAACCTGATGGAGGTCAGTATAGATGGACTAATACAACAAGTCCCACACACAGCTAGAAGCCCAATATTTTTTCAGAGGTAGATGCAGAAAAAAATATATTCAGTTTGCAACCTGATGGAGGTCAGTATAGATGGACTAATACAACAAGTCCCCCACACAGTTAGAAGCCCAATATTTTTTCAGAGGTAGATGCAGAAAAAAATATATTCAGTTTGCAACCTGATGGAGGTCTGTATAGATGGATTAATAGAACAAGTCCCACACACAGCTAGAAGCCCAATATTTTTTCAGAGGTAGATGCAGAAAAAGATATATTCAGTTTGCAACCTGATGGAGGTCTGTATAGATGGATTAATAGAACAAGTCCCACACACAGCTAGAAGCCCAATATTTTTTCAGAGGTAGATGCAGAAAAAAATATATTCAGTTTGCAACCTGATGGAGGTCTGTATAGATGGATTATTAGAACAAGTCCCACACACAGCTAGAAGCCCAATATTTTTTCAGAGGTAGATGCAGAAAAAAATATATTCAGTTTGCAACCTGATGGAGGTCTGTATAGATGGATTAATAGAACAAGTCCCACACACAGCTAGAAGCCCAATATTTTTTCAGAGGTAGATGCAGAAAAAAATATATTCAGTTTGCAACCTGATGGAGGTCTGTATAGATGGATTAATAGAACAAGTCCCACACACAGCTAGAAGCCCAATATTTTTTCAGAGGTAGATGCAGAAAAAAATATATTCAGTTTGCAACCTGATGGAGGTCAGTATAGATGGACTAATACAACAAGTCCCACACACAGCTAGAAGCCCAATATTTTTTCAGAGGTAGATGCAGAAAAAAATATATTCAGTTTGCAACCTGATGGAAGTCAGTATAGATGGACTAATACAACAAGTCCCACACACAGCTAGAAGCCCAATATTTTTTCAGAGGTAGATGCAGAAAAAAATATATTCAGTTTGCAACCTGATGGAGGTCAGTATAGATGGACTAATACAACAAGTCCCACACACAGCTAGAAGCCCAATATTTTTTCAGAGGTAGATGCAGAAAAAAATATATTCAGTTTGCAACCTGATGGAGGTCTGTATAGATGGATTAATAGAACAAGTCCCACACACAGCTAGAAGCCCAATATTTTTTCAGAGGTAGATGCAGAAAAAAATATATTCAGTTTGCAACCTGATGGAGGTCTGTATAGATGGATTAATAGAACAAGTCCCACACACAGCTAGAAGCCCAATATTTTTTCAGAGGTAGATGCAGAAAAAAATATATTCAGTTTGCAACCTGATGGAGGTCTGTATAGATGGATTAATAGAACAAGTCCCACACACAGCTAGAAGCCCAATATTTTTTCAGAGGTAGATGCAGAAAAAAATATATTCAGTTTGCAACCTGATGGAGGTCAGTATAGATGGACTAATACAACAAGTCCCACACACAGCTAGAAGCCCAATATTTTTTCAGAGGTAGATGCAGAAAAAAATATATTCAGTTTGCAACCTGATGGAAGTCAGTATAGATGGACTAATACAACAAGTCCCACACACAGCTAGAAGCCCAATATTTTTTCAGAGGTAGATGCAGAAAAAAATATATTCAGTTTGCAACCTGATGGAGGTCAGTATAGATGGACTAATACAACAAGTCCCACACACAGCTAGAAGCCCAATATTTTTTCAGAGGTAGATGCAGAAAAAAATATATTCAGTTTGCAACCTGATGGAGGTCTGTATAGATGGATTAATAGAACAAGTCCCACACACAGCTAGAAGCGCAATATTTTTTCAGAGGTAGATGCAGAAAAAAATATATTCAGTTTGCAACCTGATGGAGGTCAGTATAGATGGACTAATACAACAAGTCCCACACACAGCTAGAAGCCCAATATTTTTTCAGAGGTAGATGCAGAAAAAAATATATTCAGTTTGCAACCTGATGGAGGTCTGTATAGATGGACTAATAGAACAAGTCCCACACACAGCTAGAAGCCCAAATATTTTTTCAGAGGTACTGTAGATGCAGATAAAAATTATTTTTAATTTGCAACCTGATGGAGGTCAGTATAGATGGACTAATACAACAAGTCCCACACACAGCTAGAAGCCCAATATTTTTTCAGAGGTAGATGCAGAAAAAAATATATTCAGTTTGCAACCTGATGGAGGTCAGTATAGATGGACTAATACAACAAGTCCCACACACAGCTAGAAGCCCAATATTTTTTCAGAGGTAGATGCAGAAAAAAATATATTCAGTTTGCAACCAGATGGAGGTCTGTATAGATGGATTAATAGAACAAGTCCCACACACAGCTAGAAGCCCAATATTTTTTCAGAGGTAGATGCAGAAAAAAATATATTCAGTTTGCAACCTGATGGAGGTCTGTATAGATGGATTAATAGAACAAGTCCCACACACAGCTAGAAGCCCAATATTTTTTCAGAGGTAGATGCAGAAAAAATATATTCAGTTTGCAACCTGATGGAGGTCTGTATAGATGGATTAATAGAACAAGTCCCACACACAGCTAGAAGCCCAATATTTTTTCAGAGGTAGATGCAGAAAAAAATATATTCAGTTTGCAACCTGATGGAGGTCAGTATAGATGGACTAATACAACAAGTCCCACACACAGCTAGAAGCCCAATATTTTTTCAGAGGTAGATGCAGAAAAAAATATATTCAGTTTGCAACCTGATGGAGGTCAGTATAGATGGACTAATACAACAAGTCCCCCACACAGTTAGAAGCCCAATATTTTTTCAGAGGTAGATGCAGAAAAAAATATATTCAGTTTGCAACCTGATGGAGGTCTGTATAGATGGATTAATAGAACAAGTCCCACACACAGCTAGAAGCCCAATATTTTTTCAGAGGTAGATGCAGAAAAAAATATATTCAGTTTGCAACCTGATGGAGGTCTGTATAGATGGATTAATAGAACAAGTCCCACACACAGCTAGAAGCCCAATATTTTTTCAGAGGTAGATGCAGAAAAAAATATATTCAGTTTGCAACCTGATGGAGGTCTGTATAGATGGATTAATAGAACAAGTCCCACACACAGCTAGAAGCCCAATATTTTTTCAGAGGTAGATGCAGAAAAAAATATATTCAGTTTGCAACCTGATGGAGGTCTGTATAGATGGATTAATAGAACAAGTCCCACACACAGCTAGAAGCCCAATATTTTTTCAGAGGTAGATGCAGAAAAAAATATATTCAGTTTGCAACCAGATGGAGGTCTGTATAGATGGATTAATAGAACAAGTCCCACACACAGCTAGAAGCCCAATATTTTTTCAGAGGTAGATGCAGAAAAAAATATATTCAGTTTGCAACCTGATGGAGGTCTGTATAGATGGATTAATAGAACAAGTCCCACACACAGCTAGAAGCCCAATATTTTTTCAGAGGTAGATGCAGAAAAAATATATTCAGTTTGCAACCTGATGGAGGTCTGTAAAGATGGATTAATAGAACAAGTCCCACACACAGCTAGAAGCCCAATATTTTTTCAGAGGTAGATGCAGAAAAAAATATATTCAGTTTGCAACCTGATGGAGGTCAGTATAGATGGACTAATACAACAAGTCCCACACACAGCTAGAAGCCCAATATTTTTTCAGAGGTAGATGCAGAAAAAAATATATTCAGTTTGCAACCTGATGGAGGTCAGTATAGATGGACTAATACAACAAGTCCCCCACACAGTTAGAAGCCCAATATTTTTTCAGAGGTAGATGCAGAAAAAAATATATTCAGTTTGCAACCTGATGGAGGTCTGTATAGATGGATTAATAGAACAAGTCCCACACACAGCTAGAAGCCCAATATTTTTTCAGAGGTAGATGCAGAAAAAAATATATTCAGTTTGCAACCTGATGGAGGTCTGTATAGATGGATTAATAGAACAAGTCCCACACACAGCTAGAAGCCCAATATTTTTTCAGAGGTAGATGCAGAAAAAAATATATTCAGTTTGCAACCTGATGGAGGTCTGTATAGATGGATTATTAGAACAAGTCCCACACACAGCTAGAAGCCCAATATTTTTTCAGAGGTAGATGCAGAAAAAAATATATTCAGTTTGCAACTTGATGGAGGTCTGTATAGATGGATTAATAGAACAAGTCCCACACACAGCTAGAAGCCCAATATTTTTTCAGAGGTAGATGCAGAAAAAAATATATTCAGTTTGCAACCTGATGGAGGTCTGTATAGATGGATTAATAGAACAAGTCCCACACACAGCTAGAAGCCCAATATTTTTTCAGAGGTAGATGCAGAAAAAAATATATTCAGTTTGCAACCTGATGGAGGTCAGTATAGATGGACTAATACAACAAGTCCCACACACAGCTAGAAGCCCAATATTTTTTCAGAGGTAGATGCAGAAAAAAATATATTCAGTTTGCAACCTGATGGAAGTCAGTATAGATGGACTAATACAACAAGTCCCACACACAGCTAGAAGCCCAATATTTTTTCAGAGGTAGATGCAGAAAAAAATATATTCAGTTTGCAACCTGATGGAGGTCAGTATAGATGGACTAATACAACAAGTCCCACACACAGCTAGAAGCCCAATATTTTTTCAGAGGTAGATGCAGAAAAAAATATATTCAGTTTGCAACCTGATGGAGGTCAGTATAGATGGACTAATACAACAAGTCCCACACACAGCTAGAAGCCCAATATTTTTTCAGAGGTAGATGCAGAAAAAAATATATTCAGTTTGCAACCTGATGGAGGTCTGTATAGATGGACTAATAGAACAAGTCCCACACACAGCTAGAAGCCCAAATATTTTTTCAGAGGTACTGTAGATGCAGATAAAAATTATTTTTAATTTGCAACCTGATGGAGGTCAGTATAGATGGACTAATACAACAAGTCCCACACACAGCTAGAAGCCCAATATTTTTTCAGAGGTAGATGCAGAAAAAAATATATTCAGTTTGCAACCTGATGGAGGTCAGTATAGATGGACTAATACAACAAGTCCCACACACAGCTAGAAGCCCAATATTTTTTCAGAGGTAGATGCAGAAAAAAATATATTCAGTTTGCAACCGGATGGAGGTCTGTATAGATGGATTAATAGAACAAGTCCCACACACAGCTAGAAGCCCAATATTTTTTCAGAGGTAGATGCAGAAAAAAATATATTCAGTTTGCAACCTGATGGAGGTCTGTATAGATGGATTAATAGAACAAGTCCCACACACAGCTAGAAGCCCAATATTTTTTCAGAGGTAGATGCAGAAAAAATATATTCAGTTTGCAACCTGATGGAGGTCTGTATAGATGGATTAATAGAACAAGTCCCACACACAGCTAGAAGCCCAATATTTTTTCAGAGGTAGATGCAGAAAAAAATATATTCAGTTTGCAACCTGATGGAGGTCAGTATAGATGGACTAATACAACAAGTCCCACACACAGCTAGAAGCCCAATATTTTTTCAGAGGTAGATGCAGAAAAAAATATATTCAGTTTGCAACCTGATGGAGGTCATTATAGATGGACTAATACAACAAGTCCCCCACACAGTTAGAAGCCCAATATTTTTTCAGAGGTAGATGCAGAAAAAAATATATTCAGTTTGCAACCTGATGGAGGTCTGTATAGATGGATTAATAGAACAAGTCCCACACACAGCTAGAAGCCCAATATTTTTTCAGAGGTAGATGCAGAAAAAAATATATTCAGTTTGCAACCTGATGGAGGTCTGTATAGATGGATTAATAGAACAAGTCCCACACACAGCTAGAAGCCCAATATTTTTTCAGAGGTAGATGCAGAAAAAAATATATTCAGTTTGCAACCTGATGGAGGTCTGTATAGATGGATTAATAGAACAAGTCCCACACACAGCTAGAAGCCCAATATTTTTTCAGAGGTAGATGCAGAAAAAAATATATTCAGTTTGCAACCTGATGGAGGTCTGTATAGATGGATTAATAGAACAAGTCCCACACACAGCTAGAAGCCCAATATTTTTTCAGAGGTAGATGCAGAAAAAAATATATTCAGTTTGCAACCTGATGGAGGTCTGTATAGATGGATTAATAGAACAAGTCCCACACACAGCTAGAAGCCCAATATTTTTTCAGAGGTAGATGCAGAAAAAAATATATTCAGTTTGCAACCTGATGGAGGTCAGTATAGATGGACTAATACAACAAGTCCCACACACAGCTAGAAGCCCAATATTTTTTCAGAGGTAGATGCAGAAAAAAATATATTCAGTTTGCAACCTGATGGAAGTCAGTATAGATGGACTAATACAACAAGTCCCACACACAGCTAGAAGCCCAATATTTTTTCAGATGTAGATGCAGAGAAAAATATATTCAGTTTGCAACCTGATGGAGGTCTGTATAGATGGATTAATAGAACAAGTCCCACACACAGCTAGAAGCCCAATTTTTTTTCAGAGGTAGATGCAGATAAAAATATATTCAGTTTGCAACCTGATGGAGGTCAGTATAGATGGACTAATACAACAAGTCCCACACACAGCTAGAAGCCCAATATTTTTTCAGAGGTAGATGCAGAAAAAAATATATTCAGTTTGCAACCTGATGGAGGTCAGTATAGATGGACTAATACAACAAGTCACACACACAGCTAGAAGCCCAATATTTTTTCAGAGGTAGATGCAGAAAAAAATATATTCAGTTTGCAACCTGATGGAGGTCTGTATAGATGGATTAATAGAACAAGTCCCACACACAGCTAGAAGCCCAATATTTTTTCAGAGGTAGATGCAGAAAAAAATATATTCAGTTTGCAACCTGATGGAGGTCTGTATAGATGGATTAATAGAACAAGTCCCACACACAGCTAGAAGCCCAATATTTTTTTCAGAGGTAGATGCAAAAAAAAATATATTCAGTTTGCAACCTGATGGAGGTCTGTATAGATGCATTAATAGAACAACTCCCACACACAGCTAGAAGCCCAATATTTTTTCAGAGCTAGATGCAGAAAAAAATTATATTCAATTTGCAACCTGATGGAGGTCAGTATAGATGGACTAATAGAATGATGCTATGCCCAAAAGATTTTACTTCACTAGGTGCAGTAAAAAAATTGGTATTCTATACACAGGTGGTATATCTTGCAACACAGATAGGCTACTCCACTGACTAACACACTCTGCAATAGGCCAAAAAGGATTAGCTTTGCTAGATTCAGCCAAATGCTGTGTAAAAAACTTGCACAGCACTGGCACAGACCTGCCTGGCAAAAACTGATAGGAACTGATGTAACCTAGTCCTGAAAAGGACTCCAATTACAATTAGTCTTTACTCCCACAATCTATCTATTTAAGAGCACAGACCTGCCTGATAAAAGTCGTAGGAAATGCTGTAACCTAGTCTTTAAAAGGACTGCAATCACAACTATTCCCTACTCCCAAGCTATCTGTAGATTTGTGCGAAAATTGGCTTGAAATTAACAAGGTATAGCGCACACAGCAACAGCGGTGCCGTCTAACACACAGCTGCAGCAGTGAGAAAATGGTGGCGACGGGGAAAATGGCTTGGTCTTATAGGGCAAGGACATGTGACATACACTGCCAATGACACATGCCCTTGCTTGTGTGAAAAAAAGCACTTCGCTCCGTGTGTGCGCTGCTGATAGGCTGACAGATTGCACCTCCCCACTGCAAATGCGGGAAAGAGAAAAAAAAATGGAGATCTTCATTGTTCCTGCAGAGATCCATCCCCTGCCCCTCCCCCCACCCCGCTGTACACTCAAACTGCGTATTAACATTAATTTTCATCATTACTGAGAAAAAATCCAGTTATGATTTTGGTGCACGAAAAGTTATCGAACATAACCTCGAATAGCCGAATTTTTCTCAAATTGTTCGTGTTCGCCGAACAGCTCGAACACCGCCCAAAACAGCTCGAATTTGAGATTGGCGAACAGTTCGAGTAGAACAACGCTCATCTCTACTGTTTATGGACCATGGCTGTTGCTGTAAAATGCAACTAAGAAAATGTCAGGAAAATCCTACTAGAACAACTAAACTTTATATGGGGTTATTCAGAATCACTTTAAATGATGGCAGCTGTGTACTGACTAATATTTAACATGAGTTTAAATATGATTGGCTAATTTTGAACACAACCCCATCCCCAAGTCTGAGAGGGTGTGCAACTATATTATTTTTTTTATTTCCCCCCTTAAAATTATTTCAGCTTGTTTCTCAATGGATTTGCACAGATTATCAGTAATGATAAAGGTGGAAAAAGTTCTAAAATTATTCTTCTTGTCATATTGAAAGTGATGTGTAGACATTTTTATCCATTATCCATTATATATACAAGAAAAAGCAGAGAAATTATTATATAAATGGACATTAAAAAAAAGCAGAATGAGCTTGGAGAGTAAATCCTTAAAGGAGTTGTCTGGTCTAAAACAATAAGTCTGCAGTCTTTCTATGTGACTGCAGACTTGTAAATCCTCACTGCGCACGCACCGCGCGGTGTAAAAATGCTACTGTGTCAGTGCCTTAATGGCGGTCACGGAACCGCAAGTATCCGACTAGACTATTTCTGGCCTAGCGCAGTACACTTGCATTGAGCGCGGCAGAAACAGTCTAGTCGGATTCTGGCCAGGAGTATGCAAATCGCATACTTGAGATCACTTGACCGCCACTCTGACACCAGAGAATCCTCACAGCGCGCAGTGCGTGCACTGTGAGGATTCACAAGTCTGCAGTCACATACAGTGACTGCAGACTTATTGTTTTAGGCCAGACAACCCCTTTAATTAGTTTAGATAAGCGGTATAAAAGTTTTATTGTCGTAATTTTCATGTAAGATCAGAGACCTGGTGCCCTCACTCTCTCTGGAGAAGATTCCTCAGATATTGTAGTCATTCATAAATCCTTGTGACAGATTTAGTCCTGTGTAGAGTGTATTAAAAACTGTCGTAAATTTGTATTTTCAGACCCTTCTGCCTTTTGCCTTTTAAAAATTACAACTTTCATACGGTTTATGTTTTGTCTTGGACCAAAGAACTAGTTAGCCACAGTAGATTGGTCTTTTTGTCTTGTAATTGTGTGGCAATGATGAAATCTCATCCTTTACTTTCCATTTCTGCCATGTTTGTCCAACATAGCAATCCCCAGGAGGATATTTATTGCACAAAGTTAGGTCCCCCACATTGAATGTAGAACATGTGAGTGTCCCTGGAGTCTTATAATCCTGCTGTGGGAAACTGTATCTTGTCTTTTGTCTTTATATAAGTACAGTTTTTGCAGCTTCTTACATTGTAAGGATAGGCTCCTTTTGGTGTATCCGAGGGCATTGAGCGACTGATCATGATCTTTCTTAAATTTGTAGGTAGCATAGCAAGAGAGCTTCTTTGAATACTGTTTTTAGCTGGTTATCCTTGTGTAAGATGTGGTGAAGTTTTCTTCCTGTCATTCTTAGTATCTCAAGCTGTGGGCTTAAAATCACTACCAGACACAGGGCCAGCTCCAGGTTTTTGTGGGCCCCTGGTGAAAGAGTCTCAGTGGGCCCCTTTAACACATACCACGATTCATGATGAACAGATACCGCAGAGAAATATATATATATAGTACAAGGCCAAAGATTTCATTTCTTACATTACATGAGCGATATCTATTATAAATTCCACAATAGCTCAGAAACCCGCAAATGCCTCTATACAGAATACTGGCCCCCATAAAATGCTCCATACACGATACTGGTCCCCATATAATGCTCCATACAGGATAAAGGCCCCCTTATAACGCTCCATACAGGATACTGGCCCCCATATAACTCTCCATGCAGGCTGTGCCCCCACATAATGCTCCATGCAGGCTGTTCCCCCCACATAATGCCCCATGCAGGCTGCTGCCCCACATAATGCCCACGCAGGCTGTTCCCCCCTTATAATGCTGCACGCAGGCTGTCACCCCCCTTATAATGCCCCATGCAGGATGTCATCCCCCCTTATAATACCCCATGCAGGATGTCACCCCACCTTATAATGCCCCATGCAGGATGTCACCCCCCCCTTATAATACCCCATGCAAGATGTCACACCCCCCTTATAATACCCCATGCAGGATGTCACCCCCCCTTATAATGCCCCATGCAGGATGTCACCCTCCCTTATAATGCTTCATGTAGGATGTCACCCCCCTTATAATGCCCCATGCAGGATGTCACCCCCCTTATAATGCCCCATGCAGGATATCACCCCCCATATAATGTCCCATGCAGGATGTCACCCCCCTTATAATGCCCCATGCAGGATGTCACTCCCCCCCCATATAATGCCCCATGCTGGATTTCACCCCCCCCATATAATGCCCCATGCCTCCATACGTTAAAAAAAAAAATCAAATACTCACCTCACTTCTCCTCACCTGCTGCCGCTGCTCTGGACTCCTCAGCGTCGCCGACGTCTTCCCGCTCTGCGCTGTGACAGCTCAGGAGAGGGCGCGGTGGAAAGACCGGACCTGCTGCGGAGGCACGGGTAAGTATTGTGCCGGCTGCCGGGGCCCGGAGCAAGCGGGTGGGGAGTGCAGGTGCTGGCACCGCTCTCCTCCGCTCACGGGTCCCATAGCGTGGCGAGGTGCCCGACGGCGAGTGGGCCCCCCTGCCTGCTCAGGGCCCGGCACTTGCCCGGGTGCGTCGGGTGATGACGCCGGGCCTGACCAGAGGTACACGATTGTTTTCTGTTTTTTTTTCTTTCTATTAAAGTACTTAACTTCTGAGGATCCTGGTGGCTCTAATGATCTGATCATCAGTGGAGGTGGGATGGTAAGCTTGATTTAAAAATGTTCTTTTAAAGATGGGTCAAATGTTCATCCCTGTCGGTTGGATTGGAAACGAGATAATCATATCTGATGGCCTGGCTGTAGACAATGGACTTTTTTATATGTTTGGCTATGAAGCTGTCCAATCTGACGTATGTAGGCCGGTCAAAAAGTTTGCAATACAGGGATGTCTGTATTGAACTATTTTGAATTTTTACAGTAATGTCCAGAAAGTTGATTTCTGTATTTCAGTGCTCCAATGTCAAGCTTAAGGTGGGATGAAATACATTGAATCTTAGATGGAATTTTATTAATTATTTTTGATATGTGTATATATATATATATATATGTGTTTATATATGTTTACAAATATACAGTGCTCAGCATAAATGCATACACCCTCTTTGGAAAGTAAGATTTTAACCAATATCTTTCTGATTACAAGAACAATTTCCAATATTTTGACAAGACTGAGTTTCATAGGACATTTTTTAACCCATAACATGAAAGTAAGTTTAATAATATAACTTGCATTATAAAATCTTCAGTTTTACTCAAATTAGTTGATACAAAAAGGAATACACCCTACATCAAAAACTATTACATCTAACATCTAATATTTTGTATGACCAACATGATTTTTAAGGACAGCACCAAGTCTCCTAAGCATGGAATGAACAAGTTGGGGACATATTGCGACATCTGTCTTTTTCCATTCTTCAAAAACAACCTCTTCTAGAGCCTGGATGCTGGATGTAGAGCAATGCTTAATTTGTCTCTTCAGAATTCTCCATAGATGTTTCGGTTAGGTTCAGATCAGGGGACATAATTGGCCACTGAATCACTTTCTTTATTCTTCTTCAGAAATGCAACAGATGTGTGTTTTGGATTGTCATGTTAGAAAAGTGCACGTCTACCAAAGGCATGGAGATATAATGCATTTAGAAAAATGAAGTCAGAAAAATGCATGGTGTTCACAGTGAAACATCGTAATGGCAGGGTCCTTATGTGGGGTTATATGAATCCTGGTGTTGGAGAGCTACATGTCATTGTGGGTTTCTTGATTCACAGATGTACTGCCCTTTATTGAAAGAGAAGGTGCCACCATCACTTTGTGCCCTTGGTAGATGTGAACTTTTCCAACATGACAATAATCCAAAACACACATCTGAGGTCACTGTTGCATTTCTTAATAAGAACAGTGTGAAAGTGATTCAGTTACCAAGTATGTCTGAACCCAACCATGAGTAAGGCTTAAAGGGGTACTCCGGGGAGATAAAAAAAATTGTATTGTCCATGCCCTCATAAACTTTAAAGATGAGATGCCTAGTGCAGTTCTATTAACTTTATAAGACTTGTAATTCAGTGTCACAGGAGCTCCTCACTGCTCCCCACTCCCATCTGGGATAATATGTCACACAGCAGTGTGAAGCTCCACGCTGTGAGTAACAGAAGAGGGAGCATGGCCTCCTCCTGGCTTTTAGTAGCAGCAGCCAGACCTCTGATGTCCCCTTCACTGCAGTAGGATATGAGGGGGTGTGGCCTGCCCCTGGCTTCTAGTAGTAGCCAGTCCCCTGATAATGTATGCTTCACTACAGGGCTACTAGAAGGGATTAGGCCACGTCCCCTCATCTTAGACTGTAGACAAGGAGACATTTTCAGGGGCTGACATGACAGGAGCTGCTCTTCACTGCTCACCCCTCCCATCTGGGACATTACAGCAGTGTGCAGCTCCACGCTTTTAATATCAGCCAGTCTCCTGATAATATCTGTTTTCCTGCAGGGAGCAGGGGGCATGGCTACCCTTCTTCTAGGTCTGTCTGTTACTCATGGCGGGGAGTTTCACACTGCTGTGTGATGTATTGTCCTAGATGGAAGGTGGAAGCAGTGAGGAGCAGCTCCTGTCACACTGAATTTCAAGTCTTCTGAAGATTATAGGACTGCACTGGTCATCTCATCTTTATAGTTTATGAGGGCAGGGAGAGTACAAACATTTTTAATCTCCCCGGAATACCCCTTTAATGTGGAAACACGTGGATTTGCACTGTCACTTTTGTGACTGTTCTATTTTTTTGCACCACAATTTTAAATATGGAATAAAGGAACTGATTTTTTAATCTACGGGCTGTCCAACTGGATCTTCAAAGTACTTGCAAGTATCCCTTCTATGTTTCTCTGACACTTCTGAACCGAGAATCACCTGGGCTCTCCTGGAGTAAGCTGACTCTCCTACATATTCCTTACACTGCTTGATGAAGAGACCTAAGTAGTCTTGAAAGCTTTCATTATAACATCATTTATTTTATTTTTGCTAGCCATTAAAAGGTATCATATCTTTAAGATTATTATTTGATTCTCTTACTGAGAGCAATCAGAGATTTGAAAAATACTTTCAACCTATATGTACTTTAAAAGCATCAAGTGTGATGTCTTTACAGCATCCATGTTCCCGCTCAATATAATAAATTGGATAGGTCATCAATATCAGATTAGTGGGGGTCTGATACTCAGCATCCCTACTAATCATTTATTGACAATTTTACAGATGGACAGATGTAAACAGTGTACCCAGATGAACAGCACAGCTCTGTAGACTGTGTAGCTACTTTGCCGAGAACTGAAGCTCAGCTCATATTCAATTAACCCTCAACTGGTGAGGTGGGGTTTGCCACACCCCAGGGAATTTTTGTTCTGCTGCCATTCTTTGAAAAATGCTGGTATGAGGATACGTGTCTCACTAGCTTCCATCCATTTGTGGTTGTCAAAAATTTGTTATACTCATGTGTAATCAATTGCCAATAAGAAAATGATTAAAACAAACGTGATCTTTGCATTTTCTGTAAAAATAAGAGATTTCTAAACACTGGGGTATAGGAAACTCCACATCAACAGTTGCATGACAAAAACCCCACCTCACCAGTTGAGGGTTAATTAATTGCAAATTTTCTGGGCACAAATCTGCTCAGCATTTCTTCTTTCCATATTGATGTACCCTTGTAACCTAAACAGTTTTGAGTATCAAGCCATGCTCAGATGAAACAAAAAGTTGCAATAAAAAGCCAGGAAATGTAAAATCTTCATGAAATTCTGTTGAAGCACAGGTTAGGACCAGAATATTTTGGTTAATGAAGGGATCAGCAGAATATGCCTCATACCACACATTTGTGCAATGAAAGTTGAACCCTGCCATTAGTAACACAATCTGCAGCTGCTGTAATGTAGCTGCTGAGTATATTGAAAAGAGTGAATCATCATATTAGAAAATACTCTGTCACCTTGTTGATTGTCCAGTTTTGGCAGACAGTTAAAGCCATGCTAACAAGCGGCTCTCTGTGCAGGGGATAGGACTAAAATCACATAATGGCAGATTTTATTATACTCCCTTTTATAAAAGAATCATGGAAAGTCAATATATTCAATCCATCATCTGTAACTCATCCAGTAGCTTGTAATTGACATATTTAGTTTAATTCTATAAGCATTGTTGCTTTGTTGTCTTTTAAAATCACTGGATTCCCATTTTTGGAATATTGACTTTAAACATAGTTAAATATTTAATAATATATCAGTAAAGTCATTATAGGGCGTTTCCAAAATGCAAAGTGTAAATTCACCTTTAAATACCACATCTACTCATATTTTAGGTCCAGTTAGGTCCAGAGATATCTGGACCGTGACATAAGTTTTGGCATTTTAGCTATTTACCAAAACTTATCCAAGAAACAGTTATATAATCAATATGGGCTTAAAGTACAGACTGTCAGCATAAGGCCACGGCCCCACTATCAGTATTTGTTCAGTATTTTTTCTCAGGAGTGGGAGCCAAAACCAGATGAGGAACAATCAGAGATAAGGTATAATAGAAACAAGACACCAATTCTGCATTTATCACCCACTCCTGGGTTTGGCTCCTACTCCTGAGAAAAAATACTGACCGAATACTGATAGTGGGGCAGTGGCCTTAAATTGAGGGTATTCACATCCTAATTGGAGTAAAGTTTTAGGAATTACAGCTCCTTAATACATTCTACAAAAAAAAAACAGCACACTGGTGAACTTGGAAACTCAAAAGGCCTGGACATCCACAGAAGACAACAGAGGTGGGTGATTATAGAATCCTTTTCATGGTGAAGAAAAACTCCTTCACAGTATCCACACAAGTAAGGCTGTGTGCCCACGATGCGTTTTTAATGCGTTTCCGCAGCATTTTTGCAGCTGCGGAAACGCATGGTAGAAGGGCAGCTGTGACGCCTCGCAGCCCACACCCTGGGAAGTAGGGTTACTCGGAGCCGGGCCTGTTGCTGGTGTTAAGGGGATGCAGTCGTGGCCTAGGCCCGTTCCGCGCCCAGGGTGGTCACATTAAAAAGATGTAATGGGCTTTCAGGGTTGAGTGGCACCTCGACCACGCCACCCACGGTATCCGGCGACAGCCACCAGCGCCGCCGCAGCCCCCCGAGGCGGGATGCAGTGGCAGCCGAGGATGGTACTACTCCCCACAGGCGGAGCAGGGTCCCAGGGCAGAGACGAGGACGAAGGAAGTCGTAGTGTAGAAGTTCTGGTGCTGCGTGGTGCGGTGCAGAAATAAAGAGTCCGGAGGCCATAGGGGTTGACTTCCAGGGTTTTTTACTCACGGTGGAGAGTACAGCTGCAAGGCTTCTCCCTGCCCCCCACGGCGCTCTGCAGTTACCAGGGACGGGGGTCCGACAACCTCCGAGTAATTCAAGTGCTCAATCAGGACCCCGCACCAGAGTGTTCCTAGACTTCAGACCGGGTCCTTTCCTGTCTGCGTGTGTGTAAATAGGCCGGGTCTCCCTCTGAACTTCACTCAGAATAAGGGTACGGGTGGCAGCTCCGCTCCTTCCGTTACCCGGTGGGATCCTCAGGGCCTACCCGGGCTTCCCTGACCAGGACGTAGAGTAGCAAGATCAGGTTTCGGGGGCCGGTACCCCTTTTGCAGCCGGAATCCCTCTGACTAGATCAGCTTGGAGAGGACAGGTGGCGCATACCACTCCGTCTGCATCCTCCCTGGGATCCATTTGCGGTGGAGCAACACTCTTAAGCTCCGGGCCTTCTTGGTCATGGTCCTTGACCGGGCTGAGACATTCATTATCTGCAACCTGCCCCTCGACCCTAGGCCAGGGTACGAGGGCCGTGTCCCCATCCTCTGCAAGTCCACACAGGATCCACTCTCAGGGAGGGAGATCACAATCAAAAGACCCAGAACCAAAATGGCTGTGTATTAAATATGAAATTTTAAGTGTCACTATAATGTGTGTCCTCCACCCTCACCCACTAGTTGGTTCCCCTATCTCTTGGTTCCCCAGTCGCCCAACTTCCAGTAGGGGCAGCACCTATTGCTTATTAGCCCCCTCTAGTGGGAGAAGTGTGGTGTTGGATGTGAAGGAAGGGTCCTGACCATCGCACTGTTCTTACCTCAGAGGAGGAACACTACACCCCATTAAAGAGGTGCAGCATCCCTGTGGCGGTCGAACCCTCAGGGGTGCCACACAGCAATGTTCCCCAATGATAATCCGCATGTCCTGTGCACATGCTGCGGAAATTTCCGCTGCGGATTATCATTGCGGAAAAAAATGCAGCGCTACCAATTATTTTGCGGAAGCGCTGCGTTTTTGCCGCCATTGACTTGCATTAGAACGCGCCAATTCCGCAAGACTGCATCTGTACTTGCGTAATTGGCGCGTTCTAATGTGCAGATGGTACCCGAGTGTGGAGGACAGGAGACTCTCCTCCACACCCAGGTACCATAGAAACTGTAAAAACAAGAATAAAATAAAAAATAAAGATTATATTCACCTTCCGACGGCCCCCGGTCTCCTTCCCTGTGCTTGCGGGCAGGACTGAAGGAGCGCAGCAACACACGCCCGGCCATCAGAGGGTAAGTATAGGTTTATTTTTTTATTTTTAACCATTCTCTCTGGTCACACTATATAAATCCATGCTGTTTGCATGGATTTATATAGTGTGACCTAGTTCACTTTCCAAGTGATGCTAAAATCTCTTGGAAAGCGCTTGTCAATCCGCATGCGGAAACGCATGTGAATCCACATGTATTTCGCAGGAAAAACGCATGTACAATCCGCATGCGTTTTTTCTGCCAGGGAGATGCAGAAATGCTGCAGAAATTTTCTGCTTCATTTCTGCATCGTGGGCACATAGCCTTAAGAACACTCTCCAGGAAGTAGGTGTTTCAGTATCCATGTCTACCATAAAGAGAAGACTTCATGATAGAAAATACAGAGGATTCACCACAAGGTGCAAACCATTAATCAGGCTTAATAATAGAAAGCCAGAAACCTGTACCAGAATGATGGGAAGAAAATAGTATGGAGACGGTTTGGAACAGCTCATGATCCAAAGCACACCGCATCCTCTGTAAAACATGGTGGAGGCAGTGTGATGGCATGGGCATGCATGGCTTCCAATGGCACTGGGTCACTAGTGTTTATTGATGATGTAACTTAAAACAGAAGGAGCCGTATGAATTCTGAAATGTACAGGGTAATACTTTCTGCTCAGATTTGACAAATGCAGCAAATTTGATTGGACGGCGCTTCACAGTCCAGAGGGACAATGACCCAAAACATACTGTGAAAGCAAACCAGGAGTTTAACCCTGCCGTTCTGTTCATATTGGCTATACATTTGTACTGTTCGGGTCAATATGACCCGACCTATTAAAGTCTGTTCATTTTGACATTTAGCTACTCTAAGCGTATTATTTGTATACCAGTTGCATTATTTAACTGTATGTGAATATGATTGGTCAAAAACCAGTGAAAAATAAAAATCAAAATTTCAGTTTGCTTTATTTTCTTTTGAAAAGGGTTGTACAGGTTCACTTACTGCTATATTCAGGCATTCTTACATTCTGCACAGAAATAACCCACATGTGCTTTACATAAATATTTACTACAAATAGAACATGTAATATTTGTTTTATCACACGAAGATGGACAAATGCTGCATCTTTTCCTTTTTAGGCTTTTTCCAGTGCTGATGGAGGCCATGGGTTTGCTTTATTGAGCATGCTGCTGGATACGGTTTACTATGGCTGCTGCTCCTCGGGTTTATTACATGCCAAAAACAAATGCATTGTAGGCAGATACATCAAAATGTTATAAAATATAACCATTGGCCAATGATTGGTTGTGCGTTTGCTTGTGTACGTAGCTATTAGTTGATCCAGTGTATCAACTGCCCCTTTGGTGGAATTATAATCTAATATCATCTGCGACTTTTTGTCTTCTCGACTACTTACTGCATTGTCATGGTACATCGTGCTCATCAGAATGACCTGTTTGTTTTTTTTGGGAATGTAAGAAACCACTGTCGTATCTCCAGTAAAGTAAAATGTTGAACTATGAACATTTCTTTTACCAATTGCTTTTGCTTTCAGTGCCCAGCATTGTAAGTTTTTGTTGTAGTAACAGCTGCGCTAGTTGGTGCAATGTAAAAAAGTTGTTACATATCACATTGTGTCCTGTTAGTCCATATGTCAAATCTGAAATGACTCGCATACCCTGATTCTTTTCAGGTTTTTCTCCAGGCTTTTTTCCTGTATATACCTGAGTGCTTAAAGCTTATGAAGCGCTGCTGTCACAAATTGTCCGTATCTTGATGCCGTACTTTGCTAGCTTACTTGGTATATATTGTCTGAACGGGTACCTTTCTCGGAATGCCACAAGTTGTTCATCCACAGTGACATTTTCACCAGTATTATATAATTTTGGAAGAATCTCTATCCATTTATCCCAAACTTCTCTAATAGCGGCTATTTATTAGAGAATTATCTAATGTTTAGTAGAGGACAATTTTCCTGCCTGGGCAGAAGGCTGCAAGTTTTAAATTACATTTTTGTTGTTAGACTGAATAGCTTGCAGCGGACTAGTCTGGGTATCGTGCTTCATCAGATTCAACTTCAAAATCAGAATTCTCGTAATCACTTTCCCCGCCACTTATGTGGTACTCAACTTTGGACACTTTCTCCAGTTGGATATCTTCAGAATTGGAGGCGTTGGCAAGCTTTATCAAATCGGCTTCACTCAATGGATGTGACGCGCCCCTGGGCCTGCTGTGTCGTGCGGCATCGCGCGCACGGGGGCTTACCCGGAGCCGGATCAGATGGGGGTAGTAGTCTCGTGGCGGTAACCCGGTCCGTGCCCAGGGTGTCAAACTAAGTGTGTGGCAGTCTTGGTAGATGTTGCTTCTGTGTCGACTACGCCACCCGTTGATTTGCGGTCACAAGGCCGCCGCTGCAGAACAGTCCGCTGAGGCCGGTAGTATGGGTGCAGCGATGGTGGTATAACCCCCAACGGGAGGGGTATGGCCTCAGGGCAGCTGGTGCGGATGATGGGGATAGTGATAGTGCAGAAAGGAGAGTCAGAGACGTGAGATGCAGTTTCAGGGTTTTTACTCAGAGGTGTTCCTTCAGTCACTCTGGCCTTGAGTGACCACCCGAGCCGTGCTGCATCCACCAGGTGCTGGACTCGGCCAACCCCCAGGCAGTTCCGGAGCGTGGTCCTGAGCTTCCCTCTCTCTCTCTTTCTCCTGGCCGTCCCCACCAGGGATCCACCTTTGTCCGGTTCCCTTGGGCCTTCTATGGTAAAACCTTCTCTGGCTTTCCTGACCCTACTCTTGGTGTACCTTCCTGGTGGATGTGGTGAGGGTCGTGGCAAAGCTTGCCCACGACCTCCGGTTCCTGGTTTAGGGTTACTTTTGCCTCCGCCAGCTTGGGATCCGGTGCCCTCCTCTGCCAACCCTTCACCCTTTTTAGCTCACTCGTGGGATCTCAGGGTTCCCTCTTGGTCTTATGCCTCTGGGCCTTTATTCCTCTTCCTCTCTGCTTCAGGCCTGGCCCTGGAGCTGGGCCCAGCCGGAGCCACAGCTCCCTGTCAGCCCTCCTGGCTGAACTCCTCCTCAGCACTCTCCTGACAGACTGACCCTATCTCTAGATGGTGCCCACCATATATACTCCCTCTATGTGTGAGCCCAGGTGACCAGCACCCAATGGGCTCCTATCTCTATGCCCAGAGCCCCTCCCCTATCTGCCCCTACACTACTGGGATGTTCCACCCCCCCTCCCACTCCAGCCAGGGACAGACGCTGTCGTACCTGCACATCTACTTGGTGGGAGTACCGTAGTTCTGTCCCCCGGAAATGGGATGTATGTAGTGCATGCAGCCTACTGAGCTCAGTCCCACACTCCATCCTTACCCGGGAGTGGAATACCACACCTCTGGTTTGAGGTGCAATACCCCTGTAGCAGCCGAGTCCTCAGGGTGCTACATTCCCCCCTGGTAAATCACAGCACGTCCTCGGGCTGTAAAAGAATAAAACATACCAAAACATACAAACTTTTTAAAACATACACCAACATATAAAACATTATAAACATTATCAGATTCTAGCAATATAAACTTTTTCATATAAAACTCTTTTATATAAAATGTTCTTGAGCTTCTGGCCACTGTGCACTTGTGACCAGGTAAAGTGCCACAGTCACTGGGAGGAAAACAGTAATCCTCCTATAAAACCGGTAGGGGGCGCCTTAGGAAACGCAACTATTTACAAGGGTATGGCCGCTCTCAGTCCTCGGCCAGGTAGAGGGAAAGAACGACCGCTCTCAGTCCTCGGTCAGTGGGAATAAGGGATGGCTGCTCACAGTCCTCAGCCTGGTTAGGGATAGGGACACACGGGTAACAGTTTGCTGGTCCCTACGGGGACTATACTTTACTGGTAACAGTTCTTGTACCCTTACGGGTAACTATTTACAGCTTCACTGTACCGTACTTTAATAACGGCATCCTCCTACTCCTTCTTGAGGGTAATCTTCAGACCCGTCCGGGTCCTCTTGACCTTCCTCAAACCGCAGCTTCTCCTCAGTCAATCTGTGCACATGGAGAGCATATGGACCTTTGGCACATTGATGCCGGGTGAAGGTGACCTCATCACCCAGGTAAAGATCACGTCCTCTGTGTCCCTCCGGCAGATGGCTCTCGACGTCCCTGCGGGTGACAAAGACGTCGCCGGGGGTTCTGTGGTCCCGGATAAAACCCCATCCGTGCTGCAGTTGAAACTTGATTACGGTCCCGGTGGCGCGGGGACCATGGGCTGCACGGGGGTTTCGTCTGGTCCGGCTTTTCTGTTCCGCACTCTGTACTTGCAGCCGCTCCTCGCGGACCCGCCTCTCTCGCCGTTCCCGGTCGAAGACCTCCAGCTGTTGCCGGCAGCACTCTGCTCGCTGGGCTGCGGCCGCCCGGGTCTCATGGGTGAACCCAATGAGGTTTTCTCCGGTGGGGTCCCATTCGAACTGCGCCTCCTCCAACGGGAGTGGGGTGATCTTGGCGGGCGCCGGAGCCGGAATCAGGGGCTCACACAGAGGCCTTTCCTTCCGGAGTCGGGGATGGAGGTACTCCGGTGGCCACTCAAAGGGCTGCCCATCCGGGCAAGTGTGCTGGGCGAACAGGTCTTCACCCAAGGGTAGCACGGTGGAGGTTGAGGGCGCGATGGTGGTAGCGGCGCCCGGATTCACCAGGCCTTGCGACCAGGCCGGTGGCACTCTAAAGGTAAAGGGCACTGTGGAGACGGCGGCGCCCGGGGGCACTCGACCTTGCGACCAGGCCAGTGACTTGGTGGAGATAGAGGGCTCTGTTGGAACTGCGGCGCCCGGGGGTACTCGGCCCTGCGACCAGGCCGGAGGCGTCTCCTGCTTGGCCGCGCTCGGGGTTGAGGCGCGTGACGTCACAGGGGACGTGGCCGCGGCTCCTGCTTGAGGCCTAGTCTGGAGCGGTGGCGGTGCAGCGACGGGCACGGTAGGGGGAATTTCGGGCTCTGCGACGGGGAGCTGGGGCAGGCTCACGGTTTCTAGGCTTGGGGTAGTGACGTCCCCTTTACCTGCCTCCGTCTCTTCAGCTCCTTCCACGGCGTCGTCTCCGGCCTTCATTCCTCCTGCACCATCCTCAGAGGCGGTCAGACTCCTCGTCTCGGGTGGCGTGCTCCGCTGGCGGGTTCCAGCCTGCTGGGCCATCTCCCTACTCCACTCAGTCAGCGTTTCTCGCTGCACCTGGGCCATCCTCCGTGCGAGGCCCTCCAGCGCGGTCTGTGCACGCTCCCGGTCTCGGGGGAGCTGTGCCAAGATCTCCACCAGGTCTTGTGGGGTGGTGGCTTGCAACAGGCTCCTGACCACAGGGTCGGTGCTGCCTGACTCTCCCTCCATCTCCGGGTGCGACCTCCCCAGACTCCTCCAGGCTGCACCCATCCTCACCCTTTTGTTCTTGATCCGCCCACACTGAGGGCGGTCCTGGGGCAACTTGGTGATTGTCAGTTCCAGGGGCAGTCCCCCCACGCTGATGGACATCTCTATCATTGCAGTCTCTGCTGGTGGGGGCGGTCCTTGCTTTTGGCGCTCTTCTGGGACCAGGCCCACGATGGGAGGTCGTCTCTTACCACCCTCTGGCACGCCCATAATGGCGTCCGCTCTGCCAGGGCGGGAAATCTTCTCAGATGGCGGGAACCGTCTCCCAATGGCGGGAAACTCCGTGGACGGCGGGAAAAGACTGCAGATGGCGGGCAAACGGCGGGAAACGATCCGAGATGGCGTCCGATGGCGGGGACCCTCTGGAATTGGCGGGAGACTCCTTTTTACGGTAAATGTGAACTTCTCTTCAGGCACGCAGTACCCGTCGGTTGCGGGCACGTAATCCTGCCGACTACGCCAAAGTTGACGCGCCCCTGGGCCTGCTGTGTCGTGCGGCATCGCGCGCACGGGGGCTTACCCGGAGCCGGATCAGATGGGGGTAGTAGTCTCGTGGCGGTAACCCGGTCCGTGCCCAGGGTGTCAAACTAAGTGTGTGGCAGTCTTGGTAGATGTTGCTTCTGTGTCGACTACGCCACCCGTTGATTTGCGGTCACAAGGCCGCCGCTGCAGAACAGTCCGCTGAGGCCGGTAGTATGGGTGCAGCGATGGTGGTATAACCCCCAACGGGAGGGGTATGGCCTCAGGGCAGCTGGTGCGGATGATGGGGGTAGTGATAGTGCAGAGAGGAGAGTCAGAGACGTGAGATGCAGTTTCAGGGTTTTTACTCACAGGTGTTCCTTCAGTCACTCTGGCCTTGAGTGACCACCCGAGCCGTGCTGCATCCACCAGGTGCTGGACTTGGCCAACCCCCAGGCAGTTCCGGAGCGTGGTCCTGAGCTTCCCTCTCTCTCTCTTTCTCCTGGCTGTCCGCACCAGGGATCCACCTTTGTCCGGTTCCCTTGGGCCTTCTATGGTAAAACCTTCTCTGGCTTTCCTGACCCTACTCTTGGTGTACCTTCCTGGTGGATGTGGTGAGGGTCGTGGCAAAGCTTGCCCACGACCTCCGGTTCCTGGTTAAGGGTTACTTTTGCCTCCGCCAGCTTGGGATCCGGTGCCCTCTTCTGCCAACCCTTCACCCTTTTTAGCTCACTCGTGGGATCTCAGGGTTCCCTCTTGGTCTTATGCCTCTGGGCCTTTATTCCTCTTCCTCTCTGCTTCAGGCCTGGCCCTGGAGCTGGGCCCAGCCGGAGCCACAGCTCCCTGTCAGCCCTCCTGGCTGAACTCCTCCTCAGCACTCTCCTGACAGACTGACCCTATCTCTAGATGGTGCCCACCATATATACTCCCTCTATGTGTGAGCCCAGGTGACCAGCACCCAATGGGCTCCTATCTCTATGCCCAGAGCCCCTCCCCTATCTGCCCCTACACTACTGGGATGTTCCACCCCCCCTCCCACTCCAGCCAGGGACAGACGCTGTCGTACCTGCACATCTACTTGGTGGGAGTACCGTAGTTCTGTCCCCCGGAAATGGGATGTATGTAGTGCATGCAGCCTACTGAGCTCAGTCCCACACTCCATCCTTACCCGGGAGTGGAATACCACACCTCTGGTTTGAGGTGCAATACCCCTGTAGCAGCCGAGTCCTCAGGGTGCTACAGATGTCTTCGCCACATTTTTATGCAACTTTCAAAATAATGGACATGCACGACTTTCACGGGGCAAAATCAGCATTGTGGAATAAAATTTCACTATATGAATAAACAATAGTGATGAGCGAGCATGCTCGCTACTGCTCGGTGCTAGCCCAAACATCACACTGCTCGAGATGCTCGGCACTCGCCGAGTATTTCCGGGTTGCGCGGGCGGGAACTCGGGTCCCCTCCCTCCATGTTTGGCGCTTTTTAGAGAGCCAATGAACATGCAGGGATTGCCTGCTATGCACTGTAATGCCGTAGCCATGTTGGTTATGAGCATTACAGTGATTGGCTGGCCGCACAGCGTCATCAGGTCTATATCAGACCTGGCGCCGCGTTGCTCGTCACAGTCACTCCGGATCAGACAGTGTAGGGAGAGCTGCTGCTGTGTCAGGGAGAGATTTGATCATGTATTAGGTAGTGTAGGGAGAAAAACCGTACATTACACATATCCATCTTAACAAACAGTCCTTCTGAGGACTAATCCATCTGCAGAGATATCAGGCAGGCAGGGTGTATAGGCAGGCAGGCGGTGTATATAGCAGACTGCAGTGCATATAGCACAAGAGGCTCCATTCCAATTTTGCCTTCTGCTGCTGTTGGATATTTCTATACAAAGGCCCAGGTCTCAGGGGCCAGGAATACTTTTCTTTGGATCTTAATCCTCATTATTTGCTTAAAAAGCAATCCAGAGAACACCGTTTTTCTGCGCCATTTGCTTGTTTTGGGAGAGATGCTGCTGCGTCAGGGACAGATTTGCTTGTGTATTAGGTAGTGTAGGGAGAAAACCGTACTTTACACATATCCATCTTAACAAACCGTCCTTCTGAGGACTAATTTATCTGCAGAGATATCAGGCAGGCAGGGTGTATAGGCAGGCAGTGTATATAGCAGACTGCAGTGCATATAGCACTAGAGGCTCCATTCCAATTCTGCCTTCTGCTGCTGTTAGATATTTCTATACAAAGGCCCAGGTCTCAGAGGCCAGGAATACTTTTCTTTGGATCTTAATCCTCATTATTTGCTTAAAAAGCAATCTAGAGAACACTATTTTTCTGCGCCATTTGCTTGTTGGCACTGCAGAATACAGCCAGGTCCTTTCCATATTAGAGCGCTAGAAATCCAGCTATTTAAAACTGTGTTTTCTCCGTCACATGGATCACATATACGTTGTCAGAAAATACTGCCATTTCTGGCCTCCATTAAAAATTTCCTTTAGTGTGTCATTGAAGCAATTCACCGCAGTTTGCTGTTCAAACTACTTACCTACAGGCCAGGTATTTAAAACTGTGTTTTCTCCGTCAAACGGATCACAAGTGCGTTGTCAGAAAATACTGCCATTTCTGGCCTCCATTAAAAATTTCCTTTAGTGTGTCATTGAAGCAATTCACCGCAGTTTGCTTTTCAAACTACTTACCTACAGGCCAGATATTTAAAACTCTGTTTTCTCTATCACACGGATCACATATAAGTTCGCTCCAAACTCAGTCATTTGTAGTGAGCGTGGAAGATACTGTCCTCCATTTAAAATGGGCAAGGCACGTGGCAAGGGACGGGGAACTGGACGTGATGGTAATGGTGCATGCAGAGGCCGAGGACAAGGCCGTGGGCAAGCCGAAATTGTGCCACAACAAACACCCACATCTTCTCGCCTGACCTTCCTGTCCCAATTTCTAGGGGACTGCAGCACACCACTATTGAACCCAGAGCATTTTCAAAAGGTTGTTGGTTGGATAGCGGATAATGCTTCCAGTCACTTAGTCACCACCACCACCACCCTGTCTTCCACACGGTCAAGTCTCAGTAGCCGTGAGTCTGGACCGCATATTCCTCACCCTGATCCTCCTTCCTCCCACCATGCCGAGTACCCAGAGACAACTGATCCCACAATTGGACACTCTGAAGAGATGTTCACTTTTCCATTTATAGATTCGGGCCTCTCGCCCGGTCCACTTGAAGCGGGGCAAGAGGAGATCACGTGTAGCGATGCCCAAATAGTTGAGCTGCCACGGTCACACAAAGGCGACGGTGGGAAAGTGTCACAAGAGGTGGACGATGATGAGACACAATTGCCAGAAAATCAGGAGGAGGACCAGGGTGCGGAAGTGGAATACGAGGTGGTGGATGATATAGTAACTGACCTAACCTGGCAGGAAGACATGCAGAGCGAGGACAGCAGCACACAGGGGGAGGGAGGCAGAGCACCCCAACAGGCAGGAATAAGCAGTGTGGTGGCCGCAGACTGAAGGCAGGCAACCGTTCCCCGTAACACCAACACGAAGGAAGTTGCCAGTACAACTGTTAGGTATTCCCAAGTCTGGTTGTTTTTTAAAGACTCTGCCGATAACCCCAAAAAGGCCATTTGCACCACCTGCCAGGCCAGCATCAGCAGGGGTGGCAAAACAACCAGCCTGACCACCACCAGCATGATCAGCCACATGGCAGCAAAGCACCCGACTTTGTGGGCCGAACCCCAGGGTCCAGGAACAGTGTCTGCGGGTGGCACCATTGCTTCTTCCGCTGTTGTGCATGCAAGCCAATGCCCTGTCCATGGTGCATGCGAAGACGCCTCCTGCCCTGCACCTGTCGTTGCACACTCTCAAGTAGCAGCATCAGGAAGCACGTCCATGTCCTTGTCCCAGCGCAGCGTTCAGTTGTCCATACCCCAGTCCTTGGAACGCAAGCGCAAATATGCAGCCAACGCCCCACAGGCCACACTACTAAATTCTCACATTTCACGACTGCTTGCGCTTGAAATGTTGCCTTTTAGGCTCGTGGAGATGGAAACATTCCACAGCCTGATGGCGGCGGCCGTCCCTCGGTACTCGGTTACCAGCCGCCATTATTTCTCCTGGTGTGCCGTCCCCGCATTACACAAGCACGTGTCCCAAAACATTAGCCGTGCTCTCAACAACGCAGTTACCGATAAAGTCCACCTAACCATGGACACGTGGACAAGTGCTTGTGGGCATGGACGGTACATCTCGCTGACGGCACACTGGGTTAACATAGTGGAAGCCGGGACCCAGTCGGACCTTGGGACGGAACACGTCCTCCCGACGCCAAGGATTGCGGGCCCTAGGTCAATCAGGGTTGCCCCCATGGTCTACAGCTCCTGCACCTCATCCTCCTCAGCCTCCTCCTCCTCTTCAGCCTCCATCTCCGAAATGACAACATCAGTCACAAGCTGGAAGCACTGCAGCACTGCGTCGGCCAAGCGGCAACAGGCTGTCCTGAAGCTAATATGCTTAGGTGAAAAACCGCACAATTCTGAAGAGTTTTGGACAGCTCTGAAAGAGCAGGCAGATCTGTGGATCACACCGCTGAACCTACTGCCAGGCATGGTCGTGTGTGAAAATGGCCGGAATCTGGTGGCGGCTCTGAGGCAAGGCAAGCTCACACACGTACCATGCCTGGCTCATGTGCTTAACCTTGTGGTTCAGCGGTTTCTCAAATCCTATCCGGAGCTGCCAGATCTGCTTGTTAAAGTATGCTGCTTGTGTGCCCATTTTAGAAAGTCAGATACAGCTTCCCCCGCCCTTGCCGTGTTTCAGCAATGTTTGCAGCTTCCGGCTCACAGACTGGTGTGTGATGTCCCCACGCGTTGGAACTCTACACTGCAGATGTTGGGAAGGATTTGTGAGCAGAAGAGGGCAGTTGTTGAGTACCTGCATCAACAAGGCCGTCGATATTCAGTTCAGACTCCACACATAAGACCTCAGGAGTGGACATGGATGTCAGATATGTACCATCCTACAAAACTTTGAAGACTCCACCAAGATGGTGAGCGGCAATGACACCATAATTAGTGTCACCATCCCACTTCTCTGTCTTCTGAAACGCTCTCTGCTCACAGTCAAAGAGGATGCATTGCAGGCGGAGCACGATGAGATGGAGCAAGGAACCATACAGGGTGATTACACACAGCCAAGCCTCATCTCACCCCAACGTGGATTGGGTGACAATGAGGAAGAAGAGGAGGAGGAGGAAGGACAGGAGCTAGCTTCATGCACTATAGACGGTACTACCTGCACAGCTGTCATACCGTCTGTTCAGCGTGGGTGGCCAGAGGACAGAGAGGAGGAGGAGGAGAGCATGGTCAGTCATCCTCTTGGTGAAGAAATGGAAGTCTTGCCTGTTAGTAGTCTGGCATGCATGGCTGAGTTTATGTTATGCTGCCTTTCCCATGACCCTCACGTTCTCTAAATTTTGGGTGACAGTCATTACTCATTGGTGACACTTCTAAACCCATGCTACAAGGAGAACTTTATATCTCTTATTCCTGAGGCGGACAGGTCTACAAAAATGGGGCTGTACAAGAAGGTCCTTGTTGTGGAACTATTAAAAAAATTCCCATCTTAAAATGCTGGCGGCTGAGAGCACACTTCATTGGACAACCAAGGAGTACAGGCGAGAGAGACACAACTTCAATCCAGCAGAGGCAGGGGAACACTGTCAAAGTTCTGGGAGAGTTTTCTCAGACCCTCCCATCGCACAGGCCCTGAGGCGCGGAGTATTCTCACAAGGAGTGCAAAGTTTGGGAAGATGCTGATGGAGTACCTTGCCGACCGTACCAACGTCCTCCGTGATTCCTCTGTGCCTTATAATTATTGGGTATCGAAGCTGGATAAGTGGAATGAAATTGCTCTCTATGCCTTGGAGGTCCTGGCCTGCCCTGCCGCCAGCGTTTTATCAGAGCGGGTTTTTAGTGCCGCTGGTGAAATTATAACTGATAAGCGCATCCGCCTGTCAGCTGAAAATGCTGACGGACTGACTGTTATAAAAATGAACAAGGGCTGGATTGGGCCAGACTTCTCAACACCACCGAATGATAGCAGCGTAACATAAACTCAAATCCAGTGTCTTTTCTTGGGAGGTGTATTCCCATGCATCTTTTCACACCCACACATGGGTATATACTTCCTGATTTTGTCTATTTGCTCTTGACCTCCTCCTTCTCCTCATCCTCCACCACCATATCACCAGGGTGACCGTGGTCCGTGATGACACACCCACATAATTTTTTTAAAGGGTGTTTATGATGCCCGTGAAAATTCTTTCATGTATACCCCCCAGGGGTAAATGTTTGTCGGCCCATACACTTAGTGCATGGGCATTGCAAGTATAGGAGGCCCGCTCCTTTCTAATGGGAACATTTTTTTATGAGGCCCTCCTCCACGTCTCTTCTAAGGGGCATTGAAGTGCCTCCAAATTTAAGGCAGCCCTTGCATTCACTGCATAGGCCAACACTATGGGAGACTCTCTCCTTTCTAATGGGAATTTGTCGTTACTGTGGCCCTGCTCCGTGTGTCTTTAAATTCTTAGTGGGGTTTTTCCTAAAATTGGTCAGCCGTTGGACTCACTGCACACCCTATAACTGTATAGCAGACCCTCTCCTTTCTAATGGGAACATGTCGTACTTGTTACTGTGGCCCTGCTCTGTGTGTCTTTAAATTCTTAGTGGGGTTTTTCCTAAAATTGGCCAGCCGTTGGACTCACTGCACACCCTATAACTGTATAGCAGACCCTCTCCTTTCTAATGGGAACATGTTGTACATTGTTACTGTGGCCCTGCTCCGTGTGTCTTTAAATTCTTAGTGGGGTTTTTCCTAAAATTGGTCAGCCGTTGGACTCACTGCATACCCTATAACTGTATAGCAGACCCTCTCCTTTCTAATGGGAACATGTCGTACTTGTTACTGTGGCCCTGCTCTGTGTGTCTTTAAATTCTTATTGGGGTTTTTCCCACAGCATGGGCATTACCACTATAGGAGACCCGCTCCTTTATAATGGGAATATTTTTTTTTACTGAGACCCTCCTCTATGTCTCTTCAAAGTGGTATTGGGTTGCGTCCAAATTTTTGGCAGCCCTTGCAGTCACTGGATACGCAATAACAGTATTGGAGACCCACTTGTTAATAATGGGAACAACAAAGCATAGCCGGCTGATGGCTCTCTAACAATAGCTACGGCCTACTGCTGGCTTTTTAAGAATAGTAAGGGCTGTCTGATGTCCCTTTAAAAATAGGCTTTATGACTTTCAGAGTCCCTCCATCATAAATAAAAAAGGATGTGTCTGATGATGTGTCACATACCATATTGCCAGATAAGGTTGTAAAATGTTAAAATGACATTTCCCGGTGAATGCATTTGTCTTAAAAAATAATGTAAAAACCCCCAAAACAATAGGATCTTTCTTTAGTATAAAAAACAGCGTCACCAATTTAACCTCAATGTAATCACATTGTTCAGCTCATGCACCTCCTCCTCCATCTCTGAAATGATCACATCAGTCACAAGCTGACAGCACTGCAGCACTGCCTTGGCCAAGCGGCAACCGGCTGTGCTGAAGATAACATGCTTAATGCTTAATTGACAAACCGCCCAGCGCTGCAGAGTTGTTGAAAGCTGTAACACAGCAGCCTGATCTGTGTCTCTCACCGCTGAACATACAGCCAGGCATGGTTGTGTGTGACAATGGGCGGAACCTGGTGATGGAGAAATGACAGCCGGTGTAGATACAGTTTCCCTCTATGCGAGTCCTTTTACTGAGCTAAAGAATATGGCTGTGGTGAAATACAACTCCCACTGAGAAGCTGTTTCAGATTGAAAAACATTGTGCCCACCAACCTTTCTCACCCACTCAAGAGCTCCATAGCAGCTGCAAAGTTAGTGCTATCATGAACTCTCCTGAGGTAGAAGCCAAGGCACACCAGAGGGTTCTCTGGTGGGACTGTCCAACCCTGCTGAGAAGCAGTCCTGGCTAAGAAAAGTGTGTGGGAAGGTTCCCGGACACTCTATGGCTGCTTTTTTACTGAGGAGGAAACACACGCAAACACGGGGAGAACATACAAAGTCCTTGCAGATGTTGTCCTTGGTGGGATTTGAACCCAGGATCCCAGCGCTGCAAGGTTTCAGTGCTAACCACTGATCCAATGTGCTGCCGTTCACCCTCTAATATCTAACAGGCTGGAGAAACTTCAGCTCCTTTGTGAGAAAATGTATTTTGGCAGCCACTCAGTCTACCAAATAAAATTCCTGAGAAGGAAATTGGGGATGGCTTCGCTACTGGTACTGGGGGCAGTGCTAATACCATGGGGTCGTACCATAGTTTGCTGGAAATATTACAGGCTTGTAGGAGGCAAGCAAATTCCCACAGAAAAGTACCAGCAGTAATGTTCAGGCCACATTTCAAGTGCAAGCAGCTTTAGAGGACTTCCTGGGAGAAATGACACGCAGAGTAGATACGGTTTTCCTTTATGCCAGTCCTTTCACCGAGCTAAATACAACTCTCAGCTAAAAAAGTTGTGGACTGGCTCCGTACCGTCCCTGGCCACATTCACCTGTCCATGTGTTTGTGGTTAGGCGGTCCTTCCCAGTAAGTGCACTGGGGAGGGCACGGGTAATGTTGTGGGACCCGTGCTTGAGGAAGGCGGAGGCGATACCGGGAAATATAGTGGCAGCTGGGGACCAAGTATGGACACCCGGCCGCCGCCGGCATGAGGTTGTGAAAAGCTTCCGCCTCCACGAGCTTAAAAGGCCATATTTCAAGAGCTGCCCAGAAATCTGGCAGTTTAGTGTTGCGGCATGTGGGTGGGTGGGTGGGCGGCTGGCTGCATACTTGCACTTGCATTCCAATTAACAGAAAACTAAGCAGATGGTGGCCTCTATCATCATCATGGCCTCTCCTCTGCATTATGAACTCTCCTGAAGGAGAAGCCATGGCCCGCCGGAAGAGTCTCCGGTTGTCTGGTGGGCCCGTCCAACCCTGCCGAAAAGCAGCCCTGGCTAAGAAAAGTGTGGGGGAAGGTTCCCGGACACTCTATGGCTGCTTTTTTAATGTTGATAGGCCATGCTTATGCATGTTATTTCTCAAAACGCATTACAGATCAGGCCATTGTCCAACTCTGTATTCAAGAAATTAAATGTGCAAAGAAAGATGTATGTGTGTCAAAGCACCACCGACAAGTGTGAGTTGATGTTGGACGGGCTGCCATTGCTTCTGCAACAAGCTCAATTACAGGACTTCCTGGGAGAAATGACACGCAGAGTAGATACGGTTTCCCTCTATGCCAGTCCTTTCACCGAGCTAAATACAACTCTTAGCAAAAAAAGTTGTGGACTGGCTCCATACCGTCCCTGGCCACATTCACCTGTCCACGTGTTTGTGGTTAGGCGGTCCTTCCCAGTAAGTGCACTGGGGAGGGCACGGGTAATGTTGTGGGACCCGTGCTTGTGGAAGGCGGAGGCAATACCGGGAAATATAGTGGCGGCTCGGGACCGAGTATGGACACCCGGCAGCCGCCGGCATGAGGTTGTTAAAAGCTTCCGCCTCCACAAGCCTAAAAGGCCACATTTCAAGTGCAAGCAGCTGTCAAAAATTTGGCAGTATAGTATTGCAGCCTGTGGGTGGGTGGGTGACTGCCTGCATATTCGCGCTTGCATTCCAAGGAATGGGGTAGGGACAACTGAACGCTGCAGTGGGACAAGGACGTGGACGGTGATTGTTGCAAGTCTGCAACGACAGGTGCATGGCGGGAGGCATCTTCGCATGCGCCAAGGATCACTTATGATGGTCACACTTTTAGGCAGTGACCTGGGAGTCAGAGATGCTTCCAGAGGTCTTCCCCATGCTGTTCCCATGTCTTTTCAGCACTGTATGCATGTGTCTGATGATGTGTCACATACCACATGGCCAGATAAGGGTGTAAAATGTTAAAATGACATTTCCTGGTGAATGCATTTGTCTTGGTTGAAAGCAATTCAAAAGTGCAAAAACGCATCCAAAACACTACATGTGAACATAGCCCAAGTTGTGGAGGAGTATTTTTGTTTTTGGTTATTTATTTTGCCTTATATACAAGTCATTACCCTGGAAAGGATGTTCCTTAACATATTTCCCAGGAAAATCCATTTTGGTTTTGTTTTTGTATGTTTTATTGTGAGTCTGTATAAGTGGTGTAATACTCTGACCACGTTGCTGACAGCAGTGATCTGGGAGTCAGAGATGCTTCCAGGGGTCTTCCCCATGCTCTTCCCATTTAATTTGAGCACTGTTCCCATCGGTTTGGGCAATTTTTAGGCCCTCTGCTGACCGCCAGGGGGAGCCGCCTGAAAAATGCTCGAATTTCCCATAGACTTACATTGGGCTTGTTGCTCGGGTCGAGCACCCGAGTATTCCAGTTTGCTCAACCCGAGCAACGAGTACCCAAGCATTTTAGTGCTCGCTCATCACTAATAAACAACAATGATAATAATAAAATCGCAACAAACACAAACCAGTGTAGCAATAATAAGAGCTTAAACAGAACAGCGAAAAAGACCTGCACAGACATGTACTCAAAGCCCATCTATCTGCAGTAACTTGCAAATGTATCGAGTGCATAATCCACAATGATACTATAAATCATTTATGCGACTGAAAATATGGCTGGAGATCTGTATAAAACACTATAGGGTCATATTGACCCTAACAGTACATATGTAACGATCATTATTTCATACAGAAAATTAAAACAATAATAATAAAAAACAACACTCGTATTAACAACACCTATCCATACACAAATTCATTTAACCACGATTTAATCTGCAGCTTCACAAACTTTTTTTTTGGGTCAAATAGACCCGAAAAGTATAGCAGGGTTAAGACAAAGAAGTGGAATATTCTGCAATGGCCGAGTCAATCACCAGATCTCAGCGCCATCGAGCATGTATTTCACATGCTTAAGACAAAACTTAAGGAAGAAAGAGCCACAAATAAGTAACAACTGAAGTCAGCTGCAGTAAAGGCCTGGCAAAGCATCACAAAGAAGGTTCTTTAATTTATCAGATGGTAAAGCTGCCCATTCTTCTTGGCAAAAAGCCTCCAGTTCCTGTAAATTCCTGGGCTGTCTAGTATGAAATGATAGCTTGAGATCTCCCCAGAGTGGCTCAATGATGTTGAGGTCAGGAGACTGAGATGGCCACTCCAAAACCTTCACTTTGTTCTGCTGTAGCCAATGACAGGTCGACTTGGCCTTGTGTTTTGGATCGTTGTCATGTTGGAATGTCCAAGTATGTCCCATGCGCAGTTTCCGGGCTGATGAGTGCAAATTTGCCTCCAGTATTTGCTGATATCGTGCTGCATTCATCTTTCCTTCAACTTTTACCACGTTTCTTGTGCCTTTGTAGCTCACACATCCCCATAACATCAGAGATCCACCTTCGTGCTTTACTGTAGGAATGGTGTTCCTTTCATCATAGGCCTTGTTGACCTGTCTCCAAATGTAACGTTTATGATTGTGGTCAAAAAGTTCAATTTTGGTCTCATCACTCCAAATTACCTTGTTCCAGAAGTTTTGAGGCTTGTCTCTGTGCTGTTTGGCGTATTGTAGGCGAGATACTTTGTGGCATTTGCGCAGTAATGGCTTTCTTCTGGCGACTTGACCATGCAGCCCATTTTTTTCCAAGTGCCTTATTGTGCATCTTGAAACAGCCACACCGCTAGTTTTCAGAGAGCCCTGAATTTCAGCTGATGTTATTTGTGGGTTTTTCCTTGGCAGTTGTGGCCGAAATCTTTGTTGGTCTACCTGACCATGGTTTTGTTTTTACAGAGCCCCTGATTTTCCATTTGTTAATCACAGTTTGAACACTGCTGACTGGCATTATCAATTCCTTTGATTTTTTTTGTATCCCTTTCCTGTGTTATACAGTTCAACTACCTTTTCCCATAGATCCGTTGACAATTCTTTTGCTTTCCCCATGACTCACAATCCAGAAACGTCAGTGGCTGGATGAAAGATGCAGGAGTCTGTCTGGATCCCAGAAACTCACTCAGATTTTTCTGCACACACACTGATTACAAGCACAGGTGAGGAAGTTACCTTTAGTAGCCATTCAAGCCCATTTGTGTCAAATTCTGTGCATGTCATCAGGCCAAAAACATCTTAAAGGCACATACACAAAACTTTGGGGCATTACAAGAGGCAGGTGAGTATTCGGGAAAACAGGCCAAGGTCAGAACACAGATAAATTTGTATAAAAACTGGGGAAGCCACAAAAAAACAGCAGAGCAGTTGTTATGACTGGCAACCAGGGACTGACTGCAGGAGGTTTAAATAGGTAAAGGTCCTGTCCTTGGCTCCAGGCTCCAGCAGAACTAACTATTAACTATTGAGGTCTCAGAATACACAGGGGAAACTGACTGGAAGGGAGTGAGCATAAATAGCACTAGGGTTGCATATATGCGCGCTTATGTTGCCCCTCAGCAACCACAGTGCCAGTGCCACCCCACCTAGTGCCAAGAGTGGGAGTAGCTGGAGCCAGTTCTGCTACGGGTGTTCCAATACCGATGCATAAGTTTCACTATTGGCAAATGTGTCGTAAACTTTTCGTGGTAGTTCCATGCATAAAAAGCCAATGAATAGCAAACCAGAAAGTAAATAAAGTCCTACGAATAGATTTGAAAAGCTCCAATGGTATAAGCCAAACCTTTGTCTCATAGACTTTGTGCCTAGAGTCTTTCTGTGACATCACTTTGTATTGTCTTTGGATTATGACTTTAGTGTGGTTATTATACTTGTTTTAGGATATCATTGCATGTGTATTATTCAGATTTAGTAAGTCACAAGTGTAATGTATTCTTGTGCGGTGACACTACTGTGAGCATTTTCAGAGGCATGAGTATATGCTAGAAGAAGAAAGTCACTGTCCAACATGAGGATTAACTGTGTGATCATCAATTTAATAAAGAATGTCTCCTGTAACTATGTCTAACTGAGCTGAAGAAATATTTGCCTGAGGAACATATATATGTAGATTGGAATGCTACTATTGCAATATGGATGTCTCTATTATTCTTATTTTTCAACTATATCTTTTATTGAAATGTAATTTTTTTCCAAAACAATACAAAGAACAATTGAAGGAAAAATAAGATAAACAGAAAAAAGGTCAGTGTAGAATGTAAATATTATAAGGTCTACAGGCTCTATACATGTCACATCTGATACCTATATCCCTCTATTGAGACGACTGAGGAAGGCTCGAAATCTAGAAATATCACGGGGGGAATAAAAAATCAAACCAAGAGCACCGATCGTCATCTTGTCTGAGACAATATGGAATGGAAAGTCAGTGGGTCTAACTGAAGTCCCGAAGATGCCATATCATAGTAACTTTGCCAACCAAGTTGTGAAGTAATGCTGTGTAATGCTGTCTAAGCTTCATTTATTAAAGAGATCCTGTGACCAGGTTTTCCCAATATAAAGTAGGGCCAGCACCTGTAGGCCTTCTTTTACAGCATTCTGGTATGCTGTATGTATGTCCCCAATCCCCTCTGCAAGGCACAAAAAAAGACCTTTCATTATACTTGCAGATGCTGCGGTCCAGTCCGATGGGCATCTCTGGTCTTGATCCAGCTCCTCCTCTCTTCCTTTAATCGCCATAATCCTTTCCTGCTTCATGTGGATGATGCGTCCTACGTCATTCACAGTGTCCTTCATTGCGCTCCTGCACAGGTGCACCTCTCTCTGCCCTGCCGAGGGCAGAGCTCAGCACTGTAGTGCGTATACGCCGATTTACCTACTGGTTATCGGTGCTCTTTGGCCTTTCCTGGCGCACACACACTACAGCACTTTGCTCTGCCCTCAGCAGAGCAGAGAGAAGTGCCCCTGTGCAGGAGCATGATGGGGAGCATGGTATGGATGAGGTAGGATGCATCATCCACATGAAGCAGGGAAGGAGGACAGCGATCATAAGAAAGGAGAAGGCGCCGGATCAAGTTCAGAGGTGCTCATAAGACCGGACCGCGCCATCTGTGAGTATAATACAAGGTCTTTGAGGTGATTTACAGAGAGGATTGGGGACAGACATAAGGCATACTAGAATGCTGTAAAAGAGGGCTTACAGATGCGGGCCGTACTTTATATGGCAAAAACCTGGTGACAGGTTCTCTTTAAACATTTTGAAACTGACAAAATGAGAAGGAGCAGCATGGAGCTAGACTTTCTAAAAGTCTTGGGTGGATCATTCAAAAGATAGGTAAAGAGGTCAAGGGGTATCTGTGTGCCTAAGACTCCAATATGTCGGGATTAAGAGGCATGTCCTATGCATATGGTAGAGTGATATTCCAGAACAATCACAACTCTAACAGATATTGGGAATGGTGCCGTTTAATTTGTGCAAAAGTTCTGGTGTTTGGTACCAGGTCATCAAAAGATTAATTTGGTTCTTTTATAAAGGAAGCTTTTGCGAGTACTAGATCACACCATCTGACAGATATTAAATGGTAGCTCTCTGGCAATGCACCTCTCCAACCTCTGCATATATGCATGTTTAGCAGAGCTGAGCTTAGAATCATTTAAAAGCACATATAAGTTTATAATGAGACCAAAGGTGCAGGTGCCTTGTATGCACAATCCTTCAAATGGCTTAATGTGAGATAAAGAGTAAAAACTGGCAATAAAAAAGTGTTAGGTCTGTTGGTGTGAATAAGCTGCTGTGTCTGGGATATTGTACCTGATTGGAAGTTCTGTAAATGATCTCAACCTCCTCAAATGAGGATCTACAAGATCTGTGAGACGTAAAAGTACTGCATCAAACCAAGGTTTAGACATTCTAGAAGTCTCATATCTGGGAGAATAGTAAAAAGGAAAGGAGTGATTGGGGAGGTTAGTGTGGCTAGTTGCAATCAAGCTCTTCATTTAAACCAAGTTTCTCTAGTGGAGGCCATTGGACCTAGCAAAGAACTGAGAGAGATGTCTCATGGAAAGCCTGAGATAGTCTCCATTATTCTTAGCTGAAGAGTGTTGATTATAAGTGGCTAGGTTTACTATTGTCCCAAATCTAAGCTTCACAGTGTAGAAGTAATTTAAAAAAACTTTTAATCACTAGTTAAACCACTTCTTTATTTGCTGCCTAACATATGGCAGTGGGCGGTAGGGTGTTTATTCTGACTCGGACTCCTCTAGTTTTACATCTCAGAGAAAGAGTGGTGACCGAAGTCAGCATACGGATCCATTTTGAAGGATATTAGGCTGAACTGGATGTCTTCTTTCAGCTATAGAACTGAAGAAAATATGTTCCAGACAGTGGTGTAGAGCGAGGAGGGGGGGGTTCTGACACCAAATACTTGGAGGGGTGCAGTGAGTGCGCTCACCCACTGGTTGGTGACCTGGATAAGTAAAACAGACTGAGAAGTCAAGATGAGTGTGTCATGGGCATGTGTACTCTCCATGGGCAACGACTGAAATAAAGTGAACTTTGTCATCTTGGTCTCTGCTTATGTAAAATGCAATTGCTGATGATAAACTCATCTCAACTGCTGTGCTCTACATAGGCAGTGACTTGGATGATAAAGGAAAGACTGCACTGTTCTCTTCCACAGCCCCTGCTACTGCTCTCACTTGTAAATTTGTGAGAGGTGAAACAGAGATGTGTAAATAGAGTTGTCACAAATTTTAAAAAGTATTCCCTGTAAAAAAAAACCCACAAACTCCAATTTTTTGCAAACTTTTTTTTAACTCTTACTTTGGTTAGGGCTAGTGTTAGGTTTAGACATACGCTTAAGGTTCAGATTAGGGTTAGGGCTAAGAATAGTGGTAGAGTTTCGACCAGCATTAGTGATAGTGCTAGGATTAGGAATAGATGTAGGATTAAAGTAATAAAATATTTACATAAAGTTTTGACTCTGTTTTGGAAGTTATCATGTATACATGAAATAGGTATTAACTTCCAAATCGTAGTTGGTCTGACTGGTGGGACCCCCACCGATTCCCATAACCAGGGCTCTGAAGATCCCTGTGCGAATGGAGCAGTTGTCCTTCATGCTCACATCTGCTCCATTCATGCTTAATGGGGCTGCCTGATATAGCTGAGAGCTGCGATCAGTGCACTTGATCGACCACCCCTCCATTGACATAGGGCTTTTCAGAGCTCCGGTTCTCGAGATCGGTGGGGTTCCATGGATAGGGGATCACTTCCAAACTCGAAACAACCCCTTTAAAAAAGCATAAAAATGTAATAAACAGTAAAATAAAATATAACAATATATACCTTTTTATTTTTTTTATTTTATGTTGAATTTTAGCAAAAAGCAGAAAATAGCTAGAGGGACAAAGGGCAAATTATAATTACTTCTGTATTTTCTTGAAATACAAAAGATGTGCTTTGGGGGTAAGGCTTTCAATACTAGACTTGTGGAAGGAATTCAGGGACTGCTAACAGTCTACAGGTTAAGCGGTGCAGTATATTTGCCTTACCCTCTTTTCCTGGCAGCCCATGCTATGCTAATGGTTCCAGAATTGTTATTTTATGGAAGATACTTACTAAGGGCTCTTTCACACATCCGTGTTTCAAGTACGTATGGTGTTCCTTTACACACGTACTGGAGACACTGACCCACATAGACCCATTCAAATGAATGGGTCTGTGCACATCAGTGTGTTTTTATGTACCATGTGTCCGTGGTCAAAAAACGCTGATATGTCTGATTCCTACCAGCAGCACGGGCCACAAAACGCCCCGCACATGTGCTCACTGATGACACACGGATGAAATCAGTGTATCATCCATGTGAAACGTACTGGCACCTGGGAATCAGCGGTACTGTTCGCGCTGTTCCCAAGTGCTAGGTGCTGCAGGCATCTGTCATCATTGTCCCCTGTCGGCACTGCGATCAGCGTCATCAGGGGACAATGTTGACAGTTGTATTCTACCCCTGCTGTATCCAGAAAGTGTAAAATAAGAATAAAATAAAAAACATTACACTCACCCTTACACCTAATTCACTGAAGCCACTGTCCACTGTAAAAAAAAATAAAATAAAAAACAACCACAATACTCACCTGTCCAACATACTGTCCCACGCTGTAATCCATCTGACTGACAATTCTGCATCAGCGTCTGCGGTGGCTTGAGGCGACTGCACACGCTGAGGAGCAGGGGAGAATGACTCGCTGCAGCGAGCATGCCCCTGACCTACGCTGAGCTCACTGAGCGACAGGACACCGCTCAGTGAGCTCAGCGGAGGACAGGGGCCCGCTTGCTGCAGCGAATCATTCTCCTCTGCTCCTCAGTGTGTGTGGTCAGATGGATTACAGCGTGTGACACTTATTTAATCTTTGGGCAGGTGAGTATAAGAATTTTTTTATTTTATTGGAATTTTTACACTAGGAGACAGCGGGAGCAGAATACTACTCTCAACATTGTCACCTGCTGGCACTGATTGCAGCGCCAGCAAGGGACAATGATGAGGGCAGTGTTCACCACCCGGCACTTGGGAACAGTGCTAACTGTACCTCTGATTGCCAGGCGCTGGTACGTATGATACTGATGTGGCACACGGTTGCCACACATATGCCACACGTATCATACACACGGACACATGTACACACGGACATGGATATCTCCGGTACTGGTGCCCTAAAACAGACTTGAGATACTTGAGAGGAAGCTAAGGAGAAAATATGGGAAAAAAATTTTCCTACTCACTGCTGATTATAAAAATGTAGAATATCTTAATGGTTTAATTACAGAAAATAATAAAGAGCTACAATAAAAAGGATGATATGACATCAGCTTCTATATAAAAACATATATAGAAGTACAATAAAATACAACATGTTTTGTGTCTGAAAAGAACTAACAAATTAAAGCTGCACTCTGAAATGCTATAGTATGTAAACATTGAATATATGAAATTGGAATTGCTGTAGAAAATAAATAAAAAAATGAAGGCCAGCGTGGAGTGGGATTGCGATGGAGAAGGGGCAGCGTGGGGCAGGATCACGATGTAGAAGGGGTAATGTGGGGTGAGATTGTGATGGAGAAGGGGCAGCATGGGATGGGATCACAATGGAGAAAGGGCAGCGTGGGGTGGGATCGCGATGGAGAAGGGGTAGCGTGTGATGGGATCGCGAAGCAAAAGGATCAGCGTAGGTTGGGATCGCGATGGAGAAGGGGTAGCGTGTGATCAAGACGGCGAAGGCTCAACATGGTGTGGGATCGTGATGGAGAAGGGGCAGTATAGGGTATGATCGTGATGGAGAAGGGGCAGCGTGGAGTGAGATCACGATGGAGAAGGGTCAGCATGAGGTGGAATCGCGATGGATAAGGGGCAGCATGGCATCACTATGGAGAAGGGGGTGGGGTGGGATGGGATGTCTATGGAAAAAAAAGGCAGTGTGGGGTGGGCTCAGTATGTAGGAGTAGCGTTGGGGGTTCAACATAGGGAAATGGGCTCAGTATGGAGAAGGCTAACGTGAGGGAGACAGTTCAAAGAGGGGGCAGCATAGGGTAGGGACAATGTGGAAACTGTAGTTCATAAGTGAGGAGGGTGTGATTAGCTAGAATTCATATGGAGGACAGTGTGGTGGTCACAATATTTAAGGGACAACGGTGGTCATAGTATATAAGTGGGGACGGCGTGGTGGTCATAGTATAGAAGGGGGGACGGCATGCTGGTCATAGTATAGAAGGAGGACGGCGTGGTGGTCATAGTATAAAAGGGGGGATGGTGTGGTGGTCATATTATAGAAGGGGGGACGATGTGATAGTCATATTATAGAAGGGGGATGGCATGGTGGTCATAGCATATAAGGGAAACGGCATGGTGGTCATAGTATATAAGGGGAGACGACATGGTGGTCATAGTATATAAGGGGGGATGGTGTGGTGGTCATAGTATAGAAGGGGGGACGGCATGGTCATCATAGTATAGAAGGGGGACAGAGTGGTGGGTATAGTATAGAAGGGGGACAGCGTGGTGGTAATAGTATAAAAGAGGGGACAGCGTGGTGGTCATAGTATAGAAGGGGGGACGGCATGCTGGTCATAGTATAGAAGGAGGACGGCGTGGTGGTCATAGTATAAAAGGGGGGATGGTGTGGTGGTCATATTATAGAAGGGGGGACGATGTGATAGTCATATTATAGAAGGGGGATGGCATGGTGGTCATAGCATATAAGGGAAACGGCATGGTGGTCATAGTATATAAGGGGAGACGACATGGTGGTCATAGTATATAAGGGGGGATGGTGTGGTGGTCATAGTATAGAAGGGGGGACGGCATGGTCATCATAGTATAGAAGGGGGACAGAGTGGTGGGTATAGTATAGAAGGGGGACAGCGTGGTGGTAATAGTATAGAAGAGGGGACAGCGTGGTGGTCATAGTATAGAAGGGGGATGACGTTGTGGTCAGAGTATATAAGGGGGTGGCTTGGTGGTCATAGTATGTAAGAGGGGACAGCGTGGTGGTCATAGTATAGAAGGGGGGATGGCGTGGTGGTCATAGTATATAAAGGGGGATGGGGTCGTGCTCATAGTATAGAACGGGGGCAGCGTGGTGGTCATAGCATAGAAGGGGGCGGCGTGGTGGTCATAGTAAAGGAGGGGAGACAGCATGGTGGTCACAGTATAGGAGGGAGGATGGTGTGGTGGGGTCATAGTATAGGAAGAGGGACGCATTGTAGTCCTAGTATATAAGGAGGGATGGTGTGGTGGTCATAGTATAGAAGGGGGGTGGAGTGGTGGTCCTAGTATATAAGGGGGGATTGTGTGGTGGTCATAGTATAGAAGGGAGTGGTGTGGTGATCATAGTATATAAGGGGGATTGTGTGGTGGTCATAGTATATAAGGGGGATGGTGTGGTGGTCATAGTATATAAGGAGGGATGGCGTGGTGGTCATAAAGTATAAAGGAGGACGGCGTGGTGGTCATAGCGTAGAAGGGGGGACGGCGTGGTGCTCATAGTGTAGAAGGGGGGACCACGTGGTTCTCACAGTGTAGAAAGGGGGACGGCGTGGTGCTCATAGTGTAGAAGAGGAGATGGCGTGGTGCTCATAGTGTAGAAAGGAGGATGGCTTGGTGCTCACAGTGTAGAAGGGGGGACCACGTGGTTCTCACAGTGTAGAAAGGGGGACGGCGTGGTGCTCATAGTGTAGAAGAGGAGATGGCGTGGTGCTCATAGTGTAGAAAGGAGGATGGCTTGGTGCTCACAGTGTAGAAGGGGGGACAGCGTTGTGCTCATAGTGTAGAAGGGGGGACAGTGTGGTGCTCATAGTGTAGAAGGGGAGGTGGTGCAGTGGGAATGTACTATCAGAGGAACAGCGTGGGGTCATTTTTTGCGCAGGGATCATCGAGGGGATGTTATTTATTTGGGGGCACTGCATTGGGCTTATTAAGGGGCACAGCATGTCTGGTTCTTTTTATTAAGAAGCAGTATAATAACACTGCTATCTTTAAGGGCACCGTGTCGGGATGTGCTGCAGAAGACCAGAGAAGATGGAATTCTGCAGAGACGAGCTGTGGATGGGAAAAGTCGTCATGGCACCAGGGCCTGTGAGGTACCTGTGAGATCTAAGAGTGGCTAAATACATTAGCTAAATGCAGGTTTTAAATGACTGCTGAGCTGCTATATCAAGCAGATTGTCAGTCGTTTAATAGCCTGTATAGACAGTCTGTGATCGCACTTTCATGTGCACAGGACGATCTTTACATGATCTACCTGTGCACATAGAATAGAATTGTTCTTGGCAGAATGTTTTCAGAGGACAATGTGCTACCAAGAAAGATGATATTTAACAGGCGTCTGTCACCCCCCAAATGACAATTAAACTACGTAAACATTTATTTAGGCAACGTAGCCCATATAAAAATCATACCAGGCATATACAGTTTAACCTAATAATGAAAAATCTTCTTTTATTTTTTATTCAAATGAGGGGGCATCGGTGCTCCTTTGATATGGCCTATGCCTTCGTGCACCATTACACCCTTCTAGTTGTATATTAACCCCTTTCTGACGTGATCAGTAATAGTACGTCACACTGGCCTGGGTTTATTGGACCAGGTACGTACTATTACGCATCACGGGATCGCGCCCGCATACAAGCGGTGCAGGGTGATCGGCACCGCGTGTCAGCTCATTGTCACAGCTGAAACCCGGTGCTATGTGCAATGTTGTCCTGCACCGCTCCCGGCACATTAACCCCTGAAATGCTGCGATCGAAGTCGATCGCAGCATTCCGGGAGCAAGGAGAGGTAAGCGCTGCTTACTTACCTCCTCTCCGGCGTCCCGCGCTGTTTGTGCTGGGTCCCGGAAGTTGTCACGGTGACCCAATGTCATTATGACAACACCCAGGTCACCAGGCAGCAGAAAGTTACTTTGATCATGCGCAGTGTACTATCAAAGTAACTTCTGCATGCAGGCTGAGAGCCTGTATAGCATAGAGATGCTGCTGCATCTCTATGCTATATAAGCGATCAACCTGCAAAATGTGAAAGTCCCACAGGTGGGACAAAGTGTAAAAGTAAGAAAAAGTATCAGAAAGTGGAAAAAAAAATTGTAAAAATATTAAAAAAAATTAAAAAAATAATCCCCAAAAAATAAAAATATACTGTACTCATAAATAAATATTATAACCCCCCCCAAAAAAAAAACAATAAAAGTACACATATTTGATATCACCACAACCGGAACGCCCTAACCTATAAAAATTTCCCACTAGTTAGCCCCTTTAGTGAACACGGTAAAAATAATAAATAAAAAACGAAACAAAAAAATATGCTTTATCATACTGCCAAACAAAAAATGGAATAAAGCGCGATAAAAATGACAAATGTAAATAAAAATGGTACCGCTGAATACATCATCTTGTCCTGCAAAAAAACAAGCCCCCATACAGCTCCATCAGCCAAAAAATAAAAAAGTTATAGCTCTCAGAATAAAGCGATACAAAAAAAATATTTTTTTTTATAAAATAGTTTTTATTGTGTAAAAGCGCCAAAGCATAAAAAAATATAAATGTGGTACCGCTGTAAATGTACTGACCCGAAGAATAAAGCTGCTTTATCAATTTTACCACATGCAGATCAGGATAAAAAAATTAAAAAAAATCCTGAATTGTTGGTTTTCATTTATTCTGCCTCACAAAAGTCAGAATAGAAAGCGATCAAAAATATCACGTGCCCGAAAATGATACCAATAAAAACGTCAACTCGTCCCGCAAAAAACAAGCCATCACATGACTCTGTCGGCCGAAATATTGAAAAATGATAGCTTTAGAAATATGGCGATGCAAAAACTAGTCTTTGCAAAATAAAGCGTCTTTTAGTGAATGACAGCTGTCAATCATAAAAACCCGATATAAAACTGGTATCACTGTAATCTCACCGACTCAAAGAATAAAGTCATCTATTCACTTATACAGCACGAGGAAAAAAATAAACTCTAGAGTTAGGGTTGTGCTAGGGTTAGGGTTGTGCTAGCGTTAGGGTTGTGCTAGGGTTAGGGTTGTGCTAGGGTTAGGATTAGGGTTGTGCTAGAGTTAGGGTTTGGGTTGTGCTAGGGTTATGCTTGGGTTAGGGTTGTGCTATGGTTAGGATTGTGCTAGGGTAAGGGTTAGGGTTGTGCTAGGGTTAGAGTTAGGGTTGTGCTACGGTTAGGGTTGTGCTAGGGCTAGGGTTGTGCTAGGGCTAGGGTTGTGCTAAGGTTAGGGTTGTGCTAGGGTTAGGGTTGTGCTAGGGTTAGGATTGTGTTGGGGTTGGGATTTTTTCAAAAGTAAAGAAAAAAAATGATGACAATATGGCGACTAGTGTTGAGCGCAAGTGCTCGCTACTTAACTTTGCATTGGGTGCTCGGTTATGCACCGAGTATCGCGGGTCCTCAAGTGACATGCTTGAGTCTCCGCCCCATATCCTTTGCGGCCAAAAAAACCTTTGCGGGGATTGCCTGACATGCATGAGCAAACCCCGCATGTTTTTTTTTGGGTGTCTAACAACCGTGAAACATGCGGGGCGGGGACTCGAGCATGTCATTCGAGCACCTGCAATGCATGGTGCATACCCGAGTACCCGATGCAAACTCAAGTAGCGAGAACTTGCGCTCAAGACTAATGACAACTTATTCAATATGATGACCTAATGTTATCAAATTCTGTGTCGTACCTCTGGGTTCAAAAATTTCCCTATACCCCAAGATAAAATCCTTGAGGGGTGTAGTTTCTAAAATGGGGTCACTTGTGGGGGGATTCCACTATTTAGGCGCATCAGGGGCTCTCCAAACAAGACATGGTGTCTGCTCTCGATTCCAGCCAATTTTGCGTTCAAAAAGTCACACAGTGCTCCTTCCCTTCCGATCCCTGCCGTGAACCCAAACAGTGTATTTTTCCCACATATGGGGTATTGGCATACTCAAGAGAAATTGCACAGCAGTTTTTGGGGTCCACTTTCTCCTCTTACCCTTCTGAAAATAAAAAAATTGGGGCTAAAAAATAATTTTTGTGGAAAAAGTTAGATTTTTTTATTTTCACGGCTCCATGTTATAAACTTCTGTGAAGCACCTGGGGGTTCAGGGTGCTCACCACACCTCTACATAGTTTCCCTGAGGGGTCTAGTTTCCAAAATGGTGTTACTTGTGGGGAATTTCTACTGTTTAAGCACATCCGGGGCTCTCCAAACTCAACATGGGGTCCGCTAATTATTCAAGCAAATTTTACATTCAAAAAGTCAAATGGCGCTCCTTCCCTTCCGAAACCTGCCGTGCACCCAAATGTGTGTATCCTGTTACCATTATGAAAATGCAAAATTGGGGGCTGAAAACCATTTTTGTGGGAAAAATGTGAACATTTTATTTTTATGGCTCAATGTTATAAACTTCTGTGAAGCACCTGGGGGTTCAAGGTGCTCACCACACATCTAGATAAGTTCCCTGAGGGGTCTAGTTTCCAAAATGGTGTCACTTGTGTGGGGGTTTCCACTGTTTAGGCACATCAGGGGCTCCCCAAATGCAACATGGCGTCCGCTAATTATTCAAGCAAATTTTACATTCAAAAAGTTAAATGGCCCTTCGGAGCCCTGCCGTGCGCCCAAACAGTGGTTTTCCCCCACATATGAGGTATTGTCGTGCTCAGGAGAAATTGCTCAACAAATTTTGGGGTCCATTTTTTCACATTACCCTTGTGAAAATAAAAAAATTGTGGTCTAAAGTAACATTTTTGTGAAAAAAGTTAAATGTTGATTTTTTTCTTCCACATTCCAAAAATTCCTGTGAAGCACGTGAAGGGTTAATAGACTTCTTGAATGTGGTTTTGAGCACCTCGAAGGGTGCAGTTTTTAGAATGGTGTCACTTTTGCGTATTTTCTGTTTTAAAGGCCCCTCAAAGTCACTTCAAATGTGATGTGGTCCCTAAAAAATGGTTTTGTAAATTTTGTTGGAATAATTAGAAATCGCTAGTCAACTTTTAACCCTTCCTAACAAAAAAAAAATGTTGGTTCCAAAATTGTGCTGATGTAAAGTAGGCATGTGGGAAATGTTATTTATTAATTATTTTGTGTGACATATCTCTCTGATTTAAGGGCATGAAAATTCAAATTTTGAAAATTGCTAAATTTTTGCCAAATTTCCGCTTTTTTCACAAATAAACGCAAGTCATATTGAAGAAATTTTACCACTATCATGAAGTACAATATGTCACAAAAAAACAGTCTCAGAATCAGTGGGATCTGTTGAAGCGTTTCAGAGTAATCACCTCATAAAGTGACAGTGGTCAAAATTGTAAAAATTGGTCCAGTCATTAACGTGCAAACCACCTTCGGGGGTAAAGGGGTTAGTGCCAGTTCCCTGTGTTGATTGACAGCGCTCCATTGGTATGAGCGAGCGCTGCCTAAAATCACTGCGCTCTAAGAGTCATTGTGGCCGTGCACACAATGTCGATGCTTCTTATTTCTGGTTCCTGCCTGTTTTTGGCCGCCGCTTGAGCAGCTTCAGTGAGGAGGATGAGGGGTGTTTAAGTGAGCAGACAGCATGTACACATCACTTGGTGCTGTCCTCCCTGAAGGCACTCGCTACATTTTCAAGTGCATCTAGCATTGACCACGGACAGGCAGGATCCACGCATCAGAGCACGTCTGTAACCACATTGTGCGCACACCCGCAATGTCACTTGAAGCACTCGCTGTTTTCAACAGACTGCTGTCAATACAAGGGACTAGCTTTAATATGCAAATATTAGGGCATAACAGTGCACCAAGGCCTAGACCACGCCAAGGATGCACTGAAGCGCCCTCCTTTGCATATTAAATAAATGTGGATTTTTCAGCAAATGTTCAGTTAAACTGTATACATCTGGTATGATTGATGTATGTGCTACATTCCCTACTATAAATGTTTATGCAGTTTAATTGGCATTTTGTGGGTGACAGTCTCCCTTTAAGTAAGCTTAAAAATTTCAATCTTCGGACTAATATTTTGCTCCTGCGTCAGGTGATTGACAATCTGTTTAGGTAGACCAAACGAACTGTTATCAGGGGGCTGAGGCTGCGATCAGTGCCACAGCCTCCGCTTCCTCACGGAAATGAAGTTTCATCAGTGACACTCATTTCAGGGGCTGGGCTAATCCCTTTGCACTGTGTTGATGGCTCAGATCAGTGGTAATGAGCAAGCAACAGAACGGTGTCAGAATACCCGGCATGCAGAGACCAGTGACGTCACTTGTGGGGGCAATGCTGGTCCCTGCACACCGGCTATTCTGACACCGCTCTGTTGCTGGCTCATTACCATTGATATAAACTGACAACAGAGGCGCGCTGTCATTGTTCACACTGCACAGCATGCAAGGACTAGCCGAGCCCCTGAAATGAGCGTTACTGTTGACACTTCATTTCAGGGGGGAGGAGAGGTTGGGGCAGTGACTGCAGCCTCTGCCCCCTGATGGAGCTTTTTTGAGTATCCCAGCATGCACTGGGATTCTCAAATGAAGCATCATTAAAAAGGAAGTATGAAAAAAGAAAGAAAAGCAGATAGTATAGTTAAGGAAAGATATGGAGTTTTTCATACAAGTATATTTGAAAATAGTTTAGATTATAATGACACTAAATAGCTAAGGATTTAAAATGAAAATTACTTTGTCTTCAGACCACCCCTTTAAGTTACTCTTTAAATATTTACTAGTGCTTCAGCCTGCATTGTGGTTCCTCTATGATTCGTAGTTTGATGATGGTTGGTAACAACAACTCCAATAATCTCCTTGCTATTTTTAAGGTCATACTGGGAGTTGCAGTTTCATGCGATACAATTGTATAACTGGGGGCTAACCTGACATTGCAAGTGATCACTGTATTAATCTTGGTGATGTATTTATCTACTGACGGTGGTTCTGTTGCTGTGTTTCGGTACTAATGATTGTCTGGTTATGTAGTCATGTACTGATGGTGGTTCTGGTGATGTATTAGCCCTCTGTGCCTGTGCTTGTGCTGATATTGGCTGGTGACCGGTTCATGCAGCGTTATTTGAATCTCCCTATGTATTTTATTGATGGCCACAACATACAATACAAGCATTTTTTACCATTCACCTTTCGTGTCTCCCCTATATCCTTATAGACTGTAAACCTGCGAGCAGGGCCCTCACTCCTTTTGGTGTATGATTTATGTGTTACTCTGTAATGTCTTTATTGTCTGTACAACTCCCCTCTAAAATGTAAAGTGCTGAGGAATATGTTGGCGCTATAAAAATAAAAATTATTATGTGTTCATGTACTGACGATGGTGTGTAACTGGTGGCTAACCTGACTTTGCAAGTGATTGCTGTACTAATCTTGGTGATGTATTTATCTACTGATGATGGTTCTGGTGATTGTAATTATGTGCTGGTAATGGTTCTGGTAATGTAGTTGTGTACTGATAGTGATTCTGGTGAATTATCAATGTAGATGTTGTAATAGTTAATTTATTAGACATGATACTTGTTCATTATAGGTTCAGTGTGTGGGACTAATAATACAGCCATCTGAATTAGACCTTATTTGTCAGATGAACAAATGTGTTCTCTATAAAGCTATGTTCCCACAATGAGCTTTTTTGAGATTTGAATGTTTCAGATTTTCTGCAACATTTCTGCACCCATTAAGTAACATAGATTACTTGTATTCTTTCAAAATCCACAGCGTAAAAAAAACTCACTAAAAACTCATCATGGGAATGTAGCCTAAGGGAGGCTTATCATTTAGAGAACATAAGGATCTTCAACCCTAAATCCTTGCTGGATGCTTATCTCCCCAGACATCAGTCAGGAGCACCCATACACATTAGACTTTCAGCAGAACCTGTCGATATTGGTTGATTCTATCAATTTTAGTCTGTGTATGGGAGGGCTTAACTACTATCTAAAGGGTATGGGCGCACAATGTCTTTTAGACTTCTACAAATTTAATGAGTTTTTCAGCAGAAGACTCTTTAGAACACGTCAGCATCTTTTGTGCTAAAGCTATTTTTTTGCTTCTTTTCAGTCATCTTTTTCGACATCTTTTAGGGACCGTTTTTTAATTTAATTAAATAAACTAGTGAGCAGCTTCCAAGTTTAAGCTGCCTGAGGAATGGTCGGGTCACTTCATTCAACCACTTTGTATTTTTGCTAACTTGAAGCAGTTAAAAGAAGAAAAGAAGATCAAAAGTCTGAACATGTGATAAGCAATAGTGATGAGCGAGCACTAAAATGCTCGGGCATTTGTTGCTCGAGTCGAGCAAATTGGAATGCTTGAGTGCTCGACCCGAGCAACTAGCCCATTGTAAGTCTATGGGAAACTCAAGCATTTTTCCGGCGGCCCCCCGGAAGTCTGCAGGTGGCCTAAAAACTGCCCAAATCGATGGGAACAGTGCTCAAATGACATGGGAACAGCATGGGGAAGACCCCTGGAAGTATCTCTGACTCCGAGGTCATTGCTGTGAACCATGTTGTCAGAGTTTTACGCCACTTTTATGGACTCACAATAAAACATACAAAAGTGAAACCAAAATGGATTTTCCTGGGAAAAATGTTAAAGAAAATCCTTTCCAGAGTAACAACTTGTATATAAGGTAAAATAAATAACCAAAGATAAAAATACTCCTCCACACCTTGGGCTATATTCACATGTAGTGTTTTTGATGCATTTTTGCACTTTGGCATTGCTTTCAATGGTGAAAAATAAATTTACCGGTAAATGTCACTTTAACATTTTACTACTTTATCTTCCTATGTGGTGTGCGAGACATGATCAGACACATCCTGTTTCATTTATGAAGGAGGGACTCTGAAAGTCACAAAGCCTAGTTTTATAGGGCAATCAGGCGGCCCTTACTATTCTTAAAGGGCCAGCAGTCGGCCCTCACTATTGTTAGAGAGTAGTGATGGACGAGTACCAAAATGCTCGGGTGCTCGATGCTCGGGTCGAGCACATTGGAATACTCGGGTGCTTTACCCGAGCAACGAGCCCAATGTAAGTCTATGGGAAACTCGAGCATTTTTCAGGTGGCTCCCCCCGGCGGTCTGCAGAGGGTCTAAAAATTTCCCAAATCAATGGGAACAGTGCTCAAATGACATGGGAACAGCATGGGGAAGAACCCTGGAAGCATTTATGACTCCCAGGTCACTTGTATCAACAATGTTGTCAGAGGTATTGCACCACTTTTACGGACTCACAATAAAACATACAAAAACGAAGCCAAAATGGATTTTCCTGGGAAATATGTTAAGGAACATCCTTTCCAGGGTAATGACTTGTATATAAAGCAAAATAAATAACCAAAAACAAAAATACTCCTCCACACCTTGGGCTATGGTCACACTTAGCGTTTTTGATGCATTTTTTCACTTTTGAATTGCTTTCAACCGTGACAAATGCATTCACCAGGAAATGTAATTTTAACATTTTACAACCTTATCTGGCCATGTGGTGTGTGAGATATCATCAGACACATCATGTTTCATTTATGAAAGAGGGACTCTGAAAGTCGCAAAGCCTATTTTTATAGGGCCATCAGGCGGCCTTCACTATTCTTAAAGGGCCAGCAGTCGGCCCTCACTATTCTTAGAGAGCCATCAGCCGGCTATGTTTTATTGTTCCCATTACTAAAGAGTGGGTCTACTATACTGTTATTGCATATGCAGTGAGTGTCAGGGCTGCCCAAAATTTGGACGCACCCCAATACTACTTTGAAAACTTGGACGCACCCCAATACCCCTTTGCAGAGACTTAGAGAAGAGCCTCCGGAAAACAATGTTCCCATTATTAGGAAGTGGGTCAGTGAATGCAAGGGTTGCCAAAAATTTGGAGGCACTCCAATGCCCATTGGAAGAGGCGTGGAGGTCAGAGGGGCTCCTGAAAACAATGTTCCAATTATTAGGAAGTGGATCTCCCATTATGTTTGCCTATGCAGTGAATACAAGAGTTGCCAAAAATTTGGAGGCACTCCAATGCCCCTTGGAAGTAACGTAGAGGAGGGCCTCCTGAAAAAAAATGTTGCCATTATTAGGAAATTGGGAGGCACTCCAAAGCCCCTTGGAAGAGACGTGGAGGAGGGACTCATAAAAATGTTCCCATTAGAAAGGAGCGGGTCTCCTATACTTGTAATGCCCATGTACTAAGTGTATGGGTTGACAAACATTTACCCCTGGGGGGTATACATGAACATTCGGTATAAATTTTTTTTTACGGCATCATAAACACCCTTTAAAAAAATTATGTAGGTGTTGCATCACGGACCACCCTGGTGATATGGTGGTGGAGGATGAGGATGAGGAGAAGGAGGAGGACAAGAGCAAATAGCCCAAATCAGGAAGCATATGCCCATGTGTGGGTGTGAAGAGGTGCATGGGAATACACCTCCCAAAAAAAGACACTGGATTTGAGTTGATGTTACGCTGCTATCATTTGGTGGTGTTGAGAAGTCTCGCCCAATACAGCCCTTTTTCATTTTTATAAGAGTCAGCCTGTCAACATTTTCAGTTGACAGGCGGATGCACTTATCAGTTACAGTATAATTCCACCAGCGGCACTAAAAACCAGCTCTGATAAAATGCTGACGGCACGGCAGTGTTATGATCTGCAACAAGAACTAAGGAAAGATAGGGGAAAGCTGTCCCTACAGTAAGACTAAGCTGAATCCCTACGATGTAGCGGGCTGCCTGTTCCTAGTGAACAGACCCGCCTTCGTCCTCGGCTAGTCTGAACGAAGACCTATAGAATTAAGGGAGGGGTCCCTAAAAGAACTAAGGACTGGGACAAAAATGGGACACCTCCTAAACAGAAATTGTTGTAGAACACAAAAGACAAACTGACAAAAAGTACTAGAGGTCCAAGAGGACCAAGCAAACTGACAGAGATAGGCACCGATGCACCAGGCTAGCAAAACAGTCAAACAACACTGAAGTCCAGCAAAGCCAGAAGGGCGGAGCTGGAATGTATAGTCAGATGGTCACGTGACCGCAAAACACAAGATAGAAAAAACTAACAGGAGGGTTCTAACAGTACCCCCTCTTTTATGAGGATCCTCCGGATCTTCCAGGCCCAGGCCTATCCGGAAACCTCCTGTGGAAAGCTTTAACAAGCCTAGGAGCAGAGACATCATCCGTCCTTACCCAGGAGTTGTCTTCGGGACCGAAACCCTTCCAGGAGACAAGATACTGTAATCTCCCTCTATGTCATCTAGAAATCAAGATACGCGAAATTTCATATTCGCCGTCTTCCACCACAGGAGGAACTGTGACAGTGACGTCCCTATCAGATACGTCAGCCTTTTTCAACAAGGAAACATGAAACACAGGATTAATCTTCCAGGAAGTAGGGACATCCAACCTAACAGCAGACTGGTTAACAACCTGAAGCACTTTAAATGGACCCACAAACTTAGGACCCAGTTTTTTTGAGGGAATCCTCAACCGCAGCTTATTCGAGGACAACCAAACCATGTCACCCACAGTAAACAAAACCTCTTTACGTTTCCTGTCAAAATACTTCTTGGACTTTTTGTTAAAAGAGAACACCCAGCAGAGGAGGATGTATGATTGTTAAGAGCAAATTCTGCGAGAGGCAGAAACTCCGACCACACCTCTTGATTGTCCTCCACAAAACAACGCAAAAACTGCTCAACATCCTGGTTCTTTCTTTCAGTCTGTCCATTAGAATCAGGATGATAACCAGACGAAAATGACAAATGGACTCCCAACCTGTCACAAAAAGCACGCCAAAAGCGAGCCACAAACTGAGGTCCTCTATCAGAAACAATATCCGTGGGAACGCCATGGACCTTGACAATCTCCTTAACAAACGCCTTAGCGGGTGTCTTGGCGCAGGGCAACTTAATGAATGGAACCAAATGACACATCTTACTAAAACGGTCCACGACCACCCAGATGACAGTAAAACCCTCGGACACAGGAAGATCAGTAATAAAATCCATAGTGAGATGCGTCCAAGGCGCACTAGGAACCTCCAGAGGGCAAAACAACCCCGCAGAAGGAGTATGTGAAGCCTTTGACCTAGCGCACACAGTACACTGACGCACCCACTTAATGACTTCCTTCTGCCATCCACGCCACCAAAAACTGCGACTGATCAGTCTCTTAGTCTCCGAAATTCCTGGATGACCTGCCAACAGAGACTCATGACACTCCACAAACAAATCTCTCTTAAAGGCTCTAGGCACGAACAACCTCCCATGGGGAGTGTTAGATGGAGAATCATCTTAAGCTTTCAGAATCCCATTCTCCAAAACGGAGTCCAAAGCCGCCACCACAACTCCTTTCTGTAAAATGCTCTCCTCCTCCTCGGCACCGACCGTAGGAGAGAAGCTGCGAGATAAAGCATCGGCTTTAACATTCTTAGTACCAGGGATATACAGTACAGACCAAAAGTTTGGACACACCTTCTCATTTAAAGATTTTTCTGTATTTTCATGACTTTGAAAATTGTACATTCACACTGAAGTCATCAAAACTATGAATTAACACATGTGGAATTATATACTTAACAAAAAAGTGTGAAACAACTGAAAATATGTCTTATATTCTAGGTTCTTCAAAGTAGCCACCTTTTGCTTTGATGACTGCTTTGCACACTCTTGGCATTCTCTTGATGAGCTTCAAGAGGTAGTCACCGGAAATGGTCTTCCAACAATCTTGGAGGAGTTCCCAGAGATGCTTAGCACTTGTTGGCCCTTTTGCCTTCACTCTACGGTCCAGCTCACCCCAAACCATCTCGATTGGGTTCAGGTCTGGTGACTGTGGAGGCCAGGTCATCTGGCGTAGCACCCCATCACTCTCCTTCTTGGTCAAATAGCCCTTACACAGCCTGGAGGTGTGTTTGGGGTCATTGTCCTGTTGAAAAATAAACGATGGTCCAACTAAACGCAAACTGGATGGAATAGCATGCCGCTGCAAAATGCTGTGGCAGCCATGCTGGTTCAGTATGCCTTCAATTTTGAATAAATGCCCAGCAGTAACAGAAAAATGAAACCGAGAAAAAAAAAGTGCCCACCTAGCTTGACGGGCATTCAAGCGCTTGGCAGCATCCAGATAGATCAAATTCTTATGATCTGTGAAAACCTGAATAGGAAATCTAGCGCCTTCCAAAAAATGACGCCAATGTTCAAACGCGAGTTTAATAGCCAGCAACTCCCGATTTCCAACATTATAATTCAGTTCGGTTTCCAAAAATTTTTTCGACAAAAAAGGCACAAGGATGTACTCCACCCTTGTTCTCCTGAGACAAAACTGCTCCGACCCCCACCGATGAAGCATCGACCTCGACCAAAAAAGGCTTGGTCTCATCAGGCTGCATAAGGATCGGGGCAGAACTGAACCTCTCTTTGAGATACTCAAACGCTTCAATGGCCTCAGTAGTCCACTGGGCCGTATTCGCACCTTTCCTGGTGAGATCGCTTAGAGGTTTAACAATTACAGAAATATTCTTTATGAATTTCCTGTAATAATTGGCAATACCCAAAAATCTCTGTATAGATTTCAAACCAATGGGCCTAGGAGACAATGTAGCCGAAAAAACTAATTTTCTGCACAGCAAACTCACATTTCTCCAGCTTAGCAAAGAGTGAATTATCACTCAATAACTGCAAAACTTCACGTACACTCTGCCAATGGGACTCCAGATCTGGTGAATAAATCAAAATGTCATCCAAATACACAACCACATTCTTACCAATCAGAGGTCTCAGGATGTCATTAATAAGGTTCTGAAAAAATACAGGTGCATTGGTAAGACCAAAAGGCATCACCAGATTCTCAAAATGACCTACCGGAGTGTTAAAGCAGTTTTCCATTCATCACCCTCCTTCTTTCACGTAACAAATTGTATTCCCCCCCGGAGATCAATTTTGGAGAACCACTTGGCTCCCACTAACTGGTTAAACAAGTCAGGAATTAACGGTAATGGGTAGGAATTGCGTACGGTAATCTTATTAATTTCACGAAAATCCAGACATGGACGTAAACCGCCGTCCTTTTTTTTAATAAAGAAGAATCCAACTGCCACAGGCGACTTAGAAGGTCTAATGTGACCAGCAGCCAGGCTAGTCTCTATGTACTCCTCCAAGGCCTTTCTTTCAGGGATAGTCAGATTAAACAAGCGACTTTTGGGAAGAGTAGCACCCGTAACAAACTCAATGGCGCCGTCATAATCCCTATGAGGAGGTAAAACTTGCGACTCCTCCTCCGAAAAAACGCTCCAAAAATCTTGAATAGGTACAGGTAATTCCACTTTTTCCACAGCAGCAATGCGACAATTACAACATTTATTATAGCACTTCGGACTCCAAGACTTAATCACATTAGTAGACCAGTCCAATAAAGGATTGTGCAGTTTTAACCAAGGCAATCCTAGAACAACTGGAGAGGGTAAATTATCCAAAACAACCAAGTTCAAAATTTCTTGGTGAACTCCATTGATAGTGAGCGGAAATGCAGCAGTCTTGTGAGTAATACATTTCAAAGGAGTGTTATCAATTGCAACCACAGAAATAGGTGATGACAAAGGTTTGGATTTCAATTTAAGGTTTTCTAAAAACCCTTTATAAATCACATTAAGTGTTGATCCACAATCCACAAATACCTGAAATTCAATCAAATCTCCCTGCAGAGTAGTACTCCCAGAAAGAAATACTCCTGCAGAGCGTAAACAAGCTATACGGGCATAACTGACCTTTTTTTTTCTTTACTTAAACGGCGCTCACAATACTTAATAAAATGGTCACCTTTACCACAATAAAGACACAATCCCTTGGCGAATCTCCGGTCTTTATCCTGAGAGCGGAGTGACATCCCCCAAACCTCCATCAGTTCCCCACCATCAGAGCAGATTTTCTGGGGACTAGGACCTGACATTACAGGAGTCTTTACCTCATTGAGCCTGCACCTCAGTCTCCTGTCTATACGAACAGCTAACTGCATAGCTTCCTGCAGAGTCTCAGGTGCAGGGAATGCAATTAGCAAATCCTTAACCCTTTCACTTAGACCAGCAAGAAATAAACATCTCAGCGCAGAATCTTTCCATTTAACTTCTGAGGCCCATCTCCTGAAGTGTGTGCAATAATTTTCAACATCATCAGACCCCTGATTCAAACGTCTAAGTTCTGATTCAGCAGATGAGATTCGATCAGGATCGTCATATAATAGCCCCATAGCAGAAAAAAATTCTTCAACAGAACTTAAACATGGATCATTAAGCTGGAAAGAAAAGGCCCAACCCTGTGGTTCTTTGGACAAAAGTGACATAATAAAACCAATGCGCTGTGATTCATTCCCAGAAGATCTTGGTCTCAAACGAAAATATAACAAACAAGCATTTTTAAAGGAAACAAAATCTTGCTGTTTACCATAAAAAACATCAGGCAGTCCTACCTTCGGTTCCACAAAATGCGCTCCAGGACAGCTGCTCACGTGTTGCTGAAGCTCGGTCACCTCCATAGACAATCCCTGCAGGCGTTGAGCAAATTCCTGGACGGAAACCATACTGATCCCCGAATTTCTTTCCTTTTAGTTTTTTTTTGGGCTGGACTTACTGTTATGATCTGCAACAAGTACTAAGGAAAGATAGGGGAAAGCTGTCCCTACAGTAAGACTAAGCTGAATCCCTACGATGTAGCGGGCTGCCTGTTCCTAGTGAACAGACCCGCCTTCGTCCTCGGCTAGTCTGAACGAAGACCTATAGAATTAAGGGAGGGGTCCCTAAAAGAACTAAGGACTGGGACAAAAATGGGACACCTCCTAAACAGAAATTGTTGTAGAACACAAAAGACAAGCTGACAAAAAGTACTAGAGGTCCAAGAGGACCAAGAAAACTGACAGAGATAGGCACCGAAGCACCAGGCTAGCAAAACAGTCAAACAACACTGAAGTCCAGCAAAGCCAGAAGGGCAGAGCTGGAATATATAGGCAGATGGTCACGTGACCGCAAAACACAAGATAGAAAAAACTAACAGGAGGGTTCTAACAGGCAGGCCAGGACCTCCAAGGCATAGAGAGCCAGTTCATTCCACGCATCCAGCTTGGATACCCAATAATTTTAAGTCACAGAGGAATCACGGAGGATGTTGGTACGGTCGGCAAGGTACTTCCTCAGCATCTTCCCAAAATTTGCACTCCTTGTGAGAGTACCCCGCGCCTCAGGGCTTGTGCGATGGGAGGGGCTGAGAAAATTCTCCCAGAACTTTGACAGTGTTCCCCTGCCTCTGCTGGATTGGAGTTGTGTCTCTCTCGCCTGTAGTCTTTGGTTGTCAAATGAACTATGACCTCTGCCACCAGCGTTTTCAGATGGGAATTTTTTTAATAGTTCCGCAACAAGGGCCTTCTGGTACTGCCCCATTTTTGTAGACCTGTCCGCCTCAGGAATAAGAGATATAAAGTTCCCCTTGTAGCGTGGGTCTAGAAGTGTCACCAACCAGTAATGACTGTCACCCAAAATTTTGAGAACGGGAAAGGCAGCGTAACATAAACTCAGCCATGCGTGCCAGAATGCTAACAGGCAAGACTTCCGTGTCCTCACCAAGAGGACGAGTGACCATGCTGTCCTCCTCCTCCTCCTCTCTGTCCTCAGGCCATCCATGCTGAACAGACGGTATGACAGTTGTGCAGGTAGTACCGTCTATAGCGCATGAAACTAGCTCCTGTTCTTCCTCCTCCTCCTCCTCCTCATTATCACCCAATCCACATTGGGATGAGATGAGGCTGGGCTGTGTGTAATCACCCTGTATGGTTCCTTGCTCCATCTCATTGTGGTCCGCCTGCAATGTATCCTCTTTGATTGTGAGCAGAGAGCATTTCAGAAGACAGAGAAACGGGATGGTGACGCTAATTATGGCGTCATCGCTGCTCACCATCTTGGTGGAGTCCTCAAAGTTTTGAAGGATGGTACATATGTCTGACATCCATGTCCACTCTTGAGGTCTTATGTGTGGAGCCTGAACTGAATACCGACGGCCTTGTTGATGCTGGTACTCAACAACTGCCCTCTTCTGCTCACAAATCCATCCCAACATCTGCAGTGTAGAGTTACGCGTGGGGACATCACACACCAGTCGGTGAAGTGGAAGCTGCAAACGCTGCTGAAACACGGCAAGGGATGCGGAAGCTGGAACTGACTTTCTAAAATAGACACACAGGCGACATACGTTAACAAGCAGATCCGGCAGCTCCGGGTAGGATTTGAGAAATCGCTGAACCACGAGGTTAAGCACATGGGCCAGGCATGGTGCGTGTGTGAGCTCGCCTCGCCTCAGAGCCGCCACCAGGTTCCGGCCATTGTCACACACGACCATGCCTGGCTGTAGGTTTAGTGGTGTGAGCCACAGATCTGCCTGCTCTTTCAGAGCTGTCCACAACTCTTCAGCATTGAGCGGTTTGTCACCTAACCATATTAGCTTCAGCACATCCTGTTGCCGCTTGGCCGAGGCAGTGCTGCAGTGCTTCCAGCTTGTGACTGATGTGGTCATTTCGGAGATGGAGGTTGAATAGGAGGAGGAGGCTGAGGAGAATGAGGCGCAGGAGCTGTAGACTGTGGGGGCAACTCTGATTGAGCTAGGGCCTGCAATCCTTGGCGTCGGGAGGATGTGTTCCGTCCCAAGGTCCAACTGGGTCCCGGCTTCCACTATGTTAACCCAGTGTGCCGTCAGCGAGATGTACCGTTCCTGCCCACAAGCACGTGTCCGTGGTTAGGTGGACCATCCCAGTAACTGCGTTGTTGAGGACACGGCTAATGTTTTGGGACACCTGCTTGTGTAATGCGGGGACGGCACACCGGGAAAAATAGAGGCGGATGGGGACCGAGTACCGAGGGACTGTCGCCGCCATTAGGTTGCAGAATGCTTCTGTCTCCACAAGCCTAAAAAGCAACATTTTGAGCGCAAGCAGTCGTGAAATGTGGGAATTTAGTAGTGTGGCATGTGGGGCATTGGCTGCATATTTGCGCTTGCGTTCCAAGGACTGGGGTATGGACAACTGAACGCTGCGCTGGGACAAAGACGTGGATATGCTTGCTGATGCTGCTACTTGAGAGTGTGCAATGACAGGTGCAGGGCAGGAGGCATCTTCGCATGCACCATGGACAGGGGTGCCACCCGCAGACACTGTTCCTGGACCCTGGGGTTCGGCCCACAAAGTCGGGTGCTTTGCTGCCATGTGCCTGATCATGCTGGTGGTGGTCAGGTTGGTCGTTTTGCCACCCCTGCTGATGCTGGCCTGGCAGGTGGTGCAAATGGCCTTTTTGGGGTTATCGGCAGAGTCATTAAAAAGCAACCAGACTCGGGAAGACCTAACAGTTGTACTGGCAACTTCCTTTGTGTTGGTGTTACAGGGAATGGTTGCCTGCCTTCTGTCTGCGGCCACCACACTGCTTCTTCCTGCCTGTTGGGGTGCTCCGTCCCCCTGTGTGCTGCTGTCCTCGCTCTGCATGTCCTCCTGCCAAGTTGGGTCAGTTACTATATCATCCACCACCTCGTCTTCCACTTCTGCACCCTGGTCCTCCTCCTGACTTTCTGGCAATTGTGTCTCATCATCGTCCACCTCTTGTGACACTTTCCCACCGTCACCTTCGCGTGACCGTGGCTGCACAAATATTTCCTACATGCGATCTCCTCTTGCCCCGCTTCAAGTTGACCGGGCGAGAGGCCTGAATCTATAAATGGAAAAGTGAACAGCTCTTCGGAGTGTCCAAGTGTGGGATCAGTTGTCTCCGGGCATTCGGCATGGTGGGAGGAAGGAGGATCAAGGTGAGGAATATGCAGTCCAGACTCATGGCTACTGAGACTTGACCATGTGAAAGACAGGGTGGTGGTGGTGGCACATTGACTGGAAGCATTATCCGCTATCCAACCAACAACCTTTTGACACTGCTCTGGGTTCAATAGTGGTGTGCTGCGGTCCCCTAGGAATTGGGACAGGAAGGTTGGGCGAGAAGATGTGGGTGTTTGTTGTGGCACAATTTCAGCTTGCCCGCGGCCTCAGCCTCTGCTTGCACCATCACCAGCACGCCCAGTTCCCCGTCCCTTGCCACCCGCCTTGCCCATTTTAATTGGAGGACAATATCTTCCACGCTCACTACAAATGGCTGAATTTGGAGCAAAGTTATATGTAATCCGTGTGACGGAGAAACCACAGCTTTAAATACCTGGCCTGTACGTAAATATTTTGAACAGCAAACCGGTGTCAAAAACTTTGCTGACACACTGAAAAAAAAATTTAATGGAGGTCAGAAATGGCAGTGTTTTCTGAAAACGTATATGTGATCCAGCAAACTGGTGTCAATTGCTTCACTGATACACTGAAACAAATTTTTAATGGATGCCAGAAATGGCAGTATTTTCAGCGCAATTATATGTGATCCGTGTGATGGACAATAGCTGGATTTCTAGCGCTGTAATATGGAAAGGACCTGGCTGTATTCTGCAGTGCCAACAAGCAAATGGCTCAAAACAACGGTGTTCTCTGGATTGCTTTTTAAGCAAATAATGAGGATTAAGATCCCCAAAAAAATTATTCCTGGCCCTTGAGACCTGGGCCTATTTCTAGAAATATCTAACAGCAGCAGCAGACAAAACTGGAATTGAGGCTCTTGTGCTATGTGCACTGCAGTCTGCTATATACCCTGCCTGCCTGCCTATATACACTGCCTGCCTGATATCTCTGCAGATGGATTAGTCCTCAGAAGTACTGTTTGTTGAGATGGATATGTGTCTCTAATGTAGTTTGGTACACCTACACTAACTAGAAACAAGCAAATCTCTCCCTAGCTCAGCAGCACCTCTCCCTACACTGTCTGATTCCGGAGTGACTGTGACGAGCATGGCGGCGCCAGGTCTGTTATAGACCTGATGACGCTGTGTGGCCAGTCAATCACTGTAATGCCACAACCAACATGGCTACGGCATTACAGTGAGTGACAAGCAATCCAAGCATGTTCATTGGCTCTGTAAAGAGCGCCAAACATGCAGGGAGGAGACCCGAGCTACCGCTGAGCAACCCCGGAAATACTCGACGAGCGCCGAGCATCTCGAGCAGTGAGATGCTCGGGCGAGCACCGAGCAGTAGCAAGCATGCTTGCTCATCACTATTAGAGAGCCATCAGCTGGCTATTTTTTGTTGTTCCCATTATTAAAGAGTGGGTCTCCTATACTCTACTCTTATTGCGTATGCAGTGACTGCAAGGGCTGCCAAAAATGTGGACGCACCCCAAAACCCCGTTGAAGAGGTACTGCGTATGCAGTGAGTACAACGGATGCCTAAATTTGGGAAATACCCCAGTACCAATTTGAAGACACATAGAGGTGGGCCTCAGTAACAAAATGTTTCCATTAGAAAGAAGCGGTTCTACTATACAGTTATTGCGTATACAGTGAGTACAACGGCTGCCTAAATTTGGGAAAAACCACAATACCAATTTAAAGACACATATAGGAGGGCCTCCGTAACAACAAGTTCCCATTAGAATGGAGCAGTTCTGCTATACAGTTATTGCGTATGCAGTGAGTACAACGGCTTCCTAAATTTGGGAAAAACCCCAATACCAATTTAAAGACACATAGAGGTGGGCCTCCATAACAACATGTTCCCATTAGAAAGAAGTGGTTCTGCTATACAGTTATTGCGTATGCAGTGAGTACAACGGCTGCTTAAATTTGGGAAAAATCCCAATACCAATTTGAAGACACATAGAGTTGGGCCTCAGTAACAAAATGTTCCCATTAGAAAGGCGCGGTTCTGCTATACAGTTATTGCATAAACAGTGAGCACAGCGGCTGCCTAAATTTGGGAAAAACCCCAATACCAATTTGAAGACACATAGAGTTGGGCCTCAGTAACAAAATGTTCCCATTAGAAAGGCGCGGTTCTGCTATACAGTTATTGTGTATGCAGTGACTGCAGCGGCTGCCTAAAATTGGGAAAAACCCCAATACCAATTTAAAGACACAAAGAGGAGGGCCTCCGTGACAACATGTTCCCATTAGAAAGGAGCAGTTCTATTATACAGTTATTGCATATGCAGTGAGCACAGCGGCTGCCTAAATTTGGGAAAAACCCCAATACCAATTTGAAGACACATAGAGTTGGGCCTCAGTAAAAAAATGTTCCCATTAGAAAGGAGCAGTTCTGCTATACAGTAATTGTGTATGCAGTGACTGCCGCGGCTGCCTAAAATTGGGAAAAACCCCAATATCAATTTAAAGACACATAAAGGAGGGCCTCCGTAACAACATGTTCCCATTAGAAAGGAGCAGTTCTGTTATACAGTTATTGCGTATGCAGGGAGTACAACGGCTGCCTAAATTTAAGAAATACCCCAATACCAATTTGAAGAAACATAGAGGTGGACCTCCGTAACAACTTGTTCCCATAAGAAATGAGCAGTTCTGCCACTCAGTTATTGCGTATGCAGTGAGTACAACGGCTGCCTAAATTTGGGAAAAACCCCAATACCAATTTAAAGACACATAGAGGAGGGCCTCCTTAACAACATTTTCCCATTATAAAGGAGCGGGTCTCCCATACTGTTCTTGCGTATACAGTGACTGCAACGGCTGCCAAAATTTTGAATGCACTCCAATGCCCCTTAGAAGAGATGTTGAGGAGGGCCTTATTACATTTTTTCCCCATTATTAGGAAGTGGGTCTCCCATACTGTTATTGCCTATGCAGTAAATGCAAGGACTGCCAAAAATTTGGAGGCACTCCAATGCCCCTTTGAAGAGACAGAGAGTGGGCCCCTCTGATGGTCCAGGGCCCCGTATGTGTATACGCTTCCTGATTTTGTCTATTTTCTGTTGTCCTCCTCCTTCTCCTCATCCTCATCCTCCACCACCATATCACCACCATATCTACCATATCACCACGTCTACGTGTCTTGCAAGGGGCATATTCCGTAGCACGGTGGCTCAGTGGTTAGCACTGCAGCCTTGCAGCGCTGGGGTCCTGGGTTCAAATCCCACTAAAGACAACATCTAAAAGGAGTTTGTACATTCTCCCCGTGTTTGCGTGGGTTTCCTTCGGGTTCTTCGGTTTCCTCCCACACTCCAAAACCATACTAATAGGGAATTTAGATTGTTAGGCCCAATGGGGACAGCGATGATTATGTATGAAAAGCGCTGTGGAATATGTTAGCGCTATATAAAAATAAAGATTATTATTATATGCAATGAATGCTGCCAAAAATTTGGAGGCAATCCAATGCCCCTTGCAAGACACCATCAGAGGGGCCCACTCGCTGTCGGGCCTGGGCCGCTTCCCCGGCATCTGTGCAGCCAGGACCGCTAGCGCTGCTTGATTGCCGGCACTTCACCAGACATGGCCGTGGGCAGTGCGCTGAACGGCAGTGTCTGGTAGTAATGACAGGGCAGAGGCGACACTGCGCATTTAATTTTGCTTGTGTGTCACTCCTGTCGCGTCATTGCTAGCAGACACAGCCGCACAGTGCACTGCACGCCACCATGTCTGAAGTGCCGGCAACCAAACACCGCCGGAGTTCCTGCAAAGATGCGGGGGGAGCAGCCTGGGCCCCGATGGCGGGTGGGCCATGTTGATGGTCCAGGGCCCCTCTGATGTTCCAGGACCCCATGTCTGTGACACGCCGGCGGCCCATCTCCGATGAGGGGGAGCATCCCGGGCCCCGACAGTGAGAGGGCCCTTCTGATGGTTCAGGGCCCCTAGTCTGTGACATGCTGGCGGCCCTGCATGGCCACATGGCAGAGGATCTGAACTGGAGACATGACCGGGGGGCAGGTGAGCGAGCTTCCCCAATCCCCATATTAAAATTATTTCAAATGTGTGTGTGTGCATGTATGATGTAAATGTCTGTGTGTGTCAGCGTGTATGTGTGTGTATATATATTTATGTCCGATTTATGTGTTTTTAAGAATTTGTGTTCAAATATGTATGTATGTCTGTATGTGTACTTATTTGTGTATGTGCGTGTCTGCGTATAGTATGTCTGCATATCTGTGTGCCATGTTCATGTGTGTGTGTGCATGTCTGCGTACTGTGTGTGTGTGCATGTCTGCATATGTGAAGGATGAGGGGACAGCCTGCTCCCTGTGTTGTATACCTATAATTCACCGCCGCATCTGTGCATCATGAATGGTGGTATGTGTTAAAGGGGCCCACTGAGACTCTTTCGCCCGGGGCCCACGAAAACCTGGAGCCGTCCCTGTGTGAAGAGGTGCATGGGAATAGACCTCCCAAAAAAAAGACACTGGATTTGAGTTTATGTTACACTGCTATCATTCGGTGGTGTTGAGAAGTCTGGCCCAATCCAGCCCTTGTTCATTTTGATAAGAGTCAGTCTGTCAGCATTATCAGATGATAGGCGGATGCACCTATCAGTTATAGTTCCCCCGGCGGCACTAAAAACCCACTCTGACAAAACGCTAGCGGCAGGGCAGTCCAGGACCTCCAAGGTGTAGAGAGCCAGTTCTTGCCACATGTCCAGCTTGAATACCCAATAATTAAAAGACACAGAGGAATCATGGAGGACGTTGGTACGGTCAGCAAGGTACTCCTTCAGCATCTTTGTAAAATTATCCCTCCTTCTGAGACTACCCCGCGCATCAGGGCCTGTGCGATGGAAGGGTCTGAGAAAACTGTCCCAGAGTTCTCCTTGTAGCATGAGTCTAGAAGTGTCACCAAACAGTAATGACTGTCACCCAAAATTTGTAGAACGCGAAGGTCACAGGAAAGGCAGCGTAACATAAACTCAGCCATGTTTGCCAGACTGCTAACAGGCAAGACTTCCTTGTCCTCACTAAGAGGACGACTTACCATGCTCTCCTCCTCACCCTCCTCCCTCTCCTCAGGCCATCCACGCTGAACAGACGATATGACAGTTGTGCCAGTAGTACGGTCTATAGTGCAGGAAGCTAGCTCCTGTTCTTCCTCCTCCTCCTCTTCCTCATTGTCACCCAATACACATTGGGATGAGATGAGGCTGGGCTGTGTGGAATCACCCTGTATAGTTCCTTGTTCCATCTCATCATGCTCCGCCTGCAATGCCTGCTCTTTAATTGTGAGCAGCGATTGTTTCAGAAGACAGAGAAGCGGGATGGTGACGCTAATTATGGCGTCATCGCCGCTCACCATCTTGGTGGAGTCCTCAAAGTTTTGGAGGACGGCACAGATGTCTGACATCCATGCCCACTCCTCAGCTCTTATGTGCAGAGGCTGACCTGAATACCGGAAGACGTTTTGAAGCTGGTACTGAACAAGTGCCCTGGGCTGCTCACAAATCCATCCCAACATCTGCAAAGTTGAGTTCCAACGCGTGAGGACATCGCACATCAGTCAGTGAGCTTGAAGCTGCAAATGCAGCTGAATCACGGCAGAAGCTGGAGCTGACTTTCTAAAATGGGCACACTCGTGGCGTACTTTGACAAGCAGATAAAGCAGATCTGTGTAGGTTTTGAGAAACCGATGAATCACGAGGTTAAGCACATGGGCCAGGCATGGTACGTGTGTGAGCCCGCCTCGCTTCAGTGCCGCCACCAGGTTCCGGCCATTGTCAGACACGACCATGCCTGGCTATAGGTTCAGCAGTGACAGCCACAGATCTGCCTGCTCTTTCAGAGCTGTCCACAGCTCTTCAGCGGTGGGCGGTTTGTCACCTAAGCATGTTAGCTTCAGCACAGTCTGTTGCCGCTTGGCTGAGGCAGTGCTGCAGTGCTCCCAGCTTCTGACTGATGTGGGCATTTCAGAGATGGAAGCTGAAGAGGAGGAGGAGGGGGTGCTGGAGCTGTAGAATGTGGGAGCAACCCTGATTGACCCAGGGCCCGGAATCCTCGGCGTCGGGAGAACGTTTTCCGTCCCAAGGTCTGACTGGGTCCCGGCCTCCACTATATTAACCCAGTGTGCCGTCAGCGAGATGTACCGTCCCAGCCCACAAGCACTTGCCCACATGTCCGTGGTTAGGTGGACCTTTCTAGTAACTGTGTTGTTGAGGGCATGGCTAATGTTCTGGGACACGTGCTTGAGTAATGAGGGGACGACACACAGGGAGAAATATGTAGCGGCTGTGGACCAAGTACCGAGGGACGTCCGCCGCCATCAGGTTGTGGAAAGCTTCCGTCTCCACTAGCCTAAAAGGCAACATTTTGAGCGCAAGCATTCACAAAATGTGTGAATTTAGTAGTATGGCCTGTGGGGCGTTGAATGCATATTTGCGCTTGTGTTCCAAGGACTGGGGTAGGGACAACTGAATGCTGCTCTGGGACAAGGACGTGGTTGCTGATGGTGCTAGTTGAAAGTGTGCAACGACAGGTGCAGGGCAGGAGGCATCTTCGCATGCATCATGGACAGGGGATTGGCATGCACGCACTACAGCGGAACAAGTAGTGGTGTCACCCGCAGACACTGTTTCTGGACCCTGGCATTCGGCCCATTTAGTTGGGTGCTTTGCTGTCATGTGCCTGATCATGCTCGTGGTGGTGAGACTGCTAGTTTTGCTACCCCTGCTGATGCTGTCCTGGCAGGTGGTGCAAATGGCCTTTTTGGGGTTATCTGCGGAGTCTTTAAAAAAGAACCAGGCTCGGGAAGACCTAACAGTTGTTCTGGCAACTTCTGTCATGTTGATGTTCCGGGGAACGGTTGCCCACCTTGTGTCTGTGGCTACCATACTGCTTGTTCCTGCCTGCTGTGGTGCTTCCCTTCCCCTGTGTGCTGCTGTCCTCGCTCTGCATGTCACATTGCCAGGTTGGGTCAGTAACTTCATTGTCCACCACCTCGTCTTCCACTTCCACACCTTGGTCTTCCTCCTGACTTTCTGGCAATTGTGTCTCATCATCATCATCCACCTCTTGCGACAGTAATTGCACTTTCCCACAGTTGCCTTCATGTGACTGTGGCTGCTCAAATATTTGGGCATCGCTACATGTGTTCTCCACTTGCCCCGCTTGAAGCTGGCTGGACGAGAGGCCCGAATCTATAAATGGAAAAGTAAACACCTCTTCGGAGTGTCCAAGTGTGGGATCAGTTGTCTCTGGACACTCGGCATGGTGGGAGGAAGGAGAATCAGGGTGAGGAATATATGGTCCAGACTCATGGCTACTGAGACTTGACCGTGTGGAAGACAGGGTGGTGGTGGTAGTGGCAAATTGACTGGAAGCATTATCTGCTATCCAAACAGCAACCTTTTGACACTGCTCTGGGTTCAATAGTGGTGCGCTGCGGTCCCCTAGCAATTGGGACAGGAAGGTCGAGCGACAAGATGTGGGTGTTTGTTGTGGCACAATTTCAGCTTGCCCGCGGCCTCGGCTTATGCATGCATCAGCATCACGTCCACTTCCCGGTCCCTTGCCCCGCGCTTTACCCATTTTAAATGTTATATTTGATATGTCTGACGGACACCAATGGTTTTAAATAGCGGGCTTGTAGTTTCCTATTATTCACAGCCTCCACGTGTGAATAGCTTCACTGGCACACTGCTACAAACTGTAAATGGTAGGCAATATTTTCCATGGTCGCTACAAATGGCTGGATTTGTACCGCAGTTATAGGTGATACGTCTGATGGACGCCAACGGTTTTAAATAGAGGGCTTGAAGTTTCCTATTATTCACAGCGACCACGTGTGAATAACTTCACTGACACACTGCTACAAACTGTAAATGAAGGATAATATTTTCCATGTTCACTGCAAATTTCTGTTTTTTTATTGTTGTAATATGGGATCACATCTGATGATGGAAAAGATCTGGCTGTATTCTGCAGTGCTAACAAGCAAATGGAGCAGTAAAATGGTGTACTCTGGATTGCTTTTAAGCAAATAATCAGGATTAAGATACAAAAAAAAATAGCCCTTGCCCCTGATATCTGGGGCTATGTCTACGGATATCTGTAACAGCATGACAGAACTTGCAATGGACCCTCTTCTGCTGTATGCACTGCCAAAAACCCTGTCTGCCTGCCTACCTAACTCCTGTTATCAGGATTAATATTTGCAGCTGGATTAGTCCTCAGAAGGACTGTTAGTTCAGATGTAGAGTACCACTGCCTGTATGTAACTATTACATCGCCAGTTCTGTCCCTCACACAGCAGCACCTCTCCCTATTCTGCCTGTTTTTGGGGTAGACTGACAAGCCTAGTGTAGACCCGATGACGCAATGCGGCCAGCAAATCACTGTAATGCCACAACCATCATGGCTACGGCATTACAGTGCATGGCAGACAATCCCTGCTTGTTCATTGGCTCTCTAAAGAGCGCCAAACATGCAGGGCGGGGACCAAAGCTTCCGCCCGAGCAACCACGGAAATACTCGCCTAGCGCCGAGCATGTCGTGCAGGGTGATGATCGAGCGAGTACCGAGGAGTGGCGAGCATGCTCGCTTATCAGTAATAAGCAAGTAATTTTTATTCTGCAGCGCATTTATATTCAGTCTTTTTAGAGTTTATTTTGCGCTTTTTGAGGTGGGTAACTGAAAAAGATGTGTGCACATACCCTTAGTCTGACTTTCTAGTAGGGGGCGTGAAAACTTGAAGTGCCTAGAGCGCATGAACATCAAATTCGGCCCTGGTGATATGAACCTGGAAGCATGCTCCAGCATGCTGTGTGCTGAGTGGGAGCTATAGAGTTGGGCGGGGCAGCTGTTCACCATATCTCCACCCTAGGGTGTGGTCCAGGAGGTAAAGGCAGAGCATCTGGATTCACTCAGTGTTCTGTGCCTAAAGGTGAGCACTAGTGATGAGCGAGTATATTCTGTTAACCCTTTAGGCGAGCATGCTCGGACGAACACTAAGTATCTTCAGCGTGCTCGGGGGTTATGTTTCAGTCTCTCTGTGTGCATGATTTGCGACTGTTTTACCGCTTTAATATATGTGAGGAATGTCTGTTTCTTTGGCATTCCTCACATGTATTAAAGCTGTCAAACAGTTGCAAATCATGCACACAGAGAGACTGAAACATAACCCCCGAACACGCTGAAGATACTCAGTGTTCGCCTGCGCATGCTCGCCTAAAGGGTTAACAGAACATACTCGCTCATCACTAGTGAGCACTAGTGATGGGCGAGCACTAAAATGCTTGGGTACACGTTGCTCGAGTCGAGCAAATTGGGAAACTTGAGCATTTTTTCGGCGGCCCCCCCTGGAGGTCTGCAGGAGGCCTAAAAATTTCCGAAGTTGATGGGAACAGTGGTGAAATTACTTGGGAACAGCATGGGGAAGACCCTGGGAAGCATCTCTGACTCCCAGGTCACGGCTGTGAACTATGTTGTCAGAGTATTATGCCACTTTTACGGGCTCACAATAAAACATACAAAAACTAAACCAAAATGGATTTTTCTGGGAAAAACGTTAAGGAACATTCTTTCCAGGGTAATGACTTTCATATAAGGCAAAATAAATAATCCCCCCAAAAAATGCTCCTCCACACCTTGGGTTATGTTCACATGTAGCGTTTTTGCACTTTTGCATTGCTTTCAGCAGTGAAAAATACATTTACTGGTAAATGTCATTTTAACATTTTACTACCTTATCTTCCCATGTGGTGTGTGAGACATGATCAGACACATCCTGTTTCATTTATGAAGGAGGGACTCTGAAAGTCACTAAGCCTATTTTTATAGGGCCATCAGGCGGCCCTTACTATTCTTAAAGGGCCAGCAGTCGGCCTTCAATATTGTTAGAGAGCCATCAGCCGGCTATGCTTTGTTGTTCCCATTATTAAAGAGTGGGTCTCCTATACTGTTATTGCGTATGCAGTGACTGCAAGGCCTGCCAAAAATTTGGATGCACCCCAATACCCCTTTGAATAGACATAGAGGAGGGCCTCAGTAAAAAAACAAATGGTCCCATTATAAATGATTAGGTCTCCTATAGTGGTAATGCCCATGCAGTGACTGCAATGGCTGTCTAAATTTGTGAAATACCCCAGTACCTATTTGAAGACACATAGAGGTGGGCCTCAGTCACAACATGTTCCCATTAGAAAGGAGCGATTCTGCTATACAGTTATTGCGTATGCAGTGACTGCAACGACTGCCTAAATGTAGGAAAAACCCCAATACCAATTTAAAGACACATACAGGAGAGCCTCCGTAACAACTTGTTCCCATTAGAAAAGAGCAGTTCTGCTATACAGTTATTGCGCATGCAGTGACTACAACGGCTGCCTAAATTTGGGAAATACCCCAATACCAATTTGAAGACACATAGAGGTGGGCCTCAGTAACAACATGTTCCCATTAGAAAGGAGCGGTTATGCTATACAGTTATTGCGTATGCAATGACTACAATGGCTGCATAAATTTGGGAAATACCCCAATACCAATTTGAAGACACATAGAGGTGGGCCTCAATAACAACATGTTCCCATTAGAAAGGAACAGTTCTGCTATACCTATACAGTTATTGTGTATGCAGTGACTATAACAGTTGCCTAAATTTGGGAAATAGCCCAATACCAATTTAAAGACGCATAGCAGAGGGCCTCCGGATCAACATGTTCTCATTAGAAAGGAGCAGTTATGCTGTTGACCCAAAAGGGGCAATTACAAACATTTCTGCATTCATAAGAGTCTGTGAAATCATTTATACTTTGATGTATTACTGTCACGGGTGTGTCAGAGGTGACAGACTGTCGCCCTGCAGTTGGTTGCTGGAGATCTCTACATTTGGCATTACAGACATTTTCTTAGAGGCTGTCTCTAGGACCCAGCAACTACCTCCCTCTAGCTAATTAACTCCCTGGCCTGGGTGTATAAATACTTGGTGTGTTCTGGAAGGAGGTGCCGGCGATATTTATTATTCCTTGTGAAGGCTTAGCAAGAGTAGTACCTTTTCCTCTCTAAAGCTTGATGACCTGTTTGTGCATTTGTCTGGAGTCATCTAAAGCTAAGCACTTTTCCCCTGTTTGTCCTTCCTTGTTGTCTATAGTGTTTAGTGGAGATCGACTAGTGCTCATCTCCTCCCTTCCCTAGCTTAAGCCAAACACCAGGGAAAGACAGGGCGAGGTACGCGTGCGGAGATTGGTTAAGAACCAATACAGGGATGTTAGGGGAGACAGGGTGACGCTAGATCAACCTAGGAGGTATCCACTTTCCCCCCTTTCCCTAGAGTCTGGGCTCCCTTTCCCTCTTCCCTTTGTGTTGCACTAAATCTTTCCCAAACCTTGCATGACAATTACCTGGTGTCATTCAGTTAAATTAAATGTAAATTGTTTCTCTGTAATACCACTGCAGACTAGCAGGTGGTGGTATAAGGGTCGGCAATGTACTGTATTGGAGGATGTCTGATCAACATCCTCTAAAGTCTGGTCACTATGGTGACCAGAGAGAGTTGGCAGTTGGTGATTAGAGAGTGTCAAGCTTGTCTAGAGGTGAGGCGTAGGGTATAAGGGCTGCCAGGATTAAGTGTCTTGCAAGACAATCTTTTTAGAGCCCATCACAGCAAGTTCAAACCTTTTCCCATATCAGAGCATCAGTCCTGTCGCCATCCAGTCGGCACCTCCATGGAAAACCAGTATTGCAGCTAATTGCTGAAGAACCTGCAGTGGTGAATTGCATTGCTGAAGAACCTGCAGTGGAGAATTGCATTGTTGAAGCAGAAGCAGTGAACAACTGCATTGTTGAAGCAGAAGAACCTGCAGTGGAGAATTGCATTGTTGAAGCAGAAGAACCTGCAGTAGAGAATTGCATTGTTGAAGCAGAGGAACCTGCTGTGGGGAGTTGCATTGTTGAAGCAGGGGAACCTCCAGTGATAATTGCATTATTGAAGCAGAAGAACATGCAGTGGAGAACTATAATGTTGAGGCTGAAGAATCTACAATGAACAATTGCAATGTTGAGCCTGAAGAATTTAAAATGGAGAATTGTGCTGTAGTAGCAGAAGAAACTATAATGGAGAATTGCGATGTAATATCAGAAGAACCTATAATAGATAGTTTATCATCATCCTTAGAAGAATTGATAAATGAAAACATTGTTGAACCAGAGATCCTTGAAGAAGTGAAGCCTCCTCAAGATTACCGCTTAATATCGCCATCTTTTGAAGATGTATCTGACAGCATTGAGCAGAATGCATCTCCAAAACTTCCTGATATTTGCTTTATAGTAAATACAAGAAGTACAGTCATGGCCAAAAGTATTGAGAATGACACCAAAATTATATTTTCACATGATCTGCTGGCCTCTGGTTTTTATTAGTGTTTGTCTGATGTTTATATCACATACAGAAATATAATTGCAATCATATTATGAGTACCAATAGGTTATATTGACAGTTAGAATGAGTTAATGCAGCAAGTCAATATTTGCAGTGTTGCCCCTTCTTCTTCAAGACCTCTTTAATTCTCCCTGGCATGCTCTCAATCAACTTTTGGACCAAATCCTGACTGATAGCAGTCCAGTCTTGCATAATCAATGCTTGCATTTTGCCAGAATTTGTTGGTTTTTGTTTGTCCACTCGTCTCTTGATGATTGACCACAAGTTCTCAATGGGATTAAGATCTGGGGAGTTTCCAGGCCATGTACCCAAAATCTCTATGTTTTGTTCCATGAGCCATTTAGTTATCACCTTTGCTTTATGGCAAGGTGCTCCATCATGCTGGAAAAGGCATTGTTGGGCGCCAAACTCCTCTTGGACGGTTGGGAGAAGTTGCTCTTGGAGGACATTCTGGTACCATTCTTTATTCATGGCTGTGTTTTTAGGCAAGACTGTGAGTGAGCCGATTCCCTTGGCTGAGAAGCAACCCCACACATGAATGGTTTCAGGATGCTTTACAGTTGGCATGAGACAAGACTGGTGGTAGCGCTCACCTCTTCTTCTCCGAATAAGCTGTTTTCCAGATGTCCCAAACAATCGAAAAGGGGATTCATCAGAGAAAATGACTTTGCCCCTGTCCTCAGCAGTCCACTCCCTGTACCTTTTGCAGAATATCAGTCGGTCCCTGATGTTTTTTTCTGGAGAGAAGTGGCTTCTTTGCTGCCATCCTTGAAACCAGCCCTTGCTCAAAGAGTCTCCGCCTCACAGTGCGTGCAGAAGCACTCACACCAGCCTGCTGCCATTTATTATTATTATTATTATTTATTATTATAGCGCCATTTATTCCATGGCGCTTTACATGTGATAGGGATATACATAACAAAAGCATTTACATAATCTTAACAAAAAGAGTCAGTGACTGGTACAGGAGGAGCAAGGACCCTGCCCGCGAGGGCTCACATTCTAGAAGGGATCGGTGAGGATACAGTAGGTGAGGGTAGAGCTGGTCGTGCAGTGGTGTTTACTGCAGGTTGTAGGCTTGTCGGAAGAGGTAGGTCTTCAGGTTCCTTTTGAAGGTTTCCACGGTCGGCGAGAGTCTGATATGTTGGGGTAGAGAGTTCCAGAGTAGGGGGGAAGCACGGGAGAAATCTTGTATACGATTGTGGGAGGATGAGTTAAGAGGGGAGTAGAGAAGGAGGTCTTGTGAGGATCGGAGGTTGCGTGCAGGTAAGTACCGGGAGACTAGGTCACAGATGTATGGGGGAGACAGGTTGTGGATGGCTTTGTATGCCATGGTTAGGGTTTTGAACTGAATTCTCTGGGCAATGGGGAGCCAGTGAAGGGATTGACAGAGAGGAGAGGCCGGGGAATAGCGGGGGGACAGGTGGATTAGTCGAGCAGCAGAGTTTAGGATAGATTGGAGAGGCGCAAGAGTGTTGGAAGGGAGGCCACGGAGCAGGAGGTTGCAGTAGTCGAGGCGGGATATGATGAGGGCATGCACTAGTGTTTTTGCAGAGTCTTTGCTGAGGAATGCACGGATCCGGGAGATGTTTTTGAGTTGGAGTCGGCAGAAGGTGGAAAGGGCTTGGATATGTGGCTTGAAGGAGAGATCAGAGTCCAGGGTTACTCCAAGGCAGCGAGCTTGTGGGACTGGGGAGAGTGAACAGCCATTGACGTTGATGGATAGGTCAGATGGGGGATGTGAATGAGAGGGTGGAAAGATGATGAACTCTGTTTTATCCATGTTGAGTTTTAGAAATCTGTCGGAGAAGAAGGATGAGATGGCGGACAGACATTGTGGGATTCTGGTTAGTAGGGAGGAGATATCGGGTCCAGAGAGGTAGATCTGTGCGTCGTCAGCATAGAGGTGATACTGAAAACCGTGAGACTCTATGAGCTGTCCCAGGCCAAAGGTGTAGATGGAGAAGAGCAGAGGTCCTAGAACTGAACCTTGGGAGACACCGACAGATAGGGGGCGAGATGAGGAGGTGGTGCGTGAGTGGGAGACGCTGAATGTCCTGTCTGTTAAGTATGAGGAGATCCAAGATAGAGCCAAGTCCGTGATGCCAAGAGATGAGAGAATCTGGAGTAAGAGGGAATGGTCCACTGTGTCAAAGGCAGATGACAGGTCCAGAAGGAGGAGGATGGAGTAGTGTTGCTTGGATTTGGCAAGAACAATCCATAAAGAGATTTCTAGGTCTCACTTGGACCAAGTCTACTCTGGTAACAGAACAGTGTCAGATGATCTTACTCAGAACACTCTTGACAAGGAAAATGTAAGGTTTACTTGTAATTTAAAGGAGATTTTACGAAAGTCGTCAAAAGAAAAGTACATATATGGACCTCATTTTCAGACTATGTGTGACTCCAGGAGGATTCCTAGCTGTTCACATTCTACAATGAAGTGGAGAACTCCTCTGCTTATCACTGTGCGTTGCCTATACCGCAGGACAGACTTTAGGAGACCAGACAGCAGACACTCAAGCACATACAATACTTCACCCTACTATGAGGATGAATTATGGGATGAGTCGGTTACCTATTCAAGGACTATAAGAAAAATTAGAACTCGAAGATATTCTCCCTTTCACTTCAGCCGATTAAGGTATGAAACGCCATCGGGCAAATCAAATTCTGACATCTCTGTTATCCTTAATGAGTGTGTACAATCCAATCACTTAAAGTTGAGTAGTGTTGGCTTGGGTAACGGTGCAGTAGATAGAACTTCAGCCAGTCAGCTAGCAGTGGAGGGTGACCAGCAGGCAAGAACATATGTACCAGTTGCCCCCAAGTCCCAATCTTTTAAGAACATTATATTCGAGCTGTGTACAAGTCTGCACTCAAGGTTACAGCATGTTGCAAGAGACACTGAGCAAAAAATTTCTTTTTACATATACAGTTATTGCATATGCAGTGACTACAACGGCTGCCTAAATTTGGGAAATACCCCAATAGCAGTTTAAAGACACACAGAGGAGGGCCTCCGTAACAACATTAAAAAGGAGCGGTTCTGCTGTACAGTTATTGAGTATGCAGTGACTTCAACGGCTAAATTTAGGAGGACAAGGACATGGATGTGGTTGCTGATGGTGGTAGTTGCGAGTGTGCAGGGCGGGAAGCATCTTCGCATGCGCCATGGACAGGGGATTGGCGGGCACACACAACAGCGGAACAAGCAGTGGTGTCACCCGCAGACACTGTTTCTGGACCCTGGCGTGGAGGCCGATTGGTGCGTGGGAGGCTAAACAGGATCTGATAGACTTTATCCGGAAGAGACTTGTGGCCTAGCAGGAAGAACCGGTGACCCATGCTAGGGCCATACAAAGAGAACTCACATGGTGACTCCCACGACTGGGTGCATCACACTTTTACAAAGAACTTTACCGTTATTCACTGAAACTATTTGTTATTGTTATTCCAAGTTCCTGTTTATTATCCCTGTTACTGTTACATGAATAACGGTATATTCCATATAATAAACGCCTTAACTCGCCCTATCTATAACCTTTACTGATACTGCCTAACATGGCTGTTGGCACCCTAGATAACGATTTTGGCACCCCCGTTCCTCGGCGGCTGTCCCTCACTCTCCCTGTTTCTCCCTATTAGGTGAGCTATACATAGAGAAATAGGTGACAGCCTCCTCTAATACATAGAAACACTATGCTGATAAATGCATAAATAGATAAACATAACCTATTGCTAAAACTTATCTCGTATTCTGGTAACTGCCTGAGGCATGACATGTATTTATCAGCATATTTATCAGCCACCGAGGAACGGTGGTGCCAAAATCGTTATCTAGGGTGCCAACCCCCATGTTAGGCAGTATCAGTAAAGGTTATAGATAGGGCGAGTTAAGGCGTTTATTATATGGAATATACCGTTATTCATGTCCTGACTACCCTTGATCTTGTTTGAAATAATCCTATAGGGACATTGGTCTTTTAGTAGATCACCATTGAGTGCCAATTTCTTTTGTTCTTGATCACATGGGACTTTGGTGTTTTTTTAAAAAAATATTGGATTAAAGATTATAAATTTTAGAGGTTTTTGTATGTTTACACAGTAGCTATTTACGTCTTTGTAAGAATTTTTCTTGTACAATTTCAGCTTGCCCACGGCCTCGGCCTCTGCATGCACCATCACGTCCACTTCCCCGTCCCATGGCACATGCCTTGCCCATTTTAAATGGAGGACAATATTTTGCACGGTCGCTGCAAATGGCTGGATTTGTACCGCAGTTATATGTGATACGTCTGACAGACGCCCACGGTTTTAAATAGCGGCCTTGTAGTTTCCTATTATTCACAGCGACCACATGTGAATAGCTTTACTGACACACTGCTACAAACTGTAAATGGAAGATAATATTTTCCACGGTCGCTACAAATGGCTGGATTTGTACCGCAGTTATATGTATTACGTCTGACAGACTCCCACGGTTTTAAATAGCGGGCTTGTAGTTTTCTATTATTCACAGCGACCACTTGTGAATAGCTTCACTGACACTCTGCTGCCAAACTGTAAATGAAGGATAATATTATATAGACCCAATGCGGCCAGCCAATCACAACCAACATGGCTACGGCATTACAGTGAGTGGCAGGCAATCCCTGAATGTTCATTGGCTCTTTAAAGAGCGCCAAGCATGCAGGGCGGAGACCCGAGCTCCCGCCCGAACATCCCGGAAAAACTCACCGAGCATCTCGAGTAGTGAGATGATCGGGCGAGTACCGAGCAGTGGCGAGCATGCTTGCTCTTCACTAGTGAGCACACTTCCAAAGCTGTGCTCATGTTAAATAGAGCTGAACCCTGTTTCTGAGCGGGCAAACCCAGCAGTTATACGGACTGCAGTAAGTGCTGTTTTTATGTTACGTTATGCCAGCAAGACTGAGCATGTCTATTTTATTTTGGACCGGTTTATGAAGCATGTTTCTTAATAAACCAGTTGAAGAGTTACATGAAAAGCATTCCTCTATTTCATTAAGCAGCCCAGTGAGGCAATCTACCACAATATACACAGAGCATAAAATAAGAATTGTGCTTGACATCCAGGTGAGCATAACTTGTAACAAGAATGAGAAGCGCAACCCAGCAATACTACCCATAAATATGCTGTCTCTTTTTATCTTTTAAGAGTATATTTGTTACAAAAGCTGACAGATAGTCTTTAAAAAGTGGACAAAAAGCCAGGAACTACAGTCCTCTGGAGTTGTTTATCAAAGTTTAATTGTCAGTTCTATGGTAAAAAAAAAGGGTCACAATTTTCGGCGATTTTACTCCACTTTTGCCACTGTGGGAAAATGGGCATAATTAATCAGGCAAAAAAGTTGAAGACAAACTTCTGAATTGTCACTTTTTAAAAAGCCACAAAGAATTACAATTCTCTTGCCAATAGAGGAGCGGCATAAAAAGGTAGAAAAAAAGCTCCAGACAGAAGTGTTATATCTAATGATGTGCCATTTTTATCGAACATCATGCAACACTTTGATAATTATGGCACAAATAAATGCAATGTAGTCTCAAGCAAAACGGATTTAAAAAATTCACCTCATGATAAATTGCTCCCTTTATGTTTAATCCCATTAGTGATGTTTTATTAAGCATTGCTAAGCTGGAGTATCTCAGTAAAAACACTTTGATAGTATAAGCATCAGTTTCTGAGTACTGTTGAGATATAATCAGCTTTTATCAGGAGAATTCAAAATCTGATTTTAGTCTGGCTATGTACGTTGTATATTTCAAAACAATTTAATATTGTACCTCATAGACATTAAAGGGGTTGTCCGGTCTAAAATGACAAGTCTGCAGTCTCTTTTTGCGACTGCAGACTTGTGAATCCTCCAAGTGCGCACACACTGCGCGCTGTGAGGATTCGTCGGTGTCAGCACCGGGAACGGCGGTGAAGTGACTGCAAGTATACGATATGCATATTCCCAGCAAGAATCCCACTAAACTGTTTCCGGAGCACTCAATGCAAGTGTATTGAGCAAGGCGGAAACAGTCTAGTTAATTTCTAGCCGGGGTATCCGTATACTTTTGGCCACGTGACCGCCGTTCCCAGCGCTAGAGAATCCCAGCGCTAGAGTCACACACAGTGACTGCCGACTGATCATTTTAGACCGGACAACCCCTTTAAAGGAAAGGGAGACAAAATATAACTTGGGAGCATTAGTAGCTAAATGGTATTTATCAACAAGTGTCAGGAAGCTGCTGCCAAGGGTAAATAAAATAATGGAGTATAGTCAAAGAGGCATGGATGTGCTAGATACATAGCTTTACTTTAATTGCAATCACTGTTTAGGCCAGACATGGAATACTTAATGCAATAAAGAAATAAATACTTTTTTGGATACCAAATCCTACATGTCCTATCTCATTGGCAGCTCGTAGACTACAAAACAGTCGTTTGGCTTGTATGCTGTTTCCTTCTTCCATTAAATCCTAAAAGAATGAGATATATAATCCTGTACCTGAGAAAATCAAAATGTGAGCACATACCTTTGAAAGTAAATGAAGTATAGTTGAGTATTGATTACCTTTCGTGCCTATCTGAGCTGTAAGATAAGGACTCCAGTAGCTTTTAGTGTAACTCCAGCTACCAAAGTTACATTGTTTTCAGTAAGTTACAATAAGGCTTTGTTGGGGGCAATTGTTTGCTATAAAGTGGGGTAGATCTATTACTTAAGCCGATCTCCAGCACGAGAGAGAACTTAAACAGTAGGCGCTATCCACTTACAGGACTACAGGCACAAAACCTAATTCTTGAATGATAAGACTGGATTATTAGCAACCACACTTATGCAACACTAAGGCTATGTGCCCACGATGCAGAAATGCTCCAGATTTTTCCTGAGAGTTTCTGCATCTCCCTGGCAGAAAAAACGCATGCGGATTGTACATGCAGATTGTACATGAGTTTTTCCTGCCAGGGACATGCGGATGTGAAGCGTTCTTCACTTGCATTTCCGCATGCGGGTTGACAAGCGCTTTCCAAGCGATTTTAGCATCACTTGGAAAGTGCTTGACAACTTGGTCACACTATATAAATCCATGCAACCGGCATGGATTTATATACTGTGATCGAAAAGAATGGTAAAAAATAAAAAAATAAATCTATACTTACCCTCTGATGGCCCCCAGTGTCCTGTTTTCCCTCCGTTCTCCCTTGCCGGCAGCGGTACACTGAAGGACCTGCCGATGTCAGCATCGCGTGACCCGTCACATGACTATGACGTCAGCGCAGGTCCTTCAGTACATCGCGAACTGCCAGCATGCGAGGAGGAGCACATCGCGGGCCGCCAGAAGGTAAGTATATATTTATTTTTTATTTTATTCTTTTTTTTTTTACAGGTTCTATGGTACCCTGGTCCGGAGGAGTCTCCTCTTCTCTACACCTGGGTACCATCGCACATTAGAATGCATGGAATGCGCATCTACATATACAGTGATGCGTAATCCATGCGATCTAATGCAAGTCAATGGCGGCGAAAATGCAGCACTTCCGCAAAATAATTGGTAGTGCTGCGTTTTTTTCCGCAATGATAATCCGCAGCGGAAATTTCCGCAGCATGTGCACAGCACATGCGGATTATGATTGGGGGACATGGCAGGCCTTCTACCATGCGTTTTTAAGCGTTTCTGCAGCGTTTTTGCCGCTGCGGAAACGCTTAAAAAACGCATAGTGGACACACAACCTTATAATAGCATTATAGAGCTTAACCACTTAGACAATTGTTCTTGGCGAAGTACAGCACATGAATAATTTATATAATTTCAAGTATAATGGTGTGTGCCTAAATCTGAAAAATGGCTTTATTTCTATTCTATTCTATATCTTTTTTTATCTTAATGTATCCTAACATATTCCATATTAACATGCATATTCGATAAAAAAGCCAATAAATGCAGTTGCTTTCATCCCAAGCACAATCACAAATGAGCCAATTTACTTGCCTATGTTTGGGAAGGGGTTTGGTGGTATATTCCTTTGATAGTTGCTTCTAGGCACTGTAATTGGAAGAAGTAAACTGGACAAGGTGTCAAAACCTATACTAAGTTTGTATTTTCCATGCATTCTACCATGTTTACAAAATCATATAAATTAAACTCTATCCTGTATGTATTCCAAAATAATTTCTTAAAGATTTTCAACTCATCCAGCAAAAGAGATTTCAAACAACTACAGTATGTTGACATTAAAATAAATTATACAGTATATACAAGTGCTTCTCACTAAGTTAGAATATCATCAAAAAGTTAAATTAGTCCAGTTCTTCAATACAAAAAGTGAAACTCATGTATTATATAAAGTCATTACAAACAGAGTGATCTATTTCAAGTGTTTATTTCTGTTAATGTTGATGATTATGGCTTACAGCCAATGAAAACACAAAAGTCATTATCTCAGTAAATTAGAAAACTTTATAACAACAGCTTGAAAAATCTTTTTAAAATCCGAAATGTTGGCCTACTGAAATGTATGTTTAGTAAATGCACTCAATACTTGGTCGGGGCTCCTTTTGCATCAATTACTGCATGAATGCGGCGTGGCATGGAGGCGATCAGCCTGTGGCACTGCTGAGGTGTTATGGAAGCCCAGGTTGTTTTGATAGCAGCCTTCAGCTCGTCTGCATTGTTGGGTCTGGTGTCTCTCATCTTCCTCTTGACAATACCCCATAGATTCACTATGGGGTTAAGGTCAGGCGAGCTTGCTGGCCAATCAAGCACAGTGACACTGTTGTTTTTAAACCAGGTATTGGTACTTTTGACAGTGTGGACAGGTGCCAAGTCCTGCTGAAGAATGAAATATCCATCTCCAAAAAGCTTGTCGGCAGAGGGAAGCATGAAGTGCTCTAAAATTTCCTGGTAGACGGCTGCGCTGACTTTGGTCTTGATAAAACACAGTGGACCTACACCAGTAGATGACATGGCTCCCCAAACCATCACTGATTGTGGAAACTTCGCAGCTTGGATTGTGGCCTCTCCACTCTTCCTCCAGACTTTGGGACCTTAATTTCCAAATGATCTGCAAAATTTACTTTCCTCTGTAAACAACAACTTGGACCACTGAGCAACAGTCCCGGTCTTTTTCTCCTTGTCCCAGGTAAGACTCTTCTGGCGTTGTCTATTGGTCATGAGTGGCTTGACACAAGGAATGTGACACTTGTAGCCCATGTCCTGGTTACGTCTGTGTGTAGTGGCTCTTGAAGTAATGACTCCAGCAGCAGCCACTCCTTGTTAATCGCCCTAAAATTTTTGAATGGCCTTTTCTTAACAATCCTTTCAAGGCTGCGGTTATCCCGGTTGCTTTTGCACCTTTATCAACCACACTATTTACTTCGACTCAACTTTCTATTAATATGTTTGGAAACAGCACTCTGTGAACAGCCAGCTTCTTTAGCAATGACCTTTTGTGGCTTACCCTCCTTGTGGAGTGTGTTAATGACTGCCTTCTGGACAATTGTCAAGTCAGCAGTCTTCCCCATGATTATGGAGCCTATGAAACAGACTAAGGGACCTTTTTAAATGCTTTGGAAGCCTTTGCAGGTGTTTTTTGTTAATTATTCAAATTTACTGAGATAATGACTTTTGTGTTTTCATTGGCTGTAAGCCATACTCATTAACAGGAATGAACACTTGAAATAGATCACTCTGTTTGTAATGACTCTATATAATATATGAGTTTCACTTTTTGTATTGAAGAACTGAAATAAATTAACTTTTTGATGATATTCTAATTTAGTGAGAAGCACTTGTATACGCTTGACAGAATATAGTTAGGCAAAAACTAAAAAAAAAAAAAAAAAACATTGATGTGTAATTGCTTTATGAATTAAAGAAAAAAGAAAGACAGGTTTTCTAAAGTGTTGTGAGCCATGAAAAATTGGAGAATATCTTAGACTTCAAAACAACCATATGAAAGTAAATGTTCAAGTTCCAATACATAATCTTGCTTTTAAACTTGTTCATACTAGTGAGAGTAATCAGTAATAATCCCCATTTCCTGTAAACTACTAGAAGGAATTATTTTAATCCTGGATATTATGTCATGACATGGGCCGACAGTTTTATCACTGCCTTCTCCTACCTTCCTCTAATACTGCTTTCTTACCTACCTGTATGCAAGATCCCATATTACTAACTGATAAGGATTATTGAGTTTGTATCAGGCTAAAAGATTGCAAAAAGCACATTTAACTCACTGATAATCATCATTTTTATTATACATCACTGACTATTGTAATAGGACTTCCTAGCATATCAATAGTTGATTACATCCTAAAAGTAAGTGTATGGCACTCTTTAAACCTGTCACCAATTTTTGCTGCCTAATCTGAAAGCAGCAAAATATAGGAAAAGAGACCCTGATTCCACTTAGCTTACTGGACACAATCAGAGTTTTGAGATGTAGCATGTAGCAGAGCTGAGAAATCTAACGACGCCCACACCAGGCTCTCTTTGTGCATTGCCTGTAGACAGTGAGCTGCTTATTGTAGGAGATGGTCGTGGTCGGACCAGGGCTTTCATGATCTATAGTCCATGCAGTGATAATCTCCTGGTGATAAAATAAGACATTCATTGTATTGAAACAACAACACACAACCTAATAATTGACACATCCCTGAAATCAGCCCTTACCTCATGCTGTTCTCAGATTACATAGCAAAAACCTGCTGACAGATTCCCTTTAAGAGTACAGGTGTATTATTTATATGGGGCTAATGTATCTAATCTTATACATACATATCACATTTGTATTTTCCACACTGCCAATGAAATATTCGAACTATAGAATCATTTTATATGTCATCCAGAAACCCTTCTGACATCAGAGGTACTTTTTCCAACTATACACACATGTCTACTAGTAAATTTGACTTTTTATCCAACCGAACAAGTCTAGAAATCTAGGGTACTAATTTAACAAATATCTCTCTCAGCATGGTAATTCCTATTAACTCTGCATAAATAAATACATTTGTAAATGAGAAAGAATTACAGTACAGACCAAAAGTTTGGACACACCTTCTCATTTAAAGATTTTTCTGTATTTTCATGACTATGAAAATTATACATTCACACTGAAGGCATCAAAACTATGAATTAACACATGTGGAATTATATACTTAACTAAAAAGTGTGAAACAACTGAAAATATGTCTTATATTCTAGGTTCTTCAAAGTAGCCACCATTTGCTTTGATGACTGCTTTGCACACTCTTGGCATTCTCTTGATGAGCTTCAAGAGGTAGTCACCGGAAATGGTTTTCACTTCACAGGTGTGCCCTGTCAGGTTTAATGAGTGGGATTTCTTGCCTTATAAATGGGTTTGGGACTATCAGTTTTGTTGTGCAGAAGTATGGTGGATACAAAGCTGATAGTCCTACTGAATAGACTGTTAGAATTTGTATTATGGCAAGAAAAAAGCAACTAAGTAAAGAAAAATGAGTGGCCATCATTACTTTAAGAAATGAAGGTCAGTCAGTGCGAAAAATTGGGAAAACTTTGAAAGTGTCCCCAAGTGCAGTTGCAAAAACCATTAAGCGCTACAAAGAAACTGGCTCACATGAGGACTGCCCCAGGAAAGGAAGACCAAGAGTCACCTCTGCTTCTGAGGATAAGTTTATCCGAGTCACCAGCCTCAGAAATCGCAGGTTAACAGCAGCTCAGATTAGAGACCAGGTCAATGCCACACAGAGTTCTAGCAGCAGACACATCTCTAGAACAACTGTTAAGAGGAGACTTTGTGCAGCAGGCCTTCATGGTAAAATAGCTGCTAGGAAACCACTGCTAAGGACAGGCAACAAGCAGAAGAGACTTGTTTGGGCTAAAGAACACAAGGAATGGACATTAGACCAGTGGAAATCTGTGCTTTGGTCTGATGAGTCCAAATTTGAGATCTTTGGTTCCAACCACCGTGTCTTTGTGCGACGCAGAAAAGGTGAACCGATGGACTCTACATGCCTGGTTCCCACCGTGAAGCATGGAGGAGGAGGTGTGATGGTGTGGGCGTGCTTTGCTGGTGACACTGTTGGGGATTTATTCAAAATTGAAGGCATACTGAACCAGCATGGCTACCACAGCATCTTGCAGCGGCATGCTATTCCATCCGGTTTGCGTTTAGTTGGACCATCATTTATTTTTCAACAGGACAATGACCCCAAACACACCTACAGGCTGTGTAAGGGCTATTTGACCAAGAAGGAGAGTGATGGGGTGCTACGCCAGATGACCTGGCCTCCACAGTCACCAGACCTGAACCCAATCGAGATGGTTTGGGGTGAGCTGGACTGCAGAGTGAAGGCAAAAGGGCCAACAAGTGCTAAGCATCTCTGGGAACTCCTTCAAGATGGTTGGAAGACCATTTCCGGTGACTACCTCTTGAAGCTCATCAAGAGAATGCCAAGAGTATGCAAAGCAGTCATCAAAGCAAAAGGTGACTACTTTGAAGAACCTAGAATATAAGACATATTTTCAGCTGTTTCACGCTTTTTTGTTAAGTATATAATTCCACATGTGTTAATTCCTAGTTTTTATGCCTTCAGTTTCATAGTCATGAAAATTTTTTCATTTTTTCATAGAAAACTGAAAATTTTTTCAGTTTTCATAGTCATGAAAATACAGAAAAATCTTTAAATGAGACGGTGTGTCCAAACTTTTGGTCTGTACTGTATGTAACTAGTATGTCATTAAAATGTTTTTTCTGGGGGCACACCTAGATTATGGGTAACCATTAGTGATAATCGAGCACTAAAATGCTCGAGTGCTCGGTATTTGAATTGAGCAGGTTGGACGCTTGGACGGGCTCGATTCGGGTAACGAGTATAATGGAAGTTAATAGGAAACTTGAGCATTTTTCTGGAAGACCCTAACAGGAGGGCTGGGGGGGGGGGCAGGAAAATCACTGAAATGGATGTAAACAGCACTCAAATGGAATGGGAACAGCATGGGGAAGATGCCCATACGCATCTTTGACTTCCAGGTCACTGCTGGGAACAATGTTATCAGAGTATTACTCCACTTTTACGGACTGACAATAAAACATACAAAACCGAAGATAAAATGGATTTTACAGGAAAAAAATGTTAGGAAACGTTCTTTCCTGTATAATGACTTGTATATCAGGCAAAGAGAAAAAAAAAAACGCCTCCTCCACCCATTAATAGCCAGGCCATCTCTCAACGTATGTCCCCGTTGCCTATGACTACAGTAAATGACATAGTCGAGGGGGAAATAAAACTACACCCACCGGTAGTCAATGTAGTAAATGTAATTTTAACATTTTACTACCTTATCTGGGCATGTGATGTGTGTGACATCAGGAGGAGGGACTCAAACTCACAAAGCCTATGCAGGCAATGCAGCAACTGCCAAAAATTAGAAAGAAGAGTGACTCCGATACACCGTGTATTAGACATAATACATACAAATTATGTTAAAATTGTTAGGTAGTGGGATTCCTAGACTCATAAAGCCGCTAGGACTGCCAAAAATTAGGAGGGACTGCAATACACCTTGGAAGGCACATAGAGGAGGGCCTCACAATTTTTTTTCCCATTTTTAAGTAGTGTGACTCCTAGACTGGTAAATCCTATGCAGTAAGGGCAAGGGCTGAAAAATATTTACCCCCTCTGGGTAAAATCAGTTATTATACCCACGGCGGCACTAAAAATCCACTCTGACAAACGCTATCAGCAGGGATGGCCAGCACCTCCAAGGCAAGTTCATGCAATGTGTCCAGCTTGGATGCTCAATAGTTGTACGGCACAGAGGAATCACGGAGGACCCTGGTAAGGTCGGCTAGGTACTCCTTCACCATCTTCAAAAACTTTTTTCTCCTTGTCAGACAATCCCACACATCAGGCCTGGGCACTGGGTGTGTCTAATGAAACTGTCCCAGACCTTTGATAGTGTTTCCCTGCCCCTGTTGGACCAGGTGTGTGTCTCCCTCGTCTCTCCTCCTTGCTTGACTGAGGATCTATGACCTCTACCGCCAGCGTTGTCAGATGGGATTTTTTTTACTAATTGTTTGACTAGGGCCTTCTGGTATTGCACAATTTTGCTAGCCCTCTCTGCCACAGGAAGAAGAGATAGAAAGTTCTCCTTGTAGTGTGGGCCAAGAAGGATGAACAACCAGTAATCAGTGATGGCCAAAATGTGTATAACGCGAGGGTCACTGGAAAGGCAGTGGGACATAGTCAGCCATGTGTTCCAGACTCTCAACCGACAAAACTTTCCTGTCTCCACCAGAAGGACGACTCTCCATATCCTCCTCCTTCCCCTCCTCTTCAGCCCATCCATGCTGAACCGACGAGATGAAGCTGGTGAGGTTAGTACCCTCTGTAGCGTCGGCAACCATCTCCTGTTCCTCCTCCTCATCCCCCTCCTCATTATCACCCAATCCGCGCTGAAAAGATGAGATGATGCTGGGCTGGGTAGTATCACCCTGTGTACTTTCTTCCTCCCTTTTCACTTGGTCCACATGTGAAGCTTACTTTTTAATTGAGAACAGCGAGCGTTTAGTAGACAAAGAAGCGAGATGGTTACACTGATTATGGCATCATCACCGCTCACCATCTTAGTTGATTCCTCAAAGTTTTGTAGAACCTTACAGATGTCAGACATCCATGCCTACTCGTCGGTTGTTATGTGCGGTGGCTAGCCGGAATTCCAACGGGCATGTTTTAGCTGGTACTCAGCTACTACCCTCTGCTGCTCACAAAGTCTTGCCAACACATATAATTTGGGGTTCCAGCATGTGTTCATGTTGCACACCAGTCGGTGAGGTGGCACTTGCAAGCGCTGCTGCAACACTGTCAGACCGGCGACAACTGTAGCTGACTTGCGGAAATGGACACACACGCAGCGTACCTTCACAAGTGGCTCAGGCAAATCTGAGTGTGTTTTCAGAAACAGCTGGACCACTAAGTTGAGCACGTGGGCCATGCATGGTACATGTACAAGGTTGCCAAGCTTCGGAGCCACCACCAAATTACGGCCATTATCACACATGACCATGCCTGGTTGTAGGTTCAGCGGTGAGAGTCACAGATCTGTCTGCTCTGTTATACCTTTCCACAACTCTGCGGCGGTGTGCTGTTTGTCACCTAAAAAAATTAGCTTCAGCAGAGCCTGTTGCCGCTTCACCGAGGCAGTGCTGCAGTGCTTCCAGCTTGCAACTGATATGGACGACGTGCTCTAAAATGACAATTTGGAGATGGAGGATGAGGAGGAGGAGGGGGTGCAGGAACTAGTGTAGGAGGTGGAGGAAATCCTGATGGAACTAGGGCCCACAATCCTTGCCGTCAGTAGCATGTGTGCCATCCTAGGGTGAGACTCGGTCTCCACCTTCACTAAGTTCACCCAGTGTGCCATCAGCTAAATGTAACATCCATGGCCACAAGCACTTGTCCATGTGTCAGTCATTAAGTGGACCTTCCCAGTAACTGAGTTGGTCATGGCACGGGTGATGTTATGGGACATGTGCTGGTGTAAGGCGGGAAAGGCCCACCGGGAAAACTAGTGGAGGCTGGAGACCGAGTACCGAGGAACGGCCACTGCCATGAGGTTTCAGAAAGCCTCGGTGTCCACAAGCCTAATCATCAACATTTCCAGGGCAAGTCTGGAAATGTGTCGGTTTAGTGTTTGGGCCTGTGGGTTGGTGGCTGGGTATTTTCTCCTGCGTTCTAAGGCCTGGGGTAGAGACAACTGAATGCTGCGCTGATGGTGCTTGTGAATGTGCAAGACAGGTGCAGGTCGGGAGGCATCTGCGTCTGTGTCATGGACAAGGGATTGGCAAGCACAAAGCACAGGGGAAGAGTCAGTGGAGTCACCCGCAGACTCGGATTGTGGACCCAGGCGTTCGGCCCACCTTGTCGGGTGCTTTGATGTCATATGCCAGAGCATGCGGGTGGTGGTAATGCTGGTAGTGGTCAGGCCCCTGCTGATCTTGGTAAGGCACAGGTTGCAAATGATGAATTATTTTATCATTCGCACTTTCATTAAAAAAGTGCCAGACTTGGAAACACCTAAACCTTGACCTGGGAACTTGACGCGTGTGGGTGTTCTGGGAAACAGTTGCCCGCCTTCTCCCTCTGGCCAACCCACTGCGTTTTCCTACCAGTTGTTGTGCTGCTGATCCGTCCCCCTCTGCGCTGCTGGCTTCGCTCTGCATGCCACGTTCCCAGGCTGGGTCAGACAGTGACTTCATTGTTTACCACCTCATCTTCGACTTCCGCACTCTTATCCTCCTGGCTTGTTGTCTTAACAACATCACAAATGTTGGCAAATGTGTCTCATCATAATCTAAGTCTTGAGACACTAATTGCCATTCCCCACCATTGTCTTCTTCTGATCGTGACTGTTCAAATATTTGGGTATCACTACACACAAGCTCCTCATTTCCCTCTTGAAACGTGCAGGGTGAGAGGCCAGAATCGATAAATGGAAATGTAAAGAGCTCCCAGGAGTGTCTGAGTTTGGGATCGCTTGTCTCCTGGTACTCGCCATGGTGGGATGAAGGAGGGTCAGGGAGAGGATTATGTGGTCCAGACTCTTGGCTAATGAGACTGGACCATATGGAAGACAGAGTGGTGCTGGGAAATATACTGTAACCATTACCTGCCATCCAACCGACCACCTGTTCGCACTGTTCTGGCTTCAAAAGTGGTGTCCCACTCCCCTCTGCAAAGTGGGACAGGAAGCATTGTCTCGTGGATCAGTGTATTTGTTGTGCTCCCACTGCAGGCACAATTTCACTTGGACCATGGCCTTGGTTTCTGCGTTTACCATCAGCTTCTCTGTTCCTTACCGGAAGCCTTGCACATTTTAAATTAAGTATACTGTATATGCCTTCAAACTTTCCAGTATTAATAGGGAAATGAAAATATATAGTCCTGAAAAGGACTTTTTTTTTAACAGTACAGCAGCTGTATACAGGTACTGAAATAGCAATATTACACTTTGCCTAGATTCCTCTAATATAAAACTATCCCTACACTGAATGCAGGTAACAGCGGTTTTACTACAGAAAGGAAAATATTTAGCCCTGAAAAGGACTGTGTTACGGATCCGGGTGGTGGAACCTCTGTGCTGCGGTTTAAGGAGGGACCAGAGGGGCGTAACTAGGTATCTACTCGGACCGACCAAGGTCATACGGCGGCTCAATCAACTCCGTGACCAGGGAGGGACCGAGCAGAGGGACCAGGTGCTACTCTGGGGACCGACCTTGTATGAGAGCAGGTGACTCTCATGGGTCAGAAGGCACGGACTGACCGGTACAGCAGATGAGCACGGCAGGCAGGCTGGTTGGTGATCCGGGCAGACGGACTGGCAGGCATGGCAGGTAACAGGCAGGAGCCTCCAGGTAGGCTGGCTGGTAGGCACGGCAGGTAACAGGCAGGTGCTTCTAGGTAAGCGGGCTGGCAGGTACGGCAGGTAACAGGCAGGAGCCTTCAGGTAGGCTGGCTGGCAGGCACGGCAGATAACGGGCAGGTGCTTCTAGGTAAGCGGGCTGGCAGGTACGGCAGGTAACAGGCAGGAGCCTCCAGGTAGGCTGGCTGGCAGGCACGGCAGGTAACGGGCAGGTGCTTCCAGGTAAGCAGGCGGGCAGGGTCCATAGACAGACTGGCGGACTGGCAGTAGGCAGAATGTCGGGCTGGAGAGTAGACAAGCAGACAGACTGGACTAGTAGTCCGGCTGGCAGACTGGACTTGTAGTCCGGCTGGCGGGCTGGACTTGTAGTCCGGCTGGCGGGCTGGACTTGTAGTCCGGCTGGCGGGCTGGACTTGTAGTCCGGCTGGCGGGCTGGTCTTGTAGTCTGGCTGGCGGGCTGGACTTGTAGTCTGGCTGGCGGGCTGGACTTGTAGTCTGGCTGGCGGGCTGGACTGGTAGTCAGGCTAGCAGTGGGACCTGAGGGCTGAAGCAGAGTATCACACACAAAGGTACAACCTTGCACGGGCACCTCCATATTGGAGGAGGTGCCTTTTGTAGGGGAAGTCCTCCGGCCATTGGCCAGTGACTTTTTAAGACGGCGCGCGCAGCCCCTTTAAGAGGGCGGGAGCGTGTGCACTCCCTAAGCACAGGGCCAGGGAAGCTGCATGCACCAGCAGCAGCTGCAGGGAGGCCAGAAGACGCCGGAGCAGGACCGCGGCGGTAAGGCAGGAAGCAGAGACGCCGATGCTACACTACCCCCCCCCTTACGCCCCCTCTTTTTCAGGCCAGCAAGACATTTTTTAAGGAGAAGCGGGGCGTGGATGTTCTCCCTGGGTTCCCAAGTTATCTCCTCTGGGCCAAACCCCTTCCAATCCAGCAGAAAAAGGTTTTTCCTCTTACCCTCTTGGTGGCCAGAATGTTCTCTACCTCATAGACGTCCTCAGCGGAGACCAAAGCTGGGTAGGTACCTGGATTGTCGGAAAAAGAATTAAGCACAACTGGTTTGAGGAGAGATACGTGGAAGGAGTTGGGAATCCGTAAGGTGGCCGGGAGTTTTAACTTGTAGGCTACTGGGTTGATTTGCTTGAGGACTTCAAATGGGCCGATGAACCGTGGACCCATCTTATAGGAGGGTACTTTGAGATGAACATGTTTTGAGGAGAGCCAAACCTTGTCTCCCGGGTGGAATTGAGATGGATCCAGACGTCTCTTATCAGCATGCTTCTTCATCTGCTTGGAGGATTGGAGAAGTGCGGATCTAGTGTCCTCCCAAATAATGGAAAATTTGCTGACCAGAGACTCCACGGCCGGGTTGTCCACAGAAGCGGAAATGGGAAACGGAATCCGGGGATGTTGACCGTAGACCACAGAGAACGGGGACTTGGAAGAAGATTCGCTCTCATGGTTGTTGTAGGAGAACTCGGCCCAAGGTAGGAGCTCCACCCAATCGGTATGGTTAGCGTTGACGAAGTGCCGGAGGTAGCTGGCAAGGATCTGGTTGATACGCTCTACTTAGCCATTGGACTGCGGATGGTAAGCGGAGGAGAAATCCAGGGTGACATCCAGCAGCTTACACGTAGCTCTCCAGAAGCGCGAAGTGAACTGGACCCCTCGATCAGACACAATGTGGAAGGGTAGGCCGTTGAGACGAAAGATGTGATGGATGAAGTCCTTAGCCAGCACAGATGCAGATGGGAGACCAGGCAGAGGAATGAAGTGGGCAATTTTAGAGAAGCGGTCAGCGACCACCCAAATGATCGTACAACCGGCAGAAACTGGGAGATTCGTAATAAAGTCCATAGCAATGTGTTGCCATGGGGCAGCAGGTATGGGAAGAGGCAGGAGACGGCCGGCTGGAAGATGTCTGGGAACCTTGTTGCGGGCACAGGACAAACAGGCCGTGACGAAGTCTACCACATCCTGGTGCAGGGTAGGCCACCAGTAATGCTGGGTAATGAGCAGGAAGGTTTTTTTCTGGCCAGCATGGACGGCTAGTTTAGATGAATGACCCCAGTGAAGAACCTTCTTACGATCCGGAACCGCTGCAAATGTCTTACCGGGTGGGAGACGAGACAGATCCAAGGGGGCCACATTCATCACTTTAGAGGAATCGATGATATGCATAGGCTCCTCCTCTTGATCAGAAGACAGGAAGGAACGGGACAAGGCGTCTGCTTTAACGTTCTTGTCCGCCGAGCGGTAATGTAGGGTAAAGTTAGAGCGGGTGAAGAACAAAGACCACCGGGCCTGACGCGGATTGAGTCTTTGGGCGTTCTGAAGATAAGTCAAGTTTTTGTGGTCAGTATAGATGACCACCGGGTGCAGAGTCCCCTCGAGCAAGTAACGCCACTACTCCAGCGCCAATTTGATGGCTAGCAGTTCTCGGTCTCCTATGGAGTAGTTGCGCTCAGACGAGGAGAAGAGCTTGCAGAAGAAGCCGCAGGTTACCATTCTCCCGGATGGAGATTTCTGAGTGAGCACCCCTCTGGCTCCGGAAGAGGAAGCATCAACCTCCAGAAAGAATTGTTTGTTGTTATCCGGACGGTGCAGCACAGGGGCAGAAGAGAAGGCTTGTTTTAAAGAGAGGAAGGCCTCCTCCGCTTCGGACGGCCATTCCGTAGGATTTGCTCCCTTTTGGGTGAGCGCAGAGATGGGAGCAGTCCAGGAAGAGAAATGTGGGATGAAGAGACGGTAATAGTTGGAGAAGCCCAGGAATTGCTGAATCGCCTTCAACCCCTCCGGACGGGGCCACTTTAAGACCGCAGAGACCTTCTCGGGGTCCATCCGTAGACCTGTCTTAGAGATAATTAAGCCTAGGAATGGAAGAGAGGACTGCTCGAAGAGGCATTTCTCAAATTTTGCATATAGATGATTCTGCCTGAGTCTAAGCAGGACCTGACGAACATCCCTCCGATGTGAGGGAAGATCCGGAGAGAAGACCAAGATGTCATCCAGGTACACCACCACGCAGGAATATAAGAGGTCATGGAAGATGTCATTAACTAATTCTTGGAAGACAGCGGGAGCATTACAGAGACCGAATGGCATCACACGGTATTCATAGTGACCGTCCCGAGTATTGAATGCCGTCTTCCACTCGTCTCCTCGGCGGATCTGGACCAGGTTATACGCCCCACGAAGATCGAGCTTGGTGAAGACCTTCACGCCTTTAAGGCGGTCGAACAGCTCAGAGATGAGTGGCAGGGGGTATTTGGTTGAGTCCTCTATAGTCGATACATGGGCGTAGTGAACCGTCTTTCTTTTTAACGAAGAAGAATCCGGCTCCAGCCGGGGAGGAAGATTTCCGGATGAATCCCCTAGCCGGATTTTCTTCGATGTACTCCGACATGGCCCGGGTTTCGGCCAATGACAACGGGTAGATAAGCCCACGGAGTGGAGTGGCACCAGGTATCAGGTCGATAGGGCAGTCATATGGCCTATGGGGTGGTAGAGTCTCTGCCTCCTTCTTGTCGAAGACATCAGCATAGGACCAGTAGGGTGCCGATAGACCGAGTAAATTAGTCGGAGTAGATGGGGGTCGAGCCAGGCGAACCGGAACCAGGCAGGTCTCATGGCAATCCTGCCCCCAACGGAGCACCTCACCAGATTGCCAGTTCAGAACGGGTTCATGTTTCTGTAGCCAGGGTAGACCTAGCAAAAGGGGGTGAGAGAGACCGGAAAGCACATGGAAGGAGATCCTCTTCGAGTGCAGCATTCCCACCTGCAGGGTCACAGGCTCTTTGACGTGCAAGATGGTCACCGGAAGGAGTCTTCCATCCACGGAAGCGACTGCCAATGGTTCGGCCAGAGGTTTGGTAGGAATCTGATACTTCTCTACAAGGGACTGGGATATGAGATTCCCAGCGGCTCCGGAATCCAGATGTGCGGTTTCAAAGAAGCGGTTCTCTCCACAGGAAATAGAGATGGATAAAGTCAAGAACGGGGAGGATTTATTTTTGTCTAGGACGACCTACCCGAGCGGTCCTAGACACTGGAGTTTCCCGGCTTCACCGGGCAGGAACGAATCAGGTGCACCTTACTGCCGCAGTAAAAACAGCTCCCCTCGGCTCGGCATGTCTCTTGGCCTGGCCGATCTGCATAGGTTCGGGCGAGCGTGCCCGGGGAGTTGCAGGTTGGGAAGCAGGTCTCTGGAAAGCAGGAGCAAGACAAGGAAATCTTCTCTCCCGGGTAGTCTCCTTAGCATGTTCCAGGAAACGGATGTCAATCCGGGTTGCTAGTGACACCAGGTCATCCAGGGTGGTAGGAACGTCCCGGCCGGCTAACTCATCCTTAATCCGACCAGAAAGGCCCTCCCAGAAGGTGGACACCTTTGCCTCGTTGTCCCAGGCAAGCTCAGAAGCGAGGGTACGGAACCGTACGGCATACTGGGCCACGGTGAGACTCCCTTGGCGGAGACGGAGCAATGAGGAGGCCGTAGAAATTCTTCGTCCGGGTTCATCGAAGACCTTCCGGAAGCCAGTGAGGAAAGCCGGAAGATCGGACACCAGGGAATCCCCTCTCTCCCTTGGCCCGGTCGGAAGGGAACTGATGTGGCAGAAGTTCAAAGTGCAGCATGCACTGGTTCAGAAAGCCCCGACATAGGACGGGGTCACCTCCAAAACGAGGAGGTGCAGAAAGCTGGGGTCCTAGGCTGGATGCCGTGGTACTGGTAGGCAGCGGCGCTGCCGGAGCAGGTGTCGCTCGACTTGGGGCGGACACAGGTGGAGCAGACAGCGTGTCCAGGCGAGAGTTCACAGACCGCAGGTAGGTCAGGATAGTTTCCTGTTGGGATCTCTGCTCGGTCCCTCCATGGTCACAGAGTCGATTGAGCTGCCGTACGACCTTGGTCGGCCCCTGCAAACTGTTACGGATCCGGGTGGTGGAACTTCTGTGCTGCAGTGCAAGGAGGGACCAGAGGGGCATAACTAGGTATCTACTCGGACCGACCAAGGTCGTACGACGGCTCAATCGACTCCATGACCAGGGAGGGACCGAGCAGAGGGACCAGGTGCTACTCTGGGGACCGACCTTGTATGAGAGCAGGTGACTCCCACGGGTCAGAAGGCAGGGACTGACCGGTACAGCAGATGAGCACGGCAGGCAGGCTGGCGGGTGATTCGGACAGACGGACTGGCAGGCACGGCAGGTAACAGGCAGGAGCCTCCAGGTAGGCTGGCTGGCAGGCACAGCAGGTAACAGGCAGGAGCCTCCAGGTAAACAAAAACCAAACTAAAGTCTAATAGGTATCATTAAGATAATCATATAAATGATGATATAACAAAAGAAAATAAATAGATACCCAAGACACATCTGAGATATGTATAATATATTATAATTTTATTCAAAAAAATATATTACTCTATTTGAAACATCACAAAATAGGTTACGGGAAAAGAACAGCTAAAACAGTAAGGGATACAGGGTATATATAATCCCAAGATAACAGAAGCAGAACCGTAAACACAGCCCCAGGTCACAATAAATACTACACAGGTTATATAGTATGATAATATTCCGCATGATTATCATAGAAAAAATCCAACCATAAACAGATCGATCACATGATAAACAGGAAGATTTTTTGTGGTTAATGCACAATAGTAAAGTTGAATACACTAGATGTCAATAGATATCAGTTAGATATAGGAAAATGTTTGTGCTAAAATAGTGCACATAAGGTGATGACTAGTATCTAAATTGATCTTCTGATAAGGATGCTATGACATGCTAGCCAATAAAGTAGGTATGGATATCTTAGGTCAAAATAAGAGACCAAGGACTAATGGTGATAATCAGCCTAACGTCTCAATTGATCATAAAGCATGCTGACCAATGAAGTAAGTATAAATACCTTGAGTCATGGTAGAAGACCAGGGGCTTGTAGTAACAGTCTGCCTAACGCCTCGACGCGCGTTTTGCCTCGGCTTCGTCAGGAGGCGTGGTTAGAATAAGAGGTGGGTCCTATTTATATGAGTGAGATGTGCTTAAACGCCAATCGGCGCGCTATCCCCCGCGATGCCACGCCCCCCATGACGACGCAGCCCGACGTGCAGCCCGCGAGATGAGGAGGAGGAACAACGTCACCCCCCCATCACCCGGGCAACGGCGTACAGGCCGCGACGCCTCCAGGTAGGCTGGCTGGTAGGCACGGCAGGTAACAGGCAGGTGCTTCTAGGTAAGCGGGCTGACAGGTACGGCAGGTAACAGGCAGGAGCATTGCCTAGATGCCTCTAATATAAAACTATCCCTACACTGAATGCAGGTAACAGCGGTTTTACTACAGAAAGGAAAATATTTAGCCCTGAAAAGGACTGTGCTACGGATCCGGGTGGTGGAACCTCTGTGCTGCAGTGCAAGGAGGGACCAGAGGGGCGTAACTAGGTATCTACTCGGACCGACCAAGGTCGTACGGCGGCTCAATCGACTCCGTGACCAGGGAGGGACCGAGCAGAGGGACCAGGTGCTACTCTGGGGACCGACCTTGTATGAGAGCAGGTGACTCTCATGGGTCAGAAGGCACGGACTGACCGGTACAGCAGATGAGCACGGCAGGCAGGCTGGCGGGTGATCCGGGCAGATGGACTGGCAGGCATGGCAGGTAACAGGCAGGAGCCTCCAGGTAGGCTGGCTGGTAGGCACTGCAGGTAACAGGCAAGTGCTTCCTGGTAGGCTGGCTGGCAGGCACGGCAGATAACGGGCAGGTGCTTCTAGGTAAGCGGGCTGGCAGATACGGCAGGTAACAGGCAGGAGCCTCCAGGTAGGCTGGCTGGCAGGCACGGCAGGTAACGGACAGGTGCTTCCAGGTAAACAGGCGGGCAGGGCCCATAGACAGACTGGCGGACTGGCAGTAGGCAGACTGTCGGGTTGTGGAGTAGACAAGCAGACAGACTGGACTAGTAGTCCGGATAGCGGACTGGACTTGTAGTCTGGCTGGCAGGCTGGACTTGTAGTCTGGCTGGCGGGCTGGACTTTCAGTCTGGCTGGCGGGCTGGACTGGTAGTTAGGCTAGCAGCGGGACCTGAGGGCTGAAGCAGAGTATCACATACAAAGCTACAACCTTGCACGGGCCCCTTTAAGAGGGCGGGAGCGCGCGCCCTAAGCACAGGGCCAGGGAAGCTGCGTGCACCAGCAGCAGCTGCAGGGAGGCCAGAAGACGCCGGAGCAGGACCGCGGTGGTAAGGGGGACGGCATCTCTGCCGGGCAGGAGGCAGAGACGCCGATGCTACAGACTGTTTTTAAGGTTGCAGTAGCAGTATACCTAGAGAAATACTGTAAACCAATAAACCCTGACAACTCTCCCTGAATTGCTGCCTGAGGACAGTGTGCCGAGCATCAGACCACCGGGTCTTATATAAGACCCCATGACGTGATGTAGCCAGCCAATCACAGTAATGGCAGTATCCAACATGACTACGGCATTACCATGTATGTCACGAAATCCCTGCATGTTTATTGACTATCTCACAGGTGCAAAATATGCGGGGCGGGGACTCGAGCATGGCGCTTGAGCACCCGCTCATCACTAGTAATCATTATCCTTTCTAAACTAGTAGGAGTTCATAATACTGCCTCTTTAGTCCTAAGAAAGCCTGCTTCCCTTAAGCTGTACATTATCCCTCATAACGTGAATACTGCTAGCATTTCTATTGTTCATTTTTGTCAACTTTCTCATTACAATTTTAAACCACTATTTTGGAATTTAAGTTTTGACAATTAGTGTTATAGTTACAAAAAATCACATTGCTCGAGTAATGGAATCTATAATATCTAAACTTAGAAAGGCTCACAAATTGCCAATGTAACGTTATCGTCTTAAACAGAAATTTAGGATTAAAGGGTAAATACCAAGTTTAGAAGTCACCCCAATCTCTGGGCCCCCCACTGATTCTGAATGTGAATCAGAGGTCCTCATGCTTGACTTCCACTCCTTTCAAACACCCTCCAGAGCCCTGTACTCATGATCTGTGGAGATCCCTGTAATCGGACCTCCATTCATTGGGGATAAATTCCAAATTTGGTACAACCGCTGTAAGGAAATAACATGTATGGCATCGAAGTAAGGAATTGAACTTTTTAGAACATGGATTGCTCATTTACCTCCACACTACAACAGGATCTCCAATCAAAAACAGATATGTGTGGGTTTGAAAGTAAATCCAAACTGTTTTCAAAATATTTTGAGAATATATTTTTTTACCTGGTGTAAATGCAACTTCTCTCTTGAATCTGGCATGGCTTATTATTTGTTCTTGCATCTCTCCCTTCTTGAGCTATGGCCTGATCTTCCCTGCATGTAAAGCTAGTCTTTAGTGGTTCTCAACAATAGTCTCATAGAGATGATTTGAGTACCAAAACATCTTGGCTGAAAAGACTAGCTTTACATACAATGAAGATCAGGAAATATCTCAAGAAGGAAAGAAAAACAATAACAGATTCAAAAGAACAAAGTAATTTAAACCAGGTAAAATAAAATGCATATCCATGGCAAGTGACAGGTCCTCTTTAAGATAAAGCAGGCCATCGTTTATCTTGTATCTGTACTCTCTTCTCTTTTTGTTGCTTATTATGTATGTAAATACAGAAAAGAGAATTTCCATGAAAAATATGAATTCCTCTGAACTTCCCTAATTACAAATACTCAAACCAAGGGGACATAAGATGAATCAAAGTTTCCTTTAATTAAGCCCCCTTGGAGTCTTGAATTTGTTCTCAAGACACATGGTTATCCTCTGGTTATCTCATGGATATTTAAATATCAAAAGATGGGACAGGGTAAAATTCTCAGATGGATTTGTTTTTTTAAAATAAAAAGAAAGGCAATGTTGTGTAGTTTTATGATCAAATAGATTATTTTCTTGCTGTATCTAAGACAGAAGATTTTATGATGCAAATATCTTTTGCAGCTTCTGTTTGTTTTGCCGTTTCACTGTCATCCTCAGGAAGGTAAATGACATTTGGTAATTAAATTACTACATGTCCTGAGCTTTAGAGAATTAACATCAAGTTACTGAGCAAATGTCATCTAGATTCATTTGTGTTATTTTAATCACCAGTAAAATGCACAATATGGGTTAATATAGGTCTGCATACATTTCCATTCTTACAAATTAGGAATAAATTAGACGTGAGCCAAGAATTAGAGTGAGGATTGAAAAATCTATAAAATTTCAGGATCTGAATGGTTAAATTAAGTCCAGCAAGTGATTTAGCTATTAATCCTGATGGTATCTAAGAGATCCTAGAGCAACTACATCTGTCACCATGGTTACAGGAAACTGCCTTGACCCAAAAGTTTGCCTTCCCCCACTGCACATAGGGTAAAGGGGAATCGGAACCTTTCCTCCTAGACCCGGCCAGTGCCTAATTCTAGATTTTATTGTCAGTGCAGGGTAACTAGTAACGGGGATAAGTGGACAGTGTTGTGTATGGTCAGTCACATGGCCTTTATCTCTAGGGAACTAGACCTACTGGGTTATCAAGTAACTTATCACGTAAGTAAAGAAGTATAACTTCGTGTAAGAAAGGTTATTAAATTTTTCAATATGCCTTTTGTATCAATTCCTTCCTTTTTTAGGAACTTTGCTTACTTTCATTCAAAAGTAAAGCCCCCACATACAGCTTTGATGGCTGTTGGACAAATGATGGTTTGACTGATTGTTCGGCCGGCTGCTATCTCGGCAGTCTCTCCCACACACCGAAATACTCGCTCTGATGAGCGCCCCTATGTTCTCTATGAGAGAGGTGCTGCCGCACAACACCTGTCAGAGAATACTTAGAAGAACCCCATAGACATTAGACTATCTTAAGAACCCGTTGATTTCTGTAGGTTCTGTCAAAGCTTGTCTCATGTGGGTGAGGGCCTTATTTTTTATTGTTCACTACCAGTAGATAAAAATGATGTCATTTTATCCTTGGATTCTGATCATTCCAGATCGTAAGAGCAAGATATTTGAACTTTCTGGAAACCTCTGATAGATGGTAAAAAGAACAACACAAGACAGTAAATGAGGAGATTGTGGAAAATAATATATCATTAGTTGTAGAGTGCTTTATTATAGGGAAGCAGGTTTCACCACTTATAACCACCACTATGTTGTAATACATGATGGAAACATGTTTCAAAGGTAATATTGTGAATACTGACTGATAAACTATACCTTGGAAAAGCGGTTATGAAAGTGTCACATTTTGTATGCAAATTACCCGATAGAAGTCATCTGGGTGTAGCTACATTGCAGAAGAGTGCTGCAGTTTGTTTTCTAAACTAGGCCTTCTGGACTTGATTCCTATCTTGTACTACTGGAGTCTTCACAGTGAAATAAGATGTGCTGTCCACCAGCTGCACCTGTGCACTATGCAAGTTTGGAAGAAAGGTGTTTAACAACTCTGATCACTGTGGCTGTTGTGTGAAGTATTCAGTTAATTTTGGGCTGGGCTGGTTCACTGACGGATATAGTACTTACTTCAGGGGCCTTCCTTTTGGGTTGAGGCTTAATGGGGTTGTCCATTACTTATCAATCCCTATGTTTTCCCCCAGTAAAATAATAACACTTATACTCCCCTCTGGGGCTGGCGTCATACCAGCAGTGCCGGCAGTGGCTCACTTTGGGTTTTGGGTTTGCTTAGCATTGTTATGTCACACGATCCCTGTGGCTAGTCAGTGCTGGCTTCACTCTTCCCGCCTTCGGATATATTACATAAATCCGGACGAAGTGAGAGAGCTATCATTTTCTCTGGATGTATGTGATTTGTCTGAAGGCAGGAAGAGCGAAGTCAGTGCTGATTGGCAACAGGGATTGTGTGACTTAACAATGCTAAGCAATCTCAAGGTGAGCTAGTGCCGGCACCACAGGTATGACGCCTGCCCCGGAGTGGAGTATAAGTATTATTTTTTTACTGGGGGCAAATATAGGGATTGAGAAGGGGTTGTCCTAATAGTGGAAAACCCCATTAAAGGGGAAAAAAATTGGAATGATGCATAAAAGTAAAAAACAAATTACCCCCTCCTTTTTTTGTCGTTTAATATATTGCTGGGTTACATATGTTTCTTTTCTTGAAGCTATTTTATATGTCTAGACTTTTCAATACTTATTTTGAATTTGCAGATAGCTTGGTCTCTATTACTTGTGTATCTGCATCTTCTTGCTTTATTACTGTACATTTCCCCGAATAGCCACTAAAACTTAATACACAGTAATATTCCAATCTCCAAGTGCTTCTTCACTGTCAAATGCTGTTTGGCCTAAAAAAGGAGTTAATCGTCATTTGCATGCTGATTTGCATGGTGAGTTAGATTGCTGTCTACTTGTTGAATCTCATTGTAGTAATCTGACATGAGATGACAGTTTAACAGATGAACTTGGAGTGGAGGATTCAAGAAGGATCAACCACTTTAAACAGAATTAGACGAAAGAGGATTTATACATTTTCAGAGAAGAGATTGGGCAAGCTTTATAGAGTTATCTATTTCTAATTTTATCTCATTCATTGTCTTGACATTGCCAATGACGACAGAGATAATCTAAATTATATTTATCCTACTCAAGCACATGGGAAGTATTACATTTTCACTATTTAACGTAAGTGGAGGGATTGTAAATGCTCATCCCGTGGGACAAAACTGAATATTGCACTGAAATAAATATATTTATCTTGGGATTTATATATCAGAGCATGATGTCTCTATCTCATGCCTACTGATTATTGCACATATTTATACCAAATGCATCCAATACATTACTCTACAAGAACATTACCCTTCTAAAATGACCCAGAATCTATGCAGCCGATAAACAAGCACATTTATTCCTCTTCACTACAATGGCGCAGTACAATATATATATGTATAATCATGGGCAAAGTTCTAGTGCTGGTGATTGAAATGTCTATGATGGACCTTTGTGCATATAGGAAAAATAAATGTGTAATACCGAGTGTGTTAAATAGAACAATCTATTACCTCGTTTCAGTATAAAAGTACTTTGTAGCATTGTGTTGATAGTCTACTGCACTTTATCTTTTGTGTATTTTTTCTATAAAAAATGTGAATTAATAGGAGACACCATGTCTTAATATGTACCACTCTTATCCACTTGTATTAAAGGAGTTCTCCAGAAATAAAAAAACTAAAGGAAATGTCATTATAAATAAATTCCTGAATACATGTAATTAGCAAATCACAATTATTTTGTTTAGGGAGGTAATTACTATAGAATTAAAATGTCCACTGCCTTGTTTTACTGAGAGAAGCCTCTCCTAGAGTGTTAGGCCGGGTGCCTATGAGCACGACACCATGACTGCACAATCTCCTTCACATAATTGTACATCAAGGTGTGATAATTACATGAGGCCTGTGGTGTTATTTTCTCAAAGAGCTGGAAGAAGTTAGACTACTACTTCCCTCATATTGCTGTTGGAGGCAAGAAGTAGTCACTTTACATATGATGTCAGTGCTAATAGTTTCTGCCAATGACTTTCAGACTGTCACACCCTACGCCTTACTTTCCGCACAATTAAGCCTTTGGTTGGTTGTTTTCTAGATTTTTATTGAAACCCAAGCTAGTAACTTCCTCGTCACTTTCCACACTTCCTGGTATTATTTGCTTTTCTTCCTTGTTTTTTTAAACTAAAATTAGGGTGCATCCTCTGGTCACCGACTCGACCCTAATGGATAAATAAGCTTTTGGTTCCTGAAACTAGAATATGTTTCACACTCCACAAGCAATGGGTTTTGTATCATTAGTGTCAGAGAATGCTTAGAGCAAATTAAGCCATAAATCTTAAGGCCTCCATACACATTACACAGGGACAGCTGATTGTCGGGGAAGATGCAGATCAGTCATGTCTGATTTTTGACTTCCATTTGCTTTGTTCTCCCATAGATAAGCCACCACTAGACATGTCTGGCGACCGCTTTCTCGTAGAGAACACAGGTGCATGCTGCTGAACGATCGCTCCTGTGTATGGGAGGGACGATCGAGATGGCAACTAGCCGAATGATCGGCCAAACCATTGTTCAGTTGACTGCCATATAATGTACTGTATATAACGAGCTTTACACTTGGCATTATATACAGGGTGGTCCAAAAGTAGGTATACAGATGATAGTCATCCCCGTCACATTAAGGAGGCATTACGATTTTCACCGTTATGTAGAGTGGGACGCATAGGGAGTGATGATAGTTTTTAAGGTTGAAGGAAGACTAAGTCCATCTAGTTCAACCCATAGCCTAGCATGTTGATCCAGAGGAAGGCAAAAAAAACCATGTGGCAAACACTAAGCTCCACATTGGGGAAAAAAATTCCTTCCTGACTCCATACGACAATCAGACTAGTTCCCTGGATCAACGCCCTATCAAGGAATCTAGTATTTATAACCTGTAATATTATACTTTTCAAGAAAGGCATCCAGGCCCTTCTTAAATTTTAACAGTGAATCACTCATTACAACATCATGCGGCAGAGAGTTCCATAGTCTCACTGCTCTTACAGTAAAGAATCCCCGTCTGTGATTATGATTAAACCTTCTTTCCTCCAGACGTAGAAGATGCCCCCTTGTCCCCGTCTCTGGCCTCAGAATAAAAAGATCAGTAGAAAGGTCTTTGTACTGTCCCCTCATATACTTGTACATAGTAATAAGATCACCCCTAAGCCTTCGTTTTTCCAAAGTAAATAACCCCAAGTGTAATAACCTGTCTTGGTATTACAGACCCCCAGTCCTCTAATAACCTTGTTCGCTCTTCTCTGCACCCGCTCTAGTTCAGCTATGTCTTTCTTATACACCGGAGACCAGAACTGTACACAGTATTCTAAGTGTGGTCGCACTAGTGACTTGTATAGAGGTAAAATTATGTTCTCCTCAGATGAAATTTATCACAAAAGATTATATGGGTAAACATTTACACTGACACACAACAAATGAAGTTTATTTTCATTTTATTACATTTTATTATTTATTACATTTCCATTTGTTTAAGGGCTCATCCACACGTCTGTTTTTCTCGTACGAGTGCTATCCGTGGTTTTCACAAATAGCACTTGTACCTATGGGGCTGTGCACATGTCTGTTTATTTCCTTGGACTGTGTGGTTGGTGGAAAATATCAGAGATATGTCTGATTTTGATCCAAGCATCAGTCCAAAATCAGCAATGCAAGTCTATGGGTCCATGAAAAAATTGGACATCACTCAGATGACATCCAAATGCGGTCCAATTGAAAAGGTAGAGAAACTTTTTTTTTCTTCAAATATGAACAAAACTGATGGCAATCAGACCACACTGATCAAACTCTGATCAGAATCTAATCAAAATAATCAGTTGTTTTTTCTCATAAGGGAGAAAATCGAACATGTGAATGAGCCCTTACGCTGTTTTATCTCATAAGTGCTCAAAATGTCTTCCATCAACACTGCAACATTCCTATACATACTTTTGGGCCACCTTGCATTGTCACAGCTGACTCATTTTTACCCTATGCCCTTTATTGTTGCCGTTTAGGCAAAAATATATATTTAAACATTTTTGGTGCCATTTTCAGGACAGTTTTGGCTTCATTCAGACATCAGTGATTTTTCACATTTGCAAAAATGGTCCAAGTTTCATAAGTATTTTGGATCCGAGTTTCATCAGTGTTTGGTCTGTCTCAGTTTTTACCATCAGTATTTCATCAGTGATTTTCGCATATGGAAAAAAAATTTATAAAGGTTCTCCAATCCATTACAATGTTAAGCACAGACAGCAAAAGGACTGTGTCATCCGTGTTCTGTCAGTGATTTTCACAGACTCATAGATATGTATGAGTAATTTTGATCTGTGACTCAAAAGCTACCTGAAGCAAAATACATAAGATATGCAAAGCAAGAGGAGGGAAGAGTCTTATAAGCATTTTTTGAGTGATTTTCAAGTGTTTTCTGTAGTGAGTATGTGCACATACCCTAATTGTATGGATCATGTCCTCTGAGGACTCCTGTCTGCACCGTTATTTTGCGGCACAGGTCATTTAGGGGTTTAATTTTGTTCTAAGCTCCGAAGGTTGTAACTTTTTTACCCTATGAAAGAAGCTTTTTGTAAGGTGTAACCAGAGGTGTGCGTCTCCTTTTGTCCTTCATGTGCTCAGGCCTGGTGTCATATTTTAGCCTTCTCTCTGGAGCATGACCTGCACGTATTGTTAAGGCGTGCCCAACTTTTCCACCGAGAGTTAATGACAAGGGTTTTGCACACACAAGATTGGGTTTCACAGGTTTGTTGATGCAATAGCACTAAAATGCTGCTCATTTCTGCAGTTATTCCTGTTGGCATGCTCTGCCCGAATCTGAGAAAGTGATAATCTTAGAAAATGTATAGCGGTATAGTCTGTCATGTTTCCATCATGTCCAGAGAAGCTAATGAATTGTTCAGCTGCTGAAATTTCGGTCTCTTGTTATCAATATATTTTACACTTTGTCTCTCCCAGAACGTATGTATTGACGAGATAACAAAGAAACCATGACAACGGCAAAAAAAAAAACTTGCATATAACTCAATGTCATGCAATTCTCTCAAGTTTATTTTTAAAACATTTGTGTGTCTACAAAATATATTAAATATTGTACTTTTTTCACTGCTTAATACATAATGATTACATTTTGTAAAGTCTATTGTATGACATGGAGTACAATTAAAAAAAATCTGTAATTGTGTATATATTAAGAAAGTAAGCTGCAAAGAATATTAAGAGAGCTCGACCCACAAAAAGTCAGGGAGATTAATACAGTTGAAAAGTGATGGATTTCCCCCTGGGGTCTTTCCCATCAGAATCTATTGTTGTCATTCTAATATTGTTTCACGTGTCATAAAAGGATGTTTAAGTTTCTATCGTAGGTCTCTGGGCACTTTAGGACACAGACAGAAAAGGGATTGTGTGCAAAAACAATATATGGGCTGTTTGCAGTCTAATAGATCATCATAATGCACAATTCCATTTGTTTCAGAGGTGGAAATTGGACCCCTTCCACTTTAGGCCCCTGTGCAGCTGCACCAGTGGTATGTCCAGGGTGCAAGTAACATCACCAGTTGCTAGATAAAAGAAACAGAAGTTCTGAGCTAAGCTCTTTGCCCCATTGGCTGCTGTCAGCAATTTACAACGCTCATGGTGAAGTTGTGACAACAGAAGATGACCTTAGATTTCCTATCCATCATCTTTAGGTAATACAGCTGCTCAGAGGAGAGGCAGATAAAGGCTGTGTGCCCACGATGCTTTTTTGAAGCGTTTCCACAGCGGCAAAAACGCTGAAGAAACGCTTAAAAAATGCATGGTAGAAGGCCTGCCATGTTCCCCAATGATAATCCACATGTGCTGTGCACATGCTGCGGAAATTTCCGCTGCGGGTTATCATTGCGGAAAGAAACGCAGCTCTACCAATTGTTTTGCGGAAGCGCTGCGTTTTCGCCGCCATTGACTTGCATTGAATTGCTTGAATTATGCATCACTGCATCTGTACATGCGGAATCCATGCGTTTCAATGTGCAGATGGTATCCGGGTGTGGAGGACAGGAGACTCTCCTCCGGACCCGGGTACCATAGAACCTGTAAAAAAAAGAATAAAATAAAAAATAAATATGATATTTACCTATTCACCTTCCGACGGCCCCCAGTCTCCTTGTCTTCACTTGCCGGCAACTTGCGGTGGACTGAAGGACCTGCGCTGATGTCATAGTCATGTGACGGCAGGTCCTTCAGTGTAGTGTACCGCGAGCTGCCAGGAAGCCAGGAGAGAGCAAAGCAAGACTGCGGGGGCCATAAGAAGGTAAGTATAGATTTATTTTTTTATTTTTTACCATTCTTTCGGTCACAGTATATAAATCCATCCCGTTTGCATGGATTTACAGTGGTGGCCAAAAGTATTGGCACCCCTGCAATTCTGTCAGATAATACTTAGTTTCTTCCTGAAAATGATTGTAATCACAAATACTTTGGTATTATTATCTTCATTTAATTTGTCTTCAATGAGAAAACACAAAAAGAATTGTCCTAAAGCCAAATTGGATACAATTCCACACCAAACCTAAAAAAGGGGGTGGACAAAAGTATTGGCACTGTTTGAAAAATCATGTGATGCTTCTCTAATTCGTGTAATTAACAGCACCTGTAACTTACCTGTGGCACCTAACAGGTGTTGGCAATAACTAAATCACACTTGCAGCCAGTTAACATGGATTAAAGTTGACTCAACCTCTGTCCTGTGTCCTTTTGTGTACCACATTGAGCATGGAGAAAAGAAAGAAGACCAAAGAACTGTCTGAGGACTTGAGAAACCAAATTGTGAGGAAGCATGAGCAATCTCAAGGCTACAAGTCCATCTCCAAAGACCTGAATGTTCCTGTGTCTTCCGTGCGCAGTGTCATCAAGAAGTTTAAAGCCCATGGCACTGTGGCTAACCTCCCTAGATGTGGACGGAAAAGAAAAATTGACGAGAGATTTCAACGCAAGATTGTGCGGATGGTGGATAAAGAACCTCGACTAACATCCAAACAAGTTCAAGCTGCCCTGCAGTCCGAGGGTACAACAGTGTCAACCCGTACTATCCGTCGGCGTCTGAATGAAAAGGGACTGTATGGTAGGATACCCAGGAAGACCCCACTTCTTACCCCGAGACATAAAAAAGCCAGGCTGGAGTTTGCCAAAACTTACCTGAGAAAGCCTAAAACGTTTTGGAAGAATGTTCTCTGGTCAGATGAGACAAAAGTAGAGCTTTTTGGGAAAAAGCATCAACATAGAGTGTACAGGGAAAAAAAAGAGGCATTCAAAGAAAAGAACACGGTCCCTACAGTCAAACATGGCGGAGGTTCCCTGATGTTTTGGGGTTGCTTTGCTGCCTCTGGCACTGGACTGCTTGACCGTGTGCATGGCATTATGTAGTCTGAAGACTACCAACAAATTTTGCAGCATAATGTAGGGCCCAGTGTGAGAAAGCTGGGTCTCCCTCAGAGGTCATGGGTCTTCCAGCAGGACAATGACCCAAAACACACTTCCAAAAGCACTATAAAATGGTTTGAGAGAAAGCACTGGAGACTTCTAAGGTGGCCAGCAATGAGTCCAGACCTGAATCCCATAGAACACCTGTGGAGAGATCTCAAAATGGCAGTTTGGAGAAGGCACCCTTCAAATATCAGGGACCTGTGCAGAGCATTGTAAGAAACTCATTGATGGTTACCGGAAGCGGTTGTTCGCAGTTATTTTGGCTAAAGGTTGTGCAAACAAGTATTAGGCTGAGGGTGCCAATACTTTTGTCTGGCCCATTTTTGGAGTTTTGTGTGAAATGATCAATGATTTGATTTTTGCTTCATTCTCTTTTGTGTTTTTTCCTTGCAAGCAAATTAAATGAAGGTAATAATACCAAAGAATTTGTGATTGCAATCATTTTCAGGAAGAAACTGAGTATTATCTGACAGAATTGCAGGGGTGCCAATACTTTTGGCCACCACTGTATATGGTGTGAGCAAATTGTCAAGCACTTTCTAAGCGATGCTAAAATCGCTTGGAAAGCACTTGTCAACCCGCATGCGGAAATACATGTGAAGAACGCTTCACTTCCGCATGTCACTGGCAGGAAAACGCATGTACAATCCGCATGTACAATCCGCATGTACAATCCGCATGCGTTTTTTTCTGCCAGGGAGATGCAGAAACGCTCAGGAAAAAATCCTGAGCATTTTTGCATCGTGGGCACATAGCCAAATACTACAGTATAAAGGGCTGACTTATCTTACAGAAGGGGGTGCTGCCGAGATATAGAAATGTTTTAGGGATAGCATTTAAGGAAGAATGGGAACAGCCCAACAAGACAGAGCTTGTGCTCTTGTTCTTTGTGTAGAAATTGGAACTGCAGAGGAAGCGGCGGCAGCACTTGGGTGCCTCCATTAGTGGAAAAGAGCCAAGTGATGACCAAAAACAAAACAGGACTGGTTAAGAGAGCAGACAAAGCCCGGAGCTGGCATTAGACTGAATGGTACACAAAAGGAAACATGGTACTCAAATTCTAGTGCAAGGTGCTCAAGTAGTGTCCTACTGCTTATACGCCATTTATATGTAGGGGTGGTGTTGTGTAATGTATATAGTGTCGTGCGTCTTTTGTAAATATTGTGAAGTAATATGCCCTATGAAGTTTAATATATAATGTAGGATGTGATAATGTGCAGTGTATTAAATAGGATGTAGGTAAGTAACTGTAGTTTAGGTAGTGATATTAGGGTAAGACAGGATAGGGTTAATGTTGGGACTAGCCCATAGAGGGAGGAACTTTGTGTTAGGGAAAGAGACCACTTCCTGTAGTTAGTGAGTTGGATGAGTAGGTGAAACTAGAGAGAGAGGAGACTAAGGGCAAGGGAATAGCGAGATCCAGAAGTGATCTACGAGACAGAGTGGCCTTCCGGTAAGGGATCCTTTAATAGGATGACCTGCATGGGTGCAAACCCCTCTCAACACAAGTACATACACCCCGCCAGGACCCACACTTTCATGTAGCGCTCCGGGGCGTAAACAGAGGAGACGAGTGCCTCGTCCACGGCTGCCACCCTGCGCCGCATTACATATATACTCCAGTAAAAATAACTCTGCACTATTTTTCAAATGGCAATGGTTCTATTTATTATTCAGCAATCCAAAAAGGTGTTCTGTCACATTATGACCTTTCTCAAACATCAGATTTTACAATGTAGAAAGAAGCGCAATGAGTGGTGGTATAAGCCAAGCTCTTATACTGCCACTCATTGCCATTTTCTTCATTTGAGATAGGTCATATAATCTGACTGAAACATCACGTTTTTGGTTTGCTGAAGAATAAACAAAACAACTACAGCAGGTGAAATAAGTATTAAACATGTCACCTCCCCAATTTTCTAACTAAATATATTTCTAAAGGTGCTATTGACATGAAAGTATCATTAGATGTCGGTAACAATCCATCCAATCTACACAGGCAAATAAATCAAACCGTAGTCCACTTAATCTGACATAGTCCACCAATGGAAAGCTGAAAAACATAAACAGAGAGAAATAAATACAAAACACTATCCCTCGTTCACTAATTTATTAGTAAGAAAAGTTCTCACGCATGTCCGCCGTAATTCACCAAATCCAGCGTAGTCCAGAGTGATCAAGAACATCTGAAGAGTGGTGACGTCAGGGAACAGGGAATCTGTTAACAAGTTTTTCCTATTTAATATGAGAGCAGCATAATATAGGACATGAGAGTATAATTACAGGGATGTATCACTTATTAGGCTGTGTGTTGTAGTTTCAGTACAATTGGTGTTTTATCAGCAGGAGATTATCACTGCCTGACTAGGTCTCACATGTATACTAATTCAGTTAGTTTGTATAACCCCTCCCCAACCACTGATTGGCAGCTTGCTAACAATGCACAGTGTACTCAGGAAGCTGACGATCATTGGTGTGTGCGGGGTTATACACAGCTCAGCAATCTGACCACTGCTAGATCTACAACAGTAAGTGATACATGGCTGGAATCAGGCTCTTTGCCCACACATTCTACTGCTATCATATAGCTAAATCCTGCTGACAAATTCCCTTTAATAACAATGGACAAAGAAATGATGGGATTATGTACGGGATAGGGAACCTGGCCTCCACTCACCGCAGCATCGCCCCGCTACCGCCGCCACCACCACTGCCTTGAATCAGCGACACTTCTTGTGAGGACGGGGCCCGCAGCATAGCCCGACTCCTGCTGCAGCCGCCTCCTTCGCCAATCTCCGGTATGTGTGATCCCTGCTCCACCACTGCTGCCCCCCCAGGTAAAAAGGATTATAAGGTGCACCATTTTATTTGAAAAAAAACAAACATTTTTTCCTATTTTGCACCACAAAATTTGGGGGGCGTCTTATTATCCGATGCGTCTTATAGTCTGCAAAATACGGTATATACTCAAACAGACTGAGGCACTTTGGTTCCATAGAAGTAAACAGGATCTACTGATAGATCTATTGCAGTTCTTTATAAAATAATAAAAAACATGGTACATAAACAACCAACCCTAAATTCCCTGTTATACTCTGCTGTAGTTTCCGACACTCAATAGTGGTATGAAATGGGTTGTCTGGGACTTACATTGATTGCCTTAAGATCCTTAAGATAGGCCATCAATATCGGATTGATGGGGGTGCAATATTAGGCACTCTCGATGATCAGCTATTTCCAGTTCTGGTGGCAGCCGGAAGTGCTCAGGTGCAGAGCCGCACAGCTCTGTCAATGATATAGTGGCTGCGGCCAGGTACTGCACATCTTCCCCCTACTGATTCAAATAAAGCGGGATTGTGCTGTAACCAGCTGTTTTAACTATATTATTGATGGAGCTGTGCTGTCCAGCTTCGCAACCGAGCACAAACAGCCGCCGACACTCATTCAGCTGAAGTGTATTACTGCTTAGTCACCCGCCTGGTCACTGCACTGAAATACATGCCTCCGGCCAATCAGAGGCCAGCAGCTGACATCAGCGTGCTTGTCATGAGTGGCTCATGGCAGTGACATCATGCGCTACCTGTGTCGGCACATTGAAGTCAGCTACATATGAGGATGCTGCATGTCGTGGGAGCGGAGGAAGGTAAAAAGAATCCTTTATTTTTTTAATGTGTTGGAAAAGAGGGGCAGGACTTTGTACATGGAAGGAGCTCAGGAAGGGAGCATTATACAAGGAAGGGGCCATGGATGGGGAGTATTATACAAGAAAGGGGTCCAGGATGGGGGCATTATACAAGGTATTGGCCCAAGAAGGAAAGAATTATATACGGAACGGGCCCACGATGATAGGAGTAATAGAAGTAGAAGAATAGAAGTAATAGGCCCAGGATGGGGGGCATTATACAAGCAAGGGGCCCAGGTTGTAGGACATTACGCTAGGAATGGGCTCAGGATGGAGGGATCATTATACCAGTAAGTGGCCCAGGCTGGGGGACAGTATGCCTGGATGGGGGACATTGTTACTGGAAGGGGTCAGGATGGGGGACATTATTATAATAACCAGCCCAGGACAGGGGACATTATACCAGAAAGGGAGCCAGCATGGGGGACATTATTACTGGAAGGAAAGTAGTAGATTACTGCACTTCTTATATATGGTGCTCGAGCAGGGTCCAATGCCAGTAGATATATGATGCAAAAACTCGGCACTCAAGATAAATTTCACAGTTTAATAAGCCAGTAATTTAAGAGTGTTATACAGCAACGTTTCGGCTTAATCGATAGAGATCAAAATAACAAAGCTGTGGTGTGCTTTCATAATGATACTTCATATAGTGAAAAAAAGGAGGGAGGGGGAAAAAGAAGGGGGGAATGACAAGAAAGAAAGAAAAAATGAGGAGATGTAGGAGAAGGTATGCTCCTCCTTCTCCTACATCTCTTCATTTTTTCTTTTTAAGATTAAGCTCATGATTCATATATGTGCTTCATTTTATCTGATATACTTCTGCTGTATTTTGTTTATTTAAAGTTTGCATGACTGTAATGTATTATATTTATTATTTTTTTCTTTGGTTCTATTATTGTAGAGTGTACTGATGAAGGTCAATGTGACCGAAACGTTGCTGTATAACACTCTTAAATTACTGGCTTTTTAAACTTTGAAATTTATCTTGAGTGATGAGTTTTTGCATCATATATTATTGCAGGAAGGGGCACAGGGTGGAGGACGTTATACCAGTAAGAAGCCTAGGACATTATTACAGGATGAGGACCACGATGGGGGAGATTACTACAGGAAACAGTTAGGACGGGGACATTATTACATGGGGGAAAAACAGGCATGTCTTTATAGGATCTAGAACGCTACAAGGACGCATACATTTGACCAACATGCAGGTTGGGGCCCAGGTCCAAATTTTGTACCGGGGCCCATCAGACTCTAGTTATGCCACTGGGCTAACCCCATTTTTTTAAGATATTAAAAAAACAACACAATACAAATATTCTTTCTATTCATTTTACTTATATTTAATTAAAAATGTATTATTAAATGCATGTTGTATACATTTTAAGAATGTTAGCAGTTGACTATTACACAGAATGAATAGAAAGCAGTACAGGTGCATCTCACTAGATTAGAATATCATCAAAAAGTTAATTTATTTCAGTTCTTCAATACAAAAAGTGAAACATATACATATACATACATATATATATATATATATATATATATATATATATATATATGTACAGTTATGTCCATATATATTTGAACAGAGACAGCATTTTTCTAATTTTGGTTCTAGACATTACCACAATGAATTTTAAACATAACAATTCAGATGCAGTTGAAGTATAGACTTTCAGCTTTCATTTGAGGTATCCACATTAAAATTGGATGAAGGGTTTAGGAGTTTCAGCTCCTTAACATGTGCCACCCTGTTTTTAAAGGGATCAAAAGTAATTGGACAGATTAAATAATTGTAAATAAAATGTTCATTTCTAGCACTTGGTTGAAAACCCTTTGTTGGCAATGACTGCCTGAAGTCTTGAACTCATGGACATCACCAGACGCTGTGTTTCCTCCTTTTTGATGCTCTGCCAGGCCTTCACTGTGGTGGTTTTCAGTTGCTGTTTGTTTGTGGGCCTTTCTGTCTGAAGTTTAGTCTTTAACAAGTGAAATGCAGCTCAATTGGGTTGAGATCAGGTGACTGACTTGGCCATTCTAGAATATTCCATTTCTTTGCTTTAATAAACTCCTGGGTTGCTTTGGCTTTATGTTTTGGGTCATTGTCCATCTGTAGTATGAAACGACGACCAATCAGTTTGGCTGCATTTGGCTGGATCTGAGCACACAGTATGGCTCTGAATACATCAGAATTCATTCGGCTGCTTCTGTCCTGTGTCACATCATCAATAAACACTAGTGACCCAGTGCCACTGGCAGCCATGCATGCCCAAGCCATCACACTGCCTCCGCCGTGTTTTAGAGATGATGTGGCATGCTTTGGATCATGAGCTGTACCACGCCTTCACCATACTTTTCTCTTTCCATCATTCTGGTAGAGGTTGATCTTGGTTTCATCTGTCCAAAGAATGTTCTTCCAGAACTGTGCTGGCTTTTTTAGATGTTTTTTAGCAAAGTCCAGTCTAGCCTTTTTATTCGTGATGCTTATGATTGGTTGCACCATTCAGTGAACCCTCTGTATTTAATTTCATGCAGTCTTCTCTTTATGGTAGATTTGGATATTGGTACGCCTACCTCCTGGAGAGTGTTGTTCACTTGGTTGGCTGTTGTGAAGGGGTTTCTCTTCACCATGGAGATTATTCTGCCATCATCCACCACTGTTGTCTTCCGTGGGCGCCCAGGTCTTTTTGCATTGATGAGTTCACCAGTGCTTTCTTTCTTTCTCAGGAAGTACCAAACTGTAGATTTTGCCACTCCTAATATTGTAGCAATTTCTCGGATGGCTTTTTTCTGTTTTTAAGCTTAAGGATGGCTTGTTTCACCTGCACTGCACTGCACTGCTCCTTTGACCGCATGTTTGCTTCACAGCAAAACCTTCCAAATGCAAGCACCACACCTCATATCAACTCCAGGCCTTTTATCTGCTTAATTGAGAATGACATAACGAAGGGATTGCCCACACCCGTCCATGAAATAGCCTTGGAGTCAATTGTCCAATTACTTTTGGTCCCTTTAAAAACAGGGTGGCACATGTTAAGGAGCTGAAACTCCTAATCCCTTCATCCAATTTTAATGTGGATACCCTCAAATGAAAGCTGAAAGTCTGAACTTCAACTGCATCTGAATTGTTTTGTTTAAAATTCATTGTGGCAATGTCTAGAACCAAAATTCGAAAAATGTTGTCTCTGTCCAAATATATATGGACCTAATTGTATATATATATATAGTCATTACAAATAGAGTGATCAATTTCAAGTGTTAATTTCTGTTAATGTTGATGATTATGGCTTACAGTCAATGAAAACGCAAAAGTCATTATCTCAGTAAATTAAAATAATTAACAAAAAACACCTGCAAAGGCTTCCTAAGCATTTAAAAGGGTTCCTTAGTCTGTTTCAGTAGTCTCCACAATCATGGGGAAGACTGCTGACTTGACAGATGTCCAGAAATCAGTCATTGACACATTTCACAAGGTTCCAGAGTTGCAATTTTCATTTGGAAATCAAAGTTCCAGAGTCTGGAAGAAGAGTGAAGAGACACACAATCCAAGCTGCTTGATGTCTAGTGTGAAGTTTCTACAATCAGTGATGGTTTGGGGAGCCATGTCATCTGCTGGTATAGGTCCACTGTGTTTTATCAAGATCAAAGTCAGCGCAGTCATCTACCAGGAAATTTTTGAGCATTTCATGTTTCCCTCTGCCGACAAGCTTTTTGGAGATGGAAATGTCATTCTCCAGCAGGACTTGGCACCTGTCCACACTGCCAAAAGTACCAATACCTGGTTTAAAAACGACAGTATCACTGTGCTTGATTGGCCAGCAAACTCGCCTGACCTTAACCCCACAGAGAATCTATGGGGTACTGTCAAGAGGAAGATGAGAGAAACATGACCCAAAGATGCAGCTGAAGGCTGCTATCAAAGCAACCTGGGCTTCCATAACACCTCAGCAGTGCCACAGGCTGATCGTCTCCATGCCAAGCCGCATTGATGGAGTAATTGATGGAAAAGGAGCCCGACCAAGTATTGAGTGCATTTACTGAACATACGTTTCAGTAGGCCAACATTTCAGATTTTAAAAACATGTTTCAAGCTGGTGTTATAAAGTATTCTAATTTACTGAGATAATGATTTTAGTGTTTTCATTGGCTGTAAGCCATAGTCATCAACATTAACAGAAATAAATACTTGAAATATATCACTCTGTTTGTAATGACTCTATATAATATATGAGTTTCACTTTTTGTATTGAAGAACTGAAATAAATTAACTTTTTGATGATATTCTAATTATAGTGAGATGCACCTGTGTAACATAGTAAGAAATAAGCATAAATCCTACATAAATATATAGAAAAAAATGAACTACGTTTTATGTTATGTTAATTTAAATATTTAAAGCCATACATATAATACAATATATTTATTGACATTCTATGTAAAAAATGACAGTAATATAAAATAAAACCGTGTTAAAATGTTGTAGGTCTCTGTAATGAGACCACCCAATTCAGTCTACTTTCTTCTTTGTTTGCCAAGAAATATAAAAACTCTAACTGTTCCTTCATCATTAAACCATATATGTTTCCTACAAAGTTTGAAGGAAATCGACCTAAAGCTATGATTAAAACCTACATTATATCATTATGTTTTATTGTACTGTCAAGGCATCTCACCAGACCACAAGGATTTTGACTTTTATATGCAATGAATTTCAGTATTTAGGTTAATAGCTTATTGGTGAGGCTGCTATTGATTAAATATTATTATCTAATAATAATAAAAATGACTTTCAGCACAATTTTTTGACCACACCACTATCCATAAAATACTATCCTGTTGGTGCATTGTGTTAAGTGACCCCATCCTAAAAAATCTGCATCCCAATACGCCCAGGATTACTTTCAAGAGATCCCATACGTTAAGAAATATTTTAGCCCCCAGATGCCTTAGAAAAGGATTAACACCTTTACCCTCCAGGGTGGTTTGCACGTTAATGACCAGGCCAATTTTTACAATTCTGACCACTGTCACTTTATGAGTTAAGTACTCTGAAATGCTTCAACGGATGCCCCGGATTCTGAGATTGGTTTTTCATGACATATTGTACTTCATGATTGTGGTAAAATTTCTTCAATATCACTTTCGTTTATTTGTGAAAAAAATTGACAATTTGGCGAAAATTTTGAAAATTTCATAATTTTCAAAATTTGAATTTTTATTTTTTTATGCCCTTAAATCAGAGAGATATATTACACAAAATAGTTAATAAATAACATTTCTCACATATCTACTTTACATCAGCACAATTTTGGAACCAAACATTTTTTTTATTAGTGCGCTATAAGGGTTAAAAGTTGATCAGCGATTTCTCATTTTTCCAACAAAATTTACAAAAACATTTTTTTAGGGACCACATCACATTTGAAGTGACTTTGAGGGGCCTTTATGACAGAAAATACCCAAAAGTGACACCATTCTAAAAACTGCACCCCTCATGGTGCTCAAAACCACATTCAAGAAGTTTATCAACTCTTCACTTGCTTCACAGGAATTTTTGGAATGTGGAAGGAAAAAATTAACATTTAACTTTTTTCACAAAAATGTTACTTTAGACCCCAATTTTTTTTATTTTTGCAGGAGTACAAGGAAAAAATGGACCCCAAAATTTGTTGTGCAATTTCCCTTGAGCACGCAGATACCCCATACGTGGGGAAAAAACACTGTTTGGGCACAAGGCAGGGCTCAGAAGGGAAGGAGCGCCATTTGACTTTTTGAATGTAAAATTTGCTTGAATAATTAGGGGACGCCATGTTGCGTTTAGAGAGCCCATGATGTGCTTAAACAGTGGAAACCCCCCATAAGTGATACCATTTTGGAAACTAGACCCCTCAAGGAACTTATCTAGATGTATGGTGAGCACGTTGAACCCCCAGGTGCTTCACAGAAGTTTATAACATGGGGTCGTGAAAATAACATTTTCACATTTTTCCCACAAAAATGTTTTTCAGCCCCCAGTTTTGCATTTTCATAAGGGTAACAGGAAAAATTGCATCATGAAACTTGTTGTGCAATCTCTCCTGAGTAAGCTGATACCCCATATGTGGGGGAAAACCACTGCTTGGGTGTACGGCAGGGTTCAGAAGGGAAGGAGCGCCATTTGACTTTTTGAATGTAAAATTTGCTTGAATAATTAGCGGATGTGCCCCTGATGTGCCTAAACAGTGGAAAACCCCCACAAGTGACACCATTTTGGAAACTAGACCCCTCAGGGAACGTATCTAGATATGTGGTGAGCACCCTTAACCCCTAGGTGCTTCACAGAAGTTTAGAACATGAAGCTGTGAAAATAAAAAATCTAACTTTTTCCACAAAAATGATCTTTTAGCCCCAAATTTTTTAGTTTCACAAGGGTAAGAGGAGAAAATGGAACCTAAAAACTGTTTTTCAATTTCTCTTGAGTACGCCAATACCCCATATGTGGGGAAAATACACTGTTTGGGCGCACTTCAGGGTTCAGAAGGGAAGGAGCACTGTGTGACTTTTTGAACGCAAAATTGGCTGGAATCAAGAGCGGACGCCATGTCGCATTTCGGGAGCCCCTGATGTGCCTAAATAGTGGAAACCCCCCACAATTGACTCCATTTTGGAAACTAGAACCCTCAAGGATTTTATCAAGGGGTATAGTGTACATTTTGAACCCAGAGGTATGACAAAATTTGATAACATTAGGTCATCATATTGAATAAGTTGTCATTAGTCTTGAGCGCAAGTACTCGCTACTTGAATTTGCATCGGGTACTGTCATACTGTTAGGCATCGGTCTGATGCTGGATTCGAAATGGGTCCAGGACCTTCTGTGGTCTCCCATTTCAGTGCAGCTGGGGCTGATGCTGCTCAAAAAATGTTTTCCTGGGTCCTCAGGTCACGCATGATACGGCTCTTAAGCTTCTTGCGTTGGTCCAGGGTTCGGCCACCGCCAGCCACTATGCCGTCCAGTTCAGAACCCTAGCGGCTGAACTGGATTGGTCTGAGCGGCCGCTTATTCCGGTGTTCTGGAAGGGTCTGGCTGGGCATATTAAAGATGCTTTATCTACCAGAGAAATTCCAACCTCTCTGGAGGAGTTAATATCTCTCGCTGACCGTATTGACTTGCGTCATGTGGAACATAAGTTAGAGCTGGAGGTTGCTAGACCTCAGCATCTGTTGGCACCAGGCGCCTTTAGACCCAAACCTAAGACTCTCGACCCAGAGCCTGAGGCTATGGGTATATCCCGGACTGAGTCTAGTCCCACTCATTCCCGACTCGCACATCTCTTGGAGCACCCCGTAAATAAGGGTTCCAAGCAGTCGGTAAAACGAGTAGGTCTTACCACCGTTGGAGGAGGTGTATTAAAGTCCGGGACTTCTTCCTCCAAATTATCATATAATGTGACATTGTCCTTTGGTAAATCTACAGTTGCTGCCAAGGCGTGGGTGGACTCTGGTGCTGATGGCAATTTTTTATCATCTACATTTGCCCAGAGGCATGCCATCCCTATTGAGTTACTCTCCAGCCCAATAAACATTTGTGTTGCCAATGGTTCACTCCTGGATGTGCAAATCACCCATCAGTCGATCCCTCTCACCATGTCATTCCCTCAGGGCCACCGGGAGGTTATCTCATTTCTTATTATTCCCGGTGGATTAGACGAGGTGTTACTGGGTCTCCCCTGGTTACGTTGTCATACTCCACACATTGACTGGAAGACGGAGTGAATTTCTTCCTGGAGTGAGAATTGTGCATCTCAGTGTTTGGTCAAAGTCACCCGGAGGGTAGTCTCTGATCCTCCTATCATTGCGACATCCGGTACAGATTCCTGGTCTGTTTCCAGGACCCGGGCCTTGTCAGATTTTGTCACAAAAAATTCTCAGGAGGAGAGGGTGGCTGCAGTGTCCCCCAACCCGGTTCCGTCGGGGAGGTCGTTTGTTTCCCCTAATCTACGGAGTATGGTGCTCTCCTGGGCTCATGCCCCTAAGACCGGAGCTCACCTGGGGGTCAAACGTACCACTAAGTTCCTTCAACAGTCTATTGGTGGCCCCGGTGGCGCCAGGACGTCAAGGACTTTGTTCTTGCGTGTCCCGTCTGTGCGAGACATAAATCTTTCTGCCTGAAACCGGCGGGTCCTTTCCCTCTGTCACCCGTGAAGGATCCCACACTTAGAGAACCAGCTGTCATTTTTTGCCATCCTGCTTCCCGCCCTAAAAAAAAGGTATCCTGTACACTGGAGGGGTCACAGTATCGTGAATCCTCTCTGTGAGCCGATGGACCACATCCTTGCCCCCCGGCTCATGGAGGAAAATGAGCAACAAGTGGAGGGGGATGTTAGAGGGGGGAATAATGTTAGGTGTTAGTCTGGTGCTGGATTTGAAATGGGTCCAGGACCTTCTGTGGTCTCCCATTTCAGTCCAGCTGGGGCTGATGCTGCTCAGCATCACTGTCAGCCTCAATGCCTAGCTGGTCCGCGAGCGCTGTTTATCTCCCAGGTAGCTGTGCCTAGCAATGTTAAGCCTGGGTTGCAGAGGGAGACAGGGCTTGTGGAATCTAAGTCCAGGATTTGCCGCACTGAGCATGTCCGTGACCTGGCGGATCATGATTGGTGGTCTGGTACCCACCTGCCCCGGTGACCTGGCACCGCCTGATTGGTTCACGGGTAATGTCACCAATAGCGCGTCGGTGGGCAGGGCTTAGTCTTTAAAAGGCCCGCCCACAAACATGGCGACGCGCTCAGATCATTGAGCATGTGTTGCGGTGTGTGGACGACTGGTTCATCTCCCGTGCAGTTAACGGAGATAGAGCATACCGCTATACCCGTTCCTGTGTGGAGAAACACGGAAGGGTTTAGTATTTAAGTTGTCGCTTTCCTTTACACCCGGAAAGTGTTCGGCGGCAGCCTTCCAGGCTGCATTGCGGACCCCGGGGTCGGTTGCGTTCCATTTTAATAAAGTTGTCTGCAACCGCCCTCCTAACACATACAGTGTAGTGTAGCTGTCACACACTAAAAGACGCTTTTTTTGCCATATTTTGAGAGCTATAATTTTTTCATATTTTGGCCGACAGAGTCATTTGACGGCTTGTTTTTTGCGGGACAAGTAGACGTTTTTATTGGTACCATTTTGGGCATGTGACATTTTTTGATCGCTTTTTATTCCGATTTTTGGGAGGCAGAACAAACAAAAACCAGCAATTCCGGTATTGTTTTTATGTTTTTTTTATGCCGTTCCGCGTGTGGTAAAATTGATAAGGCAGCTTCGGGTCAGTACGTTTACAGCGGTACCGCATTTAGATGTTTTTTTTATGTTTTGGCACTTTTACACAATAAAAACTATTTTCTAGATAAAATAATTTTTTTGTATCGCTTTATTGTGAGAGCTATAACTTTTTTATTTTTCGGATGATGGAGCTGTATGTTGGCTTTTTTTTTGCGGGACAAGATGACGTTTTCAGCGGTACGATTTTTATTTACATTCGTCTTTTTGATCGCGTGTTATTCCATTTTTTGTTTGGCGGTATGATGATAAAGCATTGTTTTTTGCTTCGTTTTTTTTTTTTTACCGTGTTCACTAAAGGGGTTAACTAGAGGGATAGTTTTATAGGTCAGGTCGTACCGGACGCGGTGATACCAAATATGTGTACTTTTATTGGTTTATTTTTTCTTTCATAATAAATAAATATTATGGGTAAAAATATATTTTTATTTTTTGGGGATTATTTTTTTTCATTTTTTTAATATTTTTACAATTTTCTACTTCTTTTTTCACTCTTACACATTGTCCCACTATGGGTCTTTCACTTTTTGCAGCCTGATCGGCTGCATGGCATAGAGAGCAGCAGCATCGGGTTGTCATGACAACATCCGGAAGCCGCAGCATTGCGGGGGTTAATGTGCAGGGAGCGGTGCGGGACTGCTCCCTGCACATAGCACCGGGTATCAGCTGTGACAATCAGCTAACACCCGGGAGCGATCGCTGCGTGCGTAATAGTATGTAGCTGGCCCTATAGGCCCAGGGCGCAGCTACGTACTATTACTGACAAGGTCGTAAAGGGGTTAAAAAAGTCTGTTGACCTTTTCCCTACATTTAATCCCTTACTGATATATGAAGTACTGGTACGTCATATGCCGGTTCCCTGACTTTGATGCGGGCTCGCAAGCCAAGCCCACATCTTTCCTGGCAGATTATGGCTGTGTTATTTAGCCATCATCTGCCTCTAACACCTGCTCTGCCCACAGCTATTAACATGTTAATTGCCTCTGTCAATCTTTGCATTGGCACTTAACACACGTCAGCAGTGGGGTGCATCATTTCAGGAGCCCATCGGTGAGCCCATGATGTGATTGCAGGGCACTGGTGGGTTGCCATGATAGCCAGGGGTCTGTTGAAGACCCCTGTGCCTGTCATCACGGTTCTCCTGTGAATACCAGCCTGTAGCTGACGTTCATAGAAGACCATGATTTTTGCTATATACAGCAATGCTGTAGCACTGCTGTATATAGCACAAGCGATCAGATGATCACAGATTCAAGTCCCCTAAAGGGACTAATAAATACAGTGAAAAGTGAAAAAAAAATGTGCTAAAAGATATGAAAAAAAAAAAATATATAAAAGTTCAAAAACCCCATTTCTCCCACATTAAAAAATGAAGAAATAATAAAAAAGTACACATATTTGGTATTGCTGCATTTGTAAAATTCCAATCTATCAAAATATATAATGCATTAATCCAATCGGTAAATGGCATAACGAGAAAAAAAATCAAAACGTCAGAATTGCGGTGTTTTTTGGCTACAATAACAACAACACAACCAAAAGTAATAACAGACAATCAAAACATCATATCTACTCCAAAGTGATATACTGTTCTACATATTTTCAAAAGTTGTCAGGTTCAGTTACGATATGAGCCATTTCTTAAAGGGAACCTGTCATGTCCTATCTACTATCTACACTGCCCCATAGCGTTGTTAGTGATGGAATGTGCATCACTACAAGCTTTTTTCATTAAAATTGGTGGTATTATAATGATTCTATAACATTTTATTACTTATATCCTACCTGCTCATTTTCAGTCATAGGGATGTGATCCTCAAATTCAGTCAGGGGAGGGCGCCACATTCAGTCACTGCTGGCATCGTCCACGTATTTGAAATTTGCTCCTTGTAAGCGCTGATAATTGTGGGGCGCATGCAAAGTTTTACATGTCCACCTTTGGATCGCCGCATGTGCGCAATGAGACTTCTTCACCTTCACTGCGCATGTGCTATGACCTGCGGCTCCCCGGGCACGTGAACTACACAGTCTCACTGCACACGCCCGGGGAGCAGGGGGTCATAGCGCATGCATAGTGAAGCTGTGAAGTACACAGCCTCACTGCCCGTGCACGGGGACCTGAAGTCGGACATGTAAAACTGTGCATGCGCCCCACAAATATCAGCGCTCGCAGGGAGCAAATTTCAAATATATGGGTGGCGCCAGCATTGACTGAATGCGGCGCCCTCCCCTGACTGAATATGAGGATCACACCCCTATGATTGAAAACGAGCAGGTAGGATATAAGTAATAAAATGTTATAGAATCATTATAATACCACCAATTTTAATGAAAAAAGCTTGTTAGTGATGTACATTGCATCACTAGCAAAGCAATGGGGGCAGTGTAGATTGTAGATAGGACATGACAGGTTCCCTTTAATGATTTTGACCTCCTGAATTCAAATCTAAATGTAAATTTTTTGTTGGCTAGTGTTTCTATGATATCAAAGAGTTTTCCTTTTACTGCGACATATAATTAATTCATAAAAGTTTCAGTACTTTGAAACAATATTATTTTTGCAAATATAAAGATGCAGAATATTTTATTATGCCAATTTTCTAATATATATTAAGAGGAAACTTAGCAACAATTCAAAGAACTAAAACATGTCTAAACACTATTGTGAATTATAAACAGTTACATAAATTGCACTACAAAATTTAGTCCTCATTCAGTGACAACTCTTTTTTGCTTTTCTCTTGTACTCCTTCATCGGATCATCTCTTATAATTGTCCGACTGTAATATACAAGAATTGACGTATTCCATTTTTCTTGGTATCTTTTCCATAGCCATAATATCTTGGTGAAATCTCTCACCGTGCTCTTCGCTCACTGCTAAGTCTAGATGCGAATGCAAGAAATTAATCTTTAAGGATATATTACAGCCAAGATCCATATATGTTTTAAGGGGACTTTCCACCAATTCTTCATAGCTATCTGCTCTTGAGTTTCGTAAAAAATTAATTACCACTAATGTGAATGCTACGCATGCAGTCTTTACCTTGCCCTGTAACAAAAGGAGAAACTAATCATCTTGAAGAAGCTTACGAATTTAAGGCCCAGAAAAGACTACTTCCTTTATCTTTGCTTCACTGAAACTTGGAAATGTATCAATGAGATACTTCAATGCTTTTGCATTTTTATCCATTGCCTTTGCAAAGTTCTTCATTAGGCCCACATTGATATACAATGGTGGTAACAAAATCTTATGTGGGTCAACAAGTGCTGGATGCAGGACATTTTTACTCAGTGGCTGAAGTGAATTTTGGAGATGCTAGTCTCTTTTATTGTAGAGATATTCTCTTACACGACTTTCTGAAAAAGAAAGCAGCAGTACTTTGTGTCTCCACCCTGGAGACCAATCAAGAGGACAACTGTCGATTAAGTCGATCCAGAGGGGCCACAAATGTTGGTCATAGTTCAGGTAGCACAACAGTTGTTTCATGTTGTCATAGGTTTCTTTCATGTGGACGGCATAACCAACTGGAATTGAAGGTAGCGCATTGCCATTATGCAGTAAGATGGCTTTTAGGCTTGTTTTGGACAAATCGATGAAGAGCCTCTGACGCGCCCCTGGGCCTTCTGTGTCGTGCGGCATCGCGTGCACGGGGGCTTACCCGGAGCCGGATCAGATGGGGGTAGTAGTCTCGTGGCGGTGACCCGGTCCGTGCTCAGGGAGTCAAACTAAGTGGCGAGTCTATTAGCAGTAGATGTTGGATGACTACGCCACCCGTTGAATGCAGCTTTGGAGCTGCCGCTGCAGGGCAGACCGCTGAGGCCGGTGGAAGGATGGTGCAGCGGGGATGGTATAACCCCCAACGGGAGGGGTATGGCCTCAGGGCAGCCGAAGTGGATGATGGGGGTAGCAGGAACCACTCAGAGACGATGCGTGTAGTTCAGGGTCTTTACTGGTGACAAAGATAGACCCTCCCGGAGTACTTGCTAGCGATCGGGGCCTGGTCAGTCCTTGAGCAGATGGGATCTCCCCTGGCCAGGCGGAGTTGTAGGCCTTCCCAGCTAACTGTACTCTTCTGGCTACCTTGCTAGAGGCGGGTAAAAGTAGCCCACGTCCCTGAGTGTACCGTGTGGTGCTCACCCGTATGGCCGGTGACTCGGGGCCTTCTAATAGCTTCCGCTCCACGATGGCGGTGCTGGTCCCACGCGTGTGACCGTGCCTTCGGGTTTCTGGGCCAGAGGACCTGCAATCCCCTGCAGGTCGGTTTCTGCTGCTGGGTAAGGATTAGTCCCCACAGCCTCGGACTCCGGGTCCGGTGATAACTTCTCAGTCAGGGCGAGCTCTGCAGCTGCCAGCCCCTGACTCCTTGTAGCACTGCTCCCACAGAGCTCCTGTTGTTTCTTCCTATGCTGCTTCTCTTCTCTACTCTTGTTCTCTCTCTCTCTACCCTGCCTCAGCCCCAGGTTTATATAGGGGAAGTTCTTCCCCTCCCAGGACTGGGCAGGAGGTGTGGCATGCATAAGATCCCTGACCAAGAGACCTCCCACCTGCTCTCAGACATAATATTGCTATTATTGTGGAGACCAGACCCCTGGGGTGCCACATTCCCCCCTAGTGAAATTTAGTACTCCGGGACTAAACATATTTTACAAAAACATAACAGGGTATAACAACAACAATAAAATACAATAAGGAAACACATAAAGATGGTCACGGTGTGTCCGCAACCGGGTGCAGTCTTTGAAGAAAACAAAGGTGTCCATTTCACCAAAACAGGGAGACGTAACCAGGTAGGGGTCTGTCCTGCCCCGAGTCCTTAACAGTCTTTAGTCCGTCCTGGGTTACGCTCCAACTATACACAAAGGATTCCCGGTAAATCCACCAAAGACTCCTGTAAATAACTAGAAACACAAAATTATACACAAGCAACAATAACAGATAAACATTAATAAAATAACTTAAACACTTAGATCCTCCACCGTACGGGCAGCTGGCCTCTAGTGACCCTAGTGGACCTACGAAGCTGGTTGACTGGTCCTGAGCTACAGGGTATAGGAGCTGTCAAGGGTAAACTGGGCAGCCGTCTACGGACCCTTTGGCTCACTAGGGGTATGGCAGGCTCACTATAAGCAGAGGGTTGATTCTCCGGGTCTGCTTGTGTAGGGTCTTCTGCCTCCTGGACCGGCTGTTCTTCCAGCTCTACCGGTTGCTCTGTAAGTACTTGGGATTCTGGTTGGAGGAACGTGAGGACGGGTACCACAACTGCACCATTGACTTGAGTCCAGGACCGAGGGAAGTCTCCGAGCACAGTACTAACCATATCTTTCCCTTCCTCTACGGGTCGAGGGTCTTCTTGTTCCTCTTCAGGGTTCCGTAGCTGTTCGGGACACTTCTTCAGGTGATCCCGGGATACAATGGTTGTGGTTTCCCCTCCGTCTTTGCTGATGGTACAAACCTTCGGGTTGTCGTGGCTTGAGGGCAGTACGGTGTACGGGTCCTTCTCCCACTGGTCGTCCAACTTATGGAGCCGTCTTTTCCTCTTCAAGACCTGCTCTCCGGGCACCAGGGGAACAGCGGGAGCATACTGGTTGTAAGTTTTCTCTTGTCTTTCCCTAGCTTGACAGAGACTACGCTCCACGCTCTCCTGTACTTTCCGGTACTGCTTCTGCCTCTCTGTGTCCCAGTCTGCTTCTGGTGAAGTGTCCTCGGGTGTCAGGACTCCCATCTCCAGGTCAACAGGTAGCTTACCAGGTCTTGCCCTCATCAGGTAAGCCGGGGTACAGTTAGTGGAACCTACCGGGATGTGGTTGTATAGGTCCACTAGGTCGGGCAACCTCTCGGGCCACAGACTGCGTTCTTCCAGGGGCAATGTTTTTAGAAGATCTATCACCACCTGGTTCATTTTCTCACAAAGTCCATTAGTTTGCGGATGATAGGGTGTCGTCCTTATCTTCCGGCAGCCATACAGAGTGCAGAATTCTTGGAAGACCTCCGCTTCAAAGGCAGGTCCCTGATCCGTCAACACTTGGTCCGGGTACCCGTGTGGACGGCAGAAATGCTGCTGGAAGGCTCTAGCTGCTGTTCGAGCTGTTAAGTCCTTGACGGGGACGACAACCAAGAACCGGGAGTAGTGATCCACGATGGTTAGTGCGTAGACGTAGCCACTTCTGCTTGGGGTCAGTTTTACATGATCCAAGGCTACCAGTTCCAACAGCTGCCGGGTGACGATGGACTGCAGGGGAGTCTTCTGGCTGGCACGGTCCTTCCTTCTTAGGTTGCACGGGCCACAGTCTCTGCACCACCTCTCGATGGTTCCTCTCATGCCCACCCAATGGAACCGCCCGCGCAGCAAGAACTCCAGCTTCTTCCATCCGAAGTGCCCAGCTCCGTCGTGGTATGCCTCCATCACCATAGCTGCATCTCTTCTTGGCACCACTACTTGCCAGATTAATTCATGCGTCCGGGAGTTAACCATTCTGCGGCACAACTTCCCCTTGTAAAGGAACAGTCGACTCTTCTCAGCCCACAGTTGCTTGGCTTCCTCCGGAGCGTCTGGGTCAAGGCGTGCATCTGGCCGAGTCAGCATCTCCTTTACCAGTCGGACGGCAGGGTCACTGTCTTGCGTCTCCGCCCAGTTGTAATGAGGTAAAGGGTTGAACGTAGCGGATTTACTCCTTACACGGTGGGAATACTGGATAGTCCCATGACGGTGGAATGCGGGGAGTTCAACTTCTTCCAGTCCCTCTGAGTCTTCCCCTACGTCCGGTAGGTTCGGCATCCTGGACAGGGCGTCCGCGTTGGTATTGGAGCGTCCTGCCCGGTATTTGATTGTAAACTCATAGTTGGACAAACGGGCCATCCATCTCTGCTCTAGGGCACCGAGTCTTGCTGTGTCCAGGTGTGTCAACGGGTTGTTATCCGTGTACACGGTGAACCGGGAAGAAGCGAGGTAGTGCTTAAAGCGTTCGGTGACTGCCCACACCACTGCCAGGAACTCTAGCTTAAATGAGCTGTAATTTTCAGGGTTTCTTTCGGTGGGTCGCAGTTTTCGGCTGGCGTAAGCAATTACCCGTTCTTTCCCCTGCTGAATCTGGGACAGTACGGCTCCTAGCCCGATGTTACTGGCGTCGGTGTAGAGGATAAAGGGCTGGCTATAATCAGGGTATGCCAGGATTTCATCCCCCGTGAGGGCCATCTTCAGCTGGCGGAAGGACTCTTCTTCCAGCTTCTCCCATCTGAAGGGTGGCTTCTGGTTCTTGGCCTTCCTGGACTGGCCTATCAGGAGGTCCTGCATAGGAGCTGCCTTTCTGGTGAAACCGGGAATAAACCTCCGGTAGTAGCCTACCAACCCGAGGAACTGCCTCACTTCCTTTACGCTGGAGGGGCTTGGCCATTCCTTAATTGCGGTGATCTTATCAGGGTCGGGAGCCACTCCGTCAGCACTCACCACGTGTCCCAGGTACTGCACCTTTGGCTTCAGGAGGTGACACTTAGAGGGTTTCACCTTCAGGCCATAACTTGCCAGGGCTTCGAACACTTCCGCCAGGTGTTTCAGGTGGTCCTCATAAGTCTTGGAATATACGATGACATCGTCCAGGTACAGCAGGACCGTCTCGAAGTTTCTGTGTCCCAGACAGCACTCCATTAACCGTTGGAAGGTTCCTGGTGCATTGCAGAGTCCGAACGGCATACAAGTAAACTCGCTAAGTCCCATCGGGGTGGTGAATGCGGTCTTCTCCCGGTCCGCCTCTGCTACAGGAACCTGCCAGTACCCGCTAGTGAGATCCAAGGTGGAGAAGAAGTTAGCAGATTTTAAAGCAGCCAAAGACTCCTCTATTCTTGGTAAGGGGTACGCATCTTTGTGTGTGATACGGTTAATTTTCCGGTAATCTACACACATTCTCATGGTGTTGTCTTTCTTTTTGACCAAGACTAGTGGAGCTGCCCAGGGGATACAGCTATCTCTGATTACCCCAGCCTCCTTCATGTCTCTAAGCATCCCCTTGGCGTGTTGGTAGTGTGCAGGGGGTACGGGCCGATACCTCTCTTTTATGGGAGGATGGTCTCCCGTGGGGATGTGGTGTTCTACCCCCTTGACTCGCCCGAAGTCTAACAGGTGTTTACTAAACACTCTCTCGTACTCTTGAACCACCCGATAGACTCCCTGTTTCTGGTGTGAGGGAGTGGAGTCAGTACCCAAATGTAGTTGCTGACACCAGTCCTCTATTGTTTTCTTAGAGCCGTTACCTTCCTCTGGTTGAGATGGAGGCAAGGGTTCCACAGACTGTATAGAATTTTGGTTGATAGTATATAATTTGGCTAGCGTAGCATACCGGGGCAGGTATACTTCCCTCTTCCCAATATTTATTATGCGAACGGGTACCCTCCCATGGCGTACATCAACTACCCCCCGTGCTGTCAAAATGGTGGGCCTACTGTCTGAGTAGACTGGTTCTACCATGGCCTGGTAATCTCTACCTCTCAGACCAATAGCTGCCCGGCACCAAATCATCATTTCACTTTTCGGGGGTATGGCAATAGGGAAAGGGTCACACATTCTTACGCTACCAATCTCACCGCCGGAGAGTTCCACTTGTTGCCGTCGCATCAGTGCCCGGATCTCTTTCTGGAGCACTCGCTGCTGGCCGGAGCTGGCGTTCTTGGCAACCTGCTGTAAAATGAAAATCACCTCTGCAAGACAATTTTCAATCACATTAGTTCCTAGAGTTATCTTTGGGTGACTCTCGCGCTTGTCAATGTCTACAATGTTCAGTCCCTGTGCTGCCAGCTCGACTCTACCGATTTTAATGGTCATTTCTTTAAATCCGATCTGCGGCACGGGTTGACCATTGCTGGCAATGATACTCAAGTCGTCGTCAGGGTAGCGGGTTATATCCGAGTCATTCCAGTACTGCTTGAAGAGCACGTACGGGATGGTGGTGACCTGTGACCCGGTGTCCAGTAGGGCACTCATAGGAATGCCATCCAGTACCACAGGCAAGACTGGACGTCCTCCCACATATTTGTCACGCCAGTTCGATGGGCCTGGTGATCTTTTTCCTGGGGGTTGGCCCTCTACCCCAGGTTGTGCCAGTTTAAAGGACAGTACCTTGCCATATGTCCGGGTTGATTGCAGCGGCGGCAGATAGGTTGTCCGTCCTCGTTGTACCGGTCGCTGGGTCTTCCTCTGGCCGGTGGGGTCCTCCTTGGTCGACGCCACGGGATGTCCTCCGGTCCGGATGCCAGCTGGATCTTCCCTGGAGTGGAAACCTGCAAAGACTGCACAGTTCGGGTTAGCGCAGCAACGCTTTTAGCTAGCTCTTGGACCTGATGGTGCAGGTCTGGAGCCGGGTCATTGTTCAAAGTCTGCGCATCAGCCCCCACAGGCCCTGCCGACAAGGGCGCCGCCTCCTGGTGGTAAGTGATAGCTGGGCTCCTGTGGGTCACAACGCCACCCGGTGCCGGTTCTCGGAGCACCCGGATGGCTCTGTCCTTGAACTGTGCAAAGTCCAGATGAGGATCCTGTAAGGCTATGGCCCGCAACTGGGTTCGGTGGACATTGCAATATAGTCCCTCTATAAATTGTTCGGTCAACAGCCTGTCCTCGTTTCCCACGCCGTCAGGGTCGGTCTGCTTAATGGCTCTGAGGGCATCTTGTAGGTTTAGTGCATAGTCCCTTATACTCTCATGTGCTCGCTGCTTGCACCCATAGAATCTAAAGCTTAATCTCGGCTGAGGTGCGGGTATCAAAGGTGTCCCTCAGCCGGGTTAGTATCCCTGCGACAGTCCTCCTCCCAGGTGGCCAGGACTTTACCTCCCTTTGGGCTGCCCCGGTTAGTTGGGCCACCAGGATGCTCACTTTTTGCTCCTCTGTGAGGGGGTACACCTGGAAGAGGCTATCCAGCTTTTCTTTAAAGTCATTCAGGGTATGTGACTCCCCTGAGTATTGGGGTAACCAGGCTGCTCCTGGGATATAGGGCATGGTGAAAGGCATGACTGCAGCAGCGCTGGCACTGGCGGGGGTTGAGGCAGTGAAGCTCTCCTCCGTATCCGACATCTTCCTCCCCCCCAGTGGACCGTGGCCTACCTTGCGATGATCCTCTTCCGTAGGCCGCGGCTCCGCAGTGGATCGTCAGGGTCGAGGACCTTCCGTCGCGCTCCTGTGACGTCGGCGTCTGCTGGGCTCCTTCCAGGACCTTACGCAACGTCCGGACGTGAGGCGGGGCTTCAGTTCTCGCGCGCCTTCGGAGTCCACGCCCCTCTTCTTCCCGCGCGGCGTCTTCAAGATGGCGTCCAACGGCGGGAAAACTCCACGGATGGCGGGAAGAAGGCAGAAGATGGCGCCGGATGGCGGGAAAACTTCGCGGATGGCGGGAAGAAGGCAAAAGATGGCGCCGGATGGCGGGAAACTTCACCACTGGTAAGTTTGAACAGTCTTTTTCAGGCACGCAGTACCCGGTGGTTGCGGGCACAAAATCCTGCCGACTACGCCAAAAGTTGACGCGCCCCTGGGCCTTCTGTGTCGTGCGGCATCGCGTGCACGGGGGCTTACCCGGAGCCGGATCAGATGGGGGTAGTAGTCTCGTGGCGGTGACCCGGTCCGTGCCCAGGGAGTCAAACTAAGTGGCGAGTCTATTAGCAGTAGATGTTGGATGACTACGCCACCCATTGAATGCAGCTTTGGAGCTGCCGCTGCAGGGCAGACCGCTGAGGCCGGTGGAAGGATGGTGCAGCGGGGATGGTATAACCCCCAACGGGAGGGGTATGGCCTCAGGGCAGCCGAAGTGGATGATGGGGGTAGCAGGAACCACTCAGAGACGATGCGTGTAGTTCAGGGTCTTTACTGGTGACAAAGATAGACCCTCCCGGAGTACTTGCTAGCGATCGGGGCCTGGTCAGTCCTTGAGCAGATGGGATCTCCCCTGGCCAGGCGGAGTTGTAGGCCTTCCCAGCTAACTGTACTCTTCTGGCTACCTTGCTAGAGGCGGGTAAAAGTAGCCCACGTCCCTGAGTGTACCGTGTGGTGCTCACCCGTATGGCCGGTGACTCGGGGCCTTCTAATGGCTTCCGCTCCACGATGGCGGTGCTGGTCCCACGCGTGTGACCGTGCCTTCGGGTTTCTGGGCCAGAGGACCTGCAATCCCCTGCCGGTCGGTTTCTGCTGCTGGGTAAGGATTAGTCCCCACAGCCTCGGACTCCGGGTCCGGTGATAACTTCTCAGTCAGGGCGAGCTCTGCAGCTGCCAGCCCCTGACTCCTTGTAGCACTGCTCCCACAGAGCTCCTGTTGTTTCTTCCTATGCTGCTTCTCTTCTCTACTCTTGTTCTCTCTCTCTCTACCCTGCCTCAGCCCCAGGTTTATATAGGGGAAGTTCTTCCCCTCCCAGGACTGGGAAGGAGGTGTGGCATGCATAAGATCCCTGACCAAGAGACCTCCCACCTGCTCTCAGACATAATATTGCTATTATTGTGGAGACCAGACCCCTGGGGTGCCACACCTCCATTCCTCTGGTTATGTCTTATCTTAAGAGCTTCCATTAAACTGTTGATGTTGTTGCATGCCACAAGATTGCTCTCCATGAAGAAGTATTGGACAAGATATTTATCACGGTTGCGGAACAAAGAAATCCGAACATTGCCGTTGGGAGATTCCACTGCTGTAGCCGGGAACATAAGAGTTCAGCCTTACTCTTGGGCAGATCGAAATCTCTAACAGGATCATTCAGTTCACTTTGTGTTATAAGGTGTGGTTCAGTTTAGGTTGCTGACAGAAAGTCTGGGTCGTGAGAGGAAAATGCTTCATGACACCAAGCACCCTCTTCTTCCTCACTTGACTCAACTGAAAATGTTTCTGGTGCTTTTGGAACCAGCAGTTCTTCAGTGCATGATAGTGGGCGTGTTGCAGATGAAATATTTGGATACTGTAAAGTCCACTTCTTCCTTAAAATTCCTTTCCTAATGGAAGGCATCATGCAGAAATAGCAATTGATAATGTGATACAGTGTAACTGTATACCTTACACAGAGAGCATTTATAAAAGTAGGTGATGCAACTATATTTAGGATTACGTCATTGGAGCTGAGTTGGCGTTTTTTGATTGGTCACCGTAAGATGATAGAATACCGAAGGCTCAATAGACTAAATAGATGATGCAATAGACTAGCTGCTAACAATGCAATAATGATGATGAAATAATAGATGCAATTTTTCTATAAGCCTTAATGAAATGTGTCATAAGTAATTAAAACCTCCTCTGGATCTTGAAAATTATATTCAGTCAGCAAATTTAAGCATCATATTCGTTTTCTTTTTAGTACCACAAAATTAGTTAAGTTCAACTGTTTTCATTAAATAAATCAATTTGACTGTAGAGCAGTGTTATCAACAAAAAATCTTTCTCCTGACCATAGTGGTGGATACTGCTCACATACAGTACCTCTGCCCTTGCCTTTCCTGACATGTTTCTTTCCTGGGCAATCCAATTACTGATGAAGGTCTGGTGTATAGAATGAAATGTCTTAATTTATTGGATTGCAGTCACTTAATAATAAACTCTACAATAAATCATTCATCTGAGTGCCAAGTTTTACATTTTACTATCAACAAAACCATCGACTTGGGGCACAAAAAACAGCCCCACACACAGCTTCATATCCCGAAAATTGAAAACATTAAAGTTCTCCGAGAATGGTGATACAAGCAAATGTTTTTTTATTTTTACATATTTCTGAATTTTTTGTTCACCACTTAAATAAAATAAAAACGATACATATTTGGCATGTGCGTAATCGTAGTGACCTGGAGAATCACACTGCCAGGTCATTTATACTGTAACTAGATGTTGGCCCGATTCTAACACATCGGGTATTCTAGAATATGTATGTGGCCGACCGGGCGCGACTAATCAGATCCGGAGCCAATTGGCCGGAGAGCGTGTTTAAATTTGGCGCCAAAATCGGCTGGGGTTTAGTTGGACCATCATTTATTTTTCAACAGGACAATGACCCCAAACACACCTTCAGGGTGTGTAAGGGCTATTTGACCAAGAGGGAGAGTGATGGGGTGCTACTCCAGATGACCTGGCCTCCGCAGTCACCAGACCTGAACCCAATCAAGATGGTTTGGGGTGAGCTGGACCACAGAGTGAAGGCAAAAGGGCCAACCAGTGCTAAGCATCTCTGGGAACTCCTTCAAGATTGTTGGAAGACCATTTCCGGTGACTACCTCTTGAAGCTCATCAAGAGAATGCCAAGAGTGTGCAAAGCGGTCATCAAAGCAAAAGGTGGCTACTTTGAAGTACCTAGAATATAAGACATATTTTCAGTTGTTTCACACTTTTTTGTTAAGTATATAATTCCACATGTGTTAATTCATAGTTTTGATGCCTTCAGTGTGAATGTACAATTTTCATAGTCATGAAAATACAGAAAAATCTTTAAATGAGAAGGTGTGTCCAAACTTTTGGTCTGTACTGTATATAAAGTGGCATAGCTAGAGTCCGATGGGCCCCGGTGCAAAATTTGGACTGGGGCCCTCCCATCCTGGTATATACCGTATATATGTCCTCCATCTTGGTATATATGTCCCTTATCCTGCCTGGGCCCCAGGGCCGCCATTAGGGCATTACTGCCCTTACTGCTGTATGGGGCCCGGTGAACAGAAGTAAAGAGGAGGGGCCCGGACCCAGTGCAGGCCCTCACTTCTTGTGCTACTGCTCCCTGGACCTCGGGGTATCTTGTGCCAGGACCCCGGGGAATTCCTTGCTGTAGCTTCGCCACCGGCGGCATACATCTTCTCCATGCAGGGAGCCTTGGAGCTGCACAGCCATGCAGTATTGACAGCTGTGAGTCCCTCCTCCTCTTCTGTGACGTGCTGGTGAAGGCATGTACGCAATGATGTCATCGCGTACGCGCCTGCATTGAGCTCCAGGATGACAGTCCAGAAGTGGAACTACAGGGGATCGTATTAGAGGTAAGTATATAAAACTTTTTTTTTAGATGGAATTAATTAAATGCTCTTGGGGGAGAGAGCAAATGATGAATTGGGAGTGGGGGGAGCAAATTATGAATTGGGAGTGGGGGTGGGGAAAGCAAATGACGAATTGGGAGTGGGGGACAGAGGAGAGCAAATGATGAATTGATGGTGGGGGACGGGGGACTGCAAATGATGAATGGGGTGGGGAGAGCAAATGATGAATTGAGGGTGGGGGACGGAGGAGAGCAAATGATGAATTGAGGATGGGGGACAGGGGACTGCAAATGATGAATGGGGTGGGGAGAGCAAATGATGAATTGGGGGGGAGACAGCAAATGATGATGAATTGGTGGTGGTGGAGAGTAAATGATGAATAGAGGATGGGGATGGGAGAAAGAGAGGACATGACAATGAATTGGTAAGGAGGGAGGCATGTAAATATAATGAATCGGGGGAGCGGGAGGTACATTGTGGGGGGCATTGAGGATGATGGAGTGTGACTGGTAATGAATTGGGGGAAAGAGTACAGGTGCTAATTAATTTTTATATTTATTGGGTGGGAAAAGTGGCTATTTATAGTTATTGGTGACACAGAGGTGGATTACAATTTATATTTGGAATCGTGGGTTGCATAATAACTAATTATATATTTATGGTGGGTGCACGTCTGTATTCTGCTGTATAGTGTAGAAGTTGGGAAATGTGCTCTGGAAGTGGTGCTCTAGATAACTGTGTGTTATTTTGTGCATAGACGAGTCCTGGCAGGAAGAAGTGATGGCGGTCTGCACTGGATTAAGGAGAAAAGCAAAGATGAAGGACTTCAACTTGAGACATCACCGGCGAGTCAGTGTGTTATCTGTACTCTGACACTATATACTGTATACTATGTGCAGAGCTCCTGTGTATAATGTCACTGGTGATCACTGTATTAGCTATACGCTATATACAGAGCTCTTGTGTATAATGTCACTAGTGATCACTGTATTACCTGTACACTACACATTATATACAGAGCTCCTGTGTATAATGTCATCGGTGATCCCTATACTACCTGTACACTATACACAGCTCCTGTGTATAATGTTACTGTTGATCCCTGTTTTACCTCTACACTGATGCTATATACAAAGCTCCTGTGTATAATGTCACTGGTGATCACTATATTACCTGTACACTTGTACTATACACTGTATTCTATGTACAGAGTTCCTGTGTATAATGGCACTTATGGTAATATTGGTATTGTGTTTTTTTATTAATGATCAGTATTGTAGTATTCGGTCACTATGTGGTGGTAATATGTGGTCTAGTCATGGTGTGGTGGTATTTGTTCCTTGTATTATTCGGTCACTACGTGATGATAATATGTGGTCTGGTCATGGTGTGGCGGTATTTGTTCCTTGTATGTGGTATTATTCGGTCACTATGGTGGTAATATGTGGTCTAGTCATGGTGTGGCAGTATTTATTCTTTGTATGTGGTATTCGGTCACTAGGTAGTGGTAATATGTAGTCTGGTCACAGTGAGGCGGTAAAATGGAGTCTGTTTGTTTGACACATGGTCTGTATGTGGAGGTAAGAAGTCCTCTTGTGTGATGTCTTCAGACTAAGACCGTATACTGGATGCTATCCAGCCTGTGTGTCCTGGAGTGGCTCTAAAGTGACTTTGTTAAGAACTGTTTAATTTGTTTTGCCTGCATGGAAAAGCTGTTTATTTTCCTTTGCTTGTGGCATGGTTTATGAAGCACCAATAAACCAGCATGGACATTTAAATGGAAACACTTTCTGTGTTGCCTCACGACGCACCCAAGTGAGTAGCATTCTCACACATCCATTAGCTGCGCCAATTCTGGCACTTTGCCTGGCTCTTCCCGATTGCCCTGGTGCGGTGGCAATCAGGGTAATATTTTTTGGGGTTGATGTTGTGGCACCCCAGGGGTCTGGTTTTCCACAGTAACAGCAATGTTATGTCTGAGAGCAGGTGGGAGGTCTCTTGGTCAGGGATCCTATGCATGCCACACCTCCTGCCCAGTCCTGAGAGGGGAAGAACTTCCCCTATATAAACCTAGGGCTGAGGCAGGGTTAGTGAGTAGAGAAGAAGCAAAGAAAAGAAGCAAATATAGGAAGAAACAACAGGAGCTCTGTGGGAGCAGTGTTACAAGGAGTCAGGGGCTGGCAGCTGCAGAGCTCGCCCTGACTGAGAAGTTATCACCGGAGTCCGAGGCTGTGGGGACTAACTCCTATCCAGCAGCAGAAACCGACCGGCAGGGGATTGCAGGTCCTCTGGCCCAGAAACCCGAAGGCCCCGAGTCACCGGCCATACGGGTGAGCACCACACGGTACACTCAGGGACGTGGGCTACTTATACCCGCCTCTAGCAAGGTAGCCAGAAGAGTATCGTTAGTTTGGGAGGCCTACAACTCCGCCTGGCCAGGGGAGATCCCATCTGCTCAAGGACTGACCAGGCCCCAATCGCTAGCCAGTACTCCGGGAGGGTCTATCTTTGTCACCAGTAAAGACCCTGAACTACACAGTACCGTCTCCGAGTGGTTCCTGCTACCCCCATCATCCACGTCGGCTGCCCTGAGGCCATACCCCTCCCGTTGGGGGTTATACTATCACGCTGCACAATCCTACCACCGGCCTCAGCGGTCTGCCCTGCAGCAGCAGCTCCCTGGCTGCACTCAACGGGTGGCGTAGTCGTCCAACATCTACCGCTAAAACAGCGCCACTTAGTCTGACTCCCTGGGCACGGACCGGATCACCGCCACGAGACTACAACCCTCAACAGATCCGGCTCCGGGTAAGCTCCCGCGTGCGCAACGCAGCGCGACACAGGCCCAGGGGCGCGTCAACTTTTGGCGTAGTCGGCAGGATCTCGTGCCCGCAACCACCGGGTACTGCGTGCCTGAAAAAGACTGTGAAAACTTACCCGTGGTGAAGATTCCCGCCATCCGGCGCCATCTTCCGCTTTCTTCCCGCCATCGGTGGAGTTTTCCCGCCATCCGGCGCCATCTTTGGCCTTCATCCCGCCATCCGTGGAGTTTTCCCGCCATTGGACGCCATCTTGAGGATGCCGCGCGGGAAGAAGAGGGGCGTGGACTCCGAAAACGCGCGAGAACTGAAGCCCCGCCTCACGTCCGGACGTTGCGTAAGGTCCTGGAAGGAGCCCAGCAGACGCCGACGTCACAGGAGCGCGACGGAAGGTCCTCAACCCTGACGATCCACTGCGGAGCCGCGGCCTACGGAAGAGGATCATCGCAAGGTAGGCCACGGTCCACTAGGGGAGAGAAGGATGTCGGATACGGAGGAGAGCTTCACCGCTCCAACCCCCGCCAGCGCCACCGCTGTTGCGGTCATGCCTTTCACCATGCCCTATATCCCGGGGGCAGCCTGGCTACCCCAGTACTCAGGGGAGTCACATACCCTGCAGGACTTTAGAGAAAAACTGGATAGCCTCTTCCAGGTGTACCCCCTCACAGAAGAGCAAAAAGTAAGCATCCTGGTGGCCCAATTAACCGGGGCAGCCCAAAGGGAGGTAAAGTCCTGGCCACCTGGGGGGAGGACTGTCGCAGGGATACTAACCCGGCTGAGGGACACCTTTGATACCCGCACCTCAGCCGAGATCAAGCTTAGATTCTACGGGTGCAAACAGCGGGCACATGAGAGTATAAGGGACTATGCCCTGAACCTACAAGAGGCCCTAAGAGCCATTAAGCAGACCGACCCTGACGGCGTGGGAGACGAGGACAGGCTGTTAACTGAACAATTTATGGAGGGTTTATATTGCAATGCCCACCGAACCCAGTTGCGGGCAATGGCCTTACAGGACCCTCATCTGGGATTTGCACAGTTCAAGGACAGAGCCATCCGGGTGCTCCGAGAACCGGCACCAGGTGGCGTTGTGACCCACAGACGCCCCACTACCACCTACCACCAGGAGGCGGCGCCCTTGTCGGCAGGGCCTGTGGGAGCTGATGCGCAGGCTTTGAATAATGACTCGGTTCCAGACCTGCACCATCAGGTCCAAGAGCTAGCTAAAAGCGTTGCTGCGCTAACCCGAACTGTGCAGTCTTTACAGGTTTCCACTCCAAGGAAGATCCAGCTGGCATCCGGACCGGAGGACATCCCGTGGCGTCGACCAAGGAGGACCCCACCGGCCAGAGGAAGACCCAGCGACCGATACAACGAGGACGGACGACCCATCTGCCGCCGCTGTAATCAACCCGGACATATGGCAAGGTACTGTCCTTTAAACTGGCACAACCTAGGGTAGAGGGCCAACCCCTAGGAAAAAGATCACCAGGCCCATCGAACTGGCGCGACAAATATGTCGGAGGACGTCCAGTCTTTCCTGTGGTACTGGATGGCATTCCTATGAGTGCCCTACTGGACACCGGGTCACAGGTCACCACCATCCCGTACGTGCTCTTCAAGCAGTACTGGAATGACTCGGATATTACCCGCTACCCTGACGACGACTTGAGTATCATCGCCAGCAATGGTCAGCCCGTGCCACAGATCGGATTTAAAGAGGTGACCATTAAAATTGGTAGAGTTGAACTGGCAGCACAGGGACTGATCATTGTAGACATTGACAAACACGAGAGTCACCCAAAGATAACTCTAGGAACTAATGTAATTGAAAATTGTCTTGCAGAGGTGATTTTCCTTTTACAGCAGGTTGCCAAGAACGCCAGCTCCGGCGAGCAGCGAGTGCTCCAAAAAGAGATCCGGGCACTGATGCGACGGCAACAGGTGGAACTCTCCGGCGGTGAGATTGGTAGCGTGAGAATGTGTGACCCTTTTCCTATTGCCATGCCCCCAAAAAGTGAAATGATGATTTGGTGCCGGGCAGCTATTGGTCTGATAGGTAGAGATTACCAGGCAATGGTAGAACCAGTTTACTCAGACAGTAGGCCCACCATCTTGACAGCACGGTGGGTGGTTAATGTACGCCATGGGAGGGTGCCCGTTCGCATAATCAATATCGGGAAGAGGGAAGTGTACCTGCCCCGGTATGCCACGCTAGCCAAATTATATACCATTAACCAAAATGCTATACAATCTGTGGAACCCTTGCCTCCATCCCACCCGGAGGAAGGTAACGGCTCTAAGAAAACAATGGAGGACTGGTGTCAGCAACTACATTTGGGTACTGACTCCACTCCCTCACATCAGAAACAGGGAGTCTATCGGGTGGTTCAAGAGTACGAGAGAGTGTTTAGTAAACACCCGTTAGACTTCGGGCGAGTCAAGGGGGTAGAACACCACATCCCCACGGGAGACCATCCTCCCATAAAAGAGAGGTATCGACCCGTACCCCCTGCACACTACCAACACGCCAAGGGGATGCTTAGAGACATGAAGGAGGCTGGGGTGATCAGGGATAGCTGTAGCCCCTGGGCAGCTCCACTAGTCTTAGTCAAAAAGAAAGACAACACCATGAGGATGTGTGTAGATTACCGGAAAATCAACCGTATCACACACAAGGATGCGTACCCCTTACCAAGGATAGAGGAGTCTTTGGCTGCTTTAAGATCTGCTAACTTCTTCTCTACCTTGGATCTCACTAGTGGGTACTGGCAGGTTCCTGTAGCAGAGGCGGACCGGGAGAAGACCGCATTCACCACCCCGATGGGACTTAGCGAGTTTACCTGCATGCCGTTCGGACTCTGCAACGCACCAGGAACCTTCCAACGATTAATGGAGTGCTGTCTGGGCCATAGAAACTTCGAGACGGTCCTGTTGTACCTGGACGATGTCATCGTATATTCTAAGACTTATGAGGACCACCTGAAACACCTGGCGGAAGTGTTCGAAGCTCTGGCAAGCTACGGCCTAAAGGTGAAACCCTCCAAGTGTCACCTCCTGAAACCAAAGGTGCAGTACCTGGGACATGTGGTGAGCGCTGACGGAGTGGCTCCCGACCCTGATAAGATCACCGCAATTAAGGAATGGCCAAGTCCCTCCAGTGTAAAGGAAGTGCGGCAGTTCCTCGGGTTGGTAGGCTACTACCGCAGGTTCATCCCCGGTTTCACCAAAAAGGCAGCTCCTATGCAGGACCTCCTGATAGGCCAGTCCCGGAAGGCCAAGAACCAGAAGCCGCCCTTCAGATGGGAGAAGTTGGAAGAGGAGTCCTTCCGCCAGCTGAAGATGGCCCTCACGGGGGATGAAATCCTGGCGTACCCGGATTACAGCCAGCCCTTTATCCTCTACACCGACGCAAGTAACATCGGGCTAGGAGCCGTGCTGTCCCAGATCCAGCAGGGGAAAGAACGAGTAATCGCTTACGCCAGCCGAAAACTGCGACCCACCGAGAGAAACCCTGAGAATTACAGCTCATTTAAGCTAGAGTTCCTGGCAGTGGTGTGGGCAGTCACCGAACGCTTTAAGCACTACCTCGCTTCTTCCCGGTTCGTCGTGTACACGGATAACAACCCGTTGACACACCTGGACACGGCAAGACTCGGTGCCCTAGAGCAGAGATGGATGGCCCGCCTGTCCAACTACGAGTTCACCATCAAATACCGGGCAGGACGCTCCAATACCAACGCGGACGCCCTGTCCAGGATGCCAAACCTACCGGACGTACGAGAAGATCCAGAGGGACTGGAAGAAGTCGAACTCCCCACGTTTCACCGTCATGGGACTATCCAGTATTCCCATTGGGTAAGGAGTGAGCAAGGCGCTACGCTTAACCCCTTACCTCACTACAACTGGGCGGAAACGCAAGACAGTGACCCTGCCGTCCGGCTGGTGAAGGAGATGCTGACTCGGCCAGAGGCTCGCCTTGACCCAGACGCTCCGGAGGAAGCCAAGCAACTGTGGGCTGAGAAGAGTCGACTGTTCCTTTACAAGGGGAAGTTGTGCCGCAGAATGGTTAACTCCCGGACGCATGAACTAATCTGGCAAGTAGTGGTGCCACGAAGAGACGCAGCCATGGTGATGGAGGCATACCACGACGGGGCTGGACACTTCGGATGGAAGAAGCTGGAGTTCCTGCTGCGCGAGCGGTTCCACTGGGTAGGCATGAGGGGAACCATCGAGAGGTGGTGCAGAGACTGTGGCCCGTGCAACCTAAGAAGGAAGGACCGTGCCAGCCAGAAGACTCCCCTGCAGTCCATCGTCACCCGGCAGCCGTTGGAACTGGTAGCCTTGGATCATGTAAAACTGACCCCAAGCAGAAGTGGCTACGTCTACGCACTAACCATCGTGGATCACTACTCCCGGTTCTTGGTTGTCGTCCCCGTCAAGGACCTAACAGCTCGAACAGCAGCGAGAGCCTTCCAGCAGCATTTCTGCCGTCCACACGGGTACCCGGACCAAGTGTTGACAGACCAGGGACCTGCCTTTGAAGCGGAGGTCTTCCAAGAATTCTGCACTCTGTATGGCTGCCGGAAGATAAGGACGACACCCTATCATCCGCAAACTAATGGACTTTGTGAGAAAATGAACCAGGTGGTAATGGATCTTCTGAAAACGTTGCCCCTGGAAGAACGCGGTCTGTGGCCTGAGAAGCTGCCCGATCTGGTAGACCTATACAACCACATCCCGGTAGGTTCCACCAACTGTACCCCGGCTTACCTAATGAGGGCGAGACCTGGTAAGTTACCTGTTGACCTGGAAATGGGAGTCCTGACACCCGAGGACACTTCACCAGAAGCAGACTGGGACACAGAGAGGCAGCAGCAGTACCGGAGAGTACAGGAGAGCGTGGAGCGAAGTCTCTGTCAGGCTAGGGAAAGACAAGAGAAAACTTACAACCAGTATGCTCCCGCTGTTCCCCTGGTACCCGGAGAGCAGGTCTTGAAGAGAAAAAGACGGCTCCACAAGTTGGACGACCAGTGGGAGAAGGACCCGTACACCGTACTGCCCTCAAGCCACGACAACCCAAAGGTCTGTACCATCAGTAAAGACGGAGGGGAAACCACAACCATTGTATCCCGGGATCACCTGAAGAAGTGTCCCGAACAGCTACGGAACCCTGAAGAGGAACAAGAAGACCCTCGACCCGTAGAGGAAAGGGAAGACATGGTTAGTACTGTGCTCGGAGACTTCCCTCGGTCTTGGACTCAAGTCAATGGCGCAGTTGTGGTACCCGTACTCACCTTCCTCCAACCAGCATCCCAAGTACCTACGGAGCAACAGGTAGAGCTGGAAGAACAGCCGGTCCAGGAGGCAGAAGACTCCACACAAGCAGAACAGGAGGATCAACCCACTGCTTATAGTGAGCCTGCCGTACCCCTAGTGAGTCAAAGAGCCGGTAGACAGCTGCCCAGTTTACCCTTGACAGCTCCTACACCCTGTAGTTCAGGGCTAGGCAGTCAGCTCCGTAGGTCCACTAGGGCCACTAGGGGCCAGTTACCCGCACGTTGGAGGATTTGAAGTGTATAAATTGTTTTATTTATGGTTACCTGTTTTTCTTGTTGCTTGTGTATAATTATGTGTTTCTAGTTGTTTATAGGAGTCTTTGGTGGATTTACCGGGAATCCTGTGTACATAGTTGGAGCGTAACCCAGGACGGACTAAAGACTGTTAAGGACTCGGGGCAGGACAGACCCCTACCTGGTTACGTCTCCCTGTTTTGGTGAAATGGACACCTTGCTTTCTTCAAAGACTGCACCCGGTTACGGACATGCCGTGACCACCTTTATGTGTTTCTTTATTGTTATTGTTATATCTTGTTATGTTTTTCTAAAATATGTTTAGTCCCGGAGTACTAAATTTCACTAGGGGGGAATGTGGCACCCCAGGGGTCTGGTTTTCCACAGTAACAGCAATGTTATGTCTGAGAGCAGGTGGGAGGTCTCTTGGTCAGGGATCCTATGCATGCCACACCTCCTGCCCAGTCCTGAGAGGGGAAGAACTTCCCCTATATAAACCTAGGGCTGAGGCAGGGTTAGTGAGTAGAGAAGAAGCAGAGAAAATAAGCAAATATAGGAAGAAACAACAGGAGCTCTGTGGGAGCAGTGTTACAAGGAGTCAGGGGCTGGCAGCTGCAGAGCTCGCCCTGACTGAGAAGTTATCACCGGAGTCCGAGGCTGTGGGGACTAACTCCTATCCAGCAGCAGAAACCGACCGGCAGGGGATTGCAGGTCCTCTGGCCCAGAAACCCGAAGGCCCCGAGTCACCGGCCATACGGGTGAGCACCACACGGTACACTCAGGGACGTGGGCTACTTATACCCGCCTCTAGCAAGGTAGCCAGAAGAGTATCGTTAGTTTGGGAGGCCTACAACTCCGCCTGGCCAGGGGAGATCCCATCTGCTCAAGGACTGACCAGGCCCCAATCGCTAGCCAGTACTCCCGGAGGGTCTATCTTTGTCACCAGTAAAGACCCTGAACTACACAGTACCGTCTCCGAGTGGTTCCTGCTACCCCCATCATCCACGTCGGCTGCCCTGAGGCCATACCCCTCCCGTTGGGGGTTATACTATCACGCTGCACAATCCTACCACCGGCCTCAGCGGTCTGCCCTGCAGCAGCAGCTCCCTGGCTGCACTCAACGGGTGGCGTAGTCGTCCAACATCTACCGCTAAAACAGCGCCACTTAGTCTGACTCCCTGGGCACGGACCGGATCACCGCCACGAGACTACAACCCTCAACAGATCCGGCTCCGGGTAAGCTCCCGCGTGCGCAACGCAGCGCGACACAGGCCCAGGGGCGCGTCAGCTTCAGCTGTGTAATGTCAGCTGGCATCAAGCCAAGGGGTTAGTAATGGAGAGGTGTTTATCAGACATCCCCATTGCTAACCAAGTAATACCAAAAAAATACACAGACAGAAAAAAATACATTATTTGAATAAAGACTCCATTATTTGAGTAAAGTACTGCTATTCACAGGCACCAGGTAGTGACAACAACTCTCATCAGAGCCGCTGGCTCTTGCTGAGATAGATAGATATTTCTCCATTACTAACCCCTGGGCTTGATGCTAGCTGACATTACAGAGCCGACATCAATCGCAAAAAATATTACCCCGATTGCCACTGCACCAGCTCAATCGGGAAGAGCTGTGCAAAGCACCAGAATTGGCGCATCTGAAGTGATGTGCCAATTCTGAGGAGGCTGCAGGCTGTTTTTTTAGTCTAGAAAGGACCAAGTAACCATGGACCTTCCCGGACTGATAATATCAGCCCCCAGCAGTCTGTTTCACCTTGGCTGGTTATCAAAAATGAGGGGGATCCTATGTCATTTTTTTAAATTATTTATTTGTTTAGTTACCATCAGCGACCTGGTAGTCAGAGATGCGTCCAGGCGTCTTCCCCATGCTGTTCCCATTCTATTTGAGCGCCTTTTCCATCCATTTCAGCGATTTTCCTTTCTCCTCCAGTCCTCCAGTTAGGGTCATCCGAAAAAATGCTTGAGTTTCCCATTGACTTCTATTATATTCATTACTCGAGTCGAGCCCATCCGAGCATCCAACCTGCTTGATTCAAGTACTGAGCACTTGAGTATTTTATTGTTCGATCATCACTAATCACTATCTTCTAAGGCCATGGGCCCACGTAGCGTTTTTGTAGCGTTTATGCGGCATTTTTACGGCTGCGAAAACGCTTGTAAAACAGTCTGCCATGCAAAGCAATGTGAATTCGGATGTGCTGTGCACATGATGCGCTAATTTGCTTGACGAATTCACATTGCGTTGCAAAACGCAGCATGACCATATCTACCGCAATTACGCTGCAAATTCGCGGCCATTGAGGAACATTGAAGCGCAGCAAACCCGCAGGTATATGTGGATTTGCTGCGTTTCAATCAAATTCAATGGCCGCGAATTTGCAGCATAATCGCGGTGCGTGTGGTACCCGGGATGAAGAGGAGACTACAACTCCTCTTCATCCCAGCTACCACGCGGTGAAAAAAAGAACTAAAAAAGTTAAAAACAAACAAAACCTGTATATTCACCTCTCCGGCGGCCCCCGGTCTGCTCCCGGCCGCATCCTCTCTCTTCAGCGTCCCACAGTGTACTGTCAGGTACTGTCACCTGATGGTCACGCGACCGCTGACGTCGGCGGTCAGGTGATGGTCGCGTGACCATCAGCTGACTAAATGACGTCACCGCAGGTCCTGACAGTACACTGTGGGACGCTGAAGAGAGAAGACGCGGCCGGGATCAGACTGGAGGAGACCGGAGAGCAGACCGGGGGCCGCCGGAGAGGTGAATATACAGTTTTTTTTTTATTTTTAACGTTTTAATTCTCTTTTTTTTTACTATAGATGCTGCATTTAAAGCATCAGTTGTTCACACATTACATAAATCCATGCCGGTTGCATGGATTTATATTGTGTGACCAACTTGTCGAGCACTTTTCCAAGTGATGCTCAAAATCACTTGGAAAACTGCTTGAAAAAACGCATGCGAAAACGCATGTAAAAATGCTGAAAAAACGCTTCTCTCTGGCAGAAAAAACGCATGTAAATCTGCATGCGTTTTTTTTCTGCCAGAGAGAGGCAAAAACGCTCTGCATCAAATCTGCTACGTGGGCACATAGCCTTATAGTTCTACTCATAGTCGACCTATATAATATGTTAGTTACAGGGGAAAACAGTTCACTGTCATGTCATCAGTCAGTCAGAGCGGAATGTAGGATCTAATAGAGGCAGTGGCATTCCCACTGCCTCTATTCAATACAAAGCATTTGTTGAGCAACCTATATGTACAAAAGTATTGTGACACATATACTGTATATATACTAAACTTTCAGGAGCTGATATCCTATTCTAAATCCACGGTTATTATAATGAAGTTGGTTCCCCCTTTGCAGCTAAAACAGATGCTACTCTACTGGGAGGGCTTTCTACAAGATTTTGGAGATGTTTGTCGAGATGCCCATTCATCTTGAAGAGCATCTGTGAGGTCAGATACTGATTTTGGATGAGAGGTTCTGGCTCACAATCTATGTTCTTTAAAAAGGTGTTCAGTGGGGTTGAGATCAGGATTGTGCGGCCAATCAAGTTCTTTAACACCAAACTAACACAACCATGCTTTTATGGACTTTGCTTTGTGCAATGAGCTGGGCATAAACATGCTGAAAAAGAAAAGACCCTTCCCAAAACTTTTCCCACAAAGTGAAATGCATACTATTGTCCAAAATGTCTTGGTATACTCAAGCATTAAGATTTTCCTTCACTGGAACGAAGGGGTCAAGGCCAACCATTAAAAATCAATCCCATAGCATTTACCCCCTCCACCAAACTTTACAGTGGTCACAATGCAGTCAGGTCTAGCAGGTAACATTCTTTGGAATTCACCATTCATAAACTTGTCTATTGAACTGCCAAGTGTGATTTGTCATACTACAGGATACATTTTTACTTCTCTCGAGTCCAGGACAGCTTTCTTTACACCACTCCATCTGGCACTTGGCATTGTGCTCGGTAATGTAAGGCTTGCGTGTATCTGCTAGGCCAATGAATCCATGCTTTTAAGGTCCCAGTGCAGTGTTTTTGAGCCGAAGTTAATACCATGTGAGGTTTGAACTCTGCAGTTATTGAGTCAGCAGAGCATTGATGGCTTTTATGCACTATGCGCCTCAGAAATCAGTGAACCTGCTCTGTAACGTTATGTGTTCTGCCATATTGTAGCTGAAATGCTGTGGTTCTTAAGGGTTTCCACTTTTCAATAATAACACGGAATATTTAGGAAGAAAGAAATTTGAAAAAAAAAAAGTTATTGGTATGGTGGCATTCTATCACAAATGTCTGTACAGACAGACTGCATGGCGAGGGCCTGGATTTATACACCTGTGGAAATGGGATCAAAAGAAAAATATGAACTCAATTACTAGGGTTTCTGAAACTTTTGTACACACTGGAGGAGCTTTATTAAGCTAAAACGCGTCAGATTTCTTTAGTAATGTATGCCAAATATTGACTTTCATGACCTTTACCATACTCATTAAGTGTTTTAGACCCAGGGCCGGCGTCAGCACCCGGCGCACCCGGGCAAGTGCCGGGGCCCTGAGCAAGCGGGGGGCCCACTCGCAGTCGGGCACCCCGCTGGGCTATGGGTGGAGGAGAGCAGTGCCAGCGCCTGTCCTTCTTCCCTGCTTGCTCAGGGCCCCGGCAGCTGGATGCTTACCTCTCCCCGTGCCTCCACAGATCCACTGTCTTCCTACTGTGCGCTCCATGTGACATCTCAGGTCAGAGGGTGCAGTGACGTGTTTCCACCGCGCCCTCCCCTGAGCCATCACAGGCAGCGCAGAGCGGGACGATGCCAGCGACGCAGGAGTCCGGACCTGAGCAGCGGCAGCAGGTGAGGAGGAGTGAGGGGAGTATTTGATTTTATTTTATTTTTTAATGTAGGGAGGCATGAGGCATTATATGTGGGTGTGACAGCCTGTGTGGGGCATTATAAAGGGGGGGGACATCTTGCATGGGGCATTATAAAGAAGGGGTTGACATCCTGCATGGGACATTATATGGGGTGGTGACATCCTGCATGGGGCATTATAAAGGGGGGTGACATCCTGCATGGGGCATTATAAAGGGGAACAGCCTGCATAGGGTGTTATGTGGGGGAACAGCCTGCATGGAGCATTATATGGGGGCCAGTATCCTGTATGGAGAGTTATAAAGGGACCAGTATCCTGTACGGAGCATTATATTGGGGCCAGTATCCTGTATGGAGCATTATATGGGGGCCAGTATCCTGTATGGGGGTCAGTATTCTGTATGGAGGGCTATATGGGGGCCAGTATTCTGTATGGAGCATTATATGGGGACCAGTATTCCGTATGGAGCATTTTATGGGGGCCAGTATTCTGTATGGAGCATTTTATGGGAGCCAGTATACTGTGTGGAGCGATTCGCCGGTTTCTGAGCTAGTGTAGAATTTACAATAGATATCACTCATTTAATGTAGGAAGTGAAATCTTTGCATTGTACTATATATATATTTCTCTGCCGTATCTGTGCATCATGAATCGTGGTATGTGTTAAAGGGGCCCACTGAGACTCTTTCGCCCGGGGCCCAGAAAAACCTGGAGCCGGCCATGTTTAGACCCCTTCTGCACCTTGTCAAACAAAGAAAAGTGTCCATTCCAAAAGATGCACGGATTATTGGGAAACGAGCACCCACAAATGTGCCACACAACGTAAGACAGCTAAAAAGTGGTGTAAATTTAGACTAGACTGTCTTAAATTTAGCCAGATTTATTACACAGGATGAACCGTTGTGGTAAATCCGGTGCATTTTAACCCCTTCAAGACCTTTGACATATCTATACATCATGGATGGATAGGGGTTCCTCAACTTTCATGTATAGATATGTCATGCTGAACATGCGCTGCACAGGAGCTGTGCCCACGTGATTGGCGCTGGAAGCTTGGCTTACATAATAGCCGAGCCCGGGCTCTCACAGCCGGGAGTGGTGCCCACACTCCTCCCGGCTGTTTAACCCCCTTAATGCCTTGATTAATATCGATTAGAAGGCTGGGAGAAGGAGGGGGTTCCCTTTCCCTTCTGATAGGCATCCCCGCGACATCATTGCGAGGGCCCGACCATCATCATGGCAACCCGAGCTCAACATGATGACCTCTGGGTCTGCCATCTATGGTAGCCTGGTTAGACCATGCAAGGAGCATTGTCTAAGAGGCTTCTGTCAGTGCAGCACTGACAAATAAAATGCATTGCAATGCATTATACCAGTAATCAGAGTAATAAAAGTTAAAGTCATATAAAGACTAAGTAAAAAAGTTTAAAAAAAATTTGAAAAAAATTGTAAAAATATAAAAACAAATATCTCAAAACAAATGAAAAAAAGATGAAAACATTTTTTTCTTCCAATAAATGAGTATATTTTTGTAAAAAAGAAAAAAAAAGTACACATATTTGGTATCACCCTGTCCGGAATGACCTGATCTATAAAACTGTCACACTAGTTAACCCCTTCAGTGGTAAAAAAAAAACATAGCAAAAACCTATGCATTTTCATCATAGTGGCAAACAAAAAGTGGAATAAAATGCTAAAAGACGAATGTAAATAAAAATTATATTGATGAAAACGTCATCTTGTCCAGCAAAAAACAAACCACTATACAACAATATCAGCAGAGAAATAAAAAAGCTATAGCTCTCACAATATAGCGATGCAAAAACAATGTTTTCTATAAAATGATTTTTAATGTGTAAAAGCGGCAAAACATTAAAAAATGATGTAAATGTGGTATCACTGTAATCGTACTACTCCGAAGAATAAAGAAGTCTAATCACTTATACCAGTGATTTTCAACCAGTGTTCCGCGGCACACTAGTGTGCTGCGACACATGGTCGGGTGTGCCGCGGGGAAAGTTCCCCAAACTATGGTGCCCCTTGTGTTTTGTTTCCCGGCAATGCGCTCGATGTGCAGTCACGCCTTCTTACAATGTAGGAGACGTGTACAATAACACATGCGCAAGCTTTGAACCTCGCGCGACTTAATGACTTCACCGAGGCCGGCGCGTCATCCTGAGAGCGGAGAGACTCTCGCATTTGCCCGCCGCCAAGGTAATGCCCGCCAATAATGCTGACTATATGAGCTTTTGCCTGAGTATATGAACTGTTGGCAGAATACTCAGCATATGAGATGGTACTTTTAGTACTCCAGCAGTATACTGCATATAACAATGAGAAATGTAAAATGAGAAATACTATAGTCATGAGGCTGGAGTACTACAAGTACCAGCTCATATGCTGAGTATATGAGCTGGCACTTGTACTCTGGCCTCATGGCCATAGTACTTCTCATTGTACCCCTTTATATTGCAGTATATGAGCCACATAATAATCAGCACCATATACTGTGGCGCTGTACAGTGCACATCACCACAGTATATGATGCTGATAATCATGTGCTCATATACGTGGGACTGTATTTATGAGGTTACATGGGATTGAATATATGAGGGGGTTATCCTTTTTTATTTCACTTTTTTAAAATAAATAATTTATTGAAAGGACCTCTGCCAGGCATATTTCACTCTTGAGGGCTAAAAAAGTAGCTCTTGTGGTGGTAAGAAGCTGATTTAAAACCCCCAAGAGTGAACTCCGTGAGAGTTGTATGTATGGAATAATAAATGATATTAGTACCGTTCTTCAGCAGTCATGTCCTGCTTGAATTGACTCTAGTGGCGTAGCACTTGGCAGCCGGCTCTATTCTACTTATAGAGAAAGCTGAGTGCTACGTCACTAGTGTCAATTCAAGCAGGAAATGCAGACCGTAGTAATATAAGTTATTATCACACACATACAGCTCTCGCGAAGTTCACTCTTGGGGGGTTTAAATCAGCTTCTTGTCACCACGAGAGCTGCTTTTTAAGCCCTCAGGAATGAAATATGCCTAGCAGAGGTCCTTTAAGTGTGGCAGATAATGTAATACTCTTCTATTTTAGTGTGTGGCTGCACACACTATCTCAGCAGTGATGGAGAAGTATTTGAGAATGGAAAAGGCAAATGCCGAACAGGACCCTGGACACAATTCTAACCCAAATGAAGGCCCTAGTATGAGAGTTCGACAAAAGAAAAAAGACAAGACGGTGAGCTCAAGGCAATACAGTGAAAGCTATCTTTCATTTGGATTTACTTCCACTGGGGATGAAACAGCACCAACACCACTGTGCTTGGTGTGTGGTGAGAAGCTTTCCAATAGCGCTATGGTGCCAAGCAAACTTAAACGCCATCTCCAAACGAAACACCCTTCCATTCAAAATAAACCGATGGAGTATTTTGTACGCTTACGTACAAACAATGAGAAAGGGGCAACTTTTTTGAGAAAAAGCACAAAGGTAAATGAGAGAGCCCTCAAAGCTAGCTACCTTGTTGCTGAACTCATAGCTAAATCAAAAAAGTCCCACACTGTGGCAGAAACATTAATACTACCAGCTTGTAAAGCTATTGTAAATGAGATGCTTGGCCCTGAAGCAGCTAAAGAGATAGCTAAAGTGCCTCTCTCTGATAACACAATTGCCAGACGGATTGATGACTTGTCTGCGGACATTGAAACAGTTGTTTTGGAAAAGGTGCGCATCAGTAAGAAATTTGCCTTGCAACTTGATGAGTCGACGGATATCAGTGGACATTGTCAGTTGTTGGCCAATGTGTGTTTTGTGGATGGTGAAGCCATTAGAGAAAACTTCCTATTTTGCAAGGCACTGACAGAAAAATCAACAGGAGAGGCAATATTCCAAGTCACATCGGAATATCTTGATAAAAGTGGACTTACATGGGAAAACTGCACAGGTGTCTGCACTGATGGAGCCGCAGCCATGGTCGGGCGCATTAAAGGCTTTGTAAGTAGGGTTAAAGAAAGAAACCCAGATGTTCTTGCTACCCACTGTTTCTTGCACCGTGAGGCCCTCGTTGCAAAGACCTTACCAGCAGATCTAGCTCCTGTGTTGGATGATGTTGTGCGCATAGTGAACTTTGTGAAGACGCGACCTTTGAGATGTCGCTTATTTGCGTCTTTGTGTACAGAAATGGGAGCGGAACATAAAATCTTATTGCTCCACACGGAGGTCAGGTGGCTGTCACGCGGCAAAGTGCTGGCCCGTGTGTATGAGTTGCGAGAGGAACTTAAAATATTTCTTACAAACGAGAGGTCCGATTATTCAAAGCTGTTTGCAAGTGATGAGTGGTGTGCAAAGCTGGCATACCTGGCTGATATATTTCAATATCTGAATGAACTAAACACACGGATGCAAGGTCGAAATGAAAACCTGCTTACAAGCACTGATAAAATGAACGGATTCCGTTTAAAGGTGCAGCTCTGGCAACAACATGTGCAGGGTGGCAACCTTCAGATGTTCCCACTCACCGAGAAACTGCATGATGACAATACTGCTGCAATGTGCGAAGCGATTGGCAGACATTTGAAAACTCTTGAGGAGAAGTTATCGTTCTATTTCTCTTCAGCCTTCACAGAATGCCTTGACTGGGTTGGGGACCCATACAGCTCATTATCCGTTGCTGGAAAGGACATGACTTTAAAGGAGCAAGAGGAACTCGTTGAACTGAAGCAAGATCGCGGTTTAAAGCTAAAGTTTGCTGATCTTCCTTTGGACAGTTTTTGGTTATCTGTTGCCAAGGAGTTCCCCATTCTGGCCAACAAAGCTATTTTGACATTGCTCTCATTTTCAACCACATATCTATGTGAGCTGGGCTTCTCAAGCTTGACTGCGATAAAAACTAAAAACAGGGAGAAACTGAGAACTGTTGAGGAAGAGCTTCGTGTGTGTCTTTCCACCATTCCTGCCAGGATATCCCTTTTGTGTTTATCGAAACAGGCCCAGGTTTCACACTGAGTGAGTAAAATAAATTTAGAATCTATATTATTAACTATATGTATAATATGACTGTTTTAGTGTCATTTTGTGCTATTTTGGTTGGTGGTGTGCCCCAGGATTTTCTAAGTATAAAAAGTGTGCCGCGGCTCAAAAAAGGTTGAAAATCACTGACTTATACCACACGAGGAACAATGTAAAAAATAAATAAAACCAGTTGACCTGCTGTTGATTGTTAATGCTGTCTCACAAAGATCGCAGTAAGGCTCGGGGCACATTTATCCTGCACTCTACGCTGAGCGCTTACACCAAAGTTTCCGTGTAAATCTCTGAAATACATGACTCAGACGGAACTCCTGTTGGAAGATTCAATATAATGAGGCAGATGGATACACTTTGGACGCTGTCTGGCCTATGATCCGGTGGTGTCTGTCTTTTTAAGCATGCATAAAAGCACGGTCAACCACAGTTTTGTGTACCTCTGAGTTGAAGGCCACCGCTGAACAGAGACCAGATGGAGTTCAGAGTATCTCTGCTGCCTCATTATAGAGAATGGATCCCTCAGGGATTTCATCTGAATCACGTCATTAAGAGATGTAGATGGAAACCCTGATGTAAATGGTCAGCGTAGAGTGCAGGATAAATGTGATCCAAAATGTTATGTAAAATGTTCTCAATAAAAGCTTCAACTCAATCCACAAAAAAGCAAGTCTCCACTCAGGTCCCTCATCTGTCAATGAAAATATAGGAGGCATCCACGTTACTGGTAGCACAAAGGTTCTAGAAAAGCGCTATGGTTCCTCGCCCCCAAAAGAAATCCAGCAAATTCTGCGCTCCCAAATCTAAATCCCCTCTCCCTTCTGAGCCCCAGTGTGCCTAAACCACATTTAGCATCCACATTTGGCATTTCTGTAATGATGAGAGGCCGCTTAATTTACAAGGTCCATGTCTCCAGAAGCACGAGCTGGGCACAATGTACTGGGCACTACAATGAACGGGCACTACAATCGCAGATTTGCAATTTTCATTCAGGAACATCCACTGCTGCTTGTTTCTGGAAAATACCCATGGAGTTAAAGTCATCACTACACCTGTAGAAAAATTTCCAGAGGGGTATAATTTTCAAAATGGGGTCACTTGAGGGTGGATTCTACTCTTCTAGCACTTAGAGGCTCTCTATATGGAGACGGCAAACTATTCCTCATTTGTTCTTCGAGAGTCAATTAGTGCTACTTCCCTACGAAGTATCGCCGTGTGGCTAAGAAATAAGGTACAGCCACATATGTGGTATTGACACGTTCATCAGAAATTGTGTGACAAATTTTGGTGCCATTTTTACCAATCTCCCCACGTGCAAATGTAAAATCTGGGCCGAAAACAAAATTTTTGCAGTAAGAATGTAACTATTCTTTTTTCCCCGCCCAATTGTATAACATTCTGTAAGACACATGTTGTGTCAATATGCTCGCTGCATCCCTAGATTAATTTGAGAAGTGTAGTTTGTAAGATGGGGTCACTTATGGGGGAGTTCTGCTGTTTTGGAACCTCAAGGGCTTTGTCAATCTGACATGGCACCCTCAAACAATTCCAGCAAAATATGAACTGCAATATGGCACTCCTTTCCTTTTGAACTTTGCAATGTGCCTTAAAAGTAGTTTTCAACCACATATGGGGTATTAGCATACTCAGGAGAAATTGCGTAACAAATTATACAGACAATCTTCTCCTATTATCCCTTTTGAAAATTGAAAACTTGGGTCCAAAGTAACATTTTAGTGGAAAAAAATGGTAATTTTCCACTGACTCAGCCCAATGTTATACAACTGTGAATCACCCTAGGGTTAAAAATGCTCACTACATCCCTAGATGCATTCCTCAAGAGGTTTAGTTTGCAGAAAGGGGTCAGTTGGGGTTTCTGCTGTTTTAGCATCTCATGAGTTCTTCAAATATGACATTGCATTCGCAATCTATTCCATTTTAATTATTTAATTAAATTGGCGCTTTTTCCCTTCCGAGCCTTGCCATGTACCCTCAATGTAGTATTGGCGTATTCAGCAGAAATCGCACAACAGATTTTGGAGTCGTTTTTCTCCTGTTACCCTTGTGAAAATGAAGCAACACTTTTGCAGGAAAATTTATTTTTTCATTTTCACGGCTCAACATTATAAATTTCTGTGAAGCACCTGTGGGTTCAAGGTGCTCACCACACCTCTAAATAAGTTCCTTGAGGGATCTAGTTTCCAAAATGGAGTTACATGTGGGGGGTTTCCACTGTTTAGGCACAGTAGGGGCTCTGCAAACGCGACATGACATATACTATCTATGCCAGCCAATTTTGCGTTCCAAAAGTTAAAAGTTAATTACTTCCCTTCAGAGCCTTGCCATGCACCCAAACAGTAGTTTTCCACCACATATGGGATATTGGTGTACTAAGAGAAAGTGCACAACAAGCATTTTGTCCTGTTACATTTTTGAAAATGATACATTTTGTTGGAAGTAAAATTTTCATTTTTTCTTTCCACATTGCTTTAATTCCAGTGAAGCCTCTAAAAGGTTAATGCACTTCTTGAATGTGGTTTTGAACACTTTGAGGGGTGTAGTTTTTAAAATGGGTGTCACTTTGGGGTATGAATGGAAATAAAAATGGTATAGCTGAAAATGAGAAATAAAAAAGTAGACATGTGTTAAATGCTATTTATTAACTATTTTATGTGGTATAACTCTGAAATATTGAATATTGCTTCATTTTCAATTTTTTTGGGCAAATTTTCAATATTTTCATGAATAAACGAAGATCATATTGACCAAAATTTACAACAAACAAGAAGTGTAGAATGTCACCAAAAAACAATCTCAGAATCTCTGGGATATGTTGAGGCGTTCTAGAGCTATAACCTCATAAAGTGACACTGGTAAGAAATAAGAAAATTGGCTTGGTCAGGAAGGTGAAAACAGGCTGGGGGTGAGGGGGTTAAAACTGCCTACTCTAAAGCTGCATTTACACTAAAAGATAATCATGAACAAACATTTCAAAGACTACTCGGTTCATGATAATTTTTAGTGTAAACAGGTTGCCAATCACCTGATGAACGAGCAAAATGCTTGTTCATCGTGTGAAATAATCTTTTGTACAGCGCAGAAGATCATCGTCGAGAGTTATGGTAGCCTATGTGTACTCTGTGATCTATTACAGGTTACTCAGTGTGCAATATTTATTGCAGTCTGCTTGTGTAAATAGGTTATTAAACAACTGCCGATCAATAAAGGTGATCGTAAACACACCCTAAGTTTGAACTGTGTAAGAAATAGACCTTATTACTAAATCTACTCCTTCGTGTATGTGACTGGAAAAATGAAGACAAAAGTTATTTTCTTCTCGAAGTGTATCAAATAAAACATGAGAGCAGGAACAGATGCAGAATTAAACCACACCTTCAGGTTAAACAGCATATCAATCTTCATACTGTTTTAATTTACAAAGTAACAGCACTTTTATTTTTTTTTTTGATATGGCATTGATTTTGAAACACTACTGATTTCCAAAATAAAAGGACTCAATAGACAACTTACATGGATAATACAGTTTCAGAAAGAAAATGTATTCTTAGTATAATGAATATGTCATTGTCTGATAAAATGTAAAATGAAAAGTTATTAAAGATCTCTGATTGCTGTCATGCAATAGGAATTTCATTGTGTACTTCTAGAGGACAAACATTTGTCCTGGCCAAGGGGTGCATAGGTGTATAGTTTGTTAAATGACAGATGACTGATATTTGTACTGTAACTATTATTAGTCCTGTATCTGTGTATGTCACATGACCTTATGAAAGTTCCTATCCATTTGAAGTAATATTAGATACGTTTTTATTTAAACAAACAACAAAATTGTTTTTTCTGATATCACCTTAAATCTCTATGGTGCTCCTGGAGCTGGTTTCATACTGTAGTGCACTGTTTGCATATATACCATAAAAATCTTACAAAGTAGTCTTTAAAGAAGACTTGTCACCAGGTCCAATGAATCCAATTTTTGCTCTTATTTTATTCCTGCGGCTCTCCTAATTGATCTGCTTTTTTTCCTTTCCTAAAATGTGCCATACGACTCCAGTGGTATGGGCCTTTTTAATCAGTGCTAATTTTTATGATCTTTTACATGGGGGCGTGGCTCACTGGATTCTCTGAGGGTGTGTCTTTAGCCTGCTTTGCATTATTACACTGTGAGCACACCCCTTTGGTAAAGACAATAAAAATTAGCACTAAATAAAAAGGACTATATCTCTAGTACTGTATGGAGGATTTAAAAAAAACGAAAAAAGTAGAATACTGAGGGGAGCAGCAGGAGTAAGAAAGGATGAAAAACTGGACACTTTTGACTTGTTGGCAGGACCTCTTTAATGGGCAAGCCAAAAAGGTGTCCTTTTGGCAATCATTTGGTCAGGACATGTCAACAATTTCAAAAGAATATTCATTGTCATTCTACCCCATTTACTATGGATGCTCACATCTTCACTAATATATTTCCAGGTAATTGTATATTTTATGTATATTATATATCATTAACAATACAGATAAATATCTACATGTCTCAAATTTAGAGTGCTGTGTCAGTCTTTTAAAGTAGAGTAACCTGCAAGCTACTAGTTTTGTGTCATGGTATGACCTAAAATGATGAAATTATGATCTAATTTTGAACTTTACAGGGAAAGGCAACTGTTTGGAACATAATGTGCCATAGGACAGAACAAACAAAAAATGAAAAGAAAAATTGTTTGCGACAAATGCTGGAAGCAGCAGCTGTGAACAGAAACACAGAATGTATGCAAAGAAGAATCCAGCCCATAGCACATATGTGTGAGATCAAGTTCGGGCCTTTATTTGCCCAGAGCTTGGCGGATTTTGATGGGTTATTAAAGCTGACATGTGTTAACCTTAAGGGGCTTGTTAGAAATAACAAGGTCACTAACATCTGGACAATACCGGTAGTCAGACAGAGGTCTAATGAGACCAGGGATAGGGATAAAGAACATCAAAAAGGACTTACAATAACCGATAATCAATTGTCTACATGAGAACTTGGAACAAACAAAACATATGATGAAAGTCAGGTCTCGTGTTGTAGAAAACATGTGGACTTACCTTATAGTTAATTGATTGATGAATTTGTTATATTGGTTCCTGTTTGGTTTATTTTCCATCATAGTAATTTTCAAAAACCTTTACATGATGTGAATTGGGCTGTGCCGCCATTCAGTTTGTAGAAAATAAGCCATACTATTGTGCCAATATGGACCATCTCCTAGAGTTACAGTATATCCGTATGGATTGCTGAGATGCAAGCCGCTATGTATTTTCCCCCCCTTCTTCCTACTGACATATACATAGAATCAAAATCAAAATACTGTAAGAGTAAATGCACACAGTGCATATTTGGTGCTGATTTGGAAACCCTGCACAATTAGGCTATGTTCACACATTTTACCAATATGCAAACCTGGGTAGGGGTATAGTGTCCCACTTAGCACTATTGTGTACAGAAAAAAACAACAAAAAAATGTGTGCTAGGACCAAAAATATTCACACAGAAAGTAATGAAGCATAAATGATCTTTATCAAACACAAAGATTAAAAATTCAGAAAATTTACATAAAAGACATTCCAAGATACAGACACAAAAACATTGTGGGTGAGCACTGTGGGAAACCCTGATCGTAAATATATAACTAGAAATGAAGTGACCAATAAATAACTGTATGGGAATATAAATCACTAATCACACATATAATATATGAATATCAGTAAACAGATAGTTTGTGGATAGGTGCAAAAATATCCCAATTCCACAGGTCACTCATATAACTTAGGGTAGTAGAACAGCCCCCAGGTTAATATAATGAGTATCAATAAACAATGTTGTATGTAACCATACTCACCCACCTACACCCATGTTGTCCTCATACAAGTCAATGGGTCGGTGTAAACACATACCGCACACGGATGACACATATTTTCCCCGGCTCCTTGGTGTGAACGGTCACATGGATTACAGCGGGGGACACTTAGGACAAGTGAGTATATGGATTTTTTTTTATTTTATTCTTATTTTTACAGGTGGACACAGAGGAAGCAGACTACTACTCTCATCATGGTCCCCTGCTGGTGCTGATTGCAGTGCCAGCAGGGGACCATTATGAGGGCAGTGTTCAGCACCCCGCGCTTGGAAACAGCGCTAACTATACCTCTGATTCACAAGCGCCGGTACGTATCATGTCATCCATGTGCGGTATGTGTTTACACTGATCCACTGACTTGTATGAGGACAATGATGAGGGCAGCGTTCAGCTTCCGGCGCTTGGAAACATGGCTAACTGTGCCGCTGATCCCCAAACGAGGGGGACATGTGCTCCTGATGCGGCACACAGTTGCCACACAGGTGTACACGGACATGGATATCTCTGTTACTGGTTTATCCAGTACCGGAAATATCCGGACGTGAGAAAAAGAGCCCTTGTGACTTGTGTTCAGGGTCGGACTGGGGTGTCTGGGGCCCACAGGGGGAATGGACTCTAGGGGTCCACCCTACAGCTATATGCAAATACCTGTTGGAAGTTATCCCCGTTATAGTATAGCATCTACTTTAAAACACAGGCGGCTCCTGCACATCTACTGTACGCCATCATAACTGGGATGTATAATTACTGTAGTTTACAGTAAAGGGGTTCTTTGTGAAAACATGTCATCACCGATCCATAGGTTAGGTAGGTGATAACTTATTGATTCGTAGAGTCTGAGCATTGGAAACCGCACTGATCAGAAAAGAATGAGGACGTTTTATCTCTGACAGGACACTTTTTTCCTCATTTTAAAATGGAGTGGCAGGTGGGATGTCTGACCACATCTCCAGTCATCCTCTTTGGGGCTTCCAGAAAAAGCCAAGTGCAGCGCTTGCAGCCACTGAGGGAATGAATGGATCAGTGGTCGAATCGTAAATGCCGCTCCAGTCTAATGGGGATAAAAGTTCCTCATTCTGCCTATCGGTCGGGTCCCGGCAGTCGTTCCCCACAAATCAATAACTTATCCTTAGGCCATGTTCAGTATTTGGTCAGTATTTTACATCAGTATTTGTAAGCCAAAATCAGGAGTGGAACAATCAGAGGAAAAGTATAATAGAAACACGTCACCACTTCTGCATTTATCACCCACTACTGGTCTTGGCTTACAAATACTGACCAAATACTGTACGTGTGTACGTGGCCTTAGTGTAGCATCCCCGTCTCTGCCTCCTGCCAGGCAGAGACGCCGTCCCCCTTACCGCTGCGGTCCTGCTCCGGCGTCTTCCGGCCTCCCTGCAGCTGCTGCTGGTGCACGCAGCTTCCTTGGCTCTGCGCTTAGGGCGCACGCGCTCCCTCCCTCTTAAAGGGGCCGCGCGCCGTCCTAAAAAGTCCCCGGCCAATGCCCGGAGGACTTTCCCTATATAAGGCACCTCCTCCAATATGGAGGTGCCCGTGCAAGGTTGTTGCTCTGTGATTCTTACTTTGCTTCAGCCCTCAGGTCCTCTGCAAGTCAGTCTTGTCCGCCAGTCTGATCTTCAGTCCAGTCCGCCAGTCTGACTACTTTCCAGCCCGACAGTCTGCCTTCAGTCCAGTCCGCCAGTCTGTCTATGGGCTCTGCCCGCCTGCTTACCTGGAAGCACCTGCCTGTTACCTGCTGTGCCTGCCAGCCAGCTTACCTGGAAGCACCTGTCCGTTACCTGCCGTGCCCGCCAGCCTGATTACCTGGAAGCACCTGCCTGTTACCTGCCGTGCCCGCTTGCCTGCCTTTACCTGCCGTGCCCACCTGCCTTCTTACCTGGAAGCACCTGCCTGTTATCCGTTGTGCCTGCCAGCTTACCTATCCGGAGCATCTGTCTGGCTATCAGCCTGCCTGACTACCTGGACCACCCGTCAGCCTGCCTGCCGTGCTCTCCCGCTGTACCAGTCAGTTCCTGCCTTCTGACCCATGGGAGTCACCTGCTCTCATACAAGGTCAGTCCCAGAGTGGCACCTGGTCCCTCTGCTCGGTCCTTCCCTGAGTCGACTGAGCCGCCGTGCGACCCTGGTCAGGCCGAGTAGATACTTAGTCACGCCCCTCTGATCCCTCCTTGCACCGCAGCAAAGAGGTTCCACCACCCGGATCCGTAATACTTAGGATAGGCGATTACTTGTTTTCTCCAGAGAACCTCTAAGTGCATATTTGCTACTGTGTAATAGACATAGGACTGGGAAGAGTTAAACATCCAAGTAATCTCTAATAAAGAATCTTCCCCTTATTAATATCAGAGAGAACCAGTGACCTCCATACACAGCACAATCCACTATACCAAGACCAATAATACCACATACAAGGAACAAATACCGCCACACCATGACCAGATCACATATTACCACCACATAGTGACCGACTAATACTACAATGATGATGATGACTAAAACAAATATTACCACCGGTGACATTATACACAGAAGCTCTGTATATAGTCTACAGATAATACAGTGATCACCAGTGACATTACACTATGTACAGAGCGCCTGTGTATATGGTCAGTACTGATACCTGTATTACCTGTACGCGATACATCATATACAGAGCTCCCGTGCATAATGTCACTGGTGATCACTGTATTACCTGCACACTATACACTATATACAGAGCTCCTGTGTATAATGTCACTGGTGATTACTATGTTACCCGTTCACTGACACTATGCACAGAGCTCCTGTGTATGTAGTATACAGGTAATACAGTGATCACCAGTGACATTATACACAGGAGCTCTGTATTTAGTATATAGTGTACAGGTAATATAGTGATCATCAGTGACATTATATACAGGAGCTCTGTATATGGTATAAGTGTATAGTATACAGGTAATATAATTAATGATCAATAGTGACATTATACACAGGTGCTCTGGATGTAGTCTCAATGTACAGGTAATACAAGGATCACCGGTGGCATTATACACAGGAGCTTTGCATATAATGTCAGTGTACAGGTAATACAGCGATCACCAGTAAAATAGACAGAAGCTCTGTATACACTATATAGTGTACGTATACATTTAATACACTGACTCACCAGTGACGTCTCTAGGTGAAGTCCTTCATCTTCGCTTTTCTTCTTCATCCAGTGCATCATTTCTTCTAGCTAGGACTTGTCTCTGCAGAAAATAACAGTTATCTATAGCTGATCTCTTCTAGAGCACATTCCCCACTTTTTCCCCAATTTCTACACTACGTCAAATGAAGAAAAAATGTGACATAGTGCCGCCATGCACAGTAACAGGACCTCCCTTTTGTTCCTCCATGGTTGTTCCTCCATGGAAGACAATATCCTCAAAAGTAAATTATATTACAGCATTAATAATGTCCCCTAATTGGCCCCTAAAGTAATTATGTCCCCACTTGACACCATAAACAAATAATTTAGGTATCTCATTCTGGCCCCTCTACTGTAATGGTCACCCATCCTGGCCCCCTTTATTTAATAATATCCCTCATCCTGGGCTCCTATGTATCCTCACCAATATCCTGGGCCCCTATGTATCCCACCCCCATATCCTGGGCCCCTATGTATCCCACCCCCCATATCCTGGGCCCTTATGTATTCCCCCCATATCCTGGGCCCTTATGTATCCCCCTCATATCCTGGGCCCCTCTGTTGCCCCATCCTAGGTCCCTATCTCCACTACCGTGCCCATTCACATAGGAAAAAAAATTCTTCTCATCTTCCTGCGCTCCCCCAGCGTCCTATTGCGACTTCGCACCGTCGTGGTCTTTAACATGGCCGCCGACCCATCAGAGGCCGCGCACTGACATCTGTGTGCAGCACATAGCAGTGACCTTTAAAGGCCCCTGGCCGGAGACCATTTGACATCACTGCACTGCTATGCGCCGCGCACTGACATCAGCGCCCGGTGTATAGCAGTGACGTTCAATGCCTGCCGTCCTACAGGCCCCTGAGGGCCCCACTTTCTTGGCTCAAAGTCTAGGCCCCTTTTCAAGTTGTAGAGCAGAGGAGGCCCCTGCAGAGCCCGCATGCCGGGAGGGACCCTCACCACACCCACAGGGCGCTGAGTCACAGAGAACACGTGATGTATGGCCCCCAAGGACCCTCCGCAATCAGCACGGCTCCTGACAGAGCACAATCCTTTGTGAGGAGACACGGCCTCAGCCTGCCCAAGCCGCCCACAGCGCCCCTCCGTGGCCGAGCGGGCCTCATCCTTCTCTGCCAAGCCGCTGCTCCCTTCCGGGACCCCATCTTCTACTTACATGCTGCTTCCTCCCAATTTTCCCCATCTCACCTGGGACTGTGGTTGCCACCATCTTCCTCACATGCACACCTTTGATTGGCGGCCAGCCTTTAACCATCACTGCTGTGTGCCGCATGATGACGTGGTGCATAGCAGTGATGTTCCCGGTGGCCATCATAGTAGTGGCTGTATGCACCACGCGTCTTTCTAAAGACCACGGTTACCGGCGGGCCCCCACTATACCCGGCATGGGGGCCCAGCAAGGACCCGAGGCCCACCGGAGGATTGTCCAGTGTCCCGGTGGGCCAGTCCGACGCTGCCTGTGTTCATGCTTCTGTGGTGGAAGTAAAGCTAAATTTTGGAATCCTGAAAAACGCACCAAAAACACACTAAAAACATGCACCAAAACCTGCGTTTTTTGGCGCAGCTTCTTTCCTGCCAAGAGATCAGGTTTTGCTGCAGAAAAAAAATGCTGAAAAAGCACAATGTGTGAATACAGCCTTATACAGTACCAGCTAAAAAGATGAGATTTTAAAAGTCTTATTTACATGTTATGGACATTTTCCATTCATAAATTAACCTGCAGTATGGATTTTTAAATCTGCTGTGTGTTAATTCATTCTGCAAATTTTCATTGTGGATTCACCCTTTGCAATGCAAGAGGATGAAATCCGGAAGAAAATCATTGATAACACGCGTAACACATGTTGATATTGCTGTGAATATGCTGCAGATACTTTGGGGAAAATTTGCAACAAATTTGCTATGTGTGTGTTGTATGCTACCGTATAGCCATAATGATATTAGTTTCTTTTTTCCCTGATAGACATCACATATAGGTCTATAGATATACTGTGCATATGTTTTCCACATCATTTCCCTACCCCTATAACCACCCTTCCCAACATCACGGAAAGAGACCTTACTCATCTCCTCTCCAAATCACACCTCACCACATGTGCACTCGACCCCATCCCATCCCACCTCCTCCCCAACCTCACCCCCACACTCATCCCATCCCTAACCCATCTCTTCAACCTATCACTATCCTCTGGTACTTTCCCTGCTGCCTTCAAACATGCCACAATCACGCCCATCCTCAAAAAGCCATCCCTCAACCCATCCGCCCTGTCCAGCTATCGCCCCATATCGCTGCTCCCATTTGCCTCCAAACTCCTTGAGCAACACGTTCACGCTGAACTTTCCTCCCACTTTTCATCTAACTCTCTCTTCGACAACCGACAATCCGGCTTCCGCCCCCACCATTCCACCGAAACTGCCCTTACCAAAATCACCAATGACCTACTTACAGCCAAAGCTAACAGACAGTTCTCTGTACTCCTTCTTCTTGACCTGTCCTCTGCTTTCGATACAGTCGACCACTGCCTCCTACTACAGATCCTCTCTTCCTTTGGCATCAAAGACCTTGCCCTATCCTGGATCTCCTCATACCTTTCTAACCGCACATTTAGAGTCTCCCACTCCCACACTACCTCCTCACCCCGCCCCCTCTCTGTTGGAGTCCCTCAAGGCTCTGTCCTAGGACCCCTACTCTTGTCAATCTATACCCTTAGCCTGGGACAGCTCATAAAATCCCATGGCTTCCAGTACCATCTGTACGCTGATGACACCCAGATCTACCTCTCTGGCCCAGACGTCACCTCTCTGCTGTCCAGAATCCCAGCATGTCTATCAGCTATATCCTCCTTCTTCTCCTCCCGCTACCTCAAGCTCAATGTGGACAAAACTGAACTCATTATCTTTCCTCCATCTCGCATATCTTTCCCACCTGATCATTCTATCACAATAAATGACATCACTCTTTCCGCTGTACCGACAATCCGCTGCCTCGGAGTAACCCTTGACTCTGCCCTGTCCTTCAAACCCCACATCCAAGCTCTCGCCACCTCCTGTCGCCTCCAGCTCAAAAATATTTCCAGAATCGGTCCTTTCCTCAACCCTAACTCTACTAAACTGCTTGTGCATGCCCTCATCATCTCCCGCCTCGACAATTGCAACATCCTCCTCTGTGCCCTACCTGCTAACACTCTCGCACCCCTCCAGTTCATCCTCAACTCTGCTGCACGACTTGTTCATCTCTCGCCTTGCTACTCCTCTGCTACCCCCCTTTTCAAATCCCTTCACTGGCTCCCATTCCCCCAGCGTATCCAGTTCAAACTACTAACACTGACCTACAAAGCCATCCATAACCTCTCTCCTCTGTACATCTCTGAACTAATCTCCCGATATATTCCCTCACGTAACCTCCGGTCCTCCCAAGACCTCCATCTCTCCTCCACACTTATCCGTTCCTCCAAGATTTCTCCCGAATATCCCCCACCCTCTGGAATTCTGTGCCTCAACACGTCCGATTATCCACCACATCTTGATCCTTCAGACGGAACCTGAAAACCCATCTCTTCAAGAAAGCTTACAGCCTGCCATGACCCCGCTGCCTCCTCAACACCGGAGCTACTGCAACCCCCCCAACCTACTGTCTGCTCCCCATTCCTGTAGAATGTAAGCCCGCAAGGGCAGGGTCCTCTTCCCTCCGTACCAGTCTATCATTGTTAGTTTGTTTACTGTAAGTGATATTTTTATTTGGTATGTAACCCCTTCTTATGTACAGCACCATGGAATCAATGGCGCTATATAAATTAATAATAATAATAATAATAATAATAAAAAAATAGTCTTGTTTTTTAACCTTGGAGAAAACTGATCACAAGCATGATACATGTCAACAAGCCCTTACAAAAGCTAAAACCAAGTTCTTATTAGCTAATTGAACAAATTAATAAAAGTTATATTTTAAAGCATGGAACAAAGTACACAGGTTTATACAGTATGTTCTCCTCTCACTATCTTGTTTCCATTCAAAATCTGAAATAAAGGCTTTGATATTTCTGACTCCAATCTCTGTATCTGTACTATAGGTGATTGCCATAAATACCATAATAGGCTTTACAAGAAAAAAAACACAATAAATAAAATATATCATAGATATTATCATATATGTTTGCCTCTTTTATGCACAGTAAACAAGATGCAAATAAAGATGGTCACTATCCACAGAAACAATTGACGAGTTTGACCAAATGCTGATTGAACTCAATCACTGATGCTATAAATCTCAAGGCTTAGCAGTGTAGTAAGGTATGTGCACAGTGTTTTTTAGGAGTTTTTTTTGGAGTAGGTCTGCTCCCAAAAACACCTGAAAGTTCGCTCAAAAAGGCTTGATTCTTCTTATTCATTTCTTTTGTAAAACCAGTTTGCTGTTCACATGTTCAGTCTTTTGTGCGTTTTTTTCTGCTTCAGGATTTAAAAAATGCCTGGTGGGAAAAAATAATGTGCAAATAATACTCTTCAAACTAAGCACTCTCCAAAAGGATGCAAAAAAACTCGAGGAAAAAAGCTCTCTCCAAAATGTTTTGAAAACTCTGCAAGGCTATGTGCACACAATTTCTATTACAGCTGGGCATAACCATTTTTGAAGTGTAAACCGCCTCTGGTGTCGCTGACTTTTGATGGTCTCTTTCGTTTTTGCGGCGGTTGGTTCTCCATTTTTTGCAACAACTCCTGAAGCGTTTTCTGGTGTTGTTTTGCTGCTGATGTGTTTTGTGGCAATTTTTTTGAGATTTCAAACTTCTGGAGGCAAGGCTTCACCCAGTCACTATAAATACTCCACCCTAATACCAACCTTTTTTTTATGTTGTTTACCAAATAACATTTTTTTACCTAATATTTCTTTGTTGTGGGTATCCCATTTATTGAAATTTACATTCTCCTGGCACATACATGTCCAAAAGCCACACATGTCCATCTTGGTTGGGGTCCTCTTGAATCTCATTGCTCAACAAAGAATTGAGGTACAGTATGTGTCTAATATTTAGTATATATTTTTTAGATAGTTAGGGCCACGTGATGTGTTGTTTTCTTGGTCCTTTAACTAAACTTAAAAACTAACAGCAATACTGGTAAATGGTGCACTCAATGAATTGGCTGTGTAAAGAAATGGTACAAATAGGGCATCTTTACCAAAAGCATAGAGGGTATAGATATACAGTGGCTTGCAAAAGTATTCACCCCGTTGGCATTTTACCTATTTTGCTCCATTACAACCTTTGCTTAAAAAATTTTGTAATCTGATTTCTGTGTGGTGCATCACCACTAAATAGCCTAAATTGGTGAAGTGAAGTGTAGTGAAAAAATCTAGGCATAAGTTAAATTTATGTGATCAAAAAACTACAAATTGGCATGTGCATATGTATTCATCCCTTTTGCCATGAAGCTCCTAAAAATTTCTGGTGCAAGCAATTACCTTCATAAGTCACATGCTTAGTGAAAGGAAGTTCACTTGTGGGCAATCTAAGTGTCACATGGTCTGTCAGTATATACACTCACCTTTTCTGAAAGGCTGTAACACCATTAAGAAAGAGGCACCACTAACTAATCAACACCATGAAGACCAAGGAGATCTCCAAACAAGTCAGGGGCAAAGTTGTTGAGAAGTACAAGTCAGTGTTGGGTTATAATAAAAAAATATCCCAATCTCTGATGATCCCCCGGAGCACCATCAAATCCATTATCATCAAATGGAAAGAACATGGTACCACAACAAACCTGCCACGAGAAGGCCATCCACCAAAACTCTCAGCCTGGGCAAGGATGGCATTAATCAGAGAGGCAGCACAGAGACCAATGGTGACCTTGAAGGAGCTGCAGAGTTCCCAAGCAGACACTGGAGTATCCGTCCATACGACCACAATAAGCCGTGCACTCCATAAAGGTGGCCTTTATGGAAGAATGGGCAGAAAAAAAGCCTTTATTTACACACAAAAATTGTACGGCTCATTTTGAGTTTGCCAAAAGTAATGTGGGAGACTCCAAGAAAAGTATGGAGGAAGGTGCTATGGTGGTCACATGAGATAAAAATTTTACTTTTTGGCAATCAAGGTAAATGATATGTCTGGTGCCAAACCAACACAGATCATCACACAAAGAACACCATCCCCACAGTGAGACATGGTGGTGGCAGCATCATGCTGTGGGGATGTTTTTCAGTATCAGGGACAGGAAAAATGGTCTGAGTCAAGGGAAAGATGGATGGTGCGAAATACCGGCATATTCTTGGGCAAAACCTGTTTCAGTCTGTCAGTGATTTGAGACTGGGACAGAGGTTCACCTTCCAACAAGACAATGACCCAAAGCATACTGCAGAAGCAACACTCGGCTGGTTTAAGGGGAAATGTGTAAATGTTTTGGAGTGCTCAGACTTGAAGATTTCTGTTCACCAGAGGAAACCATCTAACTTGAAGGAGCTGGAGAAATTTTGCCTTGAGGAATGGGCAAAAATCCCAGTGGCAAAATGTGGAAAGCTCATAGAGACTTATCCAAAGCGAATTGCAGCTGTAGTTGCCACAAAAGGAGGCTCTACAAAGTACTGACTTTAGGTGGGTGAATAGTTATGCACACTGAAGTTTTCACTTATTTTGTCCTTATTGTTATTTAATGCACAATAAAAGAAAAACAAATGTTCAGAGTTGTAGGCATAGTCTTTACATGAACTGATGCAAACCCTAAAAAAAAACAGTGAAATTCCAAGCTTTGAGTAACAAAACACGAAAAATGCCAAGCGAGGTGAATACTGCCTCAAGCCACTGTATATGTTTTTTTTTGTTACCTATTTTTTATTTTCTTACGACTGTATTTTGCAACCGTTTTGTAATACACAGTATCCTGGAGAAGTTTTCTGATTTTATCTGGATGCCACTGGCCGTCTATCACAATTTGGTGGAATCCCATTCTGACCAGCTTCAATGACAGGACACAGTGAAGCGCCAAGTATTTCTTGTGATCATAGGCTGCTAATTACATTAAGGTATGTTTTGTTTTTGAGAACTTTTTTTTTTTTTCTTTTAGATGGTAATATTACATATACTTGATAACAAGCTGTATTTTTATTCTAATTCATATCAGTTGATTCTTGGCCACACACCAGAATTATACATCGCTCCACATGCAGTTCCGTGTGGGCAAATCTAACTAAAATACAAAATAGCTGAGAATAAATACACAAACATTTACAAAAATCAAATCAATAACCCCTTTGTGGTTCTGTATTTTACCCCTAAAATAACATACAATTAAACCTGATACACAGCTCAGTTTGTGACTTAAAACGTTAAATCAGGGATCATGCTCTGTAGTCACATAATAAGGACATTTCAAAATGCAGTTTCCAAAGCAGATCACAATCTGTCAGGGGGCTTCAGCAAAATTTTACAGACAATCATGTTGCTGTGCAAAAGATTATTTTGCGAAATAGCAGCTAAAATAGATATTATCTGCAGAGCAATATGCTGTTACAAAGCTGGAAAATGCACAGTAGCCTTCAGCATCATTCTATATTACAACCAATAAGTGGTGCAATGCACGTTCCTGTATTGTGTTAAAAATTGGACAAACGCATAGCATTACAGATTTTAGACAAATGCATGTAAAAGAAAAAAATGTACAGATTTTTTGAAAATTCAGGTCATTTGAAAATTATATACAATCTAACCATCTATCCTCCCAAAAAAGCATGGAGATTGCCATATGGCCAACAATGCACATGTGGTCCCCAAAATATAAATATGATTGATTAAGGTTACAGGTATGACCCACATCAAAATGTGTATATGAAAATGACACTGGCCTCTGCTATGGGTGCCCCAATGCTCATGTCTATCGTCTGGGTATGTGGCTCTGGCTGTCATGTTGGTCTTCACTCCTTTGATCTGTTTTCACAGGTACAGAAAGGTAATAAGTTCCAGTAAACCATCCCTTTTTATATGGTAACAGATTTGTTGTGGGTGTAAATGACTCACCCCCTGGGCCAGTGCTGTAGTGCGGCGCGCGTGCGCGCGGGGGATACCCGGAGCCGGATCCGATGGGGGTAGTAGTCTTCGTGTGGCGGTGACCCGGTCCGCGCCCAGGGTGGTCAAACTTAGTGGCGGTTATTGGTATGATGGTATTAGTGTCCGACTACGCCACCCGTTGAATGCGGTGATGAAACCGCCGCTGCAGGGCAGACCGCTGAGGCCGGTGGTATAGGTGTGCAGCAATGTTGATATAACCCCCAACGGGAGAGGTATGGCCTCAGGGCAGCGGATGTGGATGATGTTGGAAGTGATGGTGTGGATGTCCCAGCACTAACGGTGCGACAAGGAAGCACGGAAACGTGAGGGTACAGTTCAGGGCCTTTACTGATGGTACAAGGCAAATTCCCCCGGGAGTACTGGCTAGTAGTTGGGGCCTGGTTAGTCTGCGAGTAAGCCGGAGTTCCCCTGGCCAGGTGGAGTTGTAGGCCTTCCCGTTAGTCTGTACCCTTCCTGGCTACCCTGCTTTCAGCGGTTACAAGTAGCCCACGTCCCTGGGTATACTGTGTGGTGCTCACCCGTATGGCTGGTGACCTGGGGCCTCCTGTTAGCCTCCGCTCTGGGATGGCGGTGCTGGTCCCTTCGTTGTGACTGAGCCTCCGGGCTTTTATGGCCAGAGGACCTGGAATCCCCTGCCGGATGGATTCTGCTGCTGGGTATATCTTAGTCCCCACAGCCTCGGACTCCTGTGTCCGGTTTTAGTACCTTCTCCCAGGGCGAGCTCTGCACAGCTCCAGCCCCTGGCGCTTCTCCTTGGCTCCTACAGAGCTCCTGAGGTCTATCTGTCCCTGTTTCTGCGTGTCCAGACCAGACTCCGTCTCTGTCTGGAACTCCTCTCTCTAACCCTGCTTCAGCCCCAGTTTATATAGGGGAAGTTCTTCCCCTCCCAGGACTGGGCAGGAGGTGTGGCATGCTTAGGATTCCTGCCCAGGAGACCTCCCACCTGCTCACAGACGTAATACTGCTATTACTGTGGAAACCAGACCCCTGGGGTGCCACATTCCCCCCTAGTGAAATTTAGTACTACCGGACTAAACATAACAGGGTATAAACAATAACAATTAAATACATGAGATGGTCACGGCGTGTCCGTAACCGGGAAGCAATAAGGGTGTCCATTTCACCAAAGAACAGGGAGCCGTAACCAGGTAGGGGTCTGTCCTGCCCCGAGTCTTTAACAGTCTGTAGTCCATTCCTGGGTTACGCTCCAAACATATTTACAACTGAGTTCCGGTTACTCACTGTCCATAACCTGTCAGTCCATATAAAGAAACCTGTAACTGAAAAACATAATTAGCAACGGCTACAACAAAACAGGTAAACATAAAATAGTTAAAGCAACTAGCCAACTTAGATTCTCCAACGTACGGGCATCTGGCCTCTGGTAACCCTAGTGGACCTACGGAGCTCACTAACTGGTCCTGCACTACAGGGTGTAGGAGGTGTTATGGGCAGGCTGGGCAGCTTTCTGCGCACTCTTTGGCTCACTAGGGGCACGGCAGGCTCACTACTAGCAGAGGGTTGATCCTCCTGTACTGCTGGTGTGGACTCTTCTGCCTCTTGGGCCGGCTGCTCTTCCAGCTCTACTGGTTCTTCTGTAGGCACTTGCGGGGCTGGCTGGAGAAAGGTGAGGACGGGTACCACGACAGCACCGTTTACTTGTGTCCAAGACCGGGGGAAGTCTCCGAGTACAGTCCTGATCATTTCTTCCCTTTCCTCTGCGGGTCGAGGGTTTTCTTGATCTTCTTCTTCAGGGCTTTGCAGCTGCTCGGGACACTTCTTCAGGTGGTCTCTGGAGACAACGGCTGTGGTTTCTCCTCCATCCTTACTGATCACGCAAATCTTTGGGCTCTCATGGCTTGATGGCAGTACGGTGTACGGGTCCTCCTCCCACTGGTCGTCCAACTTGTGGAGCCGTCCTTTCCTCTTCAAGACCTGCTCTCCAGGTACCAGGGGAACAGCGGGAGCATACTGATTATAAGCCCTCTCTTGCCTTTCTCTAGCTTGAGACAGACTTCGCTCCACGCTCTCCTGCACTTTCCGATACTGCTGCTGCCGCCCTGTATCCCAGTCTGCCTCTGGCGAGGTGTCCTCGGGCGTCAGGACTCCCATATCCAGGTCGATAGGCAGCTTACCAGGTCTCGCTCTCATTAGGTAAGTCGGGGTACAGTTGGTAGAACCTACAGGGATGTGGTTATATAGGTCCACCAGATCAGGCAGCTTCTCAGGCCACATACTGCGTTCTTCCAGGGGCAATGTTTTCAGGAGGTCTATCACCACCTGGTTCATCTTCTCGCAGAGTCCATTAGTTTGTGGGTGATAGGGCGTTGTTCTTATCTTCGTGCAGCCATACAGGTTGCAGAACTCCTGGAAGACTTCCGCTTCGAAGGCTGGCCCTTGGTCTGTCAGCACTTGGTCCGGGTACCCGTGTGGATGGCAGAAGTGCTGCTGGAAGGCTCTAGCTGCTGTTTGAGCCGTTAAGTCCTTGACCGGGACCACCACCAGGAACCGGGAGTAATGATCTACGATTGTGAGGGCGTAGACATACCCAGATCTGCTTGGAGCCAGTTTCACATGGTCCAGGGCTACCAGTTCCAGTGGCTGTCGGGTGATGATGGGCTGCAAGGGAGTCTTCTGGCTGGCACGGTCCTTCCTTCTTAGGTGGCACGGTCCACAGTCTCTGCACCACCTCTCGATGGCTCCTCTCATGCCTACCCAGTAGAACCGTTCACGCAATAAGAACTCCAGCTTCTTCCACCCGAAATGTCCTGCTCCGTTGTGGTACGCCTCCAGAATCATAGCCGCGTCTCGTCTGGGGACCACTACCTGCCAGGTCAACTCATGCGTTCGAGAGTTAACCATTCTCCGGCACAACTTCTCCCTGTAGAGGAACAGCCTACTTTTCTCCTTCCACAGTTGCTTAGTCTCCTCTGGGGCGTTTGGGTCCAGACTGGCATCGGCTTGGGTCAGCATTTCCTTCACCAGGCAGACTGCAGGATCACTGTCTTGCGTCTCCGCCCAGTTGTAGTGGGGCAAGGGATTGAACGTCGCGGAGCGCCTGTCCTTCACACGGCTGGAATACAGGGTAATCCCATGACGGTGGAACGCAGGGAGCTCAACTTCTTCCAGATCTTCTGGATCTTCCCCTACGTCCGGTAAGTTCGGCATTCTAGACAGGGCATCCGCGTTGGCATTTGAGCGTCCTGCCCGGTATTTGATGGTGAATTCAAAGTTGGACAGGCGAGCCATCCATCTCTGTTCCAGAGCACCGAGCCTTGCAGTGTCCAGGTGTGTCAATGGGTTGTTATCCGTGTACACGATGAATTTGGAGGAGGCAAGGTAATGCTTGAAACGTTCGGTCACTGCCCACACTACTGCCAGGAACTCCAGCTTGAATGAGCTATAATTCTCAGGGTTCCTCTCGGTGGGTCGTAGCTTTCGGCTAGCGTAAGCGATTACCCGTTCTTTTCCTTGCTGGATCTGGGACAGCATGGCTCCTAGCCCGATGTTACTTGCGTCCGTGTGGAGGATAAAGGGCTGGCTGTAGTCTGGATATGCCAGGATTTCATCCCCCTGGAGGGCCATCTTCAGCTGGCAAAAGGACTCCTCTTCCAGCTTTTCCCACCTGAAGGGCGGCTTCTGGTTTTTGGCTTTTCGAGATTGACCTATCAGGAGGTCCTGCATAGAGGCTGCCATTTTGGTGAAACCGGGAATGAATCTTCGGTAGTAGCCTACCAACCGGAGGAACTGCCGCACTTCCTTTATGCTGGAGGGTCTTGGCCAGTCCTTAATCACGGTGATCTTATCAGGGTCAGGAGCCACTCCATCAGCACTCACCACGTGTCCCAGGTATTGCACCTTTGGTTTCAGGAGATGACACTTGGAGGGTTTCACCTTTAGGCCGTAGTTTGCCAGAGCTTCGAACACTTCTGCCAGGTGTTTCAGGTGGTCCTCGTAGGTCTTGGAATAGACGATGACATCGTCCAGGTATAACAGGACCGTCTCGAAGTTCCGGTGTCCCAGACAGCATTCCATCAACCGTTGGAAGGTTCCTGGTGCGTTGCAGAGCCCGAACGGCATGCAGTTAAATTCGCTGAGACCCATCGGGGTGGTGAATGCGGTCTTCTCCCGATCTGCCTCTGCTACAGGAACCTGCCAGTACCCGCTAGTGAGATCCAAAGTAGAGAAGAAGTTAGCAGATTTTAATGCAGCTAAGGACTCTTCTATCCTTGGTAACGGGTACGCATCTTTGTGTGTGATACGGTTGACCTTCCTGTAGTCTTCACACATTATCATAGTGTTGTCCTTCTTTTTCACTAAGACTAGTGGAGCTGCCCAGGGGCTACAGCTGTCTCTGATTACCCCAGCCTCCTTCATGTCTCTAAGCATCCCCTTGGCGTGTTGGTAGTGTGCAGGGGGTACGGGTCGGTATCTCTCCTTTATGGGAGGATGGTCTCCCATGGGGATGTGGTGTTCTACCCCCTTTACTCGCCCGAAGTCTAACGGGTGTTTACTAAACACTCTCTCGTACTCTTGAACCACCCGATAGACTCCTTGTTTCTGGTGTGAGGGAGTGGAGTCGGTACCCAGATGTAGTTGCTGACACCAGTCCCCCACTGGTTTCTTAGAGCCGTTACCTTCCTCTGGTTGAGATGGAGGCAAGGGTTCCACGGCCTGTACAGAATTCTGGTTTATGGTGAACAATTTAGCTAGCGTGGCATACCAGGGCAGGTGTACTTCTCTCTCACCGATATTTATGATGCGAACGGGCACCCTCCCATGGCGTACATCGACCACCCCCCGTGCTGTCAAAATGGTGGGCCTACTGTCTGAGTAGACGGGTTCTACCATTGCTTGGTAGTCTCTACCTCTTAGACCAATAGCTGCCCGGCACCAAATCATCATCTCACTTTTTGGGGGCATGGCAATAGGGAACGGGTCACACATTCTCACGCTACCTATCTCACCACCAGATAGTTCCACCTGTTGCCGCTTCATCAGTGCCCGGATCTCTTTTTGGAGCACACGCTGCTGGCCGGAACTGGCGTACTTGGCAACCTGCTGTAAAATGAGAATCACCTCTGCAAGACAATTTTCAATTACATTGGTTCCCAGGGTGATTCTAGGGTGACTCTCATGACGGTCTATGTCCACTATAATCAGTCCTTGTGCCGCCAGTTCGACTTTACCGATTTTAATGGTCACCTCCTTGAATCCCACCTGCGGCACGGGCTGACCATTGCTGGCGATGATACTCAGGTCGTCGTCTGGGTAGCGGGTTATGTCCGAATCATTCCAGTACTGCTTGAAGAGCACGTACGGGATGGTGGTGACCTGTGACCCAGTGTCTAGTAGGGCACTCATAGGAATGCCATCCAGTACCACAGGCAAGATTGGACGTCCCCCTACGTATTTATCACGCCAGTTTGATGGGCCTGATGGTCTTATGCCTGGGGTTTGGCCCTCTACCCCAGGTTGTGCCCGTTTAAATGACAGTACCTTGCCACATGTCCGGGTTGATTGCAGCGGCGGCAAATAGGTCGTCCGTCCTCGTTGTATCGATCGCTGGGTCTTCCTCTGGCCGGTGGGGTCCTCCTTGGTCGGCGCCACGGGATGTCCTCCGGTCCGGATGCCAGCTCGATCTTCCCTGCAGTAGAAACCTGTAAAGACTGCACAGTTCGGGTTAGCGCGGCAACGCTTTTAGTTAGCTCTTGGACCTGATGGTGCAGGTCTGTAGCCGGGTCACTGTTTAAAGCCTGCGCATCAGCTCCCACAGGCCCTGCAGACAAGGGCGCCGTCTCCTGGTGATAAGTGATAGCAGGGCGCCTGTGGGTCACAGCGCCACCTGGTGCCGGTTCTCGGAGCACCCGGATGGCTCTGTCCTTGAACTGTGCAAAGTCCAGGTCAGGGTCCTGTAAGGCCATTGCCCGCAACTGGGTTCGGTGGGCATTGCACAGTAGACCCTCAATGAATTGTTCAGTCAACAGCTTATCTTCATTTCCCACGCTGTCAGGGTCTGCCTGCTTAATGGCTCTCAGGGCCTCTTGTAGGTTTAGAGCATAGTCTCTTATACTCTCATGTGCCCGTTGTTTGCACCCATAAAATCTTAGTTTTATTTCGGCTGAGGTGCGGGTGTCAAATGTGTCTTTCAGCCGGGTTAGTATGTCTCTGACAGTCCTCTTCCTCCCAGGTGGCCAGGACTTTACCTCCCTTTGGGCTGCCCCGATTAATTGGGCCACCAGGATGCTCACTTTTTGCGCCTCCGTGAGGGGATACACCTGGAAGAGGCTATCCAGCCTTTCTCTGAAGTCATTTAGGGTATGTGACTCCCCTGAGTACTGGGGTAGCCAGGCTGCCCCCGGGATATAGGGCATGGTGAAAGGCATGACCGCAGCAGCGGTGGCACTGGCGGCGGCTGTGGCGGTGAAGCTCTCCTCCGTATCCGACATTCTCCTCCCCCCTAGTGGACCGTGGCCTACCTTGCGATGATCCTCTTCCGTAGGCCGCGGCTCCGCAGTGGATCGTCAGGGTTGAGGACCTTCCGTCGCGCTCCTGTGACGTCGGCGTCTGCTGGGCTCCTTCCAGGACCTTATGCAACGTCCGGACGTGAGGCGGGGCTTCAGTTCTCACGGGCTTTCGGAGTCCACGCCCCTCTTCTTCCCGCGCGGCGCCCTCAAGATGGCGTCCAATGGCGGGAAAACTCCACGGATGGCGGGAAGAAGGCAGAAGATGGCGTCGGATGGCGGAATCGGCTCCAGATGGCGGGAAACGACTCCGGACGGCGGGAAACTTCACCACAGGTAAGTATAAAAGTCTCTTTTTTCAGGCACGCAGTACCCGGTGGTTGCGGGCACGTAATCCTGCCGACTACGCCAAAATTGACTCACCCCCTGGGCCAGTGCTGTAGTGCGGCGCGCGTGCGCGCGGGGGATACCCGGAGCCGGATCCGATGGGGGTAGTAGTCTTCGTGTGGCGGTGACCCGGTCCGCGCCCAGGGTGGTCAAACTTAGTGGCGGTTATTGGTATGATGGTATTAGTGTCCGACTACGCCACCCGTTGAATGCGGTGATGAAACCACCGCTGCAGGGCAGACCGCTGAGGCCGGTGGTATAGGTGTGCAGCAATGTTGATATAACCCCCAACGGGAGAGGTATGGCCTCAGGGCAGCGGATGTGGATGATGTTGGGAGTGATGGTGTGGATGTCCCAGCACTAACGGTGCGACAAGGAAGCACGGAAACGCGAGGGTACAGTTCAGGGCCTTTACTGATGGTACAAGGCAAATTCCCCCGGGAGTACTGGCTAGTTAGTAGTTGGGGCCTGGTTAGTCTGCGAGTAAGCCGGAGTTCCCCTGGCCAGGTGGAGTTGTAGGCCTTCCCGTTAGTCTGTACCCTTCCTGGCTACCCTGCTTTCGGCGGTTACAAGTAGCCCACGTCCCTGGGTATACCGTGTGGTGCTCACCCGTATGGCTGGTGACCTGGGGCCTCCTGTTAGCCTCCGCTCTGGGATGGCGGTGCTGGTCCCTTCGTTGTGACTGAGCCTCCGGGCTTTTATGGCCAGAGGACCTGGAATACCCCTGCCGGATGGATTCTGCTGCTGGGTATATCTTAGTCCCCACAGCCTCGGACTCATGTGTCCGGTTTTAGTACCTTCTCCCAAGGCGAGCTCTGCACAGCTCCAGCCCCTGGTGCTTCTCCTTGGCTCCTACAGAGCTCCTGAGGTCTATCTGTCCCTGTTTCTACGTGTCCAGACCAGACTCCGTCTCTGTCTGGAACTCCTCTCTCTAACCCTGCTTCAGCCCCAGTTTATATAGGGGAAGTTCTTCCCCTCCCAGGACTGGGCAGGAGGTGTGGCATGCTTAGGATTCCTGCCCAGGAGACCTCCCACCTGCTCACAGACGTAATACTGCTATTACTGTGGAAACCAGACCCCTGGGGTGCCACATAAACTTTTATTTATTTGACGGAAGATGCCAGAAGAATGGACATGTCATTTATTTGAAGCATTCGGTGGCTTTCCAATCCTGAAGTGGGTATAAGGCCACGGCCCCACTATCAGTATTATTTGGTCAGTATTTTTTCTCAGGAGTGGGAGCCAAAACCAGGTGAGGAACAATCAGAGAAAAGGTATAATAGGAACAAGTCACCAATTCTGCATTTATCACCCGCTCCAGGTTTTGGCTCCCACTCCTGAGAAAAAATACTGACCGAATACTGACCAAATACTGATAGTGGGGCCGTGGCCTAACTCTCCTTATCGCTAAGTAACGTTGATTACTGTGTGACTTAAATTTCTTACTTTCTGCTTTGTTTTCAGAATATAAAGTGATCTGAAGAATAAGCAGGAATCCTTTACCACTCAATACCTATTCTTGTTATAGGGCAATCATCACTACTGATAACATTTGGAAATAAATGATACACATAATAATTGCTTATTGATAAATGATCTCAGCTATTCACTATAACGTTCCAGTTTTCTGGAAACTGATAAGATTTGTCATGAAAGGTTGGATCAGGTTAGAGGTCATTGATGGCATTATACACACCAGCTTGTGCCATGCCGTAATGTATTTACGGTAAGCAGATTTATCAAAAGCTGTTTGTGACTTCAGAGGGCACATGACGAATACAGAACATCTAATCCTATCACTGTTTAAGAGCAGCAACGGAGGATAGATTTCTGGTGACTGCAAGGATATGAAGTCAGACAGCCATGGATTCAAATGTATTTTGTTTGTGATGTTTAATTTTATATGTATGACGTGTAACATTCGATAATACCAAATATTTCAGGGGTTCTGCACTGTATGTAATATATCAATTATGTCAAAATCCTTAGGCAAAGTATTACCGTATGTACAATAGCTGGCACCACTTAGGCATGAATGATATACAGGTGCATCTCACTAAATTAGAATATCATCAAAAAGTTAATTTATTTCAGTTCTTCAATGCAAAAAGTGAAACTCATATATTATACAGTGGGTTCGGAAAGTATTCAGACCCCTTTAAATTTTTCACTCTTTGTTTTATTGCAGCTATTTGGTAAATTCTAAAAAGTTCTTTTTTTTCTCATTAAAGTACACTCTGCACCCCATCTTGACTGAAAAAAAACAGAACTATAGAAATTTTTGCAAATTGATTAAAAAAGAAAAACTGAAATATCACATGGTCATAAGTATTCAGACCCTTTGCTCAGTATTGAGTAGGAGCACCCTTTTGAGCTAGTACAGCCATGAGTCTTCTTGGGAATGATGCAACAAGTTTTTCACACCTGGATTTGTGGATTCTCTGCCATTCTTCCTTGCATATCCTCTCCAGTTCCGTCAGGTTGGATGGTGAACGTTGGTGGACAGCCATTTTCAGGTCTCTCCAGAGATGCTCAATTGGGTTTAGGTCAGAGCTCTGGCTGGGCCAGTCAAGAATGGTCACAGAGTTGTTCTGAAGCCACTCCTTTGTTATTTTAGCTGTGTGCTTACGGTCATTGTCTTGTTAGAAGGTGAACCTTTGACCAAGTCTGAGGTCCAGAGCACTCTGGAAGAGGTTTTCATCCAGGATATCTCTGTACTTGGCTGCATTCATGTTTCCTTCAATTGCAACCAGTCGCCCTGTCCCTGCAGCTGAAAAACACCCCCATAGCATGATGCTGCCACCACCATGTTTCACTGTTGGGATTGTATTGGGCATGTGATGAGCAGTGCCTGGTTTTCTCCACACATACCACTTAGAATTATCACCAAAAAGTTCTATCTTCATCACATCAGACCAAAGAATCTTATTTCTCATAGTCTGGGAGACCTTCATGTGTTTTTGAGCAAACTCTATGCGGGCTTTCATATGTCTTGCACTGAGGAAAGGCTTTTGTGTGGCCACTGTGCCATGAAGGCCCGACTAGTGGCGGGCTGCAGTGATAGTTGACTTTGTGGAACTTTCTCCCTTCTCCCTACTGCATCTTTGGAGCTGTGCCATAGTGATCTTGGGGTTCTTCTTTACTTCTCTCATCAAGGCTCTTCTCCCACGATTGCACAGTTTGTTTGGACGGCCAGGTCTAGGAAGACTTCTGGTGGTCCCAAACTTCTTCCATTTAAGGATTATGGAGGCCACTGTGCTCTTAGGAACCTTGAGTAATGCAGAAATTCTTTTGTAACCTTGGCCAGATCTGTGCCTTGCCACAATTCTGTCTCTGAGCTCCTTGGGCAGTTCCTTTGAGCTCATGATTCTCATTTGGTCTGACGTGCACTGTGAGCTGTGAGGTCTTATATAGACAGGTGTGTGCCTTTCCAAATCAAGTCCTATCAGTTTAATTAAACACAGCTGGACTCCAATGAAGGAGTAGAACCATCTCAAGGAGGATCATAAGGAAATGGACAGCATGTGACTTAAATATGAGTGTCTGAGCAAAGGGTCTGAATACTTATGACAATGTGATATTTCAGTTTTTCTTTTTTAATAATTTTGCAAAAATTTCTATATTTCTGTTTTTTTCAGTCAAGATGGGGTGCAGAATGTACTTTAATGAGAAAAAAAAATGAATTTTTTAGAATTTACTAAATGGATGCAATGAAACAAAGAGTGAAAAATTTAAAGGGGTCTGAATACTTTCCGTACCCACTGTATATGAACAAAAGTATAGGGACACCTGCGCATTACACCTAATGTAACTTTTATGACATCCCAGCTGTCAAAATGCAGTCAGGCAGGTAACGATCTCCTGGCATTCACCAAACCCAGACTCATCCATTAGAGTAAAAATAAAAAAGCGGATATCAACATGTCACAGAATGTTTTCTCCAGAGCCCAGTGGTGGCATAACACAATTGATATTGTGCTTGGGGATATTAAGCTAACATGCAGCTGCTTGTCCATTGAAACCAATGCCATTAATCTCCCAGTGCACAATTTTTGTGCTGTTAAGGCCAGAAGAGGTTTGGACTCTGTAGTTATTGAGCCAGCAGAGCGATGGTGACTTTTATGCACTCGGCCACCACTCTCTGTAACTTTAATTACTCTACCACTTTGTGAGCCATTGTGGCTCCGAATCGCTTCCACTTTTCAATAATACCACAGCTGGTTGAATATTTAGTAGGGAAAAACTTTCACATGCAACAAAGGTAGCATCCTATTACAGGACAACGCTGGAATTCAGAGAGCTCTATAGAACAAGACATTCTTTCACAAATGTTTGTAAAGACAGACTACAAGGCGAAGGACTAGATTTTATTCACCTGTAGCAATGACATTCAATGAAAAATCAGAATTCAATGATTAATGATTAAGAGGTCTAATCCTAATACTTTCACCCATATAATCCTGATGTCTGTCCTCAGTATCTTCTTATATACAGTATAGTCCAGAAAGAATGAAGTACTCCAGTGGGTATTTGTAATACCAAAACAGGCCTCTGTTCTCCTACAGTATGTGTCAAAATTTTTGATCAGTCACATGTTGAGCTAAAACTTTGTTGAACATAGGAGATCTAAACAGAATCTGTCAGTAGGATCAACCTTTCTAAGCCGTCTATATGGGCATGAAGGTCATAGAAAGCTGAATAAAATGATACCTTGATATCTGCCATCCAATGTCTGATGCCAGAGAAATCCTCTTTTTTAATAGGTAAAAGAGCTGTTAAGATCTATGGGCTGGATAATGAACTCCCAGAGAATCTGCCTCAGATTATTTAAAATGAAAGGGGGTGTTACCAGTGTGAGACATGTAGACCAGGACAGCAGACCGTCAGTCATTACATGTCTCACACTGGTAACACCCCCTTTATTTTAAAATGAGCTCTAGAGGCAGATTCTCAGGGAGATCAGTGTCCAGCCTATTCCTCTGGAATAAGACACTGGATCACAGATATCAGTGTATCATTTTATTCAGCCTCCAATAACCTACATGTCCATATAGACGGCTTAGAAGGGTTGCTCCTACTGACAGATTCTCTTTCAAGTAATTTTTTTTTTGCTTCACAAGTGTCTAGTGGTGTGCTGCTTTTTTTTGGAGTCTATCTTTCTACCAATATTCCAACATTTTGCTTTTGTGTATGTTAGACATGAAGAAAACGAAATTCAGGAGTGCTAATAATACTGTAATAATGATACGTTGGGAAAAGAATTAATGTGAAAAAAGTGCACATCTCCCTACTGACACTTCAATTTATCCATAATTTTAAAATACCCTAAATTGTCATGTTGTGCCTCAAGTTATATAGTTAATTTTAGAAACACTTCTCCAAAAATGTGAATTGTATAACTTATTATAAACAGATTAGTGTTGAGCGAGTATGTTCTGTTAACCCTTTCGTCAAGTATGCTTGGGCCAAGCTCCAAGTATTTATAGCTGCTCGGTGATATGCTTGAATCGCTCCGTGTGCATGATTTGCGACTGTTTGACAGTTTTATTACATGGGAGGAATGTCTATTTCTTACACATTCCTCACATGTAATAAAGCTGTCAAACAGTCGCAAATCATGCACACGGGAGCGATTTAACCTTATCACCGAGCAGCTGTAAATACTCGGAGCTCGGCCCCGAGCATACTCGGACAGAACATACTCGCTCAACACTAGAACAGATCATATATTTATTCAAATTTATTTAAAGAGATTTAAATGTACCGTAATTAGTAGATAATAATACAAATTATTTTTCACTATACATTTCCTAAACTATTGAATATAATCTAGTCTCACTTTAAGGGCTCATACTCATCTGCGAGAAAAACGTGCAATCTGACAAATGTTATTCTATGATTCCCTGCTCATCTGCAATTTTTTTCTCAGCTCGGATTGGACTGAGAAAAAAATTGAAGCATCGTGTGCTTGGCTGTGTATATCGGACAACACTCCCCAATGCAAGTCCATAGGTGAGAGAAAAAATTGCACAGCACATGGACCATTCGTATGCCATCCATATTTCGTCCATAAAAAACGCACATATGTATCCAAAAGCCAGGAAATTGAATTAGGACAACCCAGGAAGCTCATCATTTGACACAAAAGGATGTTATAAATGGGAACTTTGAAAAAAACACGCCTCCACAGAAACCAGAAAGATGTCTCACATCATTAACTTGAAGCTTATGCTTGCTCTTGTGCATCAGTGGCCCGAATTGTGGGACAGCAGGGATGCAGGTTATAGGGACCCCAGTTGGCGCCATGCATCCTGGACCTACATTTGCTGTGAACTTTTTCCCAATTTTCAGACCTGCTTACAACAGATTTAAGAGGATATAAGTAAGTACAGCTCAAATAGAAACGTTACATTATGCTTGTCAGTTTTTTTTAGTTAGTATTGCGTTGCCAAAAAATTGTCGATTTTTTGAATTTGAACTATTTTGTGTAATTTTTAGATGCAAAAACAAACCACACAAACAAAAAATGTACGCCAACATAAAGTAAAATATACACCATTCAAGCACTGATCTTTGAAAAAACACTATACATTTTTCTGCATACAGCATCCATGACCTATAATAGTTTTTAAATCAAATATCTCCTAATTTTCTTTCCAGTAGGTTTAGTGAGCAAACGATGGATGAGTTGCCGAGACCAGTTCCGCCATGAGAGGCATCAGCGGAGCCAGACCGGGGGTGTTGCCCTGAAAAAGAGGCAATAACGGCCTCCAATTTTTGGCCCCAGTCATTGATCTGTGACCGGTAGTGGCTGCATTTTTCATTTTTGTGTCTGTAATGTGACACTATGACTTGCCTACTTTGGACACATCATACGAAGAGAGCAATCCCTGGAGAAGGACATTATGGGTGGAAGAATAGAAGGACAAGACGAAGAGGAAAACCAGCAACCCGATGGCTTGATGCTATCAAGTCAAGATAATGTCGGCGAAGACCCTGGTGGACCTATACAGGCTTGCACAAGATCGATCTTCCTACAGATCGTTCGTCAAGTCGCCATAGCTTGAGACCGAGCCAAAGGCCGTTAAATAATATAACAATTGGCTTCCTCTCTATTCTTCGCCTAGATGTCGTGGCTAAGTAAAATGTACACATGCTCTTCCAATAGTCTAGACCACACATGTCACACTCTGGCCCGCGTGCCAAATCTGGCCCTCAGGGAGATTATATTTGGCCTGCACCACCCCCTCATACTATATGTTGGACTATGTTGGGCCCATTATTCTGTATGGAGGACTATGTGAGGTCCATTATTCTGTATGGATGACTGTGTGGGATCCATTATTCTGTATGGAGGACTGTGTGGGGTCCATTATTCTGTATGGAGGACTATGTGGGGCTCATTATTTTGTATGGAGGAATAAGTAGGGCCCATTATTCTGTATGCAGGAATATGTGTGGCCCATTATATTGTATAGAGGACTATGTGGGGCCCATTATTCTGTATGTAGGACTATGTGGTGCTCATTATTCTGTATGGAGGACTATGTGGGGCCCATTATACTGTATGAAAGACTATGTGGGGCCCATTATACTGTGTGGAGGGCTGTGGAAAACACAGTTGGGGATTCATACTGTGTTGTCACCATACTTTTCTGGGGGGTACAGTAGAGTCATCATACGTGTGTGTGGAGGGTACTGTGGAGGAATTCACTGTGGGGGTATCATTCTGTGTTTGGGGGGTCACTTTTGTTGGCATCAAATTCTATTATCTGTATTATTATTCAAAGTTTTTATCCTTTGTTGTTACATATTTAAATTAGGCCATTGTGCCAAAAGCTTTTTACTGCTCTTAAATAACACATTATTATTATTATTCCATTTGTGATTTTTTTTTATTTTATTGTACGATCTATTAATTAAAATGTAGTTTGTTCATGGGAGAACCCCTTTAATTTTGTTTCCATATGAAAAAGTTCATCCTTACATTTGATAAGATATTTTTTTAATTAAATTTAATTAAATTTAATTTTTTTTTTAATAAAGGTTAGCCTGTGAGTTTGTCCAAGTTTTTTTATTTTGGCCCTCTCAGTATTTCAGTTTGACATCCTTGGTCTAGAGTCTTTCTAATCAATGCCATAATGAAGGGATTGTCCAGTGAATGAAAATCATCACCTAACCGGACAAGTGAAAAATTACTGATTGAAGGGGGTCCAAAACCGATTGGTAGATTGAGGTATTTTTATCCCAGGAATGGCACTTTTAACCCTTTTATAGGATGGAGCCAGAGGGCGATCAACCAGATCCCATTAATTTTCTATAGGGCTGCCAGAAAAAAGCAGTGCACAGCAGCTCCCAGTGGTCAGACATGCTTTGGATAGGTAACTTACTTTCGCCAAACAATCCCTTTAAAGGAATTTCAACCAATAATCAAATGCACACTCATAAGGAGATCACCAGAATGAGAAAACATTTTATAGGACACATACACCATCTTGGATGTAGTATTCGCCTGCAACAGGTAAATGATGTATTAGTATTAGGAGCAACCAAGTGATTTGAAAAAATAGAGCATAATTGTCATACTAGTTGCTTCAATTTTTTTTCTTAGTTTTTTTCACTGTAGAGAGGTGCTCACGTCCTAGCCATTACAAAACCTTTAGAAGGTCACATTTTTATTCAAGTTTATCACTAAGCAACAGATGAAAAACAGAAGTCTTCGGATTTGCATCCGTGTCTCACGGATCACCATAGACCTGAATGTCCAAATCTAATCTGCAAATCGGATCAGAATAGGACCTGCTCTGAGTCACAAGGATCTCAAACACGGATCCGTAATTTAAGAGATCCCACAATGTCTGTCCGCTATTTCATCCTTCTTCTCTGCTAGATTTCTAAAACTTAACATGGACAAAACAGAATTCATCATCTTTCAGACGTATACAGTACAGACCAAACGTTTGGACACACCTTCTCATTTAAAGATTTTTCTGTATTTTCATGACTTTGAAAATTGTACATTCACACTGAAGGCATCAAAACTATGAATTACCACATGTGGAATTATATACTTAACAAAAAAGTGTGAAACAACTGAAAATATGTCTTATATTCTAGGTTCTTCAAAGTAGCCACCTTTTGCTTTGATGACTACTTTGCACACTCTTGGCATTGTATCCTCACCCATCCCTTGTAGACTGTGAGCCCTGATGGGCATGGTCCTCGCTCCTCCTGTACCAGTCGCTGACTTGTATTGTTCATGTTTATTGTACTTGTTTTTTATTACACATACCCCTTTCACATGTAAAGCACCATAAAATAAATGGTGCTAGAATAATAAATAATAATAATAATAATAATAATAATAATAATAATAATAATAAGTGAATACATCCATCCTACTCTATGGGTCTGAGAGCTGACCATGCAAAAAAACAAAATATAACATCACTCAGATGTGTGCTTGTATTTTTTTTACATGCATTTTTATCATGTTTTTTCAGCTGTAGTTATTATTATTATTTATTATTATAGCGCCATTTATTCCATGGCGCTTTACATGTGATAGGGATATACATAGCAAAAGCATTTACATAATATTAAGAAAACGAGTCAGCGACTGGTACAGGAGGAGCGAGGACCCTGCCCGCGAGGGCTCACAGTCTACAAGGGATGGGTGAGGATACAGTAGGTGAGGGTAGAGCTGGTCGTGCAGTGGTGTTTACTGCAGGTTGTAGGCTTGTCGGAAGAGGTAGGTCTTCAGGTTCCTTTTGAAGGTTTCCACGGTCGGCGAGAGTCTGATATGTTGGGGTAGAGAGTTCCAGAGTAGGGGGGAAGCACGGGAGAAATCTTGTATATGATTGTGGGAGGAGGAGATAAGAGGGGAGTAGAGAAGGAGATCTTGTGAGGGTCGGAGGTTGCGTGCAGGTAAGTACCGGGAGACTAGGTCACAGATGTATGGGGGAGACAGGTTGTGGATGGCTTTGTATGCCATGGTTAGAGTTTTGAACTGAATTCTCTGGGCAATGGGGAGCCAGTGAAGGGATTGACAGAGAGGAGAGGCCGGGGAATAGCGGGGGGACAGGTGGATTAGTCGAGCCGCAGAGTTTAGGATAGATTGGAGAGGTGCAAGAGTGTTGGAAGGGAGGCCACAGAGCAGGAGGTTGCAGTAGTCGAGGCGGGATATGATGAGGGCGTGCACTAGTGTTTTTGCAGAGTCTTTGCTGAGGAATGCACGGATCCGGGAGATGTTTTTGAGTTGGAGTCGGCAGGAGGTGGAAAGGGCTTGGTAGTTGTGTCTGTTCTTGGTTTGTCATGTCTCAAATATAACGCCTGTGTTTTGGATACTTCCTGTTATTGACTGTGACAAAACTTCACACGCGTTATTATTGCGTAACACACTAAAAACACATGTGTTTATCTGTGGAAAATCCTCATCTCATTCAAGTCTTCGGGGAAAATCTACAAATACAATGCATATTTATCACAAGAGAAATTGACAAGTCACGGATCTCAAAGTCGTTATTATTGCGTAACACACTAAAAACACATGTGTTTATCTGTGGAAAATCCTCATCTCATTCAAGTCTTCAGGGAAAATCTACAAATACAATGCATATTTATCACAAGAGAAATTGACAAGTCGCGGATCTCAAAGTTGCACCACAGGTCACTTTACGCAGCGCACAAAAAAAACATAACACATTAAGCATGAGATTTCTATAAATCTCATACAAACTGCTGGAAGACTGCGGTTTTTGAAAATAGGAAGGAGCGAAAATGCGCCAAATTATCATGAGAACTCAGCCTAATATGTATGGGGTCCCTGACAGATGAGAAGATAAGGATCTGACTTGTCAGATTTTGACTACAGATGCTTTTGTTCTCTGCAGGGTCATTTACACTTCAAAATAATTATGAATGAGTGTTAAAAATTCTCCATTCACGATTATCTTGCAGTGTAAACAGGCTGCTGATCACCTGATGAACAAGCAAAACGCTCAGTTTTCGGATGTTTTGTGTGTTCTTGGCAGTGTCTCATCCTGTGTAAACAGGACTTGCGCCTTCAAGAACTATGGCAGCCAAAAGTGTAGATTGCTAAGTGCGCATCATTTGATTTGGTCTGCTGTATAAACAGGCATTTAAACATCTGCCGATCTGCCCCATATCGGGTTGCAGGCTATCTCACAGCCTGTACCCCTACAAACCCCTCTCACAGCCTGCACACCTCTATCTCGCTAACTCACACACCTTGCACCCCCTTATCCCACACACCCTGCACCCTTCTATCATGCACCCCTCTATCCCTCACATCCTGCACTCCCATGCACCTCTATAGCACATACCCTGCACCCTCATATCCCACATAGACTGCATCCTTCTATCTCACAGCCTGTTCCCCCACTTCCCCTCTTACTGTCTGCATCCCTCAATCTCACTAACTCAAGCACCCTGCAGCCCCTCGCACCCCTCTATCCCACATCCCTCTATCCTACATACCCTGCACCCCTTTATCTCACAGACTGCACCCCCATGCACCCCTCTCACAGTCTAACTAACTCAAGCACCCTGCACTCCCTCGCATCCTTCTATCTCACCCACCCTGCACCCTTCTATCTCATGCACCGCACACTCCCACCCATGCGTCTATCTCACAGACCTTGCACTCCTCTATAACTCATACCCTGGACCCCATGCATCCCTCTATCCCACACACCCACACCCTCATATTCCACACACCCTGCAACCATCTATCTCATGCACCCTGCACCCTTGCGCACCCCTCTATCCCACACATTGTGCACACCCATGCACCCCTCTATCCAACACACCGTGCACCCCAATATTTCACGTAGCATGCACCCCTCTCACAGTCTGTACCCTCTACCTCACTAACTCAAGCTCCCTGAACTCCCCACTCTTTCACGCACCCAACACCCCCTTGCACTTCTCTATCTCACGCATCCTACATACCCTCGCACCCTCTATCTCAAGCACCCTTCATCCCGCTATCTCAAGCACTCTGCAACCCCTCACATCCATCTATCTCACACACCCTGCAACCCCTCGCATCCGTCTATCTCACGCACCCTACAACCCTTTGCATCTGTCTATTTCAAGCAGCCTGCACTCCCTCGCACACCTTTATCTCATGCACTCTACACCCCCCTCGCAACCCTCTCTCACTCACCCTGCACCCCATCGCACACCTCTATCTCACATACCCTGCAGTCCTTAACAACCTTATATCTCATGCACCCTGCACCCCCTTGAGCCCATTTATCTCACGCACCCTTACACCCCACTATCTCACACACCCTGGACTCTTCTGTCACAGTCTGCACCTCTCTATTTCACACAGCCTGTACCTCCACACATCCTTCTTTCAGTCTGCACCCCCATAGCCACACAGCCTGAAACCGCTCACAATGCCCCCATCTACTCCATCTTCTGCTTTAACATACTGCTGCTTGTAGCCAGCAAAATTCTGTGGCTCTTTCCCTCGAGTTACATGATCATGACATCATCACAGGTCTTGTCCCACTTGGATGTATTTTCTTCTGTTTGGATGGGAAACTGATTAGTGCTTCTCTGCCCCTGCTGTGTGCTCGCATATCGAATTCCCCCTCCCCCTTACAAAAATCCTATTTTTATTACTTAGCTCAGCACAGGAGAAGAGTTTTTTTTTCCTTCAAGGTGTTGCTGCCCCCCTAAACCTGCCATCCTAGGTACCCACCCTCCAGTGCCTAGTGGCTAATACGGCCCTGCTTGTAATGGAAAAACAGTGCACAATGTTTATTGAAACCGAGCTGCATAAAACCAAGCTGCTAACTACAGACCGGTCTCTAATCTTCCCTTCATCTTTAAACTCCTGGAACGCTTGGTCCACTCCCATCTAATCCGCTATCTCTCAGATAACTCTCTTCTCGACCCTTTACAATCCGGTTTCCGCTCCTCATACTCTACTGAAACTGCCGTCACTAAAGTCTCTAATGATCTACTCACAGCTAAATCTAATGGTCACTGCTCCCTGCTGTTCTCCTGGATCTCTCTGCCACTTTTGACACTGTGGATAACCAGCTCCTCCTCACTATGCTCCGCTTTATAGGCCTCAAGGACACCGCTCTCTCCTGGATCTCCTCCTATTTTTCTGACAGCTTCTTCACGGTATCTTTTGCTAGCTCTTCTTCTTCTAATCTTCCCCTTACTATTGGGGTTCCACAAGGATCAGTCCTAGGCCCCCTCCTCTTCTCCTTGTATACTGCCCCTATTGGACAAACCATCAGTAGATTTGGTTTCCAGTATCATCTCTATGCTGATGACACCAACTATACACCTCTTCACCTGACATCACCCCCACTCTAATACAAACTACCAGTGTTTTTCTTTCTGCTGTCTCTAACATAATGTCCTCCCTCTATCTGAAACTGAATCTCTCCAAAATTGAACTCCTTGTTTTTCCTCCCTCTACTAACCTACCTATACTTGACTTTTCAATTTCCTTGGGTGGTGCCACCATAACTCCCAAGCAGCAAGCTTGCTGTCTTGGAGTCATATTTGACACACAACTTTCCTTTATTCCCCATATACAATCACCCAATCGCTCATGTCACATGCACCTTAAAAACATCTCCAGTATCCAACCTTTTCTAACTTTTGATACTGCAAAAACTCTTACTGTTTCTCGTATTCACTCTCGTCTGGACTACTGCAACTCTCTTCTAATCGGTCTCCCTCTCCTCTCTAATCCATTCTGAATGCAGCAGCCAGGCTCGTATTTCTATCAGGCCGCTTCACCGACGCCTCTACCCTGTGCCAGTCATTGCACTGGTTACCCATTCACCACCGAATACAATACAAACTCATCTGTCTCACCCACAAATCTCTTCACATTTCTGCACCGCCCTATTTCTCATCCCTCATTTCTGTCTATCACCCTTCCCGTGCCCTCCGTTCTGCAACTGATCTAAGGCTAACATCCTCCTTAGTCTGAACCTCACACCTCCATCTCCAAGACTTCTCTCGTGCCGTACCAGTTTTCTGGAATGCGCTGCCCCAAACAATCCGACTAATATCAAGCCCCCATGTCTTCAAACGTGCTTTAAAAACACATCTGTTTAGACAAGCCTATCACCTCAACTCACCAACCTAACTCTCCCCTGTTCCCTCATAAATGTTAATCTTAATCTGCTCCTGCCTATTCATCTGTCTCCACATCCTCCATGCACCAAATAGCACACGGTAACTGCTCTTAGACAGATACTGGCTGATAACCATGTTCTACCTATTGTGTCCCCCCATTTCCATATAGATTGTAAGCTTGCGATCAGGGCCCTCACTCCTGCTGTAACTGTTGAAATGTGATACATTGTATTGTTTATATTGTCTGTATATGTCCCTACTTAATTGTAAAGTGCTGCGGAATATGTTGGTGCTATATAAATAAAAATTATTATTATTATAAATGATATTGAACATTTAATTTTAATTGTGCATGGATGTGATCATACAGCCAGTGGCTGCGATATGCTGCCCAAACTGTGGGCAACATGTATCAGTTGATAAGTTCCCTTTAAATAATAAAAAAAAAAGTCCCCTGCGGTGGACAACCCCTTTAAGCCATTTTCATATCCTCTAAGTATATTTATAACATGACACACTGTAAAACTGTTTCTGCAAAACTCTAATAAATCTTTCCTTTGTTGGGTTCTATAAAGTACAGTGATTGCAATATGAATGTTAATTTTTATTTTAATTACAAAGTTCTCATGTTTATTTACGTACATTTCTTTAAAAAAAAAAGTTAAAAAATACCTGTTGACTTTTGATGTTTTCATACAGTCCATAGATTTCCCTACAGGATTTCACATCATCAGTGGTCTCCCGACCTGAATGTGACAGTCTCATAGACATATACAGTGCCTACAAGTAGTATTCAACCCCCTGCAGATTTAGCTGGTTTGATAAGATGCAAATAAGTTAGAGCCTTCAAACTGCAAACGAGAGTAGGTTTTATGAACAGAAGCATAAATCTTACAAACCAAAAAGTTATGTTGCTCAGTTGAATTTTATTAAATTTTAAACATAAAAGTGTGGGTCAATTATTATACAACCCCTATGTTTAATATTTTGTGGAATAACCCTTGTTTGCAATTACAGCTAATAATCGTCTTTTATAAGACCTGATCAGGCCGGCACAGGTCTGTGGAGTTATCTTGGCCCACTCCTCCATGCAGATCTTCTCCAAGTTATCTAGGTTCTTTGGGTGTCTCATGTGGACTTTATTCTTGAGCTCCTTCCACAAGTTTTCAATTGGGTTAAGGTCAGGAGACTGACTAGGCCACTCCAACACCTTGACTTTTTCCCTCTTGAACCAGGCCTTGGTTTTCTTGGCTGTGTGCTTTGGGTCGTTGTCTTGTTGGAAGATGAAATTACGACCCATCTTAAGATCCTTGATGGAGGAGCGGAGGTTCTTGGCCAAAATCTCCAGGTAGGCCGTGCTATCCATCTTCCCATGGATGCGGACCAGATGGCCAGGCCCCTTGGCTGAGAAACAGCCCCACAGCATGATGCTGCCACCACCATGCTTGACTGTAGGGATGGTATTCTTGGGGTCGTATTCAGTGCCATCCAGTCTCCAAACGTCACGTGTGTGGTTGGCACCAAAGATCTCGATCTTGGTCTCATCAGACCATAGAACCTTGAACCAGTCTGTCTCAGAGTCCTCCAAGTGATCATGAGCAAACTGTAGACGAGCCTTGACATGACGCTTTGAAAGTAAAGGTACCTTACGGGCTCGTCTGGAACGGAGACCATTGCGGTGGAGTACGTTACTTATGGTATTGACTGAAACCAATGTCCCCACTGCCATGAGATCTTCCCGGAGCTCCTTCCTTGTTGTCCTTGGGTTAGCCTTGACTCTTCGGACAAGCCTGGCCTCGGCACGGGAGGACACTTTCAAAGGCTGTCCAGGCCGTGGAAGGCTAACAGTAGTTCCATAAGCCTTCCACTTACGGATGATGCTCCCAACAGTGGAGACAGGTAGGCCCAACTCCTTGGAAAGGGTTTTGTACCCCTTGCCAGCCTTGTGACCCTCCACGATCTTGTCTCTGAAGGCCTTGGAATGCTCCTTTGTCTTTCCCATGTAGACCATGTCTGAGTGCTGTTCACAAGTTTGGGGAGGGTCTTAAATAGTCAGAAAAGGCTGGCAAAAGAGATCTTTAATCCACACATGTGAAGCTCATTATTCTTGGTGCCTGAACTACTTCTTAATACTTTAGGGGGGCCAAACAGAATTCTTGTGGTTTGAGGGGTTGAATAATAAATGACACTCTGAATTAACTTTTAACGTTTTAAAAAACAAAACAAAACAAAAAAAAAACAATATTTGCTGCAGTGCATTTCCCACTTCCAGGCTGATCTACAGTACAAATGTCACAATGCCAAGTTAATTCTGCATGTGTCAACCAGCTAAATCTGCAGGGGGTTGAATACTACTTGTAGGCACTGTATATTTGGGTCAGGAGACCTGTGGACAGTCCGTGCATCTTAGTCCATATCCGGACTGTGATATGATACACAAGATGACTGAATGAGGCCTACTTATAGTTATCTTCCTGCAGCCTGATAATCTTTCTACAGTTTATTGTACGGATTTGACATAATTTACATTTCTTGTTTCAAATTAAAATACAATCATACAATCAAATAATGTTTTAGTTGTTTTTACATATCAAATGCAATGGATAGGACGTATGTAGCTATTATACACAGTGAAAAACAAATGCAGTATTTACTGGCCGCAAATTCTTTCATGGGTAAGTTACATATCTCGATGTAACAGACATTACGCCTACATTGATTTTCTTAACAGACTGCAATCAAGGATTAAGTTCTGTTCATTTCATCATTCATTGTGTTTTATAAGATCTTTGAATGTCGCCTGCTTCCTACATGTCGGCTCAGTATTTCTGCAGAATGCCAGCAATGTGCTGGAGCTTTATAACAGTTTGGATATGGAATGCTTTGTTGTTCTTGGTCAGTAATCTATTTATAAGAACATGAAAAATGCTGATAATTAAATTGCTGGCAGTGGTAGTATCAGTGTATACTGGTTAGTTGAATGGCCTGACCCTTACATTATAGGAAATGTACTATATGGAGAACATTAGCATGTCAACGATATTTGACGAAACACGGTCACATTTAGGTACAAGGAATGATACATGTTAGATAATTGCTTATCAGTAAACGGATAATAAATCAAAATAATTTAATATTCTACAATAACATTGCATCTTAGCTATATTTCCATGCAGGCATGCCTTTTCAGCAAAGTCTGTTAGAACAAAATGACTGTTCAAACAAAGCACAAGCTTTCGATGCCTCCTTGGTGTGGCCAAACAATTCAGTGCACCTTGCCACCTCTCTGTTTTCTATCTACTGTATCCTCCCCCTGTTCTGGCTCCTGTGAATCCAGAGATGTCAATCAAGTTAGAGGTGGCGAAGATAGATACAAAACAAGTGGGTTGGAAGGTATACTGTACTGTTTTGGACACACCATCAGTGCACAGAATGCTTGTGATTGGTTTGAACAGTCATTTTGAGGTGATATACTTCCTTTAAGCTCCATTATGTCTCTCAAAAAGTCTGCTTCATATTTTCTCACACTTCAAATAGTTTTGATATGTTAACTTTCCCAGAAATTCAATGACAGCAATGAAATCCCTGGAGTCGGCAATAAAAAATATTAAAGAACTAGTATTTGTCATAGCTATGGAAATTTCCACGAGCCAGGAGAAATGTGACAAAGGAAATGGTAATTAAAAACCACATAAGCAAATGCCATGATCTTCATTTTGAATAATAGATTATTGTATTTTATGAAATTGCAATAGACTGTAGAAAATGTGAAGGTAAAAGGAAAAAAGGAATAGAGTAAAAAGAGAAAAAAGTTCATTATAAGTCTTTTTCAAGAAAATTGTTACATGAATAAGACCCTTCCTGTTTAGGCTCCTAATACTGCTGACATACACGGTCATGTATATGCATCCTTATATATATATATATATATATATATATATATATATATATATATATATTGTGACTCAGTGAGGGGAATCATATGCAAGGGACGATATGTATCTCCCAGAATGCGCACCGAAGCAATTTGAACCTGCTGGAGTGCATTGCAATCACAGGCAAGCCTGTGGTTGCAGTGCAAAATAAAAGTAAGTTTGGACCAAGCTATTTGACCAAGGCAGATTTAGTAAAACCCGGCATGGGCTTTTATTCTTGGAGTGGACTACAGGATGGCAGTGGGGCGGTCCACTCCCTCCAGCCCGGGTCTTGCATGTGGCTCATGTCCACAGTTTTCATTTAAAAACCTGCAGCAAAGGTTTGGGTGTGTCAGTCTGTTGTTTTGCAACCTGCAGAGCAGGAGGCTCTGTGCTATAGAGGCCCGTGTGAAGGGAACACAGAGCACCAGGAAGGCCAAGCATCTGACACACCTTGGAGTGATACAGTGGTGCAAGTGGCAATGGTGTTTTGTTGTATGGACTACTGTGGACAACCCAGCTGCGATCTGGAGGATAAAGCTGCCTTCTCTGTGTGAGTTTTCTGGACAATAAAAACTTGAAGTTGAACATTCTTGGGTCACTGCCTATTAAATCGCACAATATATAGTAAGGAAGTGGCTTTCTCGTTCGTGCGGTAATTAGAGCCCAAGAACGTTCAACATAAACATCTTTATTTTCAAAATTCAAAATAAATCCAGGACTCAAAATAAACCCAGTGGTGGGTTGGGAGACAGTGCACATAGTATTATAATGAATTGAGGGTGAGAAGTTGCAGAGAGAGCACAGAGTGTTATAATGAATTTGTGGTGGTGGGGCAGGAAAGAGAGAACAGTGTTATAATGAATTGAGGGTGGGGGGGGCTGGAAGAGAGCAAAGAGTATTATAATAAATTTAGGGAGGTTGTGTGGAAGTCAGCAGAGTGTTATAATGAATTGATGGTGGGGGAACAGGAGAGGATTATCAATTTATATTTTGTATGAAGGGTTGCACAATGGCAAATTATAAATTAATGGTGGGTGCATGTCTGTATTTTGTAACGCAGGCTGGAGGATTCTTTTTTCAAGAAACTAATGTAATATATGTGACCTTTTTATTTTCAGGGGCGCGGTGATCAGTGCAGCATACTCTGCAGTGGCCACATCACGGCTTTAGAACATCGACAAGAAGGTTTGACAAGGTGGAGAAGAAATAAAGAAAATGTCTGTAATCAGACGAGACATCAGCGGTAAGTTACTGCCTACAAAGATGGATTCTGTATCTGCATCATACAAAGGTCTCTGTTTACACGAATGACCTGCGGCACTAAACTACCGCTGATCGGTAAACCATTATCGATCAGCGGTCATTTAATAGTCTGTTTACACAAAACCTAAGATATGAACAAAATGAGCATATACCCTGCTGTAAGTAAAAGCAATAGTGCATGTAAATAACAAAGGGTACTTAATAAACACATTTTTTGACTGGAAAAATGTGTCAAGGTGTACCCAAATTTGGGTACATCACTTGTAGCTACATGCTTAGAACATCTAACATGGCCATGCATTTATATAGAGGGTTAGTGCACTATTTATTTATTATAAAACGCTGGTCCTCTGTGTGATTTCTATACTGGATAGTAATCACTATAATATTAATAATATAACATATCTATTTTAATGCTTTATAAATGGAAAGGGTAAACTGTGTAGCAGGAATAGCTACAATCCCACAAGTAAAAGAACACAGTTCAGTGTTTAGTGACTGCCCTGACCCCCTACTCCCTTTATTTCTTTCAACTCGCAATGTTATAAACTGACTTGTATTGTGTTACTGGTATTTGACCAATAAAATACAAACCAAAGTTAAAGAACTTTCCCCAGGCATAAATGAAAAAATATAATGAAATGAGTCTGCAAACCACCCTGTTATCTTAAAGGGGTATTTCCATCTCCAAGATCCAATTCCAATGTTATGAGAAGTTCAAGGGGCTCACTGGGTGAGGTGGATCCTCTAAGCCCAACATTCTATGAAGACTCCTATAAAGTCGCAAAATGGATAAATCGTTACTTATATAGTTTCTCCTGCAGCCAATAATGCTAGAGATGCTAACACTGTCACCACACAATATTAATGTACTATATGGGAGTGATTAGTCATAAAATATATTAATTTATTATAATGTAATGTAGCACTCTGGAAAGTTCAGCGCCATCCTCTCTGACAAAGTCACTAACTGATAAGCTTACTATACTCTGTAGAACCTGCACTGCCTCCATGAGTTTTTCTATTCCTCCCTCCTTGTAAAATTTGCAAAGGATCACTGCTCACGTTGCCCAGGACATCACGATTCCTCCTTCCTGCATGCAAGGCTGCGCTTCACTGAGAAGTTATTTTCTGTTTAAAGCACAGACAGGAAATATCTGTACTCTGTGCCATGAATGGACTGTAGGGAGAAGTAAGGAGATGGAAGTCACATGACCACATATGTCAGCTCAGAAACAGAGCAGAATTTTAATAGCGAGTAAATTATCAAGCTTCTTAAATGCTTTACAATATTCAAATCTGAAAAATTCTTTAAAGGAGACAAAGAATTTGGAATATTAACATACTGCAACGAATGGAGGCTGAAAAAGATGTCCCTTTAATTTATCTGCAAAATTTCTGTAAAGAATCATTAAGTTTCCTTGGGAGAATTGGATCAATAAGCCCTGATTCTTTCAGTCATCAAATAAAATGTGATTGAATTCAGTTGTGCAAGTGATCTCCCAGAAAGTGGTTGGCACTCCTCCATTAACTTCCAAACTTTACCGGGAGCAGAATAGTAAGCAGCTCATCTGATATCGTAACATGTTTCTCAGAATTAAAACTGGTAGATAATACCCTTGTAAAAATAAACCATTCTTCTTTACAGCAGCACAGCCTGATATCGTGTGATCATCCAAATTGGTCAACTATTCTGGAGGAGATCATCCCCCAGCCCAGAGGCAGTAGTGTTCACAACCTACTCAGGTGAGCACCTTCCTTTTACTTTCCTTGTACCCAAAAGGGCATCACCCGATAGTCTTGTAGGCTTTTGTTCTACTATAGTTTTTCTACCTTGTAAGAATAAAGACACTCATACTACTGATTCCTACATCTTATACTCCTCACCTGGGTTGCTAACCATCAATAAGTTAATGGACAATCCACAAAAGATAGGTGTTTTTTTTTAGCTGTTCATAAAGTCCGGTAGCATAACACATGATTTCTCTAATTATTATTTTATATTTGTAATGTGCATATATCAAAGGTGCAGATCAAACACGTCAAGACAGAGCTAGGAGAACAAAGCCTCAAATCATAGATATTAACTCCTTTAAAGCCTGGGGCGTATTAGTACGCCCCAGGTCATTACCCCCAGTTCAGCGCGGGCTCCGGCGCTGAGCCCGCACTGAACCAGGCACATGTCAGCTGATCTATACAGCTGACATGTGCCCGCAACAGCAGTGGGTGGAATCGCAATCCACCCGCGGTTGTTAGCCAGTTAGATGCCGCTGTCAATTTCTGACAGCGGCATTTAACATCGCTGATCGCGGGTCACCGATGGGTTGGTATGACAACCCGAGGTCTGCAGCAGACCCCTGTGGTTGTCATGTCTCAATTGCTATGAGCGCCACCCAGTGATCGGTGCTCATAGCAAGTTAGCATTTCTACTTAGTGATGAGCGAGTATGTTCTGTTAACTCTTTCGGCGAGTACCGAGTATCTTCAGCGCACTCGGTGATATGTTTGAATCACTCCTGTGTGCATGATTTGCGACTGTTTCACAGCTTTAATACATGTGAGGAATGCTTGTTTATTTCGCATTCCTCACATGTATTAAAGCTGTCAAACAATCGCAAATCATGCACATGGGAGTGATTCAAGCATATTACCGACTACTCTGAAGATACTCGGTACTCTCCTGAGTATACTCGCTGAAAGGGTTAACCGAACATACTCGCTCATCACTATTTCTACTGCATACAGGCGATCTGCTCACCGCCTGTATGCAGTAGAAGCAATCAGACAACTGCTGCTTCTAGTATTCTACTATTCTACTATTGAAGCATGCAGAAAGTGTAAAAAAAAAAAAAAAAAAAGTTTTTTAAAAACATTAAAAAATATATAAAAGTTTAAATCGCCCTCCTTTTGCCCCATTCAGAATTAAATAATAAGAAAAAAACACCCACATACACATATTTGGTATCGCCGCGTTCAGAATCGCCCGATCTATCAATATAAAAAAATAAATGAATCTGATCGGTAAACAGCGTAACGAGAAAAAAATTCTAAACCCCAGAATTAAGTTTTTTTTCGTCACCGCAACAGTTCAATAAAATGCAATAATGGGCGAGAAAAACATTGGATCTACCCCAAAATGGTATCAATAAAAACGTCAGCTCAGAGCGCAAAAAATAAGCCTTCACCTGACCCCAGATCCCAAAAAATGGAGACACTACGGGTCTCGGAAAATGGCGCCATTTTTATTTGTTTCGTTTTTTTTAGCAAACTTTGGATTTTTTTTTCACCACTTAAATAAAAAAGAACCTATACATGTTTGGTATCTACGAACTCGTAATGACCTGTAGAATAAGAAGGGCAGGTCAGTAGCATTCAGTGAACGTGGTAAAAAAAAACAACTGTGGTATTGCACTTTTTTTGCAATTTCACCGCATGTGGGATTTTTTTCCCGTTTTCCAGTACACGATATGGTAAAACCAGTAACAAAGAAAATGACGGCACTTCCACTTCAAGAAATAGGTGTGAACAGGTGCCTACTAAGAGGAGCTACCTCCATATACAATGAACAAATAACGTCGCACACTGTAATACTGAGTATGTAAATATCAAATATGAATAGCATAACTGCTGTAAAAAAGAAATAAATGAAAAATGTTTTGAAAATTTTTTAGTGCATGTAAATATGAAGTATGAAATATGAATAGCATTGCTGCTGTATAAATAAATGAGAAATCTTAGCGCATAAATTGGCCAATTCATGTGTACCTGACAGCTGCGGTAAGGTGTTTCTCGATGTCAGGACCTACCAATGTGAATACCTCTCTAAGAGACCTCCGTCTGCTTATGTGTGGGAAAGTCAGATCCTGATGCATTTAAAACCACCTGCGGCATGGGGGTGGAGTGCTCAGTCAATGCTAAATCTAGTAACAAAGAAAATGACGGCAAACAGCATGGATTTATACAGTGTGAACCGTAAAAATAAAATAAAATAAAGCTATACTCACCCCCGAGGCCTCGGCGTGGCTGCAGCGCTCGTTCCGGTCTGGTTCCCGGCTGCCGGCATATCGTGAGACAGAGCGGTGAAGGGCCTGCGGTCACATGACTGTGACGTCACCGCAGGTCCTCAAGCGATGCCGGCATGCAGAGAAGCCTTCGGAAAGGTGAGTATAAACTTTATTTATTTTATTCTTTTTTTTTTTTACAGGTACAATGGTACCCAGGTCTGGATGAGAGTCTTCTCTCCTCCAGAACTGGGTACCATCCGCACATTGAAACGCATATAGAATCTGCTTGTCAAATGTACAGACGCGCATTCTATGCGTCTCAATGCAAATCAATGGCGGCCATTCCGCTGCGCTTCCGCAAAATTAAATGACATGCTGCGGATTTTTGTACGCAGCATAAACGCTGCGGAAAAATCCGCAGCATGTGCATAGAACATGCGGAATCCCCTTGGGGACCATGGGGTGCGGATTACCTAGCGTTTCAAAAGCGGAAATTCCGCAGCATAAACGCTTGAAAAACGCTACGTGGGCACCCAGCCTTAGGGAGGTATTCACATTGGTAGGTCCTGACATCAAGAAACGCCTTACCGCGGCTGTCAGGTACACATGAATTGGCCAATTTATGCGCTAAGATTTCGCATTTATTTATACAGCAGCAATGCTATTCATATTTCATACTTCATATTTACATGCGCTAAAAATTTTTCAAAATTTTTTTCATTGATTTCTATTTTTTACAGCAGTTATGCTATTCATATTTCCATACTCAGTATTACAGTGTGATACGTTATTTGGATATGGTAAAACCAGTAATGTCGTTCAAAAGTACAACTTGTCCCGCAAAAAATAAGCCTTCACACGGCCATATTGACCAAAAAATAAACGCTATGGCTCTGGGAACAAGGAGAGCAAAAAACGGAAAATCCCAAGGTCCTTAAGGGGTTAACATTTTTGTTTTTCAGACAATTTTTTTTTAGTAATTGTCCTACATGCAATTTCTGAGGTGAAACAGCTAATAAACATGGGACAGAGAAAATACAGCATAATAAATATAAAAATGTAAGGTCACTCTACGTGGTTAATGCACACAGTGATGTCATACTGTAGTGCCGGCGTCCCTGCCCTCTGCTAGGCAGGGACGCTGTTCCCCTCACCGCTCTGCTCCGTGCCCGGCGTCCCTCTCCCGCTCTGCTGGCAGCGCGCGCTCCTTCCCGGCCACTGTGCTTAGGGCGTGCGCCCTCCCTCCCTCTTAAAGGGGCCGCGCGCGCCGTCCTAAGGAGTCCCCGGCCAATGGCCGGAGGACTTTACCATATATAAGGCACCTCCTCCAAAATGGAGGTGCCCGAGCAATGTTGTTGCACTGTTCTACTCTGCTTCAGCCCTCAGGTCCCGTTGCCAGTTACCTGCCTGATTCCTGCCAGAGTCCTGCCAGTTTGCTGTCTGTTTCCTGCCTGTTATTCCTGCTACCTGCTTGCTAGCCTGAGGTCCGACGGTCTGCCTTACAACTCCTGTCAGTCTGTCTAAGGACCAGCTTGCCCGCTCACCTGGGAGCGCTCCTCCGCTACCTGCCTGCTCGCCTGCCCGGAGGCTCCGCCGTCACGTGCTGTGACCACCAGCTATTCCAGAGACTCTTGCCCGCTCACCTGGGAGCGCTTCTCCGCTACCTGCCTGCTTGCCTGCCCGGAGGCTCCGCCGTCACGTGCTGTGACCACCAGCTATTCCAGAGACTCTTGCCCGCTCACCTGGGAGCGCTTCTCCGCTAACTTCCTGCTTGCCTACCTGGAGGCCTCGCCATCACGTGCTGTGACCACCTGCTATTCCAGAGACTCTTGCTTGCTCACCTGGGAGCACACATCCTCCATCTGCCTTGCTAGCCTACCTGGAGGTTCAGCCATCACAGGTCGTACCTACCCTTTACCTAGAGACTGTCCCGGTCACTTGCCGTGACTGCCTGCCTGGTCGCCACCCGCTCCCTTACAAGGACCGCCCCCTTGTATAGTAGCTCAGAGGTTCCGCCTCCCAGACCCGTTACAGTTTGCTCGGGCCATGGAACCCGGTGGCACCCAAGCTCCCTCGCTCTCGGACCTGTGTCATGAACTGTCCCATCAAAGGTCCCAACAGGAGTCCATCCTGGGTCACCTGCGGAATGTCAATACTCGCCTGGACACTCTGACTGCTCCACCAACAACCTCCACCAGTGCCATGTCTCGCAATCCGGCAGCTCCGCTGTCCACTAACACCATGATATCCTACCCCGGACCTCGGCTTTCTGCACCTTCTCGCTTCGGAGGCGACTCAGCCCAGGCTCGGGGCTTCATAAATCAGTGCACCCTGCACTTTGAACTATTGTCCCACCAGTTTAACTCCGACCGAGCCAAAATTGCATTCATCATGTCCCATCTCACCGGGGAGGCCCTGGCCTGGCTAAATCCTCTATGGGAGAGAGGAGACCCCCTGGTGTCCAACTTGCCTGCTTTTCTCACGGCTTTCCGGAAAGTCTTCGACGAACCCGGACGGAAGACCTCATCCGCATCATCGTTGCTACGCCTCCGTCAGGAAAGTCTCACCGTGGGCCAATATGCCATACGGTTCCGTACCCTTGCCTCGGAGCTGGCCTGGGATAACGACGCTCTGGTTTCCGTCTTCTGGGAGGGTCTGTCCGGCCGTATTAAAGATGAACTTGCCGGTCGGGACATTCCTACCACTCTCGATGACTTAATAACTCTTGCCACCCGGATTGACCTACGGTTCCAGGAGCGTGCCAGAGAGGTCACCCGTGAGAGGAGGTTACCACGTCTAGCTCCTACTTTTCAGAAACCCGTCACTCCTTCAGTCTCTAACCAGGTACACCCTCCTGAGCCTATGCAGGTCGACCAGACCAAGATGGTCAAGACCCGTCAGGACTTACGCCGTGCCGAGGGGACCTGCTTCTACTGTGGCAGTAAGGAGCACCGGATCCGTGCCTGCCCGGAGAGGTCGGGAAATGCCTGTGTCTAGGTTCGCTCAGAGAGGTCCACCTAGACAAGAATAAATCCTCTCCATCCCTGCTGTTGTCAGTTTCAATAGTCTACGGGGAGAACCGTTATTTCGAACTAGCCCAACTGGACTCTGGAGCAGCCGGGAATCTTATTTCACAGTCCCTGGTAGAGAAATACCGCATCCCCACCAAACCTCTGGCTGTACCCTTGTCTGTTGCTGCCGTGGATGGGGGGCTCTTACCACGCCCCATCCAACTCATCACCGAATCCATTACTCTGCAGGTGGGAATGCTGCATTCTGAAAGTATCTCCTTCCATGTTCTGCCTGGACTCTCTCACGCCCTCTTGCTAGGCCTACCTTGGCTCCAGAAACATGCACCCGTTCTTGACTGTCAGACCGGAGAAGTCCTTCGCTGGGGACAGGGCTGCCATAAGACCTGTCTGGTTCCCGTTCATCCCGTCCGTCCTTCTCCTACCCCAGCTAATCTACCTGGACTTCCGATTCCTTATTGGTCTTATGCTGATGTCTTTAATAAAAAGGAGGCAGAGACACTACCCCCTCATAGACCATACGACTGCCCTATCGGCCTGTTACCTGGTACTTCTCCTCCCCGTGGGCGTATTTATCCATTATCCGCTGCTGAGACCCGGTCGATGTCCGAATATATTGAGGAGAATCTGGCCAGGGGATTCATCCGGAAATCTACCTCCCCGGCGGGAGCAGGCTTCTTTTTCGTCAAAAAGAAGGACGGCTCTCTCCGTCCCTGTATAGACTATAGAGGCCTTAACCAGATCACGGTGAAGAATAAGTACCCCCTTCCGCTCATTCCGGAGTTATTTGATCGTCTGAGGGGGGCTAGAATCTTCACCAAACTGGACCTCCGTGGGGCGTACAACCTGGTTCGTATCCGTCAGGGGGATGAATGGAAGACGGCATTCAACACCCGGGACGGCCACTATGAATATCTGGTAATGCCCTTTGGCCTCTGTAACGCTCCTGCCGTCTTTCAAGAGTTGGTCAATGACATCTTCCGGGACCTTCTCTACTCCTGCGTAGTGGTGTACCTGGACGACATCTTGGTCTTCTCTCCGGATCTCCAGACTCACCGGAGGGATGTTCGTCAGGTCCTGCTCAGGCTCAGGCAGAACCATCTCTACGCTAAATATGAGAAGTGCCTCTTTGAGCAGACCTCGCTTCCGTTTTTGGGCTACATTATCTCTCAGACCGGCCTACAAATGGATCCTGAGAAACTGTCTGCCATCGAGAAATGGCCCCGACCAGAGGGGTTGAAGGCTATTCAACGGTTCCTGGGCTTCGCCAACTATTACCGCCTCTTCATCCCGCACTTCTCTTCCCGGACTGCCCCAATTTCCGCGCTCACCCGTAAGGGTACTAATCCCAAAGAGTGGCCGCCCGAAGCAGAGGAGGCCTTTCTTTCCCTAAAACAGGCCTTCTCTTCCGCCCCGGTGCTGCATCGCCCGGACGGCAACAAGCAGTTCTTCCTGGAAATTGACTCCTCCTCCTCTGGAGCCGGAGCGGTACTTACTCAAAAATCATCTTCCGGGAGAATGGTAACTTGTGGCTTCTTCTCCAAACTCTTCTCCTCTTCTGAGCGCAACTATTCCATAGGAGACCGAGAGTTATTGGCCATCAAGCTGGCGTTGGAGGAGTGGCGTTACCTACTCGAGGGGGCTCTTCATCCGGTAATAATTTACACTGACCACAAGAACTTTGCTTACCTCCAGCATGCCCAGAGACTTAACCCGCGCCAAGCCCGGTGGTCCTTGTTTTTTGCTCGCTTTGATTTTGTTCTTCATTTTCGCCCGGCTGACAAAAACGTCAAAGCAGACGCCTTGTCCCGATCCTTTCTGGTGTCCGATCTCGAGGAAGAACCTAAACATATCATCGATCCCGCCAGAGTAATGCAGGTGGCTCCCGTGAGTCTAAATCGTCTCCCTCCCGGTAAGACGTTTGTTTCAGTACCTGATCGGGAGAAGATCCTACACTGGGGCCATTTGTCTAAACTAGCTGGCCACGCCGGTCAGAAAAAGACCCTCCAGCTTATTGCCCGGCACTATTGGTGGCCTACCCTGCACAAGGACATAATAGACTTTGTTTCTGCCTGTGTGTCCTGCGCCCGCAACAAAGTCCCGAGACATCTGCCAGCCGGACGCCTCCTTCCGCTTCCTGTACCTGCTGCCCCCTGGCAGCATATAGCAATGGACTTTATAACTGATCTCCCCGTCTCTGCCGGTTGTACGGTCATTTGGGTGGTCGCTGACCGCTTTTCCAAGATGGCTCACTTTATTCCCCTGCCAGGCCTTCCGTCTGCACCCGAGCTGGCTAAAGACTTTATCCGCCACATCTTCCGTCTTCATGGCCTGCCCCTCCACATCATGTCGGATCGTGGGGTACAGTTCACCTCACGTTTCTGGAGAGCCACTTGTAAACTACTAGACGTCACCCTGGACTTCTCTTCCGCTTACCACCCACAGTCCAATGGTCAAGTGGAGCGGATCAATCAGAACCTGACCAGTTACCTCCGGCACTTCGTTAATGCCCACCATTCTGACTGGGTGGATCTCCTACCATGGGCCGAGTTCTCTTATAATAATCACGAGAGCGAATCCTCCTCCAAATCCCCGTTTTTTGTAGTCTTTGGTCAGCATCCTCGGATTCCTTTTCCTGTCTCCACCTCTGTGGACAACCCGGCTGCGGAATCTCTCGTTAGCAAATTTTCCTCCATATGGGAGAGTACCCGGTCCGCACTCCTTCAGTCGTCCGAACGGATGAAAAGACACGCTGACAAAAAACGCCTGGATCCTCCACAATTTCGTCCAGGAGATAAAGTCTGGCTCTCATCTAAATATGTTCGACTCAAGATACCTTCTTACAAGTTAGGGCCTCGGTTCATCGGCCCTCTGGAGGTCATCAGTCAGATCAACCCGGTGGCCTATAAATTGAAACTCCCGGCCAACTTACGGATCCCTAACTCCTTCCATGTATCTCTCCTCAAACCCGTGGTGCTTAACTCTTTTTCCAAGTCTACAGGTACGCCTCCTGCTCCGGTTTCTGCTGAGGACGAGTTTGAGGTAGAGAACATTCTTGCCACCAAAAGGGTAAGAGGAAAGACCTTTTTTCTGGTAGATTGGAAGGGGTTTGATCCTGAGGAGAGAACGTGGGAGCCCCGGGAGAACATCCATGCCCCTCTCATCCTAGCTAAATTTCTATCTGGCCTAAAAAAGGGGGGGCCTAAAGGGGGGGTACTGTAGTGCCGGCGTCCCTGCCCTCTGCTAGGCAGGGACGCTGTTCCCCTCACCGCTCTGCTCCGTGCCCGGCGTCCCTCTCCCGCTCTGCTGGCAGCGCGCGCTCCTTCCCGGCCACTGTGCTTAGGGCGCGCGCGCCCTCCCTCCCTCTTAAAGGGGCCGCGCGCGCCGTCCTAAGGAGTCCCCGGCCAATGGCCGGAGGACTTTACCATATATAAGGCACCTCCTCCAAAATGGAGGTGCCCGAGCAATGTTGTTGCACTGTTCTACTCTGCTTCAGCCCTCAGGTCCCGTTGCCAGTTACCTGCCTGATTCCTGCCAGAGTCCTGCCAGTTTGCTGTCTGTTTCCTGCCTGTTATTCCTGCTACCTGCTTGCTAGCCTGAGGTCCGACGGTCTGCCTTACAACTCCTGTCAGTCTGTCTAAGGACCAGCTTGCCCGCTCACCTGGGAGCGCTCCTCCGCTACCTGCCTGCTCACCTGCCCGGAGGCTCCGCCGTCACGTGCTGTGACCACCAGCTATTCCAGAGACTCTTGCCCGCTCACCTGGGAGCGCTTCTCCGCTACCTGCCTGCTTGCCTGCCCAGAGGCTCCGCCGTCACGTGCTGTGACCACCAGCTATTCCAGAGACTCTTGCCCGCTCACCTGGGAGCGCTTCTCCGCTACCTTCCTGCTTGCCTACCTGGAGGCCTCGCCGTCACGTGCTGTGACCACCTGCTATTCCAGAGACTCTCGCTTGCTCACCTGGGAGCACACATCCTCCATCTGCCTTGCTAGCCTACCTGGAGGTTCAGCCATCACAGGTCGTACCTACCCTTTACCTAGAGACTGCCCCGGTCACTTGCCGTGACCTCCAGCCCGTTCTTCCAGAGACTGTCCCGGTCACTTGCCGTGACCTCCTGCCCGTACACCCAGAGACTGTCCCGGTCACCAGCTGTGACTGCCTGCCTGGTCGCCACCCGCTCCCTTACAAGGACCGCCCCCTTGTATAGTAGCTCAGAGGTTCCGCCTCCCAGACCCGTTACACATACTATAGGGTAAATCTGAGTGATGCAATAATACTGAGCTCACAGTATACAGTAGTATAGCAGTGTACAGGTAGGGAATTGTGCACACAGTGATGCCACAGTGTAGACATAACAATGATGTAAAGCACACAGTAATAAAGCAAAAATGAGTAAAAAATGATGTGACAGCTAAATCTTAATGACCTTAATAACCACCGTGATGGGACAATAAAAAAGTCACTCCGTATGTATGACTTTTATTTCTTATCACTGTGCTGTGATATCTCTATATCAATTGCACCTTACATTGTATATTATTCCTATACTGTGACACGACTGTGTTTATTAGTCCTAATCTGTGACATCACTGTGTTGAATTTACTATATTCCTAATACCACTGTGTGCATTTGCTTAAATAGGCTTTCCAGAGAATAAGACAATGCTTAAGGTCCCCAAATTAAACAATAAAATTTGTAATATATTTATTTTTGGGGAAAAAAATTAAAACAGATGATTTATTTTCCTATTTGTCCCAATTATGGTTTTTATTTCCTCTTCTAACTTGCTCCGATGAGTAGATATTACCAGCTGTGGAGCTGTAGTACCATCCCAGGGTCAAAAATTCATTACAGAGGTAAATAGTCCCTGATTTGGTCCTTCCCGGAATCCCAGCTCATCTTTCTTTGTTTCCTTGGTTTACATGCAGGAATCAGTACAATGAATGATCTATGGTAGCCTATAGGTGAAGAATCAAGGCTCTTGTTTTTACAGAAAGCATAGTATCCTGGGCGCCAGCTCCATATGACTGCGATAGTAAGAACTGCAGACTGGTCTAGAAGGATTTTGAGAAGAGTAATTTACAAGTTATTGTCATGAATCAGACACTAATTGTTTCATCTTTGTGATACAACACTGTGCCCCATTTCTAGTACATATGATGTAACCAGTACAGTATGTGTGATTCTATAGAATGATAATTACACATTGTAGTGACTGTTTGTACAATATGTCATGAGTTGTCCTGTATTGTACTGGAGTATGAGGCACTGATGTAATGTATGCTGATGGGTAATAAAGGATAATATTTTTGTCACCTAATTTCCTCTAATTATAACTATTGATCAATAAGTGCTCATCTTTGTCTATCACAGATTATAGCACATGAGCAATGGAAATCATCCCTCAATTATATATATATACCTCTAATTTACACACTTTAGGCTGTCACAATTAAGAATAGTGAATTATTACTCATTTTTCACAAATTATAGTTTGCAGTCAAGCTCTTTGTAGATGTGAATTCCCCAAGCTCACCCGTATAAACTGGTTTACAAAATTACTTTGTAGTTCTGCAACCTGGGAATTAAACTCTGAATTACAATACTGGGCTAATTAAAAGCAACATGAAAGCTTTATGTTTGTGATAACTTTAATCTGGTGATTACCTAATTCATCCAGAAGCACATTAATTGTAATCTGTTTTTTTTATTAATCCCTTAAAGGCCCTGGACATTTTTTTATTTTTCCACTTTCATTTATTCTTTTCCTTGTTCTAAGAGCCATAACTTTTTTCTTTGACATAGCCGTATGAGGGCTTGTTTTTCAGGGACAAGTGTAGTTTTGAATGACACCACTCATGTTACCAAATGTACTGAAATAAAAAACATATTTTAAATACAAAAATTAAATCATTCCTTTTTCCCCCTATTAAAAAAATAAATTAATAATTTGATATTGGTATGTCCAATCTATCAAAATCTAAAATAGTTGAAAACACCAAAAAGAAAAAAAAAATCGAAATGCTAAAATTGTCCTTTTCAGACTCCACCCTTCACAAAATAAATAGAATAAAAGTCAATCAAAACATAATACACTGCTCAAAAAAATAAAGGGAACACTCAAGTAACACATCCTAGATCTGAATGAATGAAATATTCTCATTGAATACTTTGTTCTGTACAAAGTTGAATGTGCTGACAACAAAATCACACAAAAATCATCAATGGAAATCAAATTTATTAACCAATGGAGGCCTGGATTTGGAGTCACCCCCAAAATTAAAGTGGAAAAACACACTACAGGCTGATCCAACTTTGATGTAATGTCCTTAAAACAAGTCAAAATGAGTCTCAGTATTGTGTGTGGCCTCCACATGCCTGTATGACCTCCCTACAATGCCTGGGCATGCTCCTGATGAGGTTGTGGATGGTCTCCTGTGGGATCTCGTCCTAGACCTGGACTAAAGCATCTGACAACTCCTGGACAGTCTGTGGTGCAACGTGACGTTGGTAGATGGAGCGAGACATGATGTCCCAGATGTGCTCATTCGGATTCAGGTCTGGGGAATGGGCGGGCCAGTCCATAGCTTCAATGCCTTCATCTTGCAGGAACTGCTGACACACTCCAGCCACATGAGGTCTGGCATTGTCCTGCATTAGGAGGAACCCAGGGCCAACCGCACCAGCATATGGTCTCACAAGGGGTCTGAGGATCTCATCTCAGTACCTAATGACAGTCAGGCTACTTCTGGCGAGCACATGGAGGGCTGTGCGGCCCTCCAAAGAAATGCCACCCCACACCATTACTGACCCACTGCCAAACCGGTCATGCTGAAGGATGTTGCAGGCAGCAGATCGCTCTCCACGGCATCTCCAGACTCAGTCACGTCTGTCACATGTGCTCAGTGTGTACCTGCTTTCATCTGTGAAGAGCACATGTCGCCAGTGGCGACTTTGCCAATCCTGGTGTTCTGTGGCAAATGCCAAGCGTCCTGCATGGTGTTGGGCTGTGAGCACAACCCCCATCTGTGGATGTCGGGCCCTCATACCACCCTCATGGAGTCGGTTTCTAACAGTTTGTGCAGACACATGCACATTTGTAGCCGGCTGAAGGTCATTTTGCAGGGCTCTGGCAGTGCTCCTCCTGTTCCTCCTTGCACAAAGGCAGAGGTAGCAGTCCTGTTGCTGGATTATTGCCCTCCTACGGCCCCTTTCACATCTCCTGGTAGCGCCTTCAGCCTCTGGACACTACGCTGACAGACACAGCAAACCTTTTTGCCACAGCTCACATTGATGTGCTATCCTGGATGAGCTGCACTACCTGAGCAACTTCTGTGGGTTGTAGAGTCTGTCTCATGCTACCACGAGTGTGACAGCACAACCAACATTCAAAAGTGACCAAAACATCAGCCAGAAAGCATTGGTACTGAGATGTGGTCTGTGGTCCCCACCTGCAGAACCACTCCTTTATTGAGTGTGTATTGATAATTGCCAATAATTTCCATCTATTGTCTATCCCATCTGCACAACAGCATGTGAAATTGATTGTCAATCAGTGTTGCTTCCTAAGTCGACAGTTTGATTTCACAGAAGTTTGATTTACTTGGAGTTATATTCTGTTGTTTAAGTGTTCCCTTTTTTTTTTTTTGAGCAGTGTATGTTCCCCAAAATGGCATTAATAAAAATGGTCAGTTCAACATGCAAAAAACAAGCCTTCACTCATTCATTGGTATCAGGAATTGGAGACACAAACAACTTTTTTTTTTTACAAATTTCAGAATATTTTTTTGACCATTAGGCCACGTTCACACCTGCAGTATTTAGTCAGTATTTTACATCAGTATTTGTAAGCCAAAACCAGGAATGGGTGAAAAATACAGAAGTGGTGAGGTGTTTCTATTGTAATAGTGTGGCAGGAGCGCTGGTATGTTGCCCACAGAACCTGCTGCAGATAAAGGCAGTAACCAATAGGCTGCAAGGGGTGAATGGCAGGTATGTGTTATCTGCGCTGGTTTTGGTGGAGCTGAGGTGATTACAAATAAATGCGGAAAGATGGTATTGGATTTAAAACATAGAACTTTTATTAAAGTATTAAAAATGATTAGATCAATGTATATTAAAATGGTAAAAAATAAAGAGGTGGTTTCTTAGGGAACCCCTCAGTAGGGTAGGAAGATGTTGAGGAATTGAGAAGATAACATGAGAGTCGGTCCTGGATGAAGTTTCCTAGGAAAAAAGAAATGTGTCAGGCATATAAAATAAGGATATTAGGCCTGGAAGCTTGGTGGTGTCCTTAGATCATCTCGGGTAAGTAAACGTGCACGGTGCATCCTGTTTTGTGGGGTCAGAGAGATAGGGTTGTGCTGAAGAGAAGGGGGGAGAAGCTGAAATCAAAAGTAATTTCCTAGTCCTGGTATAGGCGTACGTAGAGCAGGCTCAAACTTGGAGGTCCTAGGCAGAGTCTAGACTGATGCTTGCGGCGTAGCTCTGCTTTGAGAGCAGTACCATGCTGGGTACAGTAGGCGGTGGTGACCGTCTGATTCGGAGAGGTGTTTCAGCTGAAGGTGTACAGCCGGCTGTGGTGGTGGTAAGTAGCTCAGGGCGAGCAGTAGGCAGCGATGTTAGGGTGTGTTGAGCAGGGCTCGATGGTGTGTGCAGCTCGCAGCAGCATATCTGAGTATCAGTTGCTGCGTTGTTCGCCGATGGTCCGAGGTAGCTGGAGGGTAAGGAGACTTCTCGGCAGTTCCGAAGGAGGAGACTGGATAGGCAGTCCGGGTGATGACTGTGCCTCACAGCTTGCAGAGTCCTGGCCGGAGGCTCTGACAAGAGCGGGCACAGGAGGCTTGTAGCACACTCGGAGTAGATGCGGGAGAGGACCTGTGTGACGTCAGGCCACGTGATCTCCCGATAATAATTAACACCGATCATGAGTGGGTAGTATAGATCACACAGTGTGTGTAGATATAGGTATAATATGTACCTCCTATTTATTACTACCCTATATGGACTATATGCGACTCCATCGCCAAAATATAGACCAACTACCAGAGAAAAGAAGCGAAAACGGAATCCACAATTCTATAGCAAAAAATAGTCAATATTTATTATGATAAAAAGATCAGACATACACAGAGATCAGTGCAGCAACACAAAAGGGCAATAAAATCAACAACAACCCTCTCCACATGTAACCCCAATAGAGGACCCATTATGAAAGTTATTCAAAGCTAACACAGATCCTATATATTTATTACATCATATCTGATGTGTAGATTACAAGTGCAGCATTGAAGTAAATCACTATATAGGCTGACTACCCTCACTGATGTATGATGGATGCATGTATGAATCATCCACCATGTCACACTCCTATTTACCACTACTATTTACCACGTGCGGTGCGCTAAATAAATACAGGGAGCATAGATGTCACCACTGTATGCTTACCACAGCTCTCCAGTTTCCACATACGATCCACAGAGGGCAGTGAAGCTGCTAGGGGTCCATTTAGGGGAGGCACATGTTGAGAGAGGCGCCCCGATGCGCGTTTCGGTTGTTCCCTTCGTCAGGGGGCGTGTTCATTCCACCTCCATTGCTTGTTTATATTGGCACCGAAGGTGCCGTAAAACAGGAAGTGATGCGTGCGTCGTCATAGTGATGAGGACGCCAGCGGGCTCCCGCATCACGTGACATCGGGTAGGGCGGAGATAAGTCCCAACGCCGATGTCACTGTGAGACCAGAGGCCGGCCGGCACCCCCGCCCACCTGTATACACGCAACACATTGTCCTCCATCCATGCAAGTATATACCGTGGTCATCATCCCATATACACGTAGAAAAAGTGGACAGCAGAATAACATATAACAATTCACATAACAAGACATATAGCAGGGACAACAGAGGAAAGGGGAGGGGGGGGGGGACGAGAGAGAGAGGGAGGGGGAGGGGAAGTGTGCCACATGTGAGGATAACAGATTCTGGGCAGAAGACCACGATAAGTACCACGCACAGTAGGGCAAGATATATATATATATATCTCTCTCTCTCCTCTCTTTATTGTGCCAGTGTGGAGGGGGCAAATATAGATCAGATGCATATATTCCATATTTCATGTCTAATGCATCATGATGCCAGGCATATCCTCCTCAGGGTACACCTAGGAGAACACAGCTACATATAATCATACAAACATATACAAAAGCTATATCCACCTTCCACATATATGTTATGGATGACTCCACAAAGAAGCTAATTAGTTGGGGCACATTAACCACATATCACATACATATATATACCGAGGATACATCCACTTCCTGTATGTATGTTCTAGGGGACACCACAAGGAAACCAATTAGTCGGGGCATATTCCATATCCGACACGGTGTCCCCCTCGCACACACACATATATATATATAATGTCCACAATCAGAGTCAACCTTAGTGTCCCCCCCAGGAGAACTACAGTGTATATAGTACACATATTAAAGATAAATACACTAAAGGTAAATATACCTATACAATCCACCCACCAGCCCATGCCTGCCGTATATTGCACCAGACTTAATGTATCCCACACAGCGTATATCAGGTGCACCTTATGGAAGTCAATATAAGCGCGAAGACAGATACAAATTTCAACAAATCCACAAAAACATAGTGCGATCAAATAGAGTCCCCAATACTGCACTGATAGGACCTCAATATGCGCACACAGTCTTCTTAGCTATAATGCTTTGATGTCCCTCGCATCGACTTGTAGTCAACACTCCCTCGTCGTTGTGTCTGGATCCAATGTGACACCACATCTGAGCGATGTGGACGGATAGCACAGAGGACCTTTCCTACGCGTTTCAGATTACACAGAATCCTTCATCAGGGATGGTCCTATGGTGCTAGCTGTTCCATTATATACATATGTTCTTGGTCCTCATTGGCTATCGGTCCACATGAATGTAATTGATTAATTAAAGGCAAAAAGTTCTATTTCGCTGTTGAGACCTTTAGGTCTCAATAAGTCCAGTTTTAAGATCCAGCTGCTTTCAGCTCTTGACATCTGTCTGATAAAGTCAACCTGCCGCTAATGTTTTTGTACTAATTGGATGCCTGTGATTTCGATGTCTTTTAATGACCCATCATATTTGGCTGCAAAATGTTTTGAAAGGGGGTGTCCCTCATATTTATTCCTAATGTTGCGCACGTGCTCCCCTAGTCTTTAATTTAAGGGGTGTATTGTGCGCCCCACATATAACTTTTTGCATGGTCACTTAAGTCCACTTATCATGCCTTTGCTGGTGCAGGTAATAAAATGGGGAATTCAATCCTTAATGGGAAATTCAATATTACCATGAGTAAATGTGGTTTGTTTATTGCTGCGCAGATTTCTACACACAGAACATTTTTTACATGGGTAGAAGCCAGTAGAGACAGAAAAGGGGTTACGAGGCAGGGAAAGGGGTGGAGGTTTTTTATGGATGGGGCGACTATGTTGCCTAGGATCCTGGCTTTTTAAAAATTTTATTTTGGTTTTAAGGAAATCTGATCCCCTATTACCTTATCATCTTTAAGGATATTCCAATGACGTTTAATAATTTTTCTCAGAATATAGGCATTGGCGTTATATGTGGAGATAATTGGAATATCAATTGTAGAATCTACAGGTTCCTGGTGATTGGCTTCTAAATTGTCCAAGAGTTCTGCACGAGATGTTTTTTTGACCTGGTTTCTGGCATCATTTAATAGAAATGGGTCATAGCCTTTGATGAAAAATTTTTCTTGGTGAGGAGGTCCGCTTCCCCGTCATTAGGCTTTGAACAATTTATGTGAAGCCTCAAGTATTGTCTTCTTGGAACGTTTAGGAGCCAGCTTGGGGGATGGCAACTGTCTATATGAATGAAGCTATTAATATCAGTCAGTTTGAAGAAAGTGCGTGTGCATAGTTGGCCTTGATCGATGTAGATGGTTAGGTCCAAAAAGTTGACCTGGTGGGTACTAGTGGTGGCAGATAAAATTGGTTAATGTTAAGATTTATTAAAAATTGGTCAAGGGAGGCTTGATCGCCAGAGCAAATGAATAATACATCGTCGATGAAGCGGCGCCAGAGGTTCGTGTGCAGCATCCCACCCGAGAATATGGCTGTGTGCTCCCACAATGCCCACGTAAAGGTTTGCGTAGCTGGGCGCGAACCTGGTACTCATAGCGGTGCCCCAACGCTGGTTATAATGTTTTTTGTCATACTTAAAATTGTTGTGAGTCAGAATAAAAAGCATACATTCTCCAATAAAATCTATCTGTGTGTCTGGCATAGTACTGAATTCCTTTAGGAAGAATGTGGCTGTTGACACCCTTTTTGGTGTTGAATTATGGTATCTAGAGATGTGACATCCAGAGTCACTAATATATAATGTCTTTCCCATGTAACCTGGTTGAGAAGCTGCAGGGTATGTTTTGTATCCTTTAAATTAGCCGGTAGAAGTGGGACTAGATTTTGTAAATGGCAGTCCACAAATCTAGATAGGTTTGATGTAAGACTTTGTATCCCTGAAATGATTGGTCTGCCTGGTGGGTCAGTTAATGATTTATGGAGATGGTAAAAAATGGCTAATCTGGGCTTTAGAGTATATATATTTATTGGTACTCCTGCTTATTTAGGAAACCTTCCCTCAGCCCTTTGTCTAATAAATTCTTCATTTCGAGGAGGTATTCAGGTGTGTGGTCATTGGGTAAGATTGCATAAGTCTGTCTGTCATTTAAAAGTCTTATAGATTCATTGTGCTCTTGGGTAAGATGAAGCACCACAATGCCCCCACCTTTATCAGCTGGGCGTATGACTATTTGATGTTTGTCTGATAAAGTTGGGATCACCATTCGTTCACCCCCTGTAAGGTTGTATTTAATTTTGGAGCATCTTTTGTCGTTTACCCGATGAATGTCGTCGATAACGTTCTTTTGGAAAGCTTCAAAAGATTCTGAATATTCATTCAAGGGGTGGAAGTTGGATCTGTTTTTCAGAGAGGTGTGATGAAAATTATGGGCAGTAGTGTTTGGTGAGTTTGGGGTATTAGTGGCGTCTTTCTTAATGAAATGTTTTTTAATTGAGAGCTGCTTCATGAATTTTTTGACCCCAATGAATGCTTCGAATTTGTCAAATTTGGTGGCTGGTGCATACTTCAGGCCTTTATTCAGAAGTTTAATTTCATATGGTTTTAATGTGTAGTGACTAACATTGAAGATTGATGACTTATTTGAGCTTACTTTCTGAGATAATATTTTTGTCCTCCCCCCTCCCCCCCCCCCCTGCAGCCCCTTTGGTGTTTTTTTTTTTTGTGGGGCGTTTTGAAAAAAATTTGAGTTAGCCATACGTTTCCGTACCTGTGGGTGTTAGGAGTTGTTGTTATGGGATGTTGAGGCGTTATTCTGACTGGGTGAACTATTGATGGGTTCATCAGATTGGTGTGCTTGTGATGGAAGGGGAGTGTCTCCCAGATTTTCCAGTGCGTCAAATCTATTGTGTGTGGTGATTGGAATTGCAGGGGTCGTAGGGCCCCGTGGTCTTGAAGTAGCTGTATCTGGTGGTCTTTGGGAGGTTTGGGAAGGGCCTTGTGTTGTCTCATGGTCAGAGGTAGGGTAAACGAAGAACCTATCTTCTGAGTTAAATGATTGGGTAGGACTCCCTTCTATTTCATCGATGACTTCATAGGCCTCATGGGTTGGTGTTTGGTTGGGTAGGGATGGATCTGAGACAGCATCTCTACCAAATTTTTTTCATTTCTTTAGAATGATTTCTTTTTCCTTAGTATGGATCCTGGTTTTGATACTGTTGGATAAATTAATGATGTCCGGGTGGTTTTGGTAGGGTTTTATCTCTTGATATAATTTAGATATGTGGGTTTTGCTGTCCATTAAATGTTGTTTCCTATTCTCTATTACAAAAGGTAACTGCCTGTTTGGAGAATGATTTAAACATTGCTTCCCATTCTGTTAATGTGGCTTGGTCCACAATGTCATCAGATAGAGGCTTGGTGACGCAGAGGCCTTTGGGGATAGAGTCATATGGTAAATACCTCTCAAGGGTGGCCACTTCCCACAGGTCCCGCATTTCTTTGAGAAGCAATTGCTCCAAGGTTTTAAGAGATTCCTTAAAACCTTGGAGCATTTTTTGGTTGCTGAGAGATGCTACTGCGCACGTGCGGGTGCCATTTTGCTTAAGGAAAAATAATTTTGGTGCAGCAATATGGCGCCGCGCGCGCGCAGTAGTATCTCTCGGCATTCGAGAAATACTATTGACCAAGCGCGGGCGCCATATTGCTGCAGGCAAGTTTATTTTTCCTGTAGCAAAATGGTGCCCGCGCATGAGCAGTATCATCGGCAAGCAGCAGATGCTACTGCGCACGAGTGGGGGCCATTTTGCTAGACAAAAAAGAAATTTGCCTACAGCAATATGGCCCCACCGCCCACGCTTGCGCAGTAGCATTTCTAGATTGCCGAGAGATGCTAGGGCACATGCACGGCGCCATATTGCTGCACCCAAATTATTTTTCCTCAAGCAAAATGGTGCCCGCACGTGCGCAGTAGCATCTCTCAGCAACCAAAAGATGCTACTGCACATGCACGGGTGCCGGCAGACATATTGGGGGATGTAAATTTTCACTTTTGAACAGAAATTGCAAAGGCAATATTTAAAACAGTAGGCAGGTCACTGAAAGCACAGTGACCTATCAGAGGCCAGAGATAGGCATACATAATGAGAGCACCAGCTACAGCCCCTCCCTAAAGTACCGCCCCAGAGCACGAGCATATCATTATGGCAGAACTGAAAATAAAGATTATAAAAGAACCACTGGACAGATTTCATCAGCAAATGTATCATTTAACTCAGTGTAACAGCGCCCACCTGACAGTGTATGTGGTTTACTAAGCACAATCCTGCTGACAGGTGCACTTTAAGACATTGGTGAGCCTACTGATATTTTGCTAGGCAAAGCCGCTTCAGGAGAAAGCTGGCGGTCTTTTTCCTGAGGTGGCTTTGTTGGCTGTTTTGCCACCGTCATCTTTTTATTATAATTTAAACTATAACTAATGCTAATGCTAACGCTAATTCTTTTAACCACTTTATGGTTTCCTTGAAGTGGTTAAAAGTTGTGAGAGAAGACTGATCATGAGCACAGCATTCGTGTTTTTGCATTGCTGTGCATTATTTTCATTTTGTGTGTCAGGTTTTTGCAGCATTTTCAGATACAATCCCCCTAAAAAAGATGTTGTGTGTACATACCCTAAGACTAGGGCTAGACAGTGCCTTTGGTTGCGACACACGGATCGCATGGCCAAAGATTGCTCTGTCCAGTTGCCACATCCCAGCATAATGCAGGTGCTTGGAGTTGCATTGGGACCCCTAGGATACCGCAATAACCTTAGAGGTTGGAATGTGACCCCATTCACCTGCATTATCCTGCAATGTAGCAGCTGCACAGTGTGATCTTTGGCCATGCAACCTGTGTTAAGGCCAGACTCTTTCGGCTCCATTATAGTCAATGGCCACGCCAGCGCATATGCCCAAATCCTGTTTTGCGGGGGGGGTTCGGACATAAGCTCTGACAGGACCACTGAACATGGGACAAAGCACAGAGGTGAAAGCACCCTAAGTATCCTAAAGTGAGAAAAACAAACAAGTTCATCAGCTTACTGGTGTAGAAGATATATTGAAGCAGGGTGCGGTGCACACAGGGATCATGCTGGCTCCTGAGCTGACACCATGGAAGAAATATTTTTTTGCAGTTGCTGGAGTGGAAAAATCCAGCAACCCAAAGAAATATTAGTCATATATTAAACATCACATTTATTTGGATATGGCTAAAAACAAAGAAAAATTGAAGATAATAAAATAACATGGACACCGGGTCCACGCGTTTCGAGCCACACAGGCTTATTTTATCCTAAAATGACCCTGATTGCAGGTATCCTGGTGATTTTTTTTACATCATTAGTAAAAAAGCTCTTACTATTAATTGCGCTTTAATCAATGCTGAGCTACATCATCATTAATATAATGTTTTTATTGTGTTTCTAGCATTTAGGATAAAATGACAAGGTTAACTAAGTGACTCTAGAGAAAGACTATCATTAGGACCATCAATGTTTTGCAAGTATTATAAAGACACGCAGATATTGTTTTTCAGGGAGAGCATTACCTTCCTATTTTTGTGTAATCTAATTACCAACCACAACTCTATATTTAAAGCATTAAAGCCAGATGGTATTAACCTCTTTAATGTAGAGAATGGTATTCAAGTGAAACAAATGTATAATGAATGCAGTCTGAAAATGTAGCCAGCTACGAGTTACCATTGTGTAGTGGTAAATAATAGATGAAGGCTGCTCTTCATAGCATAATGTTGGAGGTTCTACCTCCATCTATGGACAATAGAGATGGCAGAGATGGCTCATATGGGCAGTTATACATGTAAATGGTTATAATATGACTATAACTATGTGATCTTATGGCTAAGATGAGAACACAAAGTACGATACTTCTCATTCTGTACATTCTGTGATGTAATGTTCTGGTTCAGGGTCTGTTACATAAAGGACCTGTCAGACACAAGAAGGGTATATGACTGGAACAATCTCATGCATGGATTGACACACTTGAGCAAATTCCCAGATTTATAAAAAAATATATTTCTTTAATTATTAATTCCTAACTGTAGCTGTGAATTGACAGAAGATGCTCTAAAGCCTTATGACCAGTTTGCTCATTAGCAGTGTTCGCAAGACAATGTAATTATTATTATTTTTTTTTTACAATTTAATGAAATAATCATATTAATCTGATTTACTGGGATATTTCAGACCATCTTGTGAGAGATGCTAATGTGTAATGGTCAGAGAAGTGAAGCATATTTTCAGCATCAGCATTTTGTTTAATTAATTTCAGGATTTGATAACAAGAACTGGCATACCGCTGTCATCCACATATTAGTAATTGTGCCAAGCTTTGAAGCGGGGGCTACAAAATGGTTCTTTGATCTGCTTACACTATCTGTGTTTTCATCAGCACATTCTGCTGCGCACTGTTCTGTCCCTGGGCGAAAGCTTTGTATGAATTAGCTTGATACGAGCTTGTGTATCTATGTCTCTGTGTATGGATAATTGAGCATGAAGCCCACTAGCTATGTTTTAAAGTGTCTCCATCGCATGCCTTTACAGAATTCCACAGAGAAGGTTTTCTGCCTTATCGAACCAAGAATTGTAATATGATGCATAAAAGGTAAGAAATTAGGGACGCCAGTGTCTTAGAATAAACAGTATTTACACCTGTATTATAGAAATAGGCTGAACATAAGTAAACAAAAAATCAGGACAGTAAATTAATCCACAAAACAATTCAGAGTGAGATGATCCAGAAACTTATCTCAACTAAGCAAGGATTCAGCTATGTAAAATCTGACTATGAAACATCCCCTTTGTATCAGAGTCCCAGTACAAATGATGAACGGTGGTAAAACATAATGATCCTGTACATGTGATTGTTCTTCCACATTCTGACCACATTGCATGCCGCTGTACATTTTAGAGAGATTATTTAGAATAATATATTTTTCTCATAATACAAAGTTCAACATAAGATTCATGGTCAATAAATCGTTAAATATTGTGAGTCAATAAAATATTAATTTTATTTGCAGACATTACTGGACTTTTTTTCTAGTCCAAAAGCCAATGCCCAATGTTTGAATTGCTAACCACTGATCTCATTTTATCCTGTTTGTTCCATTTTTACTTTAATAAATGTTCAAGTTATAACTAGTGTTGAGTGAGCATGCTCGACACTGCTCATTACACGCCCAAGCATCTCACTACTCGGGATGTTCGGCGAGCACCGAGCATTTCCGAGTTACTCGGGCGGGAGCTCGGGTCTCCGCCCTGCACGTTTGGCGCTCTTTACAGAGCCAATGAACATGCAGGGATTGCCAGCCAGTCACCGTAATGCCGCAGCCATGTTGTTTGTGGGCATTACAGTGATTGGCTGGCCGCACAGCGTCACCTCGAATATTTAAAACCTGGCGCCGCCATCTTGGACACAGTCGCTCCGGATCAAACAGTGTAGTGCGAAATAGGTAGTGTAGGGTCTCTAAAGCCTGCCAAATCAAGCAAACAGTCCTTCTCAGGACTAATATCCATCCCAGATATCAGGCAGGCTGTATAGGAGACACAGTGGTTATCCCAGCAAACGCTGCATTACAGTCCTGTGTGCTCCTGTTGGTCAAATTGCTAGACTTATCCCCTGGTCTCAGGGGCCAGGAAAAAATATTTTTTTTTCATCTAAATCCTGTATTTTTTTTTTCCCTCGGTCAGACTGTACAAATACGCGTCTTATTAACCTTTCGGTATTCCACCCCCCCCCCCCCCAAAAAAAAATGTAATGTGTCTGTGACTGTTTAGACACCAATATATCTGTTTAAAAGAGTCTGGTGCAGGCCAGAGAAATAGAACTGTGGTTTTGCAGTTCCACGGGTCAAATCTCCTTTTTATTACCCTTTTTCCATTGATAGTGCGAGTGTAAGCTATTTCACTTCATTTACAATGGGCAAGGCGCGTGGCAAGGGACATGGAACTGGACATTCTGGTGATGGTGCGTGTAGAGGACGTGGCCGTGGCCAAGGTGAAAATGTGCAACATCCGACAGCCACATCTTCTCGCTCCCACTTCTTGACCGAATTACTAGGGAAGCACACTACAACACCAGTATTGAGAACTGATCAGTGTGAACAGGTTATTAATTGGATAGCAGATAATACTTCCAGTTACCTGGGCAACACCACCTCCGGTCTGTCTTCCACACGGTCAACTCTTAGTAGCCGTGAGTCTCGACCGCATACTCCTCCTCACCCTGATGCTCCTTCCTCCCACCATGCTGAGTGTTGTCAGACAGCAACTGATCCCACACTTGGACACTCTGAAGAGATGTTCACTGGTCCATTTCCATATTTGTGCCCCTCACCTGCTCCGCTTGAAGTGGTGGAAGAGGAGATCCCAGGTAGCGATGCCCAAATATTTGAACAGCCACGGCCACAGGAAGTCGACGCTGGCAATTTGTCACATGAGGTGGACGATGACGAGGCACAATTGCCAGGAAGTGAGGAGGAGGATCATGGTGCGCAAGTGGAAGAGGAGGAGGTGGTGGATGATCTAGTAACTGATCCAACGTAGCAGGAGGACATGCAGAGCGAGGCCAGCAGCACACAGGGGGAGGGAGGCAGAGTACCCCAACAGGCAGGAAGAAGCAGTGTGGTGGCCGCACACAGAAGGCAGGCAACAGTTCCCCGTAACACCAACACGAGGGACTTTGCCAGTACAACCGGTAGGTCTTCCAGAGTCTGGAATATTTTTAAAGACTCTGCTGATAACCCCAAAAAGGCCATTTATACCACCTGCCATGACAGCATCAGCAGTAGTGACAAAACTACCAGCTTGACCACCACCAGCATGATCAGGCACATGGCAGCAAAGAACCCGACTTTATGGGGCAAACCCCAGGGTCCACGACCAGTGTCAGCGGGTGTCACCACTGCTTCTTCCGCTGTTGTGCGTGTAATAGAACCCCCTGTTGTGCGTGCAAGGCAATCCCCTGTCCATACTGCATGCAAAGATGCCCCCTCCTCTCAGTCTTCACTTGTTATGGCAGTTTCTCAAGAAACAGCATCAACGTCCACGTCCCACCGCAGCGTTCAATTGTCCATATCCCAGAGCTTTGAACGAAAGCGCAAATTCGCAGCCAATGCCCCACAGGCCACAGTCCTAAATTCGCACATTTCACGACTGCTTGCGTTGGAAATGCTGCCTTTAAGGCTGGTGGAGACGGAATCCTTCCGCAACCTTATGGCGGTGGCCGTCCCTCGGTACTCTGTCTCCAGCCGACACTATTTTGCCCGGTGTGCCATCCCCGCACTACACAAGCACGTGTCCCAAAACATCTGCCATGCCCTCAACAACGCAGTTACTGGGAGAGTCCACCTGACAATGGACCTGTGGACAAGTGCTTGTGGCCAGGGACGGTACATCTCCCTGACGGCACACTGGGTAAACATAGTGGAAGCCGGGACCCAGTCAGACCTTGGGACGGAACACATCCTCTCCACACCGAGAATTGCGGGCCCTATGTCAGTCAGAGTGCCCCCACAGTGTACAGCTCCTGCGCATCATCCTCCTCCTCATGTTCAGCCTCCATCTCAGATATCACCACATCAGTTACAAGCTGGAAGCACTGCAGTACTGCCTCAGTCAAGCGGCAACAGGCTGTGCTGAAACTCATAAGCTTAGGTGATAAACCTCACACTGCTTGTGAGTTGTGGACAGCTGTGAAAGAGCAGGCAGATCCGTGGCTGAGACCGCTGAACCTACATCCAGGCATGGTCGTGTGTGACAATGGCCGTAACCTGGTGGCGGCTCTGAGGCGAGGCGAGATCACACACGTACCATGCCTGGCTTATGTGCTTAACCTCGTGGTTCAGCGGTTTCTTAAATCGTACACCGAGTTGCCAGATCTGCTCGTCAAAGTACGCCGCCTGTCAGCTCATTTTCGCAAGTCGGCTACAGCTTCCGCCGCCCTTGCTGTGTTGCAGCAGCGTTTGTAGCTTCCGGCACACCGACTGGTGTGTGATGTCCCCACACGTTGGAACTCTACCCTCCACATGTTGCAAAGGATTTGTGAGCAGAAGAGAGCAGTTGTGGAGTACCAGCTGCAACAAGGCCATCGATATTCAGGTCAAACTCCACACATAAGACCTCAGGAGTGGATCTGGATGTCTGACATATGTACCATCCTGACAAACTTTGAGGAGGCCACCAAGATGGTGAGTGGCGATGACGCCATCATTAGCGTCAGCATCCCACTTGTCTGTCATTTGCAACGCTCTCTGCAGAGAATTAAAGAGGAGGCATTGCAGCCAGAGTATGATGAGATGGATCAAGAACCCGTAATGGCCGATTGCACACAGCCCAGCCTCATCTCATCCCAATGTGCATTGGGGGACAATGAGGGAGAGGAGGAGGAGGAGGAAGAACAGGAGCTGATATCATGCGCTGTAGACGGTAGTACCTGTACAACTGTCATACCGTCGGTTCAGCGTGGGTGGCCTGAGGACAGGGGGGAGGAGGAGGAGGAGGAGAGCATGGTCAGTCGTCATCTTGGTGAGGACACGGAAGTCTTGCCCGCTACCAGTCTGGCACGCATGGCTGACTTTGTTACGCTGCCTTAACCGTGACCCTCCCATTGTCAAAATGTTGGGTGACAGTCATTACTGGTTGGTGACACTTTTAGACCCCCGCTACAAGGAGAACTTTCACTCTCTTATTCCTGAGGTGGAGAGGTCTACAAAAATGGGGCAGTACCAGAAGGCCCTTGCTGCAGAACTGTTAAAAAAAAAATATTCCCTTCTGAACACGCTAGCGGCAGAGGTCACAGTTCATTGACCAACCAAGGCGTACAGGCGAGAGAGACGCAACTCCAAACTAGCAGAGGCAGGGGAACACTGTCAACATTCTGGGACAGTTTTCTGAGACCCGCCCAGCTTACACGCCCTGAGGCGTGGGGTACTCTCAAAAGAAGTGGAAAGTTTCAAAAGATGGTGAGGGAGTACCTTGCCGACCGTACCAGCGTCCTCCGTGATTCCTCTGTGCCTTTTAATTATTGGGTATCCAAGCTGGACACTTGGAATGAACTCGCTCTGTACGCCTTGGAGGTCCTGGCTTGCCCTGCCGCTAGCGTGTTATCGGAGCGTGTTTTTAGTGCCGCTGGGGGAATTATAACTGATAAGCGCACTCGCCTGTCAACTGACAATGCTGACAAGCTGACCCTTATCAAAATGAACAAGGGCTGGATTGGGCCCTCATCACCACCAAATGACAGCAGAGTATCATAAAGTCAAATCCACTGTGTTATTTTGGGAGGTGTATTCCCATGCACCGCTTCACACCCACACATGGGTATACATGGGTATATGCTTCCTCATTTCGGCTGTATTTTGCTCTTCTCCTTATCCTCCGCCTCCACCACCACTATACCACCAGGGTGACCGTGGTCCTTGTTGCCAGCATTGCAAGTTCCTCCGTCCTAATTTTTGGCAGCTTTTGCTTGGAAGGCATAGGCAAAGATTATGGGAGAACCACTCCCCAATAATGGGAATAATGTCTTGTTAAGCTACTGCAACCTCCACGTCTCTTCCAAGGGGCATTAAAACCGTCTTGTTAAGCTACTGCGACCTCCACATCTCTTCCAAGGGGCATTAAGACCGTCTTGTTAAGCTACTGCCACCTCCACCACTTTTCCCAGGGGCATTAAAACCGTCTTGTTAAGCTACTGCGACCTCCACGTCTCCCACCACTTTTCCCAGGGGCATTAAAACCGTCTTGTTAAGCTACGGCAACCTCCACCACTTTTCCCAGGGGCATTGATATTGTCTTTTTATTCCACTGCGACCTCCACCATTCTTCCAAGGGGCATTAAAACCGTCTTGCTAAGCTACTGCGACCTCCACCACTTTTTCAAGGGGCATTGATATTGTCTTTTTATTCCACTGCGAACTCCACCATTCTTCCAACGGGCATTGCATTTCCTCCTAATTTTAGTCAGCTTTTCCTTTTCAATGCATAGGCGAACACTAAGGGAGACCCACTACCCAATAATGGGTAGAAGGTGTTTAATATGCTGTAATCCACGTCTGTTTCAAGGGGCATTGCAGTTCCTCATAATTTTTGGAAAGCCTTTCATTAACTGCTTAGGCCAACAGTGCGCAGGAGACCCAGTTGCTATATTTGGAAAAAACGGTTTAGTTAAGGCCTTCTGACCTCCATGTCACTTCCAAGGGGCATTGGAGTGCCTCGAAATTTTGGTAGGCATTGCACTCACTGCATGTCCTATAACTGTGTTGCCGAACCACTCCTTTTGGTACAGAAACATATCCTACAAGACATATGTGGTTGACTGGCCTGATATTGATGTGAATGGTCCCTGTTCCTCCTGCTCTTTCTCCTTTGCCACCACCTCATCCATCATTCATCACCTGAAGCTTTGTTTTAACGAGAGTCATAGAACTGGGATAGTAGCAGGAAAACATCCAGCAATCCTCGGAGGAGGTAGGATATGCGCCAAAACGCTGACCACCTCAGGCCTAGCCGCTACTACATACATGCGCTTGCATTCCAAGAAAACAAAGCAGATGCTAACTTCTATCATCATCATCATGCTCCTCACCTTGGCTCTCTCAACTCCCCTGATGGAGAAGCCAGGGCCCACCGGAGGAGTCTGGTTCTCTGGTGGGCTCGTCCAATGCTGCCCTAAAGCAGGCCGAGATAAGAAAAGTGTGGGGGGGGAAGTTCCAAGGAGAAATAGGGGCAGCTGGGGACCGTTTGTGGACACCCGGCCGCGGGGCGGCTGTGGACCGAGTATGGACACCAGGCCGCCGACTCAGCCATGACATGGTGGCCGGGGTCTGCCTCCACATGCCTAAAAGGCCCAATTTCAAGTGCAAGCAAGCTAGCAGTATGGTATTGCAGCCTGGGGGTGGGTGGGTGTCAGGTTGCACACTTACGCTTGCATTCCAAGAAAACAAAGCAGATGCTAACTTTCATCATCATCATGCTCCTCACCTTGGCTCTCTCAAATCCCCTGATGGAGAAGCCAGGGCCAACCGGAGGAGTCTGGTTCTCTGGTGGACTCGTCCAATGCTGCCCTAAAGCAGGCCGGGCTAAGAAAAGTGTGGGGGGAAGTTCCAAGGAGAAATAGGGGCGGCTGGGGACCGTTTATGGACACCCGGCTGCCCCCAGGCGGCTGGGGACCGTGTGGGGGCAGCTGGGGACCGAGTATGGACACCCGGCTGCCCCCTTGCAGCTGGGGACCGAGCATGGACACCCGGCCGCCGACGCAACCATGACATGGTGGCTGGCGTCTGCCTCCACATGCCTAAAAGGCCCAATTTCAAGTGCAAGCAAGCTAGCAGTATCGTATATTGCAGCCTGGGGGTGGGTGGGGGGCAGGTTGCACACTTACGCTTGCATTCCAAGAAAACAAAGCAGATGCTAACTTCTATCATCATCATCATGCTCCTCACCTTGGCACTCTCAACTCCCCTGATGGAGAAGTCAGGGCCCACCGGAGGAGTCTGGTTCTCTGGTGGGCTCGTTCAATGCTTCCCTAAAGCAGGCTGGGCTAAGAAAAGTGTGGGAGGGAAGTTCCAAGGAGAAATAGGGGAGGCTGGGGACTGAGTATGGACACTTGGCCACCCCCTGGTGGCTGGGGACTGAGCGTGGACACCCCGCCGCCGGGCGGCTGGAGACTGAGTATGGATACCTCGCTGCTGAAGCAGCCATGAGGTAGTGGCCAGCTTTGGCCTCCTCCAAACAAAAAGGCCCCATTTCAAGTGCAATCTATCAGTATGGTATTGCAGCCTGGGGGTGGGTGGGTGGCAGGCTGCATACTTGCGCTTGCATTGCAAAGAATGGGGGAGGAACAATTGAACACTGCCCTGGGACAAGGACTTGCATGGGGATAGTTGCAAGTCTGCATCTTCTGATGCGGCAAGGATCACTTCTGATGGGCACACTTTTAGGCAGTGACCTGGGTGTCAGAGATGCTTCCAGGGGTCTTCCCCATGCTGTTCCCATGTCTTTTCAGCACTGTATGCATGTGTCACACAGCACATGGCCTGATAAGATTGTAAAATGTTAAAATGACATTTCCCGGTGAATGCATTTGTCACGGTTGAAAGCAATACAAAAGTGCAAAAACGCATAAAAAATGCTACTTGTGAATATAGCCCAAGGTGTGGAGGAGTATTTTTGTTTTTGGTTATTTATTTTACCTTATACACAAGTCTTTGCCCTGGAAAGGAAGTTCCTTAACATATTTCACAGGAAAACCGTTTCAGTTTCGTTTTTGAACGTTTTATTGTGATCCCATAAAAGTGGCTTAATAGCTCTGACCACATTGTTGACAGCAGTGACCTGGGGTTCAGAAATGCTTCCTGTCAGATCAGTCAGTCCTGTCAGATCAGTCAGTCCTGTCAGATCTGTCAGTCCTGTCAGATCTGTCAGATCTGTCAGTCCTGTCAGATCTGTCAGTCCTGTCAGATCAGTCAGTCCTGTCCTGTCAGATCAGTCAGTCCTGTCCTGTCAGATCAGTCAGTCCTGTCCTGTCAGATCAGTCAGTCCTGTCCTGTCAGATCAGTCAGTCCTCTCCTGTCAGATCAGTCAGTCCTGTCCGGTCCGTTCAGTCCAGTCAGTCCAGTCCGGTCCGTTCAGTCCAGTCAAAAAATATAAAAATAAAATGGCCCGTCAGACTTATACTGCAGAAGAGGTGTATGCCCTGCTGTGTTCTGATAGTGATGACCGTGCAATCTCAGATGGAGATATGGATTTTGAGGGCTTTAGTAGCGGTGACACTGAGAGCTCAGAAATGAGCAGTGATTCTGGTCCATCCTCAAGCCCAAGGACCAGTACAGCAATAGGGGCAAATAGCGCTACTGGAGAAACGTCTCCAAATCAGGGAACACTGCCCAGTACAAGCGCTGTCCCTGCTACTAGTGAATTGGCGCACGCCAGTGTACAAGGGGCTTTGCCACATGATCTAGCATTTCCCAGATGGGAGGCTTTGGATTCGGCTGCTCCATTCAGCCCTGATTTCAACGCCACTCCTGGTATAAATGTGGAGGTGGAAGATTTTGGACCAATTCATTTTTTTAATTTGTTTTTTACAGACAGCTTGCTAGAGCATATTGTCGTGCAAACAAATTTATAAGCATCCCAATTCATAAGCCAGAATCCCCGATCTTACTATGCTAGGGCAAATTTATGGACACCAACTAATGTCCCGGAAATAAAAAAATTTTTAGGACTTACATTTGCCATGGGGCTTGTTAAAAAACCGAGCATTCGATCCTACTGGTCCAACCACCCTGTTCAAGCCACCCCTATGTTTTCAGTCGTTCTGCCTAGGACCCGTTATGAAATGCTCATGCGGCTTTGGCATTTTAACGACAATAGTCAATGCCTGCCCAGAAATGCCCCAGAACATGACAGGTTATATAAAATTAGACCCATCATTGAAAATTTGTCAGAAAAATTCTTAAGGCTCTACACCCCAACACAAAATATTTCTATAGATGAGTCCCTTGTAAAATTCAAAGGAAGACTGCACCTCAAGCAATTTATCCCATCTAAAAGGGCAAGGTTTGGAATAAAGATCTATAAAATGTGCGAAAGTTCAACCGGATACACATCCGCTTTTTGCATATACGAGGGGAAAGAGAGCCAACTAAACCCACCAGGATGCCCTACTTATCTGGGGACATCTGGAAAAATTGTTTGGGAGCTGATAAGTCCATTTTTTCAAAAAGGCTACAATCTATATGTGGACAATTATTACACCAGCATACCCCTATTTAAAAGTCTGGTTGAACACAACATCGGGGCTTGTGGGACCATTCGTAAAAACCGTCAGGGGTTTCCACAGCCATTGGTCAACCAAAAGTTCCAAAAGGGGCAGTCAGGGGCTGTACGCAACGGAGAGCTGCTTGCCCTGAAATATAGGGATAAGAGGGATATTTTTGTCCTCAGCTCGATCCACACAGATGCCACAAGGGCCATTGTAGAACTAGGATCCACCACTCCGAAGCAAAAACCTGTGTCAGTCATTGACTACAACAAACACATGGGGGGTGTGGACCTTGCAGACCAGGTTCTACAGCCATACCAGTTATCAAGAAAGTCCTATACCTGGTATAAAAAGTTGGTTATTTATTTGTTTCAGGTGGCCACATACAATTCTTTTGTGTTGTACAAAAAAGCAGGAAATTCAGATCCTTTTCTTGATTATCAAGAAAAGGTAATTGAAAATCTTGTCTTTCAAAGTGTTAGCCCCGCTCATCCATTAGAATCTGAGGATGTGAAAAGGCTCACTGAGCGACATTTTATTGCACTTATTCCAGCAACGGAAACAAGAAGGAACCCCCAGAAAAGATGTCGTGTATGTACTAAGAGAGGAATGAGGCGTGATACCCGCTACTATTGCCCACAATGCCCATCATTGCCAGCCTTATGCGTCACTGACTGCTTTAAAATCTTCCACACAGAACCACGTTTTTAAACTGTAAAAATGTATCCCAATTTGTCATTCAAACATTTGGTTCATTTAGTGAATAACACATTCGAGTAGAGCTCACTTAATTTCCAGCGGGGGTTCTCCAGAATCGAAACCTTCCATTGCGTGCTTGTTTCTGGAAATCATCCATTGAGTTAAAATGGTCACTAAACCCATAGATGAATTCCCAGAGGGGTGTCATTTCCAAAATGGGGTCACTTGTTGGGGGTTTCCTCTGTTTAGACACCTCAGGGGCTCTCCAAATGCAACATGGCGTCCGCTATCGATTCCAGTCAAATTTCCATTCCAAAAGTCAAATGGCACTCCTTTACCTTCCAAGCCATGCCGTGCGCCCAAACAGTGGCTTTGCACCACATATCGGGTATCAGCGTGCTCAGGAGCAATTGCACAACACATTTTGGGGTCCATTTTTTCTGGCTGCCCTTGTGAAAATTAAAAATTTGAGGTTAAAGTAGCAGTTTTGTGAAAAAAAGTTAAATGTTCATTGTTTTCTTCCACATTCCAAAAATTCCTGTGAAGCACCTGAAGGGTTAATAAACTTCTTGAATGTGGTTTTGAGCACCTTGAGGGGTGAAGTTTTTAGAATGGTATCACTTTTGGGTATTTTCTGTCATAAAGGCCCCTCAAAGTCACTTCAAATAAGATGTGGTCCCTAAAAAAATGTTTTTGTAAATTTTGTTGTAAAAATGAGAAATCGCTGGTCAACTTTTAACCCTTATAGCTTCCTAACAAAAAAAAAATTTTGGTTCCAAAATTGTGCTGATGTGAAGTAGACATGTGGGAAATGTTATTTATTAACTATTTTGTGTGACATATCTCTCTGATTTAAGGGCATGAAAATTCAAAGTTTGAAAATTGCAAAATTTTCAAAATTTTCGCCAAATTTCCGATTTTTTCACAAATAAACGCAAGTGATATCGAAGAAATTTTACCACTATCATGAAGTACAATATGTCACGAAAAAACATTCTCAGAATCAGGGGAATCCGTTGAAGCGTTCCAGAGTAATTACCTCATAAAGTGACAGTGGTCAGAATTGAAAAAATTGGCCTGGTCACGAAGGCAAAAACAGGCTCGGGCGCGAAGTGGTTAAGTGTTCCCTTTATTTTTTTGAGCAGTGTACTTTGTCACTGCCAAGCTCCGTAACAACCAAAGACAAACTAGCTGCCATCACCAATCATTTAAACAGGCCAATTGGACACCCGTTAATGGTAATTTGGGACCTCACGGGGCTTCTGGGGTGCAGTTTATAGAGCAAGAGGAATGAAGCTATTAAATTTATTATATTTAATCCAACAATTAGGTAGTGTTTATAAAAATATACGAAAGATGTTACAAAGGGGATAAGACAATACAGTATTTACAGTTACATAAAAATAAAAGGGATAAATAAAAGAAAATTACTGGACCTGTTGTCATTGGAATGGTGAAGATCTTGCCGAGGGGTGCACTCCGATTAGGAAATGGTGCAGTCCCAGAGCGAGCTGTATTTCCCAGTACTAAACAACGACTCTATGTCAGAATCTGCTTTTACCAGGTAAGAGTAACTCCCCTTATGACCTCACATGGGGGCCAGTAAGTGAGATGCGGTTCGGTTTCCAAAAATTATGAGTTTACCATTCTAAAGGATATCTTCCCCCACTGAAGGTCCCAGATGAGAGATATTAATGCCATAATTCCTATCATAATTTTAGCTTTCTATAGATAAGAGACATAGCATAACAACTTTATCCATCTGGCCAATATTAATTTGGGACTGATACGCAGACCACACAGTGATGCAAGTAAATTCATTGTGTTCACCACTGCCCACGATACCGAAAGTATGGTTCCCATAACTATAGTACCTACATTGGTCACAAAAAAACAATATTCATATCTGGTGCTATCCTGGCTGCTTGTAGTTTTTTGAAAGAACACTTTTCACAGGCGTGAAAAGTATCCCCACACAGCCTGTTGCTTCCTGCTCTCTATCAGATAACCTATTTCAATTGCGGGGTTAGGGTTAATTGAGCCAAAGGAGTGTTAGTTTTTTTGTTTTTTGTTTTCTCTTATTTGTGAGTTGGCTCTTTTTTCATTCACAATTGATAATGAAGCCATGCTTAAATGGGGGGACCCTGATAAATGATGTGGGGTCCCTCTATTTTTAATAATCAGCTAAGGCAAAGTAGACAGCTGGGGGCTGATATTAATAGGCTGGAAAGGGCCATGGATACTGGCCCCTTCTCAGCCTAATAAGCCACCCCAGAAATGGCGCATTAGATGCCCCAATTCTGGCACTTAATCTCAGCTCTTTCCGATTGCCCTGGTGTGGTGGCAATCGGGGTAATGGGATTGTGGGGTTGATGTCAGCTGTGTAATGTCTGCTGACATCAAGTTCACAGATTAGTAATGGAGAGGCATCTATCAGACACCCCCATTACTAATCCAGTAAGTAAAAAAAGAAGAAAACATACCAAAAAAAAATCTTTGAAAAAAAAACTCCCTAACAATTTCCCTCTTCCCCCATTTATTAAAAAAAATAATAATCCACAGGGTCCGCTGTAATCCATAATATGGAGGTCCCACGATGATCCCAGTCTTCTTCATCCAGTTTATGAAGCTCTATTCGAAGAACGCAGCTCCATAGACTGGAGCAGCAGCCACTGCCTGGTCTGATGCTGTACTACGCGAGACCCTGCTGCTGTGAACTGAAGTGACGTCAGTAAGGTCACCTCAGTTCATAGTGGCCAGTTCTCACGATGCGCAGCGCTGGTGCTGGACTGATGGACGACTGTTCATCAGTCCGGCACTAGCGATGCGTAACGTGATAACTAGCTGCTGTGAACTGAGGTGATGTCTGTAAGGTCACCTCAGTTCATAGCAGCCGCTTCTCACGATCTGCAGCAGTCATTCATCAGTCCAGCTGTTAGAACCCTCCTGTTTGTTTTTTCCATCTTGTGTTTTGCGGTCACGTGGCCATCTGCCTTTATATTCCAGCTCCGCCCTTTTGGCAGTGCTGGAATTCAGTGTTGTTTGACTGTTTTGCTAGCCAGGTGCTTCTGTGTCTATCTCTGTCAGTTTTCTTGGTCCTTCTGAGACCTCTAGTACCTTTTTGTCAGTTTATCTTTTGTGTTCTGCAACAACTTTCTCTGTTCAGGAGGTGTCCCATTTTTGTTCCAGTCCTTAGTTCTTTTAGGGACCTCTTCCCTTTATGCTATAGGTCTTCGTTCAGACTAGCCGAGGATTAAGGCGGGTCTGTTTGCAAGGAACAGGCAGCCCGCTACATCGTAGGGATTCAGCTTAGTCTTACTATAGGGATAGCTTTCCCCTTTCTTTCCTTAGTACTTGTTGCAGATCAAAACAGTAAGTAAAGCCCCAAAAAAACCTAAAAGGAAAGAAATCCGGGGATCAGTATGGCTTCTGTCCAGGATTTGGCTCAACGCTTGCAGGGATTGTCTCTGGAGGTGGCCGAGCTCCAGCAACATGTGAGTAGCTGTTCTGGAGCGCATTTTGTGAACCCAAGGTAGGACTGCCTGATGTTTTATAAGGTAAACAGCAAGTTTTTTTTTTCTTTAAAAATGCTTGTTATATTTTTGTTTGAGACCAAGGTCCTCTGGGAATGAATCACAGCGCATTGGTTTTATTATGTCACTTTTGTGCAATGAACCACAAGGGTGGGCCTTTTCTCTCCAACCTAATGATCCATGCTTAAGGTCGGTAGAAGAATTTTTTCTGCTATGGGTCTATTATATGACGATCCTGATCGAATCTCATCTGCTGAGGCAGAACTCAGGCGTTTGAATCAGGGGTCAGGTGCTGTTGAAAATTATTGCGCACACACTTCAGAAGGTGGGCTTCAGAAGTCAAATGGAATGATCCTGCTCTGAAATGTCTATTTCTTGTTGGTCTGAGTGAAAGGGTTAAGGATTTGCTAATTGCATTCCCCGCACCTGAGACTCTGCAGGATGCCATGCAATTAGCTGTTCGTGTGGATAGGAGGATGAGATATAGGCAGAATGAGGTAAAGACTCCTGTAATGTCAGGTCCTAGTCCCCAGAAAATCTGCTCAGACGGCGAAAAAAACGATGGCGGTTGGGGCGATGTCGCTCCGCTGACAGGAAAGAGACCAGAAGTTCGCTGAGGGATTGTGTCTTTATTGTGGTAAAGCTGACCATTTGATTAAGTATTGTGAGCTTCGTTTAAGTAAAGAAAAAAAAAAGGTCAGGTAGGCCCGTATAGCTTGTTTAAGCTCTGCAGAAGTATTTCTTTCAGGGAGTACTACTTTGCAGGAAAATTTGATTGAATTTCAGGTATTTGTGGATTGTGGTTCAACACTTAATGCGATTGATAAAGGGTTTTTGGAAAAACTTAAATTGAAATCCAAACCTTTGTCATCACCTCTGTGATTGCTATTGATAACACTCCCTTGAAATATATTATTCACAAGGTTGCTGCATTTCCCCTCACTATCAATGGACTTCACCAAGAAATTTTGGACATGGTTGTATTAAATAATTTACCCTCTCCGGTCATTCTAGGATTGCCTTGGTTAAAACTGCACAATCCTTTGCTGGACTGGTCTACTAAAATGATAAAGTCTTGGAGTCCGAAGTGCTATGATAAATGTTGTAATGGTCGCATTGCGGCTGTGGAAAAAAGGGAATTACCTGTACTTATTCAAGATTTTTGGAGGGTTTTTTCGGAGGAGGACTCACAAGTTTTACCTCCTCATAGGGATTATGATTGCACCATTGAGTTTGTTCCATGAGCTACTCTTCCCAAGCGTCGCTTGTTTAATCTGACTATCCCTGATAGAAAGGCCTTGGAGGAGTACATACAGACTAGCCTGGCTGCTGGTCACATTAGACCTTCTAAGTCGCCTGTGGCAGTTGGATTTTTCTTTGTTAAAAAAAGGACGGGGGTTTATGTCCATGTCTGAATTTTCGTGAAATTAATAAGATTACAGTACGCAATTCCTACCCATTGCCGTTAATTCCTGACTTGTTTAACCAGTTAGTGGGGGCCAAGTGGTTCTCTAAGATTGATCTCCGGGGGGCATACAATTTGTTACAAGTGAAGGAGGGTGATGAATGGAAAACTGCTTTTAACACTCCGGTAGGTCATTTTGAGAATCTGGTGATGCCTTTTGGTCTTACCAATGCACCTGCATTTTTCAGAACCTTATTAATGACATCCTGAGACCTTTGATTGGTAAGAATGTGGTTGTGTATTTAGATGACCTTTTGATTTAGTCGCCAGATCTGGAGTCCCATTGGCAGAGTGTATGTGAAGTTTTGCAGTTATTGAGTGATAATTCACTCTTTGCTAAGCTGGAGAAATGTGAGTTCGCTGTGCAGAAAATTATTTTTTTGGGCTACATTGTCTCCAGCGAGGGCTTTGAGATGACCCTGTGAAGGTTCAGGCTGTGCAGGAATGGCCTAGGCCTATTGGTTTGAAATCTATACAGAGATATTTGGGTTTTGCCAATTATTACAGGAAATTCATTAAGAATTTTTCTGTATTTGTTAAGCCTCTAACCGATGTCACCAGGAAAGGTGCGAATACGGTCCAGTGGACTACTGAGGCCATTGAAGCCTTTAAGTATCTCAAAGACAGGTTCAGTTCTGCCCCTATCCTTATGCAGCCTGATGAGATCAAGCCTTTTTTTGGTTGAGGTCGATGCTTCATTGGTGGGGGTCAGAGCAGTTTTGTCTCAGGAGAACAGGGATGGAGTACATCCTTGTGCCTTCTTTTCGAAAAAAATTTCGGAAACCAAACTGAATTATGATGTTGGAAATTGGGAGTTGCTGGCTATTAAACTCGTGTTTGAACATTGGCGTCATTTTTTGGAAGGCGCTAGATTTCCTATTCAGGTTTTCACAGATCATAAGAATTTGATCTATCTGGATGCTGCCAAGCGGTTGAATGCCTGTCAAGCTAGGTGGGCACTTTTTTTTTTCTCGGTTTCATTTTTCTGTTACCTTTATCCCTGGTACTAAGAATGTTAAAGCCGATGCTTTATCTCGCAGCTTCTCTCCTACGGTTGGTGCCGAGGAGGTGGAGAGCATTTTACAGAAAGGAGTGGAGGTGGCGGCATTGAATTCCGTTTTGGAGAATGGGATTCTGAAAGCTCAAGATGAAGCTCCATCTAACACTCCCCATGGGAAGTTGTTCATGCCTAGAACCTATAGGAGAGATTTGTTTGTGGAGTGTCATGAGTCTCGGTTGGCCGGTCATCCAGGAATTTCTGGGACTAAGAGACTTATCAGTCGCAGTTTTTGGTGGCCTGGATGGCAGAAAGAAGTCATCAAGTGGGTGCGTCAATGTACTGTGTGTGCTAGGTCAAAGGCTTCACATACTCCTGCTGCAGGGTTGCTTTGCCCTCTGGAGGTTCCTAGTGCGCCTTGGACGCATCTCACAATGGATTTTATTACTGATCTGCCTGTGTCCGAGGGTTCTACTGTCATCTGGGTGGTCGTGGACCGTTTTAGTAAGATGTGTGATTTGGCTCCATTTATTAAGTTGCCCTGCGCCAAGACACTCGCTAAGGCGTTTGTTAAGGAGATTGTCAAGCTTCATTGCGTTCCCACGGATATTGTTTCTGATAGAGGACCTCAGTTTGTGGCTCGCTTTTGTTTGTTTTTTTGTGGCAGGTTGGGAGTCCATTTGTCATTTTTGTCTGGGTATCATCCTGAGTCTAATGGAAAGACTGAATGAAAGAACCAGGATGTACAGTGGTGGCCAAAAGTATTGGCACCCCTGCAATTCTTGTCAGATAATACTCAGTTTCTTCCTGAAAATGATTGCAATCACAAATTCTTTGGTATTATTATCTTCATTTAATTTGCTTGCCAGGAAAAAACACAAAAGAGAATGAAGCAAAAATCAAATCATTGATCATTTCACACAAAACTCCAAAAATGGGCCAGACAAAAGTATTGACACCCTCAGCCTAATACTCGGTTGCACAACCTTTAGCCAAAATAACTGCGAACAACCGCTTCCGGTAACCATCAATGAGTTTCTTACAATGCTCTGCTGGAATTGTGGACCATTCTTCTTTGGCAAACTGCTCCAGGTCCCTGATATTTGAAGGGTGCCTTCTCCAAACTGCCATTTTGAGATCTCTCCACAGGTGTTCTATGGGATTCAGGTCAGGACTCATTGCTGGCCACCTTAGAAGTGTTTTGGGTCATTATCCTGCTGGAAGACCCATGACCTCTGAGGGAGACCCAGCTTTCTCACACTGGGCCCTACATTATGCTGCAAAATTTGTTGGTAGTCTTCAGACTTCATAATGCCATGTACACGGTCAAGCAGTCCAGTACCAGAGGCAGCAAAGCAACCCCAAAACATCAGGGAACCTCCACCATGTTTAACTGTAGGGACCATGTTCTTTTCTTTGAATGCCTCTTTTTTTTCCTGTACACTCTATGTTGATGCTTTTTCCCAAAAAGCTCTACTTCTGTCTCATCTGACCAGAGAACATTCTTCCAAAACTTTTTAGGCTTTCTCAGGTAAGTTTTGGCAAACTCCAGCCTGGCTTTTTTATGTCTCGGGGTAAGAAGTGGGGTCTTACTCGGTATCCTACCATACAGTCCCTTTTCATTCAGACGTCGACGGATAGTACGGGTTGACACTGTTGTACCCTCGGACTGCAGGGCAGCTTGAACTTGTTTGGATGTTAGTCGAGGTTCTTTATCCACCATCCGCACAATCTTGCGTTGAAATCTCTCGTCAATTTTTCTTTTCCGTCCACATCTAGGGAGGTTAGCCACAGTGCCATGGGCTTTAAACTTCTTGATGACACTGCGCACGGAAGACACAGGAACATTCAGGTCTTTGGAGATGGACTTGTAGCCTTGAGATTGCTCATGCTTCCTCACAATTTGGTTTCTCAAGTCCTAAGACAGTTCTTTGGTCTTCTTTCTTTTCTCCATGCTCAATGTGGTACACACAAGGACACAGGACAGAAGTTGAGTCAACTTTAATCCATGTTAACTGGCTGCAAGTGTGATTTAGTTATTGGCAACACCTGTTAGGTGCCACAGGTAAGTTACAGGTGCTGTTAATTACACGAATTAGAGAAGCATCACATGATTTTTCAAACAGTGCCAATACTTTTGTCCACCCCGTTTGTTAGGTTTGGTGTGGAATTATATCCAATTTGGCTTTAGGACAATTCTTTTTGTGTTTTTTCATTGAAGACAAATTAAATGAAGATAATAATACCAAAGAATTTGTGATTGCAATCATTTTCAGGAAGAAACTGAGTATTATCTGACAGAATTGCAGGGGTGCCAATACTTTTGGCCACCACTGTAGAACAGTTTTTGCGTTGTTTTGTGGCGGACAATCAAGAGGTGTGGTCTGAGTTTCTGCCTCTCGCAGAATTTGCTCTTAACAATCATACATCCACCTCAGCTGGGTGTTTTCTTTTTTTGTTGTGCTGGGAGACATCCGTCTTTTGGTTCGTTCTCCAAATTGTTGGAATTTTTCCGGTGATTTGGAGAGAGTTTGGACTAATGCACGTTCCAACCTTCAAGAGGCTAACAAGAAGTCCAAGAAGTATTTTGACAGGAAACGTAAGGAGGTTTTGTTTACTGTGGGTGACATGGTTTGGTTGTCCTCAAGGAACTTGCGGTTGATTATTCCCTCTAAAAAACTGGGTCATAAGTTTGTGGGTCCATTTAAAGTGCTTCAGGTTGTTAACCCGTCTGCGTTTAGGTTGGATGTCCCTACTTCCTGGAAGATTAATCCTGTGTTTCATGTTTCCTTGTTGAAAAAGGCTGATGTATCAGATAGGGATGCCACTGTCACAGTTCCTCCTGTGGTGGAAGACGGCGAATATGAAATTTCTCGTATCTTGAATTCTAGATGGCATAGAGGGAGTTTACAGTATCTCGTCTCCTGGAAGGGTTTCGGTCCCGAAGATAACTCCTGGGTAAGGGCGGATGATGTCTCTGCTCCTAGGCTTGTTAGAGCTTTCCACAAGAGGTTTCCGGATAGGCCTGGGCCTGGAGGATCTGGAGGATCCTCATAAAAGAGGGGGTACTGTTAGAACCCTCCTGCTTGTTTTTTCCATCTTGTGTTTTGCGGTCACGTGGCCATCTGCCTTTAAATTCCAGCTCCGCCCTTTTGGCTGTGCTGGACTTCGGTGTTGTTTGGCTGTTTTGCTATCCAGGTGCTTCTGTGCCTTTCTCTGTCAGTTCTCTTGGTCCTTCGGGGACCTCTAGTACCTTTTTGTCAGTTTATCTTTTGTGTTCTGCAACAACTTTCTCTGTTCAGGAGGTGTCCCATTTTTGTTCCAGTCCTTAGTTCTTTTAGGGACCCCTTCCCTTTATGCTATAGGTCTTCGTTCAGACTAGCCGAGGATTAAGGCGGGTCTGTTCGCAAGGAACAGGCAGCCCGCTACATCGTAGGGATTTAGCTTAGTCTTACTGTAGGGACAGCTTTCCCCTTTCTTTCCTTAGTAATTGTTGCAGATCATAACACCAGCACTGGCACTGCGCATTATGAGAACCGGCCACTATGAACTGAGGTGACCTTACTCATCCCTAATCCTGATTCATACTTGGCAATTCTATGGTTCTTGCTAATTTATTATACAAATGTGATCGGACACCCCTTCCATTATATATAACTGGAAGGCCACATGCATGAGTTAATGATAAGTACATAAGGACAAGAATTTGCCACACACTTCAGTGACACTCAATATTGCAAGAGGAGACGGTAATGGGTTGCTAATTACCTTTATAGCATTTGAGGCTACTTATAATACTGACAAGCACCTCTTAAGAAATGTATGGGTCTCCTGTAAACATTGTTATTTTATCGTAATACTAAACACCACAATATTGCACAGGTTTATGTTCTGCACATATATCTTTATTATGGGTGTCAAGATGGATTGTTGGCAAAGGGGTTAATGCTAGCTAATTTCCTAAAGTACAAAAACTGTTTCTTTTTTAAAAAATGTCATGAATTGTTCCTGAATAAGTTGACTTATTGAATAGCCTGCCTCATCATTTCCACCTGAAGCTTTCCTCCCAATTAAATATTGATGTGTTTGAAAAGTGAATCAATATATAGAGAGTGATAACTAGACTATTGGTGGTAGAAGTGGAAGTAGAACTGATTTATATCAATGATATGTAATTGAATTGGCCTACGAGTCATTTTTCTTGATGTAATTGAATTGCATTCATAGTCAGTATAGTTAATCATTATGAATGTAATTTCTTGTGGTGTCCTCAGTGAACCAGGGTATTAGCAAAAGTGGCTGATTCTACATCTAAACTTTATATAGTTATGTTAAGCATGATGTTAGATTTTGCAGAACAATAATTAGAATTCAAATTTTCCAGCTTCATTGAAATTTTCCCCAAAATTTGATTAATAGCAAATCGATTTCCCGAGAATTGCAAGTACTACCAAGCCTTTAACCCCTTCACGACATATGATGCAAACAGAAGTGCTGCAGAACTGTTTACTAGTCCTTTTCTAGAAGGCATTTGTGAAGAGTGGTGCTGAGTAGTGTTGAGCGAGCACTAAAATGCTCGGGTGCTCAAAGCTCGGGCCGAGCTCGCCGTGATACTCGGGTGGTCGACCCGAGCAACGAGCCCAATGCTAGTCTATGGGAGACCCAAGCATTTTTGCGGCGGCACCCCCGGCAGTCTTTTAAAAGCCTAACAAGTGCCCAAAACGATAGTGACAGTGCTCAAATGACATGGGGACAGCATAGGGATCGCCCCAGGAAGCATTTCTAACCCCCAGGTCACTGCTGTCAACAATGTGGTCAGAGCTATTAAGCCACTTTTAAGGGCTCACAATAAAACGTTCAAAAATGAAACTGAAACTGCTTTCCTGTGAAATATGTTAAGGAAGTTCCTTTCCAGGGTAAAGACTTGTGTATAAGGTAAAATAAATAACAAAAAAAAAAAATACTCCTCCACACCTTGGGCTATGTTCACAAGTAGCATTTTTTATGCATTTTTGCACTTTTGTATTGCTTTCAACCGTGACAAATGCATTCACCAGGAAATGTCATTTTAACATTTTACAACCTTATCTTGCCATGTGCTGTGTGACACATGCATAAAGTGCTGAAAAGACATGGGAGCAGCATGGGGAAGATCCCTGGAAGCATCTCTGACACCCAGGTCACTGCCTAAAAGTGTGCTCATCAGAAGTCATCCTTGCCGCATCAGAAGATGCAGACTTGCAACTATCCCCGTGCAAGTTCTTGTCCCAGTGCAGTATTCAATTGTACCTCCCCCATTCCTTGCAATGCAAGCGCAAATATGCAGCCTGCCACCCACCCACCCCCAGGCTGCAATACCATACTGCTGGCTTGCACTTGAAATTGGGCCTTTTAGGCATGTGGAGGCGGAATCTGGCCACCACGTCATGGCTGCGTTGGCGGCCTGGAATCCATACTCAGTCCCCAGCCGCCCGGCGGTCGGGTGTCCACACTCGGTCCCCAGCCGCCAGGGGGCGGCCGGGTGTCCATACTCGGTCCCCAGCTGCCCCGCGGCCGGGAGTCCACACGCGGTCCCCAGCCGCCTGAGGGCAGCCGGGTGTCCATAAACGGTCCCCAGCCGCCCCTATTTCTCCTTGGAACATCACCCCACACACTTTTCTTAGCCCGGCCTGCTTTAGGGCAGCATTGGACGAGCCTACCAGAGAACCAGACTCCTCCGGTGGGCCCTGGCTTCTCCATCAGGGGAGTTGAGTGCCAAGGTGAGGACCATGATGATGATGATACAAGTTAGCATCTGCTTTGTTTTCTTGGAATGCAAGCGCATGTATGTAGTAGCGGCTAGGCCTGAGGTGGTCAGCGTTTTAACGCATATCCTACCTCCTCCGAGGATTGCTGGATGTTTTCCTGCTACTATCCCAGTTCTATGACTCCCGTTAAAACAAAGCTTCAGGTGATAACTGATGGATGAGGTAGTGGCAAAGGAGAAAGAGCAGGAGGAACAGGGACCATTCACATCAATATCAGGCCATTCAACCAGATATGTCTTGTAGGATATGTTTCTGTAACAAAAGGAGCGGTTCGGCTACACAGTTATAGGGCATACAGTGAGTGCAATGTCTACCAAAAATTTTGAGGCACTCCAATGCCCCTTGGAAATGACATGGAGGTCAGAGGGCCTTAACTAAACCATTTTTTCCAATTATAGCAACTGGGTCTCCTGTACACTGTTGGCCTAAGCAGTGAATGGAAGGCTTTCCAAAAATTATGAGGAACTGCATTGCCCCTTGAAACAGACGTGGATTACAGCGTACTAAAAACCTTCTACCCATTATTGGAGATTGGGTCTCCCTTAGTTTTCGCCTTTGCATTGAAAAAGCAAAAGCTGACTAAAATTAGGAGGAAATGCAATGCCCGTTGGAAGAGTCGTGGAGGTTAGAGGTAATTAAAAACAACATTTCAATGCCCCTTGGAAGAGCTGTGGAGTTCAGAGTGGCTTAAGAAGACGCTTTTAATGCACCTTTGAAGAGATGTGGAGGTCCCAGTAGCTTAACAAGACGGTTTGAATGCCCCTTGGAAAAGTGGTGGAGGTCACAGTAGCTTAACAAGACGCTTTTAATGCCCCTTGGAAAAGTGGTGGAGGTTGCAGTAGCTTAACAAGACGCTTTTAATGCCCCTTCCAAGAGCCATACAGTACAGCATCTTAAAATATTATTCCCATTATTGGGGAGTGGGTCTCCCACAGTCTTTGCTTATGCCTTCCAAGCAAAAGCTGCCAAAAATTAGGACGGAGGAACTTGCAATGCCCCTTACAAGAGCCATGCAGTACAGCATATTACAAACATTATTCCCATTATTGGGGAGTGTGTCTCTCATAGTCTTTGCTTATGCCTTCCAAGCAAAAGCTGCCAAAAATTAGGAGGAAATGCAATGCCCGTTCGAAGAGTCGTGGAGGTTAGAGTTAATTAAAAACAACATATCAATGCCCCTTGGAAGAGCTGTGGAGTTCAGAGTAGTTTAACAAGACACTTTTAATGCCCCTTGGAAAAGTGGTGGAGGTTGCAGTAGCTTAACAAGACGCTTTTAATGCCCCTTCCAAGAGCCATACAGTACAGCATCTTAAAAATATTATTCCCATTATTGGGGAGTGGGTCTCCCACAGTCTTTGCTTATGCCGTCCAAGCAAAAGCTGACAAAAATAAGGACGGGGAACTTTCAATAATGGCAACACGGACCATGGTCACCCTGGTGGTGTACTGGTGGTGGAGGCTGAGGATAAGGAGAAGAACATAAAACAGCCGAAATGAGGAAGCGTATACCCATGTGTGGGTGTGAAACGGTGAATGTGAATACACCTCCCAAAATAACACAGTGGATTTGACTTTGTTACTCTGCTGTCATTTGGTGGTGATGAGAAGTCTGGCCCAATCCAGCCCTTGTTCATTTTGATAAGGGTCAGCTTGTCAACATTGTCAGTTGACAGGCGAGTGCGCTTATCAGCTATAATTTCCCCAGCGGCACTAAAAATACGCTCCGATAACACGCTAGCGGCAGGGCAGGCCAGGACCTCCAAGGCGTACAGAGCGAGTTCATTCCAAGTGTCCAGCTTGGATACCAAATAATTAAAAGGCACAGAGGAATCACGGAGGACGCTGGTACGGTCGGCAAGGTACTCCCTCACCATCTTTTGAAACTTTCCACTCCTTGTGAGAGTACCCCGCGCCTCAGGGCCTGTAAGCTGGGCGGGTCACAGAAAACTGTCCCAGAACGTTGACAGTGTTCCCCTGCCTCTGCTGGATTGGAGTTGCCTCTCTCTCGCTTGTACGCCTTGGTTGGTCAACGAACTGTGACCTCTGCCGCTAGCGTGTTCAGATGGGAATTTTTTTTAACAGTTCTGCAGCAAGGGCCTTCTGGTACTGCCCCATTTTTGTAGACCTCTCCACCTCAGGAATAAGAGAGTGAAAGTTCTCCTTGTACCAGGGGTCTAAGTGTCACCAACCAGGAATGACTGTCACCCAACATTTTGACAAAGCGAGGGTCACGGTTAAGGCAGTGTAACATAAAGTCAGCCATGCGTGCCAGACTGGTAGCGGGCAAGACTTCCGTGTCCTCACCAAGATGACGACTGACCATGCTCTCCTCCTCCTCCTCCCCCCTGTCCTCAGGCCACCCACGCTGAACCGACGGTATGACAGTTGTACAGGTACTACCATCTACAGCGCATGATACAAGCTCCTGTTCTTCATCCTCCTCCTGTCCCTCATTGTCTCACAATGCACGTTGGGATGAGATGAGGCTGGGCTGTGTGTAATCGACCGCTACGGCTTCTTGATCCATCTCATCATACTCTGGCTGCAATGCCTCCTCTTTAATTCTCTGCAGAGAGCGTTGCAAAAGACAGACAAGTGGAATGCTGATGCTAATGATGGCGTCATCGCCACTCACCATCTTGGTGGCCTCCTCAAAGTTTGTCAGGATGGTACATATGTCAGACATCCAGGTCCACTCCTGAGGTCTTATGTGTGGAGTCTGACCTGAATATCGACGGCCTTGTTGCAGCTGGTACTCCACAACTGCTCTCTTCTGCTCACAAATCCTTTGCAACATGTGGAGGGTAGAGTTCCAACGTGTGGGGACATCACACACCAGTCGGTGTGACGGAAGCTGCAAACGCTGCTGCAACACAGCAAGAGCGGCAGAAGCTGTAGCCGACTTGCGAAAATGAGCTGACAGGTGGCGTACTTGGACGAGCAGATCTGGCAACTCGGGGTACGATTTAAGAAACCGCTGAACCACGAGGTTAAGCACATGAGCCAGGCATGGTACGTGTGTGATCTCGCCTCGCCTCAGAGCCGCCACCAGGTTACGGCCATTGTCATACACGACCATGCCTGGATGTAGGTTCAGAGGTCTCAGCCACAGACCTAGAAAAGGTTCACCAGCTCACCTGAGTATAGGCGTTCTGAGGCACGGAGCACGAGGAACCACTTCGGAGTCCACAGATCTGCCTGCTCTTTCACAGCTGTCCACAACTCACAAGCAGTGTGAGGTTTCTCACGTAAGCTTATGAGTTTCAGCACTGCCTGTTGCCGCTTGGCGGAGGCAGTACTGCAGTGCTTCCAGCTTGTAACTGATGTGGTGATATCTGAGATGGAGGCTGAACATGAGGAGGAGGAGGAGGATGATGCGCATGAGCTGCACACTGTGGGGGCAACTCTGACTGACATAGGGTCCGCAATCCTCGGTGTGAGGAGGATGTGTTCCATCCCAAGGTCCAACTGGGTCCCGGCTTCCACTATGTTTACCCAGTGTGCCGTCAGGGAGATGTACCGTCCCTGGCCACAAGCACTTGTCCACGTGTCCGTTGTCAGGTGGACTCTCCCAGTAACTGCGTTGTTGAGGGCACGGCAGATGTTTTGGGACACGTGCTTGTGTAGTGCGGGGATGGCTCACCGGGCAAAATAGTGTCGGCTGGGGACCGAGTACCGAGGGACGGCCACCACCATAAGGTTGCGGAAGGATTCCGTCAGCACCAGCCTAAAAGGCAGCATTTCCAACGCAGGCAGTTGTGAAATGTGAGAATTTAGGACTGTGGCCTGTGGGGCGTTAGCTGCGAATTTCCGCTTTCGTTCAAAGGTCTGGGATATGGACAATTGAACGCTGCGGTGGGACGTGGACGTTGATGCTGTTTCTTGAGAAACTGCCATAACAAGTGAAGACTGAGAGGAGGGGGCATCTTTGCATGCAGTATTGGCAGGGGATTGCCTTGCACACACAACAGGGGGTTCTATTGCACGCACAACAGCGGAAGAAGCAGTGGTGACACCCGCTGACACTGGTCGTGGACCCTGGGGTTCGCCCCACAAAGTCGGGTGCTTTGCTGCCATGTGCCTGATCATGTTGGTGGTGGTCAGGCTGGTAGTTTTGTCACCCCTGCTGATGCTAGCATGGCAGGTGGTACAAATGGCCTTTTTGGGGATATCAGCAGAGTCTTTAAAAAAATTCCAGACTCTGGAAGACCTACAGGTTGTACTGGCAACGTCCCTCGTGTTGGTGTTACGGGGAACTGTTGCCCGCCTTCTGTCTGCGGCCACCACACTGCTTCTTCCTGCCTGTTGGGGTACTCTGCCTCCCTCACCCTGTGAGCTGCTGGCCTCGCTCTGCATGTCCTCCTGCCACGTTGGGTCAGTTACTAGATCATACACCACCGCCTCCTCTTCCACTTGCACACCACGATCCTCCTCCTCCCTTCCTGGCAATTGTGTCTAGTCATTGTCCACCTCTTGTGACAAATTGCCAGCGTCAACTTCCTGTGGCCGTGGCTGTTCATATATTTGGGCATCGCTACATGGGATCTCCTCTTCCACCACTTCAAGCGGAGCAGGCGAGGGGCACAAATATGGAAATGGACCAGTGAACAGCTCTTCAGAGTGTCCAAGTGTGGGATCAGTTGCTGTCTGACGACACTCGGCATGGTGGGAGGAAGGAGCATCAGGGTGAGGAGGAGTATGCGGTCGAGACTCACAGCTATTAAGAGTTGACCGTGTGGAAGACAGACCGGAGGTGGTGGTGCCCAGGTAACTGGAAGTATTATCTGCTATCCAATTAATAACCTGTTCACACTGATCAGTTCGCAATACTGGTGTTGTAGTGTGCTTCCCTAGTAATTCGGTCAAAAAGTGGGAGCGAGAAGATATGGCTGTTGGTTGTGGCACATTTTCACCTTGGCCACGGCCCCATCCTCTGCTCGCACCAAAACCAGAACGTCCAGTTCCACGTCCCTTGCCACGCGCCTTGCCAATTGTAAAGGAAGTAAAATGGCTTACCCTTGCACTATCAATGGAAAAAGGGTAATAAAAAGTAGATTAGAACCGTGGAAGAGGAAAACCACAGTTCTATTTCTCTGGCCTACACCCGACTCTTTTAAACAATCTGAACAATCAGGGAGAAACTATTACTGTTTTTCTTTACGGAAAAAATACCAAAAGCTGAATAATAGAGATTTTTTTTACCGTGGAATGGCAAAACCACAGTTATTGTTTACTGGGATATACCAGAAAATTTTAAATAGATATATTTGCGGCTGAACAGTGAGCGACACACTCAAACTGTTTTTTTTTTTAGGTAAAAATTGCCCAAAAGTGGATAATACAGAGGTTTGTACCGTGGAACTGCAAAACCACACTTGTATTTCTCGGGCCTACACCAGACTATTTTCAACAGATATATTTGTGTCTGAAAAATCAGGGAGACACTATTAGGTTTTTTTTTACGGCAAAAATGCCAAAAGCAGGATAATAGAGATTTTTTACCGTGGAACAGCAAAACCATAGTTATCATTTTCTGGTGTATACCTGACTTTTTTAAATATATATATTTGTGGCTGAACAGTGAGCGACACACTCAAACTGTTCTTTTTTGATACAAATGGCCCAAAACTGGATAATACAGAGGTTTGAACCGTGGAACTGCAAAACCACAGTTCTATTTCTCTAACCTACACCAGACTATTTTCAACAGATATATTTGTGTCTGAAAAATCAGAGACACACTTTTTTTTGGTGGGGGGGGAACGACACCAAAAGGTTAATAAGCCGGGTATTTGTACAGTGTGAAGGAGGAAAAAAAAAAGAGGATTTAGATGAAAAAAAAAGGATTTTTCCTGGCCCCCGAGACCTGGAGCTAAGTCTAGCAATTTCAGCAACAGGAGCACACAGGACTGTAATGCAGCGTTTGCTGGAATAACCACTGCGTCTCCTATACAGCCTGCCTGCCTGCCTGATATCTGGGATGGATATTAGTCCTGAGAAGGACTGTTTGTTTGATTTGGCAGCCTTTACTGACCCTACACTAACTATTTTGCAGGATATATCTCTCCCTAAATCAGCAGCGCTGTCCCTACACTGTCTGATCCGGAACGACTGTGTCCAAGATGGCGGCGCCTGGTTTTAAATACTGTACTCGAGGTGACGCTGTGCGGCCAGCCAATCACTGTAATGCCCACAAACATGGCTGTGGCATTACAGTGACTGGCTGGAAATCCCTGCATGTTCATTGGCTCTGTAAAGAGCGCCAAACATGCAGGGCGGAGACCCGAGCTCCCGCCCGAGTAACCCGGAAATGCTCGGTGCTCGCCGAACATCCCGAGTAGCGTGATGCTCGGGCGAGTACCGAGCAGTGTCGAGCATGCTCGCTCAACACTAGTGCTGAGACATTACATCCTCAATTCTCTGTATTAGTGTACAGATACAGTATATTATAATTAGGCATGTGGTTACATATGCAATATTTTATTCCACAAGAATATTTATTTATTATGCTTGTTTATATAACACCATTAGATTGCAGTACTTTATAGGAATTATCACTGTCCCCATGTAGGCTCACAATCTAATTTATCTATCAATATGTTGTTAGAGTGTGGGAGGAAACCCACACAAACACAGTGGAATAAAATCTCCTGGCAGATGTTGTCCTTGGTGAGATTTGAATCCAGCGCTGCAACATTGCTAACTACTGAACCACCATGTTGCCCATACCTTGCTTAGATAGAAATAAAAATGTGAAATTAGGAGACAAATAGTGTTGAGCGAACATGCTCGACACTGCTCGGTACTCGCCCGAGCATCATGCTACTCGGGATGTTCGGCGAGCCCTGAGCATTTCCGGGTTACTCGGGCGGGAGCTCGGGTCTCCGCCCTGCATGTTTGGCGCTCTTTACAGAGCCAATGAACATGCAAGGATTGCCAGCCAGTCACAGTAATGCCGCAGCCATGTTGGTTGTGGGCATTACAATGATTGGCTGGCCACACAGCGTCACCTCAAGTATTGAAAACCGGGCGCCGCCATCTTGGACACAGTCACTCTGGATCAGACAGTGTAGGGACAGCGCTGCTGATTTAGGGAGACATATAAAAAGCGAAATAGTTAGTGTAGGGTCTGTAAAGGCTGCCAGATCAAACAAACAGTCCTTCTCAGGACTAATATCCATCCCAGATATCAGGCAGGCAGGCTGTATAGGAGACGCAGTGGTTATACCAGCAAACGCTGCATTACAGTCCTGTGTGCTGCTCCTGTTGCTGAAATTGCTGGACAGGTGTAGGCTAGAGAAACAGAAGTGTTGTTTTGCACTTCCACGGTTCAAACCTCTGTATTATCCACTTTTGTGCCATTTGTATCTAAAAAAAAAACAGTTTGAGTGTGTCGCTCACTGTTCAGCCGCAAATATATCTATTTAAAAAAGTCTGGTATACCCCAGTAAACAATAACTGTGGTTTTGCCATCCCACGGTAAAAAATCTCTATTATTCAGGTTTTGGTATATTTTCCGTAAAGAAACACAGTAGCGTCTCCTGACTGTTGTGACACAAAAATATATCTGTTGAAAATAGTCTGGTGTAGGCCCGACAAATCCCAGTGTGGTTTTGCAGTTCCACGGGTCAAATCTCTGTACTATCCAGTTTTGGACCTTTGGTATCTAAAAAAACACAGTTTGAGTGTGTCGCTCACTGTTGAGCCGCAAATCTATATATTTAAAAAAGTCTGGTATACCCCAGTAAACAATAACTGTGGTTTTGCCATCCCATGGTTAAAAATCTGTCACACTGTCACAGAATACTGGAGGTAGGGGGCCTAAGCTGACCCTAAGCTGGGACCCTGACTAACCCCTCAACCTGGAGGTACTGTTAAAGGTACAGAGGTCCAGGCCGCCAGCGTAACCCCTACCTCCTGAGGATCCCTGCACCTAAGTAATCTAGTCCTGAGAAGGACCCCGATCACAACAATAGGGAACCAGAAATAATATGCCCACACACAGTATTTAGACGAACGAGACAGTACAAGGGAAAAACCAAAACCACCTTGCATACAACTTCTACACAACTACAACAGAGGGAACACCAACGGGAAAGGAGATAAATGATAAAGCGAGGAAAGGGAAAAAACACTTCCAAATGCACTTATCTCAGCAACTCCAAACACCACGATCCGCTCTGTAAGTCAGAATGAAAAGCTTTCACCGACACCTCCCAAACAGACCTGCAGGAATATAAAGGAGTCTCACTAAAGAAGCATTGATTGCAGCTGGGCGAGGCTGGACCTCAGCTAGCCCAGAGAGAGAGAGAATTAACTCCTACACTGCCGAAAAAACACAAAGCACCAACAAGTCAGCTGCGAGAAGTCAGGCTGTGTACTCGTGACGATCTTCGTGGCAACACACCCGTGACAAAATCTCTATTATTCAGGTTTTGGTATATTTTCCGTAAAGAAAAACAGTAATAGTTTCTCCTTGATTGTTCAGATTGTTTAAAAGAGTCGGGTGTAGGCCAGAGAAATAGAACTGTGGTTTTCCTCTTCCACGGTTCTAATCTACTTTTTATTACCCTTTTTCCATTGATAGTGCAACTGTAAGCTATTTTACTTCCTTTACAATGGGCAAGGCGCGTGGAAATGGACGTTCTGGTAATGGTTCGTGCAGAGGACGGGGCCGTGGCCAAGGTGAAAATGTGCCACAACCAACAGCCACATCTTCTCGCTCCCTTTTCTTGACCGAATTACTAGGGAAGCACAGAACAACACCAGCATTGAGAACTGATCAGTGTGAACAGGTTATTAATTGGATAGCAGATAATACTTCCAGTTACCTGGGCAACACCACCTCCGGTCTGTCTTCCACACGGTCAACTCTTAATAGCTGTGAGTCTCGATCGCATACTCCTCCTCACCCTGATGCTCCTTCCTCCCACCATGCCGAGTGTCGTCAGACAGCAATTGATCCCACACTTGGACACTCTGAAGAGCTCACTGGGTCATTTCCATATTTGTGCCCCTCGCCTGCTCCGCTTGAAGTGGTGGAAGAGGAGATCCCATGTAGCGATGCCCAAATATTTGAACAGCCACAGCCACAGGAAGTTGACGCTGACAATTTGTCACAAGAGGTGGACGATGACGAGACACAATTGCCAGGAAGTGAGGAGGAGCATCGTGGTGCGCAAGTGGAAGAGGAGGAGGTGGTGGATGATCTAGTAACTGACCCAACGTGGCAGGAGGACATGCAGAGTGAGGCCAGCAGCACACAGGGGGAGGGAGGCAGAGTACCCCAACAGGCAGGAAGAAGCAGTGTGGTGGCCGCAGACAGAAGGCGGGCAACCGTTCCCCGTAACACCAACACGAGGGACGTTGCCAGTACAAGCGGTAGGTCTTCCAGAGTCTGGAATTTTTTTAAAGACTCTGCTGATAACCCCAAAAAGGCCATATGTTCCACCTGCCATTCCTGCATCAGCAGGGGTGACAAAACTACCAGCCTGACCACCACCAACATGATCAGGCACATGGCAGCAAAGCACCCGACTTTGTGGGGCAAAACCCAGGGTCCACGACCAGTGTCAGCGGGTGTCACCACTGCTTCTTCCACTGTTGTGCGTGCAATAGAACCCCCTGTTGTGTGTGCAAGGCAATCCCCTGTCCATACTGCATGTAAAGATGCCCCCTCCTCTCAGTCTTCACTTGTTATGGCAGTTTCTCAAGAAACAGCATCAACGTCCACGTCCCACCGCAGCGTTCAATTGTCCATATCCCAGACCTTTGAACGAAAGCGGAAATTCGCAGCTAACGCCACACAGGCCACAGTCCTAAATTCGCACATTTCACGACTGCTTGCGTTGGAAATGTTGCCTTTTAGGCTGGTGGAGACTAAATCCTTCCGCAATCTTATGGCGGTGGCCGTCCCTCGGTACTCGGTCCCCAGCCGACACTATTTTGCCCGGTGTGCCATCCCCGCACTACACAAGCACGTGTCCCAAAGCATCTGCCGTGCCCTCAACAATGCAGTTACTGGGAGAGTCCACCTGACAACTGACACGTGGACAAGTGCTTGTGGCCAGGGACGGTACATCTCTCTGACGGCACACTGGGTAAACATAGTGGAAGCCGGGACCCAGTCGGACCTTGGGACGGAACACGTCCTCCCCACACCGAGGGTTGCGGGCCCTATGTCAGTCATAGTTGCTCCCACAGTGTATAGCTCCTGCGCATCATCCTCCTCCTCCTCATGTTCAGTCTCCATCTCAGATATCACCACATCAGTTACAAGCTGGAAGCACTGCAGTACTGCCTCCGCCAAGCAGCAACAGGCTGTGCTGAAACTCATAAGCTTAGGTGATAAATCTCACACTGCTTGTGAGTTGTGGACAGCTGTGAAAGAGCAGGCAGATCTGTGGCTGAGACCGCTGAACCTACATCCCGGCATGGTCGTGTGTGACAATGGCCGTAACCTGGTGGCGGCTCTGAGGCGAGGTGAGATCACACACGTACCATGCCTGGCTCATGTGCTTAACCTCGTGGTTCAGCGGTTTCTTAAATCGTACCCCGAGTTGCCAGATCTGCTCGTGAAAGTACGCTCATTTTCGCAAGTCGGCTACAGCTTCCGCCGCCCTTGCTGTGTTGCAGCAGCGTTTGCAGCTTCCCGCACACCGACTGGTGTGTGATGTCCCCACACATTTAAACTCTACCCTCCACATGTTGCAAAGGATTTGTGAGCAGAAGAGAGCAGTTGTGGAGTACCAGATGCAACAAGGCCGTCGATATTCAGGTCAGACTCCACACAAAAGACCTCAGGAGTGGACCTGGATGTCTGACATATGTACCATCCTGACAAACTTTGAGGAGGCCACCAAGATGGTGAGTGGCGATGACGCCATCATTAGTGTCAGCATCCCACTTGTCTGTCTTTTGCAACGCTCTCTGCAGAGAATTAAAGAGGAGGCATTGCAGCCAGAGTATGATGAGATGGATCAAGTGGGCGATTACACACAGCCCAGCCTCATCTCATCCCAATGTGCATTGGGGGACAATGAGGGAGAGGAGGAGGAGGAGGAGGAAGAACAGTCATGCGCTGTAGACGGTAGTACCTGTACAAGTGTCATACCGTCGGTTCAGCGTGGGTGGCCTGAGGACAGGGGAGAGGAGGAGGAGGAGGAGAGCATGGTCAGTCGTCATCTTGGTGAGGACACGGAAATCTTGCCCGTTACCAGTCTGGCACGCATGGCTGACTTTATGTTACGCTGCCTTAACCGTGACCCTCGCGTTGTCAAAATGTTGGGTGACAGTCATTACTGGTTGGTGACACTTTTAGACCCCTGGTACAAGGAGAACTTTCACTCTCTTATTCCTGAGGTGGAGAGGTCTACAAAAATGGGGCAGTACCAGAAGGCCCTTGCTGCAGAACTCTTAAAAAAATTCCCATCTGAACACGCTAGCGGCAGAGGTCACAGTTCGTTGCCCAGCCAAGGCGTACAGGCGAGAGAGATGCAACTCCAATCCAGCAGAGGCAGGGGAACACTGTCAACGTTCTGGGACAGATTTCTGACACCCGCCCAGCTTACAGGCCCTGAGGCGCGGGGTACTCTCACAAGGAGTGGAAAGTTTCAAAAGATGGTGAGGGAGTACCTTTCCGACCGTACCAGCGTCCTCTGTGATTCCTCTGTGCCTTTTAATTATTGGGTATCCAAGCTGGACACTTGGAATGAACTCGCTCTGTACGCCTTGGAGGTCCTGGCCTGCCCTGCCGCTAGCGTGTTATCGGAGCGTGTTTTTAGTGCCTCTGGGGGAATTATAACTGATAAGCGCACTCGCCTGTCAACTGACAATGCTGACAAGCTGACCCTTATCAAAATGAACAAGGGCTGGATTGGGCCAGACTTCTCATCACCACCAAATGACAGCAGAGTAACATAAAGTCAAATCCACTGTGTTATTTCAGGAGATGTATTCCCATGCACCGCTTCACACCCACACATGGGTATACGCTTCCTCTTTTCAGCTGTTTTATGTTCTTCTCCTTATCCTCAGCCTCCACCACCACTATACCACCAGGGTGCCAGCATTGCAAGTTCCTCCGTCCTTATTTTTGTCAGCTTTTGCTTGGAAGGCATAAGCAAAGACTATGGGAGACCCATTCCCCAATAATGGGACTTATGTTTGTAATATGCTGTACTGCATGGTTCTTGTAAGGGGCATTGCAAGTTGCTCCGTCCTAATTTTTGGAAGCTTTTGCTTGGAAGGCATAAGCAAATCCTATGGGAGACCCACTCCCCAATAATGGGACTTATGTTTGTAATATGCTGTACTGCATGGCTCTTGTAAGGGGCATTGCAGTACCTCATAATTTTTGGAAAGCCTTCCATTCACTGCTTAGGCCAACAGTGCACAGGAGACCCAGTTGCTATAAATGGAAAAAAAGGTTTAGTTAAGGTCCTCTGACCTCCATGTCATTTCCAAGGGGCATTGGAGTGCCTCGAAATTTTTGGTAGGCATTGCACTCACTGTATGCCCTATAACTGTGTAGCCGAACCGCTCCTTTTGTTACAGAAACATATCCTACAAGACCTATCTGGTTGAATGGCCTGATATTGATGTGAATGATCCCTGTTCCTCCTGCTCTTTCTCCTTTGCCACTACCTCATCCATCATTTATCACCTGAAGCTTTGTTTTAACGGGAGTCATAGAACTGGGATAGTAGCAGGAAAACATCCAGCAATCCTCGGAGGAGGTAGGATATGCGCCAAAACGCTGACCACCTCAGGCCTAGCCGCTACTACATACATGCGCTTGCATTCCAACAAAACAAAGCAGATGCTAATTTCTATCATCCTCATCATGCTCCTCACCTTGGCACTCTCAACTCCCCTGATGGAGAAGCCAGGGCCCACCGGAGGAGTCTGGTTGTCTGGTGGGCTCGGCCAATGCTGCCCTAAAGCAGGCTAGGCTAAGAAAAGTGTGGGAAAGGTTACCGGGACAAATAGGGGTGGCTGGGGACCGAGTATGGACACCCGGCCGCCCCCTGGAGGCTGGGGAGCAAGCGGTGACATCCGGCCACCGGGCGGCTGGGGACTGAGTATGGATACCGGGCCACCGACGCAGCCATGGCGTGGTGGCCAGATTCCGCCTCCACATGCCTAAAAGGCCCAGTTTAAAGTGCAAGCAAGCAAGCAGTATGGTATTGCAGCCTGGGGGTGGGTGGGTGGCAGGCTGCGTACTTGCGCTTGCATTGCAAGGAATGGGAGAGGTACAATTGAACACTGCCCTGGGACAAGGACTTGAACGGGGATAGTTGCAAGTCTGCAATGACAGGTGCAGGGTGGGAGGCATCTTCGCATGTACCATGAACAGGGGTTTGGCATGCACACACTACAGCGGAATAGGCTCTCCTTCCCACTAAATGCACCGGGGAGGGCACAGGTAATGTTTTGGCATACGCGCTTAATCTTATGTATAAGGCACACCAGGACAAATAGGGACAGCTGGGGACTGAGTGTGGATACCTCGCTGCCGAAGCAGCCATGAGGTAGTGGCCAGCTTCGGCCTCCTCCAAACTAAAAGGCCCCATTTCAAGTGCAAGCTAGCAGTATGGCATTGCAGTCTGGGGGTGAGTGGGTGGCAGGCTGCACACTTACACTTGCATTAAAAGAAAACAAAGCAGATGCTAATTTCTATCATCCTCATCATGCGCCTCAACTTGGCAATCTCAACTCCCCTGATGGAGAAGCCAGGGCCCACCGGGGGAGTCTGGTTCTCTGGTGGGCTCGTCCAATGCTGCCCTAAAGCAGGCCAGGCTAAGAAAAGTGTGCGGGGGGATGTTCCAAGGAGAAATAGGGGCAGCTGAGGACCGTTTATGGACACCTGGCTGCCCCCAGGCGGCTGGAAACCGTGTGTGGACACCCGGCCGCGGGGCGGCTGGGGACCGAGCATGGCCACCCGGCCGCCGGGCTGCTGGGGACTGAGTATGGATTCCAGGCCGCCAACACAGCCATGACGTGGTGGCCAGATTCCGCCTCCACATGCCTAAAAGGCCCAATTTCAAGTGCAAGCAAACAAGCAGCATAGTATTGCAGCCTGGGGGTGGGTGGGTGGCAGGCTGCATACTTGCGCTTGTATTGCAAGGAATGGGGGAGGTACAATTGAACACTGCCCTGGGACTAGAACTTGCATGGGGATCGTTGCAAGTCTGCATCTTCTGATGCGGCAAGGATCACTTATGATGGGCACACTTTTAGGCAGTGACCTGGGTGTCAGAGATGCTTCCAGGGGTCTTCCCCATGCTGTTCCCATGTCTTTTCAGCACTGTATGCATGTGTCACACAGCACATGGCCAGATAAGGTTGTAAAATGTTAAAATGACATTTCCAGGTGAATGCATTTGTCACAGTTGAAAGCAATACAAAAGTGCAAAAACGCATAAAAAATGCTACTTGTAAACATAGCCCAAGGTGTGGAGGAGTATTTTTGTTTTTGGTTATTTATTTTACCTTATACACCAGTCTTTACCCTGGAAAACAAATTCCTTAACATATTTCACAGGAAAAAAGTTTCAGTTTCGTTTTTGAACGTTTTATCGTGAGCCCGTAAAAGTGGCTTAATACCTCTGACCGCGTTGTTGACAGCAGTGACCTGGGGGTCAGAAATGCTTCCTGGGGCGATCCCCATGCTGTCCCCATGTCATTTGAGCACTGTCACTATCGTTTTGGGCACTTGTTAGGCTTTTAAAAGACTGCCGGGGGTGCCACCGCAAAAATGCTCGGGTCTCCCATAGACTAACATTGGGCTCGTTGCTCGGGTCGAGCACCCGAGTATCACGGCAAGCTCGGCCCGAGCTTAGAGCACCCGAGCATTTTAGTGCTCGATCAACACTAGAGACAAATGATCAAACTAAGAACCGAGCAGAAGTATTGACGCTATTGTAAAATTCGGAAAAGCTAAATTACAGTGCTATCCTTTATACCACCCTGCATGAAAGAATCCCCATTGGCATTGTTCCTATAGATGTTTTCTCTGCTCATTTTCTCCAAATTGCAAGATTCCAGTCATTGACATTAGTAAAATGTCTACTTCTACGTACTTATCAATTATAAGTCTCATTTTTGTCAGATGTTTGGTGTAATAGAGGACAGATACAAATGACTTGCAGAGATTATTGAAGGTTATTTTATAAAAGGCAGTGGACAATGTAAAATCTACTAAGTAGTATTAATATAAGTTGGAAAGGATACAATATTCTTAAGTTTGGTTCATGTTAAGCACAAATGTGTCTACTATTAAAGTCACTTTATAAGCTATTAGACATAGTATCAATTAACTGCTAGAGAACACATTGATGGGAAAAATATTTGCCTGCCAATTGTAGGTGTTTCTTTTAATTCCAGCTAAACAAGCCTCTAGGCGAAAGTTCTGTTGCATACAAATATGGCCATGTTTTCGTCTACCTTTTTGATTCCTGTGAAAGAGCCTATTGTTGGGCAGACATTATTTACATACTGACTGTAGTTGTGACTCAGTGGCTTATGCTTGTATTAACCTTTCATAGATCTTTTCAGAGATGACCTGTGTTGTGCACTTTTTCTGTGTAAGGCCTCATTTAGAAATCATGAGATATGTACAGGTTCTATCCATGTTTATCATGGAGAGAATACCCATTGTAATCTATGGGGCTATTCACGTCTGTATTTTTTGTAGACTGAGTGGTCCCAAAAATCATTGAGACATGTCTGTCTTTGATCCAAATCATGGATCAAAATTACCCATACAAGTCTACAGGTCCAAGAAAATTAAGGACAACACATGGATGGCATCAGTGTCCATGTGCTCTCCATGATTAACATTGTGTTTTTCTTTTTTCTTCAGTGAAAATCACTGATGTAACACTGATGGTAAAAACTGACACAGACCAAACATTGATGGATCTCAGATCCAAAACATTGATGAACAATCTAAGCTCCCGAGATGAGTATTTGATGTCATTTTCTGCAGCCTTTTTGCACCAATTAGCCAACTGAGGTTTTTGCATCTCTGTCTTCCATAGAGTGTAAGCTCTTATGGTTAGTGGAGTCCTCTCTCTCTGTCCTTTCATGTGTAAGTGCTTATGTTCAACAGGATTCTCTCTCTCCTGTAAAATATAATCTCCTATAGTAAGGAGGGTCCCTTCTTTCTCTCTTTCTCATATAGAGTGTAAGCTGTTATGGTCAATAAGGTCTTCTCTTTCTGTCTCCTGAAGAGTGTAAGCTCTTATGGTCAGTGGGGTTCTCTCTTTCTCTCCTCTAGATCTTATGGTCAGCAGGGTTCTCTCTATCCTGTAGAATGTAAGCTCGTATGGTAAGCGGAGTCCTCTCTCTCGCTCTCTTTTTCTTCTATAGAGTGAAAGCGCTTATAGTCAGTGGATCCTCTCTTTCTGACTTGTAAAGTGTAAGTTCTTCTGGAGTTTTCCCTTGCTCCTGTAGAGTGTAAGCTTCTATGGTAAGCGGGGTCCTCTCTCTCGCTCTCTCTTTCTCCTATATAATGTAAGCTCTTATGATCAGGGGATCCTCTCTTTTCTCTCCCCACATGTATTTTCATAGCAATTAGGTTTCCCAGTATTGAGATTCGCACAAATGTTTTTGCTGCAAATCTAATTTTTGGAGAAAATTTGGCAAAGTAGGCAAATTCGAATTTCAAAAGATCTGCTGATCTCTACTAAGTTCTCGTATTGATTAGTGTGTTTTTTCATCTGCATATTTTCATGTGCAAAACCCACCCCCAAAAAACACAGCAAATTGCAGTTCTAGCAAAGTGTAAGGGATTTCTAGAAATCTCATGGCCATTATGATTGTTTTGACTCTGAGTTGAGGAGCAATTTTTAAACCTACATCATGTTATTCCTCTTGTTGTAAATACGCATTTTATTTGTGAATTTTCCCTACAAATGTTATGACTGCCAAAGCGCATTCACACTGGTAACGTACAAACCAGGAAGACAAATACCAGAACCTGACAGGTCCCTGTTCAGACTAGGAAAAACCTTTCTCTGACCCTGGTCTTTCCCTGCCTTACCATAGAGGTTGGCACCGTAAGATAGCGTAATGTCGACCCCACTCGACGGCAGCTTACCCTGAATACCCTTAGCAGCTCCTAGGAAAGCTAGAGTAGCAGTTCCATAAGGAATAAAGGAATCACTCTCAAAACGACTGCAGCCAACACAAACTAGAGCTAAGTGAATGAATCCAACAAAGTCTATCATTAGCAGGAAACACTAGTAGGGGAAGGCATTTAAGCTGCACCCGAACAGTGATAGGACAGACAAACAGAGTAAATAAAAAACATCTGTTACCAAGAACTGACAGAAACAAAGATAACAGAACTAAAAACACCCCAAAAAAGGTGTATCTGCTGTGGCTCAGCACAAAGAATACAGAGCCAAGGGTTCGAATTCAGAGGCATGACATTACCTCCCCCTTCATGGAGGGGCCACTGGACCTACCAATACCCCCAACTGCTGACGCCGCAGATAGAACTCCCTCACTAGATGATCATCATGTAAGTCTTAAGCATCCACCCAGGAGTTATCCTCCAGACCAAAACCCTTAAACTTGGCAAGAAACTGAACTCACCGTCTGACACGTCTGGAATTCAAGACTCGTTCCACTTGTGTCACCCCAGGCCTGGGTGCCACAAATATTAAAGGCTGTGTCTGAGAGCAGGAGGGAGCTTCCCTGGTCAGGGACAATTAGCATACAGCACCTCCTGTCCCAGGCCAGTAGGGGGAGCAGGCTGCCCCTATAAAAGCTGGAACTGAGGGCAGGGTTAGGGAAAACTGGACGACCTAGCTCAGGACTGAGACTAGTCCCAGAGACGGAGGGACAGTTCAGCTGTAACCAAGGAGTCCGTGAGGCAGAGGAGAAGCTGCGAGCCAGGGACAGAGGCGACGAGAGCCGGTCCTGACTGAGAGAACTACACTACCGGACATTGGGGTCCGAGGCTGTCAGGGTTGTAAGCCCAGCAGCAGAGAACCAACCCGCGAGGGATTTCAGGTCCCTTGGCCTAAGAAGCCTGGAGGCTCCGCCACACAGAGGGACCAGTACAGCCCGGAGAAGCAAAAGGTACCTAAGGCCCGAGTTGCAAGCCATACAGGCGAAGTACATGGCCAGCTCAGGGACATGGGCTATTACAACACAAAAAGGGGGAGAGTTAGCAAGGGCAGAGAGAGAACGGTAGGCCTTCACACTCACCCTGACCAGTGGGGCTTGCCCGAATGCTCTCAGACACCCAGGCCCATTCCTACCCGGTACTCCTGTCGGGTCATTAGTAATACCTACAATAAAGACCCTGGACTGTTTGAAGCGGATTATGAACTCTTATTATTGCGGCCTGCACTATCACCCCCAGCATTCACATACGCTGCCCTGAGGCTACACTCTTCCCGTGGGGAGTTATCCTATCCCTGTGCTGCACACCAACATCAGCCTCAGCGGTCTGCCTTGCAGCGGTGGTCATCCCTGACCGCAATCCACGGGTGGCGTAGTCGGACATTCATAACTCTACAAATAGACTGCCACAGCATTTGGTCTGACCACCCTGAGCCATGGGATCGGGTTGCCACTACTACCCCATCATCGCACTAAAGCCCGGTTCTGGGTGCCCCACGGCGCAGGGGGTGAGTCAGCTTTGGCGTAGTCGGCAGGATTGTGACCAACTTGCCACAAACGGGTATTGCGTGCCTGAAAAAGACTTTGTACGTACCTTAAAAAGAGGTTTCCCGCCATCCGGAGCCGTTTCCCGCCATCCGGAGCCGTTTCCCACCATCTTCAGTCGTTTCCCGCCATCCGGAGCCGTTTCCCGCCATCTTCAGCCGTTTCCCGCCATCCTCAGCCATTTTCCCGCCATCGGGCACCATCTTCGGGACGCCGTGCGGGAAGAAGAGGGGCATGGACGTCCAAACCGCACGAGACCTGAAGCCCCGCCCTACGTACCGACGCTGCGCAAGGTCCTGGAAGGAGAGAGAGCGACGCTGACGTCACCAGGACGCGACGCAAGGTCCTCGCCCGGAGCAGCACCAGCGGAGCCGCGGCCTACGGAAGAGGATCAACGGAAGGTAGGCCATGGTTAACTAGGGGGAGGAAGATGACGGACGTGGAGGGACCTTCTACCACCAGCGTGGCTGCAGCAGCGGTGATGCCGTTCTCCATGCCCTACATCCCCGGAGCTGCCTGGCTGCCCTAATACTCAGGGGAATCCCATACATTAACTGATTTTAAGGAAAGACTGCACAGTTTATTTAAAGTTTATCCCCTGACAGAAGAACAGAAAGTAAGCATTCTGACGGGGCAGCTGACCGGTGCAGCCAAGCAGGGAAGTGAAATCATGGTCAGATGAGGAGAAAAGGACTGTAAAGGACATTCTAACCCGGCTGCGGGGTACCTTTGACACCCGTACCTCAGCAGAAGTCAAAATGCGGTTCTATGGCTGTAAGCAGCGAGCCCAAGATAGTATCAGAGACTATGCCTTGAACCTGCAAGAAGCTCTGGGAGCAATCAAGCAAGCTGACCCTTGCAGCATGCAGGACACCGATAAACTCTTGACTGACCAGTTCATAGAAGGTCTGCTGTCCAGCGCCCACAGAACCCAGCTGCGCCTCATGGCCCTATAGAACCCCGATCTGACTTTTGTGCAGTTCAAGGATAGGGCCATCCGGGTGCTTCGAGAACCCGCACCAGGTGGCGCTGTAGCTTCCCGGCGCCCTGCCATCACTTACCACCAGGGGGCAGCGCCCTACCCCGCAGACCTTGTGGGGGCTGATGCACAGGCTCTAAATCCATCCCAGCCTGCAAACCTGCACCATCAAGTCCAAGAACTAACAAAGAGTGTGGCTGCACTGACCAAGACCGTACAGTCTTTGCAGATGGAACCGTCAAGACCAATCAAGCTGGCTTCCAGTCCAGAGGATGTCCCGTGGCGTCGACAGAGGAGGATCTCGTCGTTCAGAGGGAGGCCCGCCGACCGTTACACCGAGGATGGACAGCCGATTTGCCGCCGTTGCAGCCAGCTGGGACACGTAGCCAGGTACTGTACTTTAAATGGGTCCGACCTGGGGCAGAGGGCCAACCCCCAGGCATAAGGTCACCAGGTCCGTCTAATTGGCGTGATAAGTACGTAGGGGGGACGCCCAGTTTTACCCGTAGTGCTGGACGGTATCCCCATGAGTGCACTGCTGGATACCGGGTCCCAAGTGACTACTATCCCCTATGTACTTTTCAAGCAGTACTGGAGTGACACTGATATAACACGTTACCCAGACGATGACTTAAGCATCATCGCCAGCAATGGCCAACCCGTGCCGCAGGTGGGGTTCAGACAGATGACTATCAAGATTGGTAAGGTTGAACTGCCGGCACAGGGAGTGATCATTGTGGACATTGACCGTCGTGAAAGTCACCCTAAAATAACCTTGGGTACTAATGTGATTGAAAACTGTCTTTCAGAAGTAATTGCAATTTTGCAGCAGGTAGCGATGAATGCGAGCTCCAGCCAACAGAGGGTCCTCCAGAAAGAGATAAGAGCCCTGATGAGACGACAACAGGTAGAACTGTCTGGTGGTGAGATCGGTAGCGTGAGGATGAGCGACCCGTTCCCCATTGCCATGCCTCCCAAAAGTGAAATGATGATCTGGTGTCGGACTGCAATCGGGTTAAGAGGGAGAGACTACCAAGCCATGGTAGAACCCGTGTACTCAGAAGGCAGGCCCACCATTTTGACAGCCCGGGGGGTGGTTGATGTCTGCCATGGAAGGGTGCCCGTCCGGATCTTAAACATTGGGGAAAGGGAAGTACACTTGCCCCGGTACGCTACATTAGCCTAATTGTTTGCTGTCTAACACAATACTCTCAGGGTCGTGGAACCCTTGCCTCCATCTCCACCGGTGGAGGATAATGGCTCCTAGAAACACAAGGAGGACTGGTGCCAGAAACTCCACGTGAGTGCTGACTCCACTCCCTTGCACCAAAAACAAGGAGTCTACCGGGTGGTTCAGGAGTACGAGAGAATTTTTAGTAAGCACCCGCTAGACTTCGGCCAAGTAAAAGGGGTAGAACACCACATCCCCACGGGGAGTCACCCACCAATAAAAGAGAGACACAGACCTGTACCCCCTGCACATTATCAGAACGCAAAGGGCATGCTGAGAGAAATGAAAGAAGCTGGGGTCATTAGAGACAGCTGTAGCCCCTGGGCAGCCCCCTTGGTTCTGGTAAAAAAGAAAGACTGTACGATGAGAATGTGCGTGGACTATAGACAAATCAATCATATCAGCCATAAAGATGCGTACCCGTTACCTAGGATAGAGGAGTCTTTAGCCGCACTAAAATCAGCTAATTTCTTTTCTACTTTGGACCTTACTAGCGGCTGTGGCAGAGGCTGACAAGGAGAAGACTGCCTTCACCACCCCGATGGGATTGAGTGAATTCAACTGTATGCCATTTGGGCTCTGCAATGCACCCGGGACCTTCCAGAGGTTGATGGAATGCTGTCTAGGGCACCGAAACTTCGAGACGGTCCTACTTTACCTGGACGATGTGATTGTCTATTCGAAGACTTACGAGGACCATCTAAAGCACCTGGCCGAGGTGTTCGAAGCCCTGGCAGGCTATGGCCTGAAGGTGAAACCCTCAAAGTGTCACCTGTTGAAACCGAAGGTCCAGTACCTAGGACAGGTGGTGAGTGCAGAGGGAGTAGCCCCCGACCCCGACAAGGTTACAGCCATCAAGAGCTGGCCAAGCCCCTCTAACATCAAAGAAGTGAGGCAATTCCTCGGGTTGGTAGGCTACTACCGAAGGTTCATCCCCGGGTTCACAAAGATGGCAGCTCCAATGCAGGACCTCCTGATAGGTCAATCCAAGACCAGAAGCCAAAAGCCACCCCTCAAGTGGGACAAGCTGGAAGAGGAGTCCTTCCGCCAGTTAAAGATGGCCCTCACGGGGGATGAGATCCTGGCCTACCCCGATTATGGCCAGCCTTTTATCCTCCACACAGACGCCAGCAATGTGGGGCTGGGAGCCGTACTGTCACAGAACCAACAGGACAGAGAAAGGGTGATCGCGTATGCCAGCCGGAAGCTGAGGCCCACTGAAAGAAACCCGGAGAATTACAGCTTCTTCAAGCTAGAATTCTTGGCAGTGGTGTGGGCCGTCACAGAACGGTTTAAGCATTACCTGGCCTCCGCAAAGTTCACTGTGTACACGGACAACAACCCGCTGACATACCTGGACAATGCAAGACTAGGTGCCCTAGAACAGCGGTGGATGGCCCGGCTATCAAATTATGACTTCACAATCAAATACCGGGCAGGCAGAACCAACGCCAACGCAGACGCCCTATCAAGAATGCCCCACCTACCTGAAGGAGAAGAAGACTCGGAAGAGCTGGAGGAAGAAGAGCTTCCTGCGTTCCACCGGTATGGGGCCACTCAGCATTCTAGACAAAGACCTGACCACCGTCATGTTCAACCCCTTACCCCACCACGGCTGGGCCGAAACGGAAGATAGTGACCCTGCGATATGCCTAGTGAAAGACATGTTAACCCAGGCAGACGCTAGCCCTGGCCCGGATACTCCAGAAGAAGCCAAGCAGTTATGGAAGGAGAAAAGCAGGCTATTCCTCTACGAGGGCAAGCTGTGCAGAAGGCTTGTCAACCACCGGACGCACGAGCTGATCTGGCAGGTAGTGGTCCCGAGGCGAGATGCAGCAATGGTCCTGGAGGCCTACCATGATAGAGCGGGACACTTCGGGTGGAAGAAACTGAAGTTCCTACTGAGAGAGCGGTTCTACTGGGTCGGTATGAGAGGGGCCATAGAGAAGTGGAGCAGGGACTGCGGCCCATGCCACCTCAGAAGGAAGGACCGTACCAGCCAGCAGACACCCTTGAGGCCCATCGTCACCAGGCAGCCTCTTGAGCTGGTAGCTCTGGACCATGTGAAGTTGGCTCCAAGCCGATCCGGCTACATCTATGCCCTCACGATTGTGGACCGTTACTCCCGGTTCCTGGTGGTGGTTCCTGTTAAAGACCTGACAGCCCAAACAGTGGCCAGAGCCTTCCAGCAACACTTCTGCCGTCCACACGGGTATCCGGAACAGGTCTTGACAGATCAAGGTCCAGCGTTTGAGGCGGAAGTCTTCCAGGAGTTCTGCAACCTCTACGGCTGTAGGAAGATTCGGACAACGCCTTACCACCCGCAAACCAACGGACTGTATGAGAAAATGAACAATATCGTCATTGGTCTCCTCAAGACGTTGCCCCTGGAAGAACGCAGCCTGTGGCAGGAGAAGCTGCCAGACCTGATTGACTTGTACAACCATATCCCGGTGAATGCTACAAATTGCACCCCTGCTTGCCTGATGCGCGCAAGACCAGGTAAGCTGCCGATAGACCTGGAGATGGGAGTCCTGACACCCGAGGACACCTCCCCAGACGCAGACTGGGATACGCAACAGCGGCTACAGTACAAGAAGGTACAGGAGAGTGTGGAGAGGAGTCTGGCTCAAGCGAGAGAAAAGCAAGAGAGGCTCTTCAACCAACACGCCCCTGCTGGTCCCCTGGAACCTGGTGAGCAGGTCCTGAAGCGGAAGAGAAGGCTTCACAAGCTGGACGACCAGTGGGAGAGAGACCCATACACAGTACTGCAGTCTGACCACAACAACCCCAAGGTATGTGTGATTACCAAGGATGGAGGAGAAACCACTAGCACTGTCTCCAGAGACCCCCTAAAACGGTGCCCCGAGCAACTGCAGAGTCCAAGTGAAGATCAAGATGACCTTGAGCCCGCAGTGGACAAGGAGGAAATGGTCAGCACCGTTCTCTGAGAGTTCCCCCGGTCCTGGACTCGGATAAACGATGCCATAGTGGTACCAGTCCTACACTTCCTTCAACCTACCCAGCAGGAGCCTACAGGAGAGCAGGAAGAACAAGAAGAACAAGCAGCTCTGGAGGCAGAAGAACCCATGCCAGCAGCCCAGGAGAGTCAACCCTCTGCTGACAGTGAGCCTGCCATGCCTGCGGTAAGCCAAAGTACCCGCAGACAGCTGCCTGCCCTGCCTGTAAACCCAGCTAGTAGCTGTACCCTAAATGATAGTGCGGAAAGCCAGGTTAGACCACCACCAGATAGTGGGTTACGTAGGTCAACCCGGAGCACTAGGGGTCAAATACCAGCTCGCTGGAAGATCTAAATGCACAATGTATATATTTACTGTTTTATGTTTGTACCCTGGTTATTAATACTGTTTTCCCAGTTTTCCTAGATACATGGACTAACAGGTTATGAACTTTGAGTAACCGGGACTTCCTTGTAAATATGTTCGGAGCCTAACCAAAGGAATGAATAAAGACTGTCAAGGACTCGGGGCAAGGACAGACCCCCACCTGGTTAAGGCTCCCGTTGTGTTGGTGAAATGGAGACCCGGTCACGGATCATACTGTGACCCTCTCCTTGTGTTGGTGATATGGACACCCGGTCACAGACCACACTGTGACCTAAAGAACTCAATATGTGATGTTGTTTGTTATTTCCTTCCCTGTTGTGTTTATGGTCATGCATTTATACCCTGTATTTGTGTTTCCAGTTTAGTCCCGGAGTACTAAATTTTACTAGGGGGGAATGTGTCACCCCAGGCCTGGGTGCCACAAATATTAAAGGCTGTGTCTGAGAGCAGGAGGGAGGTTCCCTGGTCAGGGACTATTAGCATACAGCACCTCCTGTCCCAGGCCAGTAGGGGGAGCAGGCTGCCCCTATAAAAGCTGGAACTGAGGGCAGGGTTAGGGAGAACTGGACGACCTAGCTCAGGACTGAGACTAGTCCCAGAGAAGGAGGGACAGTTCAGCTGTAGCCAAGGAGTCCGTGAGGCAGAGGAGAAGCTGCGAGCCAGGGACAGAGGCGACGAGAGCCGGTCCTGGCTGAACTACACTACCGGACATTGGGGTCCGAGGCTGTCAGGGTTGTAAGCCCAGCAGCAGAGAACCAACCCGCGAGGGATTTCAGGTCCCTTGGCCTAAGAAGCCTGGAGGCTCCGCCACACAGAGGGACCAGTACAGCACGGAGAAGCAAAAGGTACCTAAGGCTCGAGTCGCAAGCCATACAGGCGAAGTACACGGCCAGCTCAGGGAGAGTCACGAAAAGGGGGAGAGTCAGCAAGGGGAGAGAGAGAACGGTAGGCCTTCACACTCACCCTGACCAGTGGGGCTCGCCCGAATGCTCCCAGACACCCAGGCCCATTCCTACCCAGTACTCCTGTCGGGTCATTAGTAATACCTACAATAAAGACCCTGGACTGTTTGAAGCGGATTCTGAACTCTTATTATTGCGGCCTGCACTATCACCCCCAGCATTCACATATGCTGCCCTGAGGCTACACTCTTCCCGTGGGGAGTTATCCTATCCCTGTGCTGCACACCAACATCAGCCTCAGCGGTCTGCCTTGCAGCGGCGTTCATCCCTGACCGCAATCCACAGGTGGCGTAGTCGGACATTCATAACTCTACAAATAGACTGCCACAGCATTTGGTCTGACCACCCTGAGCCACGGGATCGGGTTGCCACTACTACCCCCATCATCGCACTAAAGCAGCGGTTCCGGCTGCCCCACGGCCCAGGGGGCGAGTCACACTCATGTTCCCTGTCCTCTTCCAAGTCTACCTCAACACTGTCCTGAGGGCCCGACATCCCTTCAAACATTTTAGGAAGTGAGACATGGAAGGAATTATTAATCCTTCATGCAACTGGAAGTTGGAGCTTAACAGTCACCGGATTAATGATCTTGATTATGTTATACGGTCAAACAAGTTTAGGAGCACATTTTCTGGATAGAACTTTAAGACAGAGATTTTTAGAGGATACCTAGACAAAATCTCCCAACCCAAAGACAGGAACCCTCCTACGTCTGTGGTTGGAAGTTGTCTTGGTCCGATCGCAAGTTATCAAAAGACTTCTTTTAATCTCTCTCCAAACCTTAACCAAGCAAGAAGAAAATCTTTCCTCCTCAGGAACCGCAGACTGTAAACCATAAAAATCTCCGAAAATCAGATAGAAACCTCCACAACAACAAAAAGGAGAGGTACTGGTAGCATTGGAGGTGCGGTTATTGAGTGCGAACTCAGCCAGGTGAAGAAAATCCTCCTAATTCTCTTGATTAGATGAGAGAAAACATCTTAAATATTGTTCCAATTCCTGGTTCATTCTTTCCTTCTGACCATTAGTCTCAGGATGATAACCTGTGGAGAATGAAAGCTTAATTCTCAACTTGGAGTAAAAGCTACGCCAAAAGCTAGCCACAAATTGAACCCCTCTATCGGAAATAATGTTTTTAGGAACACCATGTGGTTTAATGACATATGGTGGGAGATAAACAAAGTAGTTAAACCTTTAGCTGTAGGCAATTTTGGTGGAGGAACCAAGTCTACCTCTTGCTAAAATGGTCATCCACCCCCCACACCACAGTATTACCACCAGAATTAAGTCATCCCATGACAAAATACTTTGGCAAGTGGATCCAAGGTTGATATAGAACACCGTTGGGCAAAAAAAATGCTGCCGGGGCCTGGCAAGAGGCATTAGACCTGGCGCAAATCCTGCACTTATGGACATACTCATTCACATCTTTTCAGCACTCTGCCACCAAAAGGACCTGAAAACAACTCCCCAGGTGGCAGAGGAACCAGGATATCCAGCCAACACCAAGTCATGCACCTTGTTAAGAAGATCAGTGTGAAGCTAAGAAAGCACAAACATCCTTGCCGGGTGGCATGCCCTCCGGTGCCCCATCCTGCGCTGTCTGAGATTGATACCCAAAGTACCCACCACCACCCCTTCACTTAGAATTTTGACTGGATTTACATCCTTCAACTCCAGAAGGAAACTATGTGATAAGGCATCTGACTTAACATTCTTTGGACCAGGGAGATTTATCACAGAGAAATCCAACTGAGTGAAAAAGAGGGCCCACTGGGCCTGTCTAGAGTTCAGGCAATTAGCAGTGTCAACATACGGTAAATTATTGTGATCAGTAAAGACCGTTACTCTATGCCTAGCCCCCTCCAACCAATGTCTCCATTCCTCAAAAGCACTCTTAACCACCAAGAATTCTTGATCGCCTATAGCATAGTTGGACTGTGCTTGAGAGTTTCCGCAAGAAAAAAACACAAGGATGAAAATAGCCCTCCTTCTTCTGTGAAAAAACAGCACCCATCCCTACAGAAGAGGCATCTACCTCAACCACAAAAGGCAAATCAACATCGGGTTTACTGAGGACTGGAGCTTTTGAAAACGCCAACTTGAGAGCAACAAAAGCATCAACGGGCTCAGAAGACCAAGAGCTAAAGTCAGCACCTTTCTTAGTCATATCAGTAAGAGGTTTGACTATAACTGAGAAATTTTTAATGAACTTACAATAATAATTAGCGAAACCCAAGAACCTCTGTAAAGCTTTAAGATTAGTAGGTTGCACGCAATCAAGGATGGCTTGTACCTTAACGGGATCCATTTGAAAACCTTCAGCAGAAACCAAATCACCCAAAGACTGAATCTGCTGCACCTCAAACTGACACTTCTCTAGTTTGGCAAACAAATGATTGTTGTGAAGAACCTGTAATACTTGTCGAACATACTCCCGATGCTCCTCACAAAAACCTGAGTAGATCAAAATATCATCCAAGTATATCACCACAAATCTACCCACCAAAGAAGAAATATCATTTATGAAGTTCTGAAATACAGCAGGAGCATTGGTCAAACCGAATGGCATCAATAAATTCTCAAAATGACCCACAGGAGTATTGAAGGCAGTCTTCCACTCATCACCTTGGCGAATACGTATAAGGTTATATGTCCCTCTCAGATCCAGTTTAGAAAGCCACTTGGCCGCCGCTAGTTGATTAAACAGATCAAGAATAAGAGGTAACGGGTATGGGTTACGTACAGTTATCTTAATAATCTCTCTAAAATCCAAACAAGGATGCAAACCTCCATATTTTTTCTTAACAAAGAAAAATCCCTCGGCGACTGGTGACATGGAAGGCCTTACGTGACCCTTGGAGACACTCTTTTGAATGTACTCTTTCAAGGCATCTCTTTCTAGAAGAGAGAGATTAAACAGACAGGTTAGGTTATGTGATTGTGCTATCAAATTTACCCTATGTGGGGGAAGAACTTCACATTCAGTCTCAGAAAAACATCCTCAAAATCCTGAATAAAATCTGGAAGAAGAGATTTAATGGATGGCAGGGATTTAGACAATCAATTGGAAAAACAAAAATCCCCCCCCCAAGACTTAGCCTCGCGACTCTTCCATTTGATGGGAGGAATGTGTTTCACCAACCAGGGTATACCCAACACATCTTTAGCTGGTAACGTAGGAAAGATCATGAAAGACAGATTCTGTGTGTAAAACTCCCACTCTCATGTGCACATTCTCAATCTTCGAAGTAACATGACTTTGGGTAAGAGGAGAATTATCAATTGCTAATATTTGAATAGGATGACCAAGAGTTGAGCCAATGTACCTGATCTCACACTCGAAAGCAAAATTACTGTCAAGGAGATCTAAGGCAGAACCTGAATCAACAAATGCAGAGGTACTTATAACTCCAGATTTGGTAACCAAAGATACTTGTAGAAAACAACCAGTAGTATGCATGAGAGATAACTTCAAACTGTTAGGATAAGTGTCCTTACATCTTAATGTTTCTTTTTTTATATCCTCTTTACCTTTAAGAAATTCATTGTTGAATTTCAAACACTGAATCATAACATGACCCATTCGAATGCAGTATAAACAGAAACGAGCAGGTGTTTCATGTACAACTCCCTCCTTGGACTCTCTGCAGGTCCCAATTTGCATGGGTTCACCTGCCTCAATAGGATGAGAGAGTAAACACAGAAACAGTCTTAAAAGTGTCCTTATCCCTAAAAAGTCGGTCCAGAGACATGGCCTCATCCAGAGACAATGGACAGGAACTATAAACCATCATATCATGTATTTTACTAGAGAGACCCTGGCAGAATGGACTACAGAGAGCTGGATCATTCCAGGAGGTCTCCACTGCCCAGCGTCTGAACTAAGAGAAGTAGTCCTCCACTTTACGATTCCCATGAACCAACCTACGGATCATTGATTCAGCAACCAAAATTTTATCTGGGTCATCATAAATGAGTCCCAGAGCAGAGAAAAAAAAGGATCAGAGGAAAACACTGGAGAGGAAAGAAAGGCAAAGAAAATGCCTATGCCTGAGAATCTGCATGAAGCAACAACGAAACAATACCCACGCATTGACGCTCTCTCCCGGATGAGGTACATCGTAGACGAAAATACAATTTACATAAAACAAAAAAGATGGAAAACTTACTTGGGTCCCCATCGAAACAGTCCAGTAATTCTACCTTAGTCTCAGATGACTGACACCTGCAGAGTGGTGGAAAAGCCAAGCTGTTGTTTCTGCTTTATGTCTGCCACTTCCAAAGACAAAGTCTGCAATTTGCACGGTCAGGGCATCCATGATGACTTCTCAGCACACAACAAATGGAGTGGGCTGATGATAATGTTATGACTGCCAAAGCACATTCACACAGGTAACGTACAAACCAGGAAGACAAATACCAGAACCTGACAGGTTACAGTCCAGACTAGGAAGTACCCTTCTCTGACCCAGAGCTAAGTGAATGAATCCAACAAAGTCTATCACCAGCAGGAAACACCAGTATGGGAAGGTATTTAAAGCTGCACCCCAACGGTGATCGGACAGACAAACAGAGTAAATGAAAAATGACTGTTACCCAAAACTGACAGAAACAAAGATAACAAAACTAAAACACCCAAAGAAAAAGTGTACGAGGGGTGTTCATTAAGGATTTCCCCTGACCCACTTCCTGTGGACTGAGAGCAATGAAACTTGGCACAGTTATTAATCCTTCTCTACATAGATGCTGCCTAGGGACACACCCTTCTCCCATCTCTTTAAGCAACTTTAAACACATCGCTTGTAGACGTAGACAGGTTGCGCCAAAAGCCATGTTGTGACTTCGGAAATCAGAGTCTTATCAAAATGCTTTCCCTCCAAAATGCTTGCCCTTGAAAAATAGAAAAGAGGAGGAAGTTCGATGGTGCAAGGTCGGGTGAATAAGGGACATGCGATAGAATTTCAAAGCCACAGGAGCAAGCTTCCATTTGGGCAACATGTGAGTTGTGAACTGGTGCATTGTCTTTCAGAAGGCGAAAACCTTTGGTTATGATGGCCTCCCGCAATTTCTGCAGCAGTGAAGCATAGTATGCCCCAGTGATCATGGTACCCTTTGCTAGGAAATCCATCAATACTTCTCAGTGCTGGTCCCAAAATACTGTGAGCATGACCTTGCCTGCCAAGGGTTGGGCACGTACCTTCTTTGGAGGCTGTGAGTCATGATGCTTCCATTGCATCGGCTCGACTTTAGTCTCAGGATCATAGTGATGGACCCAGCTTTCATCCTGTGTGATCAGTCTGTTGAAAAAGTCCTTCTGGTTTCCATGGCAAATCGTCAATAGAGCCTGAGAGCATTCGACTCGTTCCTGCTTCTGGAAAGGTGTGAGCAACCAGGGAACCTTATGCATGAGAAGATGGTCTTGGATGATTTTTTCCACAGACCCCACACTAATCTTGACATTTTGGGCTAGGTGGCAAATGGTTACGAGGCGATTTTCCAAAATGGAGACCTCCACTTGCTGGATGGTGTGCTCATCAATAGCAGAGTGGGATCGCTCTGGAATTGGAGCTCTTTGTACCGAAGTCCGACCACATTTCAATTGACGATGCCAGTTCTCGACTATATCATATGATGGGGAATCATCACCATAAACCTCTTTCATTTCATCGAACGTCTTCTTGGTGTGCAGCCTTTCAAGTAAAGGAACTTTATAACTGCTCTGTATTCCACTGGGTCCAATATCAAACCTCACACCACTTCAGCACCTGTAAAATCAAGACTGTTATCAGTTCTGAGTTGCAAATTGGCACGTAACCTATATAGGCTTATATAATTTCACACGTGAAGTTTCAGCGTCCTGTGATAAATAGAAGTGAGTCAGGGGAAATCTTTGATGAACACCCCTCGTATCTACTGTGGCTTAGCGGAAAGAGGCACAAAACACAGAACCAAGGGTTTGAATCCAGAGGCATGACAATATACTTGAATAAGGTGTAGGAAATCCACAGATAAAAAAGTATGTGTGTTTGTATTATGTTATCGCAGCAGAAATGCAGTAAAGATACATGTAATCCACACATGATTTCAATTAATTTTTTTACCAAATTTAAGCAAAGGGAAGTTTCCAAAACAAAGCAGTTTTATTTAAAACATGATGTACCAAAAGAAACATCATCTGCAGGGGAATAAAGACGATAAAAATGCATGTTAAAAAAATGCACTAGAAGTGCAATAAAAAACACAAGTAACCTTAAAGGGGTTTTCGCACTGCCAAAAGTTTTAATCAATAGATTAATTTAATCAATAGATCTTGGAATAATAAGTTTCACAATTGGATGTGTTTAAATAAAATGTCCCTGCGCTGAGATAATCTTATAAATGTGCCCCTGCTGTGTACTGTGTAATGGCTGTGTCTGACCATACAGGGACATGGTCTGATCATAGCACAGCTCCTGGGCAGGGGAGGACACAAAAGAGTATATAGACAGGACAGCAAGGGATCGCAGCTGATTCTTTTTGTAGGGTAAAACATTTCACTGCCTGTTTTTAAACAATGTTTTACTTCAAAGAAAGAATTATTTGCGATCCCGTCCTGTTATGTCTGTATACTTCTCCCCCCACCCCCCCGTCCAGGAGATGTGGTATGATCAGAACATATTCCTGAAAGGTCAGACATAGCCATTACAAAGTAGACAGCAGGGGCACAATTATAAGATTATCTGAGCACAGAAACATTTTTTTTAAACACATCCAAGTGTGGAAGTTATTATTATTCCAAGATCTATTGATTGAAATTAACTTTTGTTCATGGGAAAACCCTTTTTAATTAGCTGATTGGTTCAGAAATGCTGCAGAAAATCAGCAGCATCAAAAATGCACTAAATACTCATCATGTGAACTTAGCCTTAGAATTCAGTCTTCCGAAATGGTTTTGTTTTACTGGTGTAAAGCTGCATTTACACTGAAAGATAATTGTGAACAAGCGTTCTTAGAAACACTTGTTTCTCAATTATCTTGCCATAAAAACCGATAGCCGATCAGACGATGAACAAGCAAAATACTCGTTCATTGGGTGAAATGATCTTTTGCACAGCGCAAAAAATCATTGCTCTCAAAGGTGCATCGTCATGTGTAAACAGAACTTGCATTGACGAGAACAATGGCAGTCTATGTGCACTGAGCGCTTCTTTAAAGAGTAATCATCATTTTAATTTTTATTTCACAAATGAATAGTGCTCATGCAAAATAAGAAACCTTTCAATATATCTTATCAGAGAAATCTGCTTCCTTTTCCTCCTGAACTAATCTTTCATTCTCAAAATTCTCAATTCATGGGTAAAATCTGTATTCAGTGAAGACGGATTGTTGCATTACTGAGATAGGAGATGGCAGTTGCTACTGATGAGATTATATGTACTGTAGATCGGAGGGAGAGGAGCTCTGCCTCTAACCCCTGTGTCCTCTCACCTCATCCCATCTACATAAAATCCTATCAGTAGCAACTGCCATTTTCTCTCTCAGTAATGTAACAATCTGTCTTCACTGAATACAGATTTTATTTGTGGATAGAGAATTTTGAGAATGAAAGATCAATGCAGGAGGAGAGGGAAGCAGATTTTTTTCCTGAGATATACAATCCCTGGCAAAAAATTATGGAATCACCGGGCTTGGAGGATGTTCATTCAGTTGTTTAATGTTGTTGAAAAAAAGCAGATCACAGACATGGCACAAAACTAAAGTCATTTCAAATGGCTACTTTAGGGCTTTGAGAAACACTAAAAGAAATCAAGAAAAAAATGTGGTACTCAGTAAGGGTAATTTTTTTCAGACCAAGCAGAGGGAAAAAATTATGCAATCACTCAATTCTGAGGAAAAAATTATGGAATCACCCTGTAAATTTTCATTTCTAAAACTAACACCTGCATCAAATTAGATTTGCTCATTAGTCTGCATCTAAAAACTAGTGATCATACCTTGGAGGGCTGTTGCACCAAGTGGACTGACATGAATCATGGCTCCAACACGAGAGATGTCAATTGAAACAAAGGAGAGGATTATCAAACTCTTAAAAGAAGGTAAATCATCACGCAATGTTGCAAAAGATGTTGGTTGTTCACAGTCAGCTGTGTCTAAAATCTGTACCAAATACAAACAACATGAGAAGGTTGTTAAAGGCAAACATACTGGTAGACCAAGGAAGACATCAAAGATTCAAGACCAGAAACTTAAAGCAATATGTCTCCAAAACAGGAAATGCACAATAAAACAAATGAGGAACGAATGGGAGGAAACTGGAGTCAATGTCTGTGACCAAACTGTAAGAAACCGCCTAAAGGAAATGGGATTTAAATACAGAAAAGTTAAACAAAAGCCATCATAAATACCTAAACAGTAAAAAACAAGGTTACAATTGGCTAAGTAAAAGCAATCGTGGACTGTGGATGACTGGATGAAAGTCATATTCAGTGATGAATCGCGAATCTGCATTGGGCAAGGTGATGATGCTGGAACTTTTGTTTGGTGCCGTTCCAATGAGATTTATAAAGATGACTGCATGAATAGAACATGCAAATTTCCACAGTCATTGATATGGGGCTGCATGTCAGGTAAAGGCACTGGGAGATGGCTGTCATTACATCTTCAATAAATGCCCAAGTTTACATTGATATTTTGGACAGTTTTCTTATCCCATCAATTGAAAGGATGTTTGGGGATGATGACATCATTTTTCAAGATGATAAGTTGACGCGCCCCTGGGCCTGTGTCATGCTGCGTTGCGCACGCGGGAGCTTACCCGGAGCCGGATCTCTTGAGGGTTGTAGTCTCGTGGCGGTGACCCGGTCCGTGCCCAGGGAGTCAAACTGAGCGGCAATGTAACAGCGGTAGATGCAGGACGACTACGCCACCCGTTGAATGCAGCTATGGAGCTGCCGCTGCAGGACAGTCCGCTGAGACCGGTGGATGGATGGTGCAGCGTAGATGGTATAACCCCCAACGGGAGGGGTATGGCCTCAGGGCAGCAGATGTGGATGATGGGGGTAGCAGGAACCACTCAGAGACGGTGCGGTGTAATTCAGGGTCTTTACTGGTAACAACGATAGACCCTCCCGGAGTACTGGCTAGCGATTGGGGCCTGGTCAGTCCTTGAGCAGATGGGATCTCCCCTGGCCAGGCGGAGTTGTAGGCCTCCCAAACTAACGATACTCTTCTGGCTACCTTGCTAGAGGCGGGTATAAGTAGCCCACGTCCCTGAGTGTACCGTGTGGTGCTCACCAGTATGGCCGGTGACTCGGGGCCTTCTAGTAGCTTCCGCTCCACGACGGCGGTGCTGGTCCCATGCGTGTGACCGTGTCTTCGGGTTTCTTGGCCAGAGGACCTGAAATCCCCTGCCTGACGGATTCTGCTGCTGGGTAGGAGTTAGTCCCCACAGCCTCGGACTCCGGGTCCGGTAAGAAATCTTCTCAGTCAGGGCGAGCTCTGCAGCTGCCAGCCCCTGACTCTTTGTAACACTGCTCCCACAGAGCTCCTGTTGTTTCTTCCTATATTTGCTTCTTTTCTCTGCTTCTTCTCTACTCACTCACCCTGCCTCAGCCCTAGGTTTATATAGGGGAAGTTCTTCCCCTCCCAGGACTGGGCAGGAGGTGTGGCATGCATAGGATCCCTGACCAAGAGACCTCCCACCTGCTCTCAGACATAACATTGCTGTTACTGTGGAAAACCAGACCCCTGGGGTGCCACATTCCCCCCTAGTGAAATTTAGTACTCCGGGACTAAACATATTTTAGAAAAACATAACAAGATATAACAATAACAATAAAGAAACACATAAAGGTGGTCACGGCATGTCCGTAACCGGGTGCAGTCTTTGAAGAAAGCAAGGTGTTCATTTCACCAAAACAGGGAGACGTAACCAGGTAGGGGTCTGTCCTGCCCCGAGTCCTTAACAGTCTTTAGTCCGTCCTGGGTTACGCTCCAACTATGTACAAAGGATTCCCGGTAAATCCACCAAGGACTCCTAAAAATAACTAGAAACACATAATTATACACAAGCAACAATAAACAGGTAACCACAAATAAAACAATTTATACACTTCAAATCCTCCAGCGTGCGGGTAACTGGCCTCTAGTGGCCCTAGTGGACCTACGGAGCTGACTGTCTGGCCCTGAACTACAGGGTGTAGGAGCTGTCAAGGGTAAACTGGGCAGCTGTCTACCGGCTTTTTGTCTCACTAGGGGTACGGCAGGCTCACTATAAGCAGAGGGTTGATCCTCCTGTTCTGCTTGTGTGGAGTCTTCTGCCTCCTGGACCGGCTGTTCTTCCAGCTCTTCCTGTTGCTCCGTAGGTGCTTGGGATGCTGGTTGGAGGAAGGTGAGTACGGGTACCACGACTGCACCATTGACTTGAGTCCAAGACCGAGGGAAGTCCCCGAGCACAGTACTAACCATATCTTCCCTTTCCTCTACGGGTCGATGGTCTTCTTGTTCCTCTTCAGGGTTCCTCAGTTGTTCGGGACACTTCTTCAGGTGGTCCCGGGATACAATGGCTGTGGTTTCCCCTCCGTCTTTACTGATGGTACAAACCTTCGGGTTTTCGTGGCTTGAGGGCAGTACGGTGTACGGGTCCTTCTCCCACTGGTCGTCCAACTTGTGGAGCCGTCTCTTCCTCTTCAAGACCTGCTCTCCGGGTACCAGGGGAACAGCGGGAGCATACTGGTTGTAAGTTTTCTCTTGTCTTTCCCTAGCCTGACAGAGACTTCGCTCCACGCTCTCCTGTACTCTCCGGTACTGCTGCTGCCTCTCTGTGTCCCAGTCTGTTTCTGGTGAAGTGTCCTCGGGTGTCAGGACTCCCATTTCCAGGTCAACAGGTAACTTACCAGGTCTTGCCCTCATTAGGTAAGCCGGGGTACAGTTGGTGGAACCTACCGGGATGTGGTTGTATAGGTCCACCAGATCGGGCAACTTCTCAGGCCACAGACTGCGTTCTTCCAGGGGCAACGTTTTTAGAAGATCCATTACCACCTGGTTCATTTTCTCACAAAGTCCATTAGTTTGCGGATGGTAGGGTGTCGTCCTTATCTTCCGGCAGCCATACAGATTGCAGAATTCCTGGAAGACCTCCGCTTCAAAGGCAGGTCCCTGGTCCGTCAGCACTTGGTCCGGGTACCCGTGTGGACGGCAAAAGTGCTGCTGGAAGGCTCTAGCTGCTGTTTGAGCCGTTAAGTCCTTGACGGGGACGACAACCAGAAACCGGGAGTAATGATCCACGATGGTTAACGCGTAGACGTAGCCACTTCTGCTTGGGGTCAGTTTTACATGATCCAAGGCTACCAGTTCCAACGGTTGCCGGGTGACGATGGACTGCAGGGGAGTCTTCTGGCTGGCACGGTCCTTCCTTCTCAGGTTGCACGGGCCACAGTCTCTGCACCACTTCTCGATGGTTCCTCTCATGCCTACCCAGTGGAACCGCTCGCGCAGCAGGAACTCCAGCTTCTTCCACCCGAAGTGTCCAGCTCCGTCGTGGTATGCCTCCATCACCATGGCTGCGTCTCTTCGTGGCACCACTACTTGCCAGAGTAATTCATGCGTCCGGGAGTTAACCATTCTGCGGCACAACTTCCCCTTATAAAGGAACAGTCGACTCTTCTCAGCCCACAGTTGCTTGGCTTCCTCCGGAGCGTCTGGGTCAAGGCGAGCCTCTGGCCGAGTCAGCATCTCCTTCACCAGTTGGACGGCAGGGTCACTGTCTTGCGTTTCCTCCCAGTTGTAGTGAGGCAAGGGGTTAAACGGAGCGGCTTGCTTACTCCTTACACGGTGGGAATACTGGATAGTCCCATGCCGGTGGAACGCAGGGAGTTCGACTTCTTCCAGTCCCTCTGGATCTTCTCCTACTTCCGGTAGGTTTGGCATCCTGGACAGGGCGTCCGCGTTGGTATTGGAGCGTCCTGCCCGGTATTTGATTGTGAACTCGTAGTTGGACAGACGGGCCATCCATCTCTGCTCTAGGGCACCGAGTCTTGCTGTGTCCAGGTGTGTCAACGGGTTGTTATCCGTGTACACGACGAACCGGGAAGAAGCGAGGTAGTGCTTAAAGCGTTCGGTGACTGCCCACACCACTGCCAGGAACTCTAGCTTAAATGAGCTGTAATTCTCAGGGTTTCTCTCGGTGGGTCGCAGTTTTCGGCTGGCGTAAGCGATTACTCGTTCTTTCCCCTGCTGGATCTGGGACAGCACGGCTCCTAGCCCGATGTTACTTGCGTCGGTGTAGAGGATAAAGGGCTGGCTGTAATCCGGGTACGCCAGGATTTCATCCCCCGTGAGGGCCATCTTCAGCTGGCGGAAGGACTCCTCTTCCAACTTCTCCCATCTGAAGGGCGGCTTCTGGTTCTTGGCCTTCCGGGACTGGCCTATCAGGAGGTCCTGCATAGGAGCTGCCTTTTTGGTGAAACCGGGGATGAACCTGCGGTAGTAGCCTACCAACCCGAGGAACTGCCGCACTTCCTTTACACTGGAGGGACTTGGCCATTCCTTAATTGCGGTGATCTTATCAGGGTCGGGAGCCACTCCGTCAGCGCTCACCACGTGTCCCAGGTACTGCACCTTTGGTTTCAGGAGGTGACACTTGGAGGGTTTCACCTTTAGGCCGTAACTTGCCAGAGCTTCGAACACTTCCGCCAGGTGTTTCAGGTGGTCCTCATACGTCTTGGAATATACGATGACATCGTCCAGGTACAACAGGACCGTCTCGAAGTTTCTGTGGCCCAGACAACACTCCATTAGTCGTTGGAAGGTTCCCGGTGCGTTGCAGAGTCCGAACGGCATGCAGGTGAACCCGCTAAGTCCCATCGGGGTGGTGAATGCGGTCTTCTCCCGGTCCGCCTCTGCTACAGGAACCTGCCAGTACCCGCTAGTGAGATCCAAGGTAGAGAAGAAGTTAGCAGATCTTAAAGCAGCCAATGACTCCTCTATCCTTGGTAAGGGGTACGCATCCTTGTGTGTGATACGATTGATTTTCCGGTAATCTACACACATCCTCATGGTGTTGTCTTTCTTTCGGACTAAGACTAGTGGAGCTGCCCAGGGGCTACAGCTATCCCTGATCACCCCAGCCTCCTTCATGTCTCTAAGCATCCCCTTGGCGTGTTGGTAGTGGGCAGGGGGTACGGGTCGATACCTCTCTTTTATAGGAGGATGGTCTCCCGTGGGGATGTGGTGTTCTACCCCCTTGACTCTCCCGAAGTCTAACGGGTGTTTACTGAACACTCTCTCATACTCCTGAACCACCCGATAGACTCCTTGTTTCTGGTGGGCGGGAGTGGAGTCAGTACCCAGATGTAGTTGCTGACACCAGTCCTCCATGTTTTTCTTAGAGCCGTTACCTTCCTCCGGGTGAGATGGAGGCAAGGGTTCCACAGATTGTATAGAATTTTGGTTAATGGTATATAATTTGGCTAGCGTGGCATACCGGGGCAGGTACACTTCCCTCTCCCCGATATTTATTATGCGAACGGGCACCCTCCCATGGCGTACATCAACCACCCCCCGTGCTGTCAAAATGGTGGGCCTACTGTCCGAGTAAACTGGTTCTACCATTGCCTGGTAATCTCTACCTCTCAGACCAATAGCTGCCCGGCACCAAATCATCATTTCACTTTTTGGGGGCATGGCAATAGGGAAAGGGTCACACATTCTCACGCTACCAATCTCACCGCCGGAGAGTTCCACCTGTTGCCGTCGCATCAGTGCCCGGATCTCTTTTTGGAGCACTCGCTGCTCGCCGGAGCTGGCGTTCTTGGCAACCTGCTGTAAAAGGAAAATCACCTCTGCAAGACAATTTTCAATTACATTAGTTCCTAGAGTTATCTTTGGGTGACTCTCGTGTTTGTCAATGTCTACAATGATCAGTCCCTGTGCTGCCAGTTCAACTCTACCAATTTTAATGGTCACCTCTTTAAATCCGATCTGTGGCACGGGCTGACCATTGCTGGCGATGATACTCAAGTCGTCGTCAGGGTAGCGGGTAATATCCGAGTCATTCCAGTACTGCTTGAAGAGCACGTACGGGATGGTGGTGACCTGTGACCCGGTGTCCAGTAGGGCACTCATAGGAATGCCATCCAGTACCACAGGCAAGACTGGACGTCCTCCCACATATTTGTCGTGCCAGTTTGATGGGCCTGATGATCTTTTTCCTAGGGGTTGGCCCTCTACCCTAGGTTGTGCCAGTTTAAAGGACAGTACCTTGCCATATGTCCGGGTTGATTACAGCGGCGGCAGATGGGTTGTCCGTCCTCGTTGTATCGGTCGCTGGGTCTTCCTCTGGCCGGTGGGGTCCTCCTTGGTCGACACCACGGGATGTCCTCCGGTCCGGATGCCAGCTGGATCTTCCCTGGAGTGGAAACCTGTAAAGACTGCACAGTTCGGGTTAGCGCAGCAACGCTTTTAGCTAGCTCTTGGACCTGATGGTGTAGGTCTGGAGCCGGGTCATTGTCTAAAGCCTGCGCATCAGCTCCCACAGGCCCTGCCGACAAGGGCGCCGCCTCCTGGTGGTAAGTGATAGCAGGGCGCTTGTGGGTCACAACGCTACCCGGTGCCGGTTCTCGGAGCACCCGGATGGCTCTGTCCTTGAACTGTGCAAAGCCCAGATGGGGATCCTGTAAGGCCATTGCCCGCAACTGGGTTCGGTGGGTATTACAATACAGTCCCTCTATAAACTGTTCGGTCAACAGCCTGTCCTCGTTTCCCACTCCATCAGGGTCGGTCTGCTTAATGGCCCTCAGGGCCTCTTGTAGGTTTAGTGCATAGTCCCTTATACTCTCATGCGCTCGCTGCTTGCACCCGTAGAATCTAAGCTTAATCTCGGCTGAGGTGCGGGTATCAAAGGTGGCCTTCAGCCGGGTTAGTATCCCTGCGACAGTCTTCCTCCCAGGTGGCCAGGATTTTACTTCCCTTTTGGCTGCCCCGGTTAGTTGGGCCACCAGGATGCTCACTTTTTGCTCTTCTGTGAGGGGGTACACCTGGAAGAGGCTATCCAGCTTTTCTCTAAAGTCATGCAGGGTATGTGACTCCCCTGAGTACTGGGGTAGCCAAGCTGCTCCCGGGATATAGGGCATGGTGAAGGGCATAACTGCAGCAGCAGTAGCGCTGGCGGGGGTTGAGGCAGTGAAGCTCTCCTCCGTATCCGACATCTTCCTCCCCCCTAGTGGACCGTGGCCTACCTTGCGATGATCCTCTTCCATAGGCCGCGGCTCCGCAGTGGATCGTCAGGGTTGAGGACCTTCCGTCGCGCTCCTGTGACGTCGGCGTCTGCTGGGCTCCTTCCAGGACCTTACGCAACGTCCGGACGTGAGGCGGGGCTTCAGTTCTCGCGCGCTTTCGGAGTCCACGCCCCTCTTCTTCCCACGCGGCGTCCTCAAGATGGCGTCCAATGGCGGGAAAACTCCACGGATGGCGGGAAGAAGGCAGAAGATGGCGCCGGATGGCGGGAAACTTCACCGATGGCGGGAAGAAGGCTGAAGATGGCGCCGGATGGCGGGAATCTTCACCACAGGTAAGTTTGAAAAGTCTCTTTTTCAGGCACGCAGTACCCGGTGGTTGCGGGCACGAAATCCTGCCGACTACGCCAAAGTTGACGCGCCCCTGGGCCTGTGTCGCGCTGCGTTGCGCACGCGGGAGCTTACCCGGAGCCGGATCTCTTGAGGGTTGTAGTCTCGTGGCGGTGACCCGGTCCGTGCCCAGGGAGTCAAACTGAGCGGCGATGTAACAGCGGTAGATGCAGGACGACTACGCCACCCGTTGAATGCAGCTATGGAGCTGCCGCTGCAGGACAGTCCGCTGAGGCCGGTGGATGGATGGTGCAGCGTAGATGGTATAACCCCCAACGGGAGGGGTATGGCCTCAGGGCAGCAGATGTGGATGATGGGGGTAGCAGGAACCACTCAGAGACGGTGCGGTGTAATTCAGGGTCTTTACTGGTAACAACGATAGACCCTCCCGGAGTACTGGCTAGCGATTGGGGCCTGGTCAGTCCTTGAGCAGATGGGATCTCCCCTGGCCAGGCGGAGTTGTAGGCCTCCCAAACTAACGATACTCTTCTGGCTACCTTGCTAGAGGCGGGTATAAGTAGCCCACGTCCCTGAGTGTACCGTGTGGTGCTCACCAGTATGGCCGGTGACTCGGGGCCTTCTAGTAGCTTCCGCTCCACGACGGCGGTGCTGGTCCCATGCGTGTGACCGTGTCTTCGGGTTTCTTGGCCAGAGGACCTGAAATCCCCTGCCTGACGGATTCTGCTGCTGGGTAGGAGTTAGTCCCCACAGCCTCGGACTCCGGGTCCGGTAAGAAATCTTCTCAGTCAGGGCGAGCTCTGCAGCTGCCAGCCCCTGACTCTTTGTAACACTGCTCCCACAGAGCTCCTGTTGTTTCTTCCTATATTTGCTTCTTTTCTCTGCTTCTTCTCTACTCACTCACCCTGCCTCAGCCCTAGGTTTATATAGGGGAAGTTCTTCCCCTCCCAGGACTGGGCAGGAGGTGTGGCATGCATAGGATCCCTGACCAAGAGACCTCCCACCTGCTCTCAGACATAACATTGCTGTTACTGTGGAAAACCAGACCCCTGGGGTGCCACAAATGCATCCTGCCATAGAGCAAAAACTGTGAAAACATTCCTTGAAAGAAGACACATAAGGTCAATGTCATGGCCTGCAAATAGTCCGGATCTCAATCCAATTGAAAATCTTTGGTGGAAGTTGAAGAAAATGGTCCATGACAAGGCTCCAAGCTGCAAAGCTGATCTGGCAACAGCAATCAGAGAAAGTTGGAGCCAGATTGATGAAGAGTACTGTTTGTCACTCATTAAGTCCATGCCTCAGAGACTGCAAGCTGTTATTAAAGCCAGAGGTGGTGCAACAAAATACTGGTGATGTATTGGAGTGTTATTTTGTATGTTCGTTTTTCATGATTCCATAATTTTTTCTCAGAATTGAGTGATTCCATAATTTTTTCCCTCTGCTTGGTCTGAAAAAAATTACCCTTACTGAGTACCACATTTTTTTCTTGATTTCTTTTAGTGTTTCTTAAAGCTATAAAGTTGCCATTTGAAATGACTAGTTTTGTGCCATGTCTGTGATCTGCTTTTTTTCAACAACATTAAACAACTGAATGAACATCCTCCGAGCCCGGTGATTTCATAATTTTTGCCAGGGGTTGTATTACAAAGTTTTTTATTTTCATGTGTACTATTGACTTGTGAAATAAAAATTAAAATGACACTTACTCATTAAGATTATAGTATAAAGTCTTATTATAATACAAAATTAAAGGACACCAATCATTTTAATTTTCTTTTATATATATTCAGTAGTTGAATCCTTTTATTATGCCTGATGGCGAGGCCTAAGTAGTCTTGAAACCTGCTATTTTTTACCATCTTTTTAATTAGCCATTAAAAGGTGTCAACTACTGAGGAACCTTAATTTTGATTATTTTTCTAATTTTCTGGCTAGCTTGGTACAAAGATATATTTTTCTTGTACCTTTTATTTGTAATATTTTTTTCTATATGTTTGTAGTTGATTGCTCTAAAGTCTGACAACAAGTGTTCACTTGTGCAAGCAGCAGCACTCAGGTCCTCATCAATGACCGGACAGAGCAGTGTATGGATCCATAGACTTAGGCTATGTTCACATGTCGCGTTTTTGCTGCATATTTTTCTGCAGGCAAAACCTGCTCTCTTGACAGTAAAAAAAAGCAGGTTTTGCTGCGTTTTTTGCTGCTTTTTTTTGCTGCGTTTTGTCAGGTACAGTACATTTGTCTCTTGTGTATGCTGATAAAGTTTAATGAATTAAAAAAGAACAGGATTCAACTTCCTCAGGTTTTGGCACCAAAAGTGCAGCAAAACCTGATACCTGCGTTTTTTGCTGTGTTTTTGCACTGAACCATTGTTTTCTATGGGTGAAAAAACGCTGCAATAATGCTGAAAGAAGTTTGCCAAATCAGTCAGGAAAAAAAACAATGTGTGCGCATGAGATTTCTAAAATTTCTTAGACTTTGCTGGTACTGTAAAACGCAGCTAAAAATCTGCATAGAAAATAGAGCAAAAAAGGCTGCAAAAACTCAACTTGTGAACATAGCCTTAGGCTGTGTGCCCACGATGCAGATTTAATGCGTTTCCGCGGCAGTATTTCCGCCGCAGAAAAGCATTAAAATCGCTTGTTAAGATGCCTGCCATGTTCCCCAATGATAATTCGCATGTGCTGTGCACATGCTGCGGAAATTTCCGCTGCGGATTATCATTGTGGAAAAATCCGCAGCACAACCATTTATTGTGCGATTTTGCGGCGAAATCGCTGCCATTGAGTTGCATTGAACCGCATAACATCCGCATGTATACATGTATACATACGGATGTTATGCGGTTCAATGCGCGTATGGTACCCGGGTCTGGAGAAGAGGAGACTCTCATCCGACCCGGGTACCATAGTACCTATAAGTTAAAAAAAAATTATAAAGTAAAAAATAAAAAAAAAATTCATACGTACCTCTCCGGCGGCCCCCGGTCTGCTCCCGGCGGCGTCCTGTCTCCTCGGCGGCCCGCGGTGTTCTGCCAGGACCTGCGGTGACGTCATTTAGTCAGCTGATGGTCACGCGACCGCTGACGTTAGCGGTCAGGTGATGGTTGCGTGACCATCAGCTGAATAAATGACGTCACGGCAGGTCCTGGCATAGCACCGTGGGCTGCCGAGAAGAGAGGACGCTGCCGGGAGCAGACCAGGGACCGCTGGAGAGGTGAGCATGAATATATTTTTTTGTTTTTTACTTTAGAATTCTTTTTTTTTTACTATTGGTGCAGTTTTTTAAGCAGAAATCTCGATCAAACAATATAAATCCATGCCAGTTGCATGGATTTATATAGTGTGACCAACTTGTCAAGCACTTTTCGAAGTGATGCTCAAAATCGCTTGGAAAAGCGCTTGAAAAAACACATGCATAAAGGCATGTAAAAATGCTTAAAAAATGCTTCTCCCTGGTAGAAAAAACTAATTTAAAATCTGCATGCGTTTTTTCTGCCAGGGAGAGGAAAAAATGCTCATGAAATTTCTGCTTAAAATCTGCATTGTGGGCACATACCCTTACTGTGAGAAGTCCTTTGAGCAATCGGTGGGGTCTCAGGACTTACAGTACCACCAATGTCTTAACACTCTTTAAATCCTGAAACCTTGTCTTCACTGTGGGCAACAGACATCATGTAATAAATGACATATTATAAGTCATGCAGTGTATTTAGCCCACATATACTTTAGGATTGCTTGTGAGTAGAGACCCCCTGGAGACCAAACTTATATTAAACAATACCATTGATGCAAGTGGGAGCTTGTTGCTGTGTAGTTTTTTCTTTAATTAAGTAAAGACTGAGAAGAAATCACTCTTTAACAAAGGGTGTGGTGTCTGGGAGAGAAGTTTAGAAATATCGCTTTAATTGTAGATTATGGGGAAATTGGCACCGAGTCACATGATGTGGTAGATAGAGATGAGCGTTGTTCTACTCGAACTGTTCGCCAATCTCAAATTCGAGCTGTTTTGGGCGGTGTTCGAGCCGTTCGGCGAACACGAACAATTTGAGAAAAATTCGGCTGTTCGAGGTTATGTTCGATAACTGTTCGTGCACCAAAATCATAACTGGATTTTTTCTCAGTAATGATGAAAATTAATGTTAATACGCAGTTTGAGTGTACAGCGGGGTGGGGGGAGGGGCAGGGGATGGATCTCTGCAGGAACAATGAAGATCTCCATTTTTTTTTCTCTTTCCCGCATTTACAGTGGGGAGGTGCAATCTGTCAGCCTATCAGCAGCGCACACACGGAGCAAAGTGCTTTTTTTCACACAAGCAAGGGCATGTGTCATTGGCAGTGTATGTCACATGTCCTTGCCCTATAAGACCAAGCCATTTTCCCCGTCGCCACCATTTTCTCACTGCTGCAGCTGCGTGTTAGACGGCACCGCTGTTGCTGTGTGCGCTATACCTTGTTAATTTCAAGCCAATTTTCGCACAAATCTACAGATAGCTTGGGAGTAGGGAATAGTTGTGATTGCAGTCCTTTAAAGGACTAGGTTACAGCATTTCCTACGACTTTTATCAGGCAGGTCTGTGCTCTTAAATAGATAGATTGTGGGAGTAAAGACTAATTGTAATTGGAGTCTTTTTCAGGACTAGGTTACATCAGTTCCTATCAGTTTTTGCCAGGCAGGTCTGTGCCAGTGCTGTGCAAGTTTTTTTCACAGCATTTGGCTGAATCTAGCAAAGCTAATCCTTTTTGGCCTATTGCAGAGTGTGTTAGTCAGTGGAGTAGCCTATCTGTGTTGCAAGATATACCACCTGTGTATAGAATACCAATTTTTTTACTGCACCTAGTGAAGTAAAATCTTTTGGGCATAGCATCATTCTATTAGTCCATCTATACTGACCTCCATCAGGTTGCAAATTGAATATAATTTTTTCTGCATCTAGCTCTGAAAAAATATTGGGCTTCTAGCTGTGTGTGGGACTTGTTGTATTAGTCCATCTATATTGACCTCCATCAGGTTGCAAACTGCATATATTTTTTTCTTCATCTACCTCTGAAAAAATATTGGGCTTCTAGCTGTGTGTGGGACTTGTTCTATTAATCCATCTATACAGACCTCCATCAGGTTGCAAACTGAATATATTTTTTTCTGCATCTACCTCTGAAAAAATATTGGGCTTCTAGCTGTGTGTGGGACTTGTTCTATTAATCCATCTATACAGACCTCCATCAGGTTGCAAACTGAATATATTTTTTTCTGCATCTACCTCTGAAAAAATATTGGGCTTCTAGCTGTGTGTGGGACTTGTTGTATTAGTCCATCTATACTGACCTCCATCAGGTTGCAAACTGAATATATTTTTTTCTGCATCTACCTCTGAAAAAATATTGGGCTTCTAGCTGTGTGTGGGACTTGTTCTATTAATCCATCTATACAGACCTCCATCAGGTTGCAAACTGAATATATTTTTTTCTGCATCTACCTCTGAAAAAATATTGGGCTTCTAGCTGTGTGTGGGACTTGTTGTATTAGTCCATCTATACTGACCTCCATCAGGTTGCAAACTGAATATATTTTTTTCTGCATCTACCTCTGAAAAAATATTGGGCTTCTAGCTGTGTGTGGGACTTGTTCTATTAATCCATCTATACAGACCTCCATCAGGTTGCAAACTGAATATATTTTTTTCTGCATCTACCTCTGAAAAAATATTTGGCCTTCTAGCAGTGTGTGGGACTTTCTCTATTAGTCCATCTATACTGACCTCCATCAGGTTGCAAATTAAAAATAATTTTTATCTGCATCTAGCTCTGAAAAAATATTTGGCCTTCTAGCAGTGTGTGGGACTTTCTCTATTAGTCCATCTATACTGACCTCCATCAGGTTGCAAATTGAATATAATTTTTTTCTGCATCTAACCCAGCCAATAGTTTTGGCCTAATACCACAGTTTGGCCACTCAGCTCTGCTCGGTTCCCATCCATTGTTTTTTTGTGCAAACAACTCCAGAGTTGTTAATTAGTTAACCACCAAAATGAGTGGAAAAAGGCCTGCTGCTGGTGGAAAGGGGAATAGGCTTGTTGGGAAGGGGAAAAAAGGTTGTGTCCGTGGGGTAGGTGTTAAAGCAACAGTAACATCTGCAGAAGAAAGACCATCTTCCAGCCAAACTAAAATGTCTACTTCTTTTAGCGGACAATGTGATAAGATCCCTTTCTTACGGCCACGCCAATCGCTACAAATTCCAGATGAGGCACAAAAACAGCAGGTGCTTCAACGGATATCAAGTGCTCCTTTAAGTGGGCTCTCCTCCACATCAACTTCAACATCACAAATACTCCAGTCCTCAAAGGTGTCACCCCAATCGCACTTGCTTCCTCACAGCTCCCAAATCTCCAGCTGCCCGTCTGAGTATGAGGTAGAACAGATGGTTGAGTCTGCAGAGCTGTTTACTCATACTATAGCCTGGGAATCAGAGGTCGACTCCAGCGCTTCTGTGAATCCAGACGAAGAAATGATCTGCACTGATGCCCAGAATCTTTGAGTCGGATCCAGGACCAGACGCAGAAGGTTCTGACCATAATGTTGACCCTCATTCCCAAACTGTAACTCCTGTTGGTGGAGACAATGAGGAAGACGATGATAAGACTCAAATACCTGATTGGAGCGACAACTTTAGTTTTTTGTCAGGGCAGGAACAGGTTGGCTCTGAGGACGACGGGTGTGATAACGCAAAGGGTGATGATGATGAGGTTGGAGATCCCACTTACTGTCAACCCACAGTCAGCCAAGAGATGAGGTCAGCAGAGGAGGTGGAGGAAGATGCTAGTGACGACGAGGTCAGGTTGCGCCTTCCGGGACAGAGACGTAGTTCTGGAAGCACGTCAACAACTGCATCCTCAAACACAACTCTGCCTCTCACCACAAGTCGTGGTGGCTCTTCAGGTCGCATGGGTGCTAAGCCTTGCATAGCCTGGGCATTTTTTCAGATCGATAAAGATGACCCAACTCGTGTTATCTGTAACATTTGTCAGCAAAAGCTAAGTAGAGGCCAAAAAATACATAGTTTGAGTACTTTATGCATGAACCGGCACATGGACATGAAGCATAAGTTGCAGTGGGAAGCTCAGTGTGCTACAATGCGGCCTAGCTGGCCGGGCCAACCACCGTCTGCCATATCTTGTGCATCCGCGGCCTCTTCATCCTCTGTGACTGGGGGGACAGCAGTCACACCTGTTTTGGGGCGCAGACCTGCCACCTCTTTACCCGCAACAGCCAGCGGGATTGGCAGGTCATCATTTTCTTTGGAGGTGGTAACACCAGCTGGTGTTGAGCGCTGTCCGACATCGATAGCACCACCTTTGGATCAAGGCAACCTAACATGTCCGCCTGCATCTTCCTCACAGACCGGCAGTTTGCCGGGGACACCCTTATCAACCCCGTCTAAGCACAATAGCCAGCCCTCGGTCCCTCAGATGTGGACAAGTAAAAGACCATTTCCTCCTAGCCATGAGAAAGCTAAGAGGTTGAATTTCACCATCTGCAAGTTCTTGGCTACAGACATGCTGCCTTTCCGCCTGGTGGACACAGAGGATTTTCGAGACCTTATGTCCGTCGCAGTGCCCCAGTACCAGATGCCCAGTCGGCACTACTTCTCAAAGAAAGGTGTGCCTGCGCTCCACCAGCATGTCGCACACAACATCACCGCTTCTTTGAGAAACTCTGTGTGTGACAGGGTGCATTTCACCACAGACACTTGGACGAGTAGGCATGGACAGGGGCGTTACATGTCGCTGACTGGGCACTGGGTAACTATGGTGACAGCAGGACAAGGGGCTGCTGTCCAAGTCTTGCCGTCCCCACGAGTTGTGCGTCAATCCTCTTTATGTCAAAGTTCCTCCACTGCTTCTGCCTCCTCAACCTCCTCTGAGTCTTCCACCTGCACCCAAAGCCTGTCTGGTCATGCCACAAGCTTTCTAACTGCGCAGAAGGGATCCTGCACACCTCCTTACTATGCTGGCAGTAGGGCTCAACGTCATCAGGCGGTTTTTACATTGAAATGTCTGGGAAATGTGAGTCACACAGCTGAGGAGTTGTGGTCAGCTCTGGAGAACCAATTTCATAAATGGTTGTCTCCACTGGACCTGAAACCAGGGAAGGAAGTGTGCGACAATGCTGCAAACCTGGGTGCGGCCCTTCGCCGGGGCAATGTCACACACGTGCCTTGTATGGCTCACGTGTTGAACCTGGTTGTCCAGCAATTTTTAGCCCCCTATCCCAGACTAGATGGCCTTCTGCAGAGGGCACGGTCGCTGTGTGCTCACTTTCGCCGTTCGCATCCCGCAGCTCAGCGAGTTACATCTCTACAGAAGTCGTTGGGCCTGCCACTTCACCGGCTAAAATGCGATGTGCCTACCCGGTGGAATTCAACTCTGCACATGTTGCAGCGACTGTGGCAGCACCGACAAGCCCTGGTGCAATACGTTCTGACGTATAGCCTGGGCCAACGAGATCCAGAGGTGGGGCAAATCACGCTGGAGGAGTGGTCTCAGATCAGGGACCTATGCACCCTTCTGCACAGTTTTGAAATGGCGACGAAGATGTTTAGTGCTGACGATGCCATTATCAGCATGACTATTCCGGTGATTTACATGCTGGAGCACATGTTAAACAGAATTCGGAGTCAGGTGGTGGCACAAGAGGAGGTGGAGGAAGTAGAGGAGGAGGAGTTGTATGTGGAAGGGCTAACATCTGCAAGGTCCAGACGGTCGGCAGCACCAAGGCGGCAGGCATGTGAGGGTGGGGGAGATGGTTTTACCAGGGCGCATGGTAGCAGCCAAACTAGTGAGGAAGGTGCAGGAGCCCAGGAAGAAGTGGAGGACGAACTGATGGAAGACTCATCAGATGAGGGAGACCTTGATCACATTTCTGTTGTGCGAGGTTGGGGGGAGAGGACAGAGGAAGGAAGCATGATTGTTACCTCGCCACCAAGACAACAGGGACTTGGTGCTCCTGGATGCGCAACACACATGAGTGCCTTCTTGCTGCACTACCTGCAACATGACCCTCGAATTGTGAGAATTAGAAATAATCCTGACTACTGGGTTGCCACACTGTTAGATCCCCGGTACAAAAGTAAATTTGCAGAAATTATTCCTGCCATAGAAAGGGATGCACGCATGCAGGAGTATCAGCAGAGACTGTTGCAGAATCTTACATGTGCTTTTCCACAAAATACCAGTGGTGCACATAGTGAATCTCACAGTTCCAACTTGCCAACCGTGGGACCGTCAAGTGTTCAGCACTCAAACCGTAACAGAACCACAGTATCTGCTGGTAACATCAATTTTGCGGAATCATTTCACCACTTTTTTAGCCCATCCTTTGCAAGGCCACAGGAGACAAGAAGTCTGACACATAGTCAACGCCTAGAGACGATGGTACAGGAGTATCTCCAAGTAAACATTGAAGCCACGACTGTGTCACTGGACCCTTGCTCTTTTTGGGCTTCCAATCTGGATAAATGGCCGGAGCTAGCCACTTACGCCTTGGAGATCTTGTCATGCCCCGCAGCCAGCGTTCTGTCTGAACGTGTGTTCAGCGCTGCTGGTGGTGTGCTGACAGATAAGCGCACGCGGCTCTCCACTGATAATGTAGACAGACTCGCGTTCATAAAGATGAACAAATCATGGATCCGAAACGACTTTTCTACCCCTGTGTCATCCTGGGGAGAGTAAAAGCTTGATGATTGGTTAAAATCACCCTACCAACCATTTTAAGCTTTCAAATTACTAATCATGTTTACCTGTATCTTGGCTGGAAAATAACTTGGGCTTTGTAGCAGTGTGCAGCACTGATTCTATTAGGCCATCTATAATAAGCTCCACCAGATTTAAAATTACTAATCATGTTTATCTGTATCTTGACTGGAAAATAATTTGGGCTTTGTAGCAGTGTGCAGCACTGATCCTATTAGGCCATCTATACTAAAGCTTCACCAGATTTAAAATTAATAATAATTTTTAGCTGCATCTAGCCCGAAAAATAATTTTGGGGCTCCGAGATGCGCAAGACACATAAGTGCCTTCTTGCTGCACTACCTGCAAGCATGACCCTCATATTGTCAGAATTCGAAGTAATCATGACTACTGGGTTGCCACACTCTTAGATCCCCCAAACTTTTCGATCAACCTTTTCATTTTAATAAAGACCAAAAAAATGGTCATTTTTGAAATTATAAGCATTAGCAGGTTGTTAGAAACTGAAATCAAACAGTTTTCAACTCAAAACTTTATTCTAGGTGATGTTACATTTTCACATAGGACCCCTTGTTCGAAAGGAGCTTCTGAACTCTCTCATCCATTGAATTTGTCAGGTTTTGGATGGTTTCTGCTTCAATTGTTTTGCATGAGGACAGAATACCCTCCCAGAGCTGTTGCTTAGATGTGAACTGCCTCCCGCCATCATAGACACTCCTTTTAATGATGCTCCAAAGGTTCTGAATGGGGTAGAGGTCAGGGGAGCATGGGGGTCACACCATAAGTTTGTCCCCTTTTCTGCCCATATCAGCCAGAGATGCAGATGTTTTATGTGCAGCATGAGATGGTGCATTATCATGCAGAAAAATGATCTTGCTGTGAAATACACGGTTCTTCTTCTTGAACCATGGCAGGAAGTGCTGTTTGAGAAAATCCACATACATTATGGAGTTCATCTTTAGCGCCTTCAGGGATCCTAAAGGGGCCGACAATCTCTCTCCCCATGATTCCAGCCCAAAACATTACTCCACCTCCTCCTTGTTGGCGCTGTAGCCGTGTTTGCGTGGGGTGTCCATCAACCAGCCATCCTCCACTCCATCCATCTGGACCATCGAGCGCTGCACGGCACTCATCCGTGAACAAAACAGTTTTGAAATCAGTCTTCATGTAATGTTTGGCCCACTGGAGCCGTTTCTGCTTGTGTGAAGTGGATAGAGGAGGTCAACAGGATGGCGTATGCACAGCTGCAAACCTCTGAAGGACCCTGCATCTTGTTGTTCGGGGGACGTTGGAGGCACAAGCAGCTTCAAAAACTTGTCTGCTGCTATGACAAGGCTTTTTTGCCGCTTCTCTTTTAACCTGACGTAATTGCTTGTAGGAAAGAGTCCTCAATTTGCCCTTATCAGCACGCACACGTGTGTACTGTGAATCAGCTACATACTTCTTGATTGCCAAGACACTTCATCCTGATCATCGCACAATGTTGATTGTAGTCATGCCTTGACCTAAACACTCCACAATTTGTTGCTTCTCAGCAGCCGACACATCCTTTTTCTTTCCCATTTTGGCAGAAAATGTAGGCTGCTTAATAATGTGAGACAGCCTTCTTAAGTAGTCTTGCCTTTCATTGGACACACCTGCCAAACTAATTAGCACAGGTGTCTGCAATTGCTTACAGTGATATAAAGAGCCCTGACACACATCACCATCAATGAGTTTAACTGACAAACAAACAAATTCTTCCCTTATCACTCCTAAACACTTTTTGCATAATAATTTGGAACACAGTGTACATGTGCTTTTCCACAAAACACCAGTGGTTCACGTAGTGAATCTTACAGTTCTAACTTGCCAACCGTGGTCTGTATGGAGTTGTTCAATAAAGGGCCCAAAATTAAGATAACATAGATGGGAGAGGTCTCTATGAATAGGAATTCCTAAGTATTTGATACCCTGTGAGGGCCAGGCAAAGGGAAAGTTGGACTGGATGGAATCCTATATGGATTTGGGGAGGGAGACATCGAGGGCCTCAGACTTCGCTGCATTGATTTTAAAATTTGACCATGTAACAAAGTGATCTATTTCAGCCATAACAGCATGGATGGATATATGTGATTGAGTGATATATACTAGGACATCATCAGCAAATAGAGAGCACTTGTACTCGGTGCCTCCCACCTCAATCCACCTAATATTGGGGTTATGGCGAATTGATGAGAGCAGGTGCTCCGTCACTAGGATGTATAAGAGAGGGGACAGAGAACATCCCTGCCTTGTCCCATTGGTGATTGTGAAAGGTGATGAAAATGTTCTGACGCGCCCCCTGGGCCTTGGGACACCCGGAGCTGGACCCTTTTTGGTGGATGCTGGTGGTTGTCTCCGTGGCGGCAACCCGGTTCCGTGGCTCAGGGCGGTCAAACCAGTGGCGGAACTATTTATGTGGTTTTGATGTTTAAATGTCCGACTACGCCACCCGTTGATTGCGGTCAGAGTGAACCGCCGCTCCAGGGCAGACCGCTGAGGCTGGTGTTGTGGGTGCAGCAGAGCGTAGCATAACTCCCCACGGGAGGAGTATAGCCTCAGGGCAGTGTATGCGGAGGATGGGGGTGATGGTGCAGGGCAGCAGCAGTAATGACACGGAGTCAGTGATGCAGTCCAGTGCCTTTACTCACAGTTCTTATTATCCAGACCACGTCTGCAGGTAACGGCTGCCCACGTCGTACTGTGCTCACCAGGTGAGGGGCTCAGACAACTCCCAGATAACTTTGGAGTGCTTCACAGGACCCCCTTTGTGTGTCCTTTGTCTGGCCTTTCTTACCAACCCTTCTGTCCGGCTGCCTCGGGCCTCCTCTTGGTAAACTTGGCGCCAGTTTCCCTGACCCTATGTGGTGCCTTCCTAGCGGGTGTAGCGAGGGGCTGCGCCACATAAAATGTCACAGCCTCCTGTTTCTAGCTGAGGGTCGTTTCCTGCCTCCACTAGTTTCGGGGACCGGTCTCCCCCTTTGGCCTGACCCCTCCACGCAGGTGGATTCGGGCGTGCGGTGGCGACTCGCCCGTCCGCACCCCTGAGATCCCTTCGTTCCTCGTTCCTGGAGCCTTCTCCGCTCCTCTTCCTTCCTTCTCCCTCTTCCAGGCCTGGGCCTCTGTTACTAGGCCCGCCTCCGGAGCAGAGCTCATGCAGAGCTCCTGCTCCCTGCCACTTCTGCTCAGACTTCTCTGCACTGAACTAAGATGGTGCCCACCTTTTATACTCCCTTCTCAATGCACCCAGGTACTGCTTCCTCCCTGCTCCTGCACTACAGGGTTCCCCTTCCTCAGTGTTCCCTCCCCCCACTCCAGCCAGGGACAGGGACTGTCGTGCCCATCTCAGGGGCATATTGGTTGCCCTGCCCCACGGCAATGTGGTGTAATGCATGCAGGTGTCGGGTCCTGATCCACACTACATCCTTACCTGAGAGTGAGATATCACACCTCTGGGTGAGGTGCAATACCTCTGTAGCAACCGAGCCCTCAGGGTGCTACAGTTCCATTTATCTTCAGCCTAGGTGACGTATTGCGATACAGGGCCATGATTTTGGCTATAAAAGGGTCCCCTAGACCCCTACCCCAAGCTTTTTAAGAGAATCATATATGGCGTGCCAGGAGACTCTATGGAATGCTTTCTCAGCATCCAACGAGAGTATCTAATTACAAATTTTTAACTGCATCTAGCCCAGGAAATACTTTGTGCCTAGTAGCAGGGTCTGCTAGTCAGCGGATTATCCCGGCTGTTAAGCAAGCTACACCACCTGTAGTTTGGACACTTCATTTTTTCAAAGGAAATGCTTCGGGACCACGGGATACTCAGTGAAGAGCATCAGGAGGCACCCCAAGGCATAGGGGCTCGGACTGGCAGTAGGATGCCTTGCGGTGGACAGCCGAGCTCGATCCTTATAAAAGCTTTTTAACTGCAGCAGCTTTAGTGGACGCTACTGGAGCTGGAATTACGCGGCTGCTGGCATGAGACTTGCCCTCCAATAGATCCTTGTAAATGGACTTAAAGTGTATTTATTCAAATTAGAGAGACAATTTAAATTAAAAAGCTTAGAGCTGCCTCCACCACAGGGGGGCTCGCTCGACCCACCAGCGGACAGGCACCAGTATTGGGAGAGGGGGGCTGGCCGTCAGGGTTCACCTCGGCTCTGGCACAAACCCGGCGACACGGAGGTGGCACGGGCAGGAGCGGACTGAACGTGTCGGCTTCTCACTTTTTGGATTTTAGAAGGGCATGACATGCCTATATCTGTGTCTCCCCCTCCTTTTACTCCTCCACCTCTTTTCTTTTCGCATGACTATATGTACTTGTCACTTTTCCATGTGTTAGTTGTGTCTTCTGAGCAGTTTGTCAGCTTTTGGACACCTTTGAAGGTGTTTTCTATGTGTTTCTATGTGTTTTTGTTTGCCTGCCATTGGTTTTAACGGTGTTCGAAGGTGTTCGACGAACAGTTCGACGAACAGTTCGGCGAACACACGGGTGTTCGACGAACTGAACCGAACTCGAACACTACGGGGGTGGCTCAACACTAGTGGTAGAGGCATTTGTAGTTCTAAAACACATGTTGTGGATAAATACAATGATTTCCACAGATCAGATCGAGGACTAGAAATACACTTGAAAAACCTTGTTACGTGTGCAGACGAGATGGCTCATTTTCATATAGTTTAGCATACTGTCAGACTGATGAAAGGATAATTTCATTGTGCAACAGGATATTAGTGCTGAGCCAGTCAGTCTTCACAGTTTTTGGCTTTGGCCATTATTGTGTCATGTGGCCAGCTGATATTTTAGGCATGATTCTAGACTGCTGCGGTTAGTTCGTTATATATTAACAGTCATTGAAGTTACCAGAGGTTAATAAGCACTTAGAGCAATGTTCCCATCTAAAAAATGTATTTGCATTCCAGCATTCTGCGCACAATTAGACACTTTATTCTGAAGATTAATAATAAATGTTCACATTAGGTCTCATGCACATGAGTGTATATATCGGACATGTGCTATCCGATCTTTTATCTGATAGCACACTGACCCATGTTATTTAGTGAGGCAGAGCAGATGGCTGATTTTTTTTCATTGACAGAATCTGTCTATGAAAAAAATTGCAGGATGCTGCGATTTGACTCTGAAATTGGATGTGACTCATCCGTTCAAGTCTATGGGAAAAAAATCAGATGCCACAGTACGGTATCCGATTTTTACGGATACATTGCAATTCTGTAACATAGGAAACTGTAAATGGTCTTTTAAATGGTTAATTGCTGCTGCTGTAAAAAATGCTGCTGTAAAAAATGACAAGTGAGAAAAAAATCGTCCCATTTTCTGCATGAGAATGGGACCGATTTTTCATACTGTCGTGTGACCCCGGCCTAACAGTAATAATACTAGAAAGGACTGTATGAGATTACAAAAACGTGACTGCTTTATCCGTGGTCTGTGAGTAGTAGTGCACTTCAGTAACGTGCCGGAGTACAATGCAATGAAAAGCAAACACAAAAGGTGCAGCAGCACACTATAAGCATAAAGATATACACAGCCATTTTGTATATGGATTATTTTACATTACATTGCTATATTTAGTATACTTATGTGGTTCCTATTGCATTTTTTGATCAAATTCCGTAAAACCATATATGATATGCACAAGAGGGGTGCTCTTTTTGGGAAAAAGAAGCAGACCCTTTGTTCCAATTGCATAGATCTCATTAATGACAGTAAGGCCATGTTCCCACGATGAGCTTTTGGTGAGTTTTTGATGTTGCAGATTTTCTGCATCATGTTTGCACCTATTATGTAAATTAGGTGACTTGCGTTTTTATCCTGTTTTTGGCTCAGTGTTTTTTGTCTCTTGTTGTTAACTCATGTTATATATTAAGCTTCTTTGTGTTTGATACTTCTTAGAAATTTGTCTTTGACAAAACTTTATTGATGCAGTCATGTACAGATTACATGCGTATTTCATACATTTCCACAGCGGAAACGCAGTAAAAATGCATGTGTTTTTCACCTGTGGATTTTCTGCGTCTAATGCATGTCTACAGGAAAAATCGGCACATAAAACTCAGCACACCCGCAAGAGTAATTGAGATGTTACGGGTTTGAAACGCACCGCAGGTCAGTTTACGCTGAGTTAAAAAAAGCCCAGTGGCAGGAGATTTCTATGAATCCAATCCACTTTGTTGGAACTGTAAGGCGTTGCGTTTTTGATGCAGCGAAAATATGCAGGGTCAAAAACTCATCGTGGGCACACAGCTTAAAATCTACTAAATTTCCCTAGTAATAACTGGGGTTATAGAAAGAGGACAGACCTACGGCAATTAACGGAACATCGCTCTGACTCCATTTTAAAATCAGACTGTCTTAATGAGTTATTTCCTTTTAGGTTCTGAAGTTGTGAATAACCATTACAAATGGTGCCTCCTACATAAACAGTACAGTCCCTTCTCATATAGCAATCTAATCTGCACACCACATGCTGTAATGTCACATATACATGAGACTCACATGCTAACAATTCAGTACATCAAGATCTGCAAGTTTCCAGTGTGATTCCTTTAGATGATTCATAAGGATGTTCTACTTTAAACAAAGTAAGATCTTGTGACTGAATATGTTTGTCTTTCCTTATTCTATTTAGTCAGCAAGTGTACTATACATGTCCTATATGGAAAGAAAATACGATAGATCTTACAATTAGTGGTTGGATGTAGTTAGATAGCTTCTCATTGCTTAAAAAAAATCAGATTTATTTATTTTTTGTTTATTGCATTATAATGATTATATTTGTTTCATTGTAGAGTCAAAATTAACTTTATATTATTTTGGGATAAGTGACCCTCTTCTTAAATATTGTTAGAGATAAGCAGAACCTTAAAGGGAACCTGTCATGTGATTCATGCACCCCAAACCAAAGGCAGCATGAATTAAAGCTTGGCTGTTCAATTGCAGCCAGGTAAAATTTTCTCAAAGAATTCAGGCATTTCGGAAAAAATATAGACAGAAGACCTGGGCAGATAGGAGACAATCCTGGTGTTGCCTCCTGCTAGCTTCTCCCAGAGCTGCTCCAGGTGATTGACAGGTCCTTACCATTGGGAGAAACCTGTTAATCATCTGGAGCAGCTCTGGGAGAAGCTGGTGGGGGCTCTACTGGACTAGTCTCGTTTTTGGCTATGGTTCTTCTAATTATATTTTCTCTCCCAAAACATGACTCTGATTCATGCTGCCTATGGTTTGGGCACCAGAATTGCGTGACAGGTTCCCTTTAATAATTCCATCCAATTCACTAAAGCTGGGTATTTTTTATTTTTATTTATTTATTTTACTCACTTATATAGCGCCATTAATTCCACAGCACTTTACAGACATTATAGGCACTGTCCCCATTGGGGCTCACAATCTACATTCCCTATCAGTATGTCTTTGGAGTGTGGGAGGAAACCAGAGAACCCGGCGGAAACCCATGCAAACACGGGGAGAACATACAAACTCCTTGCAGATGTTGTCCTTGGTCTCTGATTGTTAATCACATTCCATAGACAAAGGGTTAATACTTTGTTATTTATATTTGCACTTGCAGTTTGTGATATTTAGTGCTTACAGGAGATTTGATTGTCTATCTCTATAATCAATTATTCGGGACACTTACAAAGGTATTGTTTTGCCTATTTTTGTATTTGCACTTTAATATCTATCTGGCCATTTGTCTTATATAGTCACTAGCTATTGAACCCGTTCTACGCCCAGGTGGTGAGCATTTTTATTGGTATATGGTCTCCCATGCTGGTATGTGCTGCCCCCCTCGTGGTATTTGTGCTGCTCCCATCCTGTCTCCACCATCCTATTCTGGTATACATGGCACCCCTCATCCCTATCCTGGTATGCATGATACCCCTCATCCCCAATCCTGGTATGCATGATACCCCTCATCCCCAATCCTGGTATGCATGGCACCCCTCACCCCCAATCCTGGTATGCATGGCACCCCTCACCCCCAATCCTGGTATGCATGGCACCCCTCAATGCCAATCCTGGAAGGCATGGCACCCCTCAACCCCAATCCTGGTATGCATGGCACCACTCATCCCCAATCCTGGTATGCGTGCCACCCCTCATCCCCAATCCTGGTATGTGTGGTACTCCTCATCCCTATCCTGGTATGCATGGTACCCCATCCCTCATCCCTATCCTGGTATGTATGGTATCCCTCATCCTGGTATGCATGGCCCCTCATCCCCAATCCCGGTATGCATGGCACCCCTCATCCCCAATCCCGGTATGCATGGCACCCCTCATCCCCAATCCCGGTATGCGTGGCACCCCTCATCCCCAATCCTGGTATGTGTGGCACACCTCATCCCCAATCCTGGTATGCATGGCACACCTCATCCCCAATCCTGGTATGCATGGCACACCTCATCCCCAATCCTGGTATGCATGGCTCCCTCATTCCCAATCCTGGTAAGCATGGCTCCCTCATCCCCAATCCTGGTATGCATGGCACCACTCATCCCCAATCCTGGTATGCATGGCTCCCTCATCCCCAATCCTGGTATGCATGGTACCCCTCATCCCCAATCCTGGTATGCATGGCACCCCTCATCCCCAATCCTGGTATGCATGGCTCCCTCATCCCCAATCCTGGTATGCATGGCACCCCTCATCCCCAATCCTGGTATGCATGGCACCCCTCATCCCCAATCCTGGTATGCATGTCACCCCTCACCTTCTGTCACCTCCAGCTCAAAAACATTTCCAGAATCCGTCCTTTCCTCAACCCTAACTCTACTAAACTGCTTGTGCATGCCCTCATCATCTCCCGCCTCGGCTATTGCAACATCCTCCTCTGTAGCCTCCCTGCTAACACTCTCGCACCCCTCCAGTCCATCCTCAACTCTGCTGCATGACTCGTTCATCTCTCGCCTCGCTACTCCTCTGCTAAGCCCCTTTGCAAATCGCTTCACTGGCTCCCAATTGCCCAGCGCATCCAATTCAAACTACTAACACTGACCTATAAAGCCATCCATAACCTCTCTCCTCCGTACATCTCTGAACTAATCTCCCGATATATTCCCTCACGTAACCTCCGGTCCTCCCACGACCTCCTTCTCTCCTCCACACTTATCCGTTCCTCACGCAATCGCCTCCAAGATTTCTCCCGAATATCGCCCATCCTATGGAATTCTGTGCCTCAACACGTCCGATTATCCACCACATCCGGATCCTTCAGACGGAACCTGAAAACCCATCTCTTCAAGAAAGCTTACAGCCTGCAATGACCCCGCTGCCTCCTCAACAACACCGAAGCTACTACTACTGCAACCCCCCAACCTACTGTCTCCTCCCTATTCCCGTAGAATGTAAGCCCGCAAGGGCAGGGTCCTCTTCCCTCCGTACCAGTCTATCATTGTTAGTTTGTTTACTGTAGTGATATTCTTATTTTGTATGTAACCCCCTCATGTGCAGCGCCATGGAATCAATGACGCTATATAAATTAATAATAATAATAATAATAATAATCCCCAATCCTGGTATGCATGGCACCCCTCATCCCCAATCCTGGTATGCATGGCACCCCTCATCCCCAATCCTGGAATGCATGGCTCCCTCATCCCCAATCCTGGTATGCATGGCTCCCTCACCCCCATCCTGGTATGCATGGCACTCCTCATCCCTATCCTGGTATGCATGGCACTCCTCATCCCTATCCTGGTATGCATGGGCCCCTCATCCCCAATTCTGGTATACATGGTATCCCTCATCCCTATCCTGGTATGTATGGTACCCCTCATCCTGGTATGTATGGTACCCCTCATCCTGGTATGTATGGTACCCCTCATCCTGGTATGCATGGCACCCCTCATCCCAATTCTGGTATGTATGGCCTCCTCATCCCAGACACCTGGTATGCATGGCACCCAATCCCTCATCGTAGTATGCATGGCACCCCTCATCCTTATCCAGGTATGCATGGTACCCCTCATCCCTATTCTGGTATGCATGGTACCCCTCATCCCTATTCTGGTATGCATGGTACCCCTCATCCCTATTCTGGTATGCATGGCACCCCTCACCCCCCAATCCTGGTATGCATGGTCCCCTCACCCCCCAATCCTGGTATGCATGGTCCCCTCACCCCCCAATAATGGTATGCATGGTCCCTTCACCCCCCAATTCTGGTATGTGTGCTACCCCTCTTCCTGGTATGCATGGTCCCCTCACCCCCCAATCCTGGTATGCATGGTCCCCTCACCCCCCAATCCTGGTATGCATAGTCCCTTCACCCCCCAATTCTGGTATGTGTGGTACCCCTCATCCTGGTATGCATGATCCCCTCACCCCCCAATCCTGGTATGCATGGTCCCCTCACCTCACAATTCTGGTATGTGTGGTACTCCTCATCCCCCCAATCCTGTTATGTGTGCCCCCTCACCCCACAATCCTGGTATGTATGGCCCCCTCACCCCACAATCCTGGTATGTGTGGCCCCCTCATCCCTTTCACGCTGTACACACACAAAAAAATAAACACTTATACTCACCTTTCTTCCCTGTGCTTCAGCGCTGCTGCATGCTGTTCTGCCGGAAGCCGGGGGGAGGAGTGTGGCGCCGAAGTACACGCATGCCCATACCGCGTTGTACGGCGCCATTTTGCTGAAGACACACTGAAAATGTGTCTTCAGTAAAATGGCGCCGGACAGCGCTATGCGCATGCGCCGTTCCGACGCCTCACTCCTGCCCCGGTCTCCGGCAAAGAGAGGCGCTGCGGCAGTGCTCCTCCCGGTTAGGTAAGTATGTAAGTATGGCGCCGGAGATCGCGGTATGCGTTCAGTGTCTATGCATACCGCGATCTCCGGCGCCATTCAACACTCCTCTTACCTGTAACGGCTGGATGCGTGCTTCTGTCTGGAGCCAAACTGCGCGTCGCGCATGCCCAGTCTATAAAGGCTTCAGACAGAGAGACGTATCTCCCGTTATATTATAGATATTTTGATCTTTTATACATAGGGACTTCTTTATATGCCATTGTTTCTTGCAATATTTTTAGATTTGCTATGTACTACTTTTTCATGGCATGAGACCCTTGTAACCTGTTTGCATGTCTATTGCTGACAATATTTAGTGTCTAATAAAAAGAAATGTTTTTTTCTTTTTTAAATATCAATATGACCACATCTCGGTTTTGTTCTCCCCGTGTTTCCCTCTAGTCGCTGCTCCAGTAAGCCTGCCAGACATGATATAAATGCTATTTACTTGCAGATTACCCCTATGTCTGCCAATAAATATTATTCTTGTAGATGTCAGGTTCTTTTTAAGTCCTAGAACCAGAACGAAATGATGAAAATGTCCTACCTTTGAACTTGTATGTTATATATGTAATTTAGGACTGTAATTTTGAGGTTGCACAGATTTATATTGTGATCTGTTATTCTTGTCTTGTTTACATGGGTAAAACAATGGGGAAACACAAAGGAGGAACATGTGGGCAGATCAAGTACACACCAAAGATTGAAGTTGTTATTCCCCAGGGAATTGAATACTGATTGTCTGACAACTATTTCTCCAAACGCACTCAAAACATCCTCTTAGATCAGGGTACATGTTGATTTTAATGAGAAAAGGGGGAAAAGCTGTACTCTCCTGCAATTAATTATCTACACCAGGAACAATACTGTAGGTTAGGCATGCCAGATTTCACTATATAGAAATTAGTGATGAGCGAGCATACTCGCAAGTACTCGGTACTCGCCCAAGCATCTCAGTAACCGGGATGCTCGGAGCTCGCCAAGTACTTGCGAGATGCTCGGGCGGATGCTCGGGTCCCCTCCCTACATGTTTGGTGCTTTTTAGAGCGCCAATCAACATGCAGGGATTGCCTGCCACTCATTGTAATGCCGCAGTCATGGTGGTTGTGGCATTACAGTGATTGGCTGGCCGCACAGCGTCATCAGGTCTATATCAGACCTGGCGCCGCTGTGCTTGTCACAGTCACTCCGGAATCAGGCAGAGTAGGGAGAGGTGCTGCTGTGTCAGGGAGAGATTTGCTTGTGTATTAGGTAGTGTAGGGAGAAAAACCGTACATTAAACATATCCATCTTAACAAACAGTCCTTCTGAGGACTAATCCATCTTCAGAGATATCAGGCAGGCAGGGTATATAGGCAGGCAGTGTATATAGCAGACTGCAGTGCATATAGCACAAGAGGCTCCATTCCAATTCTGCCTTCTGCTGCTGTTAGATATTTCTATACAAAGGCCCAGGTCTCAGGGGCCAGGAATACTTTGTTTTGGATCTTAATCCTCATTATTTGCTTAAAAAGAAATCCAGAGAACACCGTTTATCTGCGCCATTTGCTTGTTGGCACTGCAGAATACAGCCAGGTCCTTTCCATATTACAGTGCTAGAAATCCAGCTATTTAAAAGTATGTTTTCTCCGTCACACGGATCACATATATACGTTTTCAGAAAATACTGCCATTTTTGGCATCCATTCCAATTTTTTTTCAAAGTGTCAGCGAAGTTTTTGACATCGGTTTGCTGTTCAAACTAGTTACCTACAGGCCAGGTATTTAAAACTCTGTTTTCTCCGTCACACGGATCACATATACGTTGTCAGAAAATGCTGCCATTTCTGGCCTCCATTAAAAAATTCTTTCAGTGTGTCAGTGAAGCAATTCACACCAGTTTGCTGTTCAAACTAGTTACCTACAGGCCAGGTATTTAAAACTCTGTTTTCTCCGTCACACGGTTCACATATAAGTTTGCTCCAAACTCAGTCATTTGTAGTGAGCATGGAAGATGATGTCCTCCATTTAAAATAGGTAAGGCACGTGGCAAGGGACGGGGAACTGGACGTGATGGTGATAGTGCATGCTGAGGCCGAGGACAAGGCCGTGGGCAAGCTGAAATTGTACCACAACAAACACCCACATCTTCTCGCCCGACCTTCCTGTCCCAATTCCTAGGGGACCGCAGCACACCACTATTGAACTGAGAGCAGTGTCAAAAGGTTGTTGGTTGGATAGCGGATAATGCTTCCAGTCACTTAGCCACCACCACCACCCTGTCTTCCACATGGTCAAGTCTCAGTAGCCGTGAGTCTGGACCGCATATTCCTCACCCTGATCCTCCTTCCTCCCACCATGCCGAGTGCCCAGAGACAACTGATACCACACTTGGACACTCTGAAGAGCTGTTCACTTTTCCATTTATAGATTCAGGCCTCTCGCCCTGTCCACTTGAAGCGGAGCAAGAGGAGATCACATGTAGCGATGCCCAAATATTTGAGCAGCCACCGTCACACGAAGGCGACGGTGGGAAAGTGTCACAAGAGGTGGACAATGATAAGACACAATTGCCAGAAAGTCAGGAGGAGGACCAGGGTGCGGAAGTGGAAGACGAGGTGGTGGATGATATAGTAACTAACCCAACCTGGCAGGAGGACATGGAGAGCGAGGACAGCAGCACACAGGGGGAGGGAGGCAGGGCACCCCAACAGGCAGGAAGAAGCAGTGTGGTGGCCGCAGACAGAAGGCAGGCAACCATTCCCCGGAACATCAACACGAAGGAAGTTGCCAGTACAACTGTTAGGTCTTTCTGAGTCTGGTTGTTTTTTAAAGACTTTGCCGATAACCCCAAAAAGGCCATTTGCACCACCTGCCAGGCCAGCATCAGCAGGGGTGGCAAAACAACCAGCCTGACCACCACCAGCATGATCAGGCACATGGCAGCAAAGTACCCGACTTTGTGGGCCGAACCCCAGGGTCCAGGAACAGTGTCTGCGGGTGGCACCATTGCTTCTTCTGCTGTTGTGCATGCAAGCCAATCCCTGTCCATGGTGCATGCGAAGATGCCTCCTGCTCTGCACCTGTCGTTGCACACTCTCAAGTAGCAGCATCAGGAAGCACGTCCATGTCCAAGTCTCAGCGCAGCGTTCAGTTGTCCATACCCCAGTCCTTGGAACGCAAGCGCAAATATGCAGCCAACGCCCCACAGGCCACACTACTAAATTCTCACATTTCACGATGGCTTGAGCTCGAAATGTTGCCTTTTAGGCTCGTGGAGATGGAAGCATTCCGCAACCTGATGGCGGCGGCCTTCCCTCGGTACTCAGTCCCCAGCCGCCACTATTTCTCCCGGTGTGCCGTCCCCGCATTACACAAGCACATGTCCCAAAACATTAGCTGTGCCCTCAACAACGCAGTTACCGTGAAAGTCCACCTAACCACGGACACATGAACAAGTGCTTGTGGGCAGGGACGGTACATCTTGCTGACGGCACACTTGGTTAACATAGTGGAAACCGGGACCCAGTCGGACCGTGGGACGGAACATGTCCTCCCGACGCCAAGGATTGCGGGCCCTAGGTCAATCAGGGTTGCCCCCACGGTCTACAGCTCCTGCACCTCATCCTCCTCAGCCTCCTCCTCCTCTTCAGCCTCCATCTCCAAAATGACCACATCAGTCACAAGCTGGAAGCACTGCAGCACTGCCTCGGCCAAGCGGCAACAGGCTGTGCTGAAGCTAATATGCTTAGGTGACAAACCGCACAATGCTGAAGAGTTGTGGACAGCTGTGAAAGAGCAGGCAGATCTGTGGCTCACACCACTGAACCTACAGCCAGGCATGGTCATGTGTGACAATGGCCGGAACCTGGTGGCGGCTCTGAGGCGAGGCGAGCTTACACACGTACCATGCCTGGCCCATGTGCTTAACCTCGTGGTTCAGCGGTTTCTCAAATCCTACCCGGAGCTGCAGGATCTGCTTGTCAAAGTACGCCCATTTTAGAAAGTCACCTACAGCTTCTGCCGCCCTTGCAGTGTTTCAGCAGCATTTGCAGCTTCTGGCTCACAGACTGGTGTGTGATGTCCCCACGCATTGGAACTCTACACTGCAGATGTTGGGAAGGATTTGTGAGCAGAAGAGGGCAGTTGTTGAGTACCAGCATCAACAAGGCCATCGGTATTCAGTTCAGACTCCACACATAAGACCTCAGGAGTGGACATGGATGTCAGACATATGTACCATCCTCCAAAACTTTGAGGACTCCACCAAGATGGTGAGCGACGATGATGCCATAATTAGCGTCACCATGCCGCTTCTTTGTCTTCAGAAACACTCTCTGCTCCCAATCAAAGAGGATGCATTGCAGGTGGAGCACGATGAGATGGAGCAAGGAACCATACAGGGTGATAACACACAGCCAAGCCTCATCTCATCCCAACGTGGATTGGGTGACAATGAGGAATAGGAGGAGGAGGAGGAAGGACAGGAGCTAGTTTAATGCGCTATAGATGGTACTACCTGCACAGCTGTCATACCGTCTGTTCAGCGTGGATGGCAAGAGGACAGAGAGGAGGAGGAGAGCATGGTCAGTCATCCTCTTGATGAGGACACGGAAGTCTTGCCTGTTAGTAGTCTGGCACGCATGGCTGAGTTTATGTTATGCTGCCTTTCCCATGACCCTCGCGTTCTCAAAATTTTGGGTGACAGTCATTACTGGTTGGTGACACTTCTAGACCCCTTCTACAAGGAGAACTTTATATCCCTTATTCCTGAGGCGGACTGGTCTACAAAAATGGGGCAGTAGCAGAAGGCCCTTGTTGCGGAACTATTAAAAAAATTCCCATCTGAAAACGCTGGCGGCAGAAGGCACACTTCATTGAACAACCAAATTTTTTATACAGTATGTTCATGTATACCCCCCAGGGGTAAATGTTTGTCAGCCCATACACTTAGTGCATGGGCATTACAAGTATAGGAGACCCACTCCTTTCTAATGGGAACATTTTTTTATGAGGCCCTCCTCCATGTCTCTTCCAAGGGGCATTGAAGTGTCTCCAAATTTTTGGTAACCCTTGAATTCACTGCATAGGCCAACACTATGGGAGAACCACTTCCTAATAATGGGAACATTGTTTTCAGGAGGCCCTCCTCTAAGTCTCTTCAAAGGGGTATTGGGGTGCATCCAAATTTTCAAAGTGGTATTGGGGTGCGTCCAAATTTTGGGCAGCCCAGGCACTCTCTGCATACTTAATAACAGTATAGGACAATAAAACATAGCCGGCTGATAGCTCTCTAAGAATAGTGAGGGCCGACTGCTAGTCCTTTAAGAATAGTAAAGGCCGCCTGATGGCCCTATAAAAATAGGCTTTGTGACTTTCAGAGTCCCTCCTTCATAAATGAAACATGATGTGTCTGATGACATCTCACACACCACATGGCCAGATAAGGTTGTAAAATGTTAAAATTACATTTCCTGGTGAATGCATTTGTCACGGTTGAAAGCAATGCAACAGTGAAAAAATGCATCAAAAACGCTACGTGTGAACATAGCCCAAGGTGTGGAGGAGAATTTTTGGTTTTGGTTATTTATTTTGCTTTATATACAAGTCATTACCCTGGAAAGGATGTTCCTTAACATATTTCCCAGGAAAATCCATTTTGGTTTCGTTTTGGTATGTTTTATTGTGAGTCCGTAAAAATGGCGCAATATTCTGACAATGTTGTTGACAACAGTGACCTGGGAGTCAGAAATGCTTCCAGGGGTCTTCCCCATGCTCTTCCCATGTCATTTGAGCACTGTTCCCATCGATTTGGGCAATGTTTGGCCCTCTGCAGACCGCCGGGGGGAGCCGCCTGAAAAATGCTCAAGTTTCCCATAGATTTACATTAGGCTCGTTGCTCGGGTCGAGCACCCGAGTATTCCAATTTGCTCGACCCGAGCAACGAGTACCCAAGCATTTTAGTGCTCGCTCATCACTAATAGAAATCAGAGTTATATGAAGGCAAAGTAGAGCCCTATAGACTCATATTACTAATATTTCTTTTTAGCGTATCATTGATTCCATGGTGCTGTACATGAGAAGGGGTTACATACAAGATACAAATATAAATTACAGTTAAGGAACTAACAATGACAGACAGGTACTGAAAGGAAAGGGCCCTGCCCTTGCGGGCTTACAGTCTACAGGTATATGGGTGCCATAGGTTTAACTCAGCCATAAACATCACATGTGCTCGAAGTCTGAAGTAGAACTTTGAGCTACACCAAAGGCTGTGTTAACAGGTTCTGGTTGCAGTAGTGTAGCTACCAGGGGGCAGAGGGTGCAACTGCTCCATGTTGGGAGCACCCACCCGGAGCTACGCTACCCTCAACTGTACCGGCATACGCAGAGCGCTCATACAGTTAAGCCGTTCCTTAGACCACAGGTTACTTTAAGCCTGCAATCTACAGAACAACCGAGGCGCCAACCAACGCACAGGTGATAGAGTCGCTGCATCGGGACTCTGACATTCCGTGCTATGACAGTGCCTTTCCTTGCTGCTGGACTAATCAAGATCCTGGGTTAGGTAAGTATATGATTTTTTTTTCAGTTAAAACTTTTGGTGTGATGTGAGGGCATCATAAAAATGGGGAACCCTGAAACAGTGTGTGGGGGCCCCCATACATTTTAGGGACTAATGAAGGGATCATTATACAGCTTTGGGACTAATGCAGGGGCCATTATACAGCTTGGGGACTATGTGGGTACCATTATACAGTTTGGGGACTAATGCAGGGACCATTTTACAGCTTGGGGACTAATGCGGGGACCATTATACAGTTTGGGAGCTAATGTTGGGGCCATTATACAGCTTAGCAACTAATGCAGGGTCAATTATACAGTGTAGAGGCTAATGTGGGGGCCATTATACAGATTAGTGACTAATGCAGGAGCCATTATACAGTGTGGGAGCTAATGTGGGGGGCACAATACAGCTTGGGGACTGATGCAGGGGATATTATACAGTGTGGGGGCCATTATACAGTGTGGGGGCCATTATGCAGTTTGGGAGTTAATGTGGGGGCCATTATACAGCTTGGGGACTAATATGGGTACCATTATACAGTTTGGGGACTAATGCAGGGACCATTTTACAGCTTGGTGACTAATGCGGTGACCATTATACAGTTTGGGAGATAATGTTGGGGCCATTATACAGCTTAGCGACTATTGCAGTGACCATTATACAGTGTAGAAGCTAATGTGGGGGCCATTATACAGCTTAGCGACTAATGCAGAGACAATTATACAGTGTAGAGGCTAATGTGGGGGGCACAATACAGCTTGGGAACTGATGCAGGGGCTATTATACAGCGTGGGGGCCATTATGCAATTTGGGGGCCATTATACAGTTTGGGGGCTAATGTGGAGGCCATTATACAGTCTGAGGATGTCACGGGTGTGTCAGAAGTGACAGACAGTCGCCTTGCAGTGGGTTGCCGGAGATCTCTACGTTTGGCATTGCAGACACCTTCTTAGAGGCTGTCTCTAGGAACGGCTACCTTCCTCTGGCTAATTAACACTCTGGCCAGGGTGTATAAATACCTGCTGTGTATCAGAGGGAGGTGTCAGCGATATTCATTACTCCTGTGAAGGCTTTAGCAAGAGCAGTGCTTTTTCCTCTCTGGTGCTTGAAGACGTGTGCCCATTTGTCTTGAGTTGTCTAAAGCTAAGCAATTTCCCCCTGTTTGTCCTCCCTTCTTGTCTTTAGTGTTCAGTGGGGATCGACTAGTGCTCATCTCCTTCCTTTCTTAGCCAAACACCAGGAAAAGACAGGACGAGGTATGCGTGCGGCGATTGGTGAAGAACCAATATAGGGTCGTTAGTGGAGACAGGGTGACACTAGACAAGCATAGGAGGTCTCCACTCCCCCCTTTCCCTAGACTCTGGGGTCCCTTTCCCTCTTCCATTTGTGTTGCACTAAGTCTTTCCCACACCTTGCGTGACAGAGGGTTACTGTAGGTTTCATTATACTGTGTTTTGGGGAAGCAGTGGGGACATCATATTATAAGTAGGGGAGCTGTGGGCCCATCATACTGCATATAAGGGAGCTGTGGGCCCATTATGCTGTGTAGAGGGCAGTTGTAGGAACATCATATTATTTAAAGAAGAACTGTGGGCCCATTATACTGTGTAGAGGGAAGATGTGGGAACATTATATTATTTATAGAGGAGCTGTGGATACATTATACAGTGTATAGGAGAACTGTGGACCCCTCATAATGTATTGTAGGTGGCCAACAGGGAGGATACTGTATGAAGTGTATATCTCTCCCAGTAAGTTAAGCTGGGCAAGATATTAAAAGCCTCTGAAATCACTCCGACTCTCGCTCCAGTATGGACAGTACTGGAGGTTTAACAAGCTCAGCTTAGAAAGTTCGCCTCATTACAGACAAAGAAAAAGCTTCAGAGAGAGACCCAGCCTCCAGACTGAGTGTTTCTGAGAAAGATATGCACGGCTATTAAATGTGCTAAACGCTGAGTTGATGGAGAGCCAAGCCCAGCACATATCCCTGGTAGCGTGAGTCAGAGGTATGATTTATTAGATAGCACCTAGCCGGGCAAGTGCTTATTGTTTTTCGGTTGCTTTGTTGTTTGCTACTAGTGTTGAGCGAGCACTAAAATGCTCAGGTGTTCGAGGCTCGGGCCGAGCTCGCCGTGATACTCGGGTGCTCGACCCAAGCAACGAGCCCAATGTTAGTCTATGGGAGCCCCGAGCATTTCTGCGGCGGGACCACCGGCAGTCCTTTAAAAGCCTAACAAGTGCCCAAAACGATAGTGATAGTGCTCAAATGACATGGGGACAGCATGGGAATCGCCCCAGGAAGCATTTCTGAGCCCCAGGTCACTGCTGTCAACAATGTGGTCAGAGGTATTAAGCCACTTTTAAGGGCTCACAATAAAACGTTCAAAAACTAAACTGAAACTGCTTTCCTGTGAAATATGTTAAGGAAGTTCCTTTCCAGGGTAAAGACTTGTGTATAAGGTAAAATAAATAACCCCCAAAAAAATACTCCTCCACACCTTGGGCTATGTTCACAAGTAGCATTTTTTATGTGTTTTTGCACTTTTGTATTGCTTTCAACCGTGACAAATGCATTCACCGGGAAATGTCATTTTAACATTTTACAACCTTATCTGGCCATGTGCTGTGTGACACATGCATACAGTGCTGAAAAGACATGGGAACAGCATGGGGAAGACCCCTGGAAGCATCTCTGACACCCAGGTCACTGCCTAAAAGTGTGCCCATCAGAAGTCATCCTTGCCGCATCAGAAGATGCAGACTTGCAACTATCCCCGTGCAAGTCCTTCTCCCAGAGCAGTGTTCAATTGTACCTCCCCATTCCTTGCAATGCAAGCACAAGTAAGCAGCCTGCCACCCACCCACACCCAGGCTGCAATACCGTACTGCTTGCTTGCACTTGAAACTGGGCCTTTTAGGCATGTGGAGGCGGAATCTGGCCACCATGTCATGGATGCGTTGGCGGCCTGGTATCCATACTCAGTCCCCAGCCGCCCGGCGGCCGGGTGTCCACACTCGGTCCCCAGCCGCCAGGGGGCAGTCGGGTGTCCATACTCGGTCCCCAGCCGCCCGGCGGCCGGGTGTCCCCACTCGGTCCCCAGCCGCCAGGGGGCAGTCGGGTGTCCATACTCGGTCCCCAGCCGCCCGGCGGCCGGGTGTCCCCACTCGGTCCCCAGCCGCCAGGGGGTGGCCGGGTGTCCATACTCGGTCCGCAGCCGCCCCGCGGCCGGGTGTCCACACACGGTCCCCAGCCGCCTGGGAGCAGCCGGGTGTCCATAAACGGTCCCCAGCAGCCCCTATTTCTCCTGTCAACTTCCCCCCACACACTTTTCTTAGCCCGGCCTGCTTTAGGGCAGCATTGGACGAGCCCACCAGAGAACCAGACTCCACCGGTGGGCCCTGGGTTCTCCATCAGGGGAGTTGAGAGTGCCAAGGTGAGGAGTATGATGATGATGATAGGAGTTAGCATCTGCTTTGTTTTCTTGGGCATCTGGTTTGTTTTCTTGGAATGCAAGCGTAAGTGTGCAGCCTGCCACCCACCCACCCCCAGGCTGCAATACCATACTGCTAGCTTGCACTTGAAATGGGGCCTTTAAGTTTGGTGGAGGCCGAAGCTGGCCACTACCTCATGGCTGCTTCGGCAGCGAGGTAGCCATACTCAGTCCCCAGCCGCCCCGCGGCAGGGTGTCCACACATGGTCCCCTGCCGCCTGGGGGCGGCCGGGTGTCCATAAATGGTCCCCAGCCACCCCTATTTCTCCTGTCAGCTTCCCACACAGTTTTCTTAGCCAGGCCTGCTTTAGTGCAGAATTGGACGAGCCCACCAGAGAACCAGACTCCTCCGGTGGGCCCTGGCTTCTCCATCAGGGGAGTTGAGAGTGCCAAGGTGAGGAGCATGATGATGATGATAGAAGTTAGCATCTACTTTGTTTTCTTGGAATGCAAGCGTAAGTGTGCAGCCTGCCACCCACCCACCCCCAGGCTGCAATACCATACTGCTAGCTTGCACTTGAAATGGGGCCTTTTAGTTTGGAGGAGGCCGAAGCTGGCCACTACCTCATGGCTGCTTCGGCAGCGAGGTATCCATACTTAGTCCCAAGCCGCCCCTATTTGTCCCGGTGTGCCTTATATATAAGATTAAGCGCGCATACCAAAACATTACCTGTGCCCTCCCCAGTGCATTTAGTGGGAAGGACAGCCTATTCCGCTGTAGTGTGTGCATGCCAAACCCCTGTTCATGGTACATGCGAAGATGCCTCCCACCCTGCACCTGTCGTTGCAGACTTGCAAAAATCCCTGTTCAAGTCCTTGTCCCAGGGCAGTGTTCAATTGTACCTCTCCCATTCCTTGCAATGCAAGTGCAAGTATGCAGCCTGCCACCCACCAACCCCCAGGCTGCAATACCATACTGCTTGCTTGCACTTGAAATTTGGCCTTTTAGGCATGTGGAGGCGGAATCTGGCCACCACGTCATGGCTGCGTTGGCGGCCTGGTATCCATACTCAGTCCCCAGCCGCCCGGCGGCCGGGTGTCCACACTCGGTCCCCAGCCGCCAGGAGGCGGCCGGGTGTCCATACTCGGTCCCCAGCCGCCCCGCGGCCGGGTGTCCACACACGGTCCCCAGCCGCCTTGGGGCGGCCGGGTGTTCATAAAAGGTCCCCAGCGGCCCCTATTTCTCCTGTCAACGTCCCCCCACACACTTTTCTTAGCCCGGCCTGCTTTAGGGCAGCATTGGACGAGCCCACCAGACAACCAGACTCCTCCGGTGGGTCCTGGCTTCTCCATCAGGGGAGTTGAGAGTGCCAAGGTGAGGAGCATGATGATGATGATAGAAGTTAGCATCTGCTTTGTTTTCTTGGAATGCAAGCGCATGTATGTAGTAGCGGCTAGGCCTGAGGTGGTCAGCGTTTTGGCGCATATCCTACCTCCTCCGAGGATTGCTGGATGTTTTCCTGCTACTATCCCAGTTCTATGACTCCCGTTAAAACAAAGCTTCAGGTGATAAATGATGGATGAGGTGGTGGCAAAGGAGAAAGAGCAGGAGGAACAGGGACCATTCACATCAATATCAGGCAAGTCAACCACATATGTCTTGTAGGATATGTTTCTGAACAAAAGGAGCGGTTCAGCTACACAGTTATAGGGCATACAGTGAGTGCAATGCCTACCAAAAATTTCGAGGCACTCCAATGCCCCTTGGAAATGACATGGAGGTCAGAGGGCCTTAACTAAACCGTTTTTTCCATTTATAGCAACTGGGTCTCCTGTACACTGTTGGCCTAAGCAGTGAATGGAAGGCTTTCCAAAAATTATGAGGAACTGCAATGCCCCTTGAAACAGACGTGGATTACAGCGTATTAAAAACCTTCTACCCATTATTGGGGAGTGGGTGTCCCTTAGTTTTCGCCTTTTCATTGAAAAGCAAAAGCTGACTAAAATTAGGAGGAAATGCAATGCCCGTTGGAAGAGTCGTGGAGGTTAGAGTTAATTAAACACAACATTTCAATGTCCCTTGGAAGAGCTGTGGAGTTCAGAGTGGCTTAAGAAGATGCTTTTAATGCCCCTTTGAAGAGACGTGGAGGTCACAGTAGCTTAACAAGACGGTTTTAATGCCCCTCGGAAGAGACGTGGAGGTCCCAGTAGCTTAGCAAGACGGTTTTAATGCCCTTTGGAAAAGTGGTGGAGGTCACAGTAGCTTAACAAGATGGTTTGAACGCCCCTCGGAAAAGTGGTGGAGGTCGCAGTAGCTTAACAAGACGGTTTGAATGCCCCTTGGAAGAGACGTGGGGGTCCAAGTAGCTTAACAAGACGGTTTTAATGCCCCTTGGAAAAGTGGTGGAGGTCACAGTAGCTTAACAAGACGGTTTTAATGCCCCTCGGAAAAGTGGTGGAGGTCGCAGTAGCTTAACAAGACGCTTTTAATGCCCTACAGAAGAGACGTGGAGGTCCCAGTAGCTTAACAAGACGCTTTTAATGCCCCTCAGAAGAGACGTGGAGGTCCCAGTAGCTTAGCAAAACGCTTTTAATGCCCCTCAGAAGAGACGTGGAGGTCCCAGTAGCTTAACAAGACGGTTTTAATGCCCCTTGGAAAAGTGGTGGAGGTCACAGTAGCTTAACAAGACGGTTTTAATGCCCCTCGGAAAAGTGGTGGAGGTCACAGTAGCTTAACAAGACACTTTTAATGCCCCACAGAAGAGACGTGGAGGTCCCAGTAGCTTAACAAGACGCTTTTAATGCCCCTCAGAAGAGACGTGGAGGTCCCAGTAGCTTAACAAGACGGTTTGAATGCCCCTTGGAAGAGACGTGGAGGTCCCAGTAGCTTAACAAGACGGTTTGAAAGCCCCTTGGAAGAGACGTGGGGGTCCAAGTAGCTTAACAAGACGGTTTTAATGCCCCTTGGAAAAGTGGTGGAGGTCGCAGTAGCTTAACAAGACGCTTTTAATGCCCCACAGAAGAGACGTGGAGGTCCCAGTAGCTTAACAAGACGGTTTGAATGCCCCTTGGAAGAGATGTGGAGGTCCCAGTAACTTAACAAGACGGTTTGAATGCCCCTTGGAAGACACGTGGGGGTCCCAGTAGCTTAACAAGACAGTTTGAATGACCCTTGGAAGAGACGTGGAGGTCCCAGTAGCTTAACAAGACGGTTTGAAAGCCCCTTACAAGAGCCATACAGTACAGCATCTTAAAAATATTATTCCCATTATTGGGGAGTGTGTCTCCCACAGTCTTTGCTTATGCCTTCCAAGCAAAAGCTGCCAAAAATAAGGACGGAGGAACTTTCAATAATGGCAACATGGACCACGGTCACCCTGGTGGTATAGTGGTAGTGGAGGCTGAGGATAAGGAGAAGAACATAAAAAAGCCGAAATTATGAAGCGTATACCCATATGTGGGTGTGAAGCGGTGCATGTGAATACACCTCCCGAAATAACACAGTGGATTTGACTTTATGTTACTCTGCTCTCATTTGGTGGTGATGAGAAGTCTGGCCCAATCCAGCCCTTGTTCATTTTGATAAGGGTCAGCTTGTCAGCATTGTCAGTTGACAGGCGAGTGCGCTTATCAGTTATAATTCCCCCAGCGGCACTAAAAACACGCTCCGATAACACGCTAGCGGCAGGGCAGGCCTGGACCTCCAAGGCATACAGAGCGAGTTCATTCCAAGTGTCCAGCTTGGATACCCAATAATTAAAAGGCACAGAGGAATCACGGAGGACGCTGGTACGGTCGGCAAGGTACTCCCTCACCATCTTTTGAAACTTTCCACTCCTTGTGAGAGTACCCCGTGCCTCAGGGTCTGTCCGAAGGGAGGTTCTGAGAAAACTGTCCCTGAATGTTGACAGTGTTCCCCTGCCTTTGCTGGATTGGAGTTGCGTCTCTCTCGCATGTACGCCTTGGTTGGGCAACGAACTGTGACCTCTGCCACTAGCGTGTTCAGATGGGAATTTTTTTAACAGTTCTGCAGCAAGGGCCTTCTGGTACTGCCCCATTTTTGTAGACCTCTCCACCTCATGAATAAGAGAGTGAAAGTTCTCCTTGTAGCGGGGGTCTAAAAGTGTCACCAACCAGTAATGACTGTCACCCAACATTTTGACAACACGAGGGTCACGGTTAAGGCAGCGTAGCATAAAGTCAGCCATGCGTGCCAGACTGGTAACGGGCAAGACTTCCGTGTTCTCACCAAGATGACGACTGACCATGCTCTCCTCCTCCTCCTCCCCCCTGTCCTCAGGCCACCCACGCTGAACCGACGGTATGACAGTTGTACAGGTACAACCGTCTACAGCGCATGATACAAGCTCCTGTTCTTCCTCCTCCTCCTCCTCTCCCTCATTGTCCCCCAATGCTCGTTGGGATGAGATGAGGCTGGGCTGTGTGTAATCGACTGCTATGGCTTCTTGATCCATCTCATCATACTCTGGCTGCAATGCCTCCTCTTTAATTCTCTGCAGAGAGCGTTGCAAAAGACAGACAAGTGGAATGCCGACGCTAATGATGGTGTCATCACCACTCACCATCTTGGTGGACTCCTCAAAGTTTGTCAAGATGGTACATATGTCAGACATCCAGGTCCACTCCAGAAGTCTTATGTGTGGAGTCTGACCAGAATATCGACGGCCTTGTTGCAGCTGGTACTCCACAACTGCTCTCTTCTGCTCACAAATCCTTTGCAACATATGGAGGGTAGAGTTCCAACGTGTGGGGACATCACACACCAGTCGGTGTGATGGAAGCTGCAAACGCTGCTGCAACACAGCAAGGGTGGCGGATGCTGTAGCCGACTTGCGAAAATGAGCTGACAGGCGGCGTACTTTGACGAGCTGATCTGGCAACTCGGGGTACGATTTAAGAAACCGCTGAACCACGAGGTTAAGCACATAAGCCAGGCATGGTACGTGTGTGATCTCGCCTCGCCTCAGCGCCGCCACCAGGTTACGGCCATTGTCACACACGACCATGCCTGGATGTAGGTTCAGCGGTCTCAGCCACAGATCTGCCTGCTCTTTCACAGCTGTCCACAACTCACAAGCAGTGTGAGGTTTCTCACCTAAGCTTATGAGTTTCAGCACAGTCTGTTGCCGCTTGGCGGAGGCAGTACTGCAGTGCTTCCAGCTTGTAACTGATGTGGTGATATCTGAGATGGAGGCTGAACATGAGGAGGAGGAGGAGGATGATGCGCAGGAGTTGTACACTGTGGGGGCAACTCTGACTGACATAGGGCCCGCAATCCTCGGTGTGGGGAGGATGTGTTCCGTCCCAAGGTCCGACTGGGTCCCGGCTTCCACTATGTTTACCCGGTGTGCCGTCAGGGAGATGTACCGTCCCTGGCCACAAGCACTTGTCCACGTGTCCGTTGTCAGGTGGACTCTCCCAGTAACAGCGTTGTTGAGGGCACGGCAGATGTTTTGGACACGTGCTTGTGTAGTGCGGGTATGGCACACCGGGCAAAATAGTGTCGCTGGGGACCAAGTACCGAGGGACGGCCACCGCCTTAAGGTTGAGGAAGGATTCCATCTCCACCAGCCTAAAAGGCAGCATTTCCAACGCAAGCAGTCGTGAAATGTGTGAATTTAGGACTGTGGCCTGTGGGGCGTTGGCTGCGAATTTCAGCTTTCGTTCAAAGGTCTGGGATATGGACAATTGAACGCTGCGGTGGGACGTGGACGTGGATGTTGATGCTGTTTCTTGAGAAACTGCCATAACAAGTGAAGACTGAGAGGAGGGGGCATCTTTGCATGCAGTATGGACAGGGGATTGCCTTGCACACACAACAGGGGGTTCTATTGCACGCACAACAGCGGAAGAAGCAGTGGTGACACCCGCTGACACTGGTCGTGGACCCTGGGGTTCACCCCACAAAGTCGGATGCTTTGCTGCCATGTGCCTGATCATGCTGGTGGTGGTCCAGACTCTGGAAGACCTACCGCTTGTACTGGCAACGTCCCTCGTGTTGGTGTTACGGGGTACTGTTGCCTGTCTTCTGTGTGCGGCCACCACACTGCTTCTTCCTGCCTGTTGGGGTACTCTGCCTCCCTCACGCTGTGTGCTGCTGGCCTCGCTCTGCATGTCCTCCTGCCACATTGGGTCAGTTACTAGATCATCCACTACCTCCTCCTCTTCCACTTGCTCACCACGATCCTCCTCCTCACTTCCTGGCAATTGTGTCTCGTCATCGTCCACCTCTTGTGACAAATTGCCAGCGTCGACTTCCTGTGGCCGTGGCTGTTCAAATATTTGGGCATCGCTACATGGGATCTCCTCTTCCACCAAGTCAAGCGGAGCAGGCGAGGGGCACAAATCTGGAAATGGACCAGTGAACAGCTCTTCAGAGTGTCCAAGTGTGGGATCAGTTGCTGTCTCACGACACTCAGCATGGTGGGAGGAAGGAGCATCAGGGTGAGGAGGAGTATGCGGTCAAGACTCACGGCTACTAAGAGTTGACCGTGTGGAAGACAGACCGGAGGTGGTGGTGCCCAGGTAACTGGAAGTATTATCTGCTATCCAATTAATAACCTGTTCACACTGATCAGTTCGCAATACTGGTGTTGTTCTGAGCTTCCCTAGTAATTCGGTCAAGAAGTGGGAGCGAGAAGATGTGGCTGTTGGTTGTGGCACATTTTTACCTTGGCCATGGCCCCGTCCTCTGCACGCACCATCGCCAGAACGTCCAGTTCCACGTCCCTTGCCACGCGCCTTGCCCATTGTAAAGGAAGTAAAATAGCTTACACTCGCACTATCAATGGAAAAAGGGTAATAAAAAGTAGATTAGAACCGTGGAAGAGGAAAACCACAGTTCTATTTCTCTGGCCTACACCCGACTCTTTTAAACAATCTGAACAATCACGGAGAAATTATTACTGTTTTTTTTTACGGAAAAAATACCAAAAGCTGAATAATAGAGATTTTTTACCTTGGAATGGCAAAACCACAGTTATTGTTTACTGGGGTATACCGGACAATTTTAAATAGATATATTTGCGGCTGAACAGTGAGCGACACACTCAAACTGTTTTTTTTTAGATACAAATGGCCCAAAAGTGGATAATACAGAGGTTTGAACCGTGGAACTGCAAAACCACACTTCTGTTTCTCTGGCCTACACCAGACTATTTTCAACGGATATATTTGTGTCTGAACAATCAGGAGGCACTATTAGTTTTTCTTTATGGCAAAAAATGCCAAAAGCAGGATAATGCAGAGATTTGACCCGTGGAACTGCAAAATCACATTTCTATTTCTCGGGCCTACACCAGACTATTTTCAACAGATATATTTGTGTCTGAAAAATCAGGGAGACACTATTATTTTTTTTTTACGGCAAAAAATGCCAAAAGCAGGATAATAGAGATTTTTTACCGTGGAACAGCAAAACCACAGTTATAATTTACTGGTGTATACCAGACTTTTTTAAATATATATATTTGCGTCCGAACAGTGAGCGACACACTCAAACTGTTTTTTTTTAGATACAAATGGCCCAAAAGCAGGATAAAACAGAGGTTTGAACCGTGGAACTGCAAAACCACACTTCTATTTCTCGGGCCTACACCAGACTATTTTCAACAGATATATTTGTGTCTGAAAAATCAGAGATACACTTTTTTTTTTTTGGTGGGGGGGACACCATAAGGTTAATAAGACAGGTATTTGTACAGTGTGAAGGAGTAAAAAAAAAAGAGGCTTTAGATGAAAAAAAATGGATGTTTCCTGGCCCCCGAGACCTGGAGCTAAGTCCAGCAATTTCAGCAACAGGAGCACACAGGACTGTAATGCAACGTTTGCTGGTATAACCACTGCGTCTCCTATACAGCCTGCCTGCCTGATATCTGGGATGGATATTAGTGCTGAGAAGGACTGTTTGTTTGATCTGGCAGCCTTTACAGACCCTACACTAACTATTTCGCAGTATATGTCTCTCCCTAAATCAGCAGCGCTGTCCCTACACTGTCTGATCCCAGCCGTCTGTGTCCAAGATGGCGGCGCCTGGTTTTAAATACTCGAGGTGACGCTGTGCGGCCAGCCAATCAATGTAATGCCCACAACCAACATGGCTGCGGCATTACAGTGACTGGCTGGCAATCCCTGCATGTTCATTGGCTCTCTAAAGAGCGCCAAACATGGGGGGCTCCCGCCCGAGTAACCCGGAAATGTTCGGTGCTCGCCGAACATCCAGAGTAGCGTGATGCTCGAGCGAGTACCGAGCAGTGTCGAGCATGCTCGCTCAACACTATTTGCTACCCTTTGGCTGAAAAGAGAGCCTGGTGTTTTCCTTATATGGACTGTTTCCATCTATATCAGTGCTATGTCGCCCTACTTTATACTTTACAGTATATAAAGGAGCTGTACATTGATGGATTCAGGGGACATTATTAGATGTTAAGTGGGCGCTTAAGAAACATTATTGTTATATGAGCACTCAGAGTACTGTGACCGTGATAGCTGCACAGGGGGTATTATTACTTTCTAGGGCACTTGCAAAGGGCATTAATATTTTCTATGGGGCAATTTTACCATCTAGAGGGCATAAAGGAGGCATTATTACTATTTAAGGGGCACAGTGGTGGGAAGTATTATGTGGGGCAATAAGAGGAGCCGGTATTGGACCACACAGCAGGTGCAGTAATAGGGACACGGCAACAACAGCTCAGGATATCATTAAAATGAGGAGTTTGTGCAGGATGGGAAAAAATGCTGGAAATGTGAAAAGTCAAATGTGTCTTTATTGTAGTCTCTGCAGACAAGTCTTGCCTGGAGAAGTTGTCATGTCTGTCTGGGCTAGATGGAAAAGACAGGACATGTGAACGACTCCATAAGAAGGAACATCAGCTGTAAGTCACTATCTATAACTGTACTGTAATCTCTTATATATTCTGCAGCACTGGTATCTACCATTATATGGTCACCATATGGTGGCAATATAGATTTTGGTCTTCGTAGAGATTTTTTTCCTGTAACAGAGAGGTCATCTTCTAAGATTCCCCTATACCTACAATTAGACTGCGCCATCATAGTTGTAATCAGGATTACAGGTTAGGGGCCAACTCAGATGTTTCATCCCCTCTGACCTGAACCCCTAGCTACGCCTCTAACTGGTTATGATGTGTTTTATGTGGTTTTGTTATGAATTATTGCAGTTTTTAAGTATTTGAAATCCTTTTTAGTTGATGTAGTACAGCTCTGTACTTTTATTCTTGCAGTTTGTATAATAACGTTTAATAATAAATGCAAGATCACATTTCCTTTAACTATGTTGGAATTACATATTTCCTTTTATTGTCCGTGTGACTTTCAATTTTTGCAGACTGTATTCTGTTTGCCATATTGCTTAGCGAATCTGAAATAACCACTGCACTTAATCAGCTGTTTTTCCAGCTTGTTCCATGTCCTCCTTGTTTCATAGTGATGATAAACTACTACTCCTGCTGCTTTCTCATAAAGGGATGATTAATGGGAATTTCAGTTCTCATCATACACAGCACTGAGCTTTTTTTTTATAGAGACACTGAGCCAAACGCATAAAAGCCATATTAAATTTAACACTCAGTTTATTGTTAGGTAAGAAAAGGGAAGGAAACTTTTGTAATTAATAGAGATGACTAAACGATTTCATGTGAATCAAATTTTAGTTAAATTCTAATAAATTCACATGCCTGGAGAATTGAAACAGTTTGCCATCCGAGTGCCGCCCGTGTGCCACATCAGTATCACTCGTACTGGTGTCTGGGAATCACCGGGACAGTTAGCGCTGTTCCCAAGCACCAGATGGTGAACGCTGCCCTCATCATTGTCCCCTGCCGGTGCAGCAATCAGCGCCAGCAAAGGAGAATGTTGAGAGTATTATTCTGCTCCTGCTGTGCCCTGGTGTAAAAATAAGAATAGAATTAAAAAATTCTTATACTCACCTGTCCTAAGTGTCCCACTCTGTAATTCATCTGACTGCACATGCCAAGGAGCTGAGGAGAATGACTCGCTGCAGCGAATAGGCCCCTGACCTGCACTGAGCTCACCGAGTGACAGGACACGGCTCGTTGAGCTCAGTGCTGGTCAGGGTCCTGCTTGCTGGAGCCAGTCATTCTCCTCAGCTCCTCAGCATGTGCGTTCTGATGAATTACAGCGTGGGACACTTAGGACAGCTGAGTATAAGGTTTTTTTTATTTTATTCTTATTTTTACAGGTTTTGGACACAGTGGGAGCAGAATACTATTCTCAACATCGTCCCCTGCTGGCGCAGATTGCTGCGCCGGCAGTGGACAATGATGAGGGCAGCATTCAGCACACAGCACTTGGGAGCAACTAACTGTGCTGCCAGTATGTGTCACACACTCATCCGTGTGTCATCAGTGTGCACGTGTGCAGGATGTTTTGCGGCCCATGTTGCGGGTAAAAAACGGACAAGTCAGCGTGTTTTGACCACAGACACGCGGTCTGTGAAAACACACTGACATGTGCACAGACCCATTCGTTTGAATGGGTCTACGTGTGTCAGTGTCTCCAGTGTGGACACGGACACCACACATACTGGAGACACTGACGTGTGAAAGACCCCTGAGTTAGGGCTCTTTCTTTCAAGTCAGTATCTCCGGTATGAGTGGTGACAGTTTCCACACATACCGGAGACACTGACACACGCAGACCCATTCAAATGAATGGGTGTGTGCACATCTTAGTGTGTTTTCATGGACCGTGTCCACACGGAGATGTATCGTTTTTTTTTGCGGATACACGGTCTGCAAAAGTGCCTCACGCTGAACACACACAGATGACATCCGTGTGTCATCAGTGTGACACGGACCGGCGCCTGGGAATCAGCGCTACAAGTAGCGCTGTTCTCAAGCTCCGGGTGCTGAACACTGCCCTCATCATGGTTCCCTGCCTGCTGCGATCAGCACCAGCAGGGACAATGAGGAGGGTAGTGGTAGTGTGCTCCCACAGTGTCCCACCTGTAAAAATAAGAATAAAATAATAAAATCCATATACTAACCTGTCCAGAGATGTCCCTCGCTGTAATCCTCTGACCGCTGACGCCAAGGATCCGGGGAGAATGAGCCGCTCCGGAGCTGCGCTCAGTGAGTGACAGTACACCGCTTCTGAGCTGCAGCTCTGGAGCGGCTCATTCTCCCCGGCTCCTCTTCAACAGTGGTCACATGGATTACAGCGGGGGACACCTAGGAGAGGTGAATGCATGGATTTTATGATTTTATTCTTATTTCTACAGGTGAGGACACTGCAGGAGCAGAGTACTACCTTAATCATTGTCCCTGCTAGTGCTGATGGCAGCGCCGGCAGGGAACCATGATGAGGGCAGTGTTCAGCACCGACGCTTTGGAACAGCGCTAGCTGTAGTGCTGATTCTCAGGCGCTAGTCCATGTGCTCCTGATGCGGCACATGGGTGGCACACGGTTGCCACACATGAGACACACTTGGACACATGAACACCCGGGACACAGATATCCCTGGTACCGTTTTTTCTGGTACCGGAAATATCCGGTTGTGTGAAACCGGCCTTAGTGTTTTGAAAAAATTGTCTGCCTGATCACAAATGGCTAAATGAGAAACTTTTAGGAATTAAAAAAAAAAATCTGTCATTGTGCAGAGTTATTAAGTAGGGTATTAGTTTCTACTAAGTTATTATCTACTTCTATGGTGAGGTCACTTTGACATTACTAAGACTATGTATGAGCTTGAAAAAAGTTGTATGCAGTCCTAAGAGACCTCAGAGTATTATTTACATATTTTCAAGGCAATTGGAGGCTTTGCAGTATTGTGATTTGCGCGAATCAATTAATTACAAATCAAATTTTGGGGAAAAATTTTACAAATCTGGCGAATTCGAAATTCCAACGATTTGATCATCTCTAGTGAAAAGAACCTGGTACCAATTCAGTTTTTGCTCTTATTTTATTTCAACTGAGTAATCTCTTCTTTTAAAATCCCCCATACAATTCCAGAGATATGGACCTTATTATTTGGTGCTAATTTTTATGGTCTTTATCAGGGGGGCAGAGCTTACGGGGTAAAGCCATGACCCCACTATCAGTATTCGGTCAGTAATTTTTCTCAGGAGTGGGAGCCAAAACCAGGAATGAGTGATAAATGCAGAATTGGTGACTTGTTTTCTTATACCTTTTGATTGTTCCTCCTCTCGTTTTGGCTCCGACTCCTGAGAAAATATACTGACCAAATACTGATCCGTCGCCTAATAGTACAGATCAGCCTAATGACACACCACCAGAGAATCTTGTGAGCCACATCCCCTTGTGAAAGATCATAAAATGAGCACTAAATAAAAAGGCACATATCTCTGAAATCGTATGGTCGATTTTAAAAATGAAAAAGTGGAATGCTTAGGGCTCAGGGGAGCAGCTGGAATAAAATAAGAGCAAAAAATAGTCACTTTTGGCTCAGTGACAGGCCCTCTTTGGCTGCGGCCCCACTATCAGTATTCGGTCAGTATTTTTCTAAGGAGTGGGAGCCAAAACCAGGAGTGGGTGATAAATGCAGAATTGGTGACTTGTTTCTATTATACCTTTTCTCTGATTGTTCCTCACCTGGTTTTGACTCCCACTCCTGAGAAAAAATACTGACCAAATACTGATAGTGAGGCCGTGGCCTTTAAAGGAGTTTTCCCACGAACAAAGTTCATTTTAATTAATAGATCTTGGAATGATGATAAGTTCCACAACTGGATGTGTTTAAATAAAATGTTCCTGTGCTGAGACAATCTTATAAATGTTCCCATGTGTAATGTTTGTGTCTGACCGTGTACGGAACACGGTCTGATCATACCACATCTACTGGGCAGTGGAGGAAGCAAAAGAGTATACAGACATTTCAGCAGGTGATCGTAAATGATTCTTTCATTGAAGTAAAACGTTGTTTAAAAACAGGCAGGGAAATGTTTTACCTCACAGAAAGAATCAGCTGTGATCCACTGCTGTAATGTCTGTATAATCTTTTGCTTTCTCCTCTGCCCAGGTGATGTGTTATGATCAGACCATGTTCCGTACACGGTCAGACACAAACATTACACAGGGGAACATTTATAAGATTATCTCAGCACAGAAACAATTTATTTAAACACATCCAATTGTGAAAATTATTATTATTCCAAGATCTATTGATTAAAATGAACTTTCGTTCGTGGGAAAACCCCTTTAAGTAAAATACTGTTCATGTAAGAAAATAATAAATATGGTCTGAGCCTGGTTTACAATATCTGACCCAAGACTTATGTGTAAAGTTGAAATTTGAACAAATGGCAAATTAAAGGTTTGCTCTTGGCACTGATTTGGAAGTTGTTCAGCTGTCCAAACAAGGCTGGAAAACCTCAAAATAAAATTTAGCTACAAAGTGCAAAATCTGCTAAACTGCTGAAGGAACGTCTGGTTTTGCCAAATGTTTTGATTCCCATGTATAACAGACAGTTAAGGCTATGTGCACACGATGCAGAAATGCTCAGGATTTTTTCCTGAGCGTTTCTGCATCTCTCTGGCAGGAAAAAACGCATGCGGATTGTACATGCGGTTTCCTGCCAGGGACATGCGGAAATGAAGCGGTCTTCACTTTCATTTCCGCATGCGGGTTGACAAGCGCTTCCCAAGCGATTTTAGCATCACTTGGAAAGTGCTTGTCAACTTCACACTATATAAATCCATGCAACCGGCATGGATTTATATAGTGTGTGATGTCAAAAAATAAAAAATAAATCTATACTTTACCCTCTGATGGCCCCCGGTGTCCTGCTTCATCGGTCCCGGCTGCCGGCAGTGAAGACTGTAGGACCTTCCGACGTCAGCGTCACGTGACCCGTCACATGACTCTGACGTCAGCGAAGGTCCTTCATTCAACCGCGAAGTGCGCGGGAAGCCGGCAGGACGCAGCGCGGGCCGTCAGAAGGTGAGAATATATGTATTTTTTATTTTATTCTTTTTTTTTTAATGGTACCTGGGTCTGGATGCGAGTCCTCTCCTCCACACCCGGGTACCATCCACACATTAGACCGCATGAAAAGCGCATCAACATATACAGTGATGCGGATTCCATGCGGTCTAATGCAAGTCAATGGCGGCAAAAGAGCAGCGTTTCCGCAAAATTAATTGACATGCTGCGGATTTTTGACCGCAGCGTTTACGCTGCGGAAAAATCCGCATCATGGGCACAGTACATGCGGATTTCAATTGGGGAACATTGCTGCCCTTCTACCATGCGTTTTTCATGCTTTTCCGCGGCGTTTACGCAACTGCAAAAACGCCGCGGAAACGCACGAAAAACGCATCGTGTGAACTCAGCCTTATGGTTTGTAAGCATTTTTAGTAGAAATTAAGATGATTCATTTAGGCTCTGTTCACATCAACATTTCTAATTTAGTTGTTCTCCTCCATAATAGGAGAAGAACAGCAAAATAATGGATTAATTAATTATTCATTAATAATTATTATAATTCATTATTCATTTCATGGTGCATGCTAGAGGTGCCTGATAGACTTTATAGACTTTAATGGGTTCCTTTGGATTAATTGTGTCTGCCTTATTCCCAGATAAAACAGACCTGCATGTTAAAACTTTTTTTGTCTGGTGACTAGAGATGAGCGTTGTTCTACTCGAACTGTTCGCCAATCTCAAATTCGAGCTGTTTTGGGAGGTGTTCGAGCCGTTCGGCGAACACGAACGATTTGAGAAAAATTCGGCTGTTCGAGGTTATGTTCGATAACTGTTCGTGCACCAAAATCATAACTGGATTTTTTCTCAGTAATGATGAAAATTAATGTTAATACGCAGTTTGAGTGTACAGCGGGGTGGGGGGAGGGGCAGGGGATGGATCTCTGCAGGAATAATGAAGAACTCCATTTTTTTTTCTCTTTCCCGCATTTACAGTGGGGAGGTGCAATCTGTCAGCCTATTAGCAGCGCACACACGGAGCGAAGTGCTTTTTTTCACACAAGCAAGGGCATGTGTCATTGGCAGTGTATGTCACATGTCCTTGCCCTATAAGACCCAGCCATTTTCCCTGTCGCCACCATTTTCTCACTGCTGCAGCTGCGTGTTAGACGGCACCGCTGTTGCTGTGTGCGCTATACCTTGTTAATTTCAAGCCAATTTTCGAACAAATATACAGATAGCTTGGGAGTAGGGAATAGTTGTGATTGCAGTCCTTTTAAGGACTAGGTTACAGCATTTCCTACGACTTTTATCAGGCAGGTCTGTGCTCTTAAATAGATAGATTGTGGGAGTAAAGACTAATGGTAATTGGAGTCCTTTTCAGGACTAGGTTACATCAGTTCCTATCAGTTTTTGCCAGGCAGGTCTGTGCCAGTGCTGTGCAAGTTTTTTTCACAGCATTTGGCTGAATCTAGCAAAGCTAATCCTTTTTGGCCTATTGCAGAGTGTGTTAGTCAGTGGAGTAGCCTATCTGTGTTGCAAGACATACCACCTGTGTATAGAATACCAATTTTTTTACTGCACCTAGTGAAGTAAAATCTTTAGGGCATAGCATCATTCTATTAGTCCATCTATACTGACCTCCATCAGGTTGCAAATTGAATATAATTTTTTTCTGCATCTAGCTCTGAAAAAATATTTGGGCTTCTAGCAGTGTGTGGGACTTGTTCTATTAGTCCATCTATACTGACCTCCATCAGATTGCAAACTGAATATAATTTTTTTCTGCATCTAGCTCTGAAAAAATATTTGGCCTTCTAGCAGTGTGTGGGACTTGTTCTATTAGTCCATATATACTGACCTCCATCACGTTGCAAATTCAAAATAATTTTTTGTCTGCATCTAGCTCTGAAAAAATATTTGGCCTTCTAGCAGTGTGTGGGACTTTCTCTATTAGTCCATCTATACTGACCTCCATCAGGCTGCAAATTAAAAATAATTTTTATCTGCATCTACCTCTGAAAAATTATTTGGCCTTCTAGCTGTGTGTGGGACTTGTTCTATTAGTCCATCTATACTGACCTCCATCAGGTTGCAAACTGAATATAATTTTTTTCTGCATCTAGCTCTGAAAAAATATTTGGCCTTCTAGCAGTGTGTGGGACTTTCTCTATTAGTCCATCTATACTGACCTCCATCAGGTTGCAAATTAAAAATAATTTATACCTGCATCTAGCTCTGAAAAAATATTTGGCCTTCTAGCAGTGTGTGGGATTTTCTCTATTAGTCGATCTATACTGACCTCCATCAGGTTGCAAATTAAAAATAATTCTTTGTCTGCATCTAGCTCTGAAAAAATATTTGGCTTTCTAGCAGTGTGTGGGACTTTCTCTATTAGTCCATCTATACTGACCTCCATCAGGCTGCAAATTAAAAATAATTTTTATCTGCATCTACCTCTGAAAAAATATTTGGCCTTCTAGCAGTGTGTGGGACTTGTTCTATTAGTCCATCTATACTGACCTCCATCAGGTTGCAAATTGAATATCATTTTTTTCTGCATCTACTTCTGAAAAAATGTTTGGGCTTCTAGCAGTGTGTGGGACTTGGTCTATTAGTCTATCTATACTGATCTCCATCAGGTTGCAAATTAAAAATAATTTTTATCTGCATCTAGCTCTGAAAAAATATTTGGGCTTCTAGCTGTGTGTGGGACTTGTTCTATTAGTCCATCTATACTGACCTCCATCAGGTTGCAAACTGAATATAATTTTTTTCTGCATCTAGCTCTGAAAAAATATTTGGCCTTCTAGCAGTGTGTGGGACTTTCTCTATTAGTCCATCTATACTGACCTCCATCAGGTTGCAAATTAAAAATAATTTATATCTGCTTCTAGCTCTGAAAAAATATTTGGCCTTCTAGCAGTGTGTGGGACTTTCTCTATTAGTCCATCTATACTAACCTCCATCAGGTTGCAAATTAAAAATAATTTTTTGTCTGCATCTAGCTCTGAAAAAATATTTGGCCTTCTAGCAGTGTGTGGGACTTGGTCTATTAGTCCATCTATACTGATCTCCATCAGGCTGCAAATTAAAAATAATTTTTATCTGCATCTAGCTCTGAAAAAATATTTGGCCTTCTAGCAGTGTGTGGGACTTGTTCTATTAGTCCATCTATACTGACCTCCATCAGGTTGCAAATTGAATATAATTTTTTTCTGCATCTACGTCTGAAAAAATATTTGGGCTTCTAGCAGTGTGTGGGACTTGGTCTACTAGTCCATCTACACTGACCTCCATCAGGTTGCAAATTAAAAATAATTTTTATCTGCATCTAGCTCTGAAAAAATATTTGGGCTTCTAGCAGTGTGTGGGACTTGGTCTATTAGTCCATCTATACTGATCTCCATCAGGTTGCAAATTAAAAATAATTTTTATCTGCATCTAGCTCTGAAAAAGTATTTGGGCTTCTAGCAGTGTGTGGGACTTGGTCTATTAGTCCATCTATACTGACCTCCATCAGGTTACAAACTGAATATAATTTTTTTCTGCATCTAGCTCTGAAAAAATATTTGGCCTTCTAGCAGTGTGTGGGACTTGTTCTATTAGTCCATCTATACTGACCTCCATCAGGTTGCAAATTGAATATCATTTTTTTCTGCATCTACTTCTGAAAAAATGTTTGGGCTTCTAGCAGTGTGTGGGACTTGGTCTATTAGTCCATCTATACTGATCTCCATCAGGTTGCAAATTAAAAATAATTTTTATCTGCATCTAGCTCTGAAAAAATATTTGGGCTTCTAGCTGTGTGTGGGACTTGTTCTATTAGTCCATCTATACTGACCTCCATCAGGTTGCAAACTAAATATAATTTTTTTCTGCATCTACCGCAGAAAAAAAATTTGGGCTTCTAGCAGTGTGTGGGACTTGTTCTATTAGTCCATCTATACTGACCTCCATCAGGTTGCAAATTGAATATAATTTTTTTCTGCATCTACTTCTGAAAAAATATTTGGGCTTCTAGCAGTGTGTGGGACTTGGTCTATTAGTCCATCTACACTGACCTCCATCAGGTTGCAAATTAAAAATAATTTTTATCTGCATCTAGCTCTGAAAAAATATTTGGGCTTCTAGCATTGTGTGGGACTTGGTCTATTAGTCCATCTATACTGATCTCCATCAGGTTGCAAATTAAAAATAATTTTTATCTGCATCTAGCTCTGAAAAAGTATTTGGGCTTCTAGCAGTGTGTGGGACTTGGTCTATTAGTCCATCTATACTGACCTCCATCAGGTTGCAAATTGAATATCATTTTTTTCTGCATCTAGCTCTGAAAAAATATTTGGCCTTCTAGCAGTGTGTGGGACTTCTTCTATTAGTCCATCTATACTAACCTACACCAGGTTGTAAATTCAATATAATTTTTTTCTGCATCTAGCTCTGAAAAAATATTTGGGCTTCTAGCAGTGTGTGGGACTTGTTCTATTAGTCCATCTATACTGACCTCCATCAGGTTGCAAATTGAATATAATTTTTTTCTGCATCTACTTCTGAAAAAATGTTTGGGCTTCTAGCAGTGTGTGGGACTTGGTCTATTAGTCCATCTATGCTGATCTCCATCAGGTTGCAAATTAAAAATAATTTTTATCTGCATCTAGCTCTGAAAAAATATTTGGGCTTCTAGCTGTGTGTGGGACTTGTTCTATTAGTCCATCTATACTGACCTCCATCAGGTTGCAAACTGAATATCATTTTTTTCTGCATCTACCTCAGAAAAAAAATTTGGGCTTCTAGCAGTGTGTGGGACTTGTTCTATTAGTCCATCTATACTGACCTCCATCAGGTTGCAAATTGAATATAATTTTTTTCTGCATCTACTTCTGAAAAAATATTTGGGCTTCTAGCAGTGTGTGGGACTTGGTCTATTAGTCCATCTATACTGACCTCCATCAGGTTGCAAATTAAAAATAATTTTTTGTCTGCATCTAGCTCTGAAAAAATATTTGGCCTTCTAGCAGTGTGTGGGACTTTCTCTATTAGTCCATCTATACTGACCTCCATCAGGCTGCAAATTAAAAATAATTTTTATCTGCATCTACCTCTGAAAAAATATTTGGCCTTCTAGCAGTGTGTGGGACTTGTTCTATTAGTCCATCTATACTGACCTCCATCAGGTTGCAAATTGAATATCATTTTTTTCTGCATCTACTTCTGAAAAAATGTTTGGGCTTCTAGCAGTGTGTGGGACTTGGTCTATTAGTCCATCTATACTGATCTCCATCAGGTTGCAAATTAAAAATAATTTTTATCTGCATCTAGCTCTGAAAAAATATTTGGCCTTCTAGCAGTGTGTGGGACTTGTTCTATTAGTCCATCTATACTGACCTCCATCAGGTTGCAAATTGAATATCATTTTTTTCTGCATCTACTTCTGAAAAAATGTTTGGGCTTCTAGCAGTGTGTGGGACTTGGTCTATTAGTCCATCTATACTGATCTCCATCAGGTTGCAAATTAAAAATAATTTTTATCTGCATCTAGCTCTGAAAAAATATTTGGGCTTCTAGCTGTGTGTGGGACTTGTTCTATTAGTCCATCTATACTGACCTCCATCAGGTTGCAAATTGAATATCATTTTTTTCTGCATCTACCTCAGAAAAAAAATTTGGGCTTCTAGCAGTGTGTGGGACTTGTTCTATTAGTCCATCTATTCTGACCTCCATCAGGTTGCAAATTGAATATAATTTTTTTCTGCATCTACTTCTGAAAAAATATTTGGGCTTCTAGCAGTGTGTGGGACTTGGTCTATTAGTCCATCTACACTGACCTCCATCAGGTTGCAAATTAAAAATAATTTTTATCTGCATCTAGCTCTGAAAAAATATTTGGGCTTCTAGCAGTGTGTGGGACTTGGTCTATTAGTCCATCTATACTGATCTCCATCAGGTTGCAAATTAAAAATAATTTTTATCTGCATCTAGCTCTGAAAAAGTATTTGGGCTTCTAGCAGTGTGTGGGACTTGGTCTATTAGTCCATCTATACTGACCTCCATCAGGTTGCAAACTGAATATAATTTTTTTCTGCATCTAGCTCTGAAAAAATATTTGGCCTTCTAGCAGTGTGTGGGACTTTCTCTATTAGTCCATCTATACTGACCTCCATCAGGTTGCAAATTAAAAATAATTTATATCTGCATCTACCTCTGAAAAAATATTTGGTCTTCTAGCAGTGTGTGGGACTTCTTCTATTAGTCCATCTATACTGACCTCCATCAGGTTGCAAATTGAATATCATTTTTTTCTGCATCTACTTCTGAAAAAATGTTTGGGCTTCTAGCAGTGTGTGGGACTTGGTCTATTAGTCCATCTATACTGATCTCCATCAGGTTGCAAATTAAAAATAATTTTTATCTGCATCTAGCTCTGAAAAAATATTTGGCCTTCTAGCAGTGTGTGGGACTTGTTCTATTAGTCCATCTATACTGACCTCCATCAGGATGCAAATTGAATATCATTTTTTTCTGCATCTACTTCTGAAAAAATGTTTGGACTTCTAGCAGTGTGTGGGACTTGGTCTATTAGTCCATCTATACTGATCTCCATCAGGTTGCAAATTAAAAATAATTTTTATCTGCATCTAGCTCTGAAAAAATATTTGGGCTTCTAGCTGTGTGTGGAACTTGTTCTATTAGTCCATCTATACTGACCTCCATCAGGTTGCAAACTGAATATCATTTTTTTCTACATCTACCTCAGAAAAAAAATTTGGGCTTCTAGCAGTGTGTGGAACTTGTTCTATTAGTCCATCTATACTGACCTCCATCAGGTTGCAAATTGAATATAATTTTTTTCTGCATCTACTTCTGAAAAAATATTTGGGCTTCTAGCAGTGTGTGGGACTTGGTCTATTAGTCCATCTACACTGACCTCCATCAGGTTGCAAATTAAAAATAATTTTTATCTGCATCTAGCTCTGAAAAAATATTTGGGCTTCTAGCAGTGTGTGGGACTTGGTCTATTAGTCCATCTATACTGATCTCCATCAGTTTGCAAATTAAAAATAATTTTTATCTGCATCTAGCTCTGAAAAAGTATTTGGGCATCTAGCAGTGTGTGGGACTTGGGCTATTAGTCCATCTACACTGACCTCCATCAGGTTGCAAATTGAATACCATTTTTTTCTGCATCTAGCTCTGAAAACATATTTGGGCTTCTAGCAGTGTGTGGGACTTGTTCTATTAGTCCATCTACACTGACCTACACCAGGTTGCAAATTCAATATAATTTTATTCTGCATCTAGCTCTGAAAAAATATTTGGGCTTCTAGCAGTGTGTGGGACTTGTTCTATTAGTCCATCTATACTGACCTCCATCAGGTTGCAAATTGAATATCATTTTTTTCTGCATCTACTTCTGAAAAAATGTTTGGGCTTCTAGCAGTGTGTGGGACTTGGTCTATTAGTCCATCTATACTGATCTCCATCAGGTTGCAAATTAAAAATAATTTTTATCTGCATCTAGCTCTGAAAAAATATTTGGGCTTCTAGCTGTGTGTGGGACTTGTTCTATTAGTCCATCTATACTGACCTCCATCAGGTTGCAAACTGAATATCATTTTTTTCTGCATCTACCTCAGAAAAAAAATTTGGGCTTCTAGCAGTGTGTGGGACTTGTTCTATTAGTCCATCTATACTGACCTCCATCAGGTTGCAAATTGAATATAATTTTTTTCTGCATCTACTTCTGAAAAAATATTTGGGCTTCTAGCAGTGTGTGGGACTTGGTCTATTAGTCCATCTACACTGACCTCCATCAGGTTGCAAATTAAAAATAATTTTTATCTGCATCTAGCTCTGAAAAAATATTTGGGCTTCTAGCATTGTGTGGGACTTGGTCTATTAGTCCATCTATACTGATCTCCATCAGGTTGCAAATTAAAAATAATTTTTATCTGCATCTAGCTCTGAAAAAGTATTTGGGCTTCTACCAGTGTGTGGGACTTGGTCTATTAGTCCATCTATACTGACCTCCATCAGGTTGCAAATTGAATATCATTTTTTTCTGCATCTAGCTCTGAAAAAATATTTGGCCTTCTAGCAGTGTGTGGGACTTCTTCTATTAGTCCATCTATACTAACCTACACCAGGTTGCAAATTCAATATAATTTTATTCTGCATCTAGCTCTGAAAAAATATTTGGGCTTCTAGCAGTGTGTGGGACTTGTTCTATTAGTCCATCTATACTGACCTCCATCAGGTTGCAAATTGAATATCATTTTATTCTGCATCTACTTCTGAAAAAATGTTTGGGCTTCTAGCAGTGTGTGGGACTTGGTCTATTAGTCCATCTATACTGATCTCCATCAGGTTGCAAATTAAAAATAATTTTTATCTGCATCTAGCTCTGAAAAAGTATTTTGGCTTCTAGCAGTGTGTGGGACTTGGTCTATTAGTCCATCTATACTGACCTCCATCAGGTTGCAAACTGAATATAATTTTTTTCTGCATCTAGCTCTGAAAAAATATTTGGCCTTCTAGCAGTGTGTGGGACTTTCTCTATTAGTCCATCTATACTGACCTCCATCAGGTTGCAAATTAAAAATAATTTATATCTGCATCTAGCTCTGAAAAAATATTTGGCCTTCTAGCAGTGTGTGGGACTTTCTCTATTAGTCCATCTATACTGACCTCCATCAGGCTGCAAATTAAAAATAATTTTTATCTGCATCTAACTCTGAAAAAATATTTGGCCTTCTAGCAGTGTGTGGGACTTGTTCTATTAGTCCATCTATACTGACCTCCATCAGGTTGCAAATTGAATATCATTTTTTTCTGCATCTACTTCTGAAAAAATGTTTGGGCTTCTAGCAGTGTGTGGGACTTGGTCTATTAGTCCATCTATACTGATCTCCATCAGGTTGCAAATTAAAAATAATTTTTATCTGCATCTAGCTCTGAAAAAATATTTGGCCTTCTAGCAGTGTGTGGGACTTGTTCTATTAGTCCATCTATACTGACCTCCATCAGGATGCAAATTGAATATCATTTTTTTCTGCATCTACTTCTGAAAAAATGTTTGGGCTTCTAGCAGTGTGTGGGACTTGGTATATTAGTCCATCTATACTGATCTCCATCAGGTTGCAAATTAAAAATAATTTTTATCTGCATCTAGCTCTGAAAAAAAATTTGGGCTTCTAGCAGTGTGTGGAACTTGTTCTATTAGTCCATCTATACTGACCTCCATCAGGTTGCAAATTGAATATAATTTTTTTCTGCATCTACTTCTGAAAAAATATTTGGGCTTCTAGCAGTGTGTGGGACTTGGTCTATTAGTCCATCTACACTGACCTCCATCAGGTTGCAAATTAAAAATAATTTTTATCTGCATCTAGCTCTGAAAAAATATTTGGGCTTCTAGCAGTGTGTGGGACTTGGTCTATTAGTCCATCTACACTGACCTCCATCAGGTTGCAAATTGAATATCATTTTTTTCTGCATCTAGCTCTGAAAAAATATTTGGGCTTCTAGCAGTGTGTGGGACTTGTTCTATTAGTCCATCTATACTGACCTACACCAGGTTGCAAATTCAATATAATTTTATTCTGCATCTAGCTCTGAAAAAATATTTGGGCTTCTAGCAGTGTGTGGGACTTGTTCTATTAGTCCATCTATACTGACCTCCATCAGGTTGCAAATTGAATATCATTTTTTTCTGCATCTAGCTCTGAAAAAATATTTGGCCTTCTAGCAGTGTGTGGGACTTCTTCTATTAGTCCATCTATACTAACCTACACCAGGTTGTAAATTCAATATAATTTTTTTCTGCATCTAGCTCTGAAAAAATATTTGGGCTTCTAGCAGTGTGTGGGACTTGTTCTATTAGTCCATCTATACTGACCTCCATCAGGTTGCAAATTGAATATAATTTTTTTCTGCATCTACTTCTGAAAAAATGTTTGGGCTTCTAGCAGTGTGTGGGACTTGGTCTATTAGTCCATCTATGCTGATCTCCATCAGGTTGCAAATTAAAAATAATTTTTATCTGCATCTAGCTCTGAAAAAATATTTGGGCTTCTAGCTGTGTGTGGGACTTGTTCTATTAGTCCATCTATACTGACCTCCATCAGGTTGCAAACTGAATATCATTTTTTTCTGCATCTACCTCAGAAAAAAAATTTGGGCTTCTAGCAGTGTGTGGGACTTGTTCTATTAGTCCATCTATACTGACCTCCATCAGGTTGCAAATTGAATATAATTTTTTTCTGCATCTACTTCTGAAAAAATATTTGGGCTTCTAGCAGTGTGTGGGACTTGGTCTATTAGTCCATCTATACTGACCTCCATCAGGTTGCAAATTAAAAATAATTTTTTGTCTGCATCTAGCTCTGAAAAAATATTTGGCCTTCTAGCAGTGTGTGGGACTTTCTCTATTAGTCCATCTATACTGACCTCCATCAGGCTGCAAATTAAAAATAATTTTTATCTGCATCTACCTCTGAAAAAATATTTGGCCTTCTAGCAGTGTGTGGGACTTGTTCTATTAGTCCATCTATACTGACCTCCATCAGGTTGCAAATTGAATATCATTTTTTTCTGCATCTACTTCTGAAAAAATGTTTGGGCTTCTAGCAGTGTGTGGGACTTGGTCTATTAGTCCATCTATACTGATCTCCATCAGGTTGCAAATTAAAAATAATTTTTATCTGCATCTAGCTCTGAAAAAATATTTGGCCTTCTAGCAGTGTGTGGGACTTGTTCTATTAGTCCATCTATACTGACCTCCATCAGGTTGCAAATTGAATATCATTTTTTTCTGCATCTACTTCTGAAAAAATGTTTGGGCTTCTAGCAGTGTGTGGGACTTGGTCTATTAGTCCATCTATACTGATCTCCATCAGGTTGCAAATTAAAAATAATTTTTATCTGCATCTAGCTCTGAAAAAATATTTGGGCTTCTAGCTGTGTGTGGGACTTGTTCTATTAGTCCATCTATACTGACCTCCATCAGGTTGCAAATTGAATATCATTTTTTTCTGCATCTACCTCAGAAAAAAAATTTGGGCTTCTAGCAGTGTGTGGGACTTGTTCTATTAGTCCATCTATTCTGACCTCCATCAGGTTGCAAATTGAATATAATTTTTTTCTGCATCTACTTCTGAAAAAATATTTGGGCTTCTAGCAGTGTGTGGGACTTGGTCTATTAGTCCATCTACACTGACCTCCATCAGGTTGCAAATTAAAAATAATTTTTATCTGCATCTAGCTCTGAAAAAATATTTGGGCTTCTAGCAGTGTGTGGGACTTGGTCTATTAGTCCATCTATACTGATCTCCATCAGGTTGCAAATTAAAAATAATTTTTATCTGCATCTAGCTCTGAAAAAGTATTTGGGCTTCTAGCAGTGTGTGGGACTTGGTCTATTAGTCCATCTATACTGACCTCCATCAGGTTGCAAACTGAATATAATTTTTTTCTGCATCTAGCTCTGAAAAAATATTTGGCCTTCTAGCAGTGTGTGGGACTTTCTCTATTAGTCCATCTATACTGACCTCCATCAGGTTGCAAATTAAAAATAATTTATATCTGCATCTACCTCTGAAAAAATATTTGGTCTTCTAGCAGTGTGTGGGACTTCTTCTATTAGTCCATCTATACTGACCTCCATCAGGTTGCAAATTGAATATCATTTTTTTCTGCATCTACTTCTGAAAAAATGTTTGGGCTTCTAGCAGTGTGTGGGACTTGGTCTATTAGTCCATCTATACTGATCTCCATCAGGTTGCAAATTAAAAATAATTTTTATCTGCATCTAGCTCTGAAAAAATATTTGGCCTTCTAGCAGTGTGTGGGACTTGTTCTATTAGTCCATCTATACTGACCTCCATCAGGATGCAAATTGAATATCATTTTTTTCTGCATCTACTTCTGAAAAAATGTTTGGACTTCTAGCAGTGTGTGGGACTTGGTCTATTAGTCCATCTATACTGATCTCCATCAGGTTGCAAATTAAAAATAATTTTTATCTGCATCTAGCTCTGAAAAAATATTTGGGCTTCTAGCTGTGTGTGGAACTTGTTCTATTAGTCCATCTATACTGACCTCCATCAGGTTGCAAACTGAATATCATTTTTTTCTACATCTACCTCAGAAAAAAAATTTGGGCTTCTAGCAGTGTGTGGAACTTGTTCTATTAGTCCATCTATACTGACCTCCATCAGGTTGCAAATTGAATATAATTTTTTTCTGCATCTACTTCTGAAAAAATATTTGGGCTTCTAGCAGTGTGTGGGACTTGGTCTATTAGTCCATCTACACTGACCTCCATCAGGTTGCAAATTAAAAATAATTTTTATCTGCATCTAGCTCTGAAAAAATATTTGGGCTTCTAGCAGTGTGTGGGACTTGGTCTATTAGTCCATCTATACTGATCTCCATCAGTTTGCAAATTAAAAATAATTTTTATCTGCATCTAGCTCTGAAAAAGTATTTGGGCATCTAGCAGTGTGTGGGACTTGGGCTATTAGTCCATCTACACTGACCTCCATCAGGTTGCAAATTGAATACCATTTTTTTCTGCATCTAGCTCTGAAAACATATTTGGGCTTCTAGCAGTGTGTGGGACTTGTTCTATTAGTCCATCTACACTGACCTACACCAGGTTGCAAATTCAATATAATTTTATTCTGCATCTAGCTCTGAAAAAATATTTGGGCTTCTAGCAGTGTGTGGGACTTGTTCTATTAGTCCATCTATACTGACCTCCATCAGGTTGCAAATTGAATATCATTTTTTTCTGCATCTACTTCTGAAAAAATGTTTGGGCTTCTAGCAGTGTGTGGGACTTGGTCTATTAGTCCATCTATACTGATCTCCATCAGGTTGCAAATTAAAAATAATTTTTATCTGCATCTAGCTCTGAAAAAATATTTGGGCTTCTAGCTGTGTGTGGGACTTGTTCTATTAGTCCATCTATACTGACCTCCATCAGGTTGCAAACTGAATATCATTTTTTTCTGCATCTACCTCAGAAAAAAAATTTGGGCTTCTAGCAGTGTGTGGGACTTGTTCTATTAGTCCATCTATACTGACCTCCATCAGGTTGCAAATTGAATATAATTTTTTTCTGCATCTACTTCTGAAAAAATATTTGGGCTTCTAGCAGTGTGTGGGACTTGGTCTATTAGTCCATCTACACTGACCTCCATCAGGTTGCAAATTAAAAATAATTTTTATCTGCATCTAGCTCTGAAAAAATATTTGGGCTTCTAGCATTGTGTGGGACTTGGTCTATTAGTCCATCTATACTGATCTCCATCAGGTTGCAAATTAAAAATAATTTTTATCTGCATCTAGCTCTGAAAAAGTATTTGGGCTTCTACCAGTGTGTGGGACTTGGTCTATTAGTCCATCTATACTGACCTCCATCAGGTTGCAAATTGAATATCATTTTTTTCTGCATCTAGCTCTGAAAAAATATTTGGCCTTCTAGCAGTGTGTGGGACTTCTTCTATTAGTCCATCTATACTAACCTACACCAGGTTGCAAATTCAATATAATTTTATTCTGCATCTAGCTCTGAAAAAATATTTGGGCTTCTAGCAGTGTGTGGGACTTGTTCTATTAGTCCATCTATACTGACCTCCATCAGGTTGCAAATTGAATATCATTTTATTCTGCATCTACTTCTGAAAAAATGTTTGGGCTTCTAGCAGTGTGTGGGACTTGGTCTATTAGTCCATCTATACTGATCTCCATCAGGTTGCAAATTAAAAATAATTTTTATCTGCATCTAGCTCTGAAAAAGTATTTTGGCTTCTAGCAGTGTGTGGGACTTGGTCTATTAGTCCATCTATACTGACCTCCATCAGGTTGCAAACTGAATATAATTTTTTTCTGCATCTAGCTCTGAAAAAATATTTGGCCTTCTAGCAGTGTGTGGGACTTTCTCTATTAGTCCATCTATACTGACCTCCATCAGGTTGCAAATTAAAAATAATTTATATCTGCATCTAGCTCTGAAAAAATATTTGGCCTTCTAGCAGTGTGTGGGACTTTCTCTATTAGTCCATCTATACTGACCTCCATCAGGCTGCAAATTAAAAATAATTTTTATCTGCATCTAACTCTGAAAAAATATTTGGCCTTCTAGCAGTGTGTGGGACTTGTTCTATTAGTCCATCTATACTGACCTCCATCAGGTTGCAAATTGAATATCATTTTTTTCTGCATCTACTTCTGAAAAAATGTTTGGGCTTCTAGCAGTGTGTGGGACTTGGTCTATTAGTCCATCTATACTGATCTCCATCAGGTTGCAAATTAAAAATAATTTTTATCTGCATCTAGCTCTGAAAAAATATTTGGCCTTCTAGCAGTGTGTGGGACTTGTTCTATTAGTCCATCTATACTGACCTCCATCAGGATGCAAATTGAATATCATTTTTTTCTGCATCTACTTCTGAAAAAATGTTTGGGCTTCTAGCAGTGTGTGGGACTTGGTATATTAGTCCATCTATACTGATCTCCATCAGGTTGCAAATTAAAAATAATTTTTATCTGCATCTAGCTCTGAAAAAAAATTTGGGCTTCTAGCAGTGTGTGGAACTTGTTCTATTAGTCCATCTATACTGACCTCCATCAGGTTGCAAATTGAATATAATTTTTTTCTGCATCTACTTCTGAAAAAATATTTGGGCTTCTAGCAGTGTGTGGAACTTGTTCTATTAGTCCATCTATACTGACCTCCATCAGGTTGCAAATTGAATATCATTTTTTTCTGCATCTAGCTCTGAAAAAATATTTGGGCTTCTAGCAGTGTGTGGGACTTGTTCTATTAGTCCATCTATACTGACCTACACCAGGTTGCAAATTCAATATAATTTTATTCTGCATCTAGCTCTGAAAAAATATTTGGGCTTCTAGCAGTGTGTGGGACTTGTTCTATTAGTCCATCTATACTGACCTCCATCAGGTTGCAAATTGAATATCATTTTTTTCTGCATCTACTTCTGAAAAAATGTTTGGGCTTCTAGCAGTGTGTGGGACTTGGTCTATTAGTCCATCTATACTGATCTCCATCAGGTTGCAAATTAAAAATAATTTTTATCTGCATCTAGCTCTGAAAAAATATTTGGGCTTCTAGCTGTGTGTGGAACTTGTTCTATTAGTCCATCTATACTGACCTCCATCAGGTTGCAAGCTGAATATCATTTTTTTCTGCATCTACCTCAGAAAAAAAATTTGGGCTTCTAGCAGTGTGTGGGACTTGGTCTATTAGTCCATCTACACTGACCTCCATCAGGTTGCAAATTAAAAATTATTTTTATCTGCATCTAGCTCTGAAAAAATATTTGGGCTTCTAGCAATGTGTGGGACTTGGTCTATTAGTCCATCTATACTGATCTCCATCAGGTTGCAAATTAAAAATAATTTTTATCTGCATCTAGCTCTGAAACAGTATTTGGGCTTCTAGCAGTGTGTGGGACTTGGTCTATTAGTCCATCTATACTGACCTCCATCAGGTTGCAAATTGAATATCATTTTTTTCTGCATCTAGCTCTGAAAAAATATGTGGGCTTCTAGCAGTGAGTGGGACTTGTTCTATTAGTCCATCTATACTGACCTCCATCAGGCTGCAAATTGAATATAATCTTTTTCTGCATCTAGCTCTGAAAAAATATTTGGGCTTCTAGCAGTGTGTGGGACTGGGTCTATTAGTTCATCTATACTGACCTCCATCAGGTTGCAAATTAAAAATAATTTTTATCTGCATCTAGCTCTGAAAAAATATTTGGGCTTCTAGCAGTGTGTGGGACTCATTGTATTAGGCCATCTATACCAAGCTCCACCAGCTTTGAAATTAATAATAATTTTTAGCTGCATCTAGCCCTGAATATAATTTTTCCCAATAGTGGTAGCAATAGAAATATGGGGCGCGCGCCTGACTAACAAAAATATACGCTTCATAACACAAAACACCAGCCTAGCGCACTGCATTAATAAGATGGCATCATCGTCTCTCCCAGTGCTAGGCCTACTACGCAGGCTAGCATTCCTGTGCCTAAAACACAATGTATGGGTCCGCGCTAGCCACTATGCTGAGGGGTATAAAGCTGCTGCTAACGCTTTATAACAATTCAATTGGCAGATTTTCACAGAGCTCTTCCACAACGCCCACCCATCGGGCAACAGTTGCCCACCCTCCCTATGGGATCTAGTGGCGAATAGTTGATGCCATTAATCAGAGCGTCAGTTGCCCCGTCAACGTGGCAAGCATACGGTAAGGCATGGGAAGAGTGGACACGACTAGTAGCAGGCAGACGGGTTGACCAATGTGAACAAGCCAGATCACAAGTCACCATAGAATTTCTCCACCAGCTAATGATGAGGGGCATATCAGGAGCGTCAGCGCAGCGGTGTCTGACCGGAGTAGCATTTCACTTCCAACTACTGAATTGGGGAGATGTGACAAAGATTCATCATCAGACAATCCATAAAAGGGTGGAAAAGGGGTCAGCCAAGTCAGGAATGTAGACGTCCCGTCCCGTGTCACTAAAACTGATTTCTCACATCATATCCCTAACACCATTAACATGACACTCACAATTTGAAGCAACACTAATGTCTGCTGCATTTGTGATCGCCTTCTTCGGGGCGCTATGTATAAGCGAATTAGTCCCTCAATCCAAAATTACCACCAGTGGAGGCTTATTACACCAGGACGTAGTCATAGCCAATAATGCAATACGTCTACGCATACACCAATTGAAAACGGTTCCAGCGGGCAGGGGTACTTGGATACTTCTACAACCCACAAACGGTACACTGAGTCGGGTAACAATAGTAAAAACATATCTAACCATCAGATCACAAAGTAATTTCTTCCTATCACACATTGATGGTACGCCATTATCAAGATACCTGTTCCAAGCTATATTTAATAAATGCATAACATCGGCAGGGAACCACCCCAAAGATTACGGGACACACTCATTCCGCATAGGTGCGGCCACGGAAGCAGCAAGAGCAGGACTGTCAGAAACGGACGTTCAGAGGATAGGGAGATGGCGATCCACGTGTTTGGCGAGATACATAAGACCGGACTTGTTATCCTAACGTGGTTTGTTTCTTTTACAGGTGACGCTAAGCCAACAGTGTGAGTGATAGGCCACTCGTATATATATTGGGCACAAAAAAGGGCGAAAGTCCGCCCAGGCGGGAGGAAATTAGAGTTTCATAACACATATTTCAACTGGAGAGGTATTAGAGGCCTGCTATGGCCACAGGTACTAATGGAGGTAATCAAGGTAGGGAGAGAGGCAAGAGGTCCGGTCATCTTAGTTATACAGGCCGGGGGAAACAACCTAGGTCATCACAAGAGCGCATAACTAATGGCAATAATGAAACTAGACACTGAGCGCTTCAGAGAATTTTTCACAAAATTAGCTATAGTATGGTCAGAGATTGTGCCGATAGCGGTATGGCAAGGTGCGCGAGACATCACGGCCATCGAATGGACAAGGCGGGTAATAATTATTCGGATGGCAAAATTTAGAAGAGACAGAGGCGGTGTAGTGATACGACACCGACAACTGGAAGGAGATAAAGCAGGCCTCATACGGCCCGACGGTGTTCACTTAATAGATATTGGACTGGACATATTCCTGTCAGGACTCCAGGACGGAGTGGAACAAGCGTTAAGAGTGATGGGTGGGGGTCAGAGTCCTGCATACGAGTACGCTGGATCCTCCGTGGCCTGGAAATAGAAAGGACATGTTGGAGAGTTACACTTGTTGGCCAACTTGCCGGAGTGGGGACCCAGGGCATGCTGCAACAAGCTGAATTATTTTAGAAATAAAATGCCTTTCTAATGGAATGAGTATAAAGAGTTAATAAAGCTGTGACCGATCCTCACCCATCCAGTTGTAAGAGTTACATTATTGTATTGTCCATGAAAGGGGGTCGGTAGGGGGGCTGAGCGTCTGGGTTTGGTTGGGGGTCCCCACAGTCTGCCTAGGCTAGATTCATTTAAAAATTCTTATTAGATACACAGGCGGTGCAGCTTGCTTCGCAGCTGGGCTACTACGCCCAAAGTATTGCCTAGGCTAGATGCAGTTAAAATTTCTACGCTGACTAGCAGACACTGAAGATTTGGAGCAGACCTCTGAGTAAACAACTCTTCAGACTCAACCATCTGTGTTACCCCAAGCCATAGTGTATGTAGTTTCTTACAGTTAAAAGGGGGGGGTGCGACCCAACCCACCTGGAATTGACGATGCCAACGTCACGTAAGACACAGCAAGGGGACTCCCAAAATTGTGGCACAGACACCACTTAACCCTAGAACGCATACCTGTGGCCTTGCAGGCCCGCCCAGTTAATTGTTTTCTATTTTCTGCAAGATTACTTTAGTTAGAATTTTGAAACTCTAGGTATTCTTCATGTATATAGTTGTTTGTCATTTGAGTTTGAGTTATTCCATGTTATTTGCACACGGGCCTAAAGGGCCCCAGGTATGTGAAAGTGTAGATTTTTATGGTCATGCGTTCTAGGGTTAAGTGGCATCAATTGCCCCACTGTTGCTTAAAACGGTTGGTGAGGTGATTTTACCAAATCCCCAAGCTTTTAGTCTCCCAAGGATGACACAGGGGTAGAAATGTCCTTGCGAATCCATGATTTGTTCATCTTTATGAACGTGAGTCTGTCTACATTCTCAGTGGACAGCCGCGTGCGCTTATCTGTCAGCACACCACCAGCAGCGCTGAACACACGTTCAGAGAGAACGCTGGCTGCATGGCATGACAAGATCTCCAAGGCGTGAGTGGCGAGCTCCGGCGATTATTCCAGATTGGAATACCAAAATGAGCAAGGGTCCAGTGACACAGTCATGGCTTCGATGTTCACTTGGAGATTCTCCTGTACCATCCTCTCTAGGCATTGACTATGTGTCAGACTTCTTGTCTCCTGTGGCCTTGCAAAGGATGGTCTAAAAAAGTGGTGAAACGATTCCACAAAATTGCTGTTACCAGTGTTACTGTTACTGTTTGAGTGATGAAGACTCAACAGTCCCACCGTTGGCAAGTTAGAACTGTGAGATTCACTACGTGCACCACTGGTGTTTTGTGGAAAAGCACATGTAAGATTCTGCAACAGCGTCTGCAGATACTCCTGCATTCGTCAATACCTTTTTATGGCAGGAATTATTTCGGCAAATATACTTTTGTACCGGGGATCTAAGAGTGTGGCAACCCAGTAGTCGGGATTACTTCGAATTCTGACAATCCGGGGGTCATGTTGCAGGTAGTGCAGCAAGAAGGCACTCATGTGTCTTGCGCATCCAGAAGTACCAAGTCCTTGTTGTGTTGGTAGCGAGGTAAGAATCATGCTTCCTTCCTCTGCCCTCTCCCTCCAACCTCGCACAACAGAAATGTGATCAAGGTCTCCCTCATCTGATGAGTCTTCCATGCCCATCGCCAGTTCGTCCTCCACTTCTTCCTCGGCTCCTGCACCTTCCTCAACAGTTTGGCTGCTACCATGCGCCCTGGTTAATCCCTCTCCCCCACCCTCCCATGCCTGCCGCCTTGGTGCTGCCAACCGTCTGGACCTTGGAGATGTTATCCCTTCCGCATACGACTCCTCCTCTACTTCCTCCACCTCCTCTTGTCCCACCACCTGACTCTGAATTCTGTTTAATGTGTGCTCCAGCATGTAAATCACCGGAATAGTCATGCTGATAATGGCATCATCGTCAGCACTAAACATCTTCGTCGCCATTTCAAAACTGTGCAGAAGGGTGTGTGGCGCCCCTGAGGGTTCAGTCGCCACAGAGTTACTGCATCTCACCCAGAGGTGTGGTATCTCACCCTCAGGTAAGGAAGGCGTATGGCTCGGGACCCTGACTCCTGCATCCAACACATACCCGCAGTGGGGGTAGGGCGAGATTGCTCCTAAGGGAGAGCACAGTCCCAGGTCCCTAGCTGGTTTGAGGGTCCTATGTAGTGGGTGCTTAGGGGAGCAGCTTAGGGGAGCACATGACAAGGAGAGTATAAATAGGAAGCCATCTTAGAAAGAGCAAGCCAGACAGAGGAGGAAAAGTGACAGGAGCAGAGACTAGGCATGAGCTCCGGAGGCGGGCCTAGCCTGGGAGGCCCAGGACTGAAGGAGAGAAGAGAGGAGTGGGAGCTGGAAGGCTCCAGGAACCGAAGGGACCCTACGGCTACGGGCCGTGCAGAAGGCCACCCGTACTCCCGCTGCTACCAGGAGGTAGAGGGGTCAGGCCAGATAAGGGGAACCGGTCCCTCAACTAGCGGAGAAACAGCAAGGCTCAACTAGAAACCGGAGGCTGCTGCATTTCATGTACTGCAGGCCAATGTCCACACCAGTCTCACTAAGAAGGTAGCCACATAGGACCCAGGGGACGGAACACACGTCACCCGCCAAGGCCCGAGGATACCGGATAGAAGTGTCACTGGGTGTGAGGTGCAGGGAGAAGGCCAGAGAAAGGACACACAGAAGGGGGTCCTGCTAAGTACTCCGGAGCTATCTGGGGGTGGACTGAGCCCCTCACTGAGTATGCACAGCACGACTGGGGAGATTGCTCTGGTACCTGTAATCTGGACTACAACAACTGTGAGTAATATCTTGAGACGGCATCACACGGACTCTGTGTTCATTACTGACTCCCTGCACTACAACCACCATCATCCACCCACACTGCCCTGAAGCTACACTCTTCCTGTGGTGAGTAATAATACCGTTGCTGCAAAACCACCAGCTTCAGAGGACTGTTCCGCAGCGACGGCCTCTTTGGCCGCACTCCACAGGTGGCGTAGTCAGACATTATAAAATCCATATATACAAATTACCCTTGGATTGACCGCCCTGGGTCACGGACTGGGTCACCGCCACAGTGACTACAACCCCCAGCGTCTACCGGCCCGGCTCAGGGTACCCCATGGCCCAGGGGGCGCGTCAACTTCATAGGTCCCTGATCTGAGACCACTCCTGCAGCGTGATTTGCCCCACCTCTGGATCTCGTTGGCCCAGGCTATACGTCAGAACGTATTGCACCAGGGCTTGTCGGTGCTGCTACAGTCGCTGCAACATGTGCAGAGTTGAATTCCACCGTGTCGGCACATCGCATTTCAGCCGGTGAACTGGCAGGCCAAACGACTTCTGTAGAGATGTAAGTCGTTGAACTGCGGGATGCGAACGGCGGAAGTGAGCACACAGCGACCGTGCCCTCTGCAGAAGGCCATCTAGTCCGGGATAGTGGGCTAAAAATTGCTGGACAACCAGGTTCAACACGTGAGCCATACAAGGCACGTGTGTGACATTGCCCCGGCGAAGTGCCGCACCCAGGTTTGCAGCATTGTCGCACATGGCCTTCCCTGGTTGCAGGTCCAGTGGAGACAACCTTTCATGAAACTGGGTCTCCAGAGCTGACCACAACTCCTCAGCTGTGTGACTCACATTTCCCAGACATTTCAAAGTAAACACTGATGCCGCTGAGCCCTGCTGCCAGCATAGTAAGGAGGTGTGCAGGATTCCTTCTGCGCAGTTAGAAAGCAGGTGGCATTACCAGACAGGCTTTGGGTGCAGGTGAAGGACCGAGAGGAGGTTGAAGAGGCAGAAGCAGTGGAGGAACTTCGAGATAAAGAGGATTGACGCACAACTCGTGGGGACGGTAAGACTTGGACAGCAGCCCCTTGTCCTGCTGTCACCATAGTTACCCAGTGCCCAGTCAGCGACATGTAACGCCCCTGTCCATGCCTTCTCGTCCAAGTGTCTGTGGTGAAGTGCACCCTGTCACACACAGAGTTTCTCAAAGAAGCGGTGATGTGTGCGACATGCTAGTGGAGCGCAGGCACACCTTTCTTTGAGAAGTAGTGCCGACTGGGCATTTGGTATTAGGGCACTGTGACGGACATAAGGTCTTGAAAATCCTCTGTGTCCTCCAGGTGGAAAGGCAGCATTTCTGTAGCCAACAGCTTGCAGATGGTGAAATTCAACCTCTTAGCTTTCTCATGGCTAGGAGGAAATGGTCTTTTACTTTTCCACATCTGAGGGACCGAGGGCTGGCTGTTGTGCTTAGAAGGTGTTGAGTAGGGTGTCCCCGGCAAACTGCCGGTCTGTGAGGAAGATGCAGGCGGACATGTTGGGTTGCCTTGATCCAAAGGTGGTGCTCTCGATGTCGGAGAGCGCTCCACACTAGCAGGTGTTTCCACTTCCCAATGAACTGACGACCTGCCAATCACACTGGCTGTTGCGGGTAAAGAGGTGGCAGGTCTGCGTCCAAAAACATGTGTGACTGCTGTCCCCCCAGTCACAGAGGATGAAGAGGCTGCGGATGCACAAGATGGGGCAGACGGTGGTTGACCCAGCCGGCTAGGCCGCATTGTAGCACAGTGAGCTTCCCACTGCAACTTATGCTTCATATCCATGTGACGGTACATGCATGAAGTACTCAAACTATGGATTTTTTGGCCTCTACTTAGCTTTTGCTGACAAATATTACAGATAACACGAGTTGGGTCATCCTTATCGATCTGAATAAATGCCCAGGCTATGCAAGGCTTAGAGCCCATGTGACCTGAAGAGCCACTACGACTTGTGGTCAGAGGCACAGTTGTGGTTGAGGATGCAGTTGTTGACGTGCTTCCAGTACTCCGTCTCTGTTCAGGAAATCGCAACCTAACCTCGTCGTCAATAGCATCTGTGATGCCCCGCTGCGCTTGGTATCACAGATCCTAGAAGAGTGCATTGATGGAATCCTCCACAAGAGGCCCCCATAAACATTCACACATCTCCACCTTCCACCTCAGACCAGCAGAGGGAGCCCGTTAGGGATATAAATAGGGAAGGTGGAGCTAGGCAGTTCAGTTCCTCTGAAGAGTTCCTGCAGTAGAGAAGCCTAAGAGAGGTCAGTCTGCAGTGGAGCTCAGTCTAGTCTAGAGAACGCAGTTAATAGTTCAGCAGTGGAGCACGAGGCTCCTGCTTGCTAGATTCAGGGAGCCCAGATAGAGCTTAAGGTGTGCCGGTGCCGTAAGATCAGTGAAGCGCGGCAAGCTGCCGTTAGTGTGTATAGCCTAGTGAGGGCCCGAGTAGGCTGAAGGCGAGTGGCGAGTTAGTACATAAGGGGCAGAGGAGCTTAACCAGCTCACCTTGAAGCATTTACCGGACACAGGATCCGAGCTTACCGGTATCTCTATGACCCAGTAAGGCATAACCGGAATCCCTGGAGAACTACAAGTCCCAGGATCGCTAAGGTGCTGATATGTAACAGAGCCAGAAGACGCTTAGGCCCCGCATACTGGGAGCGTGAACTCCAAGAGAAGGCCCTACCACAAGGTCAGCCAGCGCAGGACAGAGACAAAGTTAGGCCTAGCTCCAGGCAGGCCAGAAACTTACTACGCAGAGGCAAGAAACAGGAGGCCCTACACCCGCTCATTGGGGAGGATCCTGATATGCACCCTTCACCCTACAGTGCTCCGGGATGTGCCTGAATTTCCACCAGTAAAAGGTACTGAAGTGACTACCGTGTCCGTTCCCGTTCTTGCTCTGACCCAGCTGGGTCTCGCCTGTCCTGCATTCCCCCTGCATACGCTGCCCTGAGACCTAGGTCCACCTGTGGGGCGCTATACCATCGAGCTGCCTTATCACCGGCCTCAGTGGACTGCTGCAGCGCTGGTGCTTGTCACCAGATACCACAGGTGGCGTCATGAACTCTTATAAAATTAACAATTATCCACCCTTTTAAAGAGAGACCCCAGGGTACGGGCCAGGGAGCCGACCACCGCGACATCCCCAAGGCCAGGCAAATGCCCGGGTACCGAGTCATCACCATCCCCAGGGCTAGTCACATCCTCCTCCACCTCCTCTGCTGACCTCATCGACTGGCTGACTGTGGGTTGACAGTAAGTGGGATCTCCAACCTCGTCATCATCACCCTGTGTGTTATCACACCCGTCGTCCTCAGAGCCAACCTCTTCCTGCCCTGACCGAAAAGTCAAGTTGTCGCTCCAATCAGGTATTTGAGTCTCATCATCGTCTTCATCATTGTCTCCACCAACAGGAGTTACAGTTTGGGAACAAGGGTCTACATTATGCTCAGAACCTTTTTCATCTGGTCCTGGATCCGACTTATAAAGATTCTGGGCATCAGATCAGATCATTTCCTCATCTGGATTAACAGAAGCTCTGGAACAGACCTCCGTTTCCCAGGCTATAGTATGAGTAAACAGCTGTGCAGACTCAACCATCTGTGCTACCCCATACTCAGACGGGCAGCTGGAGACTTGGGAGCTGTGAGGAAGCAAATGCGATTGGGGTGACACCTCTGAGGACTGGAGTATTTGTGATGTTGAAATTGAGGTGATGGAGAGCCCACTTGAAGGAGCACTTGATATCCGTTGAAGCACCTGCTGTTTTTGTGCCTCATTTAGAATTTGTAGCGATGGGCGTGTCCATAAGAATGGGATCGTATCACATTGTCCACGAAAAGAAGTCGACATCTTAGTTTGGCTGGAAGATGGTCTTTCTTCTGCAGATGTTACTCCCCCCCCCACCGTGGGGGGCCTCAACCCACCGGCGGACAGGCACCAGTATTGGGATAGGGGGGCTGGCCGTCAGGGTACACCGCGGCTCTGGCACAAACCCGGCGACACAGAGGTGGCACGGGCAGGAACGGACTGGCCGTGTCGGCTTCTCACTTTTTGGATTTTAGAAGGGCATGACATGCCTATATCTGTGTCTCCCCCTCCTTTTACGCCTCCACCTCTTTTCTTTTCGCATGACTATATGTACTTGTCACTTTTCCATGTGTTAGTTGTGTCTTCTGAGCAGTTTGTCAGCTTTTGGGCACCTTTGAAGGTGTTTTCTATGTGTTTCTATGTGTTTTTGTTTGCCTGCCATTGGTTGTAACTTTGTTCGAAGGTGTTCGACGAACAGTTCGACGAACAGTTCGGCGAACACACGGGTGTTCGACGAACCGAACCGAACTCGAACACTACGGGGGTGGCTCAACACTACTGGTGACATGCAATCGCCAACATAAATGTGAACTGAGAAATGTGAACGAAACAGTCATAATTAGTGTTGAGCGAGCATGCTCGCTACTGCACGGTGCACGCCGGAGTATCTCACTGCTCGAGATGCTCGGAGCTGGCAAGTATTTCCGGGGTTGCTCAGCGGGTGCACGGGTCCCCTCCCTGCATGTTTGGCGCTCTTTAGAGCGCCAATCAACATGCAGGGATTGTCTGCCACACACTATAATGCCGCAGCCATGTTGATTGTGGCATTACAGTGATTGTCTGGCCGCACAGCGTCGTCAGGTCTATATCAGACCTGGCGCCGCCATGCTCCTCACAGTCACTCCGAAATCAGAGAGATATGTCGCACAAAAAAGTTAATAAATAACATTTCCCACATGTCTACTTTACATCAGCACAATTTTGGAACCAAAATTTTTTTTTGCTAGGAAGCTATAAGGGTTAAAAGTTGATCAGCGATTTCTCATTTTTCCAACAAAATTTACAAAACCATTTTTTTAGTGACCACATCACATTTGAAGTAACCTTGAGGGGTCTTTATGACAGAAAATACCCAAAAGTGACACCATTCTAAAAACTGCACCCCTCAAGGTGCTCAAAACCACATTCAAGAACTTTATTAACCCTTCAGGTGCTTCACAGGAATTTTTGGAATGTGGAAGAAAAAAATGAACATTTAACTTTTTTCACAAAAATGTTACTTTATACCCAATTTTTTTTATTTTCGCAGGGGTAACAGGAAAAAATGGACCCCAAAAATTGTTGTGCAATTTCCCCTGGGCATGCAGATACCCCATATGTGTGGAAAAAACACTGTTTGGGCGCACAGCAGGGCTCGGAAGGGAAGGAGCACCATTTGACTTTTTGATTGTAAAATTTGCTTGACACCATGGACACCATGTTGCGTTTGGAGAGCCCCTGTGTGCCTAAACATTGGAGTTCCCCCACAAGTGACCCCATTTTGGAAACTAGACCCCCCAAGGCACCTATCTAGATGCATAGTGAGCACTTGGAATCCCCAGGTGCTTCACAAATTGATTGGTAAAAATGAAAAAGTGGAAAAAAAAATAATTTTTCATTTTTACAAATCAATTTGTGAAGCACCTGGGGATTCCAAGTGCTCACTATGCATCTAGATAGGTGCCTTGGGGGATCTAGTTTCCAAAATGGGGTCACTTGTGGGGAAGCTCCAATGTTTAGACACACAGGGGCTCTCCAAATGCAATATGGTGTCCGCTAACAAATTGAATGGAAAATCCGCTCAAATTGTTAGCGGACACCATGTTGCGTTTGGAGAGCCCCTGTGTGCCTAAACATTGGAGCTCCCCCACAAGTGACCCCATTTTGGAAACTAGACCCCCAGAGGCACCTATCTAGATGCATAGTGAGCACTTGGAATCCCCAGGTGCTTCACAAATTGATTGGTAAAAATGAAAAAGTGGAAAAAAAAATAATTTTTCATTTTTACGAATCAATTTGTGAAGCACCTTGGGGTTCCAAGTGCTCACTATGCAACTAGATAGGTGCCTTGGGGGGTCTAGTTTCCAAAATGGGGTCACTTGTGGGGGAGCTCCAATGTTTAGATACAACAGGGGCTCTCCAAACTCGACATGGCTCCAATTTGTTAGCGGACACCATGTCGCGTTTGGAGAGCCCCTGTGTGCCTAAACATTAGAGCTCCCCCACAAGTGACCCCATTTTGGAAACTAGACCCCCCAAGGCACCTATCTAGATGCATAATGAGCACTTGGAATCCCCAGGTGCTTCACAAATTGATTGTTAAAAATGAAAAAGTGGAAAAAAATTTTTTTTTCATTTTTACGAATCAATTTGTGAAGCACCTGGGGGTTCCAAGTGCTCACTATGCAACTAGATAGGTGCCTTGGGGGGTCTAGTTTCCAAAATGGGGTCACTTGTGGGGGAGCTCCAATGTTTAGATACACAGGGGCTCTCCAAACTCGACATGGTTCCAATTTGTTAGCGGACACCATGTCGCGTTTGGAGAGCCCCTGTGTGCCTAAACATTAGAGCTCCCCCACAAGTGACCCCATTTTGGAAACTAGACCCCCCAAGGCACCTATCTAGATGCATAGTGAGCACTTGGAATCCCCAGGTGCTTCACAAATTGATTCGTAAAAATGAAAAAGTGGGAAATTTTTTTTTTTCATTTTTACGAATCAATTTGTGAAGCACCTGGGGGTTCCAAGTACTCACTATGCATCTAGATAGGTGCCTTGGGGGGTCTAGTTTCCAAAATGGGGTTACTTGTGGGGGAGCTCCAATGTTTAGACACACAGGGGCTCTCCAAACGCAACATGGTGTCCGCTAACAAATTGAATGGAAAATCCGCTCAAATTGTTAGCGGACACCATGTTGCATTTGGAGAGCCCCTGTGTGTGCCTAAACATTGGAGCCCCCCCACAAGTGACCCCATTTTGGAAACTAGACCCCTCAAGGATTTTATCAAGGGGTATAGTAAACATTTTAAACCCAGAGGTACGACACAGAATTTGATAACATTAGGTCATCATATTGAATAAGTTGTCATTAGTCTTGAGTGCAAGTACTCGCTACTTGAGTTTGCATCGGGTACTTGAGTATGCACCATATACTGCGTGTGCTCGAGTGACATGCTCGAGTCCCTGCCCCGCATGTTTCACGGTTATTAGACACCCAAAAAAAACATGCGGGGATCGCTCGTGCATGGCAGGGAATCCCCGCAAAGTTATTTTGGCCGCGAAGCATATGGGGCGGAGACTCGAGCATGTCACTCAAATACCCACGATACTCAATGCATACCAGAGCACCTGATGCAAACTCAAGTAGCGAGCACTTGCGCTCAACACTAGTCACCATATCGCCATCTTTTTTTCTTACTTTTGAAAAAAATCCCAACCCCATGACAACCCTAAGCCCAACCCTAACCCCAACCCCAGCCCAACCCTAACCCCAGCCCAACCCTAACCCTAGCCCTAACCCTAGTTTATTTTTTACGCCGTTCCTCGTGCGGTATAAGTGATTAGACAACTTTATTCTTCGGGTCGGTGCGATTACAGCGATACCAGAATCATATGGGGTTTTTATGATTGACAGCTGTCACACACTAAAAGACGCATTTTTTTTGTAAAATCTAGTTTTTGCATCGCCATATTTTGAGAGCTATAATTTTTCCTGATTTTGGCAGACAGTCATGTGATGGCTTGTTTTTTTGCGGGATGAGTTGATGTTTTTATTGGTGCCATTTTCAGGCACGTGACATTTTTTGATCGCTTTTTATTCAGATTTTTGTGAGGCAGACTAAACAAAAACCAACAATTCAGAACTGTTTTTTTTTAATTTTTTTATTCTGTTCCGTGTGTGGTAAAATTGATAAGGGAGCTTTATTTTTTGGGTCAGTACGTTTATATAGTTTTTCTATGTTTTGGGGCTTTTACACAATAAAAGCTATTTTATAGAAAAAATTATTTTTTAGCATTGCTTTATTCTGAGAGCTATAACTTTTTTATTTTTCGGCTGATGGAGCTGTATGGCAGCTTGTTTTATGCGGGACGAGATGACGTTTTCAGCGGTAGTATTTTTATTTATATTCGTCTTTTTGATCGCGTGTTATTCCATTTTTTGTTTGGCGGTATGGTGATAAAGCATTGTTTTTTGCTTCGTTTTTTATTTTATTTTTTTACCGTGTTCACTGAAGGGGTTAACTAGTAAGACAGTTTTATAGGTCAGGTCGTTCCGGACGCGGCAATACCAAATATGTGTACTTTTATTGTTTTTTTTTTTCATAATATTTATTGATGGGTACATTATATTTTTATTTTTGGTGGATTATTTTATTTATTTATTTTTTAAAATATTTTTACAATTTTTTTTTTTTTTTTTTTTCACTTTCTGACAGATTTTTAACTTGTTTACTTTGTCCCACTCTGGGACTTTAACTTTTTTTTCTCTAATCGCCTGCATGGCACAGGAATTAAGCACCATCCCTGTGCCGTGCAGGCTGTCAGCGCTGGACAGGGCGAAGATAATTTGGAAATGCACTGCGCATGTCCAAAAAATCTTCCTGCTGTCTGGTGACCCGGATGTTGTCATGACGACATCAGGTCGTCATGGCAACATCCTGGAAGCCGCGGCAGACAGCCCTGGAGGCTGAAAGAAGAGGTGAGAATACCGATCACCTCCCCTTAGCCACCGCAATGCTGCAATCGACTTCGATCGCAGCATTGCGGGGGTTAATGTGCTGTGAGTGGTGCGGGACCGGGTGTCAGCTGTGACAATCAGCTGACACCCGGCGGCGATCGCGCCCGCACAGCCTGTGTGCGGGCGCGATCGCGATGATGTACTAATATGGCACAGGCTTTTAAAGCCCAGTGCACAAACGCGTATTAGTACGTCATAGGTTAAAGACACTGCCGATAAACCCAAAAAGGCCATTTGCACCACTTGCCAGGCCAGCATCAGCAGGGGTAGCAAAGCTACCAGCCTGACCACCAGCAGCATGATCAGGCACATGGCAGCAAAGCACCCAACCTTGTGGGCCGAAATCCAAGGTCCAGGAACAGTGGCTGCGGGTGACACCACTGCTTCTTCCGCTGTTGTGCGTTCAAGCCAATCCCCTGTCCATGGTGCATGCGAAGATGCCTCCTGCCCTGCACCTGTCGTTGCACACTCTCAAGTAGCAGCATCAGAAAGCACGTCCATGTCCTTGTCCCAGCGCAGCGTTCAGTTGTCCATACCCCAGTCCTTGGAAAGCAAGCGCAAATATGCAGCCAACGCCCCACAGGCCACATTACTAAATTCTCACATTTCACGACTGCTTGCGCTCGAAATGTTGCCTTTTAGGCTTGTGGAGACGGAAGCATTCCGCAACCTGATGGCGGCGGTCGTCCCTCGGTACTCGGTCCCCAGCCGCCACTATTTCTCCCGGTGTGCCGTCCCTGCATTACACAATCCCTGCCGAGGATTGCGGGCCCTGGGTCAATCAGGGTTGCCCCCACGGTCTACAGCTCCTGCACCTCATCCTCCTCAGCCTCCTACTCCTCTTCAGCCTCTGAAATGACCACATCAGTCACAAAATGGAAGCACTGCAGCACTGCCTCGGCCAAGCGGCAACAGGCTGGGCTGAAGCTAATATGCTTAGCTGAAAAAACACACAATGCTGAAGAGTTGTGGACAGCTCTGAAAGAGCAGGCAGATCTGTGGCTCACACCGCTGAACCTACAGCCAGGCATGGTCGTGGGTGACAATGGCCGGAACCTGGTGGCGACTCTAAGGCGAGGCGAGCTTACACACGTACCATGCCTGGCCCATGTGCTTAACCTCATGGTTCAGCGGTTTCTCAAATCCTACCCGGAGCTGCCGGATCTGCTTGTTAAAGTACGCCGCCTGTGTGGCCATTTTAGAAAGTCAGCTACAGCTCCCGCCGCCCTTGCAGTGTTTCAGAAGCGTTTGCAGCTTCCGGCTCACAGACTGGTGTGTGATGTCCGGACGCATTGGAACTCTACATTGCAGATGTTGGGAAGGATTTGTGAGCAGAAGAGGGCAGTTGTTCAGTACCAGCATCAACAAGGCCGTCGGTATTCAGTTCAGACTCCACACAAGACCTCAGGAGTGGACATGGATGTCAGACATATGTACCATCCTCCAAAACTTTGAGGACTCCACCAAGATGGTGAGCGGCGATGACGCCATAATTAGCGTCACCATCCCGCTTCTCTGTCTTCTGAAACGCTCTCTGCTCACAATCAAAGAGGATGCATTGCAGGCGGAGCAAGATGAGATGGAACAAGGAACCATACAGGGTGATTATACACAGCCAAGCCTCATCTCATCCCAACATGGATTGGGTGACAATGAGGAAGAGGAGGAGGAAGGACAGTAGCTAGTTTCATGCACTATAGACAGTACTACCTGCACAGCTGTCATACCATCTGTTCAGCGTGGATGGCCAGAGGACAGAGAGGAGGAGGAGGAGGAGAGCATGGTCAGTCATCCTCTTAGTGAGGACACCTAAGTCTTGCCTGTTAGTAGTCTGGTACGAATGGCTGAGTTTCTGTTACGCTGCCTTTCCCATGACCCTCGCGTTCTCAAAATTTTGGGTGACAGTCATTACTGGTTGGTGACACTTCTAGACCCACGCTACAAGAATAACTTTATACCTCTTATTCCTGAGGTGGACAGGGCTACAAAAATGGGGCAGTACCAGAAGGCCCTTGTTGCGGAACTATTAAAAAAATTCCCATCTGAAAACGCTGGCGGCAGAGAGCACACTTCATTGGACAACCAAGGAGTACAGGAGAGAGAGACACAACTTCAATCCAGCAGAGGCAGGGGAACACTGTCAAAGTTCTGGGAGATTTTTCTCAGACCCTCCCATCGCACAGGCCCTGAGGCGAGGGTTACTCTCACAAGGAGTGCAAAGTTTGGGAAGATGCTGAGGGAGTGTAGCGTCGGCGTCCCTGCCTCCTGCTAGGCAGGGACGCCGTTCCCTTCACCTCTCCGCTCCGTGCCCAGCGTCCTCCTCCCGCTCTGTTGGCAGCACGCGCTGCTTCCCGGTCACTGTGCTTAGGGCACGCGCGCGCTCCCTCTCTCTTAAAGGGGACGCGCGCGCCGTCCTAAGGAGTCCCCGGCCAATGGCCGGAGGATCTCACCATATATAAGGCACCTCCTCCAAAATGGAGGTGCCCGAGCAATGTTGTTGCAAAGCTTTTCAATTCTGCTTCAGCCCTCAGGTCCCGTTGCCAGCTTGTTTTCCAGTGCTGTCTACCTGCTTGCAATCCTGCGGTCCGACAGTCTGCCTACCAGCACCTGCCAGTCTGTCTATGGATCAGTCCGCCCGCGGACCAGGAAGCACCTGCCAGATACCTGCCTGATACCTGCCTGCCAGCCTGTCCAGAGACTCTTACCCGCTCACCTGGGAGCGCTCACCTGCTACCCGCCTGCTAGCCTACCTGGAGGCTTAGCCGTCACTTGCTGTGACCACCTGCCTGTCCAGAGACTCTTACCCTGCTGTCACTTGCCGTGACCACCTGCCTGTCCAGAGACTCTTATCCTGCTGTCACTTGCCGTGACCACCCGCCTGTCAAGAGACTGTCCCCGTCACTCGCCGTGACCTCCTGCCCTTCTACCCAGAGACTATCCCTGTCACTTGACGTGACTGCCTGCCCGCTTTCCCTGGGAGCCACCCGCTTCCTTACAAGGACTGCCCCTTTGTATAGTAGCTCAGAGGTTCCACCTCCCAGACCCGTTACAGTTTGCTCGGGCCATGGAACCCGGTGGCACCCAAGCTCCCTCGCTCTCGGACCTATGCCATGAACTATCCCGTCAGAGGTCCCAACAGGAGTCCATCCTGAGCCACCTGCGTAGTGTTAACTCCCGCCTGGACACACTGACTACCTCTTCGGGACCTGCTTCCAGTCGCACGAATCCTACCCCGGCAGCGTCGCTGCCCATCAATCCCTTCTCGGTCCCCGTCTTTCCGCCCCGCCTTGTTTTAGTGGAGATCCCGGTCAGGCATGGGGCTTCATTAACCAGTGCACCCTGCACTTCGAACTTTTGGCACACCAGTTTTCCACCGACAGAGCCAAAGTGGCCTTCATCATGTCCCATCTCACTGGGGAGGCGCTGGCTTGGCTAAATCCTCTATGGGAGAGAGGAGACCCCCTGGTGTCCAACTTGCCAGTCTTTCTCACGGCCTTCCGGAAAGACTTCGACGAACCAGGACGAAAGACCTCATCCGCCTCATCTCTGCTACGCCTCCGTCAAGGGAGTCTCATCGTGGGCCAATATGCCATACAGTTCCGTACCCTTGCTTCTGAGCTTGCCTGGGATAACTACGCCCTGGTGTCCGTCTTCTGGGAGGGTCTATCCGGTCGAATTAAAGATGAACTTGCTGGTCGGGACATTCCTACCACTCTCGACGACTTAATAACACTTGCCACCCGGATTGACATCCGGTTCCAGGAGCGTACCAAAGAGGTCACCCGTGAGAGGAGGTTTCCTCGCCTTGCTCCTACCTTCCAGAATCCCGTCACTTCCTCTGTTACTCCCCAGGCGCACTCACCCGAGCCTATGCAGGTCGACCAGACCAGGATGGTCAAAACCTGTCAAGAATCACGCCGCGCCGAGGGGAGCTGCTTCTACTGTGGCAGTAAGGAGAACCGGATCCGTTCCTGCCCGGAGAGGTCGGGAAACGCCTGTGTCTAGGATCGCTCAGAGAGGTCGTCCTAGACTAGAATAAACCCTCTCCATCTCTGATGCTGTCGGTCTCTATCATCTGCGGGGAGAACTGTTACTTCGAACTAGCTCAACTTGATTCTGGAGCTGCCGGAAATCTCATTTCTCAGTCCCTGGTAGAGAAATACCGCATTCCCACCAAACCTCTGGCTGTACCCTTATCTGTCGCCTCCGTGGATGGGGGTCTCTTACAGCATCCCATCCAACTCATCACCGAATCCATAACTCTGCAGGTGGGAATGCTGCACTCTGAGAGCATCTTCTTCCATGTTCTGCCTGGACTCTCTCACGCCCTCTTGCTAGGCCTACCTTGGCTCCAGAGACATGCACCCGTGCTTGATTGGCAGACCGGAGAAGTCCTTCGTTGGGGGCAGGACTGCCATAAGACTTGTTTAGTTCCCGTTCATCCTGCCCTTCCTTCTCCTACCCCAGCCAATCTACCCGGCCTACCGGTTCCCTATTGGTCTTATGCGGACATCTTTAACAAAAGAGAAGCAGAGACATTACCCCCTCATAGACCATACGATTGCCCAATCGACCTGATGCCCGGCGCTACTCCTCCCCGTGGGCGTATTTACCCTTTGCCCGCTGCTGAAACCCGGTCCATGTCTGAATATATCGAGGAGAATCTGGCCCGGGGATTTATCCGGAAATCTACCTCCCCGGCGGGAGCAGGCTTCTTCTTCGTCAAAAAGAAAGACGGCTCACTCCGTCCCTGTATAGACTATAGAGGCCTTAACCAGATCACGGTGAAAAATAAATACCCCCTTCCACTCATTCCTGAATTATTTGACCGTCTGAGGGGTGCTAGAATCTTCACCAAGCTGGATCTCCGTGGGGCGTATAACCTGGTCCGTATCCGTCAGGGAGATGAATGGAAGACGGCATTCAACACCCGGGACGGCCACTATGAATACCTCGTAATGCCCTTCAGTCTCTGTAATACTCCCGCCGTCTTTCAAGAGTTGGTCAATGACATCTTCCATGACCTTCTCAACTCCTGCATGGTGGTGTACCTGGACGACATCTTGGTCTTCTCTCCGGATCTTCCCACACACCGGAGGGACGTTCGTCAGGTCCTGCTCAGGCTCAGGCAGAACCACCTCTACGCAAAATATGAGAAGTGCCTCTTTGAGCAGACCTCGCTTCCGTTTCTGGGCTACATAATCTCTCAGACCGGCCTACGAATGGATCCTGAGAAACTGTCTGCCATCCAGAAGTGGCCCCGACCGGAGGGGTTGAAGGCTATTCAGCGGTTCCTGGGCTTCGCCAACTACTACCGCCTCTTCATTCCGCACTTCTCTTCCCGGACTGCCCCTATCTCTGCGCTCACCCGTAAGGGCGCTAATCCCAAAGAATGGCCGTCCGAAGCAGAGGAGGCCTTCCTTTCCTTAAAACAAGCTTTCTCCTCCGCCCCTGTGCTGCATCGTCCGGACGGCAACAAACAATTCTTCCTAGAAGTAGACGCTTCCTCCTCCGGAGCCGGAGCGGTACTCACCCAAAAGTCATCTTCCGGAAGAATGGTAACTTGCGGCTTCTTCTCCAAACTCTTCTCCTCTTCTGAGCGCAATTATTCTATAGGAGACCGAGAATTATTAGCCATTAAGCTGGCACTGAAGGAGTGGCGTTACCTGCTCGAGGGGGCTCTTCACCCGGTAATAATTTACACGGACCACAAGAACTTTGCTTACCTCCAGAGTGCCCAGAGACTTAACCCCCGCCAAGCCCGGTGGTCCTTGTTCTTCGCCCGCTTTGATTTCATTCTTCATTTTCGCCCGGCAGACAAAAACATCAAAGCTGATGCCTTGTCCCGATCCTTTTTGGTCTCTGATCTAGAGGAGGAGCCTAAGCACATCATCGACCCTGCCAAAGTAATGCAGGTGGCCCCCGTGAATCTAAATCGTCTTCCACCCGGTAAGACGTTCGTAACAGTACCTGATCGTGAGAAGGTCCTACACTTGGGACATTCGTCTAAGCTAGCTGGCCATGCTGGTCAGAAAAAGACCCTCCAGCTTATTACCCGGCATTACTGGTGGCCTACCCTGCACAAGGACGTAATAGACTTTGTTTCAGCCTGTGCGTCCTGCGCCCACAACAAGGTTCCTAGACACCTGCCAGCCGGCCGCCTCCTGCCTCTTCCTGTACCTGCTGCCCCGTGGCAGCATATAGCCATGGACTTTATAACGGACCTCCCTGTCTCTGCCGGTTGTACGGTCATTTGGGTGGTCGCTGACCGCTTTTCTAAGATGGCTCACTTCATTCCCCTGCCAGGCCTCCCGTCTGCATCTGAGTTGGCTAAAGACTTTATCCATCATATTTTCCGTCTTCATGGTCTCCCTCTCCACATCGTATCCGACCGTGGAGTTCAGTTCACCTCTCGCTTCTGGCGAGCCATGTGTAAATTGCTGGGGGTCACCTTGGACTTCTCCTCTGCTTATCACCCACAGTCCAATGGTCAAGTAGAGCGGATCAACCAAATTTTAACCAGTTACCTCCGGCATTTTGTTAATGCTCACCATTCCGACTGGGTGGATCTTTTACCGTGGGCCGAATTTTCCTACAATAATCACGAGAGCGAATCTTCCTCCAAATCCCCGTTTTTTATAGTCTACGGTCAGCATCCTCGGATCTCGTTTCCCGTCTCCACCTCGGTGGACAATCCGGCTGCGGAATCTCTTGTTAGCGAATTTTCCTCCATTTGGTAGAGTACCAGATCCGCACTTCTTCAGTCATCCGAGCGGATGAAAAAACAGGCTGACAAAAGACGTCTGGATCCGCCACAATTCCGTCCTGGAGATGAAGTCTGGCTCTCCTCCAAATATGTCCGGCTCAAGATTCCTTCCTACAAGTTAGGGCCTCGGTTCATCGGCCCACTGGAAGTTATCAAACAAATCAACCCGGTGGCCTATAAATTGAAACTCCCGGCCAACTTGCGGATCCCTAACTCCTTCCATATATCTCTACTCAAACCCGTTGTACTTAACTCTTTTTCCAAGTCTACAGGTACGCCTCCTGCTCCGGTTTCCGAGTTTGAGGTAGAGAACATTCTGGCCACCAAAAGGGTAAGAGGAAAGACCTTTTTTCTAGTGGATTAGAAGGGGTTTGGTCCTGAGGAGAGAAGGTGGGAGCCCCCGGGAGAACATCCATGCCCCTCTCATCCTTGATAAATTTCTCTCTGGCCTAAAAAAGGGGGGGTCTAAAGGGGGGGGTACTGTAGCGTCGGCGTCCCTGCCTCCTGCCAGACAGGGACGCCGTTCCCCTCACCTCTCCGCTCCGTGCCCGGCGGCTTCCTCCCGCTCTGCTGGCAGCGCGCGCTACTTCCCGGTCACTGTGCTTAGGGCGCACGCGCGCGCGCTCCCTCTCTCTTAAAGGGGACGTGCGCGCCGTCCTAAGGAGTCCCCGGCCAATGGCCGGAGGATCTCACCATATATAAGGCACCTCCTCCAAAATGGAGGTGCCCGAGCAATGTTGTTGCAAAGCCTTTCAACTCTGCTTCAGCCCTCAGGTCCCGTTGCCAGCTTGTTTCCAGTGCTGTCTACCTGCTTGCAATCCTGCGGTCCGACAGTCTGCCTACCAGCATCTGCCAGTCTGTCTATGGATAAGTCCGCCTGCAGACCAGGAAGCACCTGCCAGATACCTGCCTGATACCTGCCTGATACCTGTCTACCTGCTTGCAATCCTGCGGTCAGACAGTCTGCCTACCAGCACCTGCCAGTCTGTCTATGGATCAGTCCACCCGTGGACCAGGAAGCACCTGCCAGATACCTGCCTGATACCTGCCTGCCTGCCAGCCTGTCCAGAGACTCTTACCCGCTCACCTGGGAGCGCTCACCTGCTACCCGCCTGCTAGCCTACCTGGAGGCTTAGCCGTCACTTGCTGTGACCACCTGCCTGTCCAGAGACTCTTACCCTGCTGTCACTTGCCGTGACCACCTGCCTGTCCAGAGACTCTTATCCTGCTGTCACTTGCCGTGACCACCCGCCTGTCAAGAGACTGTCCCCGTCACTCGCCGTGACCTCCTGCCCTTCTACCCAGAGACTATCCCTGTCACTTGACGTGACTGCCTGCCCGCTTTCCCTGGGAGCCACCCGCTTCCTTACAAGTACTGCCCCTTTGTATAGTAGCTCAGAGGTTCCACCTCCCAGTCCCGTTACAGGGAGTACCTTTCCGACCGTACCAACGTCCTCCGTGATTCCTCTGTGCCTTATAATTATTGGGTATCCAAGCTGGATACATGGAATGAACTGGCTCTCTATGCCTTGGAGGTCCTTGTCTGCCCTGCCGCCAGTGTTTTAGCACAGCGGGTTTTTAGTGCCGCTGGTGGATTTATAACTGATAAGAACATCCGCCTGTCAACTGAAAATGCTGACAGGCTGACTCTTATAAAAATGAACAAGGGCTGGATTGGGCCAGACTTCTCAACACCACCGAATGATAGCAGCATAACATAAACTCAAATCCAGTGTCTTTTCTTGGGAGGTGTATTCCCATGCACCTTTTCACACCCACATATGGGTATACGCTTTCTGGTTTTGTCAATTTGCTCTTGTCCTCCTCCTTCTCCTCATCCTCCACCACCATATCACCAGGGTGACCGTGGTCCGTGATGCAACACCCACATAATTTTTTTAAAGGGTGTTTATGAAGGGTGTATTTTTTTTTATACAGTATGTTCATGTATACCCCCCAGGGGTAAATGTTTGTCAGCCCATACACTTGCATGGGCATTACTAGTATAGAAGGCCCGCTCCTTTCTAATGGGAACATTTTTTTATGAGGCCCTCCTCCACGTCTCTTCCAAGGGGCATTGAAGTGCCTCCAAATTTTTGGCAGCCCTTGCATTCACTGCATAGGCCAACACTATGGGAGACGCTCTCCTTTCTAATGGGAATTTGTCATTACTGTCGCCCTGCTCTGTGTGTCTTTAAATTCTTAGTGGGGTTTTTCCTAAAATTGGTCAGCCATTGGACTCACTGCATACCCTATAACTGTATAGCAGACCCTCTCCTTTCTAATGGAAACATGTCGTACCTTGTTACTGTGGCCCTGCTCTATGTGTCTTTAAATTCTTAGTGGTTTTTTCCTAAAATTGGTCAGCCTTTGGCCTCACTGCATACCCTATAACTGTATAGCAGACCCTCTCCTTTCTAATGGGAACATCTCGTACTTGTTACTGTGGCCCTGCTCCGTGTGTCTTTAAATTCTTAGTGGGGTTTTTCCTAAAATTGGTCAGCCGTTGGGCTCACTACATACCCTTTAACTGTATAGCAGACCCTCTCCTTTCTAATGAGAACATGTCGTACCTTGTTACTGTGGCCCTGCTCCGTGTGTCTTTAAATTCCTAGTGAGGTTTTTCATAAAATTGGTCAGCCGTTGGACTCACTGCATACCCTATAACTGTATAGCAGACCCTCTCCTTTCTAATGGGAACATGTCGTACCTTGTTACTGTAGCCCTGCTCCATGTCTCTTTAAATTGTTAGTGGGGTTTTTCTCAAATTTTGGCAGCCCTTGCAGTCACAGCATGGGCATTACCACTATAGGAGACCCACTCCTTTATAATGGGAACATTTTTTTTTACTGAGATCCTCCTCTATGTCTCTTCAAAGGGGTATTGGGTTGCGTCCAAATTTTTGGCAGCCTTTGCTGTCACTGGATACGCAATAACAGTATAGGAGACCCACTTGTTAATAATGGGAACAACAAAGCATAGCCGGCTGATGGCTCTCTAACAATAGCTACGGCCGACTGCTGGCATTTAAAGAATAGTAGGGGCCGTTTGATGTCCCTGACTTTCAGAGTCCCTCCATCATAAATAAAAAAGGATGTGTCTGATGATGTGTCACACACCACATTGCCAGATAAGGTTGTAAAATGTTAAAATGACACTTCCCAGTGAATGCATTTGTCTTAAAAAATAACGTAAAAAAAACAAAACAATAGGATCTTTCTTTAGTATAAAAAACAGCGTCACCAATTTAACCTCAATGTAATCACATTGTTCAGCTCATGCACCTCCTCCTCCATCTCTGAAATGATCACATCAGTCACAAGCTGACAGCACTGCAGCACTGCCTTGGCCAAGCGGCAACAGGCTGTGCTGAAGATAACATGCTTAATGCTTAATTGACGAACTGCCCAGCGCTGCAGAGTTGTTGAAAGCTGTAACAGCAGCCTAATCTGTGGCTCTCACCGCTGAACATACAGCCAGGCATAGTCGTGTGTGACAATGGGCGGAACCTGGTGATGGAGAAATGACAGCCGGGGTAGATACGGTTTCCCTCTATGCCAGCCCTTTCACCGAGCTAAAGAATATGGCTGTGGTGAAATACAACTCCCACTGAGAAGCTGTTTCAGATTGAAAAACATTGTGCCCACCAGAGGATTTGATTCTGAGGGCTAATCTTTCTCACCCGCTCAAGAGCCCCATAGCAGCTGCAAAGTTAGCGCTACCATGAACTCTTCTGAGGTAGAAGCCAAGGCACACCAGAGGATTCTCTGGTGGGAACGTCCAACCCTGCTGAGAAGCAGTCCTGGCTAAGAAAAGTGTGTGGGAAGGTTCCTGGACACTCTATGGCTGCTTTTTTACTGAGGAGGAAACACACGCAAATACGGGGAGAACATACAAAGTCCTTTCAGATGTTGTCCTTGCTGGGATTTGAACACAGGATCCCAGCGCTACAAGGCTTCAGTGCTGCTAACCACTGATCCAATGTGCAGCTGTTCACCCTCTAATATCTAACAGGCTGGAGAAACTTGCACCTACTGCCACTCTATCTTCAGCTCCTTTGTGAGAAAATGTATTTGGGCAGCCACTCAGACTACCAAATAAAATTCCTGAGAAGGAAATTGGGGATGGCTTCGCTACTGGTACTGGGGGCAGTGCTAATACCATGGCGTCGTACCATAGTTTGCTGGAAATATTCCAGGCTGGTAGGAGGCAAGCAAATTCCCACAGAAAAGTACCAGCAGTAATGTTCAGGCCACATTTCAAGTGCAAGTAGCTTTAGAGGACTTCCTGGGAGAAATGACACGCAGGGTAGATACGGTTTCCCTCAATGCCAGTCCTTTCACCGAGCTAAATACAACTCTCAGCCAAAAAAGTTGTGGACTGGCTCCGTACCGTCCCAGGCCACATTCACCTGTCCACGTGTTTGTTGTTAGGCGGTCCTTCCCAATAAGTGCACTGGGGAGGGCATTGGTAATGTTGTGGGACCCGAGCTTGTGGAAGGCTGAGGCGATACCGGGAAATATAGTGGCGCCTGGGGACCGAGTATGGACACCTGGCCGCCGCCGGCATGAGGTTGTGAAAAGCTTCCGCCTCCACGAGCTTAAAAGGCCATATTTCAAGTGCAAAGAGCTGCCCAGAAATCTGGCAGTTTAGTGTTGCGGCCTGTGGGTGGGTGTGTATCTGGCTGCATACTTGCATTTGCATTCCAAGTAACAGAAAACTAAGCAGATGGTGGCCTCTATCATCATCATGGCCTCACCTCGGCACTATGAACTCTCCTGAAGGAGAAGCCAGGGCCCGCCGGAGGAGTCTCCGGTTCTCTGGTGAGCCCGTCCAACCCTGCCGGAAAGCAGCCCTGGCTAAGAAAAGTGTGGGGGAAGGTTCCCGGACACTCTATGGCTGCTTTTTTAATGTGGATCGGCCATGCTTATGCATGTTATTTCTCAAAACGCATTACAGATCAGGCCATTGTCCAACTCTGTATTCAAGAAATTAAATGCGCAAAAAAAGATGTGTGTGTGTGTCAAAGCACCACCGACAAGTGCGAGTTGATGTTGGATGGGCTGCCATTGCTTCTGCAACAAGCTCAATTACAGGACTTCCTGGGAGAAATGACACGCAGGGTACATACGGTTTCCCTCTATGCCAGTCCTTTCACCGAGCTGAATACAACTCTTAGCAAAAAAAGTTGTGGACTGGCTCCGTACCATCCCTGGCCACATTCACCTGTCCACGTGTTTGTGGTTAGGCGGTCCTTCCCAGTAAGTGCACTGGGGAGGGCACGGGTGATGTTGTGGGACCCGTGCTTGTGGAAGGCGGAAGCGAGACCGGGAAATATAGTGGCGGCTGGGGACAGAGTATGGATACCCGGCTGCCGCCGGCATGAGGTTGTGAAAAGCTCACGCCTCCACGAGCCTAAAAGGCCACATTTCAAGTGCAAGCAGCTGTCAAAAATTTGGCAGTATAGTATTGCAGCCTGTGGGTGGGTGGGTGGCTGCCTGCATACTTGCGCTTGCATTCCAAGAAATGGAGTAGCGACAACTGAACGCTGCAGTGGGACAAGGACGTGGACGATGATTGTTGCAAGTCTGCAACGACAGGTGCATGGCGGGAGGCATCTTCACATGCGCCAAGGATCACTTATGATGGACGCACTTTTAGGCAGTGACCTGGGAGTCAGAGATGCTTCCAGAGGTCTTCCCCATGCTGTTCCCATGTCTTTTCAGCACTGTATGCATGTGTCTGATGATGTTTCACACACCACATGGCCAGATAAGGTTGTAAAATGTTAAAATGACATTTCCTGGTGAATGCATTTGTTTTGGTTGAAAGCAATTCAAAAGTGCAAAAACGCATCAAAAACGCTACGTGTGAACATAGCCAAAGTTGTGGAGGAGTATTTTTGTTTTTGGTTATTTATTTTGCCTTATATACAAGTCATTACCCTGGAAAGGATGTTCCTTAACATATTTCCCAGGAAAATCCATTTTGGTTTCGTTTTTGTATGTTTTATTGTGAGTCCATAAAAGTGGCGTAATACTCTGACAACGTTGTTAACAGCAGTGACCTGGGAGTCAGAGATGCTTCCAGGGGTCTTCCCCATGCTGTTCCCATGTCATTTGAGCACTGTTCCCATCGATTTGGGCAATTTTTAGGCCCTCTGCAGACTGCCGGGGGGGAGCCGCCTGAAAAATGCTCGTGTTTCCAATAGACTTACATTGGACTCGTTGCTCGGGTCGAGCACCCGAGTATTCCAATTTGCTCAACCTGAGCAACGAGTACCTGAGCATTTTAGTGCTCGCCCATCACTAATAGGGATTTTTCTTTTAGGTTTTAATCTAAATTGAATAAATATGGAAGTGGATAAATTTGTTATCTAGTTATTGATAAACCTGTATCTGTCTTTTTTAAACTGATCCACATATACACGTAGTCACGCACAGACACACATAGTCATGCACAAACACACAGTCTTGTACACACACAATCACAAGCATGCAGTCGCTCACACATGCAGTCAGACACCAGCAGGCTCGCACCCACACAGTCATGGACATGCAGTCACACACATGCAGTCACGTATACACACGCAGACTTGCACACACATGGGTCGCAGAAATGTGCACACCCACAAACATATACAGACATATACAAAAACACATACATGCATAAACATATTTGAAGACATACACAAAAATACATATAAGCAGACATACATATGTAGATAAACAGTCTGAACCTGAAGAAGCTCCTGTCCTTGTTTACCCCTTCCTATAAGCGTCAACAGATTTATATATATTAATCATCTAGTAGTTTTTGTTTAAACTTTTTGTTTTACAATGGTTGTTCCAAACAAACTATAATTGTTAGCTGAGGGACCATTGGCTCTATAAGTTGTACATGGCATATGGAGGTCTTGTCACAGACATTGTATTCTGGCCCAGGAGCTACAAGTTATTCCTCTAACTGGGGAGAATGCGTGCTTGCGCTTCTGACTGCCTTGAATTGCAAAATAGGAGATGATGGGACCTCATGGCTACAGAAGTCTCACCTGTTAGACATTTACAGCATGTCATGTGGATATGCTATTAATGCCGTTGTTCAGAAATACCCTTTTAATACACATATAATAAAAAGTTCTGCATCTGTCTGTTGGTAGATAAAAGCTTTGAATACATCCAGATTACATTCAGTTCTACTCCTAAGGCCACGGCCCCACTATCAGTATTTGGTCAGTATTCGGTCAGTATTTTTTCTCAGGAGTGGGAGCCAAAACCAGGAGAAGAACAGTCAGAGAAAAGGTATAATAGAAACAAGTCACCAATTCTGCATTCCGTGGCCTAAGAGGTGAATACAGTTGTATACTGCCAAGGCAATAATGGATGGGAAAAAAGACATCAGCAGTTACACAAAGCCAAGATAGGGTGCAGTGAAATGTATCTCCCTTTGCACACTGTCCAGCATCAGGACGTTGCATATGACAGCGCACACAAATTTCTGATGCAGGCTGACTTCAGTAACTAATGTTTAGCAGGCGGCATCGGATAGAGATTTTCTTAGCTACAGCTATGTATGTAACATGCCCCCTGGGCCGTGGGGTACTTGGTGCCGGGCCGGTCGTGGCTAGGGGAGATGTCACAGTGGCGGTGACCCGGCCCGTGACACAGGGCGGTCAATAAAAGGAGATATTTACAGGGGATTTATAGTTTTTAGGAAATGTTCGTGACGCCACCTGTGGTATGCGGCTATATGAAGCCGCCGCTGCGGAGCAGGTCCTCTGGAGCTGGTGTAAATGCAGCAGAGTTGGTTTAGCTCTCCACAGTTAAAGCTTAGCTCCAGGGCTGTGCTGAGTTGTTATAGATGTTGTATATGATACTGGGTAGTGTAGTGCAGGGGGTGATGGCGCAGCAGTAATTCACAGAGACAGTGGGTTGCAGTCTTCAGAGTTTACTCATAGTTGTTCAGTTCCTCAGGTTGCACTGTACAGATTACAGCCTCCCACGTCGCGCTGCGTTCACCAGGCAGGGGTTTAGCAATCCCTCAGGTAATTCAAGAGTGCCTGACAGGACCCCATTCCATGTGCCTTTCTCAGTCGTCTTCCTGCGCTGGCTCTTACCCTCCAGCCCTGCGCCTCACAATCAGTGTCCCAATCCGGTAGCCTCGGGTCTTGTCGGGCGACCTGCAGTCCCCTGGACCCTCTGTAACCACCTTCACGGCGATGTAATTGTGGCTGTGGCAACTGCACCCTAAAAGTACAGAAGCCTCCGGTTTCTAGCTGAGCCTTGTAGTTCTCCACTAGTTTAGGGGCCGGTCCCCTCTGCAGCTTGATCCTTCCACATTCCTGCAGATTCGGGCATATGGGTGGCCTCCAGCACTGCCCGTACCCCTAGGATCCCCTCGTTCCTACTGGAGCCTTCTCTCCTGCTCCTCTCTCCTTCACAGTCTTGGTCCTCTCTGCTAGGCCCTCCTCCTGAGCAGAGCTCTTGCAGCGCTCCTGCTCCATTCATCTCCACTGACTGACTGGCTTATCTTTCCAAGATGGCTCCCCTTTTTATACAGCTCCTTCACAAGTGTTCCCCTGAATTGCTTCCTCCACCCACACCCACTACATGGTTCCCCCTCACATGGTTCCCCTCCACTCCAGCCAGGGACTGTGCTCTCCCTTAGAAACAATCTCACCCTGCCCTACTGAAGTGGATGTGTTGGATGCAGGTGTTAGGGTCCCGGGCAGCACTCCATCCTTACGTGAGAGTGGGATACCACACCTCTGGGTGAGATGCAGTACCTCTGTGGCGACTGAACCCTCAGGGGCGCCACATACTCCCTTGGTAAAACACAGCACGTCCGCGGGCTGGAACAGAGTAAAACACAAAATATTTTTAAAGACGTGCAATTTTTAGAATACATTCGCATATAAGATCATAAACATAACATTTCTTCCCTTTATCGGAGGCACATTGCTTGAACGATACATAGTACTAGACTAGCTTGCAAACATTATAAAACTTTCTTCAATTAAACTCTTTTCACTGGTATAAACACGTTTCTCACATATAAAACAATTCTTCTTGGCTGGCTACAGCACCATCTGTAACCAGGTGTCCATTCCACTGAACAAGGTGCAATTTGAGGGACCTGTCCGAAAACCCTCAACGTAGGCCCTGGGCATGGCTGCAGGGCATAGGTGATCCAGGTGTTGGACCATGTCTTCGGCCACGCCACACGGGTTTTTGTTCTGAGGTCATCCTTGTTGCATAAAACCAATAAGGGGCACTTCAAGAAGTGCAAACTATATACATGTAAAAGTTTGTAGCTGCTCACCGTCCACAAGCCAAATGTCTCTTTACCCTTACCGGGTAATCATGAAAACATCCTTAACACTTTTGAAACTTGCAATGTTCTTGTCGTATCCTTACGGGTAACTAACTATATACAGTACTTTTCAACAGTTCAATAATGGTGCTCCCTCCGGGGAAACACCTGTCCACGATAGGCTGGCCCAGCCGGGTCATCAGCTCTAGATGGCGAGGGTTCGCTGTCCTCCACCACCCTGTGGACATTCAGGGCATACCAGCCCCTCTCACCTCTATGCCTGGTGTAGGTGACGTGATCCCCAGGGTAGAGATTCCGGTGTGGATGTCCTTCCTTCAAGTGGGACTCCACGTCTCTCCTGTTGACGAAGAGATCTGTTTCGGTATATGGGTCCCTGATGAATCCCCATCCTCCATCCAGGTTAAACTTCACTACGGTCCAGTCGGCACGGGGACCATGTGCAGTTTCGTTATTTTTGCGGGCCCGGGTGTTATGAACTGCTACAAGCACTAAGGAAAGATAGGAAAACTGTCCCTACAATAGGACTAAGCTGATTCCCTACGATGCAGCGGGGGACCTGTTCCTTGTGAACAGACCCGCCTAAGTCCTCGGCTACTCTGAACGCAGACCTATAGATATAAGGGAGGGGTCCCTACAAGAACTAAGGACTGGGATATAGTTGGACACCTCCTAGCAGAAATTGTAGCAGAGCAAAGACAAACAAACAAAAAGTACTAGTGGTCCAAAGACCAAGCAAACTACAGAGTTAGGTACAAGGCACCTGGCTAGCTTAAGAGTAAATGTAACACTAAAGTCCAGCAAGGCCAGAAGGGCGGAGCTGGATTATATAGGCAGAAAGTCATGTGACCAAAAAATAGAAAAAGAACTAACAGGAGTGTTCTAACAGTACCCCCTCTTCTATGAGGATCCTCCGGATCCTCCAGGCCCAGGTCTATCAGGAAACCTCCTGTGAAATGCTCCAACAAGTCTAGGAGCAGAGACATCATCCGCCTTTACCCAGGAGTTATCCTCGGGACCGAAACCTTTCCAAGCGACGAGATACTGCAATCTCCCTCTATGCCATCTAGAATTAAGAATGCGAGAAATTTCATATTCACCGTCTTCCACCACCGGAGGAACAGAGACAGTGGCGTCCCTATCCGAAACCTCAGCTTTTTTCAATAAGGAACCATGAAACACCGGATTAATCTTCCAGGAGGTGGGAACCTCCAACCTAACAGCAGATTGGTTAACTACCTGAAGTACCTTAAACGGCCCTACAAATTTCGGGCCCAATTTCTTAGAAGGAATCCTCAACCGCAGATTCTTAGAGGACAACCAAACCATGTCACCAACCATAAACAAAACCTCTTGACGTTTCCTGTCAAAGTACCTCTTAGATTTTTCGTTAGCCTCTTGAAGGTTACAACGTACATCAGTCCAGACTCTCTCCAAATCACCGGAAAAATTCTCCTCCTCCGGCACAGCCGATACCAATTTGGAGAATGACCCAAACGACGGATGTTTCCCAGTACAACAAAAAAAAGGAGAACACCCAGCAGAAGAGGATGTATGGTTGTTAAGAGCAAATTCAGCAAGTGGCAGAAACTCAGACCACCCCTCTTGATTGTCAGCCACAAAACAACGCAAAAACTGTTCAACATCCTAGTTCTTTCTTTCTGTCTGTCCATTAGACTCAGGATGGTATCCAGATGAAAATGACAAATGAACTCCCAACTTGTCACAAAAGGCACGCCAAAAACGAGTCACGAACTGAGGTCCCCTATCGGAAACAATGTCGATAGGAACGCCATGGAGTCTGACAATTTCCTTAACAAAAGCCTTAGCGAGTGTCTTAGCGCATGGCAGTTTGATGAAAGGAACCAAGTGACACATCTTGCTAAAACGGTCCACGACCACCCAGATGACAGTGAAACCCACAGAGGCAGGAAGGTCAGTAATAAAATCCATAGCATTATGCGTCCAAGGTGCACTAGGAACTTCCAGAGGGCAAAGCAACCCCGCAGCAGGAGCATGTGAAGACTTAGATCTAGCACACACAGTACATTGACGCACCCACTTAATGACTTCCTTCTGCCACCCAGGCCACCAAAAATTGCGACCTACAAGTCTCTTAGTCTCAGAAATTCCTGGATGACCTGCCAACCGAGACTCATGACACTCCACAAACAAATCTCTCCTAAAGTTCCTAGGCACAAACAACCTCCCATGGGGAGTGTTAGACGGGGCATCCTCCTGGGCTTTCAGAATCCCATCTTCCAAAACGGAGTCCAATGCTGCTATCACAACACCTTCCTATAAAATGCTCTCCTCCTCCTCGGTACCAACCATGGGAGAAAAGCTGCGAGATAAAGCATCAGCTTTTACATTCTTGGTACCTGGGATGTAAGTAACAGAAAAATTAAACCGCGAAAAAAAAGTGCCCACCTAGCCTGACGGGCATTCAAGCGCTTGGCAGCATCAAGGTAGATCAAATTCTTATGATCAGTGAAAACCTGAATGGGAAATTTAGCACCTTCCAAGAGATGACGCCAATGTTCAAATGCGAGTTTAATAGCCAGCAATTCCAGATTGCCAACATCGTAATTAAGTTCGGTCTCAGAAAATTTTTTTGAAAAAAAGGCACAGGGATGTACTCCATCCTTGTTTTCCTGAGACAAAACAGCCCCGACCCCCACCGAAGAAGCATCAACCTCGACCAAAAAAAGCTTGGTCTCATCAGGCTGCATAAGGATGGGGGCAGAACTGAACCTCTCCTTGAGATACACAAAAGCTTCAATGGCCTCCGTAGTCCACTGAACCGTATTCGCACCTTTCCTGGTGAGATTGGTCAGCGGCTTAACAATTATAGAAAAATTCTTAATGAATTTTCTGTAATAATTGGCGAAACCCAAAAATCTCTGTATCGATTTCAAACCAATAGGCCTAGGCCATTCCAGCACCGCCTGAACCTTCACCGGGTCCATCTCAAAGCCCTCGCTGGAGATAATGTAGCCCAAAAAACTAATTCTCTGCACAGTGAACTCACATTTCTCCAGCTTAGCAAAAAGCGAATTGTCACTTAACAACTGCAATACCTCACGTATGCTCTGCCAATGAGACTCCAGATCAGGCGAATAAATCAAAATGTCATCCAAATACACCACCACATTCTTACCAATCAACGGTATTAGGATGTTATTAATAAGGTTCTGAAAAAACGCTGGTGCATTGGTAAGACCAAAAGGCATAACCAGATTCTCAAAATGACCCACCAGAGTGTTAAAAGCAGTTTTCCATTCATCACCTTCCTTCATACGTAACAAATTGTATGCCCCCCGGAGATCAATTTTAGAGAACCACTTGGCCCCCACTAACTGGTTGAACAAGTCAGGAATTAATAGCAGTGGGTAGGAATTGCGTACGGTAATTTTATTAATTTTGCGAAAGTCCAGACATGGACGTAAACCGCCGTCCTTTTTTTTTACAAAAAAAAAATCCAACAGCCACAGGAGACTTAGAAGGTCTAATGTGACCAGCGGCCAAGCTTGTCTGTATGTATTCCTCCAAGGCCTTTCTCTCAGGGATAGTCAGATTAAATAAGCGACTCTTGGGAAGAGTAGCTCCAGGAACAAACTCAATGGTGCAATCATAGTCCCTATGAGGAAGCAAAACTTGTGACTCCTCCTCAGAAAAAACCTTCCAAAAATCCTGAATAGGTACAGGTAATTCCCCTCTTTCCACAGCAGCAATGCGACCATTACAACATTTATCATGACACTTAGGACTCCAAGACTTAATTTCATGGGTAGACCAGTCCAGTACAGGATTGTGCAATTTTAACCAAGGTAACCCGAAAACCACTGGAGAAGGCAAATTATTTAATACTGCCAAATCCATATTCTCTTGGTGAATACCATTAATGGTGAGGGGAAACTCAAAAACCTTGTGAGTAATACATTTCAAGGGAGAGCCATCAACAGCAACCACAGAAATAGGAGATGACAAAAGTTTGGATTCTAATTTAAATTTTTCCAAAAATCCCTTATCAATCACATTGAGTGTAGAACCAAAATCCACAAATACCCGAAATTCAATCAACTCCTCCTGGAATGAGGTGCTTCCAGAAAGAAATACTCCTTTTGAGTTTAAACAAGCTATACGGGCGTAACTGACTTCTTTTTTTTTTTCTTTGTTCAAACGAAGCACTCAGTTCTTAATAAAGTGGTCAGATTTACCGCAATAAAAGCATAATCCCTTAGCAAACCTGCGGTCTTTTTCCTGAGAGTGGGGTGACATCGCCCCAATCTCCATCGGTTCTCCACCTTCCGAGCAGACCCTCTGAAAACTAGGAGCTGCCATAGCAGTAGATTTCTCTTCATTAATCCTAGCACGCAGTCTCCTGTCCACACGTATAGCTAATTGCATTGCCTCCTGCAAGGTTCCAGGTTTTGGGATGGCAATCAGCAGATCCTTAACCCTTTCATCTAGACCAGCAAGAAACAGACATTTTAATGCTGAGTCATTCCATTCCACTTCGGCCGACCATCTTCTGAAGTATGTACAATAATTTCCACATCACCTGATCCCTGCTTCAAACGTCTTAATTCCGTTTCAGCAGATGAGACTCGATCAGGATCATCATACAACAACCCCATAGCAGAAAAAAAAATCTTCCACAGATCTAAAACACGGATCATTAGGTTGTAGAGAAAAGGCCCATCCCTGTGGTTCTTTGCGCAAAAGTGACATTATAAACCCAATGCGCTGTGATTCATTCCCCGAGGATCTGGGTCTTAAACGAAAATATAATAAACAAGCGTTTTTAAAGGAAAAAAAATCTTGCTGTTTACCATAAAAAAAATCTGGCAGTCCTACCTTCAGTTCGACAAAATGCGCTCCAGGACAGCTACTCACGTGTTGGTGGAGCTCGGCCACCTCCAAAGACTGTCCCTGCAGGCGTTGAGCCAACTCCTGAACCGACACCATGCTGATATCTGGATTACTTTCCTTAGAGTATTTTATATTTGTTTTGGGCTGGACTTACTGTTATGAACTGCTACAAGCACTAAGGAAAGATAGGAAAACTGTCCCTACAATAGGACTAAGCTGATTCCCTACGATGCAGCGGGGGACCTGTTCCTTGTGAACAGACCCACCTAAGTCCTCGGCTACTCTGAACGCAGACCTATAGATATAAGGGAGGGGTCCCTACAAGAACTAAGGACTGGGATATAGTTGGACACCTCCTAGCAGAAATTGTAGCAGAGCAAAGACAAACAAACAAAAAGTACTAGTGGTCCAAAGACCAAGCAAACTACAGAGTTAGATACAAGGCACCTGGCTAGCTTAAGAGTAAATGTAACACTGAAGTCCAGCAAGGCCAGAAGGGCAGAGCTGGATTATATAGGCAGAAAGTCATGTGACCAACAAAATAGAAAAAGAACTAACAGGAGGGTTCTAACACCGGGCCTTCTCCTCCATGTTCTTGGCCTCTAATCTCTCCCAGCACACCCCCCGGAGGTGCAGCTCTTTTTCCAGCTGCTCCAGCTCCCTCTTGCAGTGCTCCACCCGGCGCGCAGCCTCGGCTCTGGTTTCCCGGGGAAACCCCATGAGGTCCCCCCCAGGGTTGTCCCACAGGAACTGGTCCTCTTCTCTCCCGGAGATGGCTACGGGCTCCGGAGCGGGTAACAGTGGGAGGCTACGGTCTTCCACCTCCGCGGACCAGTCCCAAGGCAGACGCCCGTACACCCACTCAAGTGTCGGAGGCGGTGGTTCCTGCAAAGGGCCTAGGAGCGGGCCAGCGTCACTGGTGCCCGGGGGTGACCATTCCGGGCTCCGTGGTACGTTTAGGGCGTGCACGCCCGGCGACGGGCAATATTCAAGGACGGCTAGGAACTGATCATCATTTTCTATGCCCAGGGACGGAGGGCTCTGCAGGGGGACCAGGAGTGGGCCTGTGTCAGTGGCGCCCGGTGTAGAAGGCTCTGGGACCAGGAGCGGAGCGGGCGCATGCGCGCCCGGGTACGGAGGTTCCGGCAGGGGACCCAGGAGCAGATCACAACTTTCAGCACTCGGGACAGGGAGCTCTACCAGGGGGCCCAGGAGCAGGTCAGCACTTTCAGCGCCCGGGACAGGGAGTCTTCTCTTACCTGCTTCCGCGGCCTCTTCTGTGCTGCACGCTGCTTCCTGGTTCTGGTCAGGCTCCGCCGGGGCTTGGGCGCCGCTGGTCACTTGCAGTGCTGACTGCTGCTGGGTCGCCAACTTCTCCATCAGCTCTGCCTTCCAGGCAGCAATCGCAGCTCGCTGGGCCTCTTCCATCCTCCTGTCCAGTCCTTGCATTTCATCCCGGATGAAGCTGGTGTCCTCCAGAGACAACTTGGCTAGCATCCCCTCCACGGTGAGGGGTTCTGCCGTGGGCTGCAGACCACAAGCTGGAGCTTCAGGCTGACCTCCTTCCATCTTGCCTGCCGGGTGTGGTCTGTCTAGACTGCTTGAGACCACACCCTGTCTCCCAGTTTTCTTCTTTTTTCCTCTCCCCTTTCTGGGGCGGTCCCATGGCTGCTTGCTGTCGGCCACACCTGGGGGCAGCTCCCCCACCTTGATAGACACATTTACAAACATGGTCACTGCTGCTTAGGGCGTGCTCCGTTTTTGGCGCCGTTCTGGGACCTGGCCAACGATGGGAGGTTCTATGTTGTCCTTGATAACGCACATAATGGCGCCCGTTCTTCTGGGGCGGGTGCCACATTCAGTATACAATACAGTCTCTAGGCGCACAATACCCGGCGATAACGGGTGGGTTCATATCCTGCTCGTGACGCCAAAGATGATGCGCCCCCTGGGCCGTAGAGTACTCGGTGCCGGGCCGGTCGTTGCTAGGGGAGATATCACAGTGGCGGTGACCCGGTCCGTGACCCAGGGCGGTCAATCAAAAGGGGAATATTTACAGGGGATTTATAGTTTTTAGGAAATGTTCTTGACGCCACCTGTGGTATGCGGCTATATGGAGCCGCCGCTGCGGAGCAGGTCCTCTGGAGCAGGTGTAAATGGTTTAGCTGGTTAGCTTAGCTCCAGGGCTGTGCTGAGTTGTTATAGATGTTGTATATGATACTGGGTAGTGTAGTGCAGGGGGTGATGGCGCAGCAGTAATTCACAGAGACAGTGGGGTGCAGTCTTCAGAGTTTACTCACAGTTGTTCAGTTCCTCAGGTTGCACTGTACAGATTACAGCCTCCCACGTCGCGCTGCGTTCACCAGGCAGGGGTTCAGCAATCCCTCAGGTAATTCAAGAGTGCCTGACAGGACCCCGTTCTATGTGCCTTTCTCAGTCGTCTTACTGCGCTGGCTCTCACCCTCCGGCCCTGCGCCTCACAATCAGTGTCCCAATCCGGTAGCCTCGGGTCTTGTCGGGAGACCTGCAGTCACCTGGACCCTCTGTGGCCACCTTTTCGGCGATGTAATTGTGGCTGTGGCAACTGCACCCTAAAAGTACAGAAGCCTCCGGTTTCTAGCTGAGCCTTGTAGTTCTCCACTAGTTTAGGGGCCGGTCCCCTCTGCACCTTGATCCTTCCACATTCCTGCAGATTCGGGCGTATGGGTGGCCTCCAGCACTGCCCGTACCCCTAGGATCCCCTCGTTCCTCCTTGAGCCTTCTCTCCTGCTCCTCTCTCCTTCACAGTCTTGGGCCTCTCTGCTAGGCCCTCCTCCTGAGCAGAGCTCCTGCTCCCTTCAACTCCACTGACTGACTGGCTTATCTTTCCAAGATGGCTCCCCTTTTTATCCAGCTCCTTCACAAGTGTTCTCCTGAATTGCTTCCTCCACCCACACCCACTACATGGTTCCCCCTCACTTGGTTCCCCTCCACTCCAGCCAGGGACCAGGGACTGTGCTCTCCCTTAGGAGCAATCTCGCCCTGCCCTACTGAAGTGGATGTCTTGGATGCAGGTGTTAGGATCCCGGGCAGCACTCCATCCTTACCTGAGAGTCGGATACCACACCTCTAGGTGAGATGCAGTACGTCTGTGGCGACTGAACCCTCAGGGGCGCCACATATGGGTGCCAACCTCCTTGATTTGCAAGGAGCAATTACAACTATTTGAAACTCATTGGGAGGAATTTATTATCCTATGATCTTTAGCCATTTTTGTAGAGATTTCTGGGCAAGTTACATTTGTGCAAGCGGCAGGTTATATTAAGGCCCACCAGTCAGATTTACAATAATTGTTCACAGAAATTATAATGGCCATCTATATCAATTCAGAGCTGAAAAGGTTTTAAATCTGGCTTAGAGACTTTGGCCAATGTACAGCAGCTTTCTTTAGGCCTTTGTATGGAGGACAGTATGGTATTGTTATTTGAGCATTATTTCGGTAATGTAGAGCTTTATCAGATACTTATTAGTGATGAGCGAACATGCTCGCCACTGCTCGGTACTCGCCCGAGCATCACTGTGCTCGACGAGCTTGGTGCCTGGCGAGTATTTCCGGGTTGCCCTGGCGGGAACTCAGGTCCCCTCCCTGCATGTTTGGCGCTCTTTAGAGAGCCAATGAACATTCAAGGATTGCCAGCCATGCACTGTAATGCAGTAGCCATGTTGGTTGTGGGCATTACAGTGATTGGCTGGCCACACAGCATCATCAGGTGTATATAAGACCGGGCGCAGCTATGCTCGTCACAGTCTACTCCGGAAACAGGCAGTGTAGGGAGAGCTACTGCTGCGTCAGGGAGAGATTTGCTTGTTTATAGTTAGTAAAGGTATTCCACAACATATATCGATATCCATCTGAACTAACAGTCCTTCTGAGGACTAATCCAGCTGCATATAATCAGTGCTAGGCAGACAGGCAGTGTACGATATGTGGCAGACAGCAGTGTATGATACAGTACCAGAGGGTCCATTGAACGTCCTGTCTGCTGCTGCTGGTGTAATAATTACAGATATTTCTCGACATAGCCCCAGATATCAGTGACCAGGGCACTTTTTTATCTTAATCCTGTTTATTTGCTTAAAAAGCAATCCAGAGTGCATAATTTTTCTGCTCCATTTGCTTGTTCTCACTGCAGAATAAAGCCAGATCTGTTCCATATTTCAGCTATAAAAATCCAGAAATTTGAACTGAACGTGGAAAATATTGGCCTCCTTTTCCATTCTGTTGCAGTGTGTCAGTGAAGCTATTCACACTAGGTCTCCATGTAGAATAATATTAGTAAATTACAGGCCTACAATTTAAAACCGTGGTTCTCTGTCAGATATATCACCTAAAAGACTGTTCAAAAATCACACATTTCTTCCATTTTCATTCCGTTGCAGTGTGTCAGTGAAGCTATTCACACTACATCTCCGTGTAGAATAATATTAGTAAATTACAGGCCTGCTATTTAAAACCGTGGTTCTCTGTCAGACATATAACCTAGAAGACTGTTCAAAAATCACACATTTCTTCCATTTTCATTCCGTTGCAGTGTCGGTGAAGCTATTCACACTAGGTCTCTGTGTAGAATAATATTAGTAAATTACAGGCCTGCTATTTAAAACTGTGGTTCTCTGTCAGACATATCACATATAACTGCTTTCCAAAATCAGCCATTTTTCGTGAACGTAGAAAATATTGTCCTCCATTTAAAATGGGCAAGGTTCGTGGCAAGGGACGGGGAAGTGGACATGATGGTGATGGTGCATGCAGAGGCCGAGGACGTAGCAATGGGCAAGGTGAAATTGTGCCACAACAAACACCCACATCTTGTCGCTCGACCTCCCTGTCCCAATTACTAGGGGACCGCAGAGCATTGGTTGGATAGCAGATAAAGCTTCCAGTCACTTGGCCAACACCACCTCCACCCTGTCTTCCACTCGGTCAAGTGTCAGTAGCCGTGAGTCTGGACCGCATGTTCCTCATCCTGATCCTCCCACTATGCCGAGTGCCCGGAGACAACTGATCCCACACTTGGACACTCAGAAGAGCTATTCACTTTTTCATTTGTAGATTCGGGCCTCTCGCCTGGCCAGCTTCAAGCGAGTCAAGAGGAGAACACGTGAAGCAATGCCCAAATATTGGAGCAGCCAAGGTCATATGAAGGCGATGGTGGTAAAGTGCAATTACTGTCACAAGAGGTGGATGATGATGATATGACACAATTGCCAGAAAGTTAGGGGGAGGACAAGGGTGCGGAAGTGGAAGACGAGGTGGTGGATGATATAGTAACTGATCCAACCTGGCAGGGGGACATACAGAGCGAGGACAGCAGCACACAGGGGAAGGGAGGCGTAGCACCACAACAGGCAGAAAGAAGCCATGTGGTGGCCGCAGACACAAGGCGGGAAAGCGTTCCTCGTAACGCCAGCACAACAGAAGTTGCCAGTACAACTGTTAGGTCTTCCCAAGTCTGGTTGTTTTTAAAGACTCTGCAGATAACCCCAAAAAGGCCAGTTCTCCCCCTGCCAGGCCAGCATCAGCAGGGTTGCAAAATTAGCAGCCTGACCACCACCAGCATGATCAGGCACATGGCAACAAAACACCCTACTAAGTGGGCCGAACCCCACGATCCAGCAACAGTGTCTACGGGTGACACCACTGCTTCTTCCGCTGTTGTGCGTGCACGCCAATCCCCTGTCCATGGCGCACGCCAAGATGCCTCCCGCCCTGCACCTGTCATTGCACACTCTCAAGTAGCACCATCAGCAAGCACGTCCACGTCCTTGACCCAGCGCAGCGTTCAGTTGTCCCTACCCCAGTCCTTGGAACGCAAGCGCAAATACACAGCCAACGCCCCACAGGCCACACTACTAAATTCACACATTTCGTGAAAGCTTGCGCTCGAAATGTTGCCTTTTAGGCTCATGGAGACGGAAGCTTTCCGCAACCTGATGGTGGTTGCCGTCCCTCGGTCCTTGGTCCCACTATTTCTCCTGGTGTGCCGTTGCCGCATTACACGAGCACATGTCCCACAATATTAGACGTGCCCTCAACAATGCAGTTACTGGGAAAGTCCACTTAACCACGGACATGTGGACAAGTGCTTGTGGGCAGGGATAGTACATCTCACTTATGGCACACTGGATAATATAGTGGAAGCCGGGACCCAGTCAGACCTTGGAATGGAACACGTCCTCCCGATGCCGAGGATTGCGGGCCCTTGGTCAATCAGAGTTGCCCCCACATTCTACTGCTCCTGCACCTCCTCCTCTTCAGCATCCATCTCTGAAATAACCACATCAGCCACAAGCTGGAAGCACTGCAGAACTGCCTCAGCCAAGCGGCAACAGGCTGTGCTGAAGCTATTATGCTTAGATGACAAACCACACAATGCTGAAGAGTTGTTCGCAGCTCTGAAAGAGCAGGCAGATCTGTGGCTGACACCGCTGACCCTACAGCCATGCCTGGCCCATGTGCTTAACCTCGTGGTTCAGCGGTTTCTCAAATCCTACCCGGATCTGCCGGATCAGCTTGTCAAAGTACGCCGCCTGTGTGCCCATTATAGAAAGTCAGCTACAGCTTCCGCCACCCTTGCCGTGCTTCAGCAGCGTTTGCAGCTTCTAGCTCACTGACTGATCTGTGATGTCCCTACGCGTTGGAACTCTACATTGCAGATGTTGGGAAGGATCTGCAATTGCTGTGGAAGAGAGCAATTGTTGACTACCAGCATTAACCAGGCTGTCGGTATTCAGTTCAGACTCCACACATAAGACCTCAGGAGTGGACATGGATGTCAGACATCTTTACTATCCTCCAAAACTTTGAGGACTCCACCAAGATGGTGAGCGGCGATGACACCATAATTAGCGTCATCATCCCACTTCTCTGTCTTCTGAAACGCTCTCTGCTCACAATTAAAGAGGATGTATTGCATGCGGAGCACGATGAGATGGAGCAAGGAACCATACAGGGTGATTACACACAGCACAGCCTCATCTCATCCCAACGTGGATTGGGTGACAATGAGGAAGAGGAGGAGGAGGAAGGACAGGAGCCAGTTTCCTGCGCTATAAACGGTACTACCTGCACAACTGTCATACCGTCTGTTCAGCGTGGATGGCCTGAGGACAGGGAGGATGAGGAGGAGAGCATGGTCAGTCGTTTGCAGTCTGGCACACATGGCTGAGTTTAGGTTATGCTGCCTTTCCTGTGACCCTCACGGTGTCCAAATTTTGGGTGACAGTCATTATTGGTTGGTGACACTTCTAGACCCATGCTACAAGGAGAACTGTTTGTCTCTTATTCCTGTGCAAGAAAGGCCTAACAAAATGGGGCAGTATGAGAAGGCCCTTGTTGCAGAGTTATTTAAAAATTTTCCATCTGAAAACACTGGCGGCAGAGGTCATAGTTCGTTGGACAACCAAGGAGTACAGGCGAGAGAGACATAAATGCAATCCAGCAGAGGCAGGGGAACACTGTCAAATTTCTGGGACAGTTTTCTCAGACCCTCCCATCACACAAGCCCTGATGTGTGGGGTACTCTCACAAGGAGGGGCAAATTTCAGAAGACGGTGAGGGAGTACCTTGCTGACCTTACCAACGTCCTCCATGATTACTCCATGATTACTCTGTGCCTTTTAATTATTGGGTATCCAAGCTGGACACGTGGCATGAACTGGCTCTGTGCGCCTTGGAAGTCCTGGCCTGCCCTGCTGCTAGCGATTTTGAAGGGGTGGGTTTTTAGTGCTGCCGGTGGAATTATAACTGATAGGCTCATCCGCCTGTCAACTGAAAATGCTGACAGGCTGACTCTTATAAAAATGAACAAGGGCTGGATTGGGCCAGACTTCTCAACACCACCAAATGATAGCAGCGTAACATAAACTCAAATACAGTGTCTTTTTTTTGAGAGGTCTAACTCTATTTCCATGCACCTCTGTCTTCACACCCAGACATGGGTATACGCTTCCTGATTTTGTCTATTTGCTCTTGTCCTCCTCCTTCTCTGCATCCTCATCCTCCACTACCATATCACCACCATATGTACCATATCAACATAACTGCATCTCTTGCAAGGGGCATTGGAGTTCCTCCAATTTTTTCGCAGTCATTGCATTCACTACATAGGCAAATAACAGTATGGGAGACCCACTTCCTAATAATGGGAACATTGTTTTCAGGAGGCCCTCCGACCTCTACGTCTTTTGCAAGGGGCATTGGAGTTCCTCCAAATTTTTGGCAGCCATTGCATTCACTGCATACCCTTTAACTGTATAGCAGACCCTCTCCTTTCTAATGGGAACATGTCATTACTGTGGCCCAGCTCTATGTGTCTTTAAATTGTTAATGGCGTTTTTCCCAAATTTTGGCAGCCCTTACAGTCACAGCATGGGCATTACCACTACAGGAGACTTGCTCCTTTATAACGGGAACTTTTTTTTTTTTTTACTGAGACCTTCCTCTATGTCTCTTCAAAGGGGTATTGGGTTGCGTCCAAATTTTTGGCAGCCCTTGCAGTCACTGCATACACAATAACAGTATAGGAGACCCGCTCATTAATAATGGGAACAACAAAGCATAGCCGGCTGATGGCTCTGTAACAATAGCGAGAGCCGACTGTTGGCCCTTTAAGAATAGTAAGGGCCGCCTGATGACCCTATAAAAATAGGCTTTGTGACTTTCAGAGTTGCTCCATCATAAATTAAACAGGATGTGTCTGATGATGTGTCACACACCACATGGCCAGATAAGGTTGTAAAATGTTAAAATGACATTTCCCGGTGAATGCATTTGTCTTAAAAAATAACATAAAAATAATAAAAATAAAAAAAACTAAAAACACAGTAGGATCTTTGTTTAGTATAAAAAACAGACTCGCCAATTTAACCTCAATGTAATCACATTGTTCAGCTCCTGCACCTCCTCCTCCAGTTCGGCCTCCATCTCCGAAATAACCACATCAGTCACAAGCTGAAAGCACTGCAGCACTGCCTTGGCCAAGTGGCAACAGGATGTGCTGAAGATAACATGCTTAATGCTTAGGTGACAAACCGCCCACTGCTGCAGAGTTGTTGAAAGCTGTAACACAGCAGCCTGACCTGTGGCTCTCACCGCTGAACATACAGCTAGGCATGGTCATGTGTGACAATGGGTGGAACCTGGTGGTGACGGCGAAATGACAGCCGGAGTAGATGCGGTTTCCCTCTATGCCAGTCCTTTCACCGTGCTAAAGAATATGGCTGTGGTGAAATACAACTCCCACTGAGAAGCATCTTCAAACTGAAAAACATTTGGACCACCAGAGGATTTGATTCTGAGGGCTGTCCTTACTCACCAGCTCAAGAGCCCCTTAGCAGTTGTAAAGTTTGCGACTATCATGAACTCTCCTGATGGAGAAGCCAGGGCCCACCTGAGGATTCTCTGGTGGGCCCGTCCAACCCTGCCGAGAAGCAGCCCTGGCTAAGAAATATGTGTGGGAAGGTTCCCGGACACTCTATGGCTGCATTTTTAATGTGGACTGGCTCCGTACTGGCCCTGAACACATTCACCTGTCCACGTGTTTGTGGCTAGGCGGTCCTTCCCAGTAAGTGCACTGGGGACGGCACGGGTAATGTTGTGAGACCCGTACTTGTGGAAGGCGGAGACGACACTGGGAGAAATAGTGGCAGCTGGGGACCGAGTATGTAGGAAAAGAAAATCCCGGCACTCACGTGTTGATAATCAGTTGATTTATTCCACAACTCACACAAGACGTTTCAGCCTGTCCAAGGCTTTTTTCAATTGTGGTTAAATACATTCAGTCAAGATATTTATAAACAAATCCACGGAAATGACATAATTCTCATTTACATAAAAAAAGAGTAGACCAATAAAAAAATTTATATATAACAGAATTTACAACAACATACAAAAAATTAAGCAATAATAAACTCAGGTTGCACAATGAAAAAAGAAAAAGAACAAGTGAATTCATATATTTAAATAATCCCCGACTACACATAAAACCATATACATCGCAGATTGTAAAATTTATTGCATGCATATACCACATTATATCTTTATTTCTCCATATTCTTTTAGCTAAAAATATGTAACATTTCATAGTTTTTCCAGAAAAAATCCTTAATGTTTTTAAGATTTTTTAATATTTCCCATGGAATCAAATATATCAATGACAAGTAAATTCATATATATAAATAATCTCCAACCAAATATGAGAATATAAATCCTAAAATATGGATTCCATTTCATAAATGTATCAAAAATATTCCCATCTAAATTTCTCAATGTTCTTTTTATTAAACACATTCAACATTATATAATTTTTCTGGAAAAAATTCCTTGATATTTTCAGATTTTTTCAAAAAGATTTTTATTAGAACAATACTGTTTATTACATTTGTATATACAACTGATTCCTCATGAACAGCCTGCAACAAGTGACTAAATCTATCTTTTATTCTCTTGCCCTTTATAATTCTATTAGTAAATACCTTATAAAGAGATCAGTATACTGCCATATTCCCATAGACCTCAATTCACATAGTAGAAAAAATTCATCATATTATTTCTATATCACTTTATATCACATTATAAATTGTAACTACATATAAAGCTACTGCTGAAGGAATAATCACGGACATACGGAAATAGAGAACATCTATGTCCTAAGTGATTCTCACCTCCCCCAGATCGTTATCTGAGATAAGAGTGACTTTTTAAATTTATCCTTTGTTATCCTCTATTCCCTAAATTAGACCTTATTTATTTCGTTAAAGGTGACAGTATAATTAACTGTCCACCCGTGATTCCTAGAAATACATAGGGAAGCTGTCCAGCTTACATCATGTCTTATCTCCGCATTCAATCTTATTTAACCCGACAAAATGTGGCAAGTATAATATGCATCCCATTTGTTCCTATTGAATGTGTTTAATAAAAAGAACATTGAGAAATTTAGATGGGAATATTTTTGATACATTTATGAAATGGAATCCATATTTTAGGATTTATATTCTCATATTTGGTTGGAGATTATTTATATATATGAATTTACTTGTCATTGATATATTTGATTCCATGGGAAATATTAAAAAATCTTAAAAACATTAAGGATTTTTTCTGGAAAAACTATGAAATGTTACATATTTTTAGCTAAAAGAATATGGAGAAATAAAGATATAATGTGGTATATGCATGCAATAAATTTTACAATCTGCGATGTATATGGTTTTATGTGTAGTCGGGGATTATTTAAATATATGAATTCACTTGTTCTTTTTCTTTTTTCATTGTGCAACCTGAGTTTATTATTGCTTAATTTTTTGTATGTTGTTGTAAATTCTGTTATATATAAATTTTTTTATTGGTCTACTCTTTTTTTATGTAAATGAGAATTATGTAATTTCCGTGGATTTGTTTATAAATATCTTGACTGAATGTATTTAACCACAATTGAAAAAAGCCTTGGACAGGCTGAAACGTCTTGTGTGAGTTGTGGAATAAATCAACTGATTATCAACACGTGAGTACCGGGATTTTCTTTTCCTACAGATAGTGTTGAGCATTCCGATACTGAAATATCGGGTATCGGCCGATATTCACTGTATCGGAATTCCGATACTTAATTCCGATACTTTTATAATATCGAATACCGGAATCGGAAGTTCCCATAATGCCTGCGCTCTGCAGTGTCTGTGAAGGATGACAAGCTGGATGGCAGCGCTCAGCTGCGATCCAGCTTGTCATCAGAATGCCATCCCAGCGTGGGAGAATTCTCCTGATTGTTTAAAAGCCGGCGGGCGGTAAAAAGCCGCCGGCTTTTAAACAATCACACAGCCCCATACTGCTTCCCCGCAGCCTCCCACCCCGATCCTCCGCTCCCCTCGCCACCTCCAATCCCAATCGTAAATTAGGATCGGGCGGGGAGCGCAGCACCAAGGAGCGAAGGACCCGGGCGGGGAAGCCGGCAGTGAAAAGACTTCACCGCCGGCTTTCCCGTTCTGTGCTGCGCTTTCCCGCCGGTTATTTCAAATGAACAGCTGAGGTATCAGGTGATGCCGATCAGCTGTTCATTTGAAGTAGCCGCGGTGCCCTCAGAGGGTTCATGTGAGTTCATGCTTGACTGCATGAACTCACATGAACTTTCCCACGGCCGCACAGGTCAGCCTCACCTCCCAGACCCGTCATGATTAGTGTGTGCGGGGTGTGTGTGTGCGGGGTGTGTGTGTGTGCGGGGTGTGTGTGCGGGGTGTGTGTGTGCGGGGTGTGTGTGCGGGGTGTCTGTGCGTGCAGGCAGACATAGGCCGATGTGACACTACTACTCCCATCGGCCTATGTCTGTCCCCCGTCCACTCGTGCCAGCAGGATCAGCTCGATGGGAGCAGTAGTTCCCATCAGCCTGATCCTGCTATATAAATTGCCCTACTGTGTCCCCAATAAATGTTAGATACATGTCATTGGTGGCCAGTGGTTACCTAAAAGAAATTAGTTTATACATTACCTGTCCCCGCCGATCGTCACCTAAAATAAAGTAAAAAATAAAAAACTACACCTATACTCACCTAGACACCTAATTCCCCGAAGCCATCGATCTCCTGTAATAAAATATAAAATAATAAACCACAACCTTATCCTTACCCCTCCGTAGCAGTCCACGAGTGTCCCACGAAGATCTCCAGTTCAGAGCAGCCACATAGAATGTGACCGCTCTGAACCGCTGCCGCCGCTAGAATGACGGGGCCGTAAGGGTTCACCAGAGTTAAGGCAGCGCTGCTCCGGTTAGCTGCTTTACGGCACTGCTGTATCGTGAGAAATTCCCACGGTACAGCACTGCCGTAAAGGAGGTCTCCGGAGCTGCGCTGCCTGAATGCACTCCGGTAACCTCAGTCAGTGGCTCCCGCTGCCGGGAGCGGACGTGTTCCCGGCAGCGTGAGCTTACAGCAGCCATGCACAGCTGTCACCATCTCCAGATGTGACAGCTGTGCATGGGAGATCAGCGCAGGAACGTGGACAGGTAACTATTTTTTTTTAGTAAACTAAGAATTAAATAAAATGGTGTTTTATTTCAAATAAATTATTTTTTTCTGGGTGTAGTGTGTTTTTTCTTTTTAACACTTTGTAGGTTAGTAATGGGGGTGTCTTATAGACACCCATCATTACTAACCTGGGCTTCATGGCAGCTGGCGCTGACATGAACCCCACCACTATTACCCCCTGCCACCGCACCAGGGCAGCGTGGAAGAGCGAGGCTAAGTGCCAGAATTGGCGCATCCTATGGATGCGCCATTTCTGGGGCGGCTGACGGCTGGTGTTTCTAGCCTGGGAGGGGGCCAATATTCATGGCACCCTTCCTGAGCTATTAATATCAGCCCCCAGCTGTCTGCCTAGCCTTTGCTAGCTATTAAAATAGGGGGGACCCCACGTCATTTTTTTTGGGGGGGTCCCCCATTTTAATAGCTAGTAAAGGCTAGGTATTCAGCTGGGGGCTGATATTAGTAGCCTGGGAAGCTCCGTGGGTTTTACCCCCTTCCCAGGCTTCAAACATCTGCCCCAGCCGTCTGCTTAACCTCCGCTAGAGACTAAAATTATGGGGGATCCCACGCCATTTTTTTTTAAAATAAATCCTTTATTTTAACACTAAATGACATTTGAGGACTTAATAAAGATGCAGTCCCTAAATTATTATTTATTTTTTAATAAATTTTTCCCAAAACTTTTGACGTGGGCTTCGCCATATTTTTGTATGCCAGCCAGGTACAGCATCCAGCTTCTATGAACGCGCCATTTTCCGGGGCGGCCGCGGACTGCAATTTTCAGCGGGGGGCAGAAAGCTTGGGCCTCCCTGCGCTGCAGATTCCATCCCCCAGCTGCCTAGTTGTACCTGGCTGGACACAAAAATAGGGAGAAGCCCCACGTTTTTTTTTTTTTAATTATTTCATGAAATTCATGGAATAATTAAGAAAAAAAGGGCTTCCCTATATTGTTGTGTCTGGCCAGGTACAAATAGGCAGCTGGTGGTTGGGGGCAGCCCGTTCCTGCCTGCTGTACCTGGCTGGACACAAATATAGTGTGAAGCCCCACGTCAATTTTTTTTTAATTATTTCAGGAAATTCATGAAATAATTAAAAAAAAATTATGTGGGGCTTCGCCCTATATTTGTGTCCAGTCAGGTACAGCAGGCAGGAACGGGCTGCCCCCAACCACCAGCTGCCTATTTGTACCTGGCCGGACACAACAATATAGGGAAGCCCTTTTTTTCTTAATTATTCCATGAATTTCATGAAATAATTAAAAAAAAATTGACGTGGGGCTTCGCACTATATTTGTGTCCAGCCAGGTACAGCAGGCAGGAACGGGCTGCCCCCAACCACCAGCTGCCTATTTGTACCTGGTTGGACACAACAATATAGGGAAGCCCTTTTTTTCTTAATTATTTCATGAATTTCATGAAATAATTAAAAAAAAAAAATACGTGAAGCTTCTCCCTATTTTTGTGTCCAGCCAGGTACAACTAGGCAGCTGGGGGATGGAATCTGCAGCGCAGGGAGGCCCAAGCTTTCTCCCCCCCCCCCCCCGCTGAAAATTGCAGTCCGCAGCCACCCCGGAAAATGGCGCGTTCATAGAAGCTGGATGCTGTACCTGGCTGGCATACAAAAATATGGCGAAGCCCACGTCAAAAGTTTTGGGAAAAATTAATTAAAAAATAAATAATAATTTAGGGACTGCATCTTTATTAACTCCTCAAATGTCATTTAGTGTTAAAATAAAGGATTTATTTTAAAAAAAATTGACGTGGGGCTTCGCCCTATATTTGTGTCCAGCCAGGTACAGCAGGCAGGAATGGGCTGCCCCCAACCACCAGCTGCCTATTTGTACCTGGTTGGACACAACAATATAGGGAAGCCCTTTTTTTCTTAATTATTCCATGAATTTCATGAAATAATTAAAAAAAAATTGACGTGGGGCTTCGCACTATATTTGTGTCCAGCCAGGTACAGCAGGCAGGAATGGGCTGCCCCCAACCACCAGCTGCCTATTTGTACCTGGTTGGACACAACAATATAGGGAAGCCCTTTTTTTCTTAATTATTCCATGAATTTCATGAAATAATTAAAAAAAAAAATGCTTGGGGCTTCGCCCTATTTTTGTGTCCAGCCAGATACAACTATGCAGCTGGGGGCTGGAATCCGCAGCGCAGGGAGACCCAAGCTTTCTGGGCCACCCCCGCTGCAAATTGCAGTCCGCAGCCGCCCCAGAAAATGGCGCGTTCATTGAAGCGCCATCTTCTGGCGCTGTACCCAACTCATCCAGGGCCCTGGTGCGGTGGCTCACTGGGTAATAAAGGGGTTAAGGCCAGCTTGGTATTATCAGCTGGCCCTAAGCCCAAAATTCATGGGGTCACGCCAATATTAGACATGACCACCATGAATTTCTAGTAAAGTATTTAAAAAAACACAACACCCAGAAAAAAGTCCTTTAATTGAAATAAACACACAATTCTTTATTGTTCTAAATTAAACCATACTTACCATCACGCCCATTCCAGCTGAAGCCAACGATCTCCTGCAATAAAAGTAAAATAATAAAGCAACCTCATCCTTACCTTTCCATGGCTCCCACGACAGCTTCAGCTCTGCTACATCGAGATGACAGGCTGGACCGCAGCAGAACGCTGCCATCCATCCTGTCATCCCGCAGACACTGAGAAGCACAGGCATGCTTGTGCTCCTCAATGTCTGGCTGTGACGGCATAAAGATGAGCCGAGGTCATGTCCAATGAACTCAGCTCACCTCATGTACGTCACTGACAGCGTGGGAAAATTCTCCTGCACTCAGCACTTCAGCGTGAGAATTTTCCCACACTGTCAGTGACGTGCATGAGGTGAGCTGAGTTCATTGGACATGACCTCACCTCATGTATGTCACTGACAGCGTGGGAGAATTCTCACGCTGAAGCGCTGAGTGCAGGAGAACTTTCCCACGCTGTCAGTGACGTGCATGAGGTGAGCTGAGTTCATTGGACATGAACTCGGCTCATCTGGATGACGTCACAGAGAGACACTGAGGAGCGCAAGCATGCCTGCCTTCTCAGTGTCTGCGGGATGACAGGCTGGATGGCAGCTTTCTGCTGCGGTCCATCCTGTCATCTCGATGTAGCAGAGCTGGAGCTGTCCTGGGAACCATCGAAAGGTAAGGATGAGGTTGCTTTATTATTTTTCTTTTATTGCAGGAGATCGTTGGCTTCAGCTGGAATGGGCGTGATGGTAAGTATGGTTTAATTTAGAACAATAAAGAATTGTGTCTTTATTTCAATTAAAGGACTTTACTCTGGGTGTTTGTGTTTTCTTTTAACTTTGACTATGGGGTTAGTAATGGGGGTGTCTTATAGACGCCTCTCCATTACTAACCTGGGCTTGATGTCAGCTGGCATTATAAGCTGACATCAACCCCAACCCTATTACCCCCTGCCACCGCACCAGGGCAGCGTGGAAGAGCGAGGCTAAGTGCCAGAATTGGCGCATCCTATGGATGCGCCATTTCTGGGGCGGCTGACGGCTGGTGTTTCTAGCCTGGGAGGGGGCCAATATTCATGGCACCCTTCCTGGGCTATTAATATCAGCCCCCAGCTGTCTGCCTAGCCTGTGCTAGCTATTAAATTAGGGGGGACCCCACGTTATTTTTTTGGGGGGGTTCCCCCATTTTAATAGCTAGTAAAGGCTAGGTATTCAGCTGGGGGCTGATATTAGTAGCCTGGGAAGCTCCGTGGGTATTACCCCCTTCCCAGGCTTCAAACATTTGCCCCAGCTGTCTGCTTAACCTCCGCTAGAGCCTAAAATTAAGGGGAACCCCACGCCAATTTTTTTTTAAATAAATCCTTTATTTTAACACTAAATGACAAGTACAGTAATCAACACTGTCACTGTACTTCATATATATGTGACTGACATGTTTCTATCTATCTAATCTATGTGTGATTCTCTATTCTTTCTGTTCTAAATTGTCGGGTACAGATGCTGAATTGCCGGCCGGCTTTCTTAAAGAGACGGTGCATGAAAACACTATTATTTTTTTAAATAAATCCTTTACACTAAATGACAAGTACAGTAAGCAACACTGTCACTGTACTTCATATATATGTGACTGACATGTTTCTATCTATCTAATCTATGTGTGAAGCTCTATTCTTTCTGTTATAAATTGTCGGGTACCGCTGCTGAATTGCCGGCCGGCTTTTTTAAAGAGACGGTGCACGAAAACACTAATATTTTTTTTAATAAATCCTTTACACTAAATGACAAGTACAGTAAGCAACACTGTCACTGTACTTCATATATATGTGACTGACATGTTTCTATCTATCTAATCTATGTGTGATGCTCTATTCTTTCTGTTGTAAATTGTCGGGTACCGGTGTATGCCGCTGATGAATTGCCGGCTTTTCATGTCATTCTACATTATTCTTAGTTGTTTTACTTCATGTAGAATTAACCTACAAGGAAAGAAAGGGTTTATTTTCATTCCGATATTTGTGTCCCATTGACTTGCATTGGTTTCCGGTATCGGAATCGGCGATATCCGATACTTTTTGGGTATCGGCCCGATCCAATCCGATACGATATTTCCTGATATCGGAAGGTATCGCTCAACACTACCTACAGACATTGTTTTCCACGTGCACCACCCTAGCTATACGGAGTGCCGACTATTCCTTTTTTGATACTGGGGACCGAGCATGGACACCCAGCCGCCACCGCCATGAGGTTGTGGACAGCTTCCACCTCCACGAGCCTAAAAGGCCACATTTCAAGTACAAGCAGCTGCCCAGAAATCTGGCAGTTTACTATGGCTGCCTGTGGGTGGGTGGTTGGCTGGCAGCATACTTGCGTTTGCATTCCAAGGAATGGGGTAGGCTTAACTGAACGCTGTGTTCGGACAAGGACGTGGGCGGTGATTGTTGCAAGTCTGCAACGACAGGTGCATGGCGGGAGGCATCTTCGCATGAGCCAAGGATCACTTATGATGGGCACACTTTTAGGCAGTGACCTGGGAGTCAGAAATCCTTCCAGGGGTCTTCCCCATGCTGTTCCCATTTCATTTGAGCACTGTTCCCATCGATTTGGGCAATTTTTAGGGCCTCTGCAGACCGCCAGGGGGAGCCGCCTGAAAAATGCATGAGTTTCCCATAGAGTTACATTGGGCTCTTTACTTGGACCGAGCACTCGAGCATTCCAATTTGCTCGACTTGAACAACGAGTACCCGAGCATTTTGGTGCACGCTCATCACTAATACTTATCAAATACCAATAATGGCCACTTAGAGACACCTACTCTAATTGGCCATAAGATTGTAGCATACCAGTATGGAAATTAAACTTTGGGGTACAGCATAAATTCAAGTGAGCAATTTTTTTCATGAGTTAAGCTCAGTGTGAATTTTTGTGAGCTCCTTTGAATGAAGCATGGTGATCAGTTCTTGCCTAGCCGCTAGCCGGTGCCAGTATTGTACTTTCAACTTTGTGGGTTTGCTCATACAATGTTGAGAGGATAGGATGGTGTGATGGAGGAAATACATCCAGTGAAAGTCGATCCTGTGATGGATGTAAATAACTTGTCAATGGAAGAGTTCAAAGGAGGATATCAAGAATCTTTCAAACAAACAGATGATGCACACTGGAGCCTAAACTGAAGCCTAAAACACTGGTGCTCCAACTAGTGTATCGGAACACAATTTGTTGATCCTTAGCACTCATGGGCTATAAAAGCAAATGAACAACTCAAGAGATATTGCTGTCTAAGGTAAACAAAACGGCAAGACTCCAGTGATCAAAGGACTGCAAAAATTGGATAACTGAACAGTGGAAAAACATTGCTTGGTCAGTTGAATCCAGATGAATTGATGAGCCCTTCTTGTTAGATGTCAACAGTTCAAGAGGGTGGAGGTGGGGCAATGTTGTAAGGAATGTTTTCTTTGGAAAACCTGGTTCCTCTGATAATTGTGAATAGTCATTTAGAAAATGGGACTTATCTAAGCCTACTGGCTGACTAAGTTTATGACAAAAGGACACAATTAGCATCGCATTATTATTTGGGCACAATATATTTTCATTATATGTACAATGTGTATTGCTTATGCAACGTGCATTACTCGATGAGTATAAGCAGGTACCTGGATATTTCTTTGCCTTCTGGTCTGCAGTCTGATTCCGAGATCTGGCCTGGGATCTAATTCATTCAAAAGTCTGTTTGATTTTAGGAGTCTCTTCTGTGGTCTTATTTAATTTTAGGTTTTGGTCTAAAGTTTGATGAAGTTTTGAAGTCTGGTTTGGGGTATGATTGGGTTTGGATTGGGTTTGGAGCCTGATCATTTTTGGTTTCTGGTGTCTGAATCCACTTTTGTTCTAAACTAAACTTGAGATCTGAAAATTTGCTTTGAGACATACCGTATCTACTTCTACACTAGGCTTATATGGTCATATACTCAAGATGCTGAGCTGCATATAGGTATTATACTGTGGTCAATCACCCTTTCCAGGAATGCCTGGTTTTGAGTGTTATACTATTGTTATACTATATATTTATATGGATCATTGCCTTCTTTATGACCCTTTAAACCTGTTGTGCTTATACTTGATATCATTGATTTTTACGATGTATGGTGGCTATTTTGAATATACAATTTTGGCAGAGTGTACCTACATCTGATCTATGTCATTATTATTTTCTGAACTCTCAGGCTATTGATCACTCTGTGACTATCGGACATGGTCTTTTCTTATGGTCTTTGTTTTTAATTGTTTTTTGTATGTCAGTGTACATTAATAAACTTTGTAATTTTGATATAATCGAATTGACCCTCGGCATGCATATCCATATTGCATTGTCTCTTTCCTCTTTTTTTTGCCATGTATCATTATATCAATGTGGGACTTAACACCCGTTAAACTACTTATATTTTATGATTGGCATATGGTGCACCTACCTGCATATATTTACTGAAGACATGGGGGCTAGGCATCAGTCAGATCATCTGGGGTTGTGCATTCCAGAGAACTGGTGCAGCATGAGAGAAGTCTTGGAGACGGAGGTGCGAGGTTCAGATTATGGGGGATGTTAGTCTTGGGTCATTTGTAGAACGGAGGGCACGTATAGGGCGATAGACAGAGATGAGAGAGGAAATATAAGATGGTACAGAACTGTGGAGAGCTTTGTGGGTGAGAGTGATGAGTTTATATTGGACCCTGTAGCGAATGGGCAACCAGTGTAGTGACTGGCACAAGATGGAGGCATCGGTGAAGCGACTGGACAGAAATATGACCCTGGCTGCCACATTCAGGACTGGTTTTGGAGAGGAGAAAGTTTGATAAGAGGGAGACCTATCAGAAGAGCGTTGCAGTAGTTTGGACGAGAGTCAATAAGAGTGACAGTAAGAGTTTTAGCAGTTTCAAAGGTGAGAAAAGGTCAGATTCGGGAGATGTTTTTAAGATGCAGGTGACAAGTGAGTGAGTTATCGGATATAGAGAGTAAAGGAAAGGTTAGTGTCGAATATGACCCCAAGGCAGCGGGCGTGCTGCTTGGGAGTTATGATTGAACCCTCCAATGTAATTTCAATGTAGGTAGAGTTAGGTTAGTAGAGGGGAGAAACACAAGAAGTTCAGTTTTGGAGAGATTCAGTTTAAGATAGAGGGGGGACATGATGTTAGAGACAGCAGACAAACAATCCTTGGTATTTTGTATTAGGGTTGGGGTGATGTCAGGGGAAGAAGTGTACAATTGGGTGTCATCAGCATAGAGATGATACTGGAACCCAAATCTGCTGATTGTTTGTCCAATAGGGGCGGTGTATAGAGAGAAGAGGAGGGGGCCTAGGACTGAGCCCTGTGGAATCCCGATAGTAAGGGGACAAGGGGAGGAAGAGGAGCAGGCAAAAGATACAGTGAAGGAGTGGTCAGAGAGGTAGGAGGAGAACCAGGAGAGAACAGTTTCCTTGAGCCCTTTAGGGTGGAGCATAGTGAGGAGGAGCTGGTGATCCACAGTGTCAAATGCTGCAGAGAGATCCAGGAAAATCAGAAGGGAGCAGTGAACTTTGGATTTAGCTGTTAGTAGATCATTAGAGACCTTAGTGAGGGCAGTGTCAGTGGAGTGTGAAGAGCGGAAACCAGATTGTAGAGGGTTGAGTAGAGAGTTATCCTTGAAAGAACGGATTAGGCGGCATTGGACCATCGTTTCAGTAGTTTAGAGGTGTAAGGAAGGTTAGAGACCGGTCTGTAGTTAGCTGTGCAGTTCTGGTCCAGGGATGGCTTTTTAAGTAAAGGGGTCATGATGGCATGTTTAAATGAGGAGGGAAAGATACATAAAGAAAGAGAGAGTGTAGCGTCGGCGTCCCTGCCTCCTGCCAGACAGGGACGCCGTTCCCCTCACCTCTCCGCTCCGTGCCCGGCGGCTTCCTCCCGCTCTGCTGGCAGCGCGCGCTGCTTCCCGGCCTCTGTGCTTAGGAATTGCCCAAGGAGCTCAGAGACAGAATTGTGGCAAGGCACAGATCTGGCCAAGGTTACAAAAGAATTTCTGAATTACTCAAGGTTCCTAAGAGCACAGTGGCCTCCATAATCCTTAAATGGAAGAAGTTTGGGACCACCAGAAGTCTTCCTAGACCTGGCCGTCCAGCCAAACTGAGCAATCGTGGGAGAAGAGCCTTGGTGAGAGAGGTAAAGAAAAACCCCAAGATCACTGTGGCTGAGCTCCAGGGATGCAGTAGGGAGATGGGAGAAAGTTCCACAAAGTCAACAATCACTGCAGCCCTCCACCAGTCGGGTCTATATGGCAGAGTTGCCCGACGGAAGCCTCTCCTCACTGCAAGACATATGAAAGCCCGCATAGAGTTTGCTCAAAAACACATGAGAAATAAGATTCTCTGGTCTGATGAGATGAAGATAGAACTTTTTGGTGATAATTCTAAGCAGTATGTGTGTAGAAAACCAGGCACTGCTCATCACCTGCCCAATACAATCCCAACAGTGAAACATGGTGGCGGCAACATCATGCTATGGGGTTTTTTTCAGCTCCACAGACAGGACGACTGGTTGCAATTGAAGACAACATGAATGTGGCCAAGTACAGAGATATTCTGGATGAAAACCTCTTCCAGAGTGCTCTGGACCTCAGACTTGGCTGAAGGTTCACCTTCCAATACGACAATGACCCTAAGCACACGGCTAAAATAAGAAAGGAGTGGCTTCAGAACAACTCTGTGACCATTCTTGACTGGCCCAGCCAGAGCCCTGACCTGAACCCAATTGAGCATCTCTGGAGAGACCTGAAAATGGCTGTCCACCAACGTTCACCATCCAACCTGACGGAACTGGAGAGGATCTGCAAGGAAGAATGGCAGAGGATCCCCAAATCCAGGTGTGAAAAACTTGTTGCGTTATTCCCAAGAAGATTCATGGCTGTACTAGATCAAAAGGGTTTTTCTACTCAATACTGAGCTAAGGGTCTGAATACTTATGATCATGTGATATTTCAGTTTTTCTTTTTTAATAAATTTGCAAAAATTTCTACATTTCTGTTTTTTTCAGTCAAGATGGGGTGCAGAGTGTACTTTAATGAGAAAAAAATGAACTTTTTAGAATTTACCAAATGGCTGCATTGAAACAAAGAGTGAAAAATTTAAAGGGGTCTGAATAATTTCCGTACCCACTATGTGTGGTAAGTGGGGGTGCCTCGGGTGAGGAGACAATTCTTGACAGAGAAGGAAAGAAGGTTGTGGTCCGAGAGCGGGACAGGGGAGTTAGCAAGGTAGAAGGAGTTAATTTGCTATAGGGACTGTGTTATGGGTCCGGGTGGTGGAACCTCTGTGCCGAGGTGCAAGGAGGGACCCAGAGGGGCGTGACTAAGTATCCACCCGAACCGACCCTGGTCGTACGGCAGCTAACGACACCGTGACCAGGGAGGATCAAGGCTGAGGGACCAGGTACTACTCTGGGGACGACCTTGTAAGAGAGAAGGTGGCTCCCACGGGTCAGATGGCTGGGACTGACCGGTATGGCGGATGGACACGGCAAGCAGGCGGAAGTCTCTAGTAGCTGACAGGTGGTCACAGTTCGAGAAAGCAGGGCAAGTAGCAGTCTTTAGGTTTACCAGGAAGGTGGTCACAGCAAGTGACGGCAGGGTCTCCAGGCAGGCTGGCAGGAAACAGGCAGGTGCTCCCAGGTGAGCGGGCAGACAGACGAGGCGGGTAACTGACAGGTAACTGGTGGGCGCTCCCAGGTGAGTGGGCTGACGGACACAGCAGGTAACAGGCAGGTAACTGGTGGACGCTCCTAGGTGAGCGGTCTGACAGACGAGGCAGGTAACAGGCAGGTAGCTGGTGGACGCTCCCAGGTGAGCGGTCTGACAGACGAGGCAGGTAACAGGCAGGTAACTGGTGGACGCTCCCAGGTGAGCGGTCTGACAGACAGGGCAGGCGGATGCTCCCAGGTAAGCGGACAGATAGCCAAGGCAGGTAACAGGCAGGTAACAGGTGAGTGCTCCAGATGAGCAGGCTGGCAGGCTCGGCAGGTAACGGACAGATAACAGGCTGGCAGGCAGGACGAGAAGTCAGGCTAGCAGCGGGACCCGAGGGCTGAAGCACAGATCAGACACAGTGCAAACAACTTTGCTCGGGCACCTCCATTTAGGAGGAGGTGCCTTATATATGGGAGGTCCTCCGGCAATTGGCCGGGGACTCCTTAGGACGGTGCGCGCGGTCCCTTTAAGAGAGGGGGAGCGTGCATGCGCCCTAAGCACACTGCCGGGGAAGGAGCGCGTGCCGGAAGCAGCGGGGAGAGAAGCGCTGGAGGACGCCGCGCCAGAAGCGGGGAGGTGAGAGGGACGGCGTCTCTGCCTAGCAAGGGGCAGAGACGCCGATGCTACAGTACCCCCCCCTTTAGGCCCCCTCTTTTTTAGGCCAGAAAGAAATTTTTCAAGGAGAAGTGGGGCGTTGATGTTCTCCCTAGGTTCCCAAGTTCTCTCCTCAGGACCAAACCCCTTCCAATCTACCAGAAAAAAGGTCTTTCCTCTTACCCTCTTGGTGGCCAGAATACTCTCTACCTCAAAGACGTCTTCAGTGGAAACCGGAGCAGGGGGAGTACCTGGATTGTTGGAAAAAGAGTTAAAGACAACGGGTTTGAGGAGAGATATGTGGAAGGAGTTGGGAATCCGTAAGGTGGCCGCGAGTTTTAATTTGTAGGCCACTGGATTAATTTGCCTGAGGATTTCGAAAGGGCCGATGATGCGAGGACCTAACTTGTAGGAGGGTATCTTGAGCCGTACATGTTTGGAAGAGAGTCAAACCTTGTCTCCCGGACGGAATTGAGGCGGATCCAGATGTCTCTTATCAGCATATCTCTTCATCCGCTCCGAGGACTGAAGAAGTGCGGACATAGTACTCTCCCAAATGGTAGAAAACTTGCTGACAAGAGACTGCGCGGCAGGGCTGTCCACAGAGGCGGAGACGGGAAACGGAATCCGGGGGTGTTGGTCATAGACAATAAAGAACGAGGACTTGGAAGAGGATTCGCTCTCGTGGTTATTATAAGAGAATTCGGCCCAAGGACGGAGGTCCACCCAATCAGAATGGTGGGCATTAACAAAGTGCCAGAGATAGCTGGAAAGGATCTGATTGATCCGCTCCACTTGACCATTGGACTGAGGGTTGTAAGCGGAGGAGAAGTCCAGGGTGAGGTCCAGCAGTTTACATGTGGCTCTCCAGAACCGTGAGGTGAACTGAACCCCTCGATCCGACACGATGTGGAGGGGTAGGCCATGGAGACGGAAGATATGGCGGATAAAGTCCTTAGCCAGCTCAGGTGCATACGGAAGACCAGGCAGGGGAATGAAGTGGGCCATTTTAGAAAAGCGGTCCACGACCACCCAAATGACAGTACACCCGGCAGAGACAGGAAGATCGGTAATGAAGTCCATAGCGATGTGTTGCCACGGGGCAACAGGTATGGGAAGCGGCAGGAGATGACCAGCTGGTAAGTGTCTGGGAACTTTGTTGCGGCCACAAGATGAACAGGCAGAGACGAAGTCTACCACATCCTTACGCAGGGTAGACCACCAGTAATGCCGGAAAATGAGTAGGAAGGTCTTCTTTTGGCCGGCATGGCCAGCTAGTTTAGAAGAATGACCCCAGCGAAGAACCTTCTGACGGTCAGGAGGCGCCACGAATGTCTTGCCGGGTGGAAGATGAGTCAAATTCAAGGGGGCCACATTCATCACCTTGGAGGGGTCGATAATGTGCATAGGCTTCACCTCTTGGTCGGAGGATAGGAAGGATCGGGACAAGGCATCAGCTTTGACATTCTTGTCCGCCAGGCGGAAATGAAGGATGAAATCGAAGCGGGCAAAAAACAAAGACCACTGGGCCTAACGTGGATTAAGTATCTGGGCATTTTGGAGATATGCCAGGTTTTTGTAATCCGTGTAGATGATCACCGGGTATAGAGCCCCTTCAAGCAGGTAACGCCACTCCTCCAGCGCCAATTTAACGGCTAACAGTTCTCGGTCTCCTATGGAGTAATTGCGCTCAGAGGAGGAGAAGATCTTGGAGAAAAAGCTGCAGGTTACCATTCTCCCGGATGAAGACTTTTGGGTGAGCACCGCTCCGGCTCCAGAGGAGGAAGCATCAACCTCCAGGTAGAACTGTTTGTTGCAGTCCGGACGGTGCAGCGCAGGGGCAGAGGAAAAGGCTTGCTTCAGGGAAAGGAAGGCCTCCTCAGCTTCGGGTGGCCATACCTTGGGATTTGCTCCCTTACCGGTGAGCGCAGATATGGGAGCAGTCCGAGACGAGAAGTGAGGAATGAAGAGACGATAGTAATTAGCGAAGCCCAGGAATCGCTGTATCGCCTTCAAGCCCTCCGGACGGGGCCACTTTAGGACAGCAGAGAGCTTCTCGGGATCCATTCGCAAGCCTGTCTGGGAGATAACATAGCCCAGGAATGGAAGAGAGGTCTGCTCAAAAAGGCACTTCTCCTATTTAGCATAGAGATGGTTCTGCCTGAGCCTAAGCAGGACCTGACGAACATCCCTCCGGTGTGTGGGAAGATCCGGAGAGAAGACCAAGATGTCGTCCAGGTATACCACCACGCAGGAGTAAAGAAGGTCACGGAAAATGTTGATGACCAGTTCATGGAAGATGGCGGGAGCATTGCAGAGACCGAAGGGCATCACACGGTACTCATAGTGTCCGTCCCGGGTATTAAATGCCGTTTTCCACTCGTCTCCTTGACGGATATGGACCAGGTTATATGCTCCATGTAGATCCAGCTTGGAAAAGATTCTGGCACCTTTAAGGCAATCAAATAACTCAGAGATGAGCGGAAGGGGGTATTTATTTTTAACCGTGATCTGATTGAGTCCTCTATAGTCAATACAGGGGCGTAGCGAGCCATCTTTTTTTTTGACAAAGAAGAATCCGGCTCCAGCCGGGGAAGTAGACTTCCGGATGAATCCCCTGGCCAGATTCTCCTCTATGTACTCAGACATGGCCCGGGTTTCAGCCGCAGACAACGGATAAATACACCCACGGGGTGGAGTGGCGCCAGGTACCAGATCGATCGGGCAATCATATGGCCTATGAGGTGGCAATGTTTCTGCTTCCTTTTTACCGAAGACGTCCGCATAGGGCCAGTAAGGAGCCAGAAGACTGGGTAAATTAGCTGGGGTAGGTGGAGGACGAACCGGACGAACCGGAACCAGGCAGGTCTTATGGCAGACCGGCCCCCACCGGAGTACTTCCCCGGAATGCCAGTTCAACACGGGTTCATGTGTCTGGAGCCAAGGTAGACCTAGCAATAGGGAGTGGGAGAGTCCGGGCAACACATGGAAGGAGATTACCTCAGAGTGCAGCATTCCCACCTGCAGGGTTATGGCTTCCGTGACGAGCAGGATGGTCACCGGAAGGAGTCTTCCATCCACGGAGGTGACTGACAAAGGTTCAGCCAGAGACTTGGTGGGAATACGGTATTTCTCAACCAGGGATTGGGGGATGAGGTTTCCAGCGGATCCAGAATCCAGGTGGGCGAGTTCAAAGTTACGGTTCTCTCCCCAGGAGATAGATACAGACAAAGTCAGGGTTTGAGAGGACTTATTTTTGTCTAGGTTGACCTCTCCGAGCGGTCCTAGACACTGGAGTTTCCCAGCCTCTCCGGGCAGGAACGGATCAGGTGCTCCTTACTGCCACAATAGAAACAGCTCCCCTCGGCTCGGCATGACTCTTGGCGAGATTTGACCATCTTGGTCTGGTCGATCTGCATGGGCTCGGGTGAGTGTGCCCGGGGAGTGACAGAAGAGGAGACAGGTCTCTGGAAAGTAGGAGCTAGGCGGGGAAACCTTCTCTCACGTGTGGCCTCTTTGGTGCGTTCTTGAAACCGGATGTCAATCCGGGTAGCCAGCGACACCAGGTCATCCAGGGTGGTAGGAATGTCCCGACCGGCGAGCTCATCTTTAATCCGACCGGAAAGGCCCTCCCAGAAGACGGACACCAGTGCCTCATTATCCCAGGCAAGCTCAGAAGTGAGGGTGCGGAACCGTATGGCATATTGGTCCACGGTGAGACTCCCTTGGTGGAGACATAGCAGAGAGGAGGCAGATGAGGTCTTTCGTCCCGGTTCATCGAAGACTCTCCGGAAAGCAGTGAGGAAAGACGACAGGTCGGACACCAGGGGGTCCCCTCTCTCCCACAGGGGGTTAAGCCATGCCAGTGCCTCCCCAGTGAGATGGGACATGATGAATGCCACTTTGGCCCGGTCGGAGATAAACTGGTGAGCCAAGAGTTCAAAGTGCTGGGTGCACTGGTTTATGAAGCCCCGAGCTTGAGCGGGGTCGCCTCCGAAACGAGGAGGTGCAGAAAGCCGGGATCCGGGGCAGGATGCCATGGTATTGGTGGGCAGCGGCGCTGCCGGGATGCGAGTCGTGACACTAGCGGTGGTTGCTGGTGGAGCAGTCAGTGTGTCCAGGCGGGAGTTGACATTCCGCAGGTGGTTCAGGATGGACTCCTGCTGGGATCTCTGACGGGAGACTTCATGGTATAGGTCGGAGAGCGAGGGAGCTTGGTTGCCACCGGGTTCCATGGCCCGAGCAAACTGTTACTGGTCCGGGTGGTGGAACCTCTGTGCCGAGGTGCAAGGAGGGACCCAGAGGGGCGTGACTAAGTATCCACCCGAACCGGCCCTGGTCGTACGGCAGCTAACAACACCGTGACCAGGGAGGATCCGGGCTGAGGGACCAGGTGCTACTCTGGGGACGACCTTGTAAGAGAGCAGGTGGCTCCCACGGGTCAGAGGGCTGGGACTGACCGGTATGGCGGATGGACACGGCAAGCAGGCGGACGTCTCTGGTAGCTGACAGGTGGTCACAGTTCGAGAAAGCAGGGCAAGTAGCAGTCTTTAGGTTTACCAGGAAGGTGGTCACAGCAAGTGACGGCAGGGTCTCCAGGCAGGCTGGCAGGAAACAGGCAGGTGCTCCCAGGTGAGCGGGCAGACAGACGAGGCGGGTAACTGACAGGTAACTGGTGGGCGCTCCCAGGTGAGCGGGCTGACGGACACAGCAGGTAACAGGTAGGTAACTGGTGGACGCTCCCAGGTGAGCGGTCTGACAGACGAGGCAGGTAACAGGCAGGTAACTGGTGGACGCTCCGAGGTGAGCGGTCTGACAGACGAGGCAGGTAACAGACAGGTAACTGGTGGACGCTCCCAGGTGAGCAGTCTGACAGACAGGGCAGGCGGATGCTCCCAGGTGAGCGGACAGATAGCCAAGGCAGGTAACAGGCAGGTAACAGGTGAGTGCTCCAGATGAGCAGGCTGGCAGGCTCGGCAGGTAACGGACAGATAACAGGCTGGCAGGCAGGACGAGAAGTCAGGCTAGCAGCAGGACCTGAGGGCTGAAGCACAGATCAGACACAGTGCAAACAACTTTGCTCGGGCACCTCCATTTAGGAGGAGGTGCCTTATATATGGGAGGTCCATGCACTAAGTGTATGGGCTGACAAACATTTACCCCTTGGGGGTATACATGAACATACTGTATAAAAAATTTTTTTATGGGCATCATAAACACCCTTTAAAAAAATTATGTCGGTGTTGCATTACAGACCACGGTCACCCTGGTGATGTGGTGGAGGATGAGAATGAGGAGAAAGAGGAGGACAGGAGCAAATAGCCAAAATCAGGAAGCGTATACCCATGTGTGGGTGTGAAAAGGTGCATGGGAATACACTTCCCAAAAAAAGACACTGGATTTGAGTTTATGTTACGCTGCTATCATTCGGTGGTGTTGAGAAGTCTGGCCCAATCCAGCCCTTGTTCATTTTTATAAGAGTCAGCCTGTCAGCATTTTCAGTTGACAATCAGATGCGCTTATCAGTTATAATTCCACCACCGGCACTAAAAACCTGCTCTGATAAAACGCTAGCAGCAGGGCAGGCCAGGACCTCTGAGGCATAGAGAGCCAGTTCATTCCACGTGTCCAGCTTGGATACCCAATAATTATAAGTCACAGAGGAATCACGGAGGATGTTGGTAAGGTCGGCAAGGTACTCCCTCAGCATCTTCCCAAACTTTGCACTCTTTGTGAGAATACCCCGTGCCTCAGGGCCTGTGCGATGGGAGGGGCTGCGAAAACTCTCCCAGAAATTTGACAGTGTTCCCCTGCCTCTGCTGGATTGGAGTTGTGTCTCTCTCGGCTGTACTCCTTGGTTGTCCAACGAAGTGTGCCCTCTGCCGCCAGCGTTTTCAGATGGGAATTTTTTAATAGTTCCGCAACAAGGGCCTTCTGGTACTGCCCCATTTTTGTAGACCTGTCCGCCTCAGGAATAAGAGATATAAAGTTCTTCTTGTAGCGTGGGTCTAGAAGTGTCACCAACCAGTAATGACTGTCACCCAAAATTTTGAGAACGCTAGGGTCACGGGAAAGGCTGCCATGCGTGCCAAACTGCTAACAGTCAAGACTTCCGTGTCCTTACCATGAAGACGACTGACCATGCTCTCCGCCTACTCCTCCTTCCTGTCCTTTGGCCATCCACGCTGAACAGACGGTATGACAGTTGTGCAGGTAGTACCGTCTATAGCGCATGAAACTAGCTCCTGTTCATCCTCCTCCTCCTCTTCCACATTGTCACCCAATCCACGTTGAGATGAGATGAGGCTGGGCTGTATGTAATCACCCTGTATGGTTCCTTGCTCCATTTCATCGTGGTCTGTCTGCAATGCATCCTCTTTGATTGTGAGCAAAGAGCGTTTTAGAAGACAGAGAAGCGGGATGGTGACGCTAATTATGGCGTCATCGCTGCTCACCATCTTGGTGGAGTCCTCAAAGTTTTGGAGGATGGTACAGATGTCTGACATCCATGTCCACTCCTGAGGTCTTATGTGTGGAGCCTTAACTGAATACCGACGGCCTTGTTGATGCTAGTAGTCAACAACTGCCCTCTTCTGCTCACAAATCCTTCCAAACATCTGCAGGGTAGAGTTCCAGTGCGTGGGGACATCACACACCAGTCGGTGAGCCAGAAGCTGCAAGCGCTGCTGAAGCACGTCAAGGGCGGCGGAAGTTGTAGCTGAGTTTCTAAAATGGTCACACAGGCGGTGTACTTTGACAAGCAGATCCGGCAGCTCTGGGTAGCTTTTTAGAAACCGCTGAACCACGAGGTTAAGCACATGGGCCAGGCCTGGTACATGTGCTCGCCTCACCTCGCCTCAGAGCCGCCACCAGGTTCCGGCCATTGTCACACATGACCATGCCTGGCTGTAGGTTCAGCGGTTTGAGCCACAGATCTGCCTGATCTTTCAGAGCTGTCCACAACTCTTTAGCATTGTGCGGTTTTTCATCTAAGCATATTAGCTTCAGCACAGCTTGTTGCCGCTTGGCTGAGGCAGTTCTGCAGTGCCTCCAGCTTGTGACTCATGTGGTCATTTCGGAGATGGAGGTTGAAGAGGAGGGGGAGGTTGAGGAGGATGAGGTGCAGGAGCTGTAGACTGTGGGGGCAACCCTGATTGACCCAGGGCCTGCAATCCTCGGCATCGGGAGGATGTGTTCCGTCCCAAGGTCCAACTGGGTCTTGGCTTCCACTATGTTAACCCAGTGTGCCGTCAGCGAGATGTACTGTCAATGTACCCACAAGCACTTGTCCACGTGTCCGTGGTTAGGTGGACTTTCCCTGTAACTGCATTGTTGAGGGCACAGCTAATGTTGTGGGATACGTGCGCGTGTAATGCGGGGACGGCACACCGACAGAAATGGTGGTGGCTGGGAACCGAGTACCGAAGGACGGCCGCCGCCAACAGGTTGCAGAAAGCTTCCGTCTCCACCAGCCTAAAAGGCAACATTTCGAGCGCAACCAGTCACGAAATGTGGGAATTTAGCAGTGTGGTCTGTGGGGTGTTGACTGCGTATTTGAGCTTGCGTTCCAAGGACTGGGGTATGGACAACTGAATGCTGCGCTGGGACAAGGATGTGCTTGCTGATGGTGCTAGTTGAGAGTGTGCAACGACAGGTGCAGGGCAGGAGGCATCTTCGCTTGCACTATGGACAAGGGATTGGCTTGCACGCACAACAGTGGAAGAAGCAGTGGTGTCACGCGCAGACACTGTTCCTGGACCCTGGGGTTCGGCCCACAAAGTCGGGTGCTTTGCTGCCATGTGCCTGATCAGATGGTGGTTGTCAGGCTGGTAGTTTTGCTACCCCTGCTGATGCTGGCCTGGCAGGTGGTGTAAATGGCCTTTTTGGGGTTATCAGCAGAGTCTTTAAAAAACAACCAGACTCGGGAAGACCTAACAGTTGTACTGGCAACTTCTGTCATCTTGGTGTTACAGGGAACGGTTGCCTGCCTTCTGTCTGCGGCCACCATACTGCTTCTTCTTGCCTGTTGGGGTGCTCTTCCTCCCTCCCCTTGAATGTTGCTGTCCTTGCTCTGCATGTCCTCCTGCCAGGTTGGGTCAGTTACTATATCATCTTACACCTCCGCACTGGTCCTCCTCCTGACTTTCTGGCAATTGTGTCTCATCATCGTCCACCCCTTGTGACACTTTCCCACCGTCGTCTTCGTATGACCGTGGCTGCTCAAATATTTGTGCATTGCTACATGCGATCTCCTCTTGCCCCGCTTCAAGTGGACCAGGCGAGAAGCCCGAATCTATAAATGGAAAAGTGAACAGCTCTTCGGAGTGTACAAGTGTGGGATGAGTTGTCTCTGGGCACTCGGCATCGTGGGAGGAAGGAGGATCAGGGTGAGGAATATGTGGTCCAGACTCACGGCTAATGAAACTTGACCATGTGGAAGAAAGGGTGGTGGTGGTGGCTAAGTGACTGGAAAAATTATCTGCTATCCAACCAATAACCTTTTTACACTGCTCTGTGTTCAATAGTGGTGTTCTGCGGTCACCTATTAATTAGGACAGGAAGGTCGAGCGAGAAGATGTGGGTGTTTGTTGTGGCACAATTTGAGCTTGCCCTACGGCCTCGGCATCTGCATGCACCATCACCATCACCATCATGTCCAGTTCCCCGTACCTTGCCACGTGCCTTGCCCATTTTAAATGGAAGACAATATCTTCCACGCTCACTATAAATGGCTGAATTTGGAGCGAACTTATATGTGATCCGTGTGATGGACAAATCACAGTTTTAAATAGCTGGCCTGGAGGTAACTATTTTTAACAGCACCGACCTCATGTCAATAAGTTTACTGACACACTGCAACAAAATTTCAATGGAGGCCAGAAATGGCAATATTTTCAGCACAATTATATGTGATCCATGTGACGGACACACAACAGTTTTAAATAGCTGGCCTGTAGGTAACTATTTTTAACAGCACTGACCTCGTGTCAATAAGTTCACTGACACAGTGCAACAAAATTTCAATGGAGACCAGAAATAGCAATATTTTCAGCGCAATTATATGTGTGACGGACAAACGACAGTTTTAAAGAGCTGGATTTTTAGCGCTGTAATATGGAAAGAACCTGGTTGCATTCTGCAGTGCCAGCAAGCAAATGGCGCAGATAAACGGTGTTCTCTGAATTGCTTTTTAAGCAAATAATCAGAATTAAGATAAAAAAAATTATTCCTGGCCCCTGATACCTGGGGCTATTTGTACAAATATCTGTAAAAGCACCAGCAGACAGAACTGGAATGGACCCTCTTGCTATTTGCACTGCAGTCTGCTATATAATCCGCCTGCCTAGCACTGATATCTTGTTAGTTGAGATGGATATGTGTCTCTAATATAGTCTTGTATATACCTACACAAACTAGAAACAAGCAAATCTCTCCCTAGCTAAGCAGCAGCTCTCCCTACACTGTCTGTTTCCGGAGTGACTGTGACGAGCACGGCGGCACCAGGTCTGATATAGACCTGATGACGCTGTGCGGCCAGCCAATCACTGTAATGCCGCAACCAACATGGCTGCGGCATTCCAGTGTGTGTCAGACAATCACTGCATGTTGATTGGCGCTTTCCGAGCAACCCCGGACATACTCGGCGAGCGCCGAGCATCTCGGACAGTGAGATACTCGGACGAGCACCGAGCAGTAGCGAGCATGCGCCCTCATCACTAGTCTGGATTAGTGTTGAGCGAGCATGCTCGACACTGCTCGTTACTCGCCCGAGCATCTCACTACTTGGGACGTTCGGCGAGCACCAGGCATTTCTGGGTTACTCAGGCGGGAGCTCGGGTCTCCGCCCCGCACGTTTGGCCCTCTTTACAGAGCCAATGAACATGCAGGGATTGCCAGACAGTCACTGTAATGCCGCAGCCATGTTGTTTGTTGGCATTACATTGATTGGCTGGCCGCACAGCGTCACCTCGAGTATTTAAAACCGGGCGCTGCCATCTTGGACATAGTCGGCCGGGATCAGACAGTGTAGGGAGAGTGCTACTGAGTTAGGGAGAGATATATAGTGCGAAATAGGTAGTGTAGGGTCTCTAAAGCCTGCCAAATCAAACAAACAGTCCTTCTCAGGACTAATATCCATCCCAGATATCAGGCAGGCAGGCAGGCTGTATAGGAGACGCAGTGGTTATACCAGCAAACGCTGCATTACAGTCCTGTGTGCTCCTGTTGGTCAAATTCTTTTTTTTTCATCTAAATCCTGTATTTATTTATTTTTCCTCAGTCAGACTGTACAAATACACGTCTTATTAACCTTTTGGTATTCCCCCCCTAAAAAATTGAGTGTGTCTATGACTGTTCAGACACCAATATATCTGTTTAAAAGAGTCTGGTGTAGGCCAGAGAAATAGAACTGTGGTTTTGCAGTTCCACGGGTCAAATCTCTGTATTTTCCTGCTTTTGGCATTTTTTTGCCGTAAAAAAAAAATGTAATAGTGTCTCCCTGACTGGTCAGACACCAATAGATCTGTTTAAAAGAGTCTGGTGTAGGCCAGAGAAATAGAACTGTGGTTTTGCAGTTCCACGGTTCAAATCTCTGTATTATCCTGCTTTTGGCATTAAAACCATCTTGTTAAGCTACTGCGACCTCCACCACTTTTCCAAGGGGCATTGATATTGTCTTTTTATTCCACTGCGACCTCCACGTCTCTTCCAAGGGGCATTAAAACCGTCTTGTTAAGCTACTGCGACCTCTACCACTTTTCCATGGGGCATTGATATTGTCTTTTTATTCCACTGCAACCTCCACCATTCTTCCAAGGGGCATTAAAACCGTCTTGTTAAGCTACTGCGACCTCCACCACTTTTCCAAGGGGCATTAAAACCATCTTGTTAAGCTACTGCGACCTCCACGTCTCTTCCAAGGGGCATTAAAACCATCTTGTAAAGCTACTGCGACCTCCACCACTATTCAAAGGGCATTGATATTGTCTTTTTATTCCACTGCGACCACCACATCTCTTCCAAGGGACATTAAAACCGTCTTGTTAAGCTACTGCGACCTCCACCACTTTTCCAAGGGGCATTGATATTGTCTTTTTATTCCACTGCGACCTCTACCATTCTTCCAAGGGGCATTAAAACCGTCTTCTTAAGCTACTGCGACCTCCACCATTTTTCCAAGGGGCTTTGATATTGTCTTTTTATTCCACTGCGACCACCAAATCTCTTCAAAGGGGCATTAAAACTGTCTTGTTAAGCTACTGCGACCTCCACCACTTTTCCAAGGGGCATTGATATTGTCTTTTTATTCCACTGCGACCTCCACCATTCTTCCAAGGGGCATTAAAACCGTCTTCTTAAGCTACTGCGACCTCCACCATTTTTCCAAGGGGCATTAAAAACGTCTTGCTAAGCTACTGCGACCTCCACCACTTTTCCAAGGGGCATTGATATTGTCTTTTTATTCCACTGCGACCTCCATGTCTCTTCCAAGGGGCATTAAAACCATCTTGTTAAGCTACTGCGACCTCCACCATTCTTCCAAGGGGCATTAAAACCGTCTTGAAAAGCTACTGCGACCTCCACCACTATTCCAAGGGGCATTGATATTGTCTTTTTAATCTACTGCGACCTCCACGTCTCTTCCAAGGGGCATTAAAACCGTCTTGTTCAGCTACTGCGACCTCCACCACTTTTCCAAGGGGCATTGATATTGTCTTTTTATTCCACTGCGACCTCCACCAATCTTCCAAGGGGCATTAAAACCGTCTTGTTAAGCTACTGCGACCTCCACCACTTTTCCAAGGGGCATTGATATTGTCTTTTTATTCCACTGCGACTTCCACGTCTCTTCCAAGGGGCATTAAAACCATCTTGTTAAGCTACTGCGACCTCCACCACTTTTCCAAGGGGCATTGATATTGTCTTTTTATTCCACTGCGACCTCCACATCTCTTCAAAGGGGCATTAAAACTGTCTTGTTAAGCTACTGCGACCTCCACCACTTTTCCAAGGGGCATTGATATTGTCTTTTTATTCCACTGCGACCTCCACCATTCTTCCAAGGGGCATTAAAACCGTCTTCTTAAGCTACTGCGACCTCCACCATTTTTCCAAGGGGCATTAAAAACGTCTTGCTAAGCTACTGCGACCTCCACCACTTTTCCAAGGGGCATTGATATTGTCTTTTTATTCCACTGCGACCTCCATGTCTCTTCCAAGGGGCATTAAAACCGTCTTGTTAAGCTACTGCGACCTCCACCACTTTTCCAAGGGGCATTAAAACTGTCTTGTTAAGCTACTGCGACCTCCACCATTCTTCCAAGGGGCATTAAAACCATCTTGTAAAGCTACTGCAACCTCCACCACTATTCCAAGGGGCATTGATATTGTCTTTTTATTCTACTGCGACCTCCACGTCTCTTCCAAGGGGCATTAAAACCGTCTTGTTCAGCTACTGCGACCTCCACCACTTTTCCAAGGGGCATTGATATTGTCTTTTTATTCCACTGCGACCTCCACCAATCTTCCAAGGGGCATTAAAACCGTCTTGTTAAGCTACTGCGACCTCCACCACTTTTCCAAGGGGCATTGATATTGTCTTTTTATTCCACTGCGACTTCCACGTCTCTTCCAAGGGGCATTAAAACCATCTTGTTAAGCTACTGCGACCTCCACCACTTTTCCAAGGGGCATTAATATTGTCTTTTTATTCCACTGCGACCTCCACATCTCTTCAAAGGGGCATTAAAACCATCTTGTTAAGCTACTGCGACCTCCACCACTTTTCCAAGGGGCGTTGATATTATATTTTTATTCCACTGCGACCTCCATCATTCTTCCAAGGGGCAATAAAACTGTCTTGTTAAGCTACTGCGACCTCCACCACTTTTCCAAAGGAATTAAAACCGTCTTGTTAAGCTACTGCAACCTCCACCACTTTTCCAAGGGGCATTGATATTGTCTTTTTATTCCACTGCGACCTCCACGTCTCTTCCTAGCGGCATTAAAACCGTCTTGTTAAGCTACTGTGACCTCCACCACTTTTCCAAGGAGCATTAAAACTGTCTTGTTAAGCTACTGCGACCTCCACGTCTCTTCCAAGGGGCATTAAAACCGTCTTGTTAAGCTACTGCAACCTCCACGTCTCTTGCAAGGGGCATTAAAACCGTCTTGTTAAGCTACTGCGACCTCCACCACTTTTCCAAGGGGCATTGATATTGTCTTTTTATTCCACTGCGACCTCCACCATTCTTCCAAGGGGCATTAAAACTGTCTTGTTAAGCTACTGCGACCTCCACCACTTTACCAGGGGCATTAAAATCATCTTGTTAAGCTACTGCGACCTCCACGTCTCTTCCAAGGGGCATTAAAACTGTCTTGTTAAGCTACTGTGACCTCCACCACTTTTCCAAGGGGCATTAAAACGGTCTTGTTAAGCTACTGCAATCTCCACGTCTCTTGCAAGGGGCATTAAAACCGTCTTGTTAAGCTACTGCGACCTCCATGTCTCTTCCAAGGGGCATTAAAACCGTCTTGTTAAGCTATTGTGACCTCCACCACTTTTCCAAGGGGCATTGATATTGTCTTTTTATTCCACAGCGACCTCCACCATTCTTCCAACGGGCATTGCATTTCCTCCTAATTTTAGTCAGCTTTTTCTTTTCAATGCATAGGCGAACACTAAGGGAGACCCACTCCCCAATAATGGGTAGAAGGTTTTTAGTATGCTGTAATCCACATCTGTTTCAAGCGGCATTGCAGTTCCTCATAATTTTTGGAAAGCCTTCCATTCACTGCTTGGGCCAACAGTGCACAGGAGACCCAGTTGCTATAAATGGAAAAAACGGTTTAGTTAAGGCCCTCTGACCTCCATGTCACTTCTAAGGGGCATTGGAGTGACTCGAAATTTTTCGTAGGCATTGCACTCACTGCATGCCCTATAACTGTGTAGCCGAACCGCTCCTTTTGGTACAGAAACATATCCCACAAGACATGTGTGGTTGACTGGCCTGATATTGATGTGAATGATCCCTGTTCCTCCTGCTCTTTCTCCTTTGCCACCACCTCATCCATCATTCATCACCTGAAGCTTTGTTTTAACGGGAGTCATAGAACTGGGATAATAGCAGGAAAACATCCAGCAATCCTCAGAGGAGGTAAGATATGCGCCAAAACGCTGACCACCTCAGGCCTAGCCGCTACTACATACATGCGCTTGCATTCCAAGAAAACAAAGCAGATGCTAACTTCTATCATCATCATCATGCGCCTCACCTTGGCGCTCTCAACTCCCCTGATGGAGAAGCCAGGGCCCACCAGAGGAGTCTGGTTCTCTGGTGGGCTCGTCCAATGCTGCCCTAAAGCAGGCCAGGCTAAGAAAAGTGTGGGGGAAGTTCCAAGGAGAAATAGGGGCGGCTGGGGACCGTTTATGGACACCCGGCAGCCCCCAGGCGGCTGGGGACCGTGTGTGGACACCCGGCCGCGGGGCGGCTGGGGACTGAGTATGGACACCCGGCCACCCCCTGGCGGCTGGGGACCGAGAGTGGACACTCGGCCACCGGGCGGCTGGGGACTGAGTATGGATACTTCGCTGCCAAAGCAGCCATGAGGTAGTGGCCGGCTTCGACCTCCTCCAAACTAAAAGGCCCCATTTCAAGTGCAAGCTAGCAGTATGGTATTGCAGCCTGGGGGTGGGTGGGTGGCAGGTTGCACACTTACGCTTGCATTCCAAGAAAACAAAGCAGATGCTAACTTCTATCATCATCATGCTTCTCACCTTGGCACTCTCAACTCCCCTGATGGAGAAGCCAGGGCCCACCGGAGGAGTCTGGTTCTTTGGTGGGCTCGTCCAATGCTGCCCTAAAGCAGGCCAGGCTAAGAAAAGTGTGGGGATAGTTCCACAGAGAATTAGGGGCGGCTGGGGACCGTTTATGGACACCCGGCCACCCCTGGTGGCTGTGGACCGAGCGTGGACACCCGGCCGCCGGGCGGCTGGGGACTGAGTATGGGGACTCACGCAGCCATGACATGGTGGCCAGCATGTGCCTCCACATGCCTAAAAGGCCCAATTTCAAGTGCAAGCAAGCTAGCAGTATGGTATTGCGGCCTGGGGGTGGGTGGGTGGCAGGTTGCACACTTACGCTTGCATTGCAAGGAATGGGGGAGGTACAATTTAACACTGCCCTGGGACAAGGACTTGCATGGAGATAGTTGCAAGTCTGCATCTTCTGATGCGGCAAGGATCACTTCTGATGGGCACACTTTTAGGCAGTGACCTGGGTGTCAGAGATGCTTCCAGGGGTCTTCCCCATGCTGTTCCAATGTCTTTTCAGCACTGTATGCATGTGTCACACAGCACATGGCCAGATAAGGTTGTAAAATGTTAAAATGACATTTCTCGGTGAATGCATTTGTCACGTTTGAAAGCAATACAAAAGTGCAAAAACGCATAAAAAATGCTACTTGTGAACATAGCCCAAGGTGTGGAGGAGTATTTTTGTTTTTGGTTATTTATTTTACCTTATACACAAGTCTTTAACCTGGAAAGGATGTTCCTTAACATATTTCACAGGAAAACCGTTTCAGTTTCGTTTTTGAACGTTTTATTGTGAGCCCGTAAAAGTGGCTTAATACCTCTGACCACGTTGTTGACAGCAGTGACCTGGGGGTCAGAAATGCTTCCTGGGGAGATGCCCATGCTGTCCCCTTGTTTTTTGAGCACTGTCACTATCGTTTTGGGCACTTTTTAAGCTTTCTACAGACTGCCGGGGGTGCCGCCGCAAAAATGCTCGGGTCTCCCATAGACTAACATTGGGCTCGTTGCTCGGGTCGAGCACCCGAGTATCACGGCGAGCTCGGCCCGAGCTTCGAGCACCCGAGCATTTTAGTGCTCGCTCAACACTAGTCTGGATGGATAGAGAAAAAAAATAAAGTGAAGAACTTCATTCAGAGAAGATGTCACTTGTGATAATAGATATGTATTCTGTCTGTGACTGTATCTAATCAGTAATACTCTTTTGTATAGCTGCAGTGTGTGATACTTGTCAGAGCACTTATTTTAGAATGTGTATTGTGGAAGACTTTGAAGAGCTGGGGAACATTTCAATAGTCTGCAAGTTCAATGGAAGACTACATACCACCTCAATGGACTTGTTTTGCCTTGATATGGCATAGAAATGTCCTAATATTACTTATTTATTGGAAAAGCACCGTAACCCTGAAAATAACCTAAAGAGACTGAGGGGAATTTTAAATTCTTAGCCATTGCCATGGTAATCCATCAAGGAAAGACAGATCAATTAAGCTTACTGCATGTTATAGTTATAGGGGTTAAAGAGCTAGAACGTGCACTTCCACTTGGGGAGTGCAAAATCTTATCAGCCACTCAGACACTAGCGACATTAGATATTTATTATCACACGCAGGCAAGTGTGCATGATGAATGTTTGCTTACCTCTACCATGTCATTTGTGGGGGGGCTTGCAAACTGGTGTCACCACAAATATTAAGGTGAACAGGCACAGTGTTCTTCAAGTTTACGGAATTCTCCACACTAATACCGTATGTTGCACTTATTCGACTATTCTGCACATGTGCAACACACTCTTTATAGTCATTGGGTGCTATTTAGATATTATTTTTCCATTGTTGGAAAATTTAAAAAACGAATATATCACTGATTATAAGAGAACTTGTGCCACTTCAATTTAGAAATAGTTGAAAAAAAAACAAAAACATTACATCTACTTTATTCTTACTCCAAACATAGTTTTTTTTTTGTTTAAACTCAGCTGACCTGACTACAATGTCTGTACATTTTTATTACCTGAGAGTAAACAATTCCAGTTTTATTACTAAGTTTAACTTAAGAAGCAGGAAATATACTAAATCCATATAAAATGGCATGTTTTATTTGATAGAAAAAGCAAGCAGTCTAATATTTCCTGTTTAAGTTGGAAAATTTGCTCAGTAAGAGCTAGAGGAAACACTTTCTGCTACTTGTGCTGCACAGAGAGACATTTCTAGGGTTGTATTACGAATAATTTCTCATTACCTTGACACTGCCATACTAAAAATATTACCTCCTTGGCCACCTCAAGAAGGGTTATATTTAATCTGGTATAGATCTAATGACAGACATACAAACTGCATTATTAAAGGAGTTTTCCACTCCTTTATTTTATTTTAGGTATGATTTGAATGTGCTATCAATGTAATAAACTGCATGTACTCACGTGCCGATCCCCTGCCACTCCTCTGTTCTGCTGGCCAGGTCCACAGCTCTCCATCTCTTCCGATGTTGGTTGGTGCTTCAGTCAGCCCATGGCCATCGTGCAAACCAACACATCACTTTTACAGCCACTGATTAGCAACCACGTCAGAAAAGAAGGAGAGGAGACCAGCCAAGCATCCGGTCATCAAGAAGAGGGGGATCAACAGGAGAGTGGGTGGTGTTTACTATGTTAATTGCCCAATCAGGCAATACTAATAACAGAAGAAAAGGGTAGAAAAGCCCTTTAAAAGAGTTGCCCAGTCTTAGGGTATGTGCACACGATGCAGAAATGCTCAGGATTTTTTCCTGAGCATTTCTGCATCTCCCTGGCAGGAAAAAACGCATGCGGATTGTACATGCGGTTTCCTGCCAGGTACATGCGGAAATGAAGCGGTCTTCACTTTCATTTCCGCATGCGGGTTGACAAGCGCTTCCCAAGCGATTTTAGCATCACTTGGAAAGTGCTTGTCAACTTCACACTATATAAATCCATGCAACTGTGGAACCCCAGGGGTCTGGTTACCACAGTAATAGCAATATTACGTCTGTGAGCAGGTGGGAGGTCTCCTGGTCAGGAATCCTAAGCATGCCACACCTCCTGCCCAGTCCTGGGAGGGGAAGAACTTCCCCTATATAGACTGGGGCTGAGGTGGGGTTAAAAAAAGGAGAACACAGACAGAGACAGAGACACAGTCTGGTCTGGTGTGGAGCAGTTGCAGGGAAAGTGACAACAGGAGCTCTGTAGGAGCAGGAGTGAGTGCCAGAGGTTGGAAGCTAGATAGCTCGCCTTGGCTGAAGAGATCTCACCGGACACGGAGTCCGAGGCTGTGGGGACTGTTCCATACCCAGCAGCAGAAACCGACCGGCAGGGGATTTCAGGTCCTCTGGCCAAGAAACCCGAAGGCACGGTCACACGCAAGGGACCAGCACCGCCGTCGTGGAGCGGAGGCTACCAGAAGGCCCCGAGTCACCGGCCATACGGGTGAGCACCACACGGTACACTCAGGGACGTGGGCTACTTTTACCCGCTTCTAGCAAGGTAGCCAAGAAGAGTACAGTTAGTTGGGGAGGCCTACAACTCCGCCTGGCCAGGGGAGATCCTGTCTGCTCACGGACTGACCAGACCCCGACCGCTAGCCAGTACTCCCGGGAGGGTCTATCTTTGTCACCAGTAAAGACCCTGAACTACACCGCACCGTCTCTGAGTGATTCCTGGTGCCTGCGTGCAATTCTACCATCCCCATCATCCACGTCCGCTGCCCTGAGGCCGTACCCCTCCCGTTGGGGGTTATACTATCCACGCTGCACAACCGTACCACTGGCCTCAGCGGTCTGCCCTGCAGCGGCGGTTTCATAACCGCATTCAACGGGTGGCGTAGTCGAACAATATCACATCTGCCACTAAAAACATCGCCACTTAGTTTGACACCCTGGGCACGGACCGGGTCACCGCCACGAGGACTACCACCCCCAACGGATCCGACTCCGGGTATTCCCCAAACATGGCCCAGGGGGCGCGTCACAACCGGCATGGATTTATATAGTGTGTGAATGTCAAAAAATTAAAAATAAATATATACTTTACCCTCTGATGGCCCCCGGTGTCCTGCATCGCTCGGTCCCGGCTACCGGCAGTGAAGACTGAAGGACCTGCCGACTTCAGCGTCACGTGACCCGTCACATGACTCTGACGTCAGCGAAGGTCCTTCTTCATTCAACCGCGAAGTGCGGGGAACCAAGCAGGAGCGCTGCGCCTGCCGTCAGAAGGTAAGTATATATATATTTTTTATTTTATTCTTTTTTTTTAATGGTACCTGGGTCTGGATGAGAGTCCTCTCATCCACACCCGGGTACCATCCGCACATTAGACCGCATGAAAAGCGCATCAACATATACAGTGATGCGGATTCCATGCGGTCTAATGCAAGTCAATGGCGCCAAAAAAGCAGCGTTTCCGCAAAATTAATTGACATGCTGCGGATTTTTGAGCGCAGTGTTTACGCTGCGGAAAAATCCGCATCATGGGCACAGCACATGCGGATTTCAATTGAGGAACATTGCTGCCCTTCTACCATGCGTTTTTCATGCGTTTCCGCAACTGCAAAAACGCAGCGGAAACGCATGAAAAACGCATCGTGTGAACTCAGCCTTAAGCTGTAAGTTTGCAGTCACTCTATTTAACTGCAGACCTGTGAATCCTCACATCGAGCCATGAGGATTCTCCAGTTCCGGCGTCGGGAGCCGGCGGTAATGTGACTGTAAGGCTATGTTCACACATCATGGGTTTTTTTGAGTCACAAATCTGCAGCAGAACTTTATCTTCAGGGCCATTTTGTTCAGTATTATTCTTGCGGTTGTGGTCCTTTTTTTATGCGTTTTTGGTGCGTTTTTTCAGTGTTTTTTTTCACTGTCCTTCTGTCTCTATGCATGTACATAAAGTTCTGTGAAAAAAAAAAGAACCCCATTCTATTTTGCCATCAAAAACGCTGAAAAAACGATGATGCAAATTTTGGTGCGTTTTTTCCACGCATAGGAAGCAACGCTGAAAACACACTGAAAGAAGTGACATGCTCTATTTTCCCAAAAAAATATGCAAGGCACAAAGTACGGAACAAAAAAAAACCATGATGTGTGAACAGAGAATTCTGGTTTCTCATAGACTTTGCTGGTGCTGCAAAAGGCAGCTGAAAATTTGCATAAAAATCTGCAGTAAAAAAACACTATGAACATAGCCTTAGTATGCGATTTGCATACTGCTGTCCATATTCTGACTAGACTGTATCTGGCCTTACTGAATACACTTGCATTGAGTGAGGCTGCGCCCATCTAGCGACCGCATGTATGCAAATCACATACTTGTGGTCATTCGCCCGCCGCTCCCAGTGCTGGCACCGGAGAATCCTCACAGTGGATTCACAAGTCTGCAGTCATATAGAGTGACTTCAGACTTGTAGCCTAAATCCGGACAACCCTTTTAAGGAAGGAATCAATTCACATATATAATAATAATATGAAAATGAGAAAATCTTAAAATGCAGACTGGCTTTTACTAGCAGTGCCAAGATGATATATCTTATAGATCTCGGTACAGCATTTGTTCTGTTGCCATAGAAACTGAAATTTGTTCTTACAAGACTGCTGTAACGATCGGAATGGGTTACTGCAGGGCTGCTAATCAAAACTATTGTTACTGTATTTCTAGAACACAGGCTGGCCATAGATTTTCAATTCCGTCCTCCTGCGCACTGTGCAGTTCATTGGGTATACAGGCATAGCTATGAATTTAGCTTTGTGTCCCGCTTACATAGATGATGTACAAATAATTACTGAGAATACAGATATGGGGAAACTGTGGTGGATTTTCTTTAAGGCTAAGTGCCCACGATGCAGAAATGCTGCAGATTTTTTCTGCATCTCCCTAGCAGGAAAAACGCATGCGGATTTTACATGCATTTTTCCTGCCAGGTACAAGCGTTTGTCAAGCGTTTTTGCATGCATTTCTGCATTCGGGTTATCAAGCGCTTTTCCAAGCAATTTTATCATCACTTGGAAAAGTGCTTGACAACTTGGTCACACTATATAGATCCACGCAACCGGCATGGATTTATATAGTATGACCAAGTTAATAGTTAAAAAAAAGAATAAAAATGGTAAAAAATAATAAAAAAAAAACATTATACTCACCTTCTGATGGCCCGCGGTCTTCTCCCAGGTGCATCCGGTCTCTTGTACGGCTCGCGGTGGTGTAAAAGGACCTTCCATGACGTCATTTAGTCATGTGACAGGTCACGCGACCGCTGACGTCAGCGGTCGCGTGACCTGTCACATGACTAAATGACGCCATTGAAGGTCCTTTTACACCATCGCGAGCCACCGGGGAGCCAGGACGCACCGGAGAAGGAGACCGAGGGACATCAGAAGGTAAGTGTAATGTATATTTTTTATTTAAAATTCTTTTTTTTAACAGGTACTATGGTACCCGGATCTAGATGAGAGTCTCCTCTTTTCCATACCCGGGTACCATCCACACATTGAATCGCTTAATATCCGCATGTGCACATGTAGTCATGCAGATATTAAGCGATTCAATGCAAGTCAATGGCGGCAATTACGCCGCGTGTCCGCAAAAATAATGGACATGCTGCAGATTTTTCCGCAATGATAATCCGCAGCGGAAATTTCCGCAGCATGTGCACAGCACATGCGGATTATCATTGGGGACCATGGGACACGTATTACCAAGCGTTTTTTTCGCTGTTGAAATACCACGGCAAAAATGTTTAAAAAACGCATAGTGGGCACACAGTCTAAACGTATACATACAATTCTTACTAGAATTTTTTGGAGCGCACATTACCTAATGAAACACTCGATACATGTTGTACTTCATCAGACGACTTTATTCTAATAGTGCTATAAATAAGAATACTATGAAAAGACTATGCAGGAAAGGATAACTGATTACACGCTCCTCCTTGTATTTTCTATTACTATGACAGAGCCAGATTGTTTGCTAATATGCCCGATTCTTGCCCTTTCAGTACTGGTTAATATAATAAAAATAATTAAACATTTGTATTTTTGCAAACTTTGCATTCTAAAAAAAAACCTGACAGGGAAAAAGAAAGTTTTAAAGATCCTTAAAGTCTATTTTATTTTCAATTCACCTTTAATGACTGTACATGTAATCATTTATCTGGGCTGCTGTCCAGACAGACATTTGCCTTACGAGTTAGATTTACCTCGAATTGTACTTTCCGAGAGGAGTTGTTCCAAGATTCGCTGTTTGCACCATCACAGCTCTGAAAGCTGTAATGAGCTGGACATCAAATCATTTTCCTTTCCACAAACCTGTGAAAGTTGGCTGAACCAATATAACTGACAGGTCTGCATCTTTATTAGGAAGCTCATATAATGTAAAGACTTACAGCTGTGCATCCAATCTTCTGCCCTCTGACATATACAGTATGGCTGTATTTTATAGTCATGCACCGCCATGCTGCCAAGACACAGTATGGAACACATTACAGTAATAGACAATTTGATGATATAGTATAGGAACACTGAGGACAAGGAAATGACATGAGATCATTTGGAAAGTTGGTCAATTAGGTGTTCTAATGGAAAGCTTACAACAGCTGCTGGGTTGTAAAGCCTGGTCCATTTATCATATATCCACCATTTTTAAATGCATCCAATTAAGCTCAATCTACATGTAACAGATCTATTGCCAACATCAAGACCCTGTTTGTTGGCACCAAAAAAACAAACATCTGCAGCACTCTCAGACTCTTATTTATAGGTGTGACATGGTCTATAAACTGCAAAGGATTCCACTTGGTAAAAAAATGTCAGATTCATATGGAACAATGACAGCGCTCACCAGAGAGTTTCAAAAAGTGGAAAAAAGCTGTTATTCCTCCATACACTTTGAAAAAAACAGCAATGTATCAATCTAGAAAAGGTCTTTCTCAAACTAGACAAAGACCTATAAGTCGAAACGTTGCTTTTTTTCTACTTGTATGGAGGAGCAAAGGCTATTTCTCCTGTTTGTAGACGCCACATGAACATGGATAAAATTGCATTGTGTGGTCAAGTTGATTCTTTCCTTATTGAATAAACCCAATTTACCACTTGTTATATTCAGTGGACCTTCAGGTCCATAGTAGGTGAAATTTTCTTTCCTCTATGGGTTCTTCTCTTCTAATTACTCCTATTTCCCATAACAAAGGTTCTTTGTAAATTCTCAGTTGACCATGCAGAACTACTATTTTGTTAAGGAAAGGGAAGCTTTGGTAACTATCAGTGAACACATCTTTCATAGTGTGGGTCTTCAGTCAATCAGCTCCTAATAGTTTTCTTGATCCCTCTTGAGTGTTACATGTCGGGATGGAATACCAAGTGTCATCTGTCCTGATATGTTGTAAGCTATTGTGTTCCCCATAATCAGGAAAGGCTATTGAGCTGCAGCAAGCTCCTCTTCCCTCTTATTGCTTACCTATTATTTACCCTCACAGTACTGTACTCTACTCTATGATGGAGGTTATGCCCTGTATAGCCACTCACCTCAGCTGTACTCATTTTTAAAGGGGTTATCAGAAAATTAGAATCCTTAATATAGACCATTAATATCATACTGGTAGGGGTCTGATTCCTGACACCACTGCCGGTCAGCTGTTTGAATTGGCCATAGCTCTGCAGTCTCACTGATGTTAACATGGTGGTGCTGAGGCATCTTAAAAAGCTGATCATTGGGCTTGATAAGAGTCGGATCCCCTCCCAACTCATACACCACAACTAATCCTGCAAAACGTCTTTAAGTAAACTGGGCCAAGCAGCAGTACTAAGCACAGCCACAACTGTATGTAAAAAAAGGGGATGCAGCGCCTTGAAGCACCGCACGTCTAACGCTCACAGGCACTGCACCTGGATATCAATGAACTGTCACCAAACCTTTGTTTTCCCCATAGATGGGAATACATATTTGAATGTAATAGTAAATACACTGATTAGTCAGAAAAGTAAAACCATTGACAGATGAAGTGTATAAAATTATCATGTTACAATACCAATATAAACAATCACTTCTTGAAGTGGAAGTATTAAAAGCAGGAAAAATAGGCAAGAGTTAGGGTTCATTTACCCGGATCAACTGGCAGCACTAAACAACCGGTGTATAGTAAAAATTTACCAATTGGCAGTCATGTAATAGCTTGCTTACACTGGTAGACCGTGGTAAGGAACGTGCACTTTAGAACGATTGATCATAATAAGCTTTCTGTGTAAATACCACTTAAAGAGTAATCGTCGTTTTAATTTGTATTGCATAAATCAATAGTACATGTGAAAATAAGAAACCTTGTAGCATATCTTATCAGAGAAATCTGCTTCTTTCTCTTCCTGGACTGATTATTCATTCATAAAAGTTCTCAAAAGGACTATTCTATTACTAATGCCTTTGTGCCAAAACTGCGCAACTTTAACAAATAGTCAATTCTCCCTCTTAGGCCACGTGCACACATTGAGTATCTGGTGAGGTTTTTTTTATCTCAGTATTTATAAGCCAAAACCAGGAGTGAACAATCATAGGTAACGTATAAAAGAGACACGTCACCATTTCTGTATTTCTCACCCACTCCTGGTTTTGACTTACAGATACTGAGGTAAAATACTGACTCAATACTGAACGTGTGCATGTGGCCTAAACTGATGGATGTATTAGCAAGTGAACCATACATTTTTTAAGCTCATGTGCAAGAAAAAGGAAAATAAGCAAGAATAATTATGTGACTTACTTTGATTAGGAATAAATTGTAATAGCTAGACATGCGGTTAAAAGGAATCTGCCACCCCCTGGGATATATGAGACCTCTAATATGGGCATACAGGGTATAGAAAAGTAAATCTATACTTACCTGTATGGCCGATAGTAGAAGTCTGCTTGCAGAGAAATTTGTTTTTCTAAAATCTGTTTTCACATGCTTGGCTTCTGGGGGACGCCAAGAAATCCCCGCCTATCTGATTAGGAAGCCCAGAAATCCCCGCCTATCAGTTTATTTAGCATATTCTCCCCCTCCCCTGCACTTCACAAGGCCCTGTGACATGCACTCGTCTCACACACTTCCCGCACATGCGCACATCGCCACTGTAATCAGGAGCTCTTTTTTTGCCTCCCGGCCTAGTTTGTCTCTGCAGTGTTCTAGTGCGCAGGCACCCGGAAGTCTCCGGCGCCTGCGCACTAGAACACTGCAGAGAAAACCCGGGCCTGGAGATAAAAAAAAATGCGCTCCTGAAGACAGCGGCGATGTGCGCATGCGCGGAAAGTGAGTATCCCCAAAACAACAGGTCTTGTGCTGTGTTCTCAATATTCAGTGGTTAGCACCTTCCAATAATGGTCCAAGCAAGGAAAGCAGTAAACTGACAACAAGGTCTTGGGCACATAAAGTTCTTTGTTATGCTTGAGGAATGATGGGTAGCCTGGTCTGAATCCATTGAAGAGCTGCGATAGAACAATTGGCTGAAAAGATGATTGTTGGCCATGATAGAAAGGTGCCAGAACACACTGTACAGTACAGTTTGGTGGATGGCATACTGGACTGTGTAGCTTCAGACCACAATGTCAATGTTGACGCAATGGATAAATGTGTCAGAAATGAACCATGAAGCAATATGTTAAAGGGAATCTGTCACCCTCTGGGAGATATGAGTCCTCTAATATTGGCATACAGGGTATAGAAAAGTAAATCTATACCTACCTGTATGGCCGATAGTAGAAGTCTGCTTGCAGATAAATGTTTTTCTAAAATCTGTTTTCACATTCTTGGCGTCTGGGGGACGCCAAGAAATCCCCGCCTATCTGATTAGGAAGCTCAGAGACGGCAGGAGGCAGAGACGCCGATGCTACACAATAGATAGCCTGGTGTGATATACCACTTATTATTTTACATGTGGATGGCTTGGTGCGTGTGTGATGCTTATTCGTGTAAAAGACTGCACCAGGATGCACTAGGCAAGTAGGTAATCCAGCCCAGTCTGTGTGAAGCTTTGAGAAATAATCTGCTGGGAAACCATAAATCCTGGTATTCATATGGATATTAAGCACATACTACCGACCTAAACATTGAAGACCAAGTAAACCTGCTTTATGACAACAGCATTTACTACTGGCCTCTTTCAGCAGGATAGTACGTCCTCTAACAGTGCAAAAATTATTTAAGAATAGTCTGAGGACCACGAAACGAGCTCAATGTGATCATGTGGCCTCCAATTTCCCAGATCTGAATCCAATTGAACATCTTTGGGATATGTTGGATAAACAAGTTTGATCCATGGGGACCTCACCTTGCAAATCACAGGACTATTCTATTGCTTATGCCTTGGTGCCAAATACCACACAACACCATCAGAGGCCATGTCTCGATGAGTCAGAGCAGTTATAGCTGATTGCTTTCAGGTTTGAGTTTCTTATGTGAGTAAGATACAGTATAACATACATTTTTCACATCAAAGACGTATGTTTAGTGTGAGTATACATTACAATACACATGATAATAGAGATGATATTGTTCGTCCTATCCAGCTTATGCAAACACCCTCTACTATAGATGAAATGATGTTGTTTGAATGTTCGGTAGACCGTGGCTGTGCATTGGGAGATTGATTGTTTAACTTCCTAAGAAACTCAACTGACTGTAACCATAAAATGACAGCAGTGAAATTATTCAACAGGTGCACAGCGCTCTGTGATTTATACATTTCTGTAGTCTGATTAATCATTGACCTTGCTATTAAGTGAAGAGATTCTGCTCCACCTCACGTTAATGTCCATTCTTTTAATACATGGCAGACTTCTGAGAATGCAGGGAGGACTTTAAAGGCGACCTTTCACAGAGAAAAGAAAGATTTTTACATATGTGGTTACAAATGAATAGGAGCTGATCTGCAGTACCTGGAAGTTGCCACTACTAATCTGTGTAAGGAACTGCAGTGTCCGGCTCCATAGACTGTTTACATCCTGCCAGAGCTGATGCAACTGCTCTGGGTGAATGCCGGATGTTGCACCCCCAACCAATCTGATATTGATTACCTATTTTTAGGGTACGTCATCAATAATGGAAAACCTCTTTAAGGATATGTTTATGCTTTGAAGATTTGTTGCAGAAATTTCATATAAATTTTTTGCAAAAACCTAATGCAAGTAAATATACTCACAACGTAAGTTTCAGTAAATAGCATATATTTTTTAATGGCGTGCATCATTACCTGTCTTTGGGCTTAAATCTAAATCTTAATGTATATGTAAATTTTTGCAATCATATGCTGCATTGTATGACAAACAAAACAACTTTGCAAATAGTGCTATTTTGTGTATACAGCTCTCATTCCAACCTAAGTGTCTCCATGGTTACAGACGACAAACAAACTGTCCTTTCTCAGATCCTTCAAACTACACCAAATTTGTTTATAGTCTGTTACCAATGCAACACATTTTGTCTACATATTAGCTCTAGGATTTTTTTTACAAGATCCATTACACAGTTGCTTTACTTACATTATAGATACATTAAAAGGGTTGCTTCAAGTTGATAAATGCTTACAATTGCAAAGTGCTTAAAAAAAGATGCTAATTTGCTATGTACTCCTTATTAAAAATCTTCTCTGTCCTCAGGAATGTGACGCGCCCCTGGGCCTGTGCTGAGTAGCGTTGCGCACGCGGGAGCCTACCCGGAGCCGGATCTGATAGGTGTAGTAGTCTCGTGGCGGAGACCCGGTCCGTGCCCAGGGAGTCAGACTAAGTGGCGGTATATTAGCAGTAGATGTAGGACGACTACGCCACCCGTTGAATGCAGCTATGGAGCTGCCGCTGCAGGGCAGACCGCTGAGGCCGGTGGTAGGATAGTGCAGCGTAGATGGTATAGCCCCCAACGGGAGGGGTATGGCCTCAGGGCAGCCGACGTGGATGATGGGGGTAGCAGGAACCACTCAGAGACGATGCGGTGTAGTTCAGGGTCTTTACTGGTGACAAAGATAGACCCTCCCGGAGTACTGGCTAGCGGTCGGGGCCTGGTCAGTCCTTGAGCAGATGGGATCCCCCTTGGCCAGGCGGAGTTGTAGGCCTCCCCAACTAATTGTACTCTTCTGGCTACCTTGCTAGAGGCGGGTAAAAGTAGCCCACGTCCCTGAGTGTACCGTGTGGTGCTCACCCGTATGGCCGGTGACTCGGGGCCTTCTAGTGGCTTCCGCTCCAAGACGGCGGTGCTGGTCCCACGCGTGTGACCGTGCCTTCGGGTTTCTTGGCCAGAGGACCTGAAATCCCCTGCCGGGCGGTTTCTGCTGCTGGGTCTGGGTTAATCCCCACAGCCTCGGACTCCGGGTCCGGTAGTAACTCTTCAATCAGGGCGAGCTCTTCAGCTGCCAGCCCCTGATTCCTTTTAGCCTGCTCCCACAGAGCTCCTGATCTTTCTTTCCTATGCTGCTTCTCTTTTTCTCAACTCTTCTCTTCTCTACTCACTAACCCTGCCTCAGCCCCAGCTTTATATAGGGGAAGTTCTTCCCCTCCCAGGACTGGGCAGGAGGTGTGGCATGCATAGGATTCCTGACCAAGAGACCTCCCACCTGCTCTCAGACATAACATTGCTATTACTGTGGAGACCAGACCCCTGGGGTGCCACATTCCCCCCTAGTGAAATTTAGTACTCCGGGACTAAACATACTTTTGTAACATAACAAGTTATAAACAAAAACAGCATAACAAAGAAAAACACATTATGATGGTCACGGCGTGTCCGCAACCGGGTGCAGTCTTTGAAGAAAACAAAGGTGTCCATTTCACCAAGACAGGGAGACGTAAACAGGTAGGGGTCTGTCCTGCCCCGAGTCCTTAACAGTGTTATGCACACGCCCGGGCTAAGCGGCGTGTGCGTGTGATTGGTAGTGATTCCACTGGACCGTGCCGGAGAGTGAATGCCTGGAGGGGCGTGACTAAGTATTCACCCGATCCGACCAGGGTCGCACGACGGCATACGACGCCAGTGCACCAAGGAGGAACCGAGCAGAGGGACCAGGTGCTACTCCAGGACAGACCCCGGACACGGCTGTTGACCCACACAGGGAAATACAGGAACAGGCTGGTAGGCTGGCACACAGACTGGAGGGTATAGGCAGGCACGACTGGTATGCAGGCAGGCGGGTATGCAGGCAGGGGGGTAAAGGCAAGCACAGCTAGAGTGCAGACAGGGAGGCACTAGCAGGTAGGAACACAGGCGGGAGAGGACCCAGTACACACCGGGACTCAGGAACAATACAGGCAGAGGGTTACAGGCAAGCACAGCTAGAGTGCAGACAAGGCTGAGCAGGGAGAACAGGGCTCTGTTCACACGGAACAGACAGGAAGGGAAAGACAGAGCCAGATACTCACACAGTACTTGCAGAGACAACAAGCAGGAGTTAGGTACGAGTTCAGACTCTGCAGAAAAAGGAAGGGAACGGACATAGAGGCAAAACAGGTAAAGGACAGGAGAGAGTTCAGACTGGAACTGAGTGTACGGAGGAGACCGACACTGCAGAGGGATACAGGAGCGGGTCTGGGAATACGGCCCCCAGAGAGGCGGCACGAACAGGCAAGGAGCGTGTTCAGACAGGACAGACCAGACGCAGGAGCGGGTCTAGGAAATCGGCCACTAGAAGGCGGAACGAACAGGCAAGGAGCGTGTTCAGACAGGACAGACCAGAGAACACAAAAAGGACACAGTTCAGACACGGGAGCTGATACCGCAAAGCAGGAGACATACAGGACTCAGTTCAGACACGGGAGCTGAAACCGCAAAGCAGGAGACATACAGGACTCAGTTCAGACACGGGAGCTGATACCGCAAAGCAGGAGACATACAGGACACAGTTCAGACACGGGAGCTGATACCGCAAAGCAGGAGACATACAGGACTCAGTTCAGACACGGGAACTGATACAAAAAGCAGGAGACAAGAGACGGGACCTGGCACCTTCAGAGTGCAAGCACACACTGAAGGAAACACTATGCTCACGCAGGGATAGAAGGGAGCTGCTGAGCTATATACCAAGTGACAGACAGCAATAGGCTGAGGACGCACAAGGGGTGTGACCCACAGCAGGTACAAAAGGCAGGAAGTGATCGGGCGCCGCCCTTAAGCAGCAGAAACAGACACAAACAGACAGCATGGAGGGAAGCCAGAGAGACATTCTGGACAGGAGATCAAGTGCGCCCTCTTGCACAGTGGGAGATGGACCACCATGCAAGGACGCCGCCAGGTATGTTACAGTACCTCCCCCCTTACGCCCCCTCTTCTTCAGGCCTGCCAGAATCTTCCGCAGGGAATTCGAGGGCCAGTCGTTCACTGGGTTGGAGGGGGACAGAGACTTAAGGGTAATCTCTGCTTCGAGGTACATCTTGTCCAGCTCACAGGAAGAAATAGACGGGTTATCACGTACATAATGAGGAAAAGTCACTGTCTCTTTGTTATCTGGTGGTATCCCGGAGGATTCAGGAAACAACTGGAGGTCCTCCGCCGGGTCAGAAGAGTGCAGAGGCTCAGAGAAAACAACTGCTTCAGAGTACACTAGGTCGGACTCACTGGAGGAAGCAGGCGAGGTATCGGGTACCGAGTATAGGAAAGTCTCTGTCCATTCACCACCAGGTGGCACCCCGAAGGGTTCTGGAGACAGCTGGCGGTCCTCCGCCTGGTCAGAGGGGTGTAGAGACTCACGGGTAACCTCTGCTTCAGAGTACACTAGGTCGGACTCACTGGAGGAAGCAGGCGAGGTATCGGGTACCGAGTATAGGAAAGTCTCTGTCCATTCACCACCAGGTGGCACCCCGAAGGGTTCTGGAGACAGCTGGCGGTCCTCCGCCTGGTCAGAGGGGTGTAGAGACTCACGGGTAACCTCTGCTTCAGAGTACACTAGGTCGGACTCACTGGACGAAGCAAGCGAGGTATCAGATCCAGGATATAGGAAAGTCTCTGTCCATTCACCACCAGGCGGCACCCCGAAGGATTCTGAACACAACTGGAGGTCCTCCGCCTGGTCGGAGGGGTGTAGAGACTCAGGAGTAACCTCTGCTTCGGAGTACACTAAGTTGGACTCACTGGACGAAGCGAGCGAGGTATCAGGTACAGAGTATAGGAGAGTCTCTGTCCTTTCGCTACCAGGTAGCACCCCGAAGGGTTCAGGAGACAACTGGAGATCCTCCGCCTGGTCGGAGGGGTGTAGAGACTCGGAGGTAACTACCACTTTGGGGTACCCATTGTCAGGCTCACAGGACGAAGCGGACAAAGTATTGAGTACCGGGTGTAGAGAAGTCTCTCTCCATTTGTCATCGAGTGGTATCCCGGAGGGTTCAGGAGGCAACAGGGGATCCTCCGCCAGGTAGTAGAGGTGCACAGACTCTGAGGTAACCACAGCTTTGGAGCATCCTTGGACATGCACACCGGTTAAAGAGAAAGAAGCATCTGATGCCGGGTGCAGGAAGTTCTCCTGTGTGGAGTCTGGATGGGCAGAAGTCTCTTCGGCCAGGAGAACTGGTGCACTACCCACGCACATTACCCATTGGGGTTTCTCCGGGATACAGGGAGATGAAGCTTCAGTAGGGACTTCAAGGTTGGGGTCAGGAGGTCTCAGGGAGGACAGACCCTGGCGTGACGGCTTGCCTCTAAGTCTAGCACGTCTGGACTGCCTCTTGAGGTTGAGAGAAGTATTCCGGAAAGCGTAATCACCCTGTGAGGATTCTGGGTGGGCAGTAGTCTCATTGGGCTGGAGGACTATTGCGCTACCCACACACATTACCCGTCGGGGCTGCTCCGGGATATTGGGAAGTGAAGCTTCAGCAGGGGCTTCAGAGTTAGGGTCCTCGAAGACCATACGAAAGGCCACCAGGAAGGCCTGCAGGTCAAGGATGACAGGATCCCATGCTTCCCATAGGGGGGTGACCCATTTCAAGGCATCACCCGCTAGGTAGTCAATCATAAAGGCCACTTTAGCCCAATCGGAAGGAAAATAGAGAGGGTAGGCCTTAAAGTGTAGCATGCATTGCTCCACAAATGCACGACACTGTCTTGGATCCCCATAGTAACGTGGCGGATCCGCAGGAACGAGGGCTGATAGATCCATCTGGACGGGTGCGTAATTCGCCTGGAACTCAGCTAAAGGGGGAAAAAAAATTTATTTATTTTATTTTAATGCATGTATTCGCTGGAAAAACTTCTCAAAGAGCGAAGGCCGTGGGGCTCAACGGGAACCATGGCCTGAGCATGCTGTTATGCACACGCCCGGGCTAAGCGGCGTGTGCGTGTGATTGGTAGTGATTCCACTGGACCGTGCCGGAGAGTGAATGCCTGGAGGGGCGTGACTAAGTATTCACCCGATCCGACCAGGGTCGCACGACGGCATACGACGCCAGTGCACCAAGGAGGAACCGAGCAGAGGGACCAGGTGCTACTCCAGGACAGACCCCGGACACGGCTGTTGACCCACACAGGGAAATACAGGAACAGGCTGGTAGGCTGGCACACAGACTGGAGGGTATAGGCAGGCACGACTGGTATGCAGGCAGGCGGGTATGCAGGCAGGGGGGTAAAGGCAAGCACAGCTAGAGTGCAGACAGGGAGGCACTAGCAGGTAGGAACACAGGCGGGATAGGACCCAGTACACACCGGGACTCAGGAACAATACAGGCAGAGGGTTACAGGCAAGCACAGCTAGAGTGCAGACAAGGCTGAGCAGGGAGGACAGGGCTCTGTTCACACGGAACAGACAGGAAGGGAAAGACAGAGCCAGATACTCACACAGTACTTGCAGAGACAACAAGCAGGAGTTAGGTACGAGTTCAGACTCTGCAGAAAAAGGAAGGGAACGGACATAGAGGCAAAACAGGTAAAGGACAGGAGAGAGTTCAGACTGGAACTGAGTGTACGGAGGAGACCGACACTGCAGAGGGATACAGGAGCGGGTCTGGGAATACGGCCCCCAGAGAGGCGGCACGAACAGGCAAGGAGCGTGTTCAGACAGGACAGACCAGACGCAGGAGCGGGTCTAGGAAATCGGCCACTAGAAGGCGGAACGAACAGGCAAGGAGCGTGTTCAGACAGGACAGACCAGAGAACACAAAAAGGACACAGTTCAGACACGGGAGCTGATACCGCAAAGCAGGAGACATACAGGACTCAGTTCAGACACGGGAGCTGAAACCGCAAAGCAGGAGACATACAGGACTCAGTTCAGACACGGGAGCTGATACCACAAAGCAGGAGACATACAGGACACAGTTCAGACACGGGAGCTGATACCGCAAAGCAGGAGACATACAGGACTCAGTTCAGACACGGGAACTGATACAAAAAGCAGGAGACAAGAGACGGGACCTGGCACCTTCAGAGTGCAAGCACACACTGAAGGAAACACTATGCTCACGCAGGGATAGAAGGGAGCTGCTGAGCTATATACCAAGTGACAGACAGCAATAGGCTGAGGACGCACAAGGGGTGTGACCCACAGCAGGTACAAAAGGCAGGAAGTGATCGGGCGCCGCCCTTAAGCAGCAGAAACAGACACAAACAGACAGCATGGAGGGAAGCCAGAGAGACATTCTGGACAGGAGATCAAGTGCGCCCTCTTGCACAGTGGGAGATGGACCACCATGCAAGGACGCCGCCAGGTATGTTACAAACAGTCTTTCAGTCCGTCCTGGGTTACGCTCCAACTATATACAGAAAGGATTCCCGGTAAATCCACCAAAGACTCCTATAAATAACTAGAAACACAAAATTATACACAAGCAACAATAGACAGGTAAACATTAATAAACAATCTAAACACTTAGATCCTCCAACGTATGGGCAACTGGCCTCTAGTGACCCTAGTGGACCTACGGAGCTGGCTCACTGGTCCTGAGCTACAGGGTATAGGAGCTGTCAAGGGTAAACTGGGCAGCCGTCTACGGACTCTTTGGCTCACTAGGGGTATGGCAGGCTCACTATAAGCAGAGGGTTGATTCTCCGGGTCTGCTTGTGTAGGGTCTTCTGCCTCCTGGACCGGCTGTTCTTCCAGTTCTACCTGTGTCTCCGTAGGCACTTGGGATGCTGGTTGGAGGAACGTGAGGACGGGTACCACAACAGCACCATTGACTTGAGTCCAAGACCGAGGGAAGTCTCCGAGCACAGTACTAACCATATCTTCCCTTTCCTCTATGGGTCGAGGGTCCTCTTGTTCCTCTTCAGGGTTCCGTAGCTGTTCGGGACACTTCTTTAGGTGATCCCGGGATACAATGGCTGTGGTTTCCCCTCCGTCTTTACTGATTGTACAGATCTTTGGGTTGTCGTGGCTTGAGGGCAGTACGGTGTACGGGTCCTTCTCCCACTGGTCGTCCAACTTGTGGAGCCGTCTTTTCCTCTTCAAGACCTGCTCTCCGGGCACCAGGGGAACAGCGGGAGCATACTGGTTGTAAGTTTTCTCTTGTCTTTCCCTAGCTTGACAGAGACTTCGCTCCACGCTCTCCTGTACTTTCCGGTACTGCTGCTGCCTCTCTGTGTCCCAGTCTGCTTCTGGTGAAGTGTCCTCGGGTGTCAGGACTCCCATCTCCAGATCAACAGGAAGCTTACCAGGTCTTGCCCTCATTAGGTAAGCCGGGGTACAGTTGGTGGAACCTACAGGGATGTGGTTGTATAGGTCCACCAGGTCGGGCAGCTTTTCAGGCCACAGACTGCGTTCCTCCAGGGGCAATGTTTTCAGGAGATCTATCACCACCTGGTTCATTTTCTCACAAAGTCCATTAGTTTGCGGGTGATAGGGTGTTGTTCTAATCTTCCGGCATCCATACAGGGTGCAGAACTCCTGGAAGACCTCCGCTTCAAAGGCAGGCCCCTGGTCCGTCAGCACCTGCTCCGGGTATCCATGCGGACGGCAGAAGTGCTGCTGGAAGGCCCTAGCTGCTGTGTGAGCCGTTAAATCCTTGACGGGGACGACAACCAAGAACCGGGAGTAGTGATCCACGATGGTTAATGCGTAGACGTAGCCACTTCTGCTTGGGGTCAGCTTTACATGATCCAAGGCTACCAGTTCCAACGGCTGTCTGGTGATGATGGACCGCAGGGGAGTCTTCTGGCTGGCACGGTCCCTCCTTCTTAAGTTGCATGGGCCACAGTCTCTGCACCACCTCTCGATGGTCCCTCTCATGCCTACCCAATGGAACCGCCCGCGCAGCAGAAACTCCAGCTTCTTCCATCCGAAGTGCCCAGCTCCGTCGTGGTATGCCTCCATCACCATAGCTGCGTCTCTTCTTGGCACCACTACTTGCCAGATTAGTTCATGCGTCCGGGAGTTAACCATTCTGCGGCACAACTTCCCCTTGTAAAGGAACAGTCGACTCTTCTCAGCCCACAGTTGCTTGGCTTCCTCCGGAGCGTCTGGGTCAAGGCGTGCATCTGGCCGAGTCAGCATCTCCTTTACCAGTCGGACGGCAGGGTCACTGTCTTGCGTCTCCGCCCAGTTGTAATGAGGTAACGGGTTGAACGTAGCGGATTGCTTACTCCTTACACGGTGGGAATACTGGATAGTCCCATGACGGTGGAACGCGGGGAGTTCAACTTCTTCCAGTTCCTCTGAATCTTCCCCTACGTCCGGTAGGTTCGGCATCCTGGACAGGGCATCCGCGTTGGTATTGGAGCGTCCTGCCCGGTATTTGATTGTAAACTCATAGTTGGACAAGCGGGCCATCCATCTCTGCTCTAGGGCACCGAGTCTTGCAGTGTCCAGGTGTGTCAACGGGTTGTTATCCGTGTACATGGTGAACCGGGAAGCAGCAAGGTAGTGCTTAAAGCGTTCGGTGACTGCCCACACCACTGCCAGGAACTCTAGCTTAAATGAGCTGTAATTCTCAGGGTTTCTTTCGGTGGGTCGCAGTTTTCGGCTGGTGTAAGCAATTACCCGTTCTTTCCCCTGCTGGATCTGGGACAGTACGGCTCCTAGCCCGATGTTACTGGCGTCGGTGTAGAGGATAAATGGCTGGCTGTAATCCGGGTACGCCAGGATTTCATCCCCCGTGAGGGCCATCTTCAGCTGGCGGAAGGACTCTTCTTCCAGCTTCTCCCATCTGAAGGGTGGCTTCTGGTTCTTGGCCTTCCTGGACTGGCCTATCAGGAGGTCCTGCATAGGAGCTGCCTTCTTGGTGAAACCGGGTATGAACCTTCGGTAGTAGCCTACCAACCCGAGGAACTGCCTCACTTCCTTTACGCTGGAGGGGCTTGGCCATTCCTTAATTGCGGTGATCTTATCAGGGTCGGGAGCCACTCCGTCAGCACTCACCACGTGTCCCAGGTACTGCACCTTTGGCTTCAGGAGGTGACACTTGGAGGGTTTCACCTTTAGGCCGTAACTTGCCAGAGCTTCGAACACTTCCGCCAGGTGTTTCAGGTGGTCCTCGTAGGTCTTGGAGTAGACGGTGACATCGTCCAGGTATAACAGGACCGTCTCAAAGTTCCGGTGTCCCAGACAGCACTCCATCAGTCGCTGGAAGGTTCCTGGTGCGTTGCAGAGTCCAAACGGCATGCAGGTAAACTCGCTAAGTCCCATCGGGGTGGTGAATGCGGTCTTCTCCCGGTCCGCCTCTGCTACAGGAACCTGCCAGTACCCGCTAGTGAGATCCAAGGTGGAAAAGAAGTTAGCAGATTTTAAAGCAGCCAAAGACTCCTCTATTCTTGGTAAGGGGTACGCATCTTTGTGTGTGATACGGTTGATTTTCCGGTAATCTACACACATTCTCATGGTGTTGTCTTTCTTTTTGACTAAGACTAGTGGAGCTGCCCAGGGGCTACAGCTATCCCTGATTACCCCAGCCTCCTTCATGTCTCTAAGCATCCCCTTGGCGTGTTGGTAGTGTGCAGGGGGTACGGGTCGATACCTCTCTTTTATGGGAGGATGGTCTCCCGTAGGGATGTGGTGTTCTACCCCCTTGACTCGCCCGAAGTCTAACGGGTGTTTACTAAACACTCTCTCGTACTCTTGAACCACCCGGTAGACTCCCTGTTTCTGGTGGGAGGGAGTGGAGTCAGTACCCAAATGTAGTTGCTGACACCAATCCTCCATTATTTTCGTAGAGCCGTTACCTTCCTCCGGGTGAGATGGAGGCAAGGGTTCCACAGACTGTATAGAATTTTGGTTGATAGTATATAATTTGGCTAGCGTAGCATACCGGGGCAGGTATACTTCCCTTTTCCCGATATTTATTATGCGAACGGGTATCCTCCCATGGCGTACATCAACTACCCCCCGGGCTGTCAAAATGGTGGGCCTACTGTCTGAGTAGACTGGCTCTACCATGGCCTGGTAATCTCTACCTCTCAGACCAATAGCTGCCCGGCACCAAATCATCATTTCACTTTTCGGGGGTATGGCAATAGGGAAAGGGTCACACGTTCTTACGCTACCAATCTCACCGCCGGAGAGTTCCACTTGTTGCCGTCGCATCAGTGCCCGGATCTCTTTCTGGAGCACTCGCTGCTGGCCGGAGCTGGCGTTCTTGGCAACCTGCTGTAAAATGAAAATCACCTCTGCAAGACAATTTTCAATCACATTAGTTCCTAGAGTTATCTTTGGGTGACTCTCGCGCTTGTCAATCTCTACAATGATCAGTCCCTGTGCTGCCAGTTCGACTCTACCGATTTTAATGGTCATTTCTTTAAATCCGATCTGTGGCACGGGCTGACCATTACTGGCGATGATACTCAAGTCGTCGTCTGGATAGCGGGTTATATCCGAGTCATTCCAGTACTGCTTGAAGAGCACGTACGGGATGGTGGTGACCTGTGACCCGGTGTCCAGTAGGGCACTCATAGGAATGCCATCCAGTACCACAGGTAAGACTGAACGTCCTCCCACATATTTGTCGCGCCAGTTCGATGGGCCTGGTGATCTTTTTCCTGGGGGTTGGCCCTCTACCCCAGGTTGTGCCAGTTTAAAGGACAGTACCTTGCCATATGTCCGGGTTGATTGCAGCGGCGGCAGATGGGTTGTCCGTCCTCGTTGTATCAGTCGCTGGGTCTTCCTCTGGCCGGTGGGGTCCTCCTTGGTCGACGCCACGGGATGTCCTCCGGTCCGGATGCCAGCTGGATCTTCCCTGGAGTGGAAACCTGTAAAGACTGCACAGTTCGGGTTAGCGCAGCAACGCTTTTAGCTAGCTCTTGGACCTGATGGTGCAGGTCTGGAGCCGGGTCATTGTTCAAAGCCTGCGCATCAGCCCCCACAGGCCCTGCCGACAAGGGCGCCGCCTCCTGGTGGTAAGTGATAGCTGGGCGCCTGTGGGTCACAACGCCACCCGGTGCCGGTTCTCGGAGCACCCGGATGGCTCTGTCCTTGAACTGTGCAAAGTCCAGATGAGGATCCTGTAAGGCCATTGCCCGCAACTGGGTTCGGTGGGCATTGCAATATAGTCCCTCTATAAATTGTTCGGTCAACAGCCTGTCCTCGTTTCCCACGCCGTCAGGGTCGGTCTGCTTAATGGCTCTCAGGGCCTCTTGTAGGTTTAGTGCATAGTCCCTTATACTCTCATGTGCTCGCTGCTTGCACCCATAGAATCTAAGCTTAATCTCGGCTGAGGTGCGGGTATCAAAGGTGTCCCTCAGCCAGGTTAGTATCCCCGCGACAGTCTTCCTCCCAGGTGGCCAGGACTTTACCTCCCTTTGGGCTGCCCCGGTTAGTTGGGCCACCAGGATGCTCACTTTTTGCTCCTCTGTGAGGGGGTACACCTGGAAGAGGCTATCCAGCTTTTCTTTAAAGTCATTCAGGGTATGTGACTCCCCTGAGTACTGGGGTAGCCAGGCTGCTCCCGGGATATAGGGCATGGTGAAAGGCATGACTGCAGCAGCGGTGGCGCTGGCGGGGGTTGAGGCAGTGAAGCTCTCCTCCGTATCCGACATCTTTCTCCCCCCTAGTGGACCGTGGCCTACCTTGCGATGATCCTCTTCCGTAGGCCGCGGCTCCGCAGTGTATCGTCAGGGTTGAGGACCTTCCGTCGCGCTCCTGTGACGTCAGCGTCTGCTGGGCTCCTTCCAGGACCTTACGCGACGTCTGGACGTGAGACGGGGCTTCAGTTCTCGCGCGCTTTTGGAGTCCACGCCCCTCTTCTTCCCGCGCGGCGTCTTCAAGATGGCGTCCAACGGCGGGAAAACTCCACGGAAGGCGGGAAGAAGGCTGAAGATGGCGCCGGATGGCGGGAATCTTCACCACTGGTAAGTTTGAACAGTCTTTTTCCGGCACGCAGTACCCGGTGGTTGCGGGCACGAAATCCTGCCGACTACGCCAAAAGCTGACGCGCCCCTGGGCCTGTGCTGAGTAGCGTTGCGCACGCGGGAGCCTACCCGGAGCCGGATCTGATAGGTGTAGTAGTCTCGTGGCGGAGACCCGGTCCGTGCCCAGGGAGTCAGACTAAGTGGCGGTATATTAGCAGTAGATGTAGGACGACTACGCCACCCGTTGAATGCAGCTATGGAGCTGCCGCTGCAGGGCAGACCGCTGAGGCCGGTGGTAGGATAGTGCAGCGTAGATGGTATAACCCCCAACGGGAGGGGTATGGCCTCAGGGCAGCCGACGTGGATGATGGGGGTAGCAGGAACCACTCAGAGACGATGCGGTGTAGTTCAGGGTCTTTACTGGTGACAAAGATAGACCCTCCCAGAGTACTGGCTAGCGGTCGGGGCCTGGTCAGTCCTTGAGCAGATGGGATCCCCCTTGGCCAGGCGGAGTTGTAGGCCTCCCCAACTAATTGTACTCTTCTGGCTACCTTGCTAGAGGTGGGTAAAAGTAGCCCACGTCCCTGAGTGTACCGTGTGGTGCTCACCCGTATGGCCGGTGACTCGGGGCCTTCTAGTGGCTTCCGCTCCAAGACGGCGGTGCTGGTCCCACGCGTGTGACCGTGCCTTCGGGTTTCTTGGCCAGAGGACCTGAAATCCCCTGCCGGGCGGTTTCTGCTGCTGGGTCTGGGTTAATCCCCACAGCCTCGGACTCCGGGTCCGGTAGTAACTCTTCAATCAGGGCGAGCTCTTCAGCTGCCAGCCCCTGATTCCTTTTAGCCTGCTCCCACAGAGCTCCTGATCTTTCTTTCCTATGCTGCTTCTCTTCTTCTCAACTCTTCTCTTCTCTACTCACTAACCCTGCCTCAGCCCCAGCTTTATATAGGGGAAGTTCTTCCCCTCCCAGGACTGGGCAGGAGGTGTGGCATGCATAGGATTCCTGACCAAGAGACCTTCCACCTGCTCTCAGACATAACATTGCTATTACTGTGGAGACCAGACCCCTGGGGTGCCACAAATGCATTGATTTTCAATTTTATAGAGTACAGCTAATTGCCTTTGTTGCCAGCCACCCTGCAGTCCCAGCCTGGCTGGTTACCTAGGCAAGGAGCACGCGGCACGAGTGAGCTAAATGCTTTACAACCTGCTTATGTCGCTCTGAAGATGGCTGCATCATTGGATCTAACCAGTCTCAATGGCTCAATAGTTCTCCCATTCTGCAAAGGCAAATGTGCCTCTGCTAGAAGCCTGGGATAAAGCACAAGTCAGACCAATGGCGTAATCATGCAGCTGGTCTGAATTGGCCATCTTCAGGACAAAGTACCCCAGGCAAAGCCAGGGGGCCGAAGCAGTGCGGTCCTGAAGCTACATCTTGAGATAAACCCTTTATAGCGCCCCTGTCAGGATTGTGCTCAGTAAACTACATACACTGTGAGGTGGGCGCCATTACACTGATTAAAATGATACCTGGATTGATGAAAGCTGTCCTTTGGTTTTTGTGTAATCTTTACTTTCAGTTTGGAGATAATGATATGCTCGTGCTCCAGGGCAGTCTGTGGGGGGCGCTCTATCTAGAGTTTTGTTTATATATTCATCTGTATGCTCCTATGACAGCTCACTGATCGTTCACTGACCTGCCTCCTATTTTACATAATGCATCTAGTAGTGTGGGGTTAGGTAAAAAAGTTAAAATCAAGCAAAATGGTGCCAACACCCGATAGAAACTACTGGGCAATAGATGCTACTGCGCACGCACCGCAGCCATTTTATTGGAGCAAAAAAATAATATTTTTTTAGCTCCAGCAAAAATGGCCATGGCTGAGTGACTGCAGACTCATTGGATTGGACCACACGACCCCTTTAAGGATATTATTGCACAGACCGAAAAATGATAAAGTAAAAATACAACGCAGGCAATTTAACTATCCATTGCAAACTTCTAGAAACCAGATTTCCCCAAAAAATAGAAAGATATTCCATTCTTTGTGAAGCAACTTAATCCGATGACCTGCGTGTGTATTAGTTTTCTCATTAGAATTTTTGGAAGCTCAAAATAATTTGTCATGTACACAACAAACAATACCATGCAAATTACGGCCATTCATTCCGATTGCTTATTAAATCCATGTCAACAGTAATTAGCAGAAGGAAATTCAGGCAGCTGGGAGTGTAATTCAGGGATTTGCATAATGGCCATTCATCTTGGAAATGCATGCTGCATAAAAATTAGTAATGACATGGGAAATATAGCTAAGTAACTTTAGAATTTTAGTTAATATATACAGCCAAGTTATTAAAGTGAAGCACCAGTTGGGGTCATATTAATATAGCGAAGCATTGCAGAAAAAAATAATCCTATGATATAAGACGCAGCTTGAAGCTCTTCAGCCCACCTACAATGTACCATTTATAATACTGGTGTCTTATGTGCCATTGGGTCCTTTAGGCCCTGTGAGACACTAGTTTATGGCTTTGATTACTGCTTACTTTCTCTAGAAATAAGCTAATTTTTTTAATTCAAATTCTCCAGATTCGCCAAGTTTTCACAGGAAATTTGATTCACGGTGAATTAATTTGCAGTGAATCGAAAGTACTCCAAAGCCTCCAATCATCCTGATAAACATCTATGACCTTTCCTCACACACTTAAAGGGGTTGTCCGGTCAAAAGTGATAAGTCTGCAGTCACTCTGTGTGACTGCAGACTTATGAATCCCTCCAGCGCAGGCACTGTGCGCTGCGGGGATTCGCCGGTATGAGACCTGGTAACTGAGGGTTAGTGTTGAGCCACCCCCGTAGTGTTCGGGTTCGGTTCGGTTCGTCGAACACCGGGATGTTCGAGGAACTGTTCGTCGAACTGTTCGTCGAACACCTTAGAACACCGTCGAACACCGTTAAAACCAATGGCAGGCAAACAAAAACACATAGAAACACATAGAAAACACCTGCAAAGGTGTCCAAAAGCTGACAAACTGCTCAGAAGACACTCTCTTTAAAAAAGCCGGCCGGCAAATTCAGCAGCGGCATACACCGGTACCTGACAATTTAGACAAGAAGGAATAGAGCATCACACATAGATTAGATAGATAGAAACATGTCAGTCACACATATAAGAAGCACAGTGACAGTGTTGCTTACTGTACTTGTCATTTAGTGTAAAGGATTTATCAAAAAAAATAATAGTGTTTTCATGCACCGTCTCTTTAAAAAAGCCGGCCGGCAATTCAGCATCTGTACCCGACAATTTAGAACAGAAAGAATAGAGCTTCACACATAGATTAGATAGATAGAAACATGTCAGTCACATATATAATAAGTACAGTGATAGTGTTTCTTACTGTACTTGTCATTTAGTGTAAAGGATTTATTTAAAAAAATAATAGTGTTTTCATGCACTGTCTCTTTAAAAAAGCCGGCCGGCAATTCAGCAGCGGTACCCGACAATTTAGAACAGAAAGATAGAGCATCACACATAGATTAGATAGATAGAAACATGTCAGTCACATATATATGAAGTACAGTGATAGTGTTGGTTACTGTACTTGTCATTTAGTATTAAAATAAAGGATTTATTATTAAAAAAATTGGCGTGGGGTTCCCCTTAATTTTAGGCTCTAGCGGAGGTTAAGCAGACGGCTGGGGCAGATGTTTGAAGCCTGGGAAGGGGGTAATACCCACGGAGCTTCCCAGGCTACTAATATCAGCCCCCAGCTGAATACATAGCCTTTACTAGCTATTAAAATGGGGGACCCCCCCAAAAAAATGACGTGGGGTCCCCCCTAATTTAATAGCTAGCAAAGGCTAGGCAGACAGCTGGGGGCTGATATTAATAGCCCAGGAAGGGAGCCATGAATATTGGCCCCCTCCCAGGCTAGAAACACCAGCCGTCAGCCGCCCCAGAAATGGCGCATTCATAGGATGCGCCAATTCTGGCACTTAGCCTCGCTCTTCCACGCTGCCCTGGTGCGGTGGCAGGGGGTAATAGGGTTGGGGTTGATGTCAGCTTATAATGCCAGCTGACATCAAGCCCAGGTTAGTAATGGAGAGGCGTCTATAAGACACCCCCATTACTAACCCCATAGTCAAAGTTAAAAAAAACACAAACACCCAGAATAAAGTCCTTTAATTGAAATAAAGACACAATCCTTTATTGTTCTAAATTAAACCATACTTACCATCACGCCCATTCCAGCTGAAGCCAACGATCTCCTGCAATAAAAGAAAAATAATAAAGCAACCTCATCCTTACCTTTCCATGGTTCCCACGACAGCTTCAGCTCTGCTACATCGAGATGACAGGCTGGACCGCAGCAGAACGCTGCCATCCAGCCTGTCATCCCGCAGACACTGAGAAGCGCAGGCTTGCTTGCGCTGCTCAGCGTCTCTCTGTGACGACATCCAGATGAGCCGAGTTCATGTCCAATGAACTTGGCTCACCTCATGCACGTCACTGACAGCGTGGGAAAATTCTCACGCTGAAGCGCTGATTGCAGGAGAATTTTCCCACGCTGTCAGTGACGTGCAGGAGGTGAGCTGAGTTCATTGGACATGAGCTCACCTCATGCACATCACTGACAGCGTGGGAGAATTCTCCTGCACTCAGCACTTCAGCGTGAGAATTTTCCCACGCTGTCAGTGACGTGCATGAGGTGAGCCGAGTTCATTGGACATGACCTCGGCTCATCTGGATGCCGTCACAGCGAGACAGTGAGGAGCGCAAGCATGCCTGCGCTTCTCAGTGTCTGCGGGATGACAGACTGGATGGCAGCGTTCTGCTGCGGCCAGCCAGTCATCTCGATGTAGCAGAGCTGAAGCTGTCGTGGGAACCATGGAAAGGTAAGGATGAGGTTGGTTTATTATTTTTCTTTTATTGCAGGAGATCGTTGGCTTCAGCTGGAATGGGTGTGATGGTAAGTATGGTTTAATTTAGAACAATAAAGAATTGTGTCTTTATTTCAATTAAAGGACTTTATTCTGGGTGTTGTGTTTTTTTTAAATACTTTACTAGAAATTCATGGCGGTCATGTCTAATACTGGCGTGACCCCATGAATTTTGGGCTTGGGGCCAGCTGATAATACCAAGCTGGCCCTAACCCCTTTATTACCCAGTGAGCCACCGCACCAGGGCCCTGGATGAGTTGGGTACAGCGCCAGAAGATGGCGCTTCTATGAACGCGCCATTTTCCGGGGTGGCTGCGGACTGCAATTTGTAGCGGGGGGGGGCCCAGAAAGCTTGGGCCTCCCTGCGCTGCAGATTCCAGCCCCCAGCTGCCTAGTTGTACCTGGCTGGACACAAAAATAGGGCGAAGCCCCACGTACTTTTTTTTTAATTATTTCATGAAATTCATGAAATAATTAAGAAAAAAAGGCCTTCCCTATATTGTTGTGTCCGGCCAGGTACAAATAGGCAGCTGGTGGTTGGGGGCAGCCCGTTCCTGCCTGCTGTACCTGGCTGGACACAAATATAGTGCGAAGCCCCACTTCAATTTTTTTTAATTATTTCATGAAATTCATGAAATAATTAAGAAAAAAAGGGCTTCCCTATATTGTTGTGTCCGGCCAGGTACAAATAGGCAGCTGGTGGATGGGGGCAGCCCGTTCCTGCCTGCTGTACCTGGCTGGACACAAATATAGTGCGAAGCCCCACTTCAATTTTTTTTAATTATTTCATGAAATTCATGAAATAATTTAAAAAAAATTGACGTGGGGCTTCGCACTATATTTGTGTCCTGCCAGGTACAGCAGGCAGGAACGGGCTGCCCCCATCCACCAGCTGCCTATTTGTACCTGGCCGGACACAACAATATAGGGAAGCCCTTTTTTTCTTAATTATTTCATGAAATAATTTAAAGAAAATTGACGTGGGGCTTCGCCCTGTTTTTGTGTCCAGCCAGGTACAACTAGGCAGCTGGGGGCTGGAATCCGCAGCGCAGGGAGGCCCAAGCTTTCTGGGCCACCCCCGCTGCAAATTGCAGTCCGCAGCCACCCCGGAAAATGGCGCGTTCATAGAAGCGCCATCTTCTGGCGCTGTACCCAACTCATCCAGGGCCCTGATGCGGTGGCTCACTGGGTAATAAAGGGGTTAGGGCCAGCTTGGCATTATCAGCTGGCCCTAAGCCCGAAATTCATGGGGTCACGCCAATATTAGACATGACCACCATGAATTTCTAGTAAAGTATTTAAAAAAAACACAACACCCAGAAAAAAGTCCTTTAATTGAAATAAACACACAATTCTTTATTGTTCTAAATTAAACCATACTTACCATCACGCCCATTCCAGCTGAAGCCAACGATCTCCTGAAATAAAAGAAAAATAATAAAGCAACATCATCCTTACCTTTCCATGGTTCCCATGACAGCTTCAGCTCTGCTACATCGAGATGACAGGCTGGACCGCAGCAGAACGCTGCCATCCAGCCTGTCATCCCGCAGACACTGAGAAGCGCAGGCTTGCTTGCGCTCCACAGTGTCTCTCTGTGAGGGCATCCAGATGAGCAGAGTTAATGTCCAATGAACTCGGCTCACCTCATGCACGTCACTGACAGCATGGGAAAATTCTCCTGCACTCAGCGCTTCAGCGTGGGAGAATTCTCACACTGAAGCGCTGAGTGCAGGAGAATTCTCCCACGCTGTCAGTGACGTGCAGGAGGTGAGCTGAGTTCATTGGACATGAGCTCACCTTATGCACGTCACTGACAGCGTGGGAAAATTCTCCTGCACTCAGCGCTTCAGCGGGAGAATTCTCACGCTGAAGCGCTGAGTGCAGGAGAATTCTCCCACGCTGTCAGTGACGTGCAGGAGGTGAGCTGAGTTCATTGGACATGAGCTCACCTTATGCACGTCACTGACAGCGTGGGAGAATTCTCCTGCACTCACCGCTTCAGCTTGAGAATTTTCCCACGCTGTCAGTGACGTGCATGAGGTGAGATGAGTTCATTGGACATGAACTCGGCTCATCTGGATGTCGTCACAGAGAGACGCTGAGCAGCGCAAGCAAGCCTGCGCTTCTCAGTGTCTGCGGGATGAGAGGCTGGATGGCAGCGTTCTGCTGCGGTCCAGCCTGTCATCTCGATGTAGCAGAGCTGAAGCTGTCGTGGGAACCATGGAAAGGTAAGGATGAGGTTGCTTTATTATTTTTCTTTTATTGCAGGAGATCGTTGGCTTCAGCTGGAATGGGCGTGACGGTAAGTATGGTTTAATTTAGAACAATAAAGGATTGTGTCTTTATTTCAATTAAAGGACTTTATTCTGGGTGTTTGTGTTTTTTTTAACTTTGACTATGGGGTTAGTAATGGGGGTGTCTTATAGACGCCTCTCCATTACTAACCTGGGCTTGATGTCAGCTGGCATTATAAGCTGACATCAACCCCAACCCTATTACCCCCTGCCACCGCACCAGGGCAGCGTGGAAGAGCGAGGCTAAGTGCCAGAATTGGCGCATCCTATGAATGCGCCATTTCTGGGGCGGCTGACGGCTGGTGTTTCTAGCCTGGGAGGGGGCCAATATTCATGGCTCCCTTCCTGGGCTATTAATATCAGCCCCCAGCTGTCTGCCTAGCCTTTGCTAGCTATTAAATTAGGGGGGACCCCACGTCATTTTTTTGGGGGGGTCCCCCATTTTAATAGCTAGTAAAGGCTAAGTATTCAGCTGGGGGCTGATATTAGTAGCCTGGGAAGCTCCGTGGGTATTACCCCCTTCCCTGGCTTCAAACATCTGCCCCAGCTGTCTGCTTAACCTCCGCTAGAGCCTAAAATTAAGGGGAACCCCACGCCAATTTTTTTAATAATAAATCCTTTATTTTAATACTAAATGACAAGTACAGTAACCAACACTGTCACTGTACTTCGTATATATGTGGCTGACATGTTTCTATCTATCTAATCTATGTGTGAAGCTCTATTCTGTCTGTTATAAATTGTCGGGTACCGCTGCTGAATTGCCGGCCGGCTTTTTTAAAGAGACAGTGCATGAAAACACTATTATTTTTTTAAATAAATCCTTTACACTAAATGACAAGTACAGTAATCAACACTGTCACTGCACTTCTTATATATGTGACTGACATGTTTCTATCTATCTAATCTATGTGTGATTCTCTATTCCTTCTATTCTAAATTGTCGGGTACCGCTGCTGAATTGCCGGCCGGCTTTTTTAAAGAGATGGTGCCTGAAAACACTATTATTTTTTTTGATAAATCCTTTACGCTAAATGACAAGTACAGTAAGCAGCACTTTCACTGTACTTCGTATATATGTGTCTGACATGTTTATATCTATCTAATCTATGTGTGAAGCTCTATTCTTTCGGTTCTAAATTGTCGGGTACAGGTGTATGCCGCTGCTGAATTGCCGGCTTTTCATGTTTCACTGTTGGCACTGTTCCCATCGATTTGGGCAATCACTGTAATGCCACAACCACCATGGCTGTGGCATTACAGTGAGTGGCAGACAATCCCTGCATGATTGGTGCTCTAAATAGCGCCAGACATGCAGGACACGCTTTTGGTGCACGAACAGTTATCGAACATAACCTCGAACAGCCGAATTTTTTGCAAATCGTTCGGGTTCGTCGAACAACTCGAACACCGCCCAAAACAGCTCGAATTTGAGATTGGCGAACAGTTCTAGTCGAACACCGCTCATCTCTACTGAGGGTATGTATGAGTTATACATACCCCCGGCCAGTGGGCGTGGCCTTGAATTCCATACACTTGTATTGAGAGAGGCCGCACCTTCTTGTTGGACACGCCCACTGGCCATCCATGTCACTAGACAGGGCGTGGCCTTGCTCCATACAAGTGTATGGAGCGAGGCAGGGCTGAATGGCCGGGGGTATGTATACATAGCCTCCGGTCCCGGGTCTCATACCGGCAAATTCCTGAAGAGGACAGTGCCTGCACTGGGGGCATTCATAAGTCTGCAGTCACACAGAGAGACTGCAGACTTATCACTTTTGACCGGACAACCTCTTTAATCATTTTAACTGCTGTTCTATCACACACTATCGGTAGAGTTTCTTAAAGCACCACTCCAGCTTTTTTTGATTGCACTAGTGGAGTGGTGCTTTAAATATTTCCTATGCCCCCTGTCTGGCACTCACCTGCCACATCGTTTTCCAGCTTCGTTTTCCTATCTGTGCTTTTATACAGGCTATGATACTCCCTCCTGATTGGCTGTGCTACGCCATATGATGTGATAGCTGCAAGACATAAAGGGGAAGCCTGCCTGAGGTCATGTAAACCTTTCTGGCTAATGCAATCTTCTGCAATGTGTGTAATGGAAGTGGCCATTGTAGGTGAATCACGCAAAGCAAATTGCAAATTGGGAGAATTTACCGGGTTCAACAAATTCCTAAAAATTTGACACATTGAATTTTTGTCAAACTTGTTTTGTTCATCTTTACTATTCTCCTTTGAGAACCACAAAGAAGTATTCTCATCAGTAATCTCTCCTTGTACAGTATAATGGCTGCTACATTTTGTTATTTTTCTTGGTTTACCCATAAATGAAAACAGTGTTGAAAATATGAATCTAATTCATTTTACAACCCAGTAATATGATCTTAATTTAATCTAAATTCTAAAAATAATTATGACATCATATTATGGATTTTCCACTTTTTTTTTATCAAAAATATGTTAACCAAGTACTCTATATTATTGGGTACTTGGTTAACATATTGGCACTCCTTCCCTTCCAAGCTCTGCTGTGTGCCCAAACAGTAGTTTTCCTCCTCATAATGGGTATCGGCATACTCAGGAGAAATTGCACCACAAATTGTATGGTGAAATTTTTCCTATTACCCTTGTGAAAATGCAAAATTTGGGGCTTAAAACATTTTTGTGGGAAAAATTAGATTTTTCTTATTTTCACGGCTCAACGTTATAAACTTCTGTGACGCACCTGAGGGTTCAAGGTGTTCACCACACATCTAGATAAGTTCCATAAGGGGTATAGTTTCCAGAATAGTGTCACCTGTGGGGTATTTCCACTGTTTAGGCACATCAGGAGCTCTTCAAATGCGACATGGCATCCGCTAATTATTCAAGCAAATTTTACACTCAAAAAGTCAAATGGCACTACTTCCCTTCTGCACCCTGCCGTACGCCCAAACAATGGTTTTCCCCCACACATGGGGTATCAGCGTGCTCATAAGAAATTGCACAACAAATTTTGTGGTCCATTTTCTTGTTTCCATTATACCTTTTTTCTGATTGTTCCTCATCTGGTTTTGGCTCCCACTCCTGAGAAATAACACTAACCAAATACTGACCAAATACTGTTAGTGGAGCCGTGGCCATAAAGTAACACTGGAAAATTTGGCCTGGTCATGAACGTGAAAAAAGGCTTGGGTGGTGGAGGGGTTGTTCCTATAAAAGCTTCCAAGAAAACCTAAATCTTTCATATATATCCTCACATTAAGTTCATTAAATGGTTTTAATATTGATTTCTGTATCTCTATTAGAGAATTTGGAATAAATTGAGGGGGTCCTCTGTTCAAAATCCTCATGTCTCCATAACTTGTCCTATATTACACAGACAGCGATTGATTTGAATGGGTACGGTGTCATCTTTCTTTCCTTCTGTGGAGGCAGAGCAGGGAAGTTAAAGAATATGTTCAAATTAAATTTTTTAATGTTGTTTTTGGCACGGATTCTGCTCCAAAATCCACATAAAACAAAACGCTTTAAACCTCTTGACAAAAAGCTTCCAATTCAGTTGAATTAGAAAATGCACCTGCAGTTGAAACCAGAAGTTTACATACACTATACAGTACAGACCAAAAGTTTGGACACACCTTCTCATTTAAAGATTTTTCTGTATTTTCATGACTATGAAAATTGTACATTCACACTGAAGGCATCAAAACTATGAATTAACACATGTGGAATTATATACTTAACAAAAAAGTGTGAAACAACTGAAAATATGTCTTATATTCTAGGTTCTTCAAAGTAGCCACCTTTTGCTTTGATGACTGCTTTGCGCACTCTTGGCATTCTCTTGATGAGCTTCAAGAGGTAGTCACCGGAAATGGTCTTCCAACAATCTTGAAGGAGTTCCCAAAGATGCTTAGCACTTGTTGGCCCTTTTGCCTTCACTCTGCGGTCCAACTCACCCAAAACCATCTCGATTGGGTTCAGGTCTGGTGACTGTGGAGGCCAGGTCATCTGGCATAGCACCCCATCACTCTCCTTCTTGGTCAAATAGCCCTTACACAGCCTGGAGGTGTGTTTGGGGTTATTGTCCTGTTGAAAAATAAATGATGGTCCAACTAAACGCAAACCGGATGGAATAGCATGCCGCTGCAAGATGCTGTGGTAGCCATGCTGGTTCAGTATGCCTTCAATTTTGAATAAATCCCCAACAGTGTCACCAGCAAAGCACCCCCATACCATCACACCTCCTCCTCCATGCTTCACGGTGGGAAACAGGCATGTCCACTGGTCTAATGTCCATTCCATGTGTTCTTTAGCCCAAACAAGTCTCTTCTGCTTGTTGCCTGTCCTTAGCAGTGGTTTCCTAGCAGCTATTTTACCATGAAGGACTGCTGCTCAAAGTCTCCTCTTAACAGTTTTTACAGAGATGTGTCTGCTGCTAGAGCTCTGTGTGGCATTGACCTGGTCTCTAATCTGAGCTGCTGTTAACCTGCGATTTCTGAGGCTGGTGACTCGGATAAACTTATCCTCAGAAGCAGAGGTGACTCTTGGTCTTCCTTTCCTGGGGCGGTCCTCATGTGAGCCAGTTTCTTTGTAGCGCTTGATGGTTTTTGCAACTGCACTTGGGGACACTTTCAAAGTTTGCCCAATTTTTTGGAAAGACTGACCTTCATTTCTTAAAGTAATGATGGCCACTTGTTTTTCTTTACTTAGCTGCTTTTTTCTTGCCATAATACAAATTCTAACAGTCTATTCAGTAGGACTATCAGCTGTGTATCCACCTGACTTCTGCACAACACAACTGATGGTCCCAACCCCATTTATAAGGCAAGAAATCCCTCTTATTAAACCTGACAAGGAACACCTGTGAAGTGAAAACCATTTCTGGTGACTACCTCTTGAAGCTCATCAAGAGAATGCCAAGAGTGTGCAAAGCAGTCATCAAAGCAAAAGGTGGCTACTTTGAAGAACCTAGAATATAAGACATATTTTCAGTTGTTTCACACTTTTTTGTTAAGTATATAATTCCACATGTGTTAATTCATAGTTTTGATGCCTTCAGTGTGAATGTACAATTTTCAAAGTCATGAAAATACAGAAAAATCTTTAAATGAGAAGGTGTGTCCAAACTTTTGGTCTGTACTATATAAAAAGACACATATGCATGTTTTTCTCAATATCTGACGTGAAATCAGAATAAACCTTTCCTGTTTTAGGTCAATTAGGATTACCATAGTTTTTAATATTTGCCAAATGCCAGAATAATGAGAGAGAGAATGTTTTAAGGCATTTTTATTACTTACTGCAAAGTCAAAAAATTACATACACTAAGATTACTATGCCTTTAAACAATTCTCGTCTGCCCATATGATGATATAATGTGTTTGGAAGCTTCTAATAGTTTTTTGTCAACATCTGAGTTAATTAGAGACACACCTGTGGATGTATTTTAATGCACACCTGAAACACACTGCTTCTTTGTGTAGCATCATAGGAAAGTCTAAAAAAATCAGCCAAGATATCAGGAAGAGAATTCTGGACTTGCACAAGTCTGGCTCATGCTTGGGTATAATTTCAAGATACCTGAAGGTGCCTCATTCATCTGTACAAACAATTATATGCAAGTACAAACAAGATGGGAATGTCCAGCCATCATACCGCTCAGGAAGCAGACGGGTTCTGAGTCCCAGAGATGAACGTGCTTTTGTCCAACATGTGCATATCAACCCAAGGTCAAAAGCAAAATACCTTGTGAAGATGATGGCGGAAGCTGGTAAGATTGTGTCAATATCCACAGTGAAATGAATCCTGTATCAACATGGGCTAAAAGGCCACTCTGCCAAGAAGAAGTCAATACTCCAAAAGAAATATAAAAAAAGCCATATTAATGTTTGCAAATGCACACAGGAACACAGACCTTAATTTTTGGAGACATGTCCTGTGGTCTAATGAAACTTACATTGAACTTTTTGGCCATAATGACCATCGTTACATTTGGAGGAAAAAGGGAGAAGCTTGGAAGCCTAAGAACTAGTGTTGAGCCACCCCCGTAGTGTTCGAGTTCGGTTCGGTTCGTCGAACACCCGTGTGTTCGCCGAACTGTTCGTCGAACTGTTCGTCGAACACCTTCGAACACCGTTAAAACCAATGGCAGGCAAACAAAAACACATAGAAACACATAGAAAACACCTTCAAAAGTGTCCAAAAGCTGACAAACTGCTCTGAAGACACAACTAACACATGGAAAAGTGACCAGTACATATAGTCATGCGAAAAGAAAAGAGGTGGAGGAGTAAAAGGAGGGGGAGACACAGATATAGGCATGTCATGCCCTTCTAAAATCCAAAAAGTGAGAAGCCGACACGTTCAGTCCGCTCCTGCCCGTGCCACCTCCGTGTCACCGGGTTTGTGCCAGAGCCGCGGTGAACCCTGACGGCCAGCCCCCCTCTCCCAATACTGGTGCCTGTCCGCTGGTGGGTCGAGCGAGCCCCCCCTGTGGTGGAGGCAGCTCTAAGCTTTTTAATTTAAATTGTCTCTCTAATTTGAATGAATACACTTTAAATCCATTTACAAGGATCTATTGGAGGGCAAGTCTCATGCCAGCAGCCGCGTAATTCCAGCTCCAGTAGCGTCCACTAAAGCTGCTGCAGTTAAAAAGCTTTTATAAGGATCGAGCTCGGCTGTCCACCGCAAGGCATCCTACTGCCAGTCCCAGCCCCTATGCCATGGGGTGCCTCCTGATGCTCTTCACTGAGTATCCCGTGGTCCCGAAGCATTTCCTTTGAAAAAATTAAGTGTCAAAACTACAGGTGGTGTAGCTTGCTTAACAGCCGGGATAATCCGCTGACTAGCAGACACTGCTACTAGGCACAAAGTATTTCCTGGGCTAGATGCAGTTAAAAATTTGTAATTAGATACTCTCGTTGTGTGCTGAGAAAGCATTCCATAGAGTCTCCTGGCATGCCATATATGATTCTCTTAAAAAGCTTGGGGTAGGGGTCTAGGGGACCCTTTTATAGCCAAAATCACGGCCCTGTATCGCAATACGTCAACTAGGCTGAAGATAAATGGAACTGTATTACCCTGAGGGCTCGGTTGCTACAGAGGTATTGCACCTCACCCAGAGGTGTGATATCTCACTCTCAGGTAAGGATGGAGTGTGGATCAGGACCCGACACCTGCATGCATTACACCACATTGCCGTGGGGCAGGGCGACCAATATGCCCCTGAGATGGGCACGACAGTCCCTGTCCCTGGCTGGAGTGGGGGGAGGGAACACTGAGGAAGGGGAACCCTGTAGTGCAGGAGCAGGGAGGAAGCAGTTCCTGGGTGCATTGAGAAGGGAGTATAAAAGGTGGGCACCATCTTAGTTCAGTGCAGAGAAGTCTGAGCAGAAGTGGCAGGGAGCAGGGGCTCTGCATGAGCTCTGCTCCGGAGGCGGGCCTAGTAACAGAGGCCCAGGCCTGGAAGAGGGAGAAGGAAGGAAGAGGAGCGGAGAAGGCTCCAGGAACGAGGAATGAAGGGATCCCAGGGGTGCGGACGGGCGAGTCGCCACCGCACGCCCGAATCCACCTGCGTGGAGGGGTCAGGCCAAAGGGGGAGACCGGTCCCCGAAACTAGTGGAGGCAGGAAACGACCCTCAGCTAGAAACCGGAGGCTGTGACATTTTATGTGGCGCAGCCCCTCGCTACACCCGCTAGGAAGGCACCACATAGGGTCAGGGAAACTGGCGCCAAGTTTACCAAGAGGAGGCCCGAGGCAGCCGGACAGAAGGGTTGGTAAGAAAGGCCAGACAAAGGACACACAAAGGGGGTCCTGTGAAGCGCTCCAAAGTTATCTGGGAGTTGTCTGAGACCCTCACCTGGTGAGCACAGTACGACGTGGGCAGCCGTTACCTGCAGACGTGGTCTGGATAATAAGAACTGTGAGTAAAGGCCCTGGACTGCATCACTGACTCCGTGTCGTTACTGCTGCTGCCCTGCACCATCACCCCCATCCTCCGCATACACTGCCCTGAGGCTATACTCCTCCCGTGGGGAGTTATGCTACGCTCTGCTGCACCCACAACACCAGCCTCAGCGGTCTGCCCTGGAGCGGCGGTTCACTCTGACCGCAATCCACGGGTGGCGTAGTCGGACATTTAAACATCAAAACCACATAAATAGTTCCGCCACTGGTTTGACCGCCCTGAGCCACGGAACCGGGTCGCCGCCACGGAGACTACAACCACCAGCATCCACCAAAAAGGGTCCGGCTCCGGGTGTCCCAAGGCCCAGGGGGCGCGTCAGAACATTTTCATCACCTTTCACAATCACCAATGGGACAAGGCAGGGATATCCTCTGTCCCCTCTCTTATACATCCTAGTGACGGAGCACCTGCTCTCATCAATTCGCCATAACCCCAATATTAGGTGGATTGAGGTGGGAGGCACCGAGTACAAGTGCTCTCTATTTGCTGATGATGTCCTAGTATATATCACTCAATCACATATATCCATCCATGCTGTTATGGCTGAAATAGATCACTTTGTTACATGGTCAAATTTTAAAATCAATGCAGCGAAGTCTGAGGCCCTCGATGTCTCCCTCCCCAAATCCATATAGGATTCCATCCAGTCCAACTTTCCCTTTGCCTGGCCCTCACAGGGTATCAAATACTTAGGAATTCCTATTCATAGAGACCTCTCCCATCTATGTTATCTTAATTTTGGGCCCTTTATTGAACAACTCCATACAGACCACGGTTGGCAAGTTAGAACTGTAAGATTCACTACGTGAACCCCTGGTGTTTTGTGGAAAAGCACATGTACACTGTGTTCCAAATTATTATGCAAAAAGTGTTTAGGAGTGATAAGGGAAGAATTTGTTTGTTTGTCCGTTAAACTCATTGATGGTGATGTGTGTCAGGGCTCTTTATATCACTGTAAGCAATTGCAGACACCTGTGCTAATTAGTTTGGCAGGTGTGTCCAATGAAAGGCAAGACTACTTAAGAAGGCTGTCTCACATTATTAAGCAGCCTACATTTTCTGCCAAAATGGGAAAGAAAAAGGATGTGTCGGCTGCTAAGAAGCAACAAATTGTGGAGTGTTTAGGTCAAGGCATGACTACAATCAACATTGTGCGATGATCAGGATGAAGTGTCTTGGCAATCAAGAAGTATGTAGCTGATTCACAGTACACACGTGTGCGTGCTGATAAGGGCAAATTGAAGACTCTTTCCTACAAACAATTACGTCAGGTTAAAAGAGCAGCGGCAAAAAAGCCTTGTCATAGCAGCAGACAAGTTTTTGAAGCTGCTGGTGCCTCCAACGTCCCCCGAACAACAAGATGCAGGGTCCTTCAGAGGTTTGCAGCTGTGCATACGCCATCCTGTCGACTTCCTCTATCCACTTCACACAAGCAGAAACGGCTCCAGTGGGCCAAACATTACATGAAGACTGATTTCAAAACTGTTTTGTTCACGGATGAGTGCCGTGCAGCGCTCGATGGTCCAGATGGATGGAGTGGAGGATGGCTGGTTGATGGACACCCCACGCAAACACGGCTACAGCGCCAACAAGGAGGAGGTGGAGTAATGTTTTGGGCTGGAATCATGGGGAGAGAGATTGTCGGCCCCTTTAGGATCCCTGAAGGCGCTAAAGATGAACTCCATAATGTATGTGGATTTTCTCAAACAGCACTTCCTGCCATGGTTCAAGAAGAAGAACCGTGTATTTCACAGCAAGATCATTTTTTTGCATGATAATGCACCATCTCATGCTGCACATAAAACATCTGCATCTCTGGCTGATATGGGCATAAAAGGGGACAAACTTATGGTGTGACCCCCATGCTCCCCTGACCTCTACCCCATTCAGAACCTCTGGAGCATCATCAAAAGGAGTGTCTATGATGGCGGGAGGCAGTTCACATCTAAGCAACAGCTCTGGGAGGGTATTCTGTCCTCATGCAAAACAATTGAAGCAGAAACCATCCAAAACCTGACAAATTCAATGGACGAGAGAGTTCAGAAGCTCCTTTCGAACAAGGGGTCCTATGTGAAAATGTAACATCACCTAGAATAAAGTTTTGAGTTGAAAACTGTTTGATTTCAGTTTCTAATAACCTGCTAATGCTTATAATTTCAAAAATGACCATTTTTTTGTTCTTTATTAAAATGAAAAGGTTGATCGAAAAGTTTGGCGGATCTAAGAGTGTGGCAACCCAGTAGTCATGATTACTTCGAATTCTGAAAATATGAGGGTCATGTTGCAGGTAGTGCAGCAAGAAGGCACTTATGTGTCTTGCGCATCTCGGAGCCCCAAAATTATTTTCCGGGCTAGATGCAGCTAAAAATTATTATTAATTTTAAATCTGGTGGAGCTTAGTATAGATGGCCTAATAGGATCAGTGCTGCACACTGCTACAAAGCCCAAATTATTTTCCAGCCAAGATACAGATAAACATGATTAGTAATTTTAAATCTGGTGGAGCTTATTATAGATGGCCTAATAGAATCAGTGCTGCACACTGCTACAAAGCCCAAATTATTTTCCAGCCAAGATACAGATAAACATGATTAGTAATTTGAAAGCTTAAAACGGTTGGTAGGGTGATTTTAACCAATCATCCATCTTTTACTCTCCCCAGGATGACACAGGGGTAGAAAAGTCGTTTTGGATCCATGATTTGTTCATCTTTATGAACGTGAGTCTGTCTACATTATCAGTGGAGAGCCGCGTGCGCTTATCTGTCAGCACACCACCAGCAGCGCTGAACACACGTTCAGACAGAACGCTGGCTGCGGGGCATGACAAGATCTCCAAGGCGTAAGTGGCTAGCTCCGACCATTTATCCAGATTGGAAGCCCAAAAAGAGCAAGGGTCCAGTGACACAGTCATGGCTTCAATGTTTACTTGGAGATACTCCTGTACCATCATCTCTAGGCGTTGACTATGTGTCAGACTTCTTGCCTCCTGTGGCCTTGCAAAGGATGGGCTAAAAAAGTGGTGAAATGATTGCGCAAAATTGATGTTACCAGCAGATACTGTGGTTCTGTTATGGTTTGAGTGCTGAACACTTGACGGTCCCACGGTTGGCAAGTTGGAACTGTGAGATTCACTACGTGCAACACTGGTGTTTTGTGGAAAAGCACATGTAAGATTCTGCAACAGTCTCTGCTGATACTCCTGCATGCGTGCATCCCTTTCTATGGCAGGAATAATTTCTGCAAATTTACTTTTGTACCGGGGATCTAACAGTGTGGCAACCCAGTAGTCAGGATTATTTCTAATTCTCCCAATTCGAGGGTCATGTTGCAGGTAGTGCAGCAAGAAGGCACTCATGTGTGTTGCGCATCCAGGAGCACCAAGTCCCTGTTGTGTTGGTGGCGAGGTAACAATCATGCTTCCTTCCTCTGTCCTCTCCCCCCAACCTCGCACAACAGAAATGTGATCAAGGTCTCCCTCATCTGATGAGTCTTCCATCAGTTCATCCTCCACTTCTTCCTGGGCTCCTGCACCTTCCTCACTAGTTTGGCTGCTACCATGTGCCCTGGTAAAACCATCTCCCCCACCCTCACATGCCTGCCGCCTTGGTGCTGCCGACCGTCTGGACCTTGCAGATGTTAGCCCTTCCGCATACAACTCCTCCTCCTCTACTTCTTGTGCCACCACCTGACTCCGAATTCTGTTTAACATGTGCTCCAGCATGTAAATCACCGGAATAGTCATGCTGATAATGGCATCGTCAGCACTAAACATCTTCGTCGCCATTTCAAAACTGTGCAGAAGGGTGCATAGGTCCCTGATCTGAGACCACTCCTCCAGCGTGATTTGCCCCACGTCTGGATCTCGTTGGCCCAGGCTATACGTCAGAACGTATTGCACCAGGGCTTGTCGGTGCTGCCACAGTCGCTGCAACATGTGCAGAGTTGAATTCCACCGGGTAGGCACATCGCATTTTAGCCGGTGAAGTGGCAGGCCCAACGACTTCTGTAGAGATGTAAGTCGCTGAGCTGCGGGATGCGAATGGCGGAAGTGAGCACACAGCGACCGTGCCCTCTGCAGAAGGCCATCTAGTCTGGGATAGTGGGCTAAAAATTGCTGGACAACCAGGTTCAACACGTGAGCCATACAAGGCACGTGTGTGACATTGCCCCGGCGAAGGGCCGCACCCAGGTTTGCAGCATTGTCGCACACGGCCTTCCCTGGTTTCAGGTCCAGTGGAGACAACCATTCATGAAATTGGTTCTACAGAGCTGACCACAACTCATCAGCTGTGTGACTCACATTTCCCAGACATTTCAAAGTAAAAACCGCCTGATGACGTTGAGTCCTACTGCCAGCATAGTAAGGAGGTGTGCAGGATCCCTTCTGCGCAGTTAGAAAGCTTGTGGCATGACCAGACAGGCTTTGGGTGCAGGTGGAAGACCGAGAGGAGGTTGAGGAGGCAGAATCAGTGGAGGAACTTTGACATAAAGAGGATTGACGCACAACTCGTGGGGACGGCAAGACTTGGACAGCAGCCCCTTGTCCTGCTGTCACCATAGTTACCCAGTGCCCAGTCAGCGACATGTAACGCCCCTGTCCATGCCTACTCGTCCAAGTGTCTGTGGTGAAATGCACCCTGTCACACACAGAGTTTCTCAAAGAAGCGGTGATGTTGTGTGCGACATGCTGATGGAGCGCAGGCACACCTTTCTTTGAGAAGTAGTGCCGACTGGGCATCTGGTACTGGGGCACTGCGACGGACATAAGGTCTCGAAAATCCTCTGTGTCCACCAGGCGGAAAGGCAGCATTTCTGTAGCTAAGAGCTTGCAGATGGTGAAATTCAACCTCTTAGCTTTCTCATGGCTAGGAGGAAATGGTCTTTTACTTGTCCACATCTGAGGGACCGAGGGCTGGCTATTGTGCTTAGACGGGGTTGATAAGGGTGTCCCCGGCAAACTGCCGGTCTGTGAGGAAGATGCAGGCGGACATGTTAGGTTGCCTTGATCCAAAGGTGGTGCTATCGATGTCGGACAGCGCTCAACACCAGCTGGTGTTACCACCTCCAAAGAAAATGATGACCTGCCAATCACGCTGGCTGTTGCGGGTAAAGAGGTGGCAGGTCTGCGCCCCAAAACAGGTGTGACTGCTGTCCCCCCAGTCACAGAGGATGAAGAGGTCACGGATGCACAAGATATGGCAGACGGCGGTTGGCCCGGCCGGCTAGGCCACATTGTAGCACACTGAGCTTCCCACTGCAACTTATGCTTCATGTCCATGTGCCGGTTCATGCATGAAGTACTCAAACTATGTATTTTTTGGCCTCTACTTAGCTTTTGCTGACAAATGTTACAGATAACACGAGTTGGGTCATCTTTATCGATCTGAAAAAATGCCCAGGCTATGCAAGGCTTAGCACCCATGCGACCTGAAGAGCCACCACGACTTGTGGTGAGAGGCAGAGTTGTGTTTGAGGATGCAGTTGTTGACGTGCTTCCAGTACTACGTCTCTGTCCAGGAAGGCGCAACCTGACCTCGTCGTCACTAGCATCTTCCTCCACCTCCTCTGCTGACCTCATCTCTTGGCTGACTGTGGGTTGACAGTAAATGGGATCTCCAACCTCATCATCATCACCCTGTGCGTTATCACACCCGTCGTCCTCAGAGCCAACCTGTTCCTGCCCTGACAAAAAGCTAAAGTTGTCGCTCCAATCAGGTATTTGAGTCTCATCATCGTCTTCCTCATTGTCTCCACCAACAGGAGTTACAGTTTGGGAATGAGGGTCTACATTATGGTCAGAACCTTCGGCGTCTGGTCCAGGATCTGACTCATAAAGATTCTGGGCATCAGTGCAGATCATTTCCTCGTCTGGATTCACAGAAGCGCTGGAGTCGACCTCTGATTCCCAGGCTATAGTATGAGTAAACAGCTCTGCAGACTCAACCATCTGTTCTACCTCATACTCAGACGGGCAGCTGGAGATTTGGGAGCTGTGAGGAAGCAAGTGCGATTGGGGTGACACCTTTGAGGACTGGAGTATTTGTGATGTTGAAGTTGATGTGGAGGAGAGCCCACTTAAAGGAGCACTTGATATCCGTTGAAGCACCTGCTGTTTTTGTGCCTCATCTGGAATTTGTAGCGATTGGCGTGGCCGTAAGAAAGGGATCTTATCACATTGTCCGCTAAAAGAAGTAGACATTTTAGTTTGGCTGGAAGATGGTCTTTCTTCTGCAGATGTTACTGTTGCTTTAACACCTACCCCACGGACACAACCTTTTTTCCCCTTCCCAACACTCCTATTCCCCTTTCCACCAGCAGCAGGCCTTTTTCCACTCATTTTGGTGGTTAACTAATTCACAACTCTGGAGTTGTTTGCACAAAAAAACAATGGATGGGAACCGAGCAGAGCTGAGTGGCCAAACTGTGGTATTAGGCCAAAACTATTGGCTGGGTTAGATGCAGAAAAAAATTATATTCAATTTGCAACCTGATGGAGGTCAGTATAGATGGACTAATAGAACAAGTCCCACACACAGCTAGAAGCCCAAATATTTTTTCAGAGGTAGATGCAGAAAAACAAATATTCAGTTTGCAACCTGATGGAGGTCAGTATAGATGGACTAATAGAGAAAGTCCCACACACTGCTAGAAGGCCAAATATTTTTTCAGAGCTAGATGCAGAAAAAAATTATATTCAGTTTGCAACCTGATGGAGGTCTGTATAGATGGATTAATAGAACAAGTCCCACACACAGCTAGAAGCCCAATATTTTTTCAGAGGTAGATGCAGAAAAAAATTATATTCAGTTTGCAACCTGATGGAGGTCAGTATAGATGGACTAATACAACAAGTCCCACACACAGCTAGAAGCCCAATATTTTTTCAGAGCTAGATGCAGAAAAAAATTATATTCAATTTGCAACCTGATGGAGGTCAGTATAGATGGAGTATTAGAACAAGTCCCACACACAGCTAGAAGCCCAAATATTTTTTCAGAGCTAGATGCAGATAAAAATTATTTTTAATTTGCAACCTGATGGAGGTCAGTATAGATGGACTAATAGAGAAAGTCCCACACACTGCTCGGAGGCCAAATATTTTTTCAGAGCTAGATGCAGAAAAAAATTATATTCAGTTTGCAACCTGATGGAGGTCAGTATAGATGGACTAATAGAGAAAGTCCCACACACTGCTAGAAGGCCAAATATTTTTTCAGAGCTAGATGCAGAAAAAAATTATATTCAGTTTGCAACCTGATGGAGGTCAGTATAGATGGACTAATAGAGAAAGTCCCACACACAGCTAGAAGGCCAAATATTTTTTCAGAGCTAGATGCAGAAAAAAATTATATTCAGTTTGCAACCTGATGGAGGTCAGTATAGATGGACTAATAGAACAAGTCCCACACACTGCTAGAAGGCCAAATATTTTTTCAGAGCTAGATGCAGAAAAAAATTATATTCAGTTTGCAACCTGATGGAGGTCTGTATAGATGGATTAATAGAACAAGTCCCACACACAGCTACAAGCCCAATATTTTTTCAGAGGTAGATGCAGAAAAAAATATATTCAGTTTGCAACCTGATGGAGGTCAGTATAGATGGACTAATAGAATGATGCTATGCCCAAAAGATTTTACTTCACTAGGTGCAGTAAAAAAATTGGTATTCTATACACAGGTGGTATATCTTGCAACACAGATAGGCTACTCCACTGACTAACACACTCTGCAATAGGCCAAAAAGGATTAGCTTTGCTAGATTCAGCCAAATGCTGTTAAAAAAACTTGCACAGCACTGGCAAAGACCTGCCTGGCAAAAACTGATAGGAACTGATGTAACCTAGTCCTGAAAAGGACTCCAATTACAATTAGTCTTTACTCCCACAACCTATCTATTTAAGAGCACAGACCTGCCTGATAAAAGTCGTAGGAAATGCTGTAACCTAGTCCTTAAAAGGACTGCAATCACAACTATTCCCTACTCCCAAGCTATCTGTAGATTTGTGCGAAAATTGGCTTGAAATTAACAAGGTATAGCGCACACAGCAACAGCGGTGCCGTCTAACACGCAGCTGCAGCAGTGAGAAAATGGTGGCGACGGGGAAAATGGCTTGGTCTTATAGGGCAAGGACATGTGACATACACTGCCAATGACACATGCCCTTGCTTGTGTGAAAAAAAGCACTTCGCTCCGTGTGTGCGCTGCTGATAGGCTGACAGATTGCACCTCCCCACTGTAAATGCGGGAAAGAGAAAAAAAAATGGAGATCTTCATTATTCCTGCAGAGATCCATCCCCTGCCCCTCCCCCCACCCAGCTGTACACTCAAACTGCGTATTAACATTAATTTTCATCATTACTGAGAAAAAATCCAGTTATGATTTTGGTGCACGAACAGTTATCGAACATAACCTTGAACAGCCGAATTTTTCTCAAATCGTTCGTGTTCGCCGAACGGCTCGAACACCGCCCAAAACAGCTCGAATTTGAGATTGGCGAACAGTTCGAGTAGAACAACGCTCATCTCTACTAAGAACACCATCCCAACTATGAAACACGGGGATGCAGTATCATGTTGTAGGGTTGTTTTGCTGCAGAAGGGACTGGTGCACTTCACAAAATGGCATCATGAGAAAAGAAGATTATGTGGCAATATTGAAGACATCAGCCAGGAAGTTAAAGCTGGGCAGAAATGGGTCTTCCAAATGGACAATGACCCGAAGCATACTACCAAAATGGTAACAAAGTGGCTTAAGGATAGCAAAGTCCATGTTTTGGAGAGGCCATCACAAAGCCCTGATCTCAATCCTATTGAAAATGTATGGGCAAACCTGAAAAGGCAGGTGCAAGCAAGACGACCTACAAACCTGGATCAGTTCCACCAGTTTTGTCAGGAGGAATGGACCCAAATTCCGACCAACTATTGTGAGAAGCTTGTGGAAGGATATCCCAAACGTTTCAGTCATTCAGTTTAAGGGCAATGGTACCAAATACTAATGAAATGCATGTAAACTTTTGACTTTGCAGTAAATGCCTTAAAACAATTCTATCTCTCTCATTATTCTGGCATTTGCCAAATATTAAAAATTATGGTATTCCTAATTGACATAAAACGGGAAAGGTTTATTCTAATTTAATGTCAGATATTGAGAAAAACATGCAGATGTGTCTTTTTATATAGTGTATGTAAACTTCTGGTTTCAACTGTATAGTACATGTCATTTTTTTCACAAAATGTTTAATACATGTAAAAAAAAGGTCATGTTTATTCTTTGGTGCATTTCCTGTGCATAAATAGTGCTAAAATGCATATCTTTTTGTGAGTTTTTTTGCAGTGGAAACACGACTTACAAATATCACTAGAATATGCATGTAATGTCTTAATTGTATTATTATGCTTGTTACAAAGTGTGTTGTCCTTTGCTGCCATCTACTAGCCATTGTTATTATATGTTCCCATGTATTGCTGATGTAATCTCCCATCATGCCCCTCTCTCTGTAACTCCTCCTATCTTTCTCCTCACATCCTTTCTTTATGGTCAGAGCCATCTTGGCAGAACCATACAGTACAGAACAAAAGTTTGGACACACCTTCTCAGTTAAAGATTTTTCTGTATTTTCATGACTATGAAAATTGTACATTCACACTGAAGGCATCAAAACTATGAATTAACACATGTGGAATTATATACTTAACAAAAAAGTGTGAAACACCTGAAAATATGTCTTATATTCTAGGTTCTTCAAAGTAGCCACCTTTTGCTTTGATGACTGCTTTGCACACTCTTTGCATTCTCTTGATGAGCTTCAAGAGGTAGTCACTGGAAATGGTTTTCACTTCACAGGTGTGCCCTGTCAGGTTTAGTAAGTGGGATTTCTTGCCTTATAAATGGGGTTGGGACCATCAGTTGTGTTGTGCAGAAGTCAGGTGGATACACAGCTGATAGTCCTACTGAATAGACTGTTAGAATTTGTATTATGGCAAGAAAAAAGCAGCTAAGTAAATAAAAACGAGTGGCCATCATTACTTTAAGAAATTGTTAATTGTGTATTAAGTATGTCTCTGTTTGTTTTTTGAATTTTTTAGCTGTGCTTATAAAGCTCTTCTTTTCATGGAGGCAAAACACGCGATCAAAAACAACCCAAGCGAATATTCATCAATAAAAATTAACTTTTATTGTAATATGATTAAAAATCAGGAAATAAATATTTGACAAAAGAATGGTGTGAATACATACATTGTTAAAAATCCATCAAAATAATGAACCAACACGGTCCATACTGTGAGAAACCCAATCACTCTATGGCTGTGTGTAATGGTATTTCCTAACCCACACTACCATAGTAAAGTCCCAATCAATACTTGTAAGTATAAGATTATATATATCCAGGCACCCAATACTACTGTATCTCTACCAGTGTATTAGTTAATCATCACATGGTGAAATATCCTGTCAATCACAGAGGCTATGTATATAAGAAAGAAAGTGTACATTATACCTGGGAAGAGGACTGTCACATGTGGGGGCTCACAGACGGACTGCGCATCCACCTCAATGACAGGAGATGTAGAGTCCCTCTACACGAGTATTAAGCATGTGGATGGTCTGAGGACACCTGCTTTTTTTCTTAATACATTGAATCTATCTAGTGACATGATCAAGTTGGTGATGGATCTCTTGGAGTTTGCCCTGACGCACAACTTTTTCACGTTCAAGGGGTCCTTCTACCTACAGCTCCAGGGTACTGCCATGAGTGCAGCATTTGCACCGGCCTACGCTAACCTTTTCCTGGGGCTGTGGGAGAGGGATCTCACCCTGCCAGATCGGCGGGCATCAATGGACTGCGTCCCGTTTTGGACGCGGTACATTGATGACATCCTGCTGATCTGGCAGGGCCCTGTTGAGGGTCTACTGGAATTCATGGAATCCCTCAACAAAAATGACAAGAACATCCGTATCTCGTACACATGGGATAAGGATGTTGTTAATTTCCTAGATGTGACTCTTACTAGGGATCATCATAATTTTCTACAGACTAATATCCATAGGAAAGATACCTCCACAAATATGCTACTCCATGCGACATCTTCTCATCCCCCCTACATGATCCAGTCTGTACCCACTGGCCAATTTCTGTGCTTGTGCAGACTTTGTTCCAGTGAGAATGAATTCATTAGACAGTCTGTTGATATGAAAAAAAGATTCTATGAAAGGGGCTACAGTAGACGCATGGTAAAAAAAAGCATATTATCATGCTAAATATACTAATCAACATGATTTACTATATAAAGAGAAGAGCCCTAAGATAGAGGATAAAGTAAGATTTATAACCAATTATCATGGCCAGTTCGGACGTATAAGGGAATGCTTGATTAAGGCATGGCCAATTTTAATGATAGATCCCATACTGTCAAAAATTCTTCCTGATCGCCCATCCATTACTGTACGTCGCTCTAGAAATTTACATGACCAATTAGTGCATAGTCATTACCAGACTGAATCTGGGACTACAATCTTTGGTGCTCCTAGTCCTGAGTGTGGAAGTTTTCCTTACCGTCAATGTGTTGCCTGCCCGAACGTGGAAAGAGTAAATAATTTTACGAATGCGGCTGGCACTAAGACATACGAAATTATGTGCCGCATTACCTGTACCTCACGTTATGTCATCTGTTATGCCACATGTCCTTGTGGACTAATTTATGTTGGCCTAACAACACGCCAACTTAAGGTGAGGGTAAGAGAACATGTATTGGGTATTTTTGCAGCCGTCGACTGTGTGGACACTTCCACACTCAGGACTATACCGCGACATTTTAAGCTTTGTCACAATTGTGACAGCTCTTTATTAAAGATCGGAGGGATTGATTCACTTAAATATGGAATTCGTGGAGGGAAACTTAGTCAACGTCTAGGTCAGCTGGAATCACGATGGATCTGGAATTTAGGTACAGTACATCCTAATGGACTGAACGAGAATCTCAGCTTTGTTCCATTTCTTTGATCACTCTCTACCTGCAACATACATCTGTTGTTTTTAAATTGTTTTTAACATTAATTTTATTCTCTCACAGTACGTATCCATCATTATTGGTTGTTATATTTTCTCCGGATAGAGGTAGCCCAGTTAGATCCAGTCTGATATTGTTGATGAAGGATGGAGGAGAAGAAAATCTATTCATTTTTGGAACAACAATCGTCGTGTTTTGCACCTTTTAGCTTCTTATTTATTAACACCATGATTCATGAATTATTCATTGTTATATGTTTGTTCTTTTGGTAATATTTAATCATGTTGCTTTCTGTTGCATGGGGGGGAATCTCCATCATATGCCGCATGCCTTGTCGGCCTGTGGGCTTGGTGTAGAAGCCCCCCATGTGTAAAAGCTAATCTGACCCTCACTATGGGTGTGCATTTCCCCAGTAGTGGTCTTTGCATTCCTATGATGGTTTGGGCATAGTACATGACCATAGATGAGTGACTGGTATGTTGATTATCATGATGTATCTCATATTTTCAATATGTTTTATAGATATGTCTTTGATTTTTTGTTTAAATACATTATCATTCTGACTTGGCAATATTATTTAATTACCATATGGTTGGTTTGGAAAAATAAAGTAGATTTACGGTTACGAAATATTTCACCTTGATATATAACTCTATGAAGTGCCTGTTATCTGAAAGAAAGAAAGCAAGAAAGAAAGAAAATAAGCCTAAAAAAACCTTGGAAAATTTAGGTTTATTTTCTGTGTTGTTCATTTGCAAAGCCTGAGATGATAATGTATTATCATTTAGATTCTATATATGTTAGGTTGACCCATGCCCTGTATTCTGTGCCATGAACTTAATATATAACATGAAGTGATAGGCCATTTGTTGGGGTATACATTACATCCTGTTTGAGCGCTTATTCTGTGCTTGAGGCTGACAGGACTTGTACGCACGAGCGTCGCGGGTTGGCAGAGCGTCCCGTGGTGTTCGGCGTCTCTATGCAAGGACCTGCGGAGTCACGTGGGCCCACGTTACCGCTGCGTGATCCGCCGCATGACGCCGACGTCACTGGTTGGCCTGGCAGGGGCGACGCTGCGCGCGTCATTGTAAGTCCTCCTACCATCGCCGATTGGCTGGAATAGCATTTATAATCACACACCTCCCGAGCCTATTGACTCCCCCTGAAGAAGGCAACGCCGAAACGGGGTGGACGCGCAGTCCGTCTGTGAGCCCCCACACGTGACAGTCCTCTTCCCAGGTATAATGTACTCTTTCTTTCTTATATACATAGCCTCTGTGATTGACAGGATATTTCACCATGTGATGATTAACTAATACACTGGTAGAGATACAGTAGTATTGGGTGCCTGGATATATATAATCTTATACTTACAAGTATTGATTGGGACTTTACTATGGTAGTGTGGGTTAGGAAATACCGTTACACACAGCCATAGAGTGACTGGGTTTCTCACAGTATGGACCGTGTTGGTTCATTATTTTGATGGATTTTTAACAATGTATGTATTCACACAATTCTTTTGTCAAATATTTATTTCCTGATTTTTAATCATATTACAATAAAAGTTAATTTTTATTGATGAATATTTGCTTGGGTTGTTTTTGATCGCGTGTTTTGCCTCCATGAAATTTCAATGTCTGGCGATTTACCCGTACCCATATCCTCAGGTGTGAGCTAATTAGCCTTAATTATTATCTAATATGCACCAGTTGAGAAATTTATATAAAAGCTCTTCTTTTGTGAAGTGGGTCTTTTTTGGCTAGAGGATGAAGAATTCAAATGATGGAGAACATTCTCTTTTGAAAATGAAGAAAGATATTGTAGGATGATGGACATAGACAGAATGGAGAATATATGATCCCATTAGGAATCAAGACAAATGAATATTTGTGAAAATGGATGCTATCTATTCCATATACAGTACAGACCAAAAGTTTGGACACACCTTCTCATTTAAAGATTTTTCTGTATTTTCATGACTATGAAAATTGTATATTCACACTGAAGGCATCAAAACTATGAATTAACACATGTGGAATTATATAGTTAACAAAAAAGTGTGAAACAACTGAAAATATGTCTTCTATTCTAGGTTCTTCAAAGTAGCCACCTTTTGCTTTGATGACTGCTTTACACACTCTTGCCATTCTCTTGATGAGCTTCAAGAGGTAGTCAATGGAAATAGTCTTCCAACAATCTTGAAGGAGTTCCCAGAGATGCTTAGCACTTGTTGGCCCTTTTGCCTTCACTCTGCGGTCCAGCTCACCCCAAACCATCTTGATTGGGTTCAGGTCTAGTGACTGTGGAGGCCAGGTCATCTGGCATAGCACCCCATCACTCTCCCTCTAGGTCAAATAGCCCTTACACAGCCTGGAGGTGTGTTTGGGGTTATTGTCCTGTTGAAAAAAAAATAATGGTCCAACTAAACGTAAACCGGATGGAATAGCATGCCGCTGCAAGATGCTGTGGTAGCCATGCTGGTTCAGTATGCCTTCAATTTTGAATAAATCCCCAACAGTGTCACCAGCAAAGCACCCCCACACCATCACACCTACTCCTCCATGCTTCACGGTGGGAACCAGGCATGTAGAGTCCATCCGTTCACCTTGTCTGCGTCACACAAAGACACGGTGGTTGGAACCAAAGATCTCAAATTTGGACTCATCAGACCAAAGCACAGATTTCCACTTGTCTAATGTCCATTCCTTGTGTTCTTTAGCCCAAACAAGTCTCTTCTGCTTGTTGCCTGTCCTTAGCAGTGGTTTCTTAGCAGCTATTTTACCATGAAGGCCTGCTGCACAAGGTCTCCTCTTAACAGTTGTTGAAGAGATGTGTCTGCTGCTAGAACTCTGTGTGGCATTGACCTGGTCTCTAATCTGAGCTGCTGTTAACCTGCGATTTCTGAGGCTGGTGACTTGGATAAACTTATCCTCAGAAGCAGAGGTGACTCTTGGTCTTCCTTTCCTGGGGCGGTCCTCATGTGAGCCAGTTTCTTTGTAGCGCTTGATGGTTTTTGCAACTGCACTTGGGGACACTTTCAAAGTTTGCCCAATTTTTCGCACTGACTGACCTTCATTTCATAAAGTAATGATGGCCACTCATTTTTCTTTACTTAGCTGCTTTTTTCTTGCCATAATACAAATTCTAACAGTCTATTCAGTAGGACTATCAGCTGTGTATCCACCATACTTCTGCACAACACAACTGATGGTCCCAACCCCATTTATAAGGCAAGAAATCCCACTTATTAAACCTGACAGGGCACACCTGTGAAGTGAAAACCATTTCCGGTGACTACCTCTTGAAGCTCATCAAGAGAATGCCAAGAGTGTGCAAAGCAGTCATCAAAGCAAAAGGTGGCTACTTTGAAGAACCTAGAATATAAGACATATTTTCAGTTGTTTCACACTTTTTCGTTAAGTATATAATTCCACATGTGTTAATTCATAGTTTTGATGCCTTCAGTGTGAATGTACAATTTTCATAGTCATGAAAATACAGAAAAATCTTTAAATGAGAAGGTATGTCCAAACTTTTGGTCTGTACTGTATGTATTATCAGTCCTTCTTCCTCTCCAAATGTGTTATGATAAGTCATTCTAATATTTTTATCAAAAAATTATACTTACCAGTGCCTGGTTCTTATATCTGCGGGTGGGATATGTGGTGAGGGGGTGGGATGTTTTAAAGGGGATGATTTGACATGAGTTAGATGTATTTATATATATATATATATATATATATATATATATATATACTCAATACACATATTTCTACATTGCTTATTAGCCTTTGGAAAGTATCTGAAAGCCATTAATATTGGGTTTGGGGTCGGTTCACTATATTATATTTTATTTACTTCTTTTTCATTTCATTTTTTCACGTTTTTTCTAGTTCTTTTTCTTCATGTAATTAATTTTACATTTAATCACCATGGTGGGGGAAACAACCCCATCACTTCTAAACACATTTATTGTTGTTACGATACATCTTAAAAAATGTCATATAATGGACATGTAGTATTATTCCGATCAAGTAACAGACATTATAGCTTGATTATATCTTATTTGTAAATGTATCAATCTAAGAATGCTGGATATGGGTTATAGTATCTTAATAAGATCTTACCGGCAAATAGATTTGTGATATATAGATGCTTCAATTCTTTCCTCTGCTCCCCTCGCAGTGTAACTTGCATTGGGCACTGGTGATCGGCTCGCACATGCGCCTCACGCTCTCGTGAGGGGAATCCATTGACGGCTTCAATATACCTAGTGCGCATGTCTGTGACGTCAAAATGGGATTTCCCTATGACGTGCGCGCTACGTGAATGCCGGAAGTGGATTCTTCCTTCCGTGAGTGTAGGGCGATGCGCATGCGCAATTGGGACTGATCTGTGTTAACTCCACTATAAGAAGCTGCACAGCACAGTGGTGTGAGTACCTCCTTGCTGAAAAAGCTAACGCGAAACGCGCATCCAAGGGTGTCTCCTGGGTGTGAGTGTCACAGTTAGAATAGGTAAGTCACCTTAATATAAACCATAGTATGTTAAAGCTGCATAGCTGTATAGCCGCATAGCTACATAGCTCTTTATTTGTATCCTATGCTTAAGGCAGGGACTGACTCTATATGTGGTTATATTGACAGCATGTCTGCATACATGAGGATATTAGTGTTGTAAAAATATGAATATATTTGGATGACTTACTACATCATATGTGGTTCTGCTCACCTTGCAGAGACTATATATTGAGTCTCTCCAATCACACCTCTATTTATTTTTAATCATCTTTGTGATAATTGTATTTATGTATATTTAATAAAGTTAATGTCATTTTTATAAAGCATACGACTCCGACTGGTGCTTGTAGGTTATATATTTATTATGGAGTGTACTTTCCATAAAATATCATGTCCTGATTGGGATAAAAGGTGGGCGATGATTATGACTAATTAGCTAATCCTCACCAAACATGTGGTATTCTGTGAATTCAATAATAGTGTTGTTTTCTGTGTTTTTCACAGCTAATGATTCCAGAACAATGGATTTCAGATCACGAGATTCATCGTGGCTGTCTCAAATTAATGAGGTGTTCAAGGAGGACTCTAGTTTGATTTTAAATGTGAATTATAAGGACAATCAGGAGCAGATCCTTAAATTAAAATTGTTGTTACAAAAGAGAACTCGGACATGGTGGAATAGCGTTTTTTTAGAGAAATATATTTATAAAAGGCCAAATACCTAGGGGTCTTAGAATTCAAGTTTTCCTGTCTTTTGAGATTGATGCTACTTGGTTCAAGACAGGATGGGAAGAACTTGCAAATAATTGTTCCAGAGGTTTTATGGAACTTTTGATAAAACTGAATGATGCAACCCTTGTAGAATTGGAAAAGGAGATTGATTTGATACAAACAAACCTCCAGAAAGATTTATCCCCTGAAGCACTAAGTAAAGTAAATACCAAATTGGATGAGAGCTTTACCAAATGGGAAAAAGAGATTTGTGAGATAAAAACTAAGAAGTTTCAGAGGGATACCCTTGATCTTCAGAGTAATCAAGTGTATAGATGGAGAAAGGGGAAACCTACATCACGCATTCCCTTTAGAGCTCGCTCTGAATCACTATCATCCATTACATCTGCTGAAGATTCAGACAAGGGATTTGCCTCTAAAAAGACCCCAAGAACTTGGAGAAATATAGCTAACAAACATTCTGATTATAATAAGGCAAAGCAATCCAATAAACGGAAAATGCCATCACCTCAAAATGATGAGGATAACAAGAGAAAAAATAATTCATTAGAGGTAATTAATTTGTCGTCTCATTCACTATCTGATGCCCAGTGTGAGGTCTTACAACTTGCCCTGACTTTTGTACCTAATAATCCTTTTGATTATTTTACAGCCATGAAGGATCTTCATTTGTTCTCGCGGAAATTAATATAAAAAAAGTTACACAATAAATCTGGATGCGAGACAGGATTAACAACTGTAGCAGAAAAAGAAGCCCTTAAAATTTTGGAGGAATTACTGGAAGAACAATCTGGTGATCGACCAGGTATGTTCCCCAAATCTATCATACCCAGATCCACGACCTTTCCTCCTTTGTCCGTATGTCCACAAGTAGAAATTTTCACTAGACTGGTCCTTGAGGATTTCAAAAAATTATCCAAATTTATAGTCAATGACAATCTGAACTATTGTCAACGCAGAGCTTTAAAAGAAATAAAATTGTGGGATGATGTGGTGATTAAACCAGCGGACAAGGGGGGAAATGTCGTGATCTGGCCAGTGGTGAAGTATGAAAAGGAAGCCTTCTGACAGTTAAATGACAGGGACACCTACGAGAAGTTGCCATATTGCCCCATTTCTTCCCATAAAACTAAATTGCATTCTATACTCCAAAGAGCTTTTGAGGAAGGTATAATCACCAAAAAGATTTTGGACGGATTATTGGTGGAATATCCCAAAATACCTACGTTCTACCTTTTACCGAAGGTTCACAAGGATCCAGTCAGTCCACCGGGATGACCTATCGTCTCGGGGATTGATGGACTATGTGACCCGGTGTGTAAATTTATCGAATTTTATTTGAGACCTATGGTAGAAAGGTTACCACCATACGTTCGAGATACCACCGATATTCTATCCAAGATGGATGGTATTGGGATAGAGCCTGACATGTGGTTGGTCACAGACGATATCGAATCTCTCTATACGTGTATCTCACATGAGGATGGGATTAATGCTGTCCACTTCTTCCTGGGGACTTCTAACTGGGACCCCCCTATATGTGAATTAATCCTGGAGTTGTTGAGTTTTGTCCTTTCACATAACATGTTCGTGTTCAAGGATCGGTTCTTTCTGCAAAAACGGGGAACAGCAATGGGGGCAGCTTGCGCCCCATCCTATGCCAACCTGTTCCTTGGCCTTTGGGAGAGATCCATCTTTCATACAGAGGGGATCTCGACCATTGACCGTGTGCAGTGTTGGCATAGGTATATTGATGACATCTTATTTATCTGGCAGGGAACCGAACTTGGGCTGGCACGACAATTCACAGAATATTAAATTGACTTATAAAGCAGATCAACAAAGAATTGAATTTTTGGATGTACAAATGGAAATTGATAGCATGGGCATGATCCAGACTGACGTATATAGGAATGATACCTCAGTAAATGCACTACTACATGTGTCATCGGCTCATGCCCATCATACTATTAGGGCAGTCCCAGTTGATCAATTCCTCAGGATGAGGCGGATATGTTCAACCAAGGAGAGATTCGAATCACAAGCTGATGATTTGAGGGAAAGGTTTAGATCCAGGGGTTATAGTAACCGTATTATTAAAAACAGTTATGCTAGAGCTAAAAAAACTTCTAGACATGATCTGTTATTTAAAACTAAGAAGACCTTACCGACCAATCCGGAGATGAGATTCGTGTCTACTTACAATTGTCAGTGGAATAAAATGCAGGAGATTATCTCTAAACATTGGTCAGTATTAAGAACGGACCCAGTATTAGCCTCACATCTGTCAGAAATACCATTATTCTCGTCAAGGAAAGGGAAAAATCTTAAGGATGTATTAGTGGATAGTCACTATATAGCAAAAGTAAAGAACCCCTTAAACCCTAATAATACTAAACAAAAATAGGGTTGTTTTCCTTGTGATGAGTGTGTGGCTTGCAAAGAAAATGTTATGCACACGCCCGGGCTGAGCGGCGTGTGCGTGTGATTGTAGTGATTCCGCTGGACCATGAACCGGAGAGTGCCTGGAGGGGCGTGACTAAGTATCTGGCCGATCCGACCAAGATGGCACGACGGCATACGACGCCAGTGCACCAGGGAGAAACCGGGCAGAGGGACCAGGTGCTACTCCAGGTCAAACTCCGGACACGGGGGTTGACCCACACAGGGATTACTGGATCAGGCTGGTTGGGCTGGTGCACAGACTGGAGGGTATAGGCAGGCACGACTGGTATGCAGGCAGGCGAGTAAAGGCAAGCGCAGCTAGAGTGCAGACAGGGAGGCACTAGCAGGTAGGAACACAGGCGGGATAGGACCCAGTACACACTGGGACTCAGGAACAATACAGGTAGAGGGGTACAGGCAAGCACAGCTAGAGTGCAGACAGGGAGGCACTAGCAGGTAGGAACACAGGCGGGATAGGACCCAGTACACACTGGGACTCAGGAACAGGCAGGTTAGGCTGGCACAGACTGGTGGATATAAGCAAACACGGCAGGTATGCAGATGGGTGGATACAGGCGAGTATGCAGGCAGGGAGGTACTGGCCGAAAGGACGGGCTGGAGCACAGAAAGGTTAAGACCCAGTACAGACTGGGTCACAGAACCGCAGATGCGGTAGACAACCACAGCAGAGAGGGAACGCCCGAAGCGGTGGGCAAGAACAGAGCAGGATGGGGCTGCAGGAGCAGCGAGCACAAGCAGGGCAGGACAGGACTGCCGGAGCAGCGGGCACAAGCAGGGCAGGACAGGACTGCCGGAGCAGCGGGCAGAAGCAGGGCAGGACAGGACTGCCGGAGCAGCGGGCAGAAGCAGGGCAGGACAGGACTGCCGGAGCAGCGGGCAGAAGCAGGGCAGGACAGGACTGCCGGAGCAGCGGGCAGAAGCAGGGCAGGACAGGACTGCCGGAGCAGCGGGCAGAAGCAGGGCAGGACAGGACTGCCGGAGCAGCGGGCAGAAGCAGGGCAGGACAGGACTGCCGGAGCAGCGGGCAGAAGCAGGGCAGGACAGGACTGCCAGAGCAGCGGGCAGAAGCAGGGCAGGACAGGACTGCCGGAGCAGCGGGCAGAAGCAGGGCAGGACAGGACTGCCGGAGCAGTGAGCAAGGAGTCAGAGCAGGCTAGGCTGAGTAGGGGGGACAGGGCTCTGTTCACACGGAACAGACAGGAAGGGAAAGGCAGAGCCAGACACCCACAGGGTACTTGCAGTGAAGTAGCGAGTGGACCACAAACTCACAAACGGGAGTACAGAGACAACAAGCAGGAGTTAGGTACGAGTTCAGACTCTGCAGAAAAAGGAAGGGAACGGACATAGAGGCAAAACAGGTAAAGGATAGGAGAGAGTTCAGACTGGAACTGAGTGTACGGAGGAGACCGACACTGCAGCGGGATACAGGAGCGGGTCTGGGAATACGGCCCCCAGAGAGGCAGGACGAACAGGCAAGGAGCGTGTTCAGACAGGACAGACAAGATACAGGAGCGGGTCTAGGTAATCAGCCCCTAGAAGGCGAGAGGAACAGGCTAGGAGCGTGTTCAGACAGGTCAGACAAGATACAGGAACAGGTCTAGGTAATCGGCCCCTAGAAGGCAGGAGGAACAGGCTAGGAGCGTGTTCAGACAGGCCTGGAAATACAGCCTCCAGGATAGGCAGACAAGAGAACACAGAACGGGACCTGGCACCTTCAGAGTGCAAGCACACACTGAATGAAACACTATGCTCAGGCAGGAATAGATGGGAGCAGCTGAGCTATATACCAGGTGACAGACAGCAATAGGCTGAGGACGCACAAGGGGTGTGACCCACAGCAGGTACAAAAAGCAGGAAGTGATCGGGCGCCGCCCTTAAGCAGCAGAAACAGACACAAACAGACAGCATGGAGGGAAGCCAGAGAGACATTCTGGACAGGAGATCAAGTGCGCGCTCTTGCACAGTGGGAGATGGACCACTATGCAAGGACGCCGCCAGGTATGTTACAGTACCCCCCCCCTTACGCCCCCTCTTCTTCAGGCCTGCCAGAATCTTCCGCAGGGAATTCGAGGGCCAATTCTTCACTTCGAAGAGATCACTTTCCCTGTCCACCGGAAAAACTGGTCTCCTCTGGGTAGCTAGGATGCTACCTCCCATCCAGCCACCCTTAGCAACAGACGAAACGGGTGGAGTACCAGGAACAGCACACAAGGAAGTCTCTCTCCACATATTTTCAGGTGGCACCCCAGAGGGTACAGGAGACAACTGGAAGTCCTCCACCGGGTTGGAGGGGGACAGAGACTTGGGGGTAATCTCTGCTTCGAGGTACATCTTGTCAAGCTCACAGGAAGAAATAGACGGGTTATCAGGTACATAATGAGGAAAAGTCACTGTCTCTTTGTTTTCTGGTGGTACCCCGGAGGATTCAGGAAACAACTGGAGGTCCTCCGCCGGGTCAGAAGAGTGCAGAGGCTCAGAGAAAACATCTGCTTCAGAGTACACTAGGTCGGACTCACTGGACGAAGCAGGCAAGGTATCGGGTACCGAGTATAGGAAAGTCTCTGTCCATTCTCCACCAGGTGGCACCCCGAAGGGTTCTGGAGACAACTGGCGGTCCTCCGCCTGGTCAGAGGGGTGTAGAGACTCACGGGTAACCTCTGCTTCAGAGTACACTAGGTCGGACTCACTGGACGAAGCAAGCGAGGTATCAGATCCAGGATATAGGAAAGTCTCTGTCCATTTACCACCAGGTGGCACCCCGAAGGGTTCTGGAGACAACTGGAGGTCCTCCGCCTGGTCAGAGGAGTGTAGAGACTCGGGAGTAACCACTGCTTCAGAGTACACTAGGTTGGACTCACTGGACGAAGCGAGCGAGGTATCAGGTACAGAGTATAGGAGAGTCTCTGTCCTTTCGCTACCAGGTAGCACCTCGAAGGGTTCAGGAGACAACTGGAGGTCCTCCGCCTGGTCGGAGGGGTGTAGAGACTCGGGAGTAACCTCTGCTTCGGAGTACACTAGGTTGGACTCACTGGACGAAGCGAGCGAGGTATCAGGTACAGAGTATAGGAGAGTCTCTGTCCTTTCGCTACCAGGTAGCACCCCGAAGGGTTCAGGAGACAACTGGAGATCCTCCGCCTGGTCGGAGGGGTGTAGAGACTCGGGGGTAACTACCACTTTGGGGTACCCATTGTCAGGCTCACAGGACGAAGCGGACAAAGTATCGAGTACCGGGTGTAGAGAATTCTCTCTCCATTTGTCATCGAGTGGTATCCCGGAGGATTCAGGAGGCAACAGGGGGTCCTCCGCCAGGTAGTAGAGGTGCACAGACTCTGAGGTAACCACAGCTTTGGAGCATCCTTGGACATGCACACCGGTTAAAGTGGGTGAAGCATCTGATGCCGGGTGCAGGAAGTTCTCCTGTGTGGAGTCTGGATGGGCAGAAGTCTCTTCGGGCAGGAGAACTGGTGCACTACCCACGCACATTACCCGTTGGGGCTTCTCCGGGATACAGGGAGATGAAGCTTCAGTAGGGACTTCAAGGTTGGGGTCAGGAGGTCTCAGGGAGGACAGACCCTGGCGTGACGGCTTGCCTCTACGTCTAGCACGTCTGGACTGCCTCTTGAGGTTGGGAGAAGTATTCCGGAAAGCGTAGTCACCCTGTGAGGATTCTGGGTGGGCAGTAGTCTCATTGGGCTGGAGGACTATTGCGCTACCCACACACATTACCCATTGGGGCTGCTCCGGGATATTGGGAAGTGAAGCTTCAGCAGGAGCCTCCGGGTTAGGATCATCGAAGACCATTAGAAAGGCCACCAGGAAGGCCATTAGGTCCAGGAGGATCGGATCCTGTGTTTCATATAGGGGGTTGATCCATTCCAAGGCATCACCCGCCAGGTAAGACATAATGAATGCCACCTTAACCCGATCGGTGGGAAAACATAGAGGGTAGAACTTGAAGTGTAGCATGCATTGCTCCACAAATGCACGACTTTGTCTAGGATCCCCATAATAACGTAGCGGATCCGCGGGAACGAGAGCAGATAGATCCATCTGGACGGGTGTGTAATTCGCCTGGAACTCAGCTAAAGGAAAAAAAATATATATTTATTTATTTATTTTAATGCATGTATTCGCTGGAAAACTTCTCAGAGAGCGAAGGCCGTGGGGCTCAACGGGAACCATGGCCTGAGCATGCTGTTATGCACACGCCCGGGCTGAGCGGCGTGTGCGTGTGATTGTAGTGATTCCACTGGACCATGAACCGAAGAGTGCCTGGAGGGGCGTGACTAAGTATCTGGCCGATCCGACCAAGATGGCACGACGGCATACGACGCCAGTGCACCAGGGAGAAACCGGGCAGAGGGACCAGGTGCTACTCCAGGTCAAACTCCGGACACGGGGGTTGACCCACACAGGGATTACTGGATCAGGCTGGTTGGGCTGGCGCACAGACTGGAGGGTATAGGCAGGCACGACTGGTATGCAGGCAGGCGGGGAAAGGCAAGCGCAGCTAGAGTGCAGACAGGGAGGCACTAGCAGGTAGGAACACAGGCGGGATAGGACCCAGTACACACTGGGACTCAGGAACAATACAGGTAGAGGGGTACAGGCAAGCACAGCTAGAGTGCAGACAGGGAGGCACTAGCAGGTAGGAACACAGGCGGGATAGGACCCAGTACACACTGGGACTCAGGAACAGGCAGGTTAGGCTGGCACAGACTGGTGGATATAAGCAAACACGGCAGGTATGCAGATGGGTGGATACAGGCGAGTATGCAGGCAGGGAGGTACTGGCCGAAAGGACGGGCTGGAGCACAGAAAGGTTAAGACCCAGTACAGACTGGGTCACAGAACCGCAGATGCGGTAGACAACCACAGCAGAGAGGGAACGCCCGAAGCGGTGGGCAAGAACAGAGCAGGATGGGGCTGCAGGAGCAGCGAGCACAAGCAGGGCAGGACAGGACTGCCGGAGCAGCGGGCACAAGCAGGGCAGGACAGGACTGCCGGAGCAGCGGGCAGAAGCAGGGCAGGACAGGACTGCCGGAGCAGCGGGCAGAAGCAGGGCAAGACAGGACTGCCGGAGCAGCGGGCAGAAGCAGGGCAGGACAGGACTGCCGGAGCAGCGGGCAGAAGCAGGGCAGGACAGGACTGCCGGAGCAGCGGGCAGAAGCAGGGCAGGACAGGACTGCCGGAGCAGCGGGCAGAAGCAGGGCAGGACAGGACTGCCAGAGCAGCGGGCAGAAGCAGGGCAGGACAGGACTGCCAGAGCAGCGGGCAGAAGCAGGGCAGGACAGGACTGCCGGAGCAGTGAGCAAGGAGTCAGAGCAGGCTAGGCTGAGTAGGGGGGACAGGGCTCTGTTCACACGGAACAGACAGGAAGGGAAAGGCAGAGCCAGACACCCACAGGGTACTTGCAGTGAAGTAGCGAGTGGACCACAAACTCACAAACGGGAGTACAGAGACAACAAGCAGGAGTTAGGTACGAGTTCAGACTCTGCAGAAAAAGGAAGGGAACGGACATAGAGGCAAAACAGGTAAAGGATAGGAGAGAGTTCAGACTGGAACTGAGTGTACGGAGGAGACCGACACTGCAGCGGGATACAGGAGCGGGTCTGGGAATACGGCCCCCAGAGAGGCAGGACGAACAGGCAAGGAGCGTGTTCAGACAGGACAGACAAGATACAGGAGCGGGTCTAGGTAATCAGCCCCTAGAAGGCGAGAGGAACAGGCTAGGAGCGTGTTCAGACAGGTCAGACAAGATACAGGAACAGGTCTAGGTAATCGGCCCCTAGAAGGCAGGAGGAACAGGCTAGGAGCGTGTTCAGACAGGCCTGGAAATACAGCCTCCAGGATAGGCAGACAAGAGAACACAGAACGGGACCTGGCACCTTCAGAGTGCAAGCACACACTGAATGAAACATTATGCTCAGGCAGGAATAGATGGGAGCAGCTGAGCTATATACCAGGTGACAGACAGCAATAGGCTGAGGACGCACAAGGGGTGTGACCCACAGCAGGTACAAAAAGCAGGAAGTGATCGGGCGCCGCCCTTAAGCAGCAGAAACAGACACAAACAGACAGCATGGAGGGAAGCCAGAGAGACATTCTGGACAGGAGATCAAGTGCGCGCTCTTGCACAGTGGGAGATGGACCACTATGCAAGGACGCCGCCAGGTATGTTACAGAAAAGAACATTATAAGGAGTAATAACTTCAAGTCTGCTGATGGTAGCAAGACTTTTGATATTATTCATTATATTTCTTGTACGAGCACATACGTGATATACTATGCTACTTGCCCCTGTCAGAAAATCTATGTGGGACTTACTAGTAGGCAGCTTCGTGTTCGTGTCCGGGAGCATGTTCAGGACATCCTGAACGCACAAAAAGTTGAGGACATATCAATGTTGAAACCCTTGCCCAAACATTTTCTTATCCATCATGGCAGTAATCCACGATTTTTAAAGGTTAGAGGCATTGACCGTTTGCACTGTTGCATCAGAGGTGGAAATTTGAAACGTATGTTGGCACTAAAAGAATGTAGGTGGATTGCTATTTTAGACACCATGTCCCCATCAGGATTAAATGAAAAACTTAGCTTTGCTTCTTTTTTATGAGAAGGGGTTGTCCTTGTGATGGTTTTTAATTGTATATTAAGTATGTCTCTGTTTGTTTTTTGAATTTTTTAGCTGTGCTTATAAAGCTCTTCTTTTGTGGAGTGGGTCTTTTTGGCTAGAGGATGAAGAATTCAAATGATGGAGAACATTCTCTTTTGAAAATTAAGAAAGATATTGTAGGATGATGGACATAGACAGAATGGAGAATATATGATCCCATTAGGAATCAAGACAAATGAATATTTGTGAAAATGGATGCTATCTATTCCATATACTGTACATCAGAGCTGAAGAGAGAATTCTCCTAGTACCTCTATCCTCCAACCTCCATATTCTACCTAATCCTAATCCCCTCATCTTTCCTAGACATCTCATCATCATCATTTGTCATGGTATTGTGAAGAAACTACCTAGAAGTTTGTCCACTGCATATTCCTTCCTGGATCATCCACGTGTATGTAGTCAGGCTGAAGAGGAGGGGATAGCGAGTAAGCTATCTGCCATTGTTTGCACAGAGATCCATGCTCACATCCCCCAGACACCACTCATCTACGAACATCAGTGGCAGAATAATAGGACTGTGGCATAAATGGATGAAAGAGCAGAGATATCACTCACACAGTAGTTCTATCCAAGCACAGCTATGGCCAGAAAAAAAAAAATATAATTTTGTATTTTCTATTCATGTCTTACTATAAGGGGTAACGTTTCTCCATGTGGAGAGTGACATACCGGCTCTGGCATGCCAAAGTAAGGAGGCTTATTCACCGTGCAATGCTCCTCTTGGAAATTTAATACGCAAATTGCTTCTTCAGAGAGAAAGAGGACTTGAACTCTATAGCACCAACTATTGGAAGCAGTAATCCTTCAAGTCACAATCAACCCTTTAACGAGTCTTGCAATATGACTTAGGATAATAGCCAAATTGAGATTCTGATTTGGCTATTATCCTAAGTCACAATGCAAGACTTGTTAAAGGGTCAATTGTGACTTGTAGGATTACTGCTTCCAATAGGTGGTGCTATAGAGTTCAAGTCCTCTTTCTCTCTGAAGAGGCAATTTGCATGTTTTATTATAAAAATTTTATTATTACATTGGGTATGTTATAATCTATGAAAATCTATGGAGAGACAAATTCTACATCAGATGCTCTTTGGATCACATTAAGGCTAAGTTCATACTAATGTATGAAAAAATTGTACAATTTTCATCTAGAAAAAAATGGATGATTCTTCATCAGTATTGTCATCTCTATGCAATCGTATGACATTAATTTTTGAATATCAGCAATGAACAAAACCTACAACACTAAATACATTTTCTTATGTTAATAATTGCAATGTATCCATAAAAATCGGATGTTATGCGGTTGCTCTATATGGGATCTGATATTTTTTGCACGCCCATAGACTTAAATAGGCAAGTCTCAACCAAAATACAGAAGACACTAGTGCATGCTGTGATTTTTTTTTTTCATGCGGACAATGATTTCTGATTCACTGTTTTTGAATAAAGAAACCTCAGTATTCTCACCAAGAAGTAATTTCATCTAAAAATATAGATATATAGTAAGGTTCCTTGTTCTCCTAACAGCAGTCAATGGAGACTAAAATATTGATCCACATTTTTAGTATATCGCTCCATTTGGTATCAATTGATGTATTCTCAGAAGCATGGTATGTGGAGGTGATTATATACAGTATGTAAAACTTGATGCCAAAGAATTGATTAGAGAAAAAACTGTGTAAAAATGGTTCAGTATGGAAGTCTTTGGACATTGTATTAAAGGGGCGTACAACACAAACCCCAACAAGGTCATGTGCATTCACCATTAAGTTATTAAACTACCTGTATTAAATCTAATTTATATTTCTACACTATGTTCCAAATTATTGTGCAAATAATATTTTCTCAGATTTTCCCAAATTACCTATATGAATTGCAGTCATTGTAATTTTCCAGTCAAATAAATATTAGAGTACAATTGAAAGGTTTTTGTACAAACTGCCTATGATAACAGTATATTTTTAAAAAAATAAAAAACTCAAACTGCACTCAAAATGCATGTTCCAAATTATTATGCACAGCAGAGTTTTCAACCTTTTCATTTTAATAAAGAACAAAAAAATGGTCATTTTTTTAAATTATAAGCATTAGCAGGTTATTACAAACAGAAATCAAACAGTTTTCAACACAAAACTTTATTCTAGGTGATGTTACATTTGCACATAGGACCGCTTGTTCGAAAGGAGCTTCTGAACTCTCTCGTCCATTGAATTTGTCAGGTTTTGGATGGTTTCAGCTTCAATTGTTTTGCATGAGGACAGAATACCCTCCCAGAGCTGTTGCTTAGATGTGAACTGCCTCCCGCCATCATAGACACTCCTTTTGATGATGCTCCAGAGGTTCTCAATGGGGTTGAGGTCAGGGGAGCATGGGTGCCACACCATAAGTTTGTCCCCTTTTATGCCCATAGCAGCCAGAGATGCAGATGTGTTATGTGCAGCATGAGACGGGGCATTATCATGCATGAAAATGATCTTGCTGCGGAATGCACGGTTCTTCTTCTTGAACCATGGAAGGAAGTGCTGTTTCAGAAACTCAACATACATTATGGAGTTCATCTTTACCCCTTCAGGAATCCTAAAAGGGCCGACAATCTCTCTCCCCATAATTCCTGCCCCAAACATTACTCCACCTCCTCCTTGTTAGCGCCGTAGCCATGTTTGCATGGGGTGTCCATCAACCAGCCATCCTCCACTCCATCCATCTGGACCATCGAGATCATTTCATGCATGATAATGCCCGTCTCATGCTGCACATAACACATCTGCATCTCTGGCTGCTATGGGCATAAAAGGGGACAAACTTATGGTGTGGCACCCATGCTCCCCTGACCTCAACCCCATTGAGAACCTCGGGAGCATCATCAAAAGGAGTGTCTATGATGGCGGGAGGCAGTTCACATCTAAGCAACAGCTCTGGGAGGGTATTCTGTCCTCATGCAAAACAATTAAAGCAGAAACCCTCGAAAACCTGACAAATTCAATGGACGAGAGAGTTCAGAAGCTCCTTTCGAACAAGGGGTCCTATGTGCAAATGTAACATCACCTAGAATAAAGTTTTGAGTTGAAAACTGTTTGATTTCAGTTTGTAATAACCTGCTAATGCTTATAATTTCAAAAATGACCATTTTTTTGTTCTTTATTAAAATGAAAAGGTTGAAAACTCTGCTGTGCATAATAATTTGGAACATGCATTTTGAGTGCAGTTTGAGTTTTTTATTTTTTTAAAAATATACTGTTATCATAGGCAGTTTGTACAAAAACCTTTCAATTGTACTCTAATAGTTATTTGACTGGAAAATTACAATGACTGCAATTCATATAGGTAATTTGGGAAAATCTGAGAAAATATTATTTGCATAATAATTTGGAACACAGTGTATATACCAGTAATCCTAATAATGCTAGCAAACACTGGAGCTACATACACCCCGGCAGCGGAGTATTAGATGATACCTATCTGAATGCACAGTGCAGCTTCACATATTTAGTTTACACAATTCTATGTGTCCAATCTAATAAATAAATGTAATTCTGCCTATAATTTAATCAAAGCAACTTGTGAGTTACTGGTTTTCTTTATTTAAGTTGTGTGGATATAGAAATTAGTTCTGTAGTAAAAGCTAGCAGAATAAATATACAATTTATAAGATATTTATATATATATTTAGGAAATTGATTTTGGAGATAATTAAGTTGTATGTTCTCAAGGAAGTTTTTCATAAACTTTTGTCATTTAACACCTGAATGAATACACAATTGTTGTGGGATCTGGGTGATCTTGATGACATGATTACATTTGGTTAAATATTAATTTTCCATCTAAGTTAATCATTATTCCACAGCCAAAATGCAAAGGTGAAAGTAACACCTGGTACTTAAGCTCTTAATGACCAGATGAGTTTACAGTTTTATGCTGTTCAAAAAAACAATTCTGCCATTTTTTTGTGTGTTTTGTTCTTACTGTGTTTCTAGTGCAGTAAAAATGACCAGTCAAAATGTTTCTTCAGGTTAGTATGATTGCGGAGAGACCAAATTGCTTATCAGCACTCTGCGATGGCGTTGTGTGGGGGGCGTTGGCACTGCCATTGTGGTGACCATTTGGTTTCAAGATGCAACAACTATGGTGTTTTCAGATGACAGACATGGATCAGAACTGGGTGGTCGCAAAAGGGCAACAAGCAGAAGAGTCAAAGTAGTCCAAACCAGATGTCAAACCTGTGAATCAAACAGAAGTAGAGAAATCCAAGGAGTGAATCGAGAGATTTGGTCAACCAGAAGAAGGCTGCCTAAAAATATGTAAAGGCTAAAGACAGCGTCCAGGAACAGGATTTTCTACTATGGGAACAGGATGTTCAGGCCTGTGGTGTCATTTCTGCACACTGTTTGCCATGGCAATATGGATACTCATCAGTGAGATGCAGTGGTATAGCGGTGGAGTGGTGGAGCTGGGGAGATGTAAAGTGTTATGCTAAAGTTTTAGGGTGATGTGGAAAAAATGCTACAAAGGAAGAATGTTTTCAAAAAACAGGGAACCTGTCATGTAAAATAATGCTATTAACCTGCAGATATGGGGTTAATCTGCAGGTTAATAGCGTTAGAACACTGTGTGGCTCCCACACCGAGAGCCCTGCCGCAAGGGGGAAATTAACTTTATTCCTCCTGAGAGACTTGCTTTTTCAGTCACTGGGCTGGTGCCTGTACAGTTTCAGTCACCGCTCATTATATATAGAACTGTGGCTGTAGCCGTGCCCCTGGCACTGACTGACAGCCAGTCCTAATTCTGGTACCTATCAAATTAAAGAATCACTCCTCCCATCAAAATTTTTAACCTCTTAATATGTTGCAATCATCATATTATATAGCACTGTGTACTTACAATTGCTCATTTTGTCTTTCTACCCAGTAAATTATTCTCTTTTCCATTAGGTCTATGACATCACGTGATTAAAAACTGACCAGCTGAATCCTTCTAAGCTCTATGTAGAAACAGGAGGTCAATTTTCTCTGTTTTAGGCATGAGTCATTGCAAAAGTCCCTGGCAGTAGGGGAGGGAGCAAGGTGAGGAGTTGAAGAGGGGAATGATAAATGCAGGGACTAGAGACTTCCTGTTTCTACATAGAGCAGATTTACTGGGTAGAAAGTCAATATGCAAATTGTCTCCAGAGAGGAATAGGGCTTGAACTCTAGTTACAACTATTGGAAGTAGCAAACTTAAAAGTCAATATCAACCCTTTAACGAGCCTTGCAATATGACTTAGGATAAAAGCCAAACCAGAAACCCAATTTAGAGATGCAGTGTTTCGGGTTATTGCCCCTCGTCAGTGCAAAGTATGAGATCTGATTTGGCTAGGTGAGAGGTTAAGACTGGGATCTAAGGGGTAAGGTTGCTCCTTTTATGTCTCCTCACACTAGCATGCCAGACCTGGCTTGCCACTCTCCACAAGGAGAAACGTTACCTCTTTGATCCCTGGGTAGAAAGTCAAAATTATCAATTGTAAGTACACAGTGCTATATAATATGGTGATTGCAATATATTAAGATAAAAAATAATTTGAGTGTTTCTTTAAGATTTTTAATTCTCTAGCACCTTCTATCTCTACCTTTATTATAGAGGTTTTCCAACTGTAGTACATTATGGCATTTCAGGATAGAATTCCAGCACTTATTGATTCAATGGGTCTGTTTGCGATGACCTCCAAAATGCTTAGAATGAAGGAGCCACTGTACAAGCAATACACTATGTCTCATTAGCAGTATTGGTGGAAACATTCTTCTGCAGGAAACAAGGGTAAGGGACCTTAGTTCTTCTGACTGATGAAAACCCAGAGGTTGGACCTCCACCAATCAGAATTTAAATACATATCTTAGCAAAATGCCATATTATTCTATGTTGGCTATGCAACTGAAGTACTTGAATGCATATTTTTTATCTATAACAGATTTTTCCTATTCTGCTTCTACTTTTTTACCATAGAATTAAATTTGTAATAAATTTAATTAACTTGATCAATTGACTGCACTTCATAGTGTATCCACCAAGTATCATGAGTCTAACACTTATTAAAATATTATAATATTATACATCACTTAGATTGTAGATGATTTTTTATAAAAATGTAATACTGCACGGTGCATGTAATATTTAAGACATACATTCTTTTTTTTTCTCTTTCTGGCTTCCTTTGGTGATGTTTAGCCATGTAATAATATCCTATAATATATTTCAGGATATAACATCTACAGAATGTACCATGCTCCTTCTCTGGAGAAAGAACCATTGTGTGATCACCAGGACAACAAAAACAAACAGCTCTGTATAGTTACGTATATATACATTCAGGACTAAAATAGCAAAGAGAAACTTAAACATAGCAAAGCATTTAGTGAAAGTTTACTACTTACATAGAAAGTAAAAAAAAAAAAATTCAGACATAATATAGTATCATGCAAGAGTGTAGGTCTGGTTTCTATTACTCACTGAACATCTAGCACACTATAAATGTAGATATCTTTATGTATTTTCAATACAAAAAACTATAGTTTAATAGCTAGAACTAAAAAAGCTGCACATAATGTAATATAACCCAGTATATTGAATTGATGAACACAATACTAAAAATGCCAATCATTGCTGGAAAATCGAACTGCTCCATGACCATAATGTTGCCTCATTTTATCATCTATATTAGAACCAAAGTACCGAGGCCTGACATGCTTCAAGTAAACTGAACTAAGATCTAAGTTCTGTTTAGTAGAGTGTGAAAGCAGTAACATAGCATGGGCTACCAGTGCTTGCGGCATGGCAAGTATTTTGGCCCCCCTAAGCCATGGAGAACCAAAACTCTGAGTCCCTTCCATCAATCCAGTATTTAATCCCTTATCTCCTTGTCTCCCAAGCACATGCATTGTATTTTAAGAAAATAGTGATGTAATTATCGTATGCCCTTCAACACTATAGTTATTTTCTACATTTTGCTAAAATCCAACCTAAAATTTTGAAAGTAAAGTTCTACATATTTTTTTACTTTTTTAGTAATTTTTTTGTGTAACTATTTCCCTATACATAAAGCTAGCCCTATCCATAACCATAGAATTATTCCCAACTCTTGCCCTAACCCTAACCCTAGACCCAAACTATAGTCTTAGCCGAATTCCTAGTCGTAACTGTAGCCATAATCCTAGTTAGGGTTCGAAAATGTAGTTTATTTTTTTGTTTGTTTGTTTTTTTATAGGGAGCACTTTTTCAAATTTGTGATAGCTCCTCCAGCAGGTCTCTGTATCTCATCTTACAAAATTACAAGAAAGGGTAGAAGCAGGAAGTTGTGGGATGGCACTTGTGGGATAGCACAGTGTGCAGTAATGAAGATGGTTTTGGCTCTGCATAGTCAGCTACTGAGATGACAAAGTTCACTTCCTAATGCTGAGAACTTTGTTATCCTAGTTGCTGTCTGTGCAAATTTCAGCAGTTTATAACAAATTCATCCTGACTAGAGATGAGCAGATCGACTAGCAGGAGATCAATTTCAAATCGAATTCAAAGTTCATAGATCCCCATGAATGTGAACACTTTGCGAGTCAGTTCACTAGAATTGAAAAAACAGGGGCTATCACAGTCAATATAAAAGATAGAGGGCAACCAAGAAAGGCCATTTTATGCTGTGCAGTGTAGGAATTGGAGGTCAGAGTGCACAGCTCATTCCACCTATGCATAGAAAAATGCCTAATCTGATTGTGGTCTACTACTGCAGTGCTGAATCACATTTAAAATTGGAATGGTAGTCTGAGAATAATAATCTAAAGATTCAAGTGGTATTGGGAGGTGCTCTACCTGTATAGTATGTACAGTGGGTGCAGAAAGTATTCAGACCCCATTAAATTTTTCACTCTTTGTTTCATTGCAGCCATTTGGTAAATTCTAAAAAGTTCATTTTTTTCTCATTAAAGTACACTCTGCACCCCATCTTGACTGAAAAAAAACAGAAATGTAGAAATTTTTGCTAACTTATTAAAAAAGAAAAACTGAAATATCACATGGTCATAAGTATTCAGACCCTTCACTCAGTATTGAGTAGAAGCACCCTTTTGAGCTAGTACAGCCTTAGTCTTCTTGGGAATGATGCAACAAGTTTTTCATACCTGGATTTGGGGATCCTCTGCCATTCTTCCTTGCAGATCCTCTCCAGTTCCGTCAGGTTGGATGGTGAACGTGAACGTTGGTGGACAGCCATTTTCAGGTCTCTCCAGAGATGCTCAATTGGGTTTAGGTCATGGCTCTGGCTGGGCCAGTCAAGAATGGTCACAGAGTTATTCTGAAGCCACTCCTTTGTTATTTTAGCTGTGTTCTTAAGGTCATTGTCTTTTTGGAAGGTGAACCTTCGGCCAAGTCTGAGGTCCAGAGCACTCTGGAAGAGGTTTTCATCCAGGATATCTCTGTACTTGGCCGCATTCATGTTTCCTTCAATTGCAACCATTCGTCCTGTCCCTAAAGCTGAAACACACCCCCATAGCATGATGCTGCCACCGCCACGTTTCACTGTTGGGATTGTATTGGTCAGGTGATGACCAGTGCCTGGTTTGCTCCACACATACCGCTTAGAATTATCACCAAAAAGTTCTATCTTCGTCTCATCAGATCAGAGAATCTTATTTCTCATAGTCTGGGAGTCCTTCAAGTGTTTTTGAGCAAACTCTATGCAGGCTTTCATATGTCTTGCACTGATGAGAGGCTTCCGTTGGGCCACCCTGCCATAAAGGACTGACTGGTGGAGGGCTGCAGTGATAGTTGACTATGTGTAACTTTCTCCCATCTACCTACTGCATCTCTGGAGCTCAGCCACATTGATCTTGGGGTTCTTTTTTTCCTCTCTCACTAAGGCTCTTCTCCCACGATTGCTCAGTTTGGCTGGACGGCCAGGTCTAGGAAGACTTCTGGTGGTCCCAAACTTCTTACATTTAAGGATTATGGAGGCTACTGTGCTCTTAGGAACCTTGAGTAATGCAGAAATTATTTTGTAACCTTGGCCAGATCTGTGCCTTGCCACAATTCTGTCTCTGAGCTCCTTGGGCAGTTCCTTTGAGCTCATGATTCTCATTTGGTCTCAAATGCACTGTGAGCTGTGAGGTCTTATATAGACAGGTGTGTGCCTTTCCAAATCAAGTCCTATCAGTTTAATTAAACACAGCTGGACTCCAATGAAGTAGTAGAACCATCTCAAGGAGGATCACAAGGAAATGGACAGCATGTGACTTAAATATGAGGGTCTGAGCAAAGGGTCTGAATACTTATGACCATGTGATATTTCAGTTTTTCTTTTTTAATAAATTTGCAAAAATTTCTACATTTCTGTTTTTTTCAGTCAAGATGGTGTGCAGAGTGGACTTTAATGAGAAAAAAAATGTACTTTTTAGAATTTACCAAATGGCTGCAAAGAAACAAAGAGTGAAAAATTTAAAGGGGTCTGAATACTTTCCGTACCCACTGTATATGTATGACTGACTTGATTGATCTGAGATATACTGCACTAACAGTAACTTAATAACAGACTTTTTTTTATTCTTTACACACTGCAAACAAGAAGGGCAATATTAAACCCCTCAGTGTTAATGTGCTAATTTTATCTCTCTCTTCTTTTGTACTGGGCAATTGATGGTTTTTCAGTATTGCGATAGTCAGCGAATTTCTAAGCAAATTTTTGCTGAATCCCACAAATTTGAATTTCAAAGGATCAATGTATGTTTAGTATAGACTGCTATGCTCTCCATAGGACTCTGCAGCACCAACTAAGCTATTAAAGAAGCCCCTGCAACAATTCTGATATTATATAAAGTCCCTATTTTTGGCCCTCTGATTGGTTAATGACTAACATCAAAACAATGCAGGAAACACAAATATTTTATTTCTTTGCAAGTATTCCTTCTGCCGAAGGGTTACCTTACTGATAATGGAGATGTAGCATCATATAAGAAATCATCCCTAAAATACAATATATAGTAATAACAGTTTTCCCTTTAAGTTACATTTAAAGAAAAGAAATGACTTAGCCATATATTATCTGCGTATAATTTAATGTGAAATAGCTAATAACTCCAAATCAGACCATATTAGGCAGCGAGCAATCAGTCTATTGTGTTCTCTGAATGTTCTGCAAGGCTAGAGAGTGACAGGTTGCACAGTGGCAGAGATTCTATCTGATGCCGTCTTAACAGTGCTGCTGCCAATCAAATGGTGTGCAGCCCCCACATTTGTTCCCGTTATCCAAATGCTAGCTTTACAATTAAAAAGGCATGTGTGGGCATATATCCATATATAGTTGCATGGCTCTATTCATCTTGTATTAAGGTGCTACAGTATATGTTCATTACTGCTGCAAACACAAGGTGCCTCCAAATACAACTGAGATTGAACCTCATCTTTCCTGTCCAGTTTTGCAGTAAGTTACAAATCAAGATCTTCATCAGAATTTAATGTTACTCCTTTATCTTTTGCACAGAAGCATTATTTTAGGACTGCCTGTCTTGCCCATTTTTACAAATGAGCTTAAAAGGGACAAAGGGCGTTTTAGGAAGATGCAGCTTTGTGATGGAGCCTTGTTTTATGTCTGCTCCTGGCCATTTGCCTGGGGATCTGAGAAATCTTTTCATTTCTTGCCAAGGCTTTGAAGATGTAATGTTTCCATAAAGTTGTATGCGTTGGTCTCCAAACCTACAGTAAAGTGGTGTTATAATGCAATACAATTGTACAAACCAACAAGACTTCTATTCTGTGCTCGGATAAACAGCAGGATATCATTTCGGAGGGCAGCACAGTAATACATGCTGTTCATTAATATGTAAGTGTTAATTAAGCTGTATAATGTGAGAGAGTGCCAAATATCTGCAGGAATGTAACATTCAGGGGCATTTAGCATAGTTATTTCACTTCTATGAATAGATTTCTTTTATATTATATGCACAGTATATGGTATATTTCAACAGATTACTGATCTACATGCCATTTACACCTATAGTGTACCTCCAAAAATACTCTCATTCCTAATTTTGGCCCGCTGTGTCATATAATTCTCAAAGCAACCATACAATGGCCAGCATATATCATGAACATATGGTAGTATTGGAATACCTAGAGAGGGGGACACTGCAGGAGGCAGCATTGGAACCAGAAGGAGAGGGTTATCCTGCGGGACTGAGAGGCAGCAGATGGGAGAGATAGAGTGCGTCACAATGACAGCCTGCTAGAGATGGCCTAAAAGAGAGCGAGAGCTGCATGTGGAGTATCCCAATGAGGGACTTGCCATTATATTAGGTTCAGTGTGTATATAGTTAAAAAAGACTTTATCCAGAAAGTTGAGTTTATATGAGACTTAACCCCCTTAATTGCTGACTGTTTCCCACAGGATGTCAAAAGACTGGCTATCTCGCCCAGTGTAGAGCTTTGAGTGGCTAACAAAGCAGAGAAAAATTGTGTCTCTGCCTTGTAATGAGTAGTGAATGCCAGGGTTATGTGCCCCAATTGTTGTGAACTGTGATCTATTGTGATCTATTGTATTTATCTTCTTTTTAGAAAAAATTCCGCTTTCAGTTTTACGCCAGTGTCGCCTTCTAGTCCTCGTTACGCCATACCACTGCGGGGTGGTTAACGCACTTACCTGACCTCGGGTCTGACACATTACAAATGGTCCTATTATTATTATTAATTATTTTAGCACCAATTATTCTATGGCGCTTTACATGTGAAGAGGGGTATACATAATAAAAACAAGTACAATAATCTTGAACAATACAAGTCAGTCTAAGCTCTATATTAGAAATATATAGAAATGTTAAATCTAGACTGTAATTCCAGATTTGTGTTCTCCTACAGTTCCTTGGTCTCAGAAGATGCATCTGAAATTATTGATTCCCCTGATAAGTCACATGCTCACACAAGGAAAGACAAAAAGCACTTGTCATTCTATCATTACAATGTAATGGTGAAATGTCATGGGGAAGTGCAGGGATGTATTTAATGTATGTGAAAATACAGTCCTCTATTCACAAATGTATTCCCCAGGCTAGTGCCCCTGACTATTCAAAATAGGAGGAGTGAGGAGTGAACCCTGTTCGGTCCCATGATTGGGACATTTACAGACTATACTGGACATTTTGCATGTGGATCAAAATACAAAAAGGGAAAACCAAGTCTCCTTCCCTCCATTTTCCTACTTCTGCGAGTTTCTCGAAAATATTGCAGAGTGCAAGACTGATCCAAATTTTTCCCACGGAGAACCCAGTGGCCCTGTTTTATCTCCTAAACATGAGAGTCCACATCTTAACAACAGGAACTGCAGAGCTTCAATGTCCGTCAAGAAGACTGATGTTCTTCCCACACCTACATCATCACCAGACAAGTGCAACAAAGGTGAGAAGGTTGAAAATCCAAATCGTATGTGTCCCATCCATAAGAAACCACATCCCTTAAAAAAGTGCATCGGTTTCAGAAAGAAACCGCTCCAGGAACGCAAAGAGCTTCTAAAGAGCTTTGGGGTATGTTACAGGTGTTGTGCTTCCACCGAACACTTTTCTAAGGACTGTAAAATCCCTATTAAGTGTTTGGAATGCAACAGTGATCCACGTACAAGCTCTCCATCCATCCCAATCTAACGCTACACAGCTTACGCCCTAACCCGTCACAAGGCAAGGCGAGGAGGATGCTGATCAAACATTGAGTCCTATCACAGTACCTTCTTCATGCACAGAAGTCTGCGGGGAAGGCCTCTGGGACAAGTCGTGTGTGAACATATGCCTGGTAAACGTGTATCCCAAGGGTCAACCAGAGAAAACCGTAAAGGTGTATGTTATCCTGGACGATCAGAGTAACCGATCACTCGCAAGGTCAGAACTTTTCGATCTGTTTAACTTAAAGGGAAATGCTCACACCTACACCTTGGGCACCTGTAGTGGTGTTAGAGAGGTCTCTGGGAGAAGAGCCAATGGTCTCATGGTGTCTTCTCTTGAGAACAATGTGGAGATACCCCTACCCACTCTGGTCGAATGCAACCAGATACCGTGCAACAGAGAGGAGATTCCAACTCCAGAGGCTGCACTCCATCACCCTCATCTAAGGACTTTGGCAAACAAGATACCAGCTCTTGACAACAACGCAATCATCCTGATTCTGCTCGGCAGAGACATTCTGCGGCTACACAAGGTACGTCAGCAAATCAACGGGCCACATGATGCTCCATTTGCTCAACTCTTTGATCTAGGCTGGGTTATCGTAGGCAATGTCTGTATTGAAAAGATGAAGAGACCAACAAGGATTTCCTCATTTAAGACTCACATCCTGCCAAACGGTGACAGCACTTACTTTCAACCAAGCCCACATCATTACTGGGTGAAAGAGAAGATAAGTGACAGTAAGTGGCAGCAAGAAACCCCGGACAACACGAACATGTTCCTGTCCCGTGATGACGACCTTGGGTCAACAGTGTTCAATTCTACAAAAGAAGACAACCAGTTAGCACCTGCAAGAGAGGACAAAGAATTCATAAAGATTATGGAAAAGGAATTTGCCCAAGACGATTTAAATTGCTGGGTAGCACCTTTACTCTTTCGTTCTCCAAGAACAAGATTACCTGATAATCTGCAGCAAGCAACGGCAAGGTTTTCATCTTTAAAACACACCTTAAAGAAAAGGCCGGAGATGGAGAAACATTTTGTTGACTTCTTGCAGAATATCCTTGGCAGAGTTCATGCAGAACCTGCACCTCTGCTAAAGGAAGGAGAAGAATGTTGGTATCTCCCATCGTTTGGTGTCTGCCACCCTCGCAAACCCGACCAAATTAGAGTGGTGTTTGACTCCAGCGCTCAGTATGAATGCATATTTCTCAATAACCTGCTCCTCACTGGACCTAATCTAAACAACAGCCTTATAGGAGTACTGATTCGCTTCAGACAAAAACCTGTCGCAGTAATGGCTGACATTCAACAAATGTTTCATTGTTTTATCGTGAGAGAAGACAGTAGAAACTACCTCAGGTTCCTATGGCACAATGACAATGATGTCCGCAACGAGGTCATAGACTACAGGATGAAAGTGCATGTCTTTGGGAACAGCCCCTCGCCTGCCGTGGCAATCTATGGACTAAGACGGACAGCACAGGAAGGTGAGAGAGAGTATGGGTCTAATTCTCGTCTATTTGTGGAAGGAAACTTCTATGTAGATGATGGGCTTAAATCTCTGCCCACAAGTGAAGAGACAATTGATCAACTCTCTAAAACACAGGAAATGCTGTCGACAGCAAACCTTAGACTCCACAAGATCATCTGCAACAGTAAGGAGGTAATGAAAGCATTTCAATCTGAGGATTACGCAGCTAGTATAAGGGATCTTGTTCTGGGTTCTGACGTTCCTCCTATGCAACGCAGCCTCGGCCAGCTTTGGGATATTAAGCAGGACATGTTCACATTCCAGGTGTCAGTTTGTGATAAACCTTTCACTAAACAAGGAGTCCTATCTGTTGTGAACAGCATCTATGATCCTCTCGGGTTTATTGCACCCATCATCATTCAAGGCAAGATACTATTGAGACAGTTGACCGCCGAGAGATGGGACACTCCGCTACCATCCCAGAAACAACAAATATGGGAGACATGGAAGAAGTCTCTGAAGGTCTTAAAGCATCTCCAAGTCCCACGTTGTTATTCCCTAGGCACCCTTTCAGCCACCACCAGAAGAGAAGTCCACATTTTCTCCGACGCTTCTACAGAGGGCATAGCTGCAGTAGCCTACCTGAAAACCTCAGAAGCCGTCAACAAGGTACATTATGAATTTGTCCTGGACAGGACCAACCTAGCCTCAAGGCCTGCTCACACTGCACCAAAACTTGATCTTCTTGCTGCCGTACTGGCAGTGGAGGTTGTCGAAGTTGCTCAACTGTGGCATCACATCTCCACTGACTTGCATCCAACTCACCCGGAAACAGGACTCATGGGTGCACTCAGCCTTTGTGACAACATCTGGCTGTCATTTCTAAGTTTTCTTCCTGAGGACCCTTGTTCTGTCAAAGCAGGCAACATATTTGAACTTGACGAACCAGTCACTGACGGGGTGACCAGACCCGTCATCTCTACATGCAGCATACCTGTGACTCCAAAGTTGAAGCTGAGGCCTCATCTCTCTGGACGCTTCTCGAGCTGGTCACCAGTTGTGCAGACTGGTATTCGCCTAACTTATAGCGCCAAGTGCTTCATGGGAGAAGGCATCACATGAAGGACATTGCTTCTGGACACAGCTTACGGCGGGGAGCTTACCGCCATACGTCTCCAGTTGTGTTGGGACATTGAACTTTCTCCAGCGGATTGTTGGGTTGGTGGAAGTGTGCACTTTGCGGCTTCTCCAATCCGAAGATGGGTTTCATTTGGACTCGGATTATCCGGCTGTTGAGGACTTCAGGCCTGCATCTGAAAGTTGGTCTACAACTGTTGTTGTTATTGTTTTGCTGTGTATTTCTTTTGTCTTTTAGGTCGACAAAGATATCCCCAGAAGACATCATGTCATAGAATTATTGAAATCTAAAGATTTCAGACGGGAGTGTTCTGTCCCATGATTGGGACATTTACAGACTATACAGGACATTTTGCATGTCTTTCAGTTTCCAATTGTTGCTATGCTGTAATGTTCACTTTCCTTGAAGTCTGTCCCTTCTCTCTCCATGTCTTCCTGTCATGTGACTTGTTTAGCTAACCCCTCCCTTCTTTCCCCTGCCTTGCTTTCATTCACCATCTTGGCACCTTCTGGAGCTCATGTGCTCACAGCCTGTTCTGTGAAAAGTTTTTTTAACCTGCTGCTTCTACATGCATTTAACAAGAGTTTTTAAAGAAAACAAAGTTTCTTCTGAATTCTTCACGTGCCTGCTAGCAGCCGAGTTAAGCTATCTGCAACCACCGCCATTGTAAGTACAGGTGAAGAGACCCTGTCTCATAGAGCCATATTTACAGCCACAGGCCATGAGGACAGAATAAGCCCACTCCGCACATTCAGTTGGTCAAGTCTACACACTAATATGAATATTAAACATTTGTTTTAACAAGTGAACTGAGGAAGTTCTTACCATCACATTAATGCACCTATCTTTCTAAGCATATATAAAGATAATGGACTTACATGCAGGGAATTGAATATTAATGGCTTATATAGTTAGGGAATTAGAGGGATAATTCTTTAGAAAACTGTGGGTGATATAATAGATGACACATTCTTCAGTAATACACATCTCTAGTAATAACAAATCAGCTTATGTAAATAATATATATGTACAAGGTGTAAATGCAGCTCACCCACATTGGTGTCATGGATCAAAATTCTCTCGCAAGTACTAAAGAAAACCAAAGGAACATCCAGCACCGAAGTTCTTGGTCAAAGCTCTTCTTTATTAGAAAATTTCATAAAATTAAGAAGCAAAACAGACACCATGAAAAACGTACAGAATGATTACATGAGATAACAGAAAGTCAAACTAGACTAGAGCGTGTTCTCCACTTTTCATTTATCGTTCTGTACGTTCTTCCTGGTGGCTGTTTTGCTTCCTAATTTTATGGATTTTCTTAATCAAGAATTGAGTGCTGGATCTACCATTCATTTTATTCTTTAAATAAAATATACAGTATGTTTATAACTTAAGCAAGCCATTAAGGCAGAGCTTTCTGCCACATGAGCACTACATGTAAGTAGTATAAAGAATTTGTGCTGTACTATGCCAAAAACACATAACTTGATGCAGTTTGGAGGCTCAAGCAAGAAAACCAACATCCTATTTAGGGATTGTCTTGTCTGCTCAGAGTTGCTAACCTATTTATTTAATATGTATTTTTTCTTGTGTTCCTATATTAATAAAGGGCATGCTAATCACTGATACATCCAGCAAGAGTGTAGTGTAAGTGCATAATACCACTGCTATGAATCAGAGTTGTTGTTCTGTTGTAATACTGGGTGTGTTGTTGTGCCAGCTTTTTCAAGGTTATATTACTACATAATAATTCAAACACATTTTTATTACTCGCAGTTATTAGAACTTCCCTTTTCCATAATGAATCCATTGTAATTTTGTCATCAAATCTTATGGGGCATACAGATAAACAAGAAAGTGATATTGGAAATATACCTTGCCAACAATGTTATACAGGCTTAAAATAATATTGTTCCTAAAGGGCCAACAAATTACTATGCCAGATGGGCAGCAAAGCTAGACGACTCCCAGGAGCACAGAATATAAGTTATTGATTTCTAGGGAAGTTCTTGCTGTTGTTTGCTCATTCTTGACAACTAAAACTACCATATCATACTATAAGCCATATTAGCATCGCAGCCACTGCCATAACTGACCATTATAATTAGAGATGAGCGAACCAGAACTTAAAAGTTCGGGGTTCGTACTGGACAGTTTGTGTCTGGTGCTAAACGCCGAGCACAGACTTCTCCCGGAAGTCCGTTGCAATGTTTGGAGTTCTGGGAGGAATTCTTGGAGAGGAGAGAGAGATTACCAGCTCAAAAGTTCTGGCACCCCATTATTTTCAATGGGGTTTGGGTTCCGGTTTAAGTTCGGGTACAGTTCTGGCACCCGAACCAAATTTTGAAATAAAGTTCAGGTCTGGTAAAATAACCCAAACTTCCACTGGTCCACTCATCCCTAATTTAGTACAACCAGTCATGTTGTTGCCTATAGTATGATTCTTGAGTTGATGCTTGCTAATCTAATATCTGCCACATTGTCGAATTTGTAGTGCCACCCACACTTCGCATCTAGACCACCTAGCATCTAGCATTAGAATTTCTGGAGGTCATGTAATTAAATAGTCACGGCTTTTTTCTATGTTGTACAGTGCCCAAATAATACTACTAAATATCAGCATAACGTATCCAGCCGAAACAACACCTGCATACAGGGCAATACCAAACTTAATTAATGCCATTTAACAGTGCCACAATACCATCATACTGTGATTTAAAATGCTCATATCCCAAAGTACGATAGCAGCATCATAATGCCACATGATGGAAAATAAAACTAAGGCTGAGTTCACACGATGCGTTTTTCATGCGTTTCCACGGCGTTTTTGCAGTTGCGTAAACGCCGCGGAAACGCATGAAAAACGCATGGTAGAAGGGCAGCAATGTTCCCCAATTGAAATCCGCATGTGCTGTGCCCATGATGCGGATTTTTCCGCAGCGTAAACGCTGCGGTCAAAAATCCACAGCATGTCAATTAATTTTGCGGAAATGCTGCTCTTTTGCCGCCATTGACTTGCATTAGAACGCATGGAATCCGCATCACTGTATATGTTGATGCGCTTTTCATGCGGTCTAATGTGCGGATGGTACCCGGGTGTGGATGAGAGGACTCTCATCCAGACCCAGGTACCATTAAAAAAAAAAGAATAAAATAAAAAATATATATATTCTCACCTTCTGACGGCCCGCGCTGCATCCTGCCGGCTTCCCGCGCACTTCGGGGTTGAATGAAGGACCTTCGCTGACGTCAGAGTCATGTGACGGGTCACGTGACGCTGACGTCGGAAGGTCCTACAGTCTTCACTGCCGGCAGCCGGGACCGATGAAGCAGGACACCGGGGGCCATCAGAGGGTAAAGTATAGATTTATTTTTTATTTTTTGACATCACACACTATATAAATCCATGCCGGTTGCATGGATTTATATAGTGTGAAGTTGACAAGCACTTTCCAAGTGATGCTAAAATCGCTTGGGAAGCGCTTGTAAACCCGCATGCGGAAATGAAAGTGAAGACCGCTTCATTTCCGCATGTCCCTGGCAGGAAACCGCATGTACAATCCGCATGCGTTTTTTCCTGCCAGAGAGATGCAGAAACGCTCAGGAAAAAATCCTGAGCATTTCTGCATCGTGTGCACATACCCTAAGACTAAAATTACACCACCATGCACACACACAAAACTTCAATTTAAACAAGAATACACACATGCAAACTTACAGATATACAAAAATCCACATACACCATGTCTATACTTCTACACACCAGATAGGTGCTAATTACTCTAAGTTTTTAGTGTCTTTATGGAGTATGGAGAGAGAATGCACAAGATACAGCTCTCAAAATGGTGTGAACAGGGGGCAAAATTAATAAAATACTGCACATCATATAACAGGTCGAAATGCAAACAGTTGTGTGCATTAAGCTATACATATCTCTATGGCTGAGAGATCCATAATATAAATATAGATAGAATATCAGTAACGAATCACTAGATATTTCTGTTTTGTTAGTGAATCTACAGCATTGAGTCTAACTTTCTTCTATTCCCCATTTACAATCTTAATGAGAATATGAAGGCCCAATTTATCATCTGCTTTTTAAATATTTGTTTGCCTTGTTTCTTTTCAATTCATACAATGTTTGATGAATTGGCACAAATGCAAAGATACTTAATTTTTGAACATTCCTTTCAATAATCTTTAAAATTTTACAAGTATGTCTTCAACTGCGCAAAAAAAAAGATTTTGTTCACCAATTTCCACAATGTCCTAATTTTAGAACATTTTTAAAAGTCGCAAATTATGAATTAGTCTAAAATATCTGAATAATAAAACCCACAACTATAATGCTGAACAAAAAATAAATAAACAGATGAAACCAAACAAAGAACTGAAAGAAAGGCACAAATTACATAGCCGATAAGGCTCAAATTAAAAAAAAGTCACTATTAGAACCATTTTTAATCCACAAGAAAAGGATCGAAAGCAATGAAGAGGCATCAAATATTTACAGATATAGCAAGATGAATCCATCAAATAATCCACAAGAAATTAACACAGCAATCAGCACACAGGTCTCCATAGTCAAAGAGCACATTGCAAATGTTCAATTAAGCGGAAGATCTTGATGAGATCTTAAGAAAAACATGAGAATATAAACTTGATTCTTTAATTGCCTTACACTAAGGTCCTTATTACACAACACATATGTGCATATGTGGAATACCGGTATTTTTTTTTTATAAATAATGAGATGAACAGGTCTGATTCATTTTAAAAGGAATCTGTCCACAGGTTTATACCTCCCTTTTTACAGGTCATCATATTCTAATGACAGAGACCCTGATTTCAGAAGAGTCTCTATCTTACTGCATGTCTTGAGGCACTTTTGATAAAATCAGAGTTTATCTCCTGCAGCCGAGACCCAAGAGTTGGACACCTCTCCATTATATGTGCACGCTTCCAAAGTGCCTCCTCCTTCCATGTACTGAATAGGGAGAAAACTTTCAATAAGGTCATGGTGTGATTGGGGAAGCTGTCCAATTCTGGTACTTATTCGTAGTCTCGCTCTGCAGGAGTTATACCTCAATACATGCAGAGAGACATCGCTGGATTCAGGGTCTTCAACATGACAGTTGAAATAAAACCTCATACAGATGTCCGTGATTTTTCATGACTTCAAAAAATAGTCTAGGTTTCATCAGTGCTTTGGATCCGAGTTTCATCAGTGTTTGGTCCATGTGTCACTTTTCTTACCTTTAGGCTGAGTTCACACGATGCGTTTTTCATGCGTTTCCCCGGCGTTTTTGCAGTTGCGTAAATGCCGCGGAAACGCATGAAAAACGCATGGTAGAAGGGCAGCAATGTTCCCCAATTGAAATCCGCATGTGCTGTGCCCATGATGCGGATTTTTCCGCAGCGTAAACGCTGCGGTCAAAAATCCGCAGCATGTCAATTAATTTTGCGGAAACGCTGCTCTTTTGCCGCCATTGACTTGCATTAGACCGCATGGAATCCGCATCACTGTATATGTTGATGCGCTTTTCATGCGGTCTAATGTGCGGATGGTACCCGGGTGTGGATGAGAGGACTCTCATCCAGACCCAGGTACCATTAAAAAAAAAAGAATAAAATAAAAAATATATATATTCTCACCTTCTGACGGCCCGCGCTGCATCCTGCCGGCTTCCCGCGCACTTCGGGGTTGAATGAAGGACCTTCGCTGACGTCAGAGTCATGTGACGGGTCACGTGACGCTGACGTCGGAAGGTCCTACAGTCTTCACTGCCGGCAGCCGGGACCGATGAAGCAGGACACCGGGGGCCATCAGAGGGTAAAGTATAGATTTATTTTTTATTTTTTGACATCACACACTATATAAATCCATGCCGGTTGCATGGATTTATATAGTGTGAAGTTGACAAGCACTTTCCAAGTGATGCTAAAATCGCTTGGGAAGCGCTTGTCAACCCGCATGCGGAAATGAAAGTGAAGACCACTTCATTTCCGCATGTCCCTGGCAGGAAACCGCATGTACAATCCGCATGCGTTTTTTCCTGCCAGAGAGATGCAGAAACACTCAGGAAAAAATCCTGAGCATTTCTGCATCGTGTGCACATACCCTTAATGTTTCATCAGTGATTTTCACAAATGAAAAAATAAATAAATTGCAAATAAATAAATTACATAGCTTCTCTTATCCTTCGCAATGTTAGGGTATGTGCACACGTTCAGGATTTGAAGCAGAAATTTCTGCAGCGTTTCTGCATCTCCTTGGCAGGAAGAATGTTGCGGGAAAAAAACGTGGTTTGCCGTGATTTTGACGCCCTTTTGACGCATTTTTAAGCGTTTTTTTAAGCGTTTTTTAATGCGTTTTTGTACATCAATGAATGCTTTTTGGAGCTAAATAAAGTTATTCGAAAAGGAAATTGGGACATTGCTTTAACCCTTGGTTTAACATCAGAACTGGGGTGAGTATATTGGTTAATTTAAGAATATGTCTGTTGTATTTCAAATAAACTGTTTGCTCTTTGTCTGTGTGTTTATGTAAGTCTTTACTTTACTTTAATTAGGTTTGGTAATGAAAGGGTCTGATTGACACCTTGTCATCACCAAACAAAAGAGATAGGTGTCAGCTAATCCCATTCACCCAATCTTCATTAACATTCCCATTCATGTAATTTCTCGGGCAGCTGTGAGCTGCTATTTTTAGTATACGAAGGTGCCATTAGGCAAACATAGTCCCTGGCTATTATTAACAGCTCACAGCTGTTTCGTTATCCGCTACATCCCCCCAATCAGCAACAAGCAGCACTTTGGACGCAACGTATTTTTGCTGCACCCAAAATGCGGTATTCTAATGGAGCACTTTTGTTGTCGGTACATATGGATCCGCCGCATAAAATGACACTTCAATCAGTCAAAATCTGCAGCAGAGACTAGCGTGTCTACTACAAAAATTTACATGCTGCGGGTGAGTTTGGGTACGTGGCCACGATCAGGAGCCGCTGCAGGTTTGATGCTGTGTGCTTATACAGCGTCAAACCCCCAGCGTCCAGATATTACAGCATAGTGGATGGTATTTCTAGAAATCCAATGTCCACTATGCGTGCATCAGAGGCTGCGAATCACCCATGGCACTGACATGAGTCGCTAGTGTCTGGAACAGAAATTTGACCACTAGAAAGTATTGAATACGATAAATCCGCATGGTTCCATGAACACATGTGGATTTACCTGCATTCCATAGAATGCAATCTTTTGGACGCAGCAAATATGCATCCAAAATGCTGCTACATCATGGGCACAGAGCCTAAAATTTGAAAAAATAAATGGCGTTTTTATAACCAGCAGAGGAAAAGCTGACCGCTGGGGGCTGATATTAGTAGCCTGGGAAGGGGCCATTAGCCAACAATGTTCCCTGGCTATAAATATCAGCCCACAGCTGTTTGCTTAGCCTTTACTAGCTAGATTACCGGGGGACCCCAGAAAAAAATTTACTTAGGGTCCCCCTATAAAATCTAATGAGAAAAGGCTAAACAGACAGCTGCAGGCTGATATTATTAGCCAGGGAAGGGGTCATGGATACTAGCCCCCTCCTCAGCTAATAATATCACCCCTCAGCAGTCCCAGAAGTGGCGCATCTTATGAATCTGGTGCTTAGCTTCTGCTCTTCTCAATGCCCTTTAGCGGTGGCGAGTGGGGTAATGGGGTTGGGGTTCACGTCAGCCTTGTATTGGCGGCTGACGTGAAGCCGAGGTTAGTAATGGAGGGCGTCTACAAGATGCCCCCATTACTAATTGCGTAATAAAGTTTACAACGTTTTTCAATAAAAGACATGGCCAGAATAAAGTATTTTAATAAAATAAAAATACACACGGTTTTAAATATTCTTTTTATTAGACGCTCAGTCCACGAATGCCTCGTGTCCTCAAAAAAAAACAAAAAAACAACCATATCCCTCACCTGTCCGCTGTCACGATGTAATCCATTGGATTGTCCCTCGGTGATCCTGGTCACTTCTACAGCAGTGACATCAGCTATCACTGGTGTCACTGCTGTAGAAGACATTTATGTACACTGACAGGGGTGTAAAATCACTCCTGTCAGTGTGCATGCTGCTGCAGGAGTGAGGTCACAAGGGTTTGTGGCACCCCAGGAGTAGGGTTGCCACAGTGGCATTGCCTCCCTCACAAGGGGATGATGCCATGCCTGGAAGCAAGGAGGGGTCCCCTAATCAGGTTTTGCTAGCATGCAACACTTCCTGGCTCCAGACCAGTAAGGGGAGCTCCTCCCCTTAGCAACTGGGATCTGGAGGCGGGGTTAGTTAGTGTGAGGAGAACAGACAGGAGTTGAAGTCAGGAGGTCGACGAGGAAAGACCCAGAGAGTGGAGCTGCACGGCAGTTCACCCCAGAGGGAAGCGCAGAAGAACCGGACACCGGAGTCCGAGGTTGTGGGGCACCAAAAGCCCAGCAACAGAAACCGGAGGGCAGGAGACTGCAGGTCTCCTGGCCCCATCAGACGCCCAGAGGCTCAGCAGCACGATAGGGCCCAGCACCGCCACGTGGGAGCGACACTCCAGGAAAGCCCGAGCTGTCTGCTATACGGGTGAGCACAAAGACGTTTTACTCAGGGACGAGGGCCACAGCATAGCTACAAGCAGCAGGGCCAAAGAGATTAGCGCAAAGGGAAGGCCTACAACTTCACCTGGCGAGGTGGATTCCCAACTTGCTTCCAGGCCGCCGGGACCTCTACTACCAGCTAGTACCCGTGCCCCAGTCTGCCTAACCACCGCAAGTAAAGATAAGAGGAAACCGCCATTAAGTTGTGGACTGATTATTAACTGCGCCATCCTCTGCCCTACACCGCACAGCAACATCTATAAAATCACTACTTCCTGCCCTGGAGCTGAGCTCTGCCTGTGGAGAGCTGAACCAACTCTGCTGCACTAACAACGGCTCCAGAGGTTCTGCACTGCAGCGGTGGCTCCATATAGCCGCATACCACTGGTGGCGTCACGAACTGTATATAAAAACTATAAATCCCCTGTAAATATCTCCTTTTATTGACCTCCCTGGATCACGGATCAGGTCACCGCCACTGTGACATCTCCCCTAGTTACGACCGGCCCGGCTACCGAGTACCCCACGGCCCAGGGGGCGTATCAACTTGGCGTCACAAACAGGATTAACGAAGCCCGGTATAACCGGGCCCTGTGTGCCATAGACTGTACTGAACTGTGTTATCACGTCATTTGCCGTCAGCCGAGGGGACGCAGGAGGCCCCGATCCGGAACCGCCGGGTAAGAGATCCTTCCGCCTGCAGAGCAGCATACTGGTACGTCAGCAGACGCCCAGGACCTGGCTGAGGTTCACTAGGGAGGAGGAGGATGCCCAGCCGAGGAGAGGATTCAGCCGCAGCCGCTGCCACTGTAATGCCGTTATCAATGCCGTATATACCAGGGGCGGCGTGGTTGCCCCAGTACTCAGGGGAGTCGTACACCCTGAACGACTTTGAGGAGAGACTGCGCAGTTTGTTTAAAGTGTACTCCCTGTCTGAAGAGCAAAATGTCAGCATCCTCATAGGCCAGCAAATCGGTGCAGCCCAGAGAGAGGTGAAGTCCTGGCCGGGCAGGGACAAAGGCACTGTCAAGGAAATACTGGCCCGGTTGAAGGATACCTTTGACACCTGCACCGCAGCAGAAATTAAAATGAAGTTCTACGGGTGCAAACAAAGGGTGCAGGACAGTGTACAGGACTAAGCTCTAAACCTGAAGGAGGCACTGCGGGCCATTAAACAGGTAGACCCCGACAGTGTGCAAGACGAGGACAGATTGCTAACTGAGCAGTTTATTGAGGGGCTCCTGTCTAACGCTCACCGGACACAGCTGCACATTATGGCTCTGCAAAACCCTGATCTGGACTTTGCGCAATTTAAAGACCAAGCCATCCAGGTGCTGCGAGAACCAAGCCCAGGCGGCACTGCATCCCTCCGGCGTCCAGCTATCACAAACTACCAGGAGGTGGCATCCTTTCCCCCAGCAGACTCTAGACAATGATCCGTCTGCAGACCTACACCTTCAGGTCCAGGAGCTGACCAAAAGTGTGGCTACACTAACTAAAACCGTGCAGGCCATGCAAGTGTCTCCAAAGGAAAAGATCCAGCTGGCTTCCAGCCCAGATGACATCCCGTGGCGACGACAGAATTCCACCGACCAGAGGTAGGAACAGCGATCGCTACGACCAGGACGGACAACCCATCTGATGCCGCTGTCAAAAGGTGGGGCACTACTCAAGATTCTGTAATTTAAACGAGCAACCCCTGGGGCAGAGGGCCAACCCCCAGGAGAAAGACGACCAGGCCCACAAAGCTGGCGAGACAAGTATGTGGGAGGACGACCGGTCCTACCTGTAGTGCTTGATGGCATCCCGATAAACGCACTGCTGGACACTGGGTCCCAGGTGACAACGATGCCATATATCCTTTATAAACAATACTGGACTGACTCAGACATTACCCGCAGTCCAGATGAACATCTTAACATCTATGCCAGCAATGGTCAGCCCTTGCCTCAAGTGGGGTATAAAGAGGTGACCATAAAAGTTGGCCGAGTAGAACTGCCATCACAAGGAATGATTATTGTTGATATTGATCGCCGAGAAAGTCATCCTATGATAACTATAGGCACCAATGTGATAGAGAATTGTCTTGGGGAAATTATTCTTTTGTTGCAACCGGTCGCAGAGACTGCCAGTTCCAGTCAGCAGCGAGTTCTGCAGAAGGAGATCAGAGCCCTGATGAAAAGACAACAGGTAGAGCTGTCTGGTGGAGAAGTTGGCAGTGTCAGGATGAGTGATCCATTCCCCATTGCAATGCCCCCTAGGAGTGAAATGTTAATATGGTGTCGGGCAGCAATAGGTCTCAGGGGTCAAGATTATCAGGCTCTGGTAGAACCCGTGTACTCTGATAGTAGGCCCACCATCTTGACAGCCACGGGGGTAGTCGATGTCCGCAAGGGGAGAGTACCGATACGCATCCTGAATTGTGGGGAGAAAGAGGTCCATTTACCCCGGTATGCCACCCTTGCTAAGCCGTTCACTGTCAGTAACAATGCAATAAAGGCAGTGGAACCCTTGCCTCCATCCAAACCGGCGGAGGATAACGGCTCCAAGGGGCAGATGGAGGATTGGTGTCAGAAGCTACAAGTAGGCACTGACTCCACCCCTTTGCACCACAAGCATGGAGTATACCAGGTGGTCCAAGAATATGAGCGAGTCTTCAGCAAACACCCACTAGGCTTTGGGCAGGTAAAAGGGGTCCAACATCATATCCCCACAGGAGATCATCCGCCCATTAAAGAGAGGTACCGGCCTGTACCCCCAGCTCACTATCAATGTGCCAAAGGAATGTTACGGGAGATGAAGGAGGCTGGGGTGATCAGAGATAGTTGTAGCCCCTGGGCAGCTCCATTAGTTCTCGTTAGAAAGAAAGATGGTACAATGAGGATGTGTGTTGATTACAGGCAGATTAACCGCATTACACATAAGGACGCCTACCCATTACCCAGAATTGAGGAATCATTAGCAGCATTGAGATCAGCTAACTATTTCTCCACTTTGGATCTCACCAGTGGGTACTGACAGGTTCCTGTGGCAGAGGTGGACAGAGAAAAGACCGCGTTTACAACACCAATGGGCCTCAGCGAGTTCAACTGCATGCCATTCGGGCTCTGCAACGCCCCAGGAACCTTCCAGCGGTTAATGGAGTGTTGCCTGGGACACAAAAACTTTGAAACCGTCCTGCTGTACCTAGATGATGTAATTGTCTACTCGAAGACATATGAAGACCACCTGGAGCACCTGGCCGAGGTGTTCGAAGCCCTATCTGGTTATGGCCTGAAGGTAAAGCCGTCCAAGTGCCACCTGTTGAAGCCCAAGGTGCAGTACCTAGGTCATGTGGTAAGCGTCGAAGGTGTAGCACCAGACCCTGAAAAAGTCACTGTGATCAAGGACTGGCCAAGACCCTCCACTATCAAGGAAGTGCGGCAGTTCCTCGGGCTAGTAGGCTACTACAGGAGATTCATTAAGGGTTTCACCAAGATAGCGGCACCCATGCAGGACCTCTTAGTGGGCCAGTCCAAGGAGGCCAAGAACCCGAAACCTCCGTTCAAATGGGGTAAACCAGAAGATGAATCTTTCACTCGACTGAAAATGGCTTTTACTGGAGACGAAGTCCTGGCCTACCACGACTATGGCCAACCCTTTACACTCTATACGGATGCCAGCAACGTGGGATTGGGAGCGGTGCTGTCCCAGGTACAGCCGGGCAGAGAGAGAGTGATTGCCTATGCCAGCAGGAAGCTCCGGCCCACAGAAAGGAACCCCGACAAATATAGTTCCTTTAAGTTGGAGTTTCTAGCCATAGTCTGGGCTGTAACAGAGCGCTTCAAACACTACCTCGCCTCCTCCAGATTTACAGTCTTCACAGACAACAACACGCTGACGCACCTGGAGACTGCGAAGCTTGGTGCCCTAGAGCAACGATGGATGGCCCAACTGTCTAACTACGAGTTTACCATCAAAAATTGGCAGGGGCATAAAAACACTAATGCTGATGTGCTGTCCAGGATGCCCAACTTGCCAGATGGGAGAGAAGACCCGGAAGAGCTGGAGGAGATAGAGCTACCCACTTTCCATCATCACGGAGTGACCCAGTGCTCCCACTGTATGAGGGACAAGCGCTCCGCCAACAGAGAGGCCACGTTCAACCCATTGCACCACCATGGATAGGCAGAGACGCAGGATAGCGACCCAGCTGTCCGCCTGGTAAAGGAGTTGCTGACACAAGCTGACTCGCACCCTGATCCAGATGCTCCACAGGAGACCCAAAAGTTGTGGAAGGAGAAGGGCAAACTGTTCATCTACGAGGGAAAACTGTGTCGAAGAAGTATCAACTCCCGGATACACGAACTGGTCTGGCAGGTGGTAGTCCCGAGGCGGGATGCGCCAATGGTCTTAGAAGCGTACTACGATGGAGCAGGACACTTCGGGTGGAAGAAGTTGGAAGTCCTGCTACGTGAGCGATTCTACTGGGTTGGCATGAGGAAAGCAATCGAGAGATGGTGTCGAGAATGTGGTCCATGCAATCTGAGACGAAAAGACCGTGATAGCCAGAGGGCTCCCCTGCAGCCCATAATCACCAAACAACCACTTGAACTGGTAGCCTTGGATCACGTGAAGCTAGCCCCAAGTCGGTCACGCTATGTCTACGCTCTCACCATAGAAGACCACTACTCCAGGTTCTTGGTAGTAGTGCCAGTGAACAACCAGATGGCTCAGACGGCAGCCAAAGCGTTCCAACAGCACTTTTGTCGCCCGCACAGTTACCCTGAACGGGTGCTTACCGACCAAGGTCCAGCCTTTGAAGCAGAGGTGTTCCAGGAATTCTGTAACTTGTACGGCTGCAAGAAAATAAGGACGGCGCCATATCATCCCCAGACCAACGGGTTGTGTGAGAAGATGAACCAGGTGGTAATAGACCTGTTGAAGACGTTGCCCCTTGAAGAGCGTAGCCTGTGGCCAGAGAAGTTACCAGATTTGGTGGACCTATATAACCACATCCCGGTGAACTCCACCAACTGTACACCCGCTTACCTGATGAGAGCAAGACCTGGTAAGCTACCCATTGACTTAGACATGGGAGTTTTAACACCAGAGACGACATCACCAGATGCAGATTGGGATATAGAGCGGCAGCAACAATACTGCAAGGTGCCAGAATACATGGAGAGAAGTTTGTCCCAGGGGAGACAGAAGCAGGAGAAAACTTACAATCAGCACGCACCTGCAGTTCCCTTGTCACCTTGAGAACAGGTACTTAAGAGGAAGAGACGAGTCAACAAATTAGATGACCAGTGGGAGGTTGAGCTATACACCGTCCTACCCTCAAATTATGATAACACCAATGTGTGCCTCATCAGCAAAGATGGAGGGGAAACTTCAGCGGCAGTCTCAAGAGACCACTTGAAGATATGTCCTGAACAGTTAAAACACAAAGAAGAAGACCAAGACAGCCCTCAGCCCACAGAAGAGGTGGAAGAAACTGTCCAGACAGTACTCGGAGCATTTCCCCGGTCTTGGACCAGGTGAACAGAGCGATTGTAGTACCTGTCCTAACCTTTCTCCAAGCGGCCTCACCGGAAGCTGCAGAGGCTCCAGAACATCTGGAAGACCAGTCGGCCCCAGAGACAGATGCTTCATCAGCAGCAGATCAGGAGAATCTACCCTCTGCTAGCAGTGAACCTGTCGTACCCAGGGTGAGTCAAAGAATTCGTAGGAGATTACCCAGCCTACCAGTGTTACCTCAGACTACCCATAGTGTATTTCACACTGAACCCACCACACCAGGGGCAGACACTAGGGACCAGGGTAGGTCAGTGACAACAAATGTACTACGTAGATCGACCTGGAGTACTAAAGGTCAGCTCCCTGCCCGCTGGAGGCACTAAAGTGTAAGAGAACTAAAGAGTATGTTATAAATAGTTGTAATTGTTAAATAATGCTAGAAATATATATATTTGTTAAATTTATGGACAATTGGACCACAGGACTAGGTGTGGTCAGGACAATGTTGGATATAGTTACTAATTGGCCTAGAAAATAAACCGCAGGCGTGGCTGAAGACCAGGCCCACCGAAAGAGTGCCCTGAAGCCACGCCCAGGGATGATACACAAAGTGGGTTGATGCAGTTCCCACCAGCCAAAGTTCAGTTACCCAGATTGTGGCGTAAAGACTAAGCGCCGCAGTGACTGCTGTACATTTTTGTTTGGGTTTTTGTAGTTTTTGCCTTTTTGAGATTTTGTAAACTATTTGTAACCGGAATTGTTATTGTTGATTGTTAATTTAAAAAAAAAAGAAGGTATCCTCAGTCCGGGAGTACTGAAGTTAACTAGGGGGGAATGTAGCACCCCAGGAGTCCGGTTGCCACAGTGGCATTGCCTCCCTCACAAGGGGATGATGCCATGCCTGGAAGCAATCAGGGGTCCCCTAATCAGGTTTTGCTAGCATGCAACACTTCCTGGCTCCAGACCAGCAAGGGGAGCTCCTCCCCTTAGCAACTGGGATCTGGAGGCGGGGTTAGTTAGTGTGAGGAGAACAGACAGGAGTTGAAGTCAGGAAGTCGACGAGGAAAGACCCAGGGAGTGGCGCTGCACGGCAGTTCACCCCAGAGGGAAGCGCAGAAGAACCGGACACCGGAGTCCGAGGTTGTGGGGCACCGAAAGCCCAGCAGCAGAAACCGGAGGGCAGGAGACTGCAGGTCTCCTGGCCCCATCAGACACCAGGAGGCTCAGCAGCACGATAGGGCCCGGCACCGCCACGTGGGAGCGACACTCCAGGAAGGCCCGAGCTGTCTGCTATACGGGTGAGCACAAAGACGTTTTACTCAGGGAGGAGGGCCACAGCATAGCTACAAGCAGTAGGGCCAAAGAGATTAGCGCAAAGGGAAGGCTTACAACTTCACCTGGCGAGGTGGATTCCCAACTTGCTTCCAGGCCGCCGGGACCTCTACTACCAGCTAGTACCCGTGCCCCAGTCTGCCTAACCACCGCAAGTAAAGATAAGAGGAAACCGCCATTAAGTTGTGGACTGATTATTAACTGCACAATTCTCTGCACAACACCGCACAGCAACATCTATAAAATCACTACTTCCTGCCCTGGAGCTGAGCTCTGCCTGTGGAGAGCTGAACCAACTCTGCTGCACTAACAACGGCTCCAGAGGTTCTGCACCGCAGCGGCGGCTCCATATAGCCGCATACCACAGGTGGCATCACGAACTGTATATAAAAACTATAAATCCCGTGTAAATATCTCCTTTTATTGACCGCCCTGGGTCACAGACCGGGTCACCGCCACTGTGACATCTCCCCTAGTAATGACGGGCCCGGCTACTGAGTACCCCACAGCCCAGGGGGCGCATCAGGTGCATCAGCTGATCAGCTCCAGTGACCTCAGCATCAGTACTGGTGGGAACATTCTTGAGAATGTTCCCACGCAACATCGGTGCCGTAAAGTGAGGTCACGTGAGCTCTCAGCTGATCTTCAGCTGAGAGCTCACGTGACCGCAGGTCCTGGCAGCGGGCTGATGACATTGCGAGAACTAGGAGGACACCAGGGGGCGCCGGACAGGTGAGGATAGTGGGGTTCTTTTTACTTTTTTTTTTTTATACACCGTGCACAGTCCGGTTCGGCTGAGGAGACTACTACTCTCCTCAGCTGCTACGCTCTCCCTGTTATCAGCAGGACCAGCGGTCGGATGAGGGGAGTAGTAATCCTCCCTGGCCGACCCGGGGACCACTCTAACCAGCGTTTATGCAGCGTTTCCGCATCCCATTGACTTTAATTGAGCCGCAGCAAATCCGCAGGTATAAATATTATACTTGTGGATTTGCTGCTGTTCAATTAAAGTCAATGGGCAGAAAACGCTGCATAGAAAGGACATGCTGCGTTTTTAAACGCAATGCCAATCCTGAGCGGAAATTTGGCACATCAGGATTGCCAATGCATTAGCTGGCAGACTGATTACATAGCGTTTTTGATGCATTTCCACGCCAATAAAACACAGCGAAAACGCATCAAAAACGCTATGTGTGCACTTAACCTTAATCACGGATAACACACGGATGGCACACTGATGTCATCTGTGTGCTGTCTGTAATTTTCACAATCCCATAGACATATATAGGCAATTTTGATCCATGATTCTGACCAAATACAGATGATTTTTTGCAGACACATGGTAATGTGAATAGCACCATAGGCTTTAATGATATGTGTTCCATCCATGAAAATCCCAGATAGAACACGTGTTTCCTGGACGCCAGAATTCATTCTAAAGCTGCATAAACTTGATGACCAATTACTTTTAAAAATATGTTCAGTGTTCAAAATTTGGCAGCATTTTAAATCTGCATAAAGAAATAATGGAATAGTAACAACGACACATATGTGATGAGATGAAAAATGAATTTACAGGGATAAAACTTTGCAACATTTACAACAAGGAATACAACAGCAATTGTCTTTTGGAAAAAGCATGATCTGCTCCAATGTATCTTGCAGCAGACAACATACAAAGGAATAAAGGTAGTTATATAGCTGCTTATGTATACTGATGGATATACAGGACAGGGACATTCAAATCTGGAACACAAAAAATAAATTAAAGGAGGTGAATAGTAGTGTTGAACAAATTTGTTTGGCATTTCAAATTCGTGTTTGTGTGCGGGGTTCCGACTTGTTCGCACCAAAAAATCGGCTCCGCCAATGAACATCCCTGATTTGCCACGCTGTCATGCAAGTTGGAACCCCACACACGAACACGAATTTGAAATGCCGAACAAATTCGCTCAACACTAGCGAATAGTAGATAATTACCATATTTTGCAGACTATAAGACGTACTGCAAATTTTTGGGAGGAAAATAGGGAAAAAAATTTTAAAATAAAATGGTGGTGCGTTTTATAGTCCAATTTTATGGTAGATTCCCAGTGGGGATGGCAATGGTGAAGCGGGGTCACAGGAGGCAAGGTCGCTACTGCAGAAGGTTGGCAGCAGTGGCAGGATTGGGGCAATGCTGCGGGCCCTGAAATGTGAGGAGGGGGAGTCTCGGTGGTGCGAGGATTCCAGCCCTGGGCTTTCATAATTGATTTCCCTGTGATCGGCTTCGAGGAAAATGGCCACCGGAGGCGGCACATGCGCAAATTGAGATCTCGGGATCTGAGATCTCATGAAACGATCCGGCAGCCAATAATAACAAAATTATAAAAGAGATTATAAAATAAAATCAACTGCCGCAATAGCCAAATAATTGTAGGACAATTTGAAAAGTTGAATATGCTAAATTAGGTTAAACCATCTGAATAACCAAATCCATACCCATAAAGCTGAAAAAAAAACAGATGAAACAAATCAAAGATAACAAAAAAAGGTACAAATTATATAATAAATAGGACACAAATAAAAATGTAGAAATTATCCTATTTAGGTTCACTGCAAGAGTCAGACATCGAGTAATGGTAACAATATGTCAGACAAAGTACTGTTATCTGGAGGTCTTTGGACCACTTGGGTGCAGATTTTAAATGTATGTTTGGATGGCCAGGATTAAACTTGTCGAAATGGATTTCCACAATGAGGTATAAGAGTTCTTGTAAAGCTCTCTTCCAAAAATGAACGAGCCTCTGCCATAGCTTTTCAATTTAATCAACTAATACCAGGTACAACATGAGCTGTACTAACCTTTCAATTCTTTTATCAATGACACATTATGTACATAATGTTCCCTATTATTTCTCTATTATTTATCTAGAAATCTTATATTTTGCATTTATAAACCAGTGACTATGTTTCCAAAGATACCAAATCCAAACAAAGTTCTTACAAAAACTGAAAATAGCAGCTGAACAGTGTGTCCCCACTTCCCTTGACTCTCAGGTCATTGCGCCTTAGACTGTTTACATTGCTGAATCATTTCTAACAGGCACATCACGTCCAGGATTTCCTTCTAATAACCTTTAGAGAGCTCGAAGACGTGGTAAAAAGTAAGTACGTCACCAGAGCACACAATTCCCACTTGGGAGTGGCACGCAAAATACTCATTATTAGCAAAGATTACAAAATAGGTTACTGTAGAATGCAACTTATGACAATCAAAATAAAGAGCAAGTTGCGACTCATATACCCATCTACTTGTGCAGCATGCCAAGTTATCCAATATTAGGACAAAACTATGAAACTTGCTGATGTCCAAAAATCAAGTGTACTCATAATCTGAAAGATTGGAGCTTTTGTTTGAAAACTAGTGCAAAGATTTAATAGGAATCAAGAAAATACTTTAATTTTAATTACATCAAATTGGTTGTTATGTTGAGCAAAGGTTTTCCCATTCATCACCATATCACCAAAATTGGAATATACCTAACCTTATCCCTAACCCAGAGGCAAATTGTTTCCAAGGCACCAGAGAGACAATTTCATTCCTTTATTTATTTATCTAAATGCATCATAAAAGCAATGTTTCGGCCAGAAAGCAGACTTTTTTAAGCTTAAGCAAAATGGCAGATAAAGCTAACACCTGTCCTTGTAGACTTCATTATGTTGGGGAGACCACACAGCCAGTGAGGCAGGGTCGTGGCCAACATAAGTCCAACATTAGAACAAAGAAAACTGTGCTTCCCATCCCTAAACATGGTGTCAGCCAAGGTCATAGATAGTGTACCACACTTGAAAAGAGGGGGCATAGAATAAACTTCTAAAACACAAAGAAACTATGTGGATTAAATGACTGGGGATGATATAACCCATAGGTCTGAGTATGGAATACAATCTATTACATTTCATCTAATTATATGTGTTCTTATTCTTTAGGTACGTGGATCATGTGACATTTAACATGAGTATGGAGAATAAAAGCGAGTGAAGTGACAGTGTCTATATATGTCCCCCTTTACGTAGGATTTCCTGATATCTGTGATTTTATTTGCATCCTTTTTTTGAACAGTGCTTTCTTAATAATTTAATTTAAATTGTATACAGTCTCCATGGTAACATGGGAGGGACCTGCGGGAGGAGTCGGAAGGAGCGGCTCAATGGTTCCTAGATACAGTTATATGAAAAAGTTTGGGCACCCCTATTAATCTTAAGCTTAATGTTTTATAAAAATTGGTGTTTTTGCAACAGCTATTTCAGTTTGATATATGTAATAACTGTTGGACACAGTAATGTTTCTGCCTTGAAATGAGGTTTATTGTACTAACAGAAAATGTGCAATCTGCATTCAAACAAAATTTGACAGGTGCATAAGTATGGGCACCCTTATCATTTTCTTGTTTTAAATACTCCTACCTACTTTTTACTGACTTACTAAAGCACTTTTTTTGGTTTTGTAACCTCATTGAGCTTTGAACTTCATAGCCAGGTGTATGCAATCATGAGAAAAGCTACTTAAAGTGGCCACTTGCAAGTTGTTCTCCTGTTTGAATCTCCTCTGAAGAGTGGCATCATGGGCTCCTCAAAACAACTGTCAAATGATCAGAAAACAAAGATTATTCAACATAGTTGTTCAGGGGAAGGATATAAAAAGCTGTCTCAGAGATTTAACCTGTCAGTTTCCACTGTGAGGAACATAGTAAGGAAATGTAAGAACACAGGGACAGTTCTTGTTAAGGCCAGAAATGGCAGGCCAAGAAAAACATCAGAAAGGCAGAGAAGAAGAATGGTGAGATCAGTCTAGGACAATCCTCAGACCACCTCCAGAGAGCTGCAGCATCAACTTGCTGCAGATGGTGTCACTGTGCATCGGTCAACTATACAACGCACTTTGCACAAGGAGAAGCTGTATGGGAGATTGATGCGAAAGAAGCCATTTCTGCAAACACGCCACAAACAGAGTCGGCTGAGGTATGCAAAAGCACATTTGGAGAAGCCAATTTCTTTTTGGAAGAAGGTCCTGTGGACTGATGAAACCAAGATTGAGTTGTTTGGTCATACAAAAAGGCGTTATGCATAGCGGCAAAAAAACACAGCATTCCAAGAAAAACACTTGCTACCCACAGTAAAATTTGGTGGAGGTTCCATCACGCTTTGGGGCTGTGTGGCCAATGCCGGCACCGGGAATCTTGTTAAAGTTGAGGGACGCATGGATTCCACTCAGTATCAGCAGATTCTTGACAATAATGTTCAAGAATCAGTGATAAAGTTGAAGTTACGCAGGGGATGGATCTTTCAGCAAGACAATGATCTAAAACACCACTCCAAATCTACTCAGGCATCCATGCAGAGGAACAATTACAATGTTCTGGAATGGCCATCCCAGTCCCCTGACCTGAATATCATTGAACATCTGTGGGATCATTTGAAGAGGGCTGTCCATGCTCGGCGACCATCAAACTTAACTGAACTGGAATTGTTTTGTAAAGAGGAATGGTCAAAAATACCTTCATCCAGGATCCAGGAAATCATTAAAAGCTACAGGAAGCGACTAGAGGCTGTTATTTTTGTAAAAGGAGGATCTACTAAATATTAATGTCACTTTTCTGGTGAGGTGCCCATACTTATGCACCTGTCAAATTTTGTTTGAATGCAGATTGCACATTTTCTGTTAGTACAATAAACCTCATTTCAAGGCAGAAACATTACTGTGTCCAACAGTTATTACATATATCAAACTGAAATAGCTGTTGCAAAAACACCAATTTTTATAAAACATTAAGCTTAAGATTAATAGGGGTGCCCAAACTTTTTCATATAACTGTATAACATGGCTCTATGGACTGCATGTATATTAGCTTCATCTGCCATTTTGTTTATGTTTGGAAAAAAAACTTTCTGGCCGAAACATTGCTTTTATGATGCATTTATATCCAAATAAAGGAATGAATTATCTCTCAGGTGCCTTGAAACAATTTGTCTCTGGATTTGCTGGTAATTCGGTGGGAAGTTGCCCCAAGGAAGCATGGAGGTTGTGGAGTGGTGCAAAGGAAATTACCATGGCGGACTCAGTCCCAACCCTAACCTGTCTGTCCTCCTGCTACAAGGAATAAATGACATGGCATATGTGCTCTGCCCATTTTATTTTTGTCTATGGGACATTAGGATCTTTTCATATGTACAGTAGATATTTCAATTTTTGGGTCTATTTTGGAATCATAAAAACAGAAATTAAATGTTCCAGTAAAGGATTCATACATTTTAATGGGAATAAAAGTGTCATGAAATGTCTCCTGATGCCTTCTTTCAGGCGCCATCTGTTATTTAACAGGATTAAAAAATGTAGTAAGCACAACTGGATTCGATTTCTTTCTTAGTCAATAGGAAATGGATCATAATGGATGGTTCCTATTTTGTATCCATTTTTGCTCTGTTTGCAACGGATCCAGGTTTTTTTTAATGCTTGATCCATTTCCAATGGATGTCAACTGGACATGTGTGCAGAGCCTTAGCTGAAGAGTGTGCCATCTCCAACAGTTCCAAAGACAATCAGACAATATGTTATGTCAATATATGGTGTAAACTGAGCCCCAAAATGTTACAAATTGCACAAAACATTTGATTTTAGCACCAGACTTGCAAAACTAGATAAAAAGGCATGATTTATAAGGAGCAGACTTGGACAAAAACTTTTAGTCCCTAATCACACATCAGTGATTTTTCACAATTGAAAGAATAAATAGATTCCAAACCTCCTCCCATCCATTACAATGGTAATCACAGACAGCAAAAGGATTGCGCACTGATGTATGGACCCATAGACTTGTAATGGCAATGGTAATTTTGATCTGTGACGAAAACATACATGTCTCCGTAACATGTGAACAGCTCCATAGAATATAATTGGTACGTGTTCTGTCCTTCAAAACCATGGATAGACATTGTAAGTGAACAACGGACGATTGAATGAAGTCTAGCGCAGCTTTAGTAAGACTAACGCCAAAATATGGTCTGCATTTTGGCAGAAATCTGCACATACTCAAGTGGGCATTGAGTTAATTTTATTACCTGAGTATAGTCCAAAGTACAGCAAGTTTAATAAAAGGCATGCAGTTTTTAATAGATATAAGACAATTTACTCCAATGATTCTTTTTTTTAATCTTTCATATGAATCAGAATAAATCTGCCCTTCACACAGGTTGATTGACAGAAGAATAAAAAAAAGTATGGGTCTCAGAAAATGGCAACACAAACAAATTTTTTTTAGAATATTCTCAATTTTTTATTCACTAAAATACCAGTTTGGTATCGCCATAATTGTACTGGTTTGAAGAATCATATTGTCAGGTCATTTTTAACATACAATGAATGGCATAAAAACAAAAACAATAAACAGTGGCTGAATTTTTTCACCATTTCATTTGGAATTTTTTAAAGCACATTAAATGGTAAAATGAGTGGTGCAGTTCAAAACTAAAACTCATCCTGCAAAAAATAAGCTCTCATTTGCCCATGTCAACGGAAAAAGTTATGACTGGAAGAAGGAGATGAAAAAGACATAAGTGTAAAAACCAAAATAGTCTGTTCCTGAAATTAAACTGGTCTATTTTAAGATTTATATTACATTTATAGTAAAGGAAACTCTTTCTACCCATTGCATTAAGCTGTAACATTAAAAGAGTGGGAGGATTGCTGCAGGCAAACCTTGGAGTGGAAGTAATTTGTCACGCAAAGGAGATTATGCAAACTGCTCACCTGCTTACCTTAGCAACAGTTTCAGTTTACAATGGCAAGCATGGAAATAAAGCCAACAGTACAAGCTACACATCCCACAAGGCTGGCCTGGTCTAGAATAGTTTCTGTTTGGAACAGATACTCAATTTCAACAGTGCTATTATGGGAGTGAAAAAAAATAAGATTTCATTGCTACAAGGTAAATGGATGATCTCTATAATTCTCTCAGAAGAAGATGATACCATTTATTCACGTTTACATAGTTTTTGGACAGCGAAAATACGCAGCTTCAAAATCTCACCAAAAACTCATTGTGGAAACTTAAAGGGTTTATCTATTACTAGGACAACCCCTTCTCATTCCTCATGTTTGGCCCCATTAAATAAAAACACTTATACTCACGTCCCGTGCCTGTGCAGTTCCAGCGGGGTCGGCACTCGTATTCCCGGGGCTCACAAGAGGTTGTCATGTCACACAAGCCCTGCACCCAATCAGCACTTGTATCCCTGTCCCGGCCTCCAGACAAATCGAACATCAACAGGAAGTCAGAGAGCAGCCGCAGCCCTTCGCCTCCTGTTGATGTCCAATACGTCCAAAGGCAGGGACAGTGGAGCCGGCGTTGATTGGATGCCGGGCTCATGTGACATCACAACCTCACGTGAACCCCAGAAATGCAAGGAATCTGCTCTAGAATAGGAGGAGTTTAGTTGATATGATGTCTCCCATTCATAGACCATATATAGAAAAGGAGATCCTGCTTCTCTATGTCTCTCAAACACTTAAAATTAACATGAATAGTGTTGTTTGTAATCTTCACAGTATCTGCAATTCAGTGTGATGCTGGAACTATCCCTCACTGTTCCCTCTCTCTTTACATCACAGATCAGGGTGTGCAGTCTGTTCCCCACTTTAGTAGCATTCAGCTCCCCTGATAATGTCTCCTTTGCTGCAGGGGTACGAGCAGGGAGTAGGCCATGTCCCCTCATCTCAAACTGCAGTGAAAGAGATATTATCAGGGGGCTGGCTGCTACAAGAAACAAGGAGCAGACCACGCCCCCTGATGTACTGTCCCAGAAGGGAGGGGGAGCAGTGAGGAGCAACTCCAGTGTCACACTGAATTACAGGTACTATAAGGGTTACACACAACACGATTCATGTTAACTTTATTGTTTATGAAGGCATGGCCATTAGAAATTTTTTTTTCTCACCGGAGTACCCCTTTAAAATCATAACCAAGATGGAGGATATTATAGAGCAGTACTGAGCTCAACTATGTCACAGTGAATTCAAAACTAAGGTGAGACTGCAAACACCAGAAAGCAGCAGCATCTGTATTAGGCTTTGTCTTTCTCTTCAATTCCACCCTCCTCCCATAGACTTCAATAGGCAGTAGCTATAACCTGACATCATAACTATATGGATGTGGGTGCTATGATATAAAAGACAGTGATTTTACTACTATAGAGCACATAAAAGTAACTCTATCTGAAATATAGGGTCCAATAACTGTTGAATTAGTAAAACATAAACTGAACCAAGTATAACTGAACAACAATAACAGAATATGTGCTGAAGGAGAGAAATTGTGCAAAGCCAAAGATGACGCACAAACATCTAATAGCCTGTTATTAGCTGAGCTTATTATTATCCTTTATTTGTAAAGTTGAAGGAGCGCCTGATGGGAAGTGTCTGAGATTCTGTCTGAAGATTGTGTCTAGAATAAAAGAAAAACTAAGCTGTTACTAAAATATATTAATATATTAGTATCAATGTAATCTACATGCTTCAGATTACTTTTTATAATCTCTGGAGCAATATCAAAAACACATGTTTTTTAACTTCACAACAGTTGGCAGAACGGTAGGGTTAAGCACTTCTTATTGACATTTTAGGCAAATTCCCTTTTTATTTTTTTTTACAAACCCCTTTACCTAAAATAGTTGCAAACGGACAGTCATAAAAATGTCAGCATAGCCATAAATGCGAACTGTACAGGCAGAATCCAAGGGAATCCATTATTGTAGGTTTTGGATCACATTTGTTTAATTAACATAAATATTTGTAAAACCAAACATCACAATCACTATCACTATCACAATCACAACCATCATAACCAGATTTTTCTGTTATAACATTCTCCATTAATGGGGTTGTTCGGTCTTAAGATACAAGTCGGCAGTCACTACAAGGGACTGCAGAATTGTAAACTCTCACATCGCGCAATGCATGCTGTGAAGATTCTCCAGTGCCGGTGCCAGGAGCATACATGCGCTCACGTGGCAACTAGATGGGCACAGCCTCGTTCAGTGCAAGTGTATTGAACGAGAACGAATGCATTCTAGTTGGAATGTGGCTGTAAGTATGCAAATCACCTACTTGCAGTCACATGACCGCCTGTTCCCGTCACCAGGAAATCCACACAGCGCAGTGCGTGGGATGTAAGGATTCACAAGTCTGCAGTCAGATAAAGTTACTGTGTAAAGGAGTGGAGGTGCTGCTCACAACCCTCCTTGCAGATATGTGGTGTGATATAATGCATTGCACGGTTTTAAATGTGATTTTGACTGTTTAGTAATTTGTATGCACTTAGTTGGGAATAGCTAGAGTTAACAGTTGGGACTAGCCCAGAATGGGAGGGGCTATATGGGAAGACAGATGATGACTTCCTGATAGTGAGTCAGTTAGAACCTAGTGTTCAGCAGAGACAGACTTAAGCTCTGACAGTTGGCAGACTGATGTCATATAGCGTGTTGTGTGTGAAGAGAGAAGACTACAGTATATCAGATACTACATCCTAAGAACTAAGGAAAAGTGGAGAGATATCTGACAGAGAGACTTGAGGGAGAGATTTGACAGATTGGAAGCCAGTCCAGAAAGGCCACATAAACGGTACGGAACTTAACCCAGGGGAAGAAGAGCGCCCACTTAAAGAGAATTGAAATAGAAGGAATTGTATCTGCAGGATTTTAGTGAACAGTTGTCTACAATGAAAGGAAATTCAATTGTGTGTATTGAAAGGAAGAAATGGTCACCATATTGGGACTTAAACTTTCCTTCGGCGAACAGTAGATTTTCAAGGTTCTAATGAGGAGTCGCACCGACGCACCTCAAACAAAGGGGTCCTCATTAGTGTTGAGTTAGTATGTTCTATTAACCCTTTCGCCGAGTATGCTCGGGCCGAGCTCCGAGTATTTACAGCTGCTCGGTGATAAAGTTAAATCGCTCCCGTGTGCATGGTTTGCGACTGTTTGACAGTTTTATTACATGTGAGGAATGTCTATTTCTTACACATTCCTCACATGTAATAAAGCTGTCAAACAGTTGCAAATCATGCACACGGGAGCGATTTAACCTTATCACCGAGCAGCTGTAAATACTCGGACAGAACATACTCGCTCAACCCTAGTCCTCATTAGTCAGTTGGGAACTAAGAGGAGGAGCCGTGGTGCTATGCCTCAATCCGTGCGGCCCTCTCAGGGGAAGACAAGGTCTCCCATAATCGGTCGGGGCAGGCATCACAGGATCAGTAAACGTAGCCAAGGTTAGGAGCAGAGAAGTCAGGCAGAACGGGTAAACAAGCCGCACCCCCTAAGGCTAAATGAATGGCATGCAGATGCAGCAGTGCTGCAAGAAGCAGACTAGCGGGGTGGCCAGATGTGGGGAGAAACTGCACAGTGAGTAGAGGGGTGCTGAAGAGGCATGCGGGTTACCGCCGTTACTCTCTCATCATGGCCTGCCCTATCTAGCGGCACCATGCAGCCTGCCAAGGCATATCACCCGGGTAACAGGAAGAACACACAGCTTGGACCCCCATTTTCATGGAGCGTTCCAGGGTGTGGAAGATGAGTACCTTGCCCACGGCTACTACTCCATGCTACGTTACAACTGCAGACTTGTAGCCTAAGTCCGGACAATTCCCTTAAAATATATTTTTCCACTAGGAAGTGGCAATCAATTTCGCTATGAAAACATTTCTGAGTTATCCAAAGGTCAAGTTCATTGGCATTAATATGGCAAATATTCTGGTAAATACTGTATTACAGACCTAGACTCCGGTGGTTCTGTGATGTTATAGGTTTGGTTCAGTAGAGGTTCAGGCAGCCCTAAAATGCAGCCATAATACAGCCAGATAAAAAAACATCCTAAAAGTCTTTGATTTTCTTTAGGCAATGTTTACATTACATTTCAGGAATATCTTTAGCGTATACCCTGGACTATGCTATTCCAGACAGTAGTATTCAGTAAAACAATATATGCATTTAATGTATACACTTTTTTACTATGGATTCCTATAGCGATAGATGTCACTATGATAAACATATGCCTAAATCGGGATGTGAGCATAGCCTTAGTGCAACAATATGATGGATTGTAACTCTTTAAATACTGTATGTTATACAATGGCCCTTGGAGGTAGAGTGTTTTCAGCACTCTGTGCCGGCAGTAGGTTGGTCATCAGGCAAACACAAGAGACAGTTCAGGAGCAACTTTACCCACAAAGAGATAACAAGCTTGAGAGTAAGGCTAAGTGCCCACGATGCAGAAATGCTGCGGAGCGTTTCTGCATCTCCCTGGCAGAAAAAACGCGTGCTGATTTTACATGTGTTTTTTTCTGCCAGGTAGAAGCGTTTGTGAAGCGTATTTAACATGCAATTTCACATGCGGGTTGTTAAGCGCTTTTCCAAGCGATTTTACCATCACTTGGAAAAGTGCTTGACAACTTGGTCACACTATATAAATCCATGCAAACGGCATAGATTTATGTTGTGTGACCAAGTTACGATGTTGCAAATGCAGCATCAATAGTAAAAAAAAGAATAAAAATGTTGAAAAATAAAAAAATATATATACTCACGTTATAATTGGCCCCTGGTCTTCTGTACGGTGCGTCCGGTGTCTTAAGCGGCTCTAAAAAGGACCTTCCATGACGTCGTTTAGTCATGTGACAGGTCACGCGACCGCCAACGTTGCGTGATCTGTCACATGACTAAATTACGTCATGGAAGGTCCTTTTACACCACTGTGAGCAGCCGAAGAGCCAGCAGCGCCACCGGGAGCAGACAGGGGGCCATCAGAAGGTGAGTATATGTTTTTTTTTATTTTAATTCTTTTTTAACTACAGGTGCTATGGTACCCGGAGGAGAGTCTCCTCTTCTCCAGACCCGGATAGCATCCGCGCATTGAATTGCATAATATCCGCATGTGTGCGTGTAGTCATGCGGATGTTATGCGGTCCAATGCAAGTCAATAGTGGCGATCTTGCCGCGATTCCGCAAAATTAATGGTTGTGCTGTGGAATTTTCCGCCATTATGATCCGCAGTGGAAATTTCCGCAGCATGTGCACAACACATGTGGATTATCATTGGAAAACATGGCAGACAACTTAACAAGCGTTTTTAATGCGTTTTCATGGCGGAAATGGCGCCACAGAAACGCATTAAATCCGCATCATGGGCACGCAGCCTTACACAGTCTCTCTAAAGGCAACATGCTTCATGGTTGCAAACATTTCACATGAGGCAACAGCTTGAACAGAACAGGGGTACATAGTTTATATATACAATAACAGAGGGTTTGCATCTTTTCTTTTGCACAGTCTCTTTGTCAGTCTTAATATGTCACAGCACAATTTCTCCCAATGCCAGTTTTATCTCTCTCTTCAGGTCACCTCTCTTGACAGCAATGGAATGGTTTAGCACATCGAAAAATCTTGCACTCTCCTGCAGCCTTAAAACAGTTTTCTAGGGTAAAACTACATTTATGCAATGCCTCTATGGCACTGCAGGTGGCAGAACCCTGACAATGTTCAAAATGCACACTGTCAGGATTCCGCTTTGTTCATGCAACTATGCGATTTGATTACTTACAGTCATGTGCTGATTAGGAGCTTTTCCTGCATCTCTCAATGATCTATTGAAAGAAGAGGATGAGAAGCTAATTGGCACGTGATCAGCAGTATGCAAATCAAATAATTGCGGTCACGTGACAACCACTCTAGCAAGCAACAAAGTGGAATCCTGACAGTGTGCATATCGCATATTGCACACTGTCGGGACGTGTCTTCCTGCAGTGCCATAGAAGAAATTTAGTTTTAGCCTAGAAAACCTCTTCAACCATTTCCTGCCTATTAGTTCCTCACGCTCAGGCCCACCTCTGTGTTGGCAATTTTCATTACTCAAAGGTGTCAGCATAAAAGCCCCCTGTGATATGTCTCTATATGCCCCTTGTTAGTAGCGAATCTTGCAGTTATTCTCATCACTCTCTCCCCTCTGTGGTGTTCTCTCTTCCCACTCTGCTGCGGGAAGTCCAATCTTCCTCACCTAAGACAAGCTACACCGACAGCTTTGTCCCTGTGTGGAAAACCTTCTGGAAAGCTCAGGAAAACCCTTTTAAATTAACTTTCCATTAGGATATAATGTGGTGTGACAGGATGTGATTCTGTGAACAGTGGCCAAGAAGATGAGTTTATGAATTCTGAAATATTATTTGTAACAGAACTCATTAAGTATAAATAATGACGCCAAATCATGCACTGGAATACTGTCACAAGTCACTATCTGCTGTCCAGGAGGGATCTGATGTTTGCCTGCTGTTACCTTTTCAAGTCAAGTCATTCATATTCAGTGTTTTCATATGTAAATTATTCAGACTCAGCAATGTAGAACATAAAGCACAGAGTATCTCCTGACCTAATAAGCCCTTCCAGTCGCTCAGGACATTACAGTGAGACGTCTGTCTGTTTTTGGACCCTTTCTGTGTTTGGCAGAAGTTTGCATTTTCTGTGCTCACTCTATTTACCAACCACTATTAACTTAATAAACTGTTGAGAGGAAAGGTTTGGTAACGTGCGATAATCAGCTGTAAATGAGCATTCATACAAACTGTCTGTACACATGACATGACTTAAATCTCTAATCACATACATTTACATGGTCCCTTCAAGCCTGGATTTGCTTATTGATGGCTTTTTATTAAAGTGACTACCAAAATTTTTGCTTTATTTAATCATATTCATATTTTAACAGTTTACATGCCTAATTTGCGATATAGAAAAGTATTTTTTCTTCTTCTCGCTGTAAGATTTGCATCCATGAATGCAGATTAACAACATTTTTTTATTAGATATGAGCAGATAAATTTGCTGTGAATTGTCTTCAAGTCGAAAATCACAGTTCGCAGCAATTTCGAATAATTTGAAATTTGAATCATTAGATTGCAAAAAAAATATATCAGTGTCATTTCACACACACAGGTAAAGATTGCATCAGTCTGAGAGCAGGCTCATGACGTCAGGCGTGGTCTCACGAGCTTCAACATAATGTCTTGCACTTATCACATCACATGTTGTGGTGCAGCCAACCAAGGGTGACTATCACAGGGACTATAAAAGATGAGGACAGGAAAAATGGTGTCAATTTTATGATTTTACAACCTAAGGACAGGAGCAGGCTTGGACTGGCCCATAGGAGAACAGGAGGATCCCCCGATGGGCCCCTGGGCAGGAGTGGGCCACCATCCTCTTATATGAGCAGTACTTTTCACAATATACTGGATTCACTATGTAAGAAACACTATGGCCAGCATATTACCAACTCACGGAAAGGTGGTGACAGGAAAAAACCTGCTCACCACCCATAACCGCAAGAAAAGAGTGCCTACTCGGAAAACAGGATAGAAGAAGCGAAGACGAGTAAAAATGGCATAAAGGGACAATATTTTATTATTCAAATATAAATATATAAATAGTAGTACCAAAGGGATACATAAAAAAACATTGGGTGATCATAGGACACGGGAACATCCCGCTGCAACTTGAAACCCCTCATAGATATACATTCCTATCCAAGATGGATACAGGTACAGTTCATAAAGAGTTAAACCCCGACGCATGCGCCCTATGGGTGGCCGTCGCGGCAGTCGTGATGTGGCGATCACATGATCGCCCATGTGATCAATCAAGGTCCTATTTATTCTAGGTCCTTGTGTACTATTAACACATGTCTCTTGATAAAGCCGACGCGAAACGCGCGTCGAGGCCCTCCGTGGATGGGAACGATCTGCCCCCCTGTGCCCCCTACATCATAGAGATTATACTAACTGCCTGGGTGAGTTTGTCTAATTTTTTGAATAGTACCATTTTTTCACTTGAGATAATGGGTATCTCACCCTGGCTGCACTGACACTTGGTATTTTCTCTATGTCCCCATTTTTCCTGCGGATTTATGTCCTTCTTTTTTCCCCTCTTTTTTTCCTCTTAAATTTTTAACTCTTTATGAACTGTACCTGTATCCATCTTGGATAGGAATGTATATCTATGAGGGGTTTCAAGTTGTAGCGGGATGTTCCCGTGTCCTATGATCACCCAATGTTTTTTATGTATCCCTTTGGTACTACTATTTATATATTTATATTTGAATAATAAAATATTGTCCCTTTATGCCATTTTTACTCGTCTTCGCTTCTTCTATCCTGGATTCACTATGTACAGACAAAGGCAGCATCTTATTCATTTAACAATCTACCCAGTTCATTGTTATATACATTTGTGATTGAGGATAATGTCACATTTGCATGAAGCTGAAAAGTGGGGCCATGGAGTTGGTTACTGGTGGGCCCTTGGCATCCCAGTCCAACACTGGATAGGAGGGTAGAGTGCACAGCTCCTCATTACACGCAAGGGATATAAAAGGTCTAAATCTGATTGTGGTGTACTCCATCAGCACTGAAAATGATTGAAAATGAGAGTAATTAGTCTGTTAATAATACAAAGATTCAAGTGATAAGGAGGTGCTGAAACTACAGAGTCAATGTGACTGTAAAATTGATTGATCTGTGATATACTGTAGTACAGCACCTTATAGTACCACTCCAGTGTGTTTTTTTATTGCAGCTATGGAGTGGTGCTTCTAATCTGAGGTCCCTATCCCTAGTCTTATATTTACCCGCCGCCATCTTCATCCTCTATAGGCAATACTCCGGTCAGTCTTCAGCAGGTTGTGACTTGCTGGATAGCTCCAGTGTTTGCTGGAGCCAGCCGGAGGTCAATATTCAATGTAAGTCTATGAGATCCTCGTTCTGGCTTTAATAGACTTACATTGAGCGATTGTGACCGTTATTTTGTCTGACTTCCAGTCAATCAGAAGATGTGGTCACAAGATGGCGCCGTGAGACAACAGCGACAATAAAAGGTAAAGATGGCGGCTGGTAAGTATAAGACTAGAGTCAGGAACCTTAGATTAATAGCACCACTCCAGTGCAAAAAAAACGCTGAACTGGTGCTTTACTAACACTATTTTTTTTTAATTCTTCACACACTGCAATCAATCAAAAGCCCTCATTTTGCTATTGAAGAAGAATATTGAAACTAAGGCTAACATCAATAAGTTAGGCATCTGTCCCCATAATTTTCGCACAATTTTCAAAATTTTAGTAACTTAAAAAGACTGTTACTGTGTTGTTAAATTGGCTCTTGGTTACCACTGGATACCATCCATTTCCCGTAGCCAGGTAAATTGAGGTCACTTGGAAATTAATAAGGCTGTCCTCGCATTCAAGATCTAAAAAGAGAATCAATAGTTTACTAGGAGACGCCAGGGTGTTATAAATGTCTTTGCTCACGGCAAATTTATTCTCATTGAGTCATATTTTTAGGGAAAATTTGGCAATTCTGGTGAATTCAAACTTAAAAAAATACACTTGTCTCTAATAACAATAATAGTTTTTATTTCTATAGCGCCAACATATTCCGCAGCACTTTGCATTTTAGCGGGTAAGTGTTCAGACAATAAAAGACATTATAGAATAACAATAATCACATAAATCAACAGATACCAAGAGGAGTGAGGGCCCTGCTCGCAAGCTTACAATCTATACTTTTTTTATCCTATCAACCGCAGGTCTCTTCAAGGTAAGGTGACTTCAGAGTAATAATGCAGTCAATAAATCATGTGAACAATCCCTCAAGAGCTAGGAAATACCAGAAACTTTTCTCTTTACCACAATCAGTTTTTTATAGGATTTCCCAAAGAGAACTATTTTATGGAGTCAAACCACAGTGAAAGGTTGTTGAATTATCTGAATGTTCTTGAACCCCACCAGTACATTATAACTTTGTTATATATTCGTAACATGATACTATAAGGAGCTTACATCTCTTTAGTATGACACCACATGGACTCTGTGTGCCACTGTACTTATATTGACCTGTGCCTACCCCTGTGTTGATCTCCACCTCTAACTCTTCTTATTCTAACATTATAGGTATAGCATTGGGAGAGGGAATGCACAGTAATCATAACTGTTACTACAGTGTTAATTATGGTCCTGAAGGCTAGTCAGGGCCAGTGACTGGTCACAGAGTAGATGGGTTCAGTGGGCAATGGGTGCTCTAGGTGCTCTATTAAAATTCCCACTAGTGTGCCAGAGATTACCAAGGTCAGTGATGATCTCAGGGAAGTCACATGGTGTCCTTGTGGTCCAGAATTTGCAAAGATATTAGTGGGCCACCCACCTTAGATGAATCCCCTATTGGACAGCTCAGTTTGCTTACTCTAAATGGTTTAAAATTGGGAAATTGCAGCTGGCTCCAGTACACACTTGTAATGACCAGAGGTCCCAGTGAGTCACAAACTGAGACTGAGACAGAGACAGAAATAAACAACACTTTCTTTACTAAAACAGGGATTAGACTAAAATTCAGTATTGCACGAATCAGTCTCAGGTTCTACCTGGGACACTGTCTCTATTAGCTACACACAATCAGCAAAAGCTGAAATCAATGTGCCAATCTCAAGGTTTCCAGTTTATGTGAATTATACTAAAGATCTGGAACAATTTTACCTAAACACTGTGTCAATCTAGTGTGGGTGTTCTATAGGGACCCCTGAGATGGCACACTGAGTACAATCCTACCACTATTAACAATAACAATGCTTGAAACGATACCAATTGCTCTTATACCCCTAGTATAGGGATACCTGGGTATCTTAAAGTTACGGTACCGTCAGATGTGGTCTATCACAGGCCTGTGAATCGCGGTGGCTACAGCTAGTCCCGGAAAACTTTGGCGCCAAATGAAAAGCAACGTTTACAAAAACAGCAAAGGTTCCTTATCTTGTCAGCCGATGCCGAGCCTACACACCGGGGACTTTAGTCCTGTAGCCTCAGGTTAAGGTCTGGGAAGAACTCTTCACTAGGCTTGTCAGTATCCTCTCAATGTGAATGGCACCGGACCCCGTCTCTCCTCTCGCAGTCACTTACTGTTTTCCGGACAACCGACCACGTGCTCCGTCACAGAGATGATATCCTCAGTCTCTTTCCCTCTCACTCGACACTTGGCTCGTTCAGCACAAAGTCTCACTCAGCATGGACTTCCACAAATCTCCAAAGAGCCACACAGCTTTCCCCAGCTCAGCACCTGTTCTTAAGCAGGGACACAGCTTCACCAGGGCCAGGGGTTAACAACCCCCATAGGAAAGCTTGTAGAGAGAGAGAGTCTTGTTGCAGTTCAGTCCTCACAGTTCTCCTCAGATGCTACTTCCAGCGTCTCACACAGCAGACACCCTCAGGACACACAGGGTCTCCCGATCTGCCCTGCTCTGAGCTCAGCCAGGCAAAACTCACAGGGTCCTAATGCTCTCCTGCTGCTATCACAGTTCACACTCTCACACACTGATATCTTATGGTGTCACACTCTCCCTAGGACCCATTTTGACCATGTCTTTCATGAGAAACTTGTGGAACTCTTGTTACACATCCTTCCCATTAGCTCTCCTTTACAATCCAGAGATTCGAAAGAGCTTGACGGCCAGAAAGTTCAGAACGTGGTCTTCAGAGAAAATTTTTAGAATAGCGGACAAGGTTAATATCCTCACAATTGAATTACACTTGTTTGGGGGATTGGTCGGTTCCAGAAAAGTACCCTGTGGGGAATATTTCCATTACCAACAAGGGTCTTATCACTGCAACCAACCACATACTACTCTCACCTACGACATCCACCCTCCTTGTGCAATAGATACATGGATAAACGGAAACAGACTCTTGGTTTAAATATCTCCCCAGTTATATAAAAAAATCTCACTAGCCTATTCTTATTGCCTGTTATTCTATTCCCTTTAGGCTGCATGCCCACTATGCGTTTTTCAAGCGTTTTTGCCGCAGAATTGGTAATACGTGCCCCATGGTCCCCAATGATAATCCGCACATGCTGTGCACATGCTGCGGAAATTTATGCTGTGATTATCATTGCGGAAAAATCCGCAGCATGTCCATTATTTTTGCGGAAAAGCGGCGTAATTGCCGCCATTAACTTGCATTGAATCGCATAATATCCGCATGACTACATGTGCACATGCGGATATTAAGCGATTCAATGTGCGGATGGTACTCGGCTCTGGAGAAGAGGAGACTCTCATCCAGACCTGGGTACCATAGTACCTGTAAAAAAAAGAATTTAAAATAAAAAAAAAAACATTATGCTCACCTTCCGATGTCCCCCGGTCTCCTCTCCAGTGCGTCCTGGCTTCCCGGTGGCTCGCAATGGTGTAAAAGGACCTTCCATTACGTCATTTAGTCATGTGACAGGTCACGCCACTGCTGACGTCGGCGGTCACGTGACCTGTCACATGACTAAATGACGTCATGGAAGGTCCTTTTACACCACCGTGAGCCGCCCAAGACACCGGACGTACCGGAGAAGGAGACCAGGGGCCATAGGAAGGTGAGTATAATGTTTTTGGGGTTTTTTTTACCATTTTTAGTTCTTTTTTAACTATTAACTTGGTCACACCATATAAAATCCATGCCGGTTGCATGGATTTATATAGTGTGACCAAGTTGTCAAGCACTTTTCCAAGTGATGCTAAAATCGCTTGGAAAAGCGCTTGATAACCCACATGCAAAAACGCTTGACAAACGCTTCTACCTGGCAGGAAAAACACATGTAAAATCCTCATGCATTTTTCCTGCCAGGGAGATGCAGAAAAAATCAGCAGCATTTCTGCATCGTGCTCACTTAGCCTTACTGCTCTGATGCGCATATTATTGGATTGACCTTTGTTACTGACCCATGTAGTGTATGTATATGTAATTATATGGTCTATGCAAGTTAGCATTTCTAATATGGAAAATCAATACAGAGAGCATTTCTTACAAGAAGGTTAGGCAGGAACGAGAACCTAACATTACCAATTTACGCCCTATGTGTAGTCAACTTTTGCTAGCTGTGTTCTGATGCAATAATGATATAAAGGTAGAACACATTTGATTTGTCAATTATCATAATATTTTTTATGCAATAGAGATTATGCTTCTGGCTATTTTTTATATTTCAATAAATAGGTGTCTACTAACACTGAGAGACGGTTTTTACTTTTATAACCTTCTAAAGAGGTCAATGTACCCAATAACAGATCTACCGATGTATAGGGTGTGGAAAGTTTAACTCCATTATCTCTAGCATGTACAACTTACTTGGAACAATGATTGTGTTTTCCCCCGTCCCCATTGGGGACATGGATTGTTGTCAATGAAAATAATCTCTGCACAGTGCTGTGGAATATATTACCAATATATCAGCAATGGTAAATACTGTATATAATAATAACTATGCTACTGTAGCTTTCATGTGTGACTATGTGGACGTACAAAAAAGTTGGACATGGCAAGTAAAAGCAATCTGGAGAGGACTCAACATGTAATTAAATATTGTTATATGTGTAATTTTATATAAACATTTAATAATGTTATGCTTCTCCAGCTAAACAGATTTGCATGGAGAACCCACTAAATTAATATATTACACATATTTTTAATTAAAACTCGTAAAAAAAATAAAGCCATTGTATAAACAGAGCTTACATTATCACATAATATCAGCTGCTATTACAAAACCAAGGAAAGAATAAAAGGAAGTCAGTTATCCTAAGTTAGAAAAGAAAGGATGAACAAGCCAAACACTTCATGCAATACAATAATTGTGGGAACAAAGTTATCAAACGCAGTTCAAATAAAAGGTGGAAATTAGCAGAAAAGCGTGGGTAAATGCAAAACAGACGGAAGCAATGTAAAAGTTTCCTTATGCAATGGAAAATACTTATAAAGTGTTTGGAATAAATATATATAATTTGGAAAGAACAGAATACTTTGATCTTGGTAGGAAGAGGGACTTTTTGGTTTTATAGGCAATTCAGTTTTTCTGCATGTGCTGCAATACTTATGCTTCTCACTTGTTTAGGTGCAGACTAGAATCCTTTCACAGCTCTAAAGAGGTTTTGTGATGCTCTCACAATCCAAAAACCTACTAGTAGGTCAACTGGCTTTTAATAAAGGAAAGTCATGCTAGTCTGTGTAGTATGATTAAGTCTGTAATATAGTATGATCAGAATTCTTTTTGAGGTTCTTATGGAAGAAATAATCTCTAGTAGGTTTAATGACCCTAGTAAATCAATTAATTTATTAATTTTGAAAATGTATCCACAGCCACCATGATAATCATTATATTTCATTGCTTTGTATCTAAACTTTGTCCATAAATCATCACTAGGCTGTTGATGAATGTAGAGTCACTTTTCTATATTGCTGCATAATGTCGTAGGAATTAAAGACAACATGGTCTGTAATGTAGGTAAAATGTGGTTACAGTAATCTTTTCAGGTGTGAGAAAAAAATATTTCATTTTATTACATATTTTGTGAGTTGTAAAAACAGTAATTTAGGAAAAGGTTGACTAATCCTCAAAACTAAGATATTAAGATATATATAATCTATGGCAATATATCTAAAATAATAACTAAGTCACCTACAGTGGATGAAATAAGTATTGAACACATCACCAATTTTCTAAGTAAATATATTTCTAAAAGTGCTATTGACATGAAATTCTCACCAGATGTCGGTAATAACCCATCCAATTCACACAGGCAAAGAAATATAATCATAGATGTCCACAAATTAAATTATGTGAAATAATAAGAAATGACACAGGGAAAAAAGTATTGAACACACAAATAAATAGAGGTGCAACAAGCCATGTAAAGTCAAGACACCAGCTGAAATCTATTAGAAATTAGAAAGCAATCTTGCCATTTAGTGAAAAATATTATCAGCTGGTTCAACTAATGGCCTAGGAAAAGGTGTCTCATTACCAAGGTGCCACACAAGAAACATCTCATGATGGGTAAAACCATTGAGCTGTCCCAAGACCTTCGCAACCTTATTGTTGCAAAACATATTAATAGCATTGGTTACTGAAGAATTTGTAAACTATTGAAGGTTCAAGTGAGCACTGCTGGGGCCATAATCCAGATGTGAAAATAACATAATTTCACTATAAACTGGCCACGACCAGATGCTCCCCACAAGATTTCAGACAGAGGAGTGAAAATAATTATCAGAAAAGTTGTCCAAGAACCAAGTACCACCTGTGGAGAGCTCCAGAAAGACCTGGAATCAGAAGGCACAATTGTTTCAAAGAAAACAATAAGTTATGCACTCAAACTCCATGGCTCATATGCATGCTCATCACGCAAGACTCCATTGCTGAGAAAAAAGCATGTTTAAGTGTGTTTAAAGTTTGCTCAACAACATTTAGACAAGCCTGTAAAATAGTGGGAGAATATAGTCTTGTCTTGTGACCAAAATTGAACTCTTTAGATGTCATAATGCACACCATTTTTGGAGGCCAAAAGGCACTGCATATCACCACAAAAATAACATACCAACAGTGAATGTTGGAGGTGGGAATATCATGATGTGGAGGCTGGTTGTTTTTCAGCATATGGCACTGGCAAACTTCATATAATTGAATGGGCAAATGTACCAAGACATTCTTGATAAAAATCTGTTGCCATCTACCAGGATGATGAAGTTGAAATGATGGTGGACATTTCAGCAAGACAATGATCCCAAACACACAGCCAAGGAAACTCTCAATTGGATTCAGAGAGAGAAAATAAAGCTGCTAGAAGGGCACAGTCAATCACCTGACCTGAATCGAATGGAAAATTTATGGAAGTAACTAAGACTCAGAGTTCATAGAAGGAGCACACAGGACCTTCAGGATTTGAAGAAAGTTTCTGTGGAAGAATGGGCCAAAATCACATCTGAGCAATGCATACGACTAGTTTCTCCATACAGGTAGCATCTTTCAGCTGTCATCACCAACAAATGCTTTTGCTCAAAGAATTAAATACATTTCAGGAAGCATGTTCAATACTTTTTTCCTGTGTAATTTCTCATTATTACACATAACTTAATTCATGGACATCTATCTTTGCCTGTGTGGATTGGATGGGTAGTTACAGACATCTGGCGAGGATCTCAAGTCAAAATCAATAGCACCTTTAGAAATATACAGTACAGAACAAAAGTTTGGACACACCTTCTCATTTAAAGATTTTTCTGTATTTTCATGACTTTGAAAATTGTACATTCACACTGAAGGTATCAAAACTATGAATTAACACATGTGGAATTATATACTTAACAAAAAAGTGTGAAACAACTGAAAATATGTCTTATATTCTAGGTTCTTCAAAGTAGCCACCTTTCGCTTTGATGACTGCTTTGCACACTCTTGGCATTCTCTTGATGAGCTTCAAGAGGTAATCACCGGAAATGGTCTTCCAACAATCTTGAAGGAGTTCCCAGAGATGCTTAGCACTTGTTGGCCCTTTTGCCTTCACTCTGCGGTCCAGCTCACCCCAAACCATCTTGATTGGTTCAGGTCTGGTGACTGTGGAGGCCAGGTCATCTGGCGTAGCACCCCATCACTCTCCTTCTTGGTCAAATAGCCCTTACACAGCCTGAAGGTGTGCTTGGGGTCATTGTCCTGTTGAAAAATAAATGATGGTCCAACTAAGCGCAAACCGAATGGAATAGCATGCCGCTGCAAGATGCTGTGGTAGCCATGCTGGTTCAGTATGCCTTCAATTTTGAATAAATCCCCAACAGTGTCACCAGCAAAGCACCCCCACACCATCACACCTCCTCCTCCATGCTTTACGGTGGGAACCAGGCATGTAGAGTCCATCCGTTCACCTTTTCTGCATCGCACAAAGACACAGTGGTTGAAACCAAAGATCTCAAATTTGGACTCATCAGACCAAAGCACAGATTTCCACTGGTCTAAAGTCCATTCCTTGTGTTCTTTAGCCCAAACAAATCTCTTCTGCTTGTTGCCTGTCCTTAGCAGTGGTTTCCTAGCAGCTATTTTACCATGAAGGCCTTCTGCACAAAGTCTCCTCTTAACAGTTGTTGAAGAGATGTGTCTGCTGCTAGAACTCTGTGTGGCATTGACCTGGTCTCTAATCTGTACTGCTGTTAACCTGCGATTTCTGAGGCTGGTGACTCAGATAAACTTATCCTCAGAAGCAGAGGTGACTCTTGGTCTTCCTTTCCTGGGGCGGTCCTCATGTGAGCCAGTTTCTTTGTAGCGCTTGATGGTTTTTGCAACTGCACTTGGGGACACTTTCAAAGTTTGCCCAATTTTTCGGACTGACTGACCTTCGTTTCTTAAAGTAATGATGGCGACTCGTTTTTCTTTACTTAGCTGTTTTTTTCTTGCCATAATACAAATTCTAACAGTCTATTCAGTAGGACTATAAGCTGTGTATCCACCAGACTTCTGCACAACACAACTGATGGTCCCAACCCCATTTTCTGTATTTTCATGACTATGAAAATTGTACATTCACACTGAAGGCATCAAAACTATGAATTAACACATGTGGAATTATATACTTAACAAAAAAGTGTGAAACAACTGAAAATATGTCTTATATTCTAGGTTCTTCAAAGTAGCCACCTTTTGCTTTGATGACTGCTTTGCACCCTCTTGGCATTCTCTTGATGAGCTTCAAGAGGTAGTCACAGGTGTGCCCTGTCAGGTTTAATAAGTGGGATTTCTTGCCTTATAAATGGGGTTGGGACCATCAGTTGTGTTGTGCAGAAGTCTGGTGGATACACAGCTGATAGTCCTACTGAATAGACTGTTAGAATTTGTATTATGGCAAGAAAAAAGCAGAAGTAAAGAAAAACGAGTGGCCATCATTACTTTAAGAAATGAAGGTCAGTCAGTCCGAAAAATTGGGCAAACTTTGAATGTGTCCCCAAGTGCAGTTGCAAAAACCATCTAGTGCTACAAAGAAACTGGCTCACATGAGGACCGCCCCAGGAAAGGAAGACCAAGAGTCACCTCTGCTTCTGAGGATAAGTTTATCCAAGTCACCAGCCTCAGAAATCGCAGGTTAACAGCAGCTCAGATTAGAGACCAAGTCAATGCCACACAGAGTTCTAGCAGCAGACACATCTCTTCAACAACTGTTAAGAGGAGACTTTGTGCAGCAGGCCTTCATGGTAAAATAGCTGCTAGGAAATCACTGCTAAGGACAGGCAACAAGCAGAAGAGACTTGTTTGGGCTAAAGAACACAAGGAATGGACATTAGACCAGTGGAAATCTGTGCTTTGGTCTGATGAGTCCAAATTTGGTTCCAACCACCGTGTCTTTGTGCAACACAGAAAAGGAGAACGGATGGACTCTACATGTCTGGTTCCCACTGTGAAGCATGGAGGAGGAGGTGTGATGGTGTGGGGGTGCTTTGCTGGTGACACTCTTGGGGATTTATTCAAAATTGAAGGCATACTGAACCAGCATGGCTACCACAGCATCTTGCAGCGGCATTCTATTCCATCCGGTTTGCGCTTAGTTGGACCATCATTTATTTTTCAACAGGACAATGACCCCAAACACACCTCCAGGCTGTGTAAGGGCTATTTGACCAAGGAAAGAGTGATGGGGTGCTACGCCAGATGACCTGGCCTCCACAGTCACCAGACCTGAACCAAATCGAGATGGTTTGGGGTGAGCTGGACCGCAGATTGAAGGCAAAAGGGCCAACAAGTGCTAGTTGTGAGCCAGTTTCTTTGTAGCGCTTGATGGTTTTTGCAACTGCACTTGGGGACACATTCAAAGTTTGCCCAATTTTTCGGACTGACTGACCTTCATTTCTTAAAGTAATGATGGCCACTCGTTTTTCTTTAATTAGATTTTGTATTATGGCAAGAAAAAAGTGGCTAACAGTCTATTTAGTAGGACTATCAGCAGTGTATCCACCTGACTTCTGCACAACACAACTGATGGTCCCAACCCCATTTATAAGGCAAGAAATCCCTCTTATTAGACCTGACAGGGCACACCTGTGAAGTATAAACCATTTCCGGTGACTACATATTGAAGCTCATCAAGAGAATGGCAAGAGTGTGCAAAGTAGTCATCAAAGCAAAAGGTGGCTACTTTGAAGAACCTAGAATATAAGACATATTTTCAGTTGTTTCACACTTTTTTGTTAAGTATATAATTCCACATGTGTTAATTCATAGTTTTGATGCCTTCAGTGTGAATGTACAATTTTCAAAGTCATGAAAATACAGGAAAATTTTTAAATGAGAAGGTGTGTCCAAACTTTTGGTCTGTACTGTATATATATATTTGTATACATTTTATTAGTTATACACACTTTATTCTGCATATATTGAATGCCAGGAGTGGGCTTATAATTAAGTTGTTGGCACCTTGAAGTATACTGGAGTTTTATTTTTTTTATTATAAGTGCATCCATTCATTTTATGTTGTATCCAGGTTTTTCATCAGATTAATTATCAGAACTTGTCCATTTTTGATCTAGATTCCAGAATATTGTGCGTGGAGGTTTATTATTTGCTATTTTTTTCTATAGGTCTACTATTGATTCAATTGTACCAAATTCCTATCTAATACGCGGCCATTTTATGTGTCTAGAAGCGCTAGTGTATGTGTTGTTTTTATTTATTTTTTTTTTTTAACTTTCCATATGGTTCCAGAAATATGGGCCTTTTAACTTAGTGCCAAGAGGGCATTGTTCACAGCATTCTCTGGGGTCCACTCTTTAAGCTGTCCTGCATTATTACCTTCTTGTGCTGGTGGCCAGTGTCATGATGGTAAACATGTCTTGTAAATTCGAGGGTCAGTCAATAAGTAATGCCTCCTATTTTTTTTCTCCTTAAATAAGGTAGTTATGTTAAATATTTGAATTTGGCACAATTCCTCAAACCTTCTTCTCCAATCCACAGCAATTGCAACTTCCTGCACCAACAGGTGGCAGGACTGTATTCATTTGCAAAATGGCTGACATCGATGTTCGTATTAGACAACGTTCAGTGATTGAATTCTTGCATGCACAAGGTGAAACGCGCATTCGAATTCATGAGAGACTGAAAAATGTGTGCAGTGATGCAACAGTGGATGTCAGTACTGTTAGACGATGGGTTCGTCGCTGTAACACAGCTGAAGGGCCATCACCGTTGGCTGACAAAATGCGGAGTGGCAGGCCAGTAACCGCAGTGACTCCAAGCAACATTCAGCGAGTCGATGACATCATTCGTGGTGACCGCCGGGTGACTGCAGATGAATTGTGTGGCATTATCTGCCTCAGTAAAGGCAGTGTGATGAAAATTATTGAACAACTGGGATACAGAAAAGTTTGTGCACGGTGGGTCCCAAGAATTCTTTTTACCATGCAGGAATACATGCCCTTGTTAAACGGTGGAACGAGACGTGGGAAATGGATGGAGATTATATTGAAAAGTGACAAATTAATTGTTAATGTTGTGGTTTTCCACCTCTGTAATTGCATTTGAATTTCTTGCCAATTAAAAGGAGAAAAAAAATAGGAGGCATTACTTATTGACTGACCCTCGTAGATGAATAAAGAATTTTTCTGGTTTAGGCAATCATTTATCTAAAATAATATTGCAGGTGTTTACTCCATTTCCTAGAAGAAACCACCCCTTTTACATGGCTCTTAAGACTGCAGGACCCCACACAGCAAAGAAATGCAAAGATTTCAATGGGTTTCACATGTTCAATAAATTGAAAAACTCTTCTAAACTATTTTATAGCTATTTTTTAGAGGTTTTTATTTGATTCCTAAAAGCAGATCTTGGGGTGTTTACATACCTGCTAACAGAATTCCATCAAGGAGGATATAACAGTTGCTATTATCTGTAGACATCTAATATACATCAAGTGGTCTTCTGAGCCACCAGAAATGATAAATAATCGAATGAGTATGGACACCTAAAGGGCTAAAAGCAACCTCTTACTAGAGCAGTGTGTAGTAGTGTTGAGCCACCCCCGTAGTGTTTGGGTTCGGTTCGGTTCGTCGAACACCGGGATGTTCGTGGAACTGTTCGTTGAACACCTTAGAACACTGTCGAACACCGTCAAACACCGTTAAAACCAATGGCAGGCAAATAAAAACACATAGAAAACACCTTCAAAGGTGTCCAAAAGCTGACAAACTGCTGAGAAGACACTCTCTTTAAAAAAGCCAGCCGGCAATTCAGCATCGGTACCCGACAATTTAGAACAGAAAGAATAGAGCATCACACATCGATTAGATAGATACAAACATGTCAGTCACATATATAAGAAGTACAGTGACAGTGTTGGTTACTGTACTTGTCATTTAGTGTTAACGGATTTATTAAAAAAATAATAGTGTTTTCATGCACCGTCTCTTTAAAAAAGCAGGCCGGCAATTCAGCATCAGTACCCAACAATTTATAACAGAAAGATAGAGCATCACACATAGATTAGATAGATAGAAACATGTCAGTCACATATATAATAAGTACAGTGATAGTGTTGATTACTGTACTTGTCATTTAGTGTTAAAATAAAGGATTTATTAAAAAAAAATTGGCGTGGGGTTCCCCGTAATTTTAGTCTCAAGCAGAGGTTAAGCAGACGGCTGGGGCAGATGTTTGAAGCCTGGGAAGGGGTAATACCCACAGAACTTCCCAGGCTACTAATATCAGCCCCAGCTGAATACCTAGCCTTTACTAGCTATTAAAATGGGGGACCCCCCCAAAAAATTACGTGGGGTCCCCCCTATTTTAACAGCTAGCAAAGGCTAGGCAGACAGTTGGGGGCTGATATTAATAGCCCAGGAAGGGAGCCATGAATATTGGCCCCCTCCCAGGCTAGAAACACCAGCCGTCAGCCGCCCCAGAAATGGCGCATCCATAGGATGCGCCAACTCTGGCACTTAGCCTCGCTCTTCCCACTTCCCTGTAGCGGTGGCAGTGGGGTAATAGGGCTGGGGTTGATGTCAGCTTATAATGCCAGCTGACATCAAGCCCAGGTTAGTAATGGAGAGCGATTGCGCTTGTGTAGTTTACACCTTTCCATAAGTAATGGGAAATCTGCTTTTTTTCCAGCTATTCACATACATGTAGACATATAAATCTTTATCTAGGAAACATACTGTATAGAAACAGTTAAAAAAAACTTGCTTCACGGCTGATTTATAGGAAAGATAATATGTCTGCAAGCTCACTGCACTGATTTAATGTCATGAATTTAATGTCTTCTATGGAACATATAATTAATATGCCTAGAAATGCTGTGTTAATCAAAATGTTCTGTTCTGTCAGCGAACACTTTGGCACTGTACAGTATATTTTCCAATACATTCTGTAAACTAAGTGAGTGAAAGTTTTGAAAATCAAAATCTAGGAAATGTGAACTTTTTGGTACTCGAGAAGAAATTATAGGTGCCCCATACACATTAGATGAATGCTGAGTTTGGCCAAACCCGACAATTTTGGCAGGGTCAGCCAACCATCTAATGCGAATGAGGAGTAATGACAGTAGGTTAAATGGGCCATAGAAAAAACATCATATGGGAAACAGGATCCCACGGATATCGCCACAGGGGGTGGTTTCCTCAGGGGATGTTTTTTCTATGAGCCAATTTATCTGGATAACTCTGCACTTGGCACTTTATTGCACATTTTATTGCTTACTTTCTTTTATATATTATTTGGATACTGCATTATTTTTTGTTTATTTAACCTTCTTTTTTACTGAATACTGCTTGACATCACTTTAGGTGTAGTATCCATTCATATTTATCTTGGGTATCCACCAAATTTATATGGCACTATTGGTTATTATGCTGGTCATATGGGCTGTATCCCAATGCCTATTTTTGGCCTCAGAAACAGGTTTTGGTGACATATATGCAATTTTAAATGTTTTCTTTTGTCTTGTTTAGATTTTTGTGTTTGCAACTTAATAAAGATTTACTTTGTTTAAATTTAGGAAGTGCAACTGATTTTTTTGTACGTGCCTTTCCTCTTTTGTTTATTACATTAAATAGAGTGTCGTCAAAGCTCAGGCGAAACGCGCGTTGGGCAGCTGCAGTGTGTTTGTGGGGTTTTTACTAATTGATCAGCTGATTGATTTTTGCACTGCCACTTTCCTATCATAGATGGATTTAATGGTTTCTTGATCTACTGATCTGTTCAGTCTTGGACTTTTTACTTATATATGTATATTTATTTATACACTTAATTATGTAGTTTTGAGAATACTTTGAGCACTGTCACTTTATTTATTCATGGTCTACATTATTTAATATGCTATATGAGATTTATCTTTTTTCATTTATTCATATTTATCTAATATTTATTTATTGATACATACTACTTCTTTCCATTTCTCTTGATTTATGCTGATGTATTCATTCTAATTTTAGTAGTAGTAATTTGCTGACCACATTAATTTGTGATGTACTAATTGTTATCCATTGTGTTTGTATTGGCATCAATTTATTTGGCCTGGTTGGCTGTTTTTTAACTCCTTACAACACTGATAATTTTTTCATAATATTGTAATTATTTATTAATTTATTTAGGAGACTTACATCCATCCCTCATAATAATCACATAAGTTTGCTATTTATCCTATATTGGTGCATCAAGTGCAATATTTTTACATTTGTGTCTGTTTAACTTCATAGTACTACCTCCACCTCCTGCAATTTTTAATCCACGTGTGGTTATTTTCCCTGTTTTTGATTTCTATGTATTATCTAAATAAAAATTTCCATTTATTATAATTTTCTTAGGTGTACATAATATATATAGGTTTAATAATTCCAGTGGCTACACAACGTTTGTGTAATTAACTATGTGTTAAAAAATTAAATACAGTCTGCGCACACCCAAAGTATCAAAAATACAAATTTTATTTTATTGGACTAATATAACGGCACACATACACTTAAAAAGACCGTCAGGCTGCAATTGGTCTCCTTATAATTATTATGTTATGAGAGAGTGTTTTTGGTGTTTTCGTTATATTTCTCCAATAAAATAAAATAAGCATTTTTGATACTATGGGTGAGTGCAGACTCTACTTAATGTGGTTACGCTTTCTTTTAATTATAAATTGTTTCCCATCTGCCATTTATTTTTAGAAATGGTTATGTCGAAAATTCATAATGCTATGCGTTTGGTTAATTCTTAACACAATGCAGGAACGTGCATTTCGCCATTTATTGGTTGCAATATAAAATGATGTTGAAGGCTACTGTGAATTTTGCAGCTTTGCAGGAGCATATTGCTCTTCGGATATACAATAGTGTTCAAAATAAGAGCAGTGTGTTCAAAAACATGAGTTAAGCATAAAATCTTTATACTAGTTTTTATTTCCATGCATTGGGAACATTGCACACTGTTTTCTAATTCAAAACATGAGGAGAAATGTATATAATTTTTAACTCCTTTACAGAAAATAACAAAAAATGAACATTGGGCTGTTCTTAAAAAATAGCCGTGTCTACATTCATCTTTACAAACTCACAATATGTATCTTTTTTTTGATGATTTAGCATTCCTGTGCATCACTAACCTAATATTTAGTTATATACCCACAGTTTTTTAGAACTGCTTCATATCTATGTTGCATAGAGTCAACCAACTTCTGGCACCTTTCAACTGTTATTTCAGCCCAGGATGCTTTGACTACATCCCACAATTTTTCGGCTTTTGTTGGCTTTGCCTCAAAAATGGCATTTTTTATGTCACCTCACAAGTGTTCTATCAGATTAAGGTGAGGGGATTGGCTGGCCACTCCATAACCTCAATGTTGTTGTACTGGAACCAAGATTTTGCTTTTTTACTGGTGTGTTTAGGGTCGTTGTCTTGTTGAAACACCCATTTCAAGGGCATATCCTCTTCAGCGTTGGGCAACATAACCTCTTCAAGTATTTTAATATATTCAATCTGGTCCATGATCCCTGGTATGCGGTAAATAGGTCTGGCACCATAATAAGAGAAACATGCCCATATTATGATGCTTGCACCACCATGCTTCACTGTCTAAAGAGTGTACTGTGGCTTGAATGTAGAGTTTGGGGATCGTCTGACGAACTGTCTGCGGCCCTTGGACTCAAAAAGAACAATTTTACTTTCATCAGTCCACAAAATGTTTCTGTCTTTCTCTTTAGGCCAATTGATGTGTTCTTTGGCAAATTGTATCTGCTTCAGTAGATATATATATATATATTTTTTTTAACAGTGGGACTTTGCAGGGACTTCTTGCTAAGAAATTAGCTTCACACAGGCGTCTTAGCTGTCATAGTACTCACAGGTAACTTGAGACTGTCTTTGATCATCCTTTTTGCTGATCCTTGGCTGAGCCTTTGCCATTCTGGCTATTCTTCGATCCATTCGAATGGTAGTCTTCCAGTCTTCCGTTTTCTTCCACGTCTCTCTGGTTTTGCTTTCCATTTTAAAGCATTGGAGATCATTTTAGCTGAACAGCCTATCATTTTCTGCACTTATTTATAAGTTTTACCCTCTCCAATCAACTTTTTAGTCAAAGTATGCTGTTCTTCTGAGCAATGTCTTGAACGACCCATATTTCTCAGGCTTTCAAGGACAAATGCATGTACAACATATGCTGGCTTCACCCTTCCACCTCATTCACACCTGTTTCTTCACAGAATGATTGACTTCACTAATTGAACTCCACACTGCTATTATTTTGAACACACCCCCTTTCAATTAATTATTCAAATACACAAACTCAAAAACATGCAGATCATGAATGCCGAGTCTGTTGGTTTTCTTAGAATCTACTGCACCAACTGGTAAATTGTTTGACATGCGGTAATATAATTTATACCAAAAACAGTAATTAATCTGGTTAGTCATATTGGACTATTATTTTGAACACTACTGTATCTATGCTGTTATTAAGCAAAAATATAATTTTTTGCAGAGCCACATTGTCTGTAAAATTATTGCTAAATCCTCCTGACAGAATGTGCTGTGTTTTTGAGAAATGTATTTTGAAATGTATTTATTCTGTCCCCTTAGACCATGATCCCTGAATTACATTTTTAAACCACAAACTTGGATGTGTATCAAATGTTTGAATACAGGACCACAGGCCTACAAATATGTTGTAATGTAAAATGTATTTGTTAAAACAAATATTTATGTATGTCTTTTTTTTTTTCCATTTTGTTTTTGCTTCAAATGCTTGCAGTTGCATAGACACCTGGAGGGAAGGGGGGTAGTCGCCTTTGGCCCAAGCACATGGAGGAGCCCAACTGGAGCAAACGCCACTTATCACTGTATTGGCAAGTACAGCACACCAACACATATTAACCTTGCGGTACAGCAGAGAGACAGTCTCCCTGCTCTACTGCTCTCCGGGTTATAGGCAATTGGTTTGCTTTAGGTCTGCGGCCAACAGATCAGTAGAGGCACACACAGGATGTCAATGTGCTGGTGTGGGCAGAATGGCATTGTAATGTCTTGTGCGTGCCCCAATGCAATAACATCGCTATGTTGTTTCGCCTGGGACTCTTACATTGCCAGTGGACTCCCGATGATCTGAGGATAAATGAGTATATAATGTTATTTTTTTATTTTAATAATAATTTAAAGATATTTTCATAGTACTTGTAAGGGAACTGTGGGGGGCATGTATAAGGGAGCTATGTGAGGATTATAGTATGTGGGGATTATTCAATGTTTGGGGGCATTATATTGTGTGGAAACTAATAAAGGGTTATCATACTGTGTGGGAGGAATGTAGGAAGATCATTTTGTGTGTGGAAGGTTGTGGGAGCATTATCCTTTGTGTGGGGGATCAAGCTGTGTGGGGGGGGGGGACTATGGAGGATCATACTGTGTGGGTAGCATGTGGGCCCCATGATGCTGTATGTGGGTGATCATGCTGTGTATATGGAGACTCTAAAGGGTATTATACTGTGTGGTGGGTCTGTGGGGGATAATACTGTGTGGAGAGCTTTGAGGGATCATACTGTGTGATAGATCATACTTTTCGTGGATCTGTGGGGGATGTGATCATACTGTGAGCCATGGTTGGGGCACGGTTGCCAACTGTACAGAAATTCCAGGACAGTCCGTAAAAATAGAGCACTTTTTTGCCCTGTCCTTAAAAAATGTGATATTATTGGAGCTGAAGAAACTTTTACAGGTTAGTTTGAATGACGTTTTGATAATTTTACAGATTACGATGAATTTAATGTCTTCATATCAGAAATATAGGCTGTAGACATGTATCACTTACAGTCATAATGATTTACTATGGTTTTCCAATGTGTCCGTAAAAATATTGTCTTTTGTGATTTTTGGATAAGCTGTCCAGAAAAAAATAAAAAGTTGGCAACCCTGTTCTGGTGGCATTATACAATGTGTGGGGGATCATACTATGTATGAGATGCTGTGGTGCATCATACTGTGTAAGCGGGATTATACTGTGTGTGGAACTGAGTGGGATCATGCTGCATGGGGAGCTGTGAGGGCCTTATTTTATGCGGAGAGAGCTGTAGGGAAACATACTATGTTTGGGGGCTGTGGGGGATCATACTGTGTTTGGGGGATCATACTGTAGATGGTAGATCATACTTTGTGTGTGGGATCATACTGTGTTTGGGAGCTGTGGGGGATCATATTGTGCTTGGGAGATCAAACTGTGTTTGGGGAATCATACTGTATGTGGGAGATCATACTGTGTGTGAGAGGTTGTAGTGGATCGTTCTGTGTGTGGGGCTTTAGGTGCCATCATATTGTGGTGTGGGGCAGTGTGTTTATGTATTTTATTTTTTCTGGAACACTAATACTTTTTTTTTGTGGGGGAACTAAGGGGCCTTTAGTACAATATGTGGAGTAGTGTTGAGCGATACCTTCCGAAATCGGGAAATATCGGATCGGATTGGATCGGACCAATACCCAAAAAATATCGGATATCGCCGATTCCGATACCGGAAACCAATGCAAGTCAATGGGACACAAATATCGGAATGAAAATAAACCCTTTCTTTCCTTGTAGGTTAATTCTACATGAAGGAAAACAACTAAGAATAATGTAGAATGTATTACATGAAAAGCCGGCAATTCAGCAGTGGCATACACCGGTACCCGACAATTTAGAACAGAAAGAATAGAGCATCACACATAGATTAGATAGATAGAAACATGTCAGTCACATATATAAGAAATACTGTGACAGTGTTGCTTACTGTACTTGTCATTTAGTGTTAAAGGATTTATTTTAAAAAATAATAGTGTATTTGACGCGCCCCCTGGGCCAGTGTTGTTTGGGGGATACCCGGAGCCGGATCAGATGGGGGTTGTAGTCTCCGAGTGGCGGTGACCCGGTCCGTGCCCAGGGTGTCAAGCTCAGTGTGTGGCAGTCCTACAGATGTTACTGGATGTTCTTTAGTGTCGACTACGCCACCCGTTGATTTGCGGTCACTACGGCCGCCGCTGCAGCAGGGTCCGCTGAGGCTGGTGGTGTGTGTGCAGCTCAGGTAGTATAACCCCCAACGGGAGGGGTATAGCCTCAGGGGGTCAGTTGCAGAGGATGGTGGTTGTGGAGGTGCAGTGAGGATGGTAATGAAACTCAGAGTCGGGCTGTGCAGTTCAGGGTTTTTACTTACTGCTTTTGTGTTGGTCACTCCGGCCTTGAGTGACCACCCGAGCCGTGCTGCGTCCACCAGGTCCTGGACTCGGCCAACCCCCAGGTGATTCTGGAGCGTGTTCCTGAGCTCCCTTTCTGACTTGTCCTTCTCTCTGGCCTTCCCCACCAGGGATCCACCTAAGTCCGGCTCCCTCGGGCCTCTTGTTGGTAAAACCCTTGTCTCTGGGTTCCCTGACCCTATTCTTGGTTTGCCTTCCGGGTGGATTTAGTGGGTGGTCGTGGCAGATCCTGCCCACGACCTCCGGTCTCTGGCTAAGGATTAGTGCCCTCCACCAGCTTGGGATCCGGTACCCTTGTGCCAACTCTTCACCCTCTGGTCTAATTTTGGGTTCTTGGAGTTCCCTCTTCTCCCCCTCTGGGTCCTTCTTTTCTCCTCTCTCTCACTCTCTTGGCCTTGGAGCTGGCTGAGCTGCTCTGCTTGTCTGACCAAACCTCTACAAAAGACCCTGTTCTAAGATGGTTCCCACCTTATATACTCCCTCTATGTGTGAGCTCAGGTGACCAGCACCCAATGAGCTCCTAGCATTACCCAGACTGCTCCCCCTATCTGCCCCTACACTACTGGGATGTTCCACCCCCCCTCCCACTCCAGCCAGGGACAGACACTGTCGTACCTGCACATTTCTCTAGTGGGAGTACCATCGTTCTGTCCCCCGGAAATGGGATGTGTGTAGTGCATGCAGCCTACTGAGCTCAGTTCCACACTCCATCCTTACCCGGGAGTGGAATACCACACCTCTGGCTTGAGGCGTAATACCCCTGTAGCAGCCGAATCCTCAGGGTGCTACATTCCCCCCTGGTAAATCACAGCACGTCCTCGGGCTGTAAGAGAATAAACATCCAAAACATACAAATTTTTTTTCATTAAACATAAACATATAAAACAATATATATATCAGCATAAAACTTTTTCATAAATAACACTCTTGTTCCTCCGGCCACGGTGCAACTTGTGACCGGGAAAAGTGCGACAGTCTCCTTTAGAAACACGGTTTTCCTATAAAACCAGTAGAGGGCGCCTTAGAAAGCGCAACTATATACAGGGGGAATATGGCCGCTCTCAGTCCTCGGCCAGGTAATGGGAATAGGGACACACGGGTTAACAGTTCACTCTTGTCCCAACGGGGACATATTTAAAGCAGCAACAGTTCACTGTACCCCGATGGGTAACTATTTACAGTCTCTTTACCGTACTTTAACGACGGCGTCCTCCTGCTCCTTCTTTGGATTCAGACCCGTCCGGGTCCTCTTGCTCCTCCTCACACCGCAGCTCCTCCTCCGTCAGGCGATGTACATGGAGGGCGTAGGGTCCTTTGGCACACTTGTGCCGGGTGAAGGTGACCTCGTCCCCTACATACAGGTCACGACCTCTGTGTCCCTCCGGCAGATGGGACTCCACGTCTCTCCTGGTCACAAAGACGTCGCCGGGGGTGTGATGGTCTCTTATGAAGCCCCACCCATGCTGCAGGTTGAATTTAATCACAGTCCCGGTGGTACGGGGACCATGAGCTGCACGGGGATCTCTCCTGGTCCGGCTCTTCTGCTCCGCGCTCCTTATCTGTGCTTGCTGTTCCCGGACCCGCCTCTCTCTCCGCTCCTTCTCGAAGACCTCGAGCTGCTGGCGGCAGCACTCTGCACGCTCCGCTGCGGCCGCCCGAGTCTCCTGAGTGAACCCCATGAGGTCTCCTCCGGTGGGGTCCCACTCAAACTGTGCCTCCTCTAGCGGGGGCTGGGTCCTCCTGACGGGCTTCGGAGCCGGAATCAGGGGCTCACACAGGGGCCTCGCCCTTTGGAGTTCCAGTTGGTAGTACTCCTGGGGCCATATGAAGGGCTGCCCATCCGGGCACGTATGCTGGGCGAACAGGTCCTCACCCAGGTGCGGTACTTTAGGTGTTATGGGCGCTGTGGTGGTAGCGGCGCCCGGGTTGACCAGGCCTTGCGACCAGGCTTGGGGCACGCTAAAGGAAAAGGGCACCGTAAGAACGGCGGCGCCCGTGGTTACTCGGCCCTGCGACCAGGCTGGTGGCTCCGCGGAGGTAGGGGGCGCTGTTGGAATGGCGGCGCCCGGGTGTACTAGGCCTTGCGACCAGGCCGATGGTATTTCCTGCTTTGCCGCGCTCAGGGTCGAAGCGCGTGACGTCACAGGGGTCGCGGCCGCGGTTTCCGGTTGAGGCCTAGTCTGCGGCGGTGACGATGCAGCGACGGGCACGGCAGGGGGAATTTCGGGCTCTGCGACGGGGAGCTGGGGCAGGCACGCGGTTTCCCGGCTCGGGGTAGAGACGTCCCCTTTACCTGCCTCCATTCGTTCAGCTCCCTTCTCGGCGCCGTCTCCGGCCTTGAGTCCTCCTGCACCATCCTCAGAGGCGGTCTGTCTCCTCGTCTCGGGTGGCGTGCTCCGCTGACGGGTTTCGGTCCGCTGGGCCATCTCTCGGCTCCACTCCGCCAACGTCTCTCGCTGCACCTGGGCCATCCTCCGTGCGAGGCCCTCCAGCGCAGTCTGTGCACACTCCCGGTCTCGGGGGAGCTGTGCCAGGACCTCCACTAGGCCTAGTGGGGTTGTGGCTTGTAGCAGGCTCCTGACCACTGGGTCGGTGCTGCCTGACTCTCCCTCCATCTCCGGGTAGGCTTTCTCTGGACTCCTCTCCAGACTTCTTGTCTCCGGGTGCGCTCTCTCCAGACTCCTCCTGGCTGCACCTGTAGCACCCTGAGGATTCGGCTGCTATAGGGGTATTGCACCTCAAGCCAGAGGTGTGATATTCCACTCCCGGGTAAGGATGGAGTGTGGAACTGAGCTCAGTAGGCTGCATGCACTACACACATCCCATTTCCGGGGGACAGATCAATGGTACTCCCACTAGAGAAATGTGCAGGTACGACAGTGTCTGTCCCTGGCTGGAGTGGGAGGGGGGTGGAACATCCCAGTAGTGTAGGGGCAGATAGGGGGAGCAGTCTGGGTAATGCTAGGAGCTCATTGGGTGCTGGTCACCTGAGCTCACACATAGAGGGAGTATATAAGGTGGGAACCATCTTAGGACAGGGTCTTTTGTAGAGAGGTCTTTGTGCAGAGTCAGAGGAAGAGAGCAGAGGAGAAGAGCAGCTCCAAGGCCCAGAGAGAGAGAGGAGAAAGAAGGACCCAGAGGGGGAGAAGAGAGAACTCCAAGAACCCAGGATTAGATCAGCGGGTGAAGAGTTGGCACAAGGGTACCGGATCCCAAGCTGGTGGAGGGCACTAATCCTCAGCCAGAGACCGGAGGTCGTGGGCAGGATCTGCCACGACCACCCACTAAATCCACCCGGAAGGCAGACCAGGAATAGGGTCAGGGAACCCAGAGACAAGGGTTTACCAACAAGAGGCCCGAGGGAGCCGGACTTAGGTGGATCCCTGGTGGGGAAGGCCAGAGAGAGAAGGAACGTCAGAAAGGGAGCTCAGGATCACGCTCCAGAATTACTTGGGAGTTGGCCGAGTCCAGGACCTGGTGGACGCAGCACGGCTCGGGCGGTCACTCAAGGCCGGAGTGACCAGAACAACAGCAGTAAGTAAAGACCCTGAACTGCACAGCCCGACTCTGAGTCTCATTACCATCCTCCCTGCACCTCCACAACCACCATCCTCTACACCTGACCCCCTGAGGCTATACCCCTCCCGTTGGGGGTTATACTATCTGAGCTGCACACACATCACCAGCCTCAGCGGACCCTGCTGCAGCGGCGGCCGTATTGACCGCAATTCAACGGGTGGCGTAGTCGACATACAAGAACATCTAGTAACATCTGTAGGACAGCCACACACTGAGTTTGACACCCTGGGCACGGACCGGGTCACCGCCACTCGGAGACTACAACCCCCATCTGATCCGGCTCCGGGTATCCCCCAAACAACACTGGCCCAGGGGGCGCGTCAACTTTGGCGTAGTCGGCAGGATTACGTGCCCGCAACAACCGGGTACTGCGTGCTTGAAGAAAAGTACACCGTTACCTTAAAAAGAAGTCTCCCGCCGGTTCCGGAGGGTCCCCGCCAACGGACCCCATCACAGGTCGTTTCCCGCCGGTTGTCCGCCATTTGCAGCTTTTTCCCGCCATCCGTAGAGTTTCCCGCCACTGGGAGACGATTCCCGCCATTTCCAAAGATTTCCCGCCTTGGAAGAGCGGACGCCATTATGGGCGTGCCAGAGGGTGGCAAGAGGTCACCTCCCATCGTGGGCCAGGTCAAGGAATGGCGCCAAAAGCGGAAACCGCGCCCACCAACAGAGACTGTGATGCTGGAAGTGTCCATCAGCGTGAGAGAACTGCCCCTGGAACTGACAATCACAAAGTTGCCCCGGGACCACCCTCAATGTGGGCGGAGACGGAACAAGAGAGAAAAGATGGGTGTCGCCTGGAGCAGTCTGGAGAGAGCGCACCCGGAGACAAGAAGTCTGGAGAGGAGTCCAGAGAAAGCCTACCCGGAGATGGAGGGAGAGACAGGCAGCACCGACCCAGTGGTCAGGAGCCTGCTACAAGCCACAACTCCACTAGGCCTAGTGGAGGTCCTGGCACAGCTCCCCCGAGACCGGGAGTGTGCACAGACTGCGCTGGAGGGCCTCGCACGGAGGATGGCCCGGGTACAGCGAGAGACGTTGGCGGAGTGGAGCCGAGAGATGGCCCAGCAGACCGAAACCCGACAGCGGAGCACGCCACCCGAGACGAGGAGACAGACCGCCTCTGAGGATGGTGCAGGAGGACTCAAGGCCGGAGACGGCGCCGAGAAGGGAGCTGAACGAATGGAGGCAGGTAAATGGGACGTCTCTACCCCGAGCCGGGAAACCGCGTGCCTGCCCCAGCTCCCCGTCGCAGAGCCCGAAATTCCCCCTGCCGTGCCCGTCGCTGCATCATCACCGCCGCCGACTAGGCCTCAACCGGAAACCGCGGCCGCGACCCCTGTGACGTCACACGCCTCGACCTCGAGCGTGGCCAAACAGGAAATACCATCGGCCTGGTCGCAAGGCCTAGTACCTCCGGGCGCCGCAATTCCAACAGCGCCCCCTACCCCTGCGGAGCCACCGGCCTGGTCGCAGGGCCGAGTACCCCCGGGCGCCGCCGTCTTCACGGTGCCGTTTACGTTCAGGGTACCCCAGGCCTGGTCGCAAGGCCTGGTCAATCCGGGCGCCGCTTCCATCAACGCGCCCTCAACATCTCGAGTGCCGCACCTGGGCGAAGATCTATTTGCCCAGCACACGTGCCCGGATGGGCAGCCCTTTGTATGGCCCCAGGAGTACTACCAACTGGAACTCCAAAGAGCAAGGCCCCTGTGCGAGCCCCTGATTCCGGCTCCGAAGCCCGTCAGGAGAACCCCGCTCCCGCTAGAAGAAGCACAATTCGAGTGGGACCCCACCGGAGGAGACCTCATGGGGTTCACTCAAGAAACGCGGGCAGCTGAAGCAGAGCGAGTGGAGTGCTGCCGCCAGCAGTTGGCAGCCTTTGAGCAAGAGCGGAAAGAGAGGCGGATCCGTGAGCAGCGGCTGCAGGAACAGAGCGCAGGGCAGAAGAGCCGGACCAGGAGGAACCCCCGTGCAGCTCATGGTCCCCGTACCACCGGGACTGTGATTAAATTCAACCTGCAGCATGGGTGGGGCTTCATAAGAGACCATCATACCCCCGGCGACGTCTTTGTAACCCGCAGAGACGTAGAAAGCCATCTGCCGGAGGGACACAGAGGTCGTGACCTGTATGTAGGGGACGAGGTCACCTTCACCCGGCACAAGTGTGCCAAAGGACCCTACGCCCTCCATGTGCATCGCCTGACGGAGGAGGAGCTGCGGTGTAAGGAGGAGCAAGAGGGCCCGGACGGGTCTGAAACTGAAACCAACCAACAAGAAAGAGCAGGAGGACGCCGTCGTTGAAGTACGGTAGAGAGAGACTGTATAAAGTTGCCCGTCGGGGTACCAAGAACTGTTGCTGATTTAAATATGTCCCCGTTGGGACAAGAGTGAACTGTTAACCCGTGTGTCCCTATTCCCATTACCTGGCCGAGGACTGAGAGCGGCCATACCTCCCCTTGTATATAGTTGCGCTTCCTAAGGCGCCCCCTACCGGTTTTATAAGGAAACCGTTTTTCTTTAAGAGACTGTCGTGCTTTTCCCGGTCACAAGTTGCACCGTGGCCGGAGGAGCAAGAGTGTTTACAAGAATGTTATTTATATGAAAAGTTTTATATGGAAAAGTTTATGCTGATATATATATGATGTTTTATATGTTTATATGTTTATGTTTATGAAAAAAATTTGTATGTTTTGGATCTTTTTGTATCTTACAGCCCGAGGACGTGCTGTGATTTACCAGGGGGGAATGTAGCACCCTGAGGATTCGGCTGCTACAGGGGTATTGCACCTCAAGCCAGAGGTGTGATATTCCACTCCCGGGTAAGGATGGAGTGTGGAACTGAGCTCAGTAGGCTGCATGCACTACACACATCCCATTTCCGGGGGACAGATCAATGGTACTCCCACTAGAGAAATGTGGAGGTACGACAGTGTCTGTCCCTGGCTGGAGTGGGAGGGGGGTGGAACATCCCAATAGTGTAGGGGCAGATAGGGGGAGCAGTCTGGGTAATGCTAGGAGCTCATTGGGTGCTGGTCACCTGAGCTCACACATAGAGGGAGTATATAAGGTGGGAACCATCTTAGGACAGGGTCTTTTGTAGAGAGGTCTTTGTGCAGAGTCAGAGGAAGAGAGCAGAGGAGAAGAGCAGCTCCAAGGCCGAGAGAGAGAGAGGAGAAAGAAGGACCCAGAGGGGGAGAAGAGAGAACTCCAAGAACCCAGGATTAGATCAGCGGGTGAAGAGTTGGCACAAGGGTACCGGATCCCAAGCTGGTGGAGGGCACTAATCCTCAGCCAGAGACCGGAGGTCGTGGGCAGGATCTGCCACGACCACCCACTAAATCCACCCAGAAGGCAGACCAGGAATAGGGTCAGGGAACCCAGAGACAAGGGTTTACCAACAAGAGGCCCGAGGGAGCCGGACTTAGGTGGATCCCTGGTGGGGAAGGCCAGAGAGAGAAGGAACGTCAGAAAGGGAGCTCAGGATCACGCTCCAGAATTACTTGGGAGTTGGCCGAGTCCAGGACCTGGTGGACGCAGCACGGCTCGGGCGGTCACTCAAGGCCGGAGTGACCAGAACAACAGCAGTAAGTAAAGACCCTGAACTGCACAGCCCGACTCTGAGTCTCATTACCATCCTCCCTGCACCTCCACAACCACCATCCTCTACACCTGACCCCCTGAGGCTATACCCCTCCCGTTGGGGGTTATACTATCTGAGCTGCACACACATCACCAGCCTCAGCGGACCCTGCTGCAGCGGCGGCCGTATTGACCGCAATTCAACGGGTGGCGTAGTCGACATACAAGAACATCTAGTAACATCTGTAGGACTGCCACACACTGAGTTTGACACCCTGGGCACGGACCGGGTCACCGCCACTCGGAGACTACAACCCCCATCTGATCCGGCTCCGGGTATCCCCCAAACAACACTGGCCCAGGGGGCGCGTCACACCCATCTTCGCTCTCTTGTTCAGTCTCCGCCCACATTGAAGGTGGTCCCGGGGCAACTTTGTGATTGTCAGTTCCAGGGGCAGTTCTCTCACGCTGATGGACACTTCCAGCATCACAGTCTCTGTTGGTGGGCGCGGTTTCCGCTTTTGGCGCCATTCTTCGACCTGGCCCACGATGGGAGGTGGCCTCTTGCCACCCTCTGGCACGCCCATAATGGCGTCCGCTCTTCCAAGGCGGGAAATCTTTGGAAATGGCGGGAAAAAGCTGCAAATGGCGGACAACCGGCGGGAAACGACCTGTGATGGAGTCCGTTGGCGGGGACCCTCCGGAACCGGCGGGAGACTTCTTTTTGAGGTAACGGTGAACTTTTCTTCAGGCACGCAGTACCCGGTTGTTGTGGGCATGAAATCCTGCCGACTACGCCAAAGTTGACGCGCCCCCTGGGCCAGTGTTGTTTGGGGGATACCCGGAGCCGGATCAGATGGGGGTTGTAGTCTCCAAGTGGCGGTGACCCGGTCCGTGCCCAGGGTGTCAAGCTCAGTGTGTGGCAGTCCTACAGATGTTACTGGATGTTCTTTAGTGTCGACTACGCCACCCGTTGATTTGCGGTCACTACGGCCGCCGCTGCAGCAGGGTCCGCTGAGGCTGGTGGTGTGTGTGCAGCTCAGGTAGTATAACCCCCAACGGGAGGGGTATAGCCTCAGGGGGTCAGTTGCAGAGGATGGTGGTTGTGGAGGTGCAGTGAGGATGGTAATGAAACTCAGAGTCGGGCTGTGCAGTTCAGGGTTTTTACTTACTGCTTTTGTGTTGGTCACTCCGGCCTTGAGTGACCACCCGAGCCGTGCTGCGTCCACCAGGTCCTGGACTCGGCCAACCCCCAGGTGATTCTGGAGCGTGTTCCTGAGCTCCCTTTCTGACTTGTCCTTCTCTCTGGCCTTCCCCACCAGGGATCCACCTAAGTCCGGCTCCCTCGGGCCTCTTGTTGGTAAAACCCTTGTCTCTGGGTTCCCTGACCCTATTCTTGGTTTGCCTTCCGGGTGGATTTAGTGGGTGGTCGTGGCAGATCCTGCCCACGACCTCCGGTCTCTGGCTAAGGATTAGTGCCCTCCACCAGCTTGGGATCCGGTACCCTTGTGCCAACTCTTCACCCTCTGGTCTAATTTTGGGTTCTTGGAGTTCCCTCTTCTCCCCCTCTGGGTCCTTCTTTTCTCCTCTCTCTCACTCTCTTGGCCTTGGAGCTGGCTGAGCTGCTCTGCTTGTCTGACCAAACCTCTACAAAAGACCCTGTTCTAAGATGGTTCCCACCTTATATACTCCCTCTATGTGTGAGCTCAGGTGACCAGCACCCAATGAGCTCCTAGCATTACCCAGACTGCTCCCCCTATCTGCCCCTACACTACTGGGATGTTCCACCCCCCCTCCCACTCCAGCCAGGGACAGACACTGTCGTACCTGCACATTTCTCTAGTGGGAGTACCATCGTTCTGTCCCCCGGAAATGGGATGTGTGTAGTGCATGCAGCCTACTGAGCTCAGTTCCACACTCCATCCTTACCCGGGAGTGGAATACCACACCTCTGGCTTGAGGCGTAATACCCCTGTAGCAGCCGAATCCTCAGGGTGCTACATATTCATGCACCGTCTCTTTAAAAAAGCCGGCCGGCAATTCAGCATCGGTACCTGACAAATTAGAACAGAAAGAATAGAGCATCACACATAGATTAGATAGATAGAAACATGTCAGTCACATATATAAGAAGTGCAGTGATAGTGTTGATTACTGTACTTGTCATTTATTGTTAAAATAAAGGATTTATTAAAAAAAAAATTCGCGTGGGGTTCCCCGTAATTTTAGTCTCTAGCGGAGGTTAAGCAGACGGCTGGGGCAGATGTTTGAAGCCTGGGAAGGGGATAATACCCACGGGGCTTCCCAGGCTACTAATATCAGCCCCCAGCTGAATACATAGCCTTTACTAGCTATTAAAATGGAGACCCCCCAAAAAATGACGTGGGGTCCCCCCTATTTTAATAGCTAACAAAGGCTAGGCAGACAGCTGGGGGCTGATATTAATAGCCCAGGAAGGGTGCCATGAATATTGGCCCCCTCCCAGGCTAGAAACACCAGCCGTCAGCCGCCCCAGAAATGGCGCATCCATAGGACGCGCCAATTCTGGCACTTAGCCTCGCTCTTCCCACTGCCCTGTAGCGGTGGCAGTGAGGTAATAGGGCTGGGGTTGATGTCAGTTTATAATGCCAGCTGACGTCAAGCCCAGGTTAGTAATGGAGAGGCGTCTATAAGACACCCCCATTACTAACCCCATAGTCAAAGTTAAAAAAAAACACAACACCCAGAATAAAGTCCTTTAATTGAAATAAACACACAATTCTTTATTGTTCTAAATTAAACCATACTTACCATCACGCCCATTCCAGCTGAAGCCAATGTCTTCTGCAATAAAAGTAAAATAATAAAGCAACCTCATCCTTACCTTTCCATGGTTCCCAGGATGGCTCCAGCTCTGCTACATTCACATGACAGGCTGGATCGCAGCCGAAAGCTGCCATCCAGCTTGCCATGCCGCAGACACTGAGAAGGCAGCCATGCTGCTCCACCAGCAGGGGTCTTGACCCCATTGATACCCATGGCTCTGACGTTTGCCCTAGATGTTCATAGGGTGACGGAACTTCTGCAGGAGGACATCCTGACTGAACAGGAGGATGACCAGGACGGGTCACCCACCTCTCATAACCAGGCACATCCCAGGAGGGGGCGGCCTTGAGCTACTAGTTCCCCGGTAGCTCTCATGCTAAGTATAAGTTAACCTGAACTTGGAGTCCGTGAACTGTGAACGACCCACATTGTACATAGTTTGCACCTCCTGAGGTGCCCCCTGGTGGTTTTCACAAGACCACCACCACTAAAACCTGCTTGGCGTGGCCGAACCAGTGGTCCTACAACAGTCCTGCAGCCCGCCCAGGACCTTCGTTGGGGGTTTGGAGCAGGTCCCCCACAAGCCAGCTTACCCGGATGAGAGGGACACACCCGAGGAGGGATCTCATCAAAACTGGTTGCTACCGTAAAGCATAAATAATGTTTATTAAACCTGTTATTGCAACGTTCAAGCTACGTGCCTCCCATAAAGGGAAGAAAAATTGTAATGTTTAAAAATATGTTATCCTTGTGTTACCTGGTATACAAAAATTTGTTTCCGTCTGGGAGTACTGATTTTTACTAGGGGGGAATGTGACGCCCTGCGGCTGCAGGCTGTCACAGAACTCCTTGGTGTTGCACAGATGGGATTCTCCCCAGTGGCCTCAATACATGCTGACACCTCCACCCAAGTCCACTAGATGGAGCCCTGTCAGGTATATATACAGTACAGACCAAAAGTTTGGACACACCTTCTCATTTAAAGATTTTTCTGTATTTTCATGACTATGAAAATTGTGCATTCACACTGAAGGCATCAGAACTATGAATTAACACATGTGGAATTATATACTTAACAAAAAAGTGTGAAACAACTGAAAATATGTCTTATATTCTAGGTTCTTCAAAGTAGCCACCTTTTGCTTTGATGACTGCTTTGCACACTCTTGGCATTCTCTTGATGAGCTTCAAGAGGTAGTCACCGGAAATGGTCTTCCAACAATCTTGAAGGAGTTCCCAGAGATGCTTAGCACTTGTTGGCCCTTTTACCTTCACTCTGCGGTCCAGCTCACCCCAAACCATCTCGATTGGGTTCAGGTCTGGTGACTGTGGAGGCCAGGTCATCTGGCGTAGCACCCCATCACTCTCCTTCTTGGTCAAATAGCCCTTACACAGCCTGGAGGTGTGTTTGGGGTCATTGTCCTGTTGAAAAATGAATGATGGTCCAACTAAACGCAAACCAGATGGAATAGCATGCCGCTGCAAGATGCTGTGGTAGCCATGCTGGTTCAGTATGCCTTCAATTTTGAATAAATCCCCAAGAGTGTCACCAGCAAAGCACCCCCACACCATTACACCTCCTCCTCCATGCTTCACGGTGGGAACCAGCATGTAGAGTTCATCCGTTCACCTTTTCTGCGTCGCACAAAGACACGGTGGTTGGAACCAAAAATCTCAAATTTGGACTCATCAGACCAAAGCACAGATTTCCACTGGTCTAATGTCCATTCCTTGTGTTCTTTAGCCCAAGCAAGTCTCTTGTTGCTTGCTGCCTGTCCTTAGCAGTGGTTTCCTAGCAGCTATTTTACCATGAAGGCCTGCTGCACAAAGTCTCCTCTTAACAGTTGTTGTAGAGATGTGTCTGCTGCTAGAACTCTGTGTGGCATTGACCTGGTCACTAATCTGAACTGCTGGTGACTCTGAAGCAGAGGTGACTCTTGGTCTTCCTTTCCTGGGGAGGTCCTCATGTGAGCCAGTTTCTTTGTAGCGCTTGATGATTTTTGCAACTGCACTTGCGGACACTTTCAAAGTTTGCCCAATTTTTCGGACTGACTGTCCTTCATTTCTTAAAGTAATGATGACCGCTCGTTTTTCTTTACTTAGCTGCTTTTTTCTTGCCATAATACAAATTCTAACAGTCTATTCAGTAGGACTATCAGCTGTGTATCCACCTGACTTCTGCAGAACACAAAGTCATGAAAATACAGAAAAATCTTTAAATGAGAAGGTGTGTCCAAACTTTTGGTCTGTACTGTATACTGGGGGGTGGAGTTCAGGAAGTCAGTCAGTGGGAAGCAGCCAGTGTGACATGATGCTGCAGCACCAGACAAGCTGAAGTCTGTGTGGCTGAAAGCCAGGCTAAACCCAAGCTTCGGGCTAGTCTGGCCAGTGACAGCCTAGAGTGGGCTAGAAGGCAACGAGAAGAAAAGAGCCATGAGGGACAGAGGAACCCCAGAGAGTTCGTCCCCTGATGCAAGCCGGGCACCGGGCCCGAGCCTATTGGGATCTCTATGCCCAGTAGAGAATCCGGCATACTGAGGAGGACTTCATATCCCTCAGTCCACCCGTGAATAGCGCACACTCAGAGGACTAGGTACCACCAAGGCCCCAGCGTCCAAGGATCGTGGTAACCAGTGGGAAAGCCCTCGCCGCCAAGCATACGGGTGAGAGAAACATCAAGGGAGCTAGAACCTGTTCCAGGCAAGTCAGAAGCTCCAGGGAGAGAGACAGGAGGATACAGAAAGGAGGCCTTACACCCGCTCACTGGGGAGCAAGACCAGAAGTGCACACCACCTACAAGTACCCCGGACCGTACCTGACTACCATCTGCAGTAAAGGTACTGAAACTAGCCCCGGTGTGTGTGTCTGTTCTTCCTCTGACCCGACTGGGTCCCCTCTCCCAGCATCCACCATCTACCCCTACACTGCCCTGGAGCTAGCTCTACCTGTGGAGAGCCACACCATCCCTGCTGTCGTAACACTAGCTCCAGGGGACTGCTCCGCAGCGGCGGCTCCTTTTAGCCGCATTCCACAGGTGGCGTCACGAACTTTCCAAATCCCCCTATAAATATCCCCTTTTTTTACTGACCGCCCTGGGTCACGGACCGGGCCAGCCACCGTGATATCCCCCATTGGCATCCAGAGACCCGGCTGCCGAGTACTCCACGGCCCAGGGGGCGCGTCACTATACATAACAAATTATACTATTAATAAAGGACGGCAACATACATAACAATAGAAGATGCTATATAATGGAGGACAGCGCTATACATAACAAGAGGGGATGCTATGTAATAGAGGACAGCGCTATATGTGTGACCGCCACTTGTGTGGTGTAAGCCCTTCCCTGGGAGATGGGGACTCGGAGCCGGGTCCTGTGATGTTGATGAAGGGAGGGGGGGTGCAGCCGTGGCCCGGACCCGCTCCGTGCCCAGGGTCGTCACACTTTAAAAAGAGATGGTACGGGCTTATCCGGGTTGAGTGGCTGATCTCGACTACACCACCTGTGGCACCTGGTGAAGGCCACCAGCGCTGCTGCAGTCCGCTGAGGCATGGTGTTATCGCAGCTGTCGTTGTTGCTACTCCCCACAGGCGGAGCAGGGCCTCAGGGCAGAGAGGCAGGATGGAGAGGGTTGTAGTCTAGGAGTTCTGGTGCTGCGTAGTGCGGTGTAGTGCAGAATAAAGAGTCCGGAGGGCATAGGGGTTAACTTCCAGGGTGTTTACTCACGTTGAAGAGTACAGCTGCAAGGCTTCTCCCTGCTCCTCGCGGAGTTCTGCGGTCACCAGGAACGAGGGTCCAACAACCTCCGAGTAATATAAGTGTTTGATCAGGACCCCGCACCAGAGTGTTCCTAGACTTCAGACCAGGTCCTTTCCTGTCTGTGTGTGTGTAGATAGGCCAGGTCTCCCTCTGAACTCCTCTCAGAAACAAGGTACGCGTGGCAGCTTCGCTCCTTCCATTACCCGGTGGGATCCTCAGGTTCTACCGGACTTTCCCGACCAGAACATGGAGTAGCAAGGTCTGGTGTCGGGGGCTGGTACCCCTCTTGCAGCCAGAATCCCTCTGAATAGATCAGAATAGCGAGGACAGGTGGCGTATACCGCTCCGTCTGCATCCTCCCTGGGATCCATTTGCGGTGGAGCTACACTCTTAAGCTCAGGGCCTTTTTGGTCATGGTCCTTGACCGGGTTCAGACATCCATTATCTGCAACCTGCCCCTCGACCCAAGACCAAGGTACGAGGGCTGTGTCTCCATCCGCTGCAGGTCCACACAGGATCCACGTTCAGGATGGAAGATCACAATCAAAAGACCAAACAATGACCAAGATGGCAGTGTATTAAATATGAATTATTAAGTGTCACTAAAATGTGAGTCCTCCACCCTCACCCACTAAATGGTTCCCCTATCTCTTGGTTCCCCAGTCTCCCAAGCACCAGGAGGGCAGCACCTAGTTTATTCTAGCCCCCTCTGGTGGGAGAAGTGTGGTGTTGGATGTGGAGGTTGGGTCCTGACCATCACACTGTTCTTACCTCAGAGGAGGAACACTACACTCCATTAAAGAAGTGCAGCATCCCTGTGGCGTCGAACCCTCAGGGGCGCCACACTATATATGACAAGAGGGGATGCTATGTAATGGAGGACAGCGCTATACATAACAAGAGGGGATGCTATGTAATGGAGGATAGCGCTATACATAACAAGAGGGGATGCTATGTAATGGAGGACAGCGCTATACATAACAAGAGGGGATGCTATGTAATGGAGGATAGTGCTGTAGACACTGCTCAAAAAAATAAAGGGAACACTTAAACCACAGAATATAACTAAATCATACTTCTGTGAAATCAAACTGTCCACTTAGGAAGCAAGACTGATTGACAATCAATTTCACATGATATTGTGCTAATGGAATAGACAAAAGATGGAAATTATTGGCAATTATCAAGACACACTCAATAAAGGAGTGGTTCTGCAGGTGGGGACCACAGACCACATCTTAGTACCAATGCTTTCTGGCTGATACTTTGGTCACTTTTGAATGTTGGTTGTGCTTTCACACTCGTGGTAGCATGAGATGGACTCTACAACCCACAGAAGTTGCTCAGGTAGTGCAGCTCATCCAGGATGGCACATCAATGCGAGCTGTGGTAAGAAAGTTTGCTGTGTCTGTCAGTGTAGTGTCCAGAGGCTGGAGGCGCTACCAGGAGACAGGCAAGTACACCAGGAGATGTGGAGGGGGCCATAGGAGGGCAACAACCCAGCAGCAGGACCGCTACGTCCGCCTTTGTGCAAGGAGGAACAGGAAGAGCACTGCCAGAGCCCTGCAAAATGACCTCCAGCAGGCCACAAATGTGCATGTGTCTGCACAAACGGTTAGAAACCGACTCCATGAGAGTGGTATGAGGGCCCAACATCCACAGATGAGGGTTGTGCTCACAGCCCAACACCGTGCAGGATACTTGGCATTTGCACCAGGATTGGCAAAGTCGCCACTGGCGCCCTGTGCTATTCACAGATGAAAGCAGGTTCACACTGAGCACATTTGACAGACGTGACAGAGTCTGGAGACGCCGTGGAGAGCGATCTGCTGCCTGCAACATCCTTCAGCATGACTACTTTGGCAGTGGGTCAGTAATGATGTGGGGTGGCATTTCTTTGGAGGGCCGCACAGCCCTCCATGTGCTCGCCAGAGGTAGCCTGACTGCCATTAGGTACCGAGATGAGATCCTCAGACCCCTTGTGAGACCATATGCTGGTGCGGATGGCCCTGGCTTCCTCCTAATGCAGGACAATGCCAGACCTCAAGTGGCTGGAGTGTGTCAGCAGTTCCTGCAAGATGAAGGCATTGAGGCTATGGACTGGCCTGCCATTCCCCAGACCTGAATCCGATTGAGCACATCTGGGACATCATGTCTCGCTCCATCCACCAACATCACGTTGCACCACAGACTGTCCAGGAGTTGGTGGATGCTGTAGTTCAAGTCTGGGAGGAGAGCCCTCAGGAGACCATCCGCAACCTCATCAGTAGCATGCCGAGGCTTTGTAGGGAGGTCATACAGGCACGTGGAGGCCACGCACAATACTGAGCCTCATTTTGACTTGTTTAAAGGACATTACATCAAAGTTGGATCAGCCTGTAGTGTGTTTTTCCACTTTAATTTTGGGGGTGACTCCAAATCCAGGCCTCCATTGGTTAATAAATTTGATTTCCATTGGTGATTTTTGTGTGATTTTGTTGTCAGCACATTCAACTTTGTACAGAACTAAGAATTCAATGAGAATATTTCATTCATTCAGATCTAGGATGTGTTATTTGAGTGTTCCCTTTATTTTTTGGTGCAGTGTATAACAAAAGGAGACCCCTATATAGAAGGGACTGTGCTATACATCATAGGTCCATAATAAGGTTGATATGTCAGGAGCTGGAATCTCCATAAAGGAGTTTCTTTTACAGCAAGAGTATTATGCTCATCATGTTTCTGCAAGTAAAGCTGAATTTACACTGAAAAACAATAGTGAATTATAGTCTTAAAATATAATCTTTCAGGGTAAAAAAGCTACTGATCACCCAATGAACGAGCAAACTGTTTGTTCATTGGGTGAAATTATCTTTTGTACAGCGCTAGGGGCGTACATAGGAATCATGGGGCCCCATAGCAGAAGTTCTAATTGGGCCCCCCCACCCCCAAAGAAAGTAAATAATTGTCGGGGTCACAGAAGAGCAGATCTCACAACTTTCCAGCCTTTACATAGTAATTTTCCTCCTGCTGAAGTCCTAGATTCCTTTTTCATTGCCCCATAAAGTGTGATGCCAACAATGCCAACAAAAGTGTCCCCAAACACAGTATGATAACCCCTATGTTGAATTCCTCCACATTCACAGTATAATGACCCTATTGTACCCCACCTCAACTCCCAAGGCAAAGTATGGTGATCCCAACACAGTATGATCCCCCAACTGTGACCCCCACACAGCCCTCCATGCAATATAATGGGCCTACATGCAATATAATGGCCCCACACCTCTCCACACTCCACAGAGTATAAGGCACTCGCCATGGTCCTCCATACAGTATAAGGCACTCGCCATGGTCCTCCACACAGTATAATGCACTCGCCATGATCCTCCTCTCAGTATAATGCACTCGCCATGATCTTCCATATTGTATAATGCACTCACCATAGTCCTCCACTCAGTATAATGCACTCACCATGGTCCTCCACTCAGTATAATGCACTCACCATGGTCCTCCACTCAGTATAATGCACTCGCCATGGTCCTCCATACAGTATAAGGCACTCGCCATGATCCTCCATACAGTATAATGAACTCGCCATGATCCTCCATACAGTATAATGCACTCGCCATGATCCTCCATACAGTATAATGCACTCGACATGGTCCTCCACTCAGTATAATGCACTCGCCATGGTCCTTTACTTAGTATAATGCACTCGCCATGGTCCTCCACTCAGTATAATGCACTCGCCATGGTCCTTCACACAGTATAATGCACTCGCCATGGTCCTCCACAGTATAAGACACTCACCATGGTCCTCAACACGCTATAAGACACTTGCCATGGTCCTCCACACAGTATAATGCACTCGCCATGGTCCTCCACACAGTATAATGCACTCGCCATGGTCCTCCACACAGTGTAATGCACTCGCCATGGTCCTCCACACGGTATAAGACACTCGTTATGGTCCTCCACATGGTATAAGACACTCGTCATGGTCCTTAACACAGTATAAGACACTCGCCATGGTCCTCCACACACTATAATGCAATCGGCATGGTCCTCTATACAGTATAATGCACTCGCCATGGTCCTCCACGCAGTATAATGCACTCGCCATGGTCGTCTACGCAGTATAATGCTCTCTCCATGGTCCTGTATGCAGTATAATGCATTCGCCTTGGTCCTCCACGCAGTATAATGCACTCCCCATGGTCCTCAACACAGTATAATGCACCCCATGGTCCTGTAAGCAGTATAATGCAGCCCCCCATAGGGTAAAATGCAGCTTCCCCCACCATAGGGTAAAATGCAGCCCCCAGTCCTCCAGTTTTATCAGTACTCACTGATTTATAAATAAATACATACTTACTGCTCCTCGTTCCCCGCTGCTTCAGTCTCTGCAGCGCGACTCTGTCATCACCTCAGCAGCTGCCAGTTCCACTGTCTGACAGAGCGTGGAGCGTCATCACGCCGCTGCATCAGACGCAGAGGAGGAATGATGGGAGAGAGAGTGTCACATGACGTTCCCTCCTCCATCATTGCTATCAACCAGGGCCGACTCCAGGTTTTCGTGGGCCCCGGGCGAAAGAGTCTTTAATATATACCAACATTCATGATGCACAGATACGGCGGAGAAATACAGGTATAGTACACAGGGCCCAGGCTGTCCCCTCATCCTTCACATATGCAGACATGCACACACACACACACATTACACAGACACGCACACACACAGTACGCAGAAATGCACACACACAGTATGTAGACACGCAGACACACGCGCACACACAGTAGGCAGACAACTGCACATAACACATCTGCATCTCCGGCTGCTATGGGCATAAAAGGGGACAAACTAATGGTGTGGCCCCCATGCTCCCCTGACCTCAACCCCATTGAGAACCTCTGGAGCATCATCAAAAGGAGTGTCTATGATGGCGGGAGGCAGTTCACATCTAAGCAACAGCTCTGGGAGGGTATTCTGTCCTCATGCAAAACAATTGAAGCAGAAACCATCCAAAACCTGACAAATTCAATGGACGAGAGAGTTCAGAAGCTCCTTTCGAACAAGGGGTCCTATGTGCAAATGTAACATCACCTAGAATAAAGTTTTGAGTTGAAAACTGTTTGATTTCAGTTTGTAATAACCTGCTAATGCTTATAATTTCAAAAATGACCTTTTTTTTTTTCTTTATTAAAATGAAAAGGTTGAAAACTCTGCTGTGCATAATAATTTGGAACATGCATTTTGAGTGCAGTTTGAGTTTTTTATTTTTACAAAAATATACTGTTATCATAGGCAGTTTGTACAAAAACCTTTCAATTGTACTCTAATAGTTATTTGACTGGAAAATTACAATGACTGCAATTCATATAGGTAATTTGGGAAAATCTGAGAACATATTATTTGCATAATAATTTGGAACACAGTGTAAATATATATATACACAGTCATACACACTGACATACAAACAAGACACATTAGAAATATATTTAATATGGGGATTGGGGAATCTGGCGACAAGCCTCACTCACCTCCCCCTTGGCCTGTGTCCGATCCAGCTGTGCAGGGCCGCCGGCTAGTCTGATGGCCATCACAGGCCCTGGACCATCAGAGGGGCCCACTCGCCTTTGGGGCCCACACCGCTTCCCCAACATCTCCTCAGGGAGGTCCTCCGGCAGTGTTTGATTGCCGACACTTCATCAGGGCCCCCCTCCTGCTCCACCGGCGCTGCTTAATTGACGGCACTTCATCAGGGCCCCCCCTTGGGCCTCCCTTCATCAGCGCCCCCCTCGGGGCCTTCCTTCATCAGGGCCTCCCTTCATCAGGACCCCTTTTTCATCGGGGCCCCCATCCTGCACCCCCCGCTCCGCAGCTTGATTGCTGCCGCTGCCCCCGGCACTGTTTCAGGCATGGCCGCGAGCAGTGCGCTGTGCGGCTGTGTTTGCTAGTAATGACGGCAGGGGCGACACAAGCACAATTAAAGGCGCAGTGTCGCCCCTGCCGTGTCATTACCACAATACACAGCCGCACAGCACACTGCGCGCGACCATGCCTGAAGACAGTGCAGGTAGGCGGCGGCAATCAAGCAGCTGAGCGGGGAGTGCAGGAGGGGGGCGACTGCTATGGGGCCCCCCCAGTTCACGGGCCCCATAGCAGTCGCGTGGCCTGCCGCCATTGGCGATACGCCACTGTACAGTGCAAAAGATCATCATGCTCAACAGTGCATTATCCAATGTAAACAGGACTTGTGCTGCAGAGAACCATGGCAGCTTATGTGTGCTGTGCGATCTATTACAGTTCTGATACAGATCGCTTAGTGCACATCGTTTACTGAGGGCTGTTACCCTGGCACTGACTGACAGCAGCTCAGCATTAGGGCCTGCTGTCAGTCAGTGCTGGGGGCATGGTTACAGCAGCTGCTCACTCTTCCCAGATCGGTGACTGAAGCCGTGCCGGCGCGCCCCCGTGACTGAAATCCAAACGCTACTGCTACTGGGAGGAATAAAGTTAATTTCTTCACGGCAGCGGGGGTCTAAGTGCAGGGGCCAGGCAGGTTCAAAACACCTACAAATTGACCCCACAATTGCAGATTAATAGCGTTTTTCATGTGACAGGTGCCCTTTAATTTTATTCTTGCAGTCACACTTCTAATTAAATAGCCGCATATATTTTAAATGGTATTATTCTGCAGAATAGCACTACAGCTGCAGATAAATACTGTTTTTTTTTTTTACTGACAGGTTCTCTTTAAGTATTATGTATGTTATACATCTGTAACAGGTAGAGATGCCTTCAGGCCCCCTTTAGCACTAGGGACCAGGGAGACTGATACATCTATACCTGCTATTGCTTAACATTATGTACAGTAAAATGTAACAACCAGACCTAAAGATGGAGAATTTATTTATAAGAAATATTCTGATAATGGATGGAATAAATGGCATCCGAATCTGGAGCTGAAGTTCTCAGAATCATTGCATATGATGTAATCATGCCGACTTTCCTCATCACGGTGTTCCAGGAAATCGTTAAAGATTTAAAGGCAGTGGTGATGGACAGGCAAACTGGATACACTGTAGAAGCAGCGTCATCGTGCAAACAGCAACGCTATTAGCAAAGAAAATTTCTTATGCTTACAGCAGCCGAATGGTGAAATACAGATTTGAGTCTGAAGGTAAATGCAGATAGATGATAAACATGCAGAAGTTCACTGACAAGATGAGAGAAATGGATGATGAAGCAATACTTGTGCAGTACTTGTGGTAAATGAATGCAAAGTTACTCAATACTGAGACAGCACTTAGTTATTTGTGATGATGTCAAAGTAGTACACCAGCTTGCTTGAAAAACCCGACATCAACAACAGCAAATAGTGTCCATATTGGGAGCAGGACCAGGAACTGTACCCTGGACAGGTGACTAACATCACTCTGATCTTTACTTTCTGTCTTTAGTTTTTAAACTGTAATTTTGATTAATTATTAGAAGCATTTGTGACGGCACAGAGGACAACTAGAGTTGGATTGGAGCCAGGTCGAGATGCAACCCTGGTGGAAACTGTGGTTACACTGGAGGATGGTGACCTGCTCCCCAATCGCATAGGGAGTCAAACAGATAACACATGACTCAGCCTCATGCTGACGTGTTATAATCTCGGCCGGTAGAGTCTCAATTTGCCCTCTTCTAAAGCTGGCCTGGGTATGCAATCTTTCCTCCACAGGTGGATTTTGCGAAGCTGGTACGGGTGGCTGCACCTGTGGCCTTGCTTGTGGAATCAACACACCCATTCCCTGCAGCTGAATGAGAATGTTGTATAGATTTCTCATCCTGTTAACAAATACGGGAATCCTGATTTCAGCTGGAATGTCCCTGATTCTGTGACTTCTTTCATTGCTTTCTTGTCCTACATGTCGATGAGGAGGTCTGGTTCGTCTCCCTCTTCTAGCAGTGACAGCATTTCTAGAAGCAGATCTTCTCTGATCACGTTGAGAAGACCTCAGTCTATGGCTAATTGTTGCCTGACCTATAAAGACATAATAATTTAGTTAGAAAAATACCTTTTTGGACATTGGGTTTGACCCTGCTGTCACTATGGGGTTTACAGATTCAGAAACTCTAGCAAAGATTGTGTCAATTTTGAGTAAAATTGATCAGTACATCCCTTTTCTTTGGACATCACAAGCTGGGTTGAAACCACTCAGATGATAAAACTGTCTCCAACCTTTTTTGATGGCCCTTAGGCTGCCAAGAAGCACTAGCGCATGTCCCTCTCTTAGTAGTAATGACAGCATTTCTGTCTCTCTGATGTACATTGCTAGAAGAAAGTCTTCCCTCTTCGAGAAGACCTTTGTCTATGGCCTCACTTATAAAGACTAGTGTTGAGCGAGTATGTTCTGTTAACCCTTTCGCCGAGTATGCTCGGGCCAAGCTCCGAGTATTTACAGCTGCTCGGTGATATGTTTGAATCGCTCCTGCGTGCATGATTTGCGACTGTTTGACAGCTTTATTACATGTGGGGAATGTCTATTTCTTACACATTCCTCACATGTAATAAAACTGTCAAACAGCTGCAAATCATGCACACGGGAGCGATTCAAACATATCACCGAGCAGCTGTAAATACTCGGAGCTCGCCCGAGCATACTCGGAACAGAACATACTCGCTCAACACTAATAAAGACATTATAATTCAGTTAAACTTACCTTTTTGGACATTGGAGTGAACCCTGCTGTTACCATGGTGTTTACAGAGAGGGAACTCTTGCAAAGATTATGTAAACTATGGTATGAGCAAATTTGCTCAGTACATCCCTTTTCTGTGGCCATTACAAGGCAGGATTGAAAATGGACAAATGGTAAAACTGTCCCGAAGAAACAGAGATAGAAGGTGGAGAATGTACTGAAAAGTTACCAGCAAACCTGGTAAAGCTCTGATACTATGGGAATATTGTTTTCCTTTCCCAAATATTTCACTTACCTTGGTTTTCAGGATGGCCCAGCCATGCCTCATAATCAGCAATCAGCTGATTCAGCTCCTGAAAACTCATGGCTTCGGAGGCTGGGATGATGGTAGAGAGGAGAACTAAGTTCTCTGGTGGCACCGATGTTATTATGCCGATAAACGATCAAAAGGAATCAATGGAAGTTAAACACTAGGTATAAAAAACTAGTTTGCTCTTCCAGAGCAACTTACAAAGTGGCGCTGATGTCACTGCGCTCAGTGATTGTATATCCTTAGGAGATTCTAGAATGCCATTATGACATCACTTGTGCGTGTGACCACAGACTCTCATAATAAGTGACCCCCAGCCCCGATCATAGCTCTGTGACATCATGGCAGTCAGGCTTCCATGCTGCTTGCTGGCAACTGCTGAGTATCTGTATAGGGCTGAGGATTCTTCCTAACTGCGCCATATTGTAATACATACACTAATATTCTATAGGAAGTAGAATACTTCAGTATCAGCTGGTTCTGAGTCTGTATAACCCCACATAAAAGCTGATGGCAGGTGACAAAAGGATAACATGAATCCCCTTGTACCCAATGTAAAATCTGTAGCTGGACCCCATTGCATGTGCCAATAGTGTCTTCTTATGTTGAAATGGGTGAGGAAGCAGGACCATGGCACAGCTACTTCATCTGCACCCCCATAGTTATATAGAGGAACACCTCTATAGCTCATAGGAGGAACACGAACTTAAATTTGCTTTGCTCTTATAAATATAGAAGAGAAGAGAGAATACAATACCATTTCCATTTTTTTCTTGCTATTCTTCACCTATTCTTCACCTTAGCTGTTGGTTTTCAACACTATAACAGCAAGAACAGGAGTGCTGCATGCTGAGCTGTCCAGATGTGACTACCTGTAGAGACATCCTGTCGTTCATAGCTTTTACAGAAAATATGTTTTCCTATGGGAACTGGCTTCTAGATGTACATCGTAATTTAGAGATATGTCCCAGTTACTCTGAGCAATGTACTACACACACCGGCTACTGCAGACACCCTCAATGACAAGGATAAGGGCATTTCATATAAATCAATAGCAGACAGGAAGCTCACCGTTCTATTGAAAAAGAGGTTGTGCAGCAGCTAAGTATTATTTGTGCTAAATATAAGGAAAACAATCTATTTTTAATTAAATTGTGTATCTTTATAGAAAAGTTTACAGTTTTAACAACAACAAAAAATCACCTGGTTTCCCACATACCAGAGCCCAAAAATAAAGTTACAAATATCAACCATGCTGAATTATGCAAATAGAAAGGTTTACAGTGGGTACTGAAAGTATTCAGACCCCTTTAAATTTTTCACTCTTTATTTCATTGCAGCCATTTGGTAAATTCTAAAAAGTACATTTTTTTTCTCATTAAAGTACACTCTGCACCCCATCTTGACTGAATAAAACCAGAAATGTAGATGTAGCACCCTGAGGATTCGGCTGCTACAGGGGTATTACACCTCAAGTCAGAGGTGTGGTATTCCACTCCCGGGTAAGGATGGAGTGTGGAACTGAGCTTAGTAGGCTGCATGCACTACATACATCCCATTTCCGGGGGACAGAACAACGGTACTCCCACCAGTATATGTGCAGGTACGACAGCGTCTGTCCCTGGCTGGAGTGGGAGGGGGGTGGAACATCCCAGTAGTGTAGGGGCAGATAGGCGGAGTAGTCTGGGTAAAGCTAGGAGCCCATTGGGTGCTGGTCACCTGGGCTCACACATAGAGGGAGTATATAAGGTGGGCACCATCTTAGAAGAGGGTCGAGTTCAGCCTGAGGAGGAGCAGAGCAGAAGAGCTCAGCCAGGAGGGCTGACTGGGAGCTGTGGCTCCAGTTGGGCCCAGCTCCAGAGCAAGGCCTGCAGAGAGAGGAGAAAGAAAGGCCCAGAGAGAAAGACAGAGGGAACCCCAAGAACCCAGAAACAGACCAGAAAGGGTGAAGGGTTGGCGAACACGGGTACCGGAACCCGAACTGGTGGAGGCCACTTATCCTCAGCCAGGAACCGGAGGTCGTGGTCAAGATTTGCCACGACCCTCACCAAATCCACCAGAAAGGCACACCAAGCATAGGGTCAGGGAACCCAGAGGAGGTTTGACCACCAAGAGACCCGAGGGAGCCGGCCAAAGGTGGATCCCTGGTGGGAATGGCCAGAGACAGAGAGGGAGAAGGGAGCTCAGGACCACGCTCCAGAACTGCCTGGGGGTTAGCCGAGTCCAGGACCTGGTGGACGCAGCACGGCTCGGGTGGTCACTCAAGGCCAGAGTGACTGAGAGAACACTTGTGAGTAAAACCCCTGAAACTGCATCTCCTGACTCTGACTCTTATTACTGCACCGTCACAACCCCCCTCATCTTCACCTGCTGCCCTGAGGCCATACCCCTCCCGTTGGGGGTTATACCACCACGCTGCACATCCTTATACACCTGGCCTCAGTGGACTGTTCTGCAGCGGCGGCCTCAAAGCCGCACTCAACGGGTGGCGTAGTCGATCAAGTTAACATCTACTGCCATAGACTGCCACTTAGTTTGACACCCTGGGCACGGACCGGGTCACCGCCACTAGGACTACTACCCCCATCGAGATCCGGCTCCGGGTATCCCCTGAACATGGCCCAGGGGGCGCGTCAACTTTGGCGTAGTCGGCAGGATTACGTGCCCGCAACCACCGGGTACTGCGTGCCTGAAGAAAAGTTCGCATTTACCTCAAAAAGAAGTCTCCCGCCGGTTCCGGAGGGTCCCCGCCATCGGACGCCATCTCGGATCGGTTCCCGCCATTTGCCCGTCATCTGCAGTCTTTTCCCGCCATCTGCAGTGTTTCCCGCCACTGGGAAGCGATTCCCGCCATCTAAGAAGATTTCCCGCCCTGGCAGAGCGGACGCCATTATGGGCGTGCCAGAGGGTGGCAAGAGACCACCTCCCATCGTGGGCCAGGTCGAAGAATGGCGCCAAAAGCGGAGACCGCCCCCACCAGCAGAGACTGCAATGATTGAGATGTCCATCAGTGTGAGAGAACTGCCCCTGGAGCTGACAATCACCAAGTTGCCCCGGAACCACCCTGAATGGGGGCGGAGAGAGAACAAAAGAGAGAAGATGGGAGCAGCTTGGAGGAGTCTAGAGAGAACACACCCGGAGATGGAGGGAGAGTCAGGCAGCACCGACCCTGTGGTCAGGAGCCTGTTGCAGGCCGCCACTCCAGAAGGCCTGCTGGAGATTCTGGCGCAGCTCCCCGGAGATCGGGAGCGTGCACAGACCGCGCTGGAGGGCTTCGCACGGAAGATGGCCCGGGTACAGCAGGAAGCGCTGGCGGAGTGGAGCAAGGAGATGGCCCAGCAGGCTGGAACCCGCCAGCGAAGCACGCCACCCACGACAAGGAGCATGTCCACCTCTGAGGAAGGTGCAGGAGGGACGACGGCCGGAGACGACGCCGCGGAGGGAGTTGAAGGAAAGGGAGCAGGTAATGGGGACGACAACACCCCGTGCCCGAGGGTCGCAAGCCTGCCCCAGCTCCCCGTCGCAGAGCCCGAGACCCCACTCACCACTCACGTTGCTGCATCGTCACCGCTCCGAGCTAGGCCTCAAGCGGCAGGAGCCGCGGCCACGCCCCCTGCTACGTCATGCGCCTCGACTCAGAGCGCGGCCAAGCAAGAAGCGCCCCCGGCCTGGTCGCAAGGCCAAGTACCCCCGGGCGCCGCCGTCTTCACTGCGCCCTCTACCTCCATCATGCCACCGGTCTGGTCGCAAGGCCTGGTAGACCCGGGCGCCGCAGCCTTTAAAGCGCCCTTTGTATTCAGACTACCTTCGGCCTGGTCGCAAGGCCAGGAGCCCCTGGGCGCCGCAAACACCACAGCGCCCTCTGCCTCCACAGCACCCCGTCTGGGCGAAGACCGCTCCGCACAAAACACCACCCAGGACGGGCTGCTCTTCGTGTGGCCACCTGAATATATTCATCCTCGATTCTGGAGGGAACGGCCTCTGGATGAGCCTCTAATTCCGGCTCCTGCGCCCGCCAAACTCGATCCGCTTCCGTTGGAGGACGCCCAATTTGAGTGGGACCCTACCGGTGAGGACCTGATGGGATTCACCGAGGAGACCCGGGCAGCCGCAGCCCAGCGTACGGAGTGCTGCCGGCAACAATTGGAGGTTTTTGCTAAGGAGCAACGAGAGAGGCGGGTCCGCGAGGAGCGGCTCCAAGTCCAGAGCGCCGAGCAAAAGCGCCGGGCCCGTAGAAACCCCCGTACTGCCCACGGTCCCCGTGCCAGCGGGACTGTAATAAAATTCCAAATGGAGCACGGGTGGGGTTTTATACGGGACCACAGAACCCCCGGCGACGTCTTTGTCACCCGCAGAGACGTAGAAAGCCATCTGCCGGAGGGACACAGAGGTCGTGACCTTTACCTGGGAGATGAGGTCACCTTCACCCGGCACCAGTGTGCCAAAGGACCCTATGCCCTTCATGTACATCGCCTGACTGAGGAGGAGCTGCGGTGTGAGGAGGAACAAGAGGACCCGGACGGGTCTGAAGATTACCCTCAGGCAGGAGCAGGAGGACTTCACCACTGATGTACAGTAGGAGCACTGTAAATAGTTACCCGTGAAGGTACAATAACTGTTGCCAGTAAGATATAGTCCCTGTTGGGACCAGTGAACTGTTCCAGAGTGTCCCATCTCCCCACAGGCTGAGGACTGTGAGCAGCCATCCCTTTTCCCCACTGGCCGAGGACTGAGAGCGGCCATATCCCTTGTAAATAGTTGCGCTTCTTAAAGCGCCCCCTACTGGTTTTATAGGAAACTGTTTTTTCTACCAGAGACTGTGGCACTTACCTGGTCACAATTTGCACAAGTGGCCAGAGGTCAAAAATGTTTTATATGAAAAGTTTTATTATGATGAAAGAGTTAATATTATTTTATGATGTGTCCGTAACATTTTAAAAGAGAAGTACCTCCCATAAAGGGATGATTGAAGGTTACTGTTTATATATTTTATATGTAGTGCACTTTAAAAAGCTTGTATGTTTTATGTTTTTGCTCTTTTACAGCCCGAGGACGTGCTGTGATTTACCAGGGGGGAATGTAGCACCCTGAGGATTCGGCTGCTACAGGGGTATTACACCTCAAGCCAGAGGTGTGGTATTCCACTCCCGGGTAAGGATGGAGTGTGGAACTGAGCTTAGTAGGCTGCATGCACTACATACATCCCATTTCCGGGGGACAGAACAACGGTACTCGCACCAGTATATGTGCAGGTACGACAGCGTCTGTCCCTGGCTGGAGTGGGAGGGGGGTGGAACATCCCAGTAGTGTAGGGGCAGATAGGCGGAGAAGTCTGGGTAAAGCTAGGAGCCCATTGGGTGCTGGTCACCTGGGCTCACACATAGAGGGAGTATATAAGGTGGGCACCATCTTAGAAGAGGGTCGAGTTCAGCCTGAGGAGGAGCAGAGCAGAGGAGCTCAGCCAGGAGGGCTGACTGGGAGCTGTGGCTCCAGTTGGGCCCAGCTCCAGAGCAAGGCCTGCAGAGAGAGGAGAAAGAAAGGCCACTTATCCTCAGCCAGGAACCGGAGGTCGTGGTCAAGATTTGCCACGACCCTCACCAAATCCACCAGAAAGGCACACCAAGCATAGGGTCAGGGAACCCAGAGGAGGTTTGACCACCAAGAGACCCGAGGGAGCCGGCCAAAGGTGGATCCCTGGTGGGAATGGCCAGAGACAGAGAGGGAGAAGGGAGCTCAGGACCACGCTCCAGAACTGCCTGGGGGTTAGCCGAGTCCAGGACCTGGTGGACGCAGCACGGCTCGGGTGGTCACTCAAGGCCAGAGTGACTGAGAGAACACTTGTGAGTAAAACCCCTGAAACTGCATCTCCTGACTCTGACTCTTATTACTGCACCGTCACAACCCCCCTCATCTTCACCTGCTGCCCTGAGGCCATACCCCTCCCGTTGGGGGTTATACCACCACGCTGCACATCCTTATACACCTGGCCTCAGTGGACTGTTCTGCAGCGGCGGCCTCAAAGCCGCACTCAACGGGTGGCGTAGTCGATCAAGTTAACATCTACTGCCATAGACTGCCACTTAGTTTGACACCCTGGGCACGGACCGGGTCACCGCCACTAGGACTACTACCCCCATCGAGATCCGGCTCCGGGTATCCCCTGAACATGGCCCAGGGGGCGCGTCATAGACATTTTTGCAAAATTATTAAAAAAGAAAAACTGAAATATCGCATGGTCATAAGTATTCAGACCCTTTGCTCAGACACCAATATTTAAGTCACATGCTGTCCATTTCCTTGTCATCCTCCTTTCCATACACACTGTTATGATCTGCAACATGAACTAAGGAAAGATAGGGGAAAGCTGTCCCTACAGTAAGACTAAGCTGAATCCCTACGATGTAGCGGGCTGCCTGTTCCTAGTGAACAGACCCGCCTTAGTCCTTGGCTAGTCTGAACGAAGTCCTATAGAATTAAGGGAAGAGTCCCTAAAATAACTAAGGACTGGGACAAAAATGGGACACCTCGTAAACAGAAGTTGTTGCAGAACACAAAAAGACATACTGACAAAATGTACTAGAGGTCCCAGAGGACCAAGCGAACTTGACAGAGAAAGGCACCGAAGCACCAGGTTAGAGAAACAGTCAAACACTGAAGTCCAGCACAGCCAAAAGGGCAGAGCTGGAATATAAAGGCAGATGGTCACGGGACCGCAAAACACAAGATAGAAAAAACAAACAGGAGGGTTCTAACAGTACCCCCTCTTTTATGAGGATCCTCCGGATCCTCCAGGCCCAGGCCTATCCGGAAACCTCCTGTGGAAAGCTTTAACAAGCCTAGGAGAAGAGACATCATCCGTCCTTACCCAGGAGTTGTCTTCGGGACCGAAACCAATCCAGGAGACAAGATACTGTAATCTCCCTCTATGCCATCTAGAATTCGAGATACGAGAAATTTCATATTCGCCGTCTTCCACCACAGGAGGAACTGTGACAGTGGCGTCTCTATCAGATACGTCAGCATTTTTCAACAAGGAAACATGAAACACAGGATTAATCTTCCAGGAAGTAGGGACATCCAGCCTAACAGCAGACGGGTTAACAACCTGAAGCACTTTAAATGGACCCACAAACTTATGACCCAGTTTTTTAGAGGGAATCCTCAACCGCAGGTTCTTCGAGAACAATCAAACAATGTCACCCACAGTAAACAAAACCTCTTTACGTTTCCTGTCAAAATACTTCTTGGACTTCTTGTTAGCCTCTTGAAGGTTGCAACGTACATTAATCCAAACTCTCTCCAAATAACCGGAAAAATTCTCCTCCTCCGGCACCACCGACCCCAATTTGGAGAACGAACCAAAAGACAGATATCTCCCAGTTAGTGTTGAGCGAGATCAAACTGTGTTTGGGGAATCATACTGTATGTGGGAGATCATACTGTGTGTGAGAGGTTGTAGTGGATCGTTCTGTGTGTGGGGCTTTAGGTGCCATCATATTGTGGTGTGGGGCAGTGTGTTTATGTATTTTATTTTTTCTGGAACACTAATACTTTTTTTGTGTGGGGGAACTAAGGGGCCTTTAGTACAATATGTGGAGTAGTGTTGAGCGATACCTTCTGATATCGGGAAATATCGGATCGGATTAGATCGGACCAATACCCAAAAAATATCGGATATCGCCGATTCCGATACCGGAAACAAATGCAAGTCAATGGGACACAAATATCGGAATGAAAATAAACCCTTTCTTTCCTTGTAGGTTAATTCTACATGAAGGAAAACCACTAAGAATAATGTAGAATGTATTACATGAAAAGCTGGCAATTCAGCAGCGGCATACACCGGTACCCGACAATTTAGAACAGAAAGAATAGAGCATCACACATAGATTAGATAGATAGAAACATGTCAGTCACATATATAAGAAGTACAGTGATAGTGTTGATTACTGTACTTGTCATTTAGTGTTAAAATAAAGGATTTCTTACAAAAAAAATTGGCGTGGGGTTCCCCCTTATTTTAGTCTCTAGCGGAGGTTAAGCAGACGGCTGGGGCAGATGTTTGAAGCCTGGGAAGGGGGTAACACCCATGGAGCTTCCCAGGCTACTAATATCAGCCCCCAGCTGAATACCTAGCCTTTACTAGCTATTAAAATGGAGGACCCCCAAAAAAATGACATGCGCCCCTATTTTTATAGCTAGCAAAGGCTAGGCAGACAGCTGGGGCTGATATTAATAGCCCAGGAAGGGTGCCATGAATATTGGCCCCCTCCCAGGCTAGAAACAACAGCCCTCAGCCGCCCCAGAAATGGCACATCCATAGGATGCGCCAATTCTGGCACTTAGCCTCGCTCTTCCCACTGCCCTGTAGCGCTGGCAGTGGGGTAATAGGGCTGGGCTTGATGTCAGCTTATAATGCCAGCTGACATCAAGCCCAGGTTAGTAATGGAGAGGCGTCTATAAGACACCCCATTACTAACCCCATAGTCAAAGTTAAAAAAAAACACAAACACACAGAATAAAGTCCTTTAATTGAAATAAACACACAATTCTTTATTGTTCTAAATTAAACCATACTTACCATCACGCCCATTCCAGCTGAAGCCAATGTCTTCTGCAATAAAAGTAAAATAATAAACCAACCTCATCCTTACCTTTCCATGGTTCCCAGAACGGCTCCAGCTCTGCTACATTCACATGACAGGCTGGATGGCAGCCGAAAGCTGCCATCCAGCTTGCCATGCTGCAGACACTGAGCAGCGCAGGCATGCTTGCGCTCCTCAGTGTCTGGCTGTGACGGCATAAAGATGAGCCGAGGTCACGTCCAATGAACTCGGCTCACCTCATGTACGTCACTGACAGCGTGGGAAAATTCTCCTGCGCTTGCCATGAGTGCAGGAGAATTCTCTCACGCTCACTACAAGCACAGGTGAATTTTCCCACGCTGTCAGTGACGTGCATGAGGTGAGCCGAGTTCATTGGACATGACCTCGGCTTATCTGGATGCCGTCACAGCCAGACACTGAGGAGCGCAAGCATGCCTGCGCTTCTCAGTGTCTGCGGCATGGCAAGCTGGATGGCAGCGTTCTGCTATGATCCAGCCTGTCATGTGAATGTAGCAGAGCTGAAGCTGTCCTGGGAACCATGGAAAGGTAAGGATGAGGTTGCTTTATTATTTTACTTTTATTGCAGAAGACATTGGATTCAGCTGGAATGGGCGTGATGGTAAGTATGGTTTAATTTAGAACAATAAAGAATTGTGTGTTTATTTCAATTAAAGGACTTTATTCTGGGTGTTTGTGCTTTTTTTTAAACTTTGGCTATGGGGTTAGTAATGGGGGTGTCTTATAGACGCCTCTCCATTACTAACCTGGGCTTGATGTCAGCTGGCATTATAAGCTGACATCAACCCCAGCCCTATTACCCCACTGCCACCGCTACAGGGCAGTGGGAAGAGCGCATCCTAACAAAAAAAAACATACATACACACATATATATTATATATACATACACACACACACACACACACACACACAGTTGAAACCAGAAGTTTACTTATACTTAGTGTTGAGCGATACCTTCCGATATCGGGAAATATCGGATCGGATTGGATCGGACCGATACCGAAAAAGTATCGGATATCGCCGATTCCGATACCGGAAACCAATGCAAGTCAATGGGACATAAATATCGGAATTAAAATAAACCCTTTCTTTCCTTGTAGGTTATTTCTACATGAAGGAAAACAACTAAGAATAATGTAGAATGTATTGGGGGAGGTGGGGGAGACAATAAAGGCATAGAGGTTTAGCCCAGTCAAATGGAATAGCAGGAATTAATATTTTTTTATTATGTTCTGAGTTACGGAAATATTAACTATGTTAAGTATTTTTATATTTTGTCAGATATTTATGTTTCACTACTTCCATGCTCTTCACCTTCTTTTTTACTTCTCCCACACTTTCTCCTTCATCATCCTCAGCATCTTTTTCATCCACTTCTTCTTCACCTTCTTCTTCTTCACCTTCTTCGTATTATTCTTTTTTTTACATTCTTCATATTCTACTTCTTCATCTTCTTCATATTCTTCTTCTTCATCATATTCTTATTTGTGACAGGCATTCCTGTAGTTGTTATCTATAAAAGGTTGGACATTACACCTTTCGTTCTGCCCGTCACAAAAGATTTACAACAGGATTTGTCCGCGTTCAGTTTGGCCTGCAGCAGCAGGTCTTTTCCAGGGGCACCACGAGGAGGAACGGACTCACCCCCATACACTGCTTAGTCATCTTCTGCTTATAATTTAGATATTATCTTTTGCTCTGATTTTTAGTCTTATGCTTAATGTTCTTCCGCTTTTTGTTCTGCAGCTTCTTGTATTTCTGCTTCTTGGTTTTCTGTCTCTTGTTTTTCTGTATCTTGGTGCTTGTCTTCTCTTCTTTGTCTTCTTGGTCAACTTCTTCAGGGTCATCTTCTTGGTCTTCTTCGGGGTGGTCTTCAGGGTCGTCGTCTTCGGGGGTCCTCGTCTTCGGGGTCCTCGTCTTCTTCGGGTTGGTCTTCTGGGTCCTCGTCTTCGGGGTCCTCGTCTTCTTCGGGGTGGTCTTCAGGGTCCTCGTCTTCTTCGGGGTGGTCTTCAGGGTCCTCGTCTTCTTCGGGGTGGTCTTCAGGGTCCTCGTCTTCAGGGTCATTGTCTTCGGGGTCCTCGTCTTCTTAGGGTTGGTCTTCAGGGTCCTCGTCTTCAGGGTCCTCGTCAGGGAGATCCAGAGTGATTACCAAGAACCATTTCAAAAAGCTTGAACTTGGAAATGTAGCAGAAGGTACAAGAAAGCTGAGGAACTACCGAGGACCAGCTGACGGTACTGGAACCCGGATGGATAGCAGAAGGTACAAGAGCCAATGGAACTACCGAGGACCAGCTGATGTTACTGGAACTCGGTTACTAAGCAGGAGGTACCTGTGCCAGAAAGCACTACCAAGGACCAGCAGACGTTGGTGGAACTTGGATACCGAGAAGGAGGCACCTAATCCAAAGGCACTGCCGAGAACCAGCTGACGGTACTGGAACCCGGATGGGTAGCAGAAGGTACAAGAGCCAATGGAACTACCGAGGACCAGCTGATGTTACTGGAACCCGGATGGGTAGCAGAAGGTACAAGAGCCAATGGAACTACCGAGGACCAGCTGATGTTACTGGAACTCGGTTACTAAGCAGGAGGTACCTGTGCCAGAAAGCACTACCAAGGACCAGCAGACGTTGGTGGAACTTGGATACCGAGAAGGAGGCACCTAATCCAAAGGCACTGCCGAGAACCAGCTGACGGTACTGGAACCCGGATGGGTAGCAGAAGATACAAGAGCAAATGGAACTACCGAGGACCAGCTGACGGTACTGGAACCCGGATGGGTAGCAGAAGATACAAGAGCAAATGGAACTACCGAGGACCAGCTGACGGTACTGGAACCCGGATGGGTAGCAGAAGGTACAAGAGCCAATGGAACTACCGAGGACCAGCTGATGTTACTGGAACTCGGTTACTAAGCAGGAGGTACCTGTGCCAGAAAGCACTACCAAGGACCAGCAGACGTTGGTGGAACTTGGATACCGAGAAGGAGGCACCTAATCCAAAGGCACTGCCGAGAACCAGCTGACTGTACTGGAACCCGGATGGGTAGCAGAAGGTACCCAGGTAAAAAAAAAGTTCAAGGCCGCGAGCCGGCCGCAGTTACCAAAACCCACAGTCCTACAGATGGTGCTTGTCCTATTGGCACTATGGAACCAGCCTTCATTGCCAGATCCCGCAGCCCACATAGGAGTCACCTAAACTGCAGGCACCATAGAGTCGGCTAACCCGACCGCAACACGACAGGACAACGCATTGGAGGCAAAGTGACGTTGACACTACCCGGAAACAGCTGGCGTGCTGGAACCAGGCTGGGCAGGAGGGAGTACCCGTGCCAAAGACACTGCCGAGAACCAGCTGACGGTACTGGAACCCGGATGGGTAGCAGAAGGTACAAGAGCCAATGGAACTGCCGAGAACCAGCTGGCGGTGCTGGAGCCCAGGGTAAATACTAAAAACAGAAGAGCCAGAGGTGTATTTGGAGGAGGTTTTAAATCCGTACTACAGTGGATGTGGACAAAGCAGGAGAATTTGCCGGACACACAGCTGGGGATCAGCTGACGTTACTGAATCCCAATAACACTGGAGCAAGCGTTGACTGTGCAGACGGCACTTCTGAGCAGCAACTAGCGGTATTGGAGCCCAGGGTAAATACTAAAAACGGAGGAGCCAGAGGTGTAATTGGAGCAAGTTTTAAATAAGTAGCACAGTGAATATGGACAGAGCAGGAGAAATTGCCGTGAACACAGCAGGGGAACAGCTGACGTTACCGAACCCCAATAACACCGCAGCAAGTGTTGACTGTGCAGACGGCACTTCCGAGCGCCAACTGGCGGTGCTGGAGCCCAGGGATAAGAATGAAAACAGAGGAGCCAGAGGTGTAATTGGAGCAACTTTAAAATCTGTAGTAGTGAGAATGTGGACAGAGCAGGAGAAATTGCCGTCCGCACAGCAGGGGAACAGCTGACGTTACTGAACCCCAATAACATGGTAGCAAGTGTTGACTGTGCAGACAGCACTTCCGAGCGCCAACTGGCGGTGCTGGAGCCCAGGGATAAGAATGAAAACAGAGGAGCCAGAGGTGTAATTCGAGCAACTTTAAAATCTGTAGTAGTGAGAATGTGGACAGAGCAGGAGAAATTGCCGTCCGCACAGCAGGGGAACAGCTGACGTTACTGAACCCCAATAACATGGTAGCAAGTGTTGACTGTGCAGACGGCACTTCCGAGCGCCAACTGGCGGTGCTGGAGCCCAGGGATAAGAATGAAAACAGAGGAGCCAGAGGTGTAATTCGAGCAACTTTAAAATGTGTAGTACAGTGGATGTGGACAAAGCAGGAGAAATTGCCGTCCGCACAGCAGGAGAACAGCTGACGTTACTGAACCCCAATAACACGGCAGCAAGTGTTGACTGTGCAGACGGCACTTCCGAGCGCCAACTGGCGGTGCTGGAGCCCAGGGATAAGAATGAAAACAGAGGAGCCAGAGGTGTAATTCGAGCAACTTTAAAATGTGTAGTACAGTGGATTTGGACAAAGCAGGAGAAATTGCCGTCCGCACAGCAGGAGAACAGCTGACGTTACTGAACCCCAATAACACGGCAGCAAGTGTTGACTGTGCAGACGGCACTTCCGTGCGCCAACTGGCGGTGTTGGAGCTCAGGGATAATACTGAAAACAGAGGAGCCAGAGGTGTAATTGGAGCAACTTTAAAATCTGTAGTAGTGAGAATGTGGACAGAGCAGGAGAAATTGCCGTCCGCACAGCAGGGGAACAGCTGACGTTACTGAACCCCAATAACACGGCAGCAAGTGTTGACTGTGCAGACAGCACTTCCGAGCGCCAACTGGCGGTGTTGGAGCCCAGGGTAAATACTAAAAACGGAGGAGCCAGAGGTGTAATTGGAGCAAGTTTTAAATAAGTAGCACAGTGAATATGGACAGAGCAGGAGAAATTGCCGTGAACACAGCAGGGGAACAGCTGACGTTACTGAACCCCAATAACATGGTAGCAAGTGTTGACTGTGCAGACGGCACTTCCGAGCGCCAACTGGCGGTGCTGGAGCCCAGGGATAAGAATGAAAACAGAGGAGCCAGAGGTGTAATTCGAGCAACTTTAAAATGTGTAGTACAGTGGATTTGGACAAAGCAGGAGAAATTGCCGTCCGCACAGCAGGAGAACAGCTGACGTTACTGAACCCCAATAACACGGCAGCAAGTGTTGACTGTGCAGACGGCACTTCCGTGCGCCAACTGGCGGTGTTGGAGCTCAGGGATAATACTGAAAACAGAGGAGCCAGAGGTGTAATTGGAGCAACTTTAAAATCTGTAGTAGTGAGAATGTGGACAGAGCAGGAGAAATTGCCGTCCGCACAGCAGGGGAACAGCTGACGTTACTGAACCCCAATAACATGGTAGCAAGTGTTGACTGTGCAGACAGCACTTCCGAGCGCCAACTGGCGGTGCTGGAGCCCAGGGATAAGAATGAAAACAGAGGAGCCAGAGGTGTAATTCGAGCAACTTTAAAATCTGTAGTAGTGAGAATGTGGACAGAGCAGGAGAAATTGCCGTCCGCACAGCAGGGGAACAGCTGACGTTACTGAACCCCAATAACACGGCAGCAAGTGTTGACTGTGCAGACAGCACTTCCGAGCGCCAACTGGCGGTGTTGGAGCCCAGGGTAAATACTAAAAACGGAGGAGCCAGAGGTGTAATTGGAGCAAGTTTTAAATAAGTAGCACAGTGAATATGGACAGAGCAGGAGAAATTGCCGTGAACACAGCAGGGGAACAGCTGACGTTACTGAACCCCAATAACATGGTAGCAAGTGTTGACTGTGCAGACGGCACTTCCGAGCGCCAACTGGCGGTGCTGGAGCCCAGGGATAAGAATGAAAACAGAGGAGCCAGAGGTGTAATTCGAGCAACTTTAAAATGTGTAGTACAGTGGATTTGGACAAAGCAGGAGAAATTGCCGTCCGCACAGCAGGAGAACAGCTGACGTTACTGAACCCCAATAACACGGCAGCAAGTGTTGACTGTGCAGACGGCACTTCCGTGCGCCAACTGGCGGTGTTGGAGCTCAGGGATAATACTGAAAACAGAGGAGCCAGAGGTGTAATTGGAGCAACTTTAAAATCTGTAGTAGTGAGAATGTGGACAGAGCAGGAGAAATTGCCGTCCGCACAGCAGGGGAACAGCTGACGTTACTGAACCCCAATAACATGGTAGCAAGTGTTGACTGTGCAGACAGCACTTCCGAGCGCCAACTGGCGGTGCTGGAGCCCAGGGATAAGAATGAAAACAGAGGAGCCAGAGGTGTAATTGGAGCAACTTTAAAATCTGTAGTAGTGAGAATGTGGACAGAGCAGGAGAAATTGCCGTCCGCACAGCAGGGGAACAGCTGACGTTACTGAACCCCAATAACATGGTAGCAAGTGTTGACTGTGCAGACAGCACTTCCGAGCGCCAACTGGCGGTGCTGGAGCCCAGGGATAAGAATGAAAACAGAGGAGCCAGAGGTGTAATTGGAGCAACTTTAAAATCTGTAGTAGTGAGAATGTGGACAGAGCAGGAGAAATTGCCGTCCGCACAGCAGGGGAACAGCTGACGTTACTGAACCCCAATAACACGGCAGCAAGTGTTGACTGTGCAGACAGCACTTCCGAGCGCCAACTGGCGGTGTTGGAGCCCAGGGTAAATACTAAAAACGGAGGAGCCAGAGGTGTAATTGGAGCAAGTTTTAAATAAGTAGCACAGTGAATATGGACAGAGCAGGAGAAATTGCCGTGAACACAGCAGGGGAACAGCTGACGTTACTGAACCCCAATAACATGGTAGCAAGTGTTGACTGTGCAGACGGCACTTCCGAGCGCCAACTGGCGGTGCTGGAGCCCAGGGATAAGAATGAAAACAGAGGAGCCAGAGGTGTAATTCGAGCAACTTTAAAATGTGTAGTACAGTGGATGTGGACAAAGCAGGAGAAATTGCCGTCCGCACAGCAGGAGAACAGCTGACGTTACTGAACCCCAATAACACGGCAGCAAGTGTTGACTGTGCAGACGGCACTTCCGAGCGCCAACTGGCGGTGCTGGAGCCCAGGGATAAGAATGAAAACAGAGGAGCCAGAGGTGTAATTCGAGCAACTTTAAAATCTGTAGTAGTGAGAATGTGGACAGAGCAGGAGAAATTGCCGTCCGCACAGCAGGGGAACAGCTGACGTTACTGAACCCCAATAACATGGTAGCAAGTGTTGACTGTGCAGACAGCACTTCCGAGCGCCAACTGGCGGTGCTGGAGCCCAGGGATAAGAATGAAAACAGAGGAGCCAGAGGAGTAATTGGAGCAACTTTAAAATGTGTAGTACAGTGGATGTGGACAAATCAGGAGAAATTGCCGTCCGCACAGCAGGAGAACAGCTGACGTTACTGAACCCCAATAACACGGCAGCAAGTGTTGACTGTGCAGACGGCACTTCCGAGCGCCAACTGGCGGTGTTGGAGCTCAGGGATTACAGTTCAGGTGGTAGAAACATGAACAGAACAGGAGACCTGGATACTGTTGCCAACCAATTATTTATTCTGGAAGAGGACTGGCAAATTCATGAGAGATCCAGGCCTTGTTCATTTTGAGAAAAGTAAGCCGGTCAACGTTATCGGAGGATAGTCGCATGCGACGGTCTGTTAGTACACCACCTGCGGCACTAAAGACGCGTTCCGATAATACACTAGCAGCAGGGCAAGCTAGCACCTCCAGTGCATACTGACTAAGCTCTGGCCATGTATCCAGCTTACAGACCCAAAACTTGAAGGGAGAAGAGCCGTCTGGGAGTACACTAAGAGGGCAAGACATGTAGTCTGTCACCATCTGACGGAAACGTTGCCTCCTGCTGACTGGAGCTGTCTGTGATGGTGTAGACATTTGTGGCGGCGGGGACACAAAACTTTGCCACATTTCGGCCATACTGGTCTTGCCTTGTGCTGAGGCGCTGCTTCTGCTCCCTCTTTGTGCAGAGCTTCCTCCACTGCCTCGACGCACTGAGCTGCTTTGTAAAGCACTAGCAGCACTGCTCTCGGTTGGAATGGAGAACATGATGGAATGCACCAGTGCGTCTTGGTACTCCTGCATTTTACGCTCCCGGTTCAATGGTGTTATGAGGCTTTGTAAGTTGTCCCGGTAGCGAGGATCTAGGAGGGTGGACACCCAATAATCAGCCGTGTTGAGAATGTGGGCGATGCGGCGGTCGTTTCTGAAGCACTGCAGCATGAAATCAACCATGTGCTGCAGACTGCCAACTGGCCAAGAAACGCTGTCCCCTGCTTGAGGCGTGATCTCTGCCTGCTCTGCATCACCCCACCCTCGCTCTAGATACTGACTACTAGAGCATTGTGTACCTCCCTCCTCTGGACAGATGTCTTCCTCATCCATTGACTCCTCCTCATCCTCCTCACAAAGTGTCCCCTGCCTAGGCCTTTGTGAGGAACCACGTTGCGCAGACTGTAGAGAAGCAGATGGCATTTGTGACTCCTCATCCTCCACCTCTTCCAAAACCTCGTCCCTTAGTGCTTGCAGTGTTTTTTCAAGCAGGCAGATAAGGGGGATAGTCATGCTGACTAGTGCATCATCTGCACTCGCCATCCGCGTGGAATAATCGAAGGCACGCAAAACGTGGCAAATGTCCTTCATAGAGGCCCACTCAGTGGTGGTGAAGTGTGAACGGCGCGCACTGCGACTTGTTTGCGCCTGCTGCAGCTGGTACTCCATTACTGCTGCCTGCTGCTCACACAACCTCTCCAACATATGTAACGTTGAATTCCACCTGGTGGGTAGGTCACATATGATGCGATGTTCCGGAAGACATAATCGGCGCTGCAGAGCTGCAATGCGTGATCTTGCATTGCTGGAACGCCGCAAGTGAGCGCACTCTATGCGGACCTTGTGAAGCAGTGCATCAAGATCCGGATAGTCCCTCAAAAAACTCTGCACGACCAAGTTGAGCACATGTGCCAGACATGGGATGTGAGTGAGGTTGCCTAGGCCCAGAGCTGCCACCAGATTTCGGCCATTGTCACACACTACCATGCCTGGCTGGAGATTCGCTGGCACAAACCACACGTCACTCTGCTGCTTGATGGCATTCCAGAGCTCCTGCGCTGTGTGGCTTCGATTCCCCAAAGAAATTAATTTTAATACGGCCTGTTGACGTTTGGCCACGGCTGTGCTCATATCGGTCATCATAACAGGTAACCGTTCACGGGTCGATGTGGAGGTAGACCGTGACGGCTCCTGCAGCGCTGATTCAGAGGAACTGGAGTATGAGGAGGAGTCAATGTGTACAGACTGGATTCCTGCAATCCTTGGAGTTGGCAGAACACGTACAGCGCCACTCTCAAGATCTGTACCCGGCTCCACAACATTTACCCAATGGGCAGTGAGGGAAAGGTATTGTCCCTGTCCATGCTTACTGGTCCACGCATCAGTGGTCAGGTGGACCTTGCTACTGACGGCGTTTTGTAGCGCATGTTTAATTTTTCCCTCCACATGATGTTGCAGGGCAGGGACGGCTTGCCTGCTGAAATAAAAGCGGCTGGGCACGTTGTATTGTGGGACTGCCAATGCCATAAAGTTACGGAATGTGTCAGTCTCCACCAGCCTGAATGATAGCATTTCAAGGGCCAGTAGTTTAGCAATGCCAGCATTCAGAGCCTGTGCTCGGGGGTGGTTTGCCGAGTATGGGCGCCTTTTCTCCCATGCCTGTGCTAACGATGGCTGTAGACTGGCCTGGGAGTGTGAGGATGACTGGGAAAGTGGTGCTGTGGGTGGAATTACACTGTGTCTCTGTACAACAGTGCCAGAGATTCTTCCATGGCGATCCTGTGAGGAAGCCGAACCAGCTGTGTGTGAGCTGGAGGAAGAGGCTACAACACGAGCTGAAGAGGTGGTAGGTGGCGCTGTAGGTTGGCCTAGGTCTTCAGTGTGTTTGTGTAACTCCACCACGTGCTTGGTCCGCACATGTTTCCACATATTTGTGGTATTGAGGTTGCTGACACTTTTCCCTCTTTTCACCTTCTGATTACACAGCTTGCATTTGACAAAGCAAATGTCATCTGCAACTGTGTCAAAAAAGGACCAGGCACTGCAAGTCTTGGGAGCGCCCGCTTTGGATTTTGGAAGAGCCATGCTCCTAATGGGTGCCGAAGTGGAGGCTACAGGCAACCAAGTCTGCCCCCTCCCTCTCCCTCCTTTTTGGGCCGTTCGGGGAATCTCTTCCTCAGAGCTGCTCCCACCACCTTCCTGTCCCTCACGCCATGATGGGTCAAGGACCTCATCATCTACACCACCCTCTTCAAACAACTGCTTCTCCTGGGTAGTCTCGACAGCACAGTACGCACCAGAAAGTGGCACCTGAGTCTCATCATCAGATGCGTACTGAGGTGTGCTGCTGACCATAGGCACTGGCCCACCCGCCTCTTCAGATTCAGAGAGACAAAACGGTTGCGCATCACTGCATACTACCTCTTCTTCAAATTCTCGAATTCTGCTTGGCTGGCCCCCTCTTTCCAAGCCAAGAGATTCAGAGAACAGAAGTAGAGATGGCTCCTGTCCAGGGCTCTCTGACTGCCTGGGCAATTTGGCAGGTGGTGAAGAGACAGATGGGTGCTCTTCAGTGCTCAGGACCTGAGAGGATCTGGAACTAATTGAAGTCGATGCGTTAGCTGCCATCCATCCGACAACGGCTTCAATTTGGTCCTCGCGCAGCAGTGGGGTACGGCTAGCTCCTACAAAGCTGCGCATAAAGGACTGTTCCCTGGTAAAACTGGGGGATGCTGAGTCACTGGTGCCCGCAGCAGGCACAGAATCCCCACGTCCTCTCCCTGCAGGCACAGAATCCTCACGTCCTCTCCCTGCAGAAACTCCACGCCCACGCCCACGACCACGACCACATGCCTTACTCCCTGCCTTCTTCATCTTGGTAGACTGATAAAGATAGGCAGAAAAGTACTAAGGGCTTAGTGTGCTTATTCCTGAACAGCTGCTAACAGGTATAAGAAACACTAATTTTATAAAGTGTGGACTAGACTTTAATATGAGCTAATGTGGCCTACACAACTGTAAAGTGGAGTGTTTGGTGAACTTTATTTAGGTTTTTTTTGTCACAAAAAGACACTGGATGTGCCTAAAGATGTAATAACGATAGTATCACAAACTTTTTGTAGCTATTACAATGTAGGAAGGTAACCTACAATGCAATAGATGAGGCTGCAAAAAATAGGCTAATACTAATCTGGCTGGGGCTGCAGGGCCCAATGCTGCAGAAAGGCTCCTCTATCTACTCCTATATAGTGTGTTTGGAATCAATTTAGCTGAATATGGATGGAACCACCACACTAATAGGAGATATCAGGAAAAATTATGAATTGGCAATAAAGGACAATGTATGAGGCAGTGACACACACTGAGTGCACTACAACCAGACGGGGTTGAAGCACACACTACAGGGTGAGCTGCACTCACACACCAGACCTTGCAGACAGCGGTGAACAGTACAGATGCAGAGCACTGTGCACTAGTGCTGCAAGACGGAAAAAAAATTCTCTATCTACTCCTATATAGTGTGTTTGGAACCAATTTAGCTGAATACAGATGGAACCACCACACTAATAGGAGATATCAGGAAAAATTATGAATTGGCAATAAAGGACAATGTATGAGGCAGTGACACACACTGAGTGCACTACAACCAGACGGGGTTGAAGCACACACTACAGGGTGAGCTGCACTCACACACCAGACCTTGCAGACAGCGGTGAACAGTACAGATGCAGAGCACTGTGCACTAGTGCTGCAAGACGGAAAAAAAATTCTCTATCTACTCCTATATAGTGTGTTTGGAACCAATTTAGCTGAATACAGATGGAACCACCACACTAATAGGAGATATCAGGAAAAATTATGAATTGGCAATAAAGGACAATGTATGAGGCAGTGACACACACTGAGTGCACTACAACCAGACGGGGTTGAAGCACACACTACAGGGTGAGCTGCACTCACACACCAGACCTTGCAGACAGCGGTGAACAGTACAGATGCAGAGCACTGTGCACTAGTGCTGCAAGACGGAAAAAAATTTCTCTATCTACTCCTATATAGTGTGTTTGGAACCAATTTAGCTGAATACAGATGGAACCACCACACTAATAGGAGATATCAGGAAAAATTATGAATTGGCAAAAAAGGACAATGTATGAGGCAGTGACACACACTGAGTGCACTACAACCAGACTTGGCTGAAGCACACACTACAGGGTGAGCTGCACTCACACACACAGACCTTGCAGATAGCGGTGAACAGCACAGGGAACTGTGCACTAGCACTGCAAGGCACAGTGATTTAGAAAGTAGCTTGGGTAAAGCAGTATAGAGCAAATAGGTAGCTAAAACTGTCCCTCAGAACAACAGCGTCCTATCCCTAACTGAATTCACAGCAGAGTGAGCTCAAAATGGCGGCGGTGGCTTTTATAGTGCATCATGACATCATTTCAGCAGCCAATCACAGCCATGCCATTAGTTAAGATGCCTACATGCCTAACAGGATGTGCCCACACTTCTTAGGATCCTCATTGGCTGAATAAAATGAAAATGTCTCATTGCATTATGGGAACTTCCGATTCCGGTATACGATATTGCAATAGTATCGGAATTAAGTATCGGAATTCCGATACCGCGAATATCGGCCGATACCCGATATTTCAGTATCGGAATGCTCAACACTACTTATACTATATAAAAAGACCAACTCAAACCAACTATTGTGAGAAGCTTGTGGGAGGACATCCCAAACGTTTGACCAAGTCATTCAGTTTAAGGGCAATGGTACCAAATACTAATGAAATGTATGCAAACTTATGAATTTGCAGTAATAAGAATGCCTTAAAACATTTTCTCTCTCGCTCTCATTATTCTAGCATTTGTCAAATATTATAAATTATGGTAATCCTAATTGATCTAAAACGGGAAAGGTTTATTCAGATCAGGGTTATTTGGATGTTTTTGGTTGTCATTAAGATTTAAAAAGAGAAAACACAGTAGTTTGACAATAAATGGCTTCACCCATCCAATAACCATGAGTGGAGAAAACGTTTTTTTGTTATCATTCATATTCTCTGAAACAAGGCCAAGACAGAAAAATTCTGCCCGGGTATGTAAACTTTTGAGCACAACTGTATAATATACCATCATTTTAATTGCTCCATTTGCTTGTTAGAAGCATACTGCCATATTTTTTTGATTTTAATAGCATTGCTGTATTGTGGAAGCAGAAAAACTTGTCCATCATCTCAGGTGATCTTATATTACAGCGGTAATAATAGACATTTTTGGGAACGTGACAAATATCATACTCTATTTAAAGTCTGCCAGTTGTGTGTTGTTCAAACCTATTCACACTTGTTCACTGACCAATACCATACTGTTAGTGTCACGCTGGGTATGGAGAGAACCCAGCGTATAAGGAAAAGGGAAGGTGCCCTACAAGTAGGGAAGCTCAAACGACAAACCCTTACTCCCCTATGGGCTCTATATAGGTTCTGCACCTGTCGCTGAGCAGGAAACCTGGCCCTAGCTGACCCTAAATCTAGGCCCTATGTAGGGAGGGGGATAGGCGAACACTAGTCAGCCCCACTGCAAACTAAAGTACACACAAGAGAAATGAACAAGGAAATACACTTAGCTTCAAGATGACACCGGATAAAACACGGCAACAATCATGAAGGAACTCCCAAGAAAATTCTAGCCGACTACTAGAATTCCTGGCCTGAATAGATCAGAACATTATATCACCTGCAGCTTTCTGGAGAAATTGAGTGTATTTAAGAGAACAGCAAGGGCGTGCTAATTAGCAGCAGACGGTGAGGATCATCGCTGGGTCCTGAAGGTATAATCCCCAAGCAAGGTGAGGATCATCGCTGGGTCCTAAAGGGAAAGGGATAATGAAAGGATCAGGAAAATGTTTGCAAGGACAACACAGGGACCTGCTATAGCTGGACACCGTATGACTGTATGTCAAACCTGACACACCCGTGACAATTAGGCCACTGCCTAAAACTGTGGTCATCAGTAGTGATGAGCGAGCATGCCCTCTACTGCTTGGTGCTTGCCCGAGCATCTCACTGCTCGAGATGCTCGGCGCTCACCGAGTATTTCCAAGGTTGCTCGGCGGTAGCTTGGGTCCCCTCCCAGCATGTTTGGCGCTCTTTACAGAGCCAATGAACATGCAGGGGTTGTCTGCCACTCATTGTAATGCTGCAGCAATGTTGGTTGTGACATTACAGTGATTGGTTGGCCTCATAGTGTCATCAGGTCTATATCAAACCTGGCGCCGCCATGCTCGTCACAGTCACTCTGGAATCAGACAGTGTAGTGAGAGGTGCTGCTGAGCTAGGGAGAGATTTGCTTGCATCTAGTTAGTGTAGGTGTACCAAACTATATTAGAGACACATATCCATCTCAACAAACAGTCCTTCTGAGGACTAATCCATCTGCAGAGATATCAGGCAGGCAGTGTATATAGGCAGGCAGGGTATATAGCAGACTGCAGTGTATATAGCACAAGAGGCTCCATTCCAGTTTTATCTGCTGCTGCTGTTAGCTATTTCTAGAAATAAGCCTAGGTCTCAGGGGCCAGGAATAAGTTTTTGGGGGATCTTAATCCTCATTATTTGCTTAAAAGCAATCCAGAGAACACTGTATTTCTGCGCCATTTGCTTGTTGGCACTGCAGAATACAGCCAGGTCCTTTCCATATTACAGAGCTAAAATCCAGCTATTTAAAACTGTGGTTTGTCCGTCACATGGATCACATATAATTGCACTGAAAATACTGCCATTTCTGGCCTCTATTAAACATTTGTTTCAGTGTGTCAGTGAAGCTATTGACACCAGTTGGCTGTTCAACAGGCCAGGTATTTAAAACTGTGGTTTGTCTTTCACACGGATCACATATAAGTTCGCTCCAAATTCAGTCATTTGTAGTGAACATGGAAGATATTGTCCTCCAATTAAAATGGGCAAGGCACATGGCAAGGGACGGGGAACTGGACGTGATGGTGATGGTGCACGCAGAGGCCGAGGCCGTGGGCAAGCTGAAATTGTGCCACAACAAACACCCACATCTTCTCGCTCGACCTTCCTGTCCTGATTAATAGGGGACCGCAGAACACCACTATTGAACACAGAGCAGTGTGAAAAGGTTATTGGTTGGATAGCAGATAATGTTTCAAGTCACTTAGCCACCACCACCACCATCTTGTCTTCCACACGGTCAAGTCTCAGTAGCCATGAGTCTGGACCGCATATTCCTCACCCTGAACCTCCTTCCCCCCCACCATCCCAAGTGCCCAGAGACATCTGATCCCACACTTGGACAGTCCGAAGAGCTGTTCACTTTTCCATTTATAGATTCGGGCCTCTTGCCCTGTCCACTTGAAGCGGGGCAAGAAGAGATCACATGGAGCGACACCCAAATATTTGAGCAGCCACGGTCACACGAAGGCGACGGTGGGAAAGTGTCACAAGAGGTGGACAATGATGAGACAACAATTGCCAGAAAATCAGGAGGAGGACCAGAGTGCGGATGTGGAAGACGAGGTGGTGGATGATATAGCAACTAACCCAACCGGGCAGGAGGACATGCAGAGCGAGGAGGGCATCACACAGGGGGAGGGAGGCAGAGCACCCCAACAGGCAGGAAGAAGCAGTGTGGTGGCCGCAGACAGAAGGCAGGCAACCGTTCCCCGTAACACCAACACAAAGGAAGTTGCCAGTACAACTGTTAGGTCTTCCCAAGTCTGGTTGTTTTTTAAAGACTCTGACGATAACCCCAAAAAGGCCATTTGCACCACCTGCCATGCCAGCATCAGCAGGGGTGGCAAAACGACCAGCCTAACCACCACCAGCATGATCAGGCACATGGCAGCAAAGCACCCGACTTTGTGGACCAAACCCCAGGGTCCAGGAACAGTGTCTGCGGGTGGCACCACTGCTTCTTCCGCTGTTGTGCATGCAAGCCAATTCCCTGTTCATGGTGCATGCAAAGATGACTCCGGCTCTGCACCTGTCATTGCACACTCTCAAGTAGCAGCATCAGGAAGCACATCCACGTCCTTGACCCTGTGCAGCGTTCAGTTGTCCATACCCCAGTCCTTGGAGTGCAAGTGCAAATGCGCAGCCAACGCCCCACAGGCCACACTACTAAATTCCCACATTTCGCGCCTGCTTGCGCTCGAAATGTTGCCTTTTAGGCTCGTGGAAGCATTCCGCAACCTGATAGCGGCAGCCGTTCCTCGCTACTCGGTCCTCAGCCGCCACTATTTCTCCCAGTGTGCCGTCCCCGCATTACACAAGCACGTGTCCCAAAACATTAGCCGTGCCCTTAACAACGCAGTTACTGGGAAAGTCCACCTAACTACGGACACGTGGACAAGTGCTTGTGGGCAGGGACGGTACATCTCGCTGACGGCACACTGGGTTAAACATGGTGGAAGCCGGGACCCAGTCAGACCTTGGGACGGAACACATCCTCCCGACGCCAAGGATCGCAGGCCCTAGGTCAATCAGGGTTGACCCCACAGTCTACAGCTCCTGTACCTCATCCTCCTCAGCCACCATTTCCGAAATGACCACATCAGTCACAAGCTGGAAGCAGTGCAGCACTGCCTCGGCCAAGCGGCAACAGGCTGTGTTGAAGCTAATATGCTTAGGTGACAAACCGCACAATACTGAAGAGTTGTGGACAGCTCTGAAAGAGCAGGCAGATCTGTGGCTCACACCGCTGAACTTACAGCCAGGCATGGTCGTGTGTGACAATGGCCGGAACCAGGTGGCGGCTCTGAGGTGAAGCGAGGCGAGTTCACACACATACCATGCCTGGCCCATGTGCTTAACCTCGTGGTTCAGCGATTTCTCAAATCCTACCCTGAGCTGCCGGATCTGCTTGTTAAAGTACGCTCCCTGTGTGCCCATTTTAGAAAGTCACCTACTGCTTCCGCCGCCCTTGCCGTGTTTAAGCAGCATTTGCAGTTTCCGGCTCACTGCAGATGTTGGGAAGGATTTGTGAGCAGAAGAGGGCAGTTGTTGAGTACCAGCATCAACAAGGCCGTCAGTATTCAATTCAGACTCCACACATAAGACCTCAGGAGTGGACATGGATGTCAGACATATGTACCATCCTCCAAAACTTTGAGGACTCCACCAAGATGGGGAGCGGCGAAGACGCCATAATTAGCGTCACCATCCCGCTTCTCTATCTTCTGAAATGCTCTCTGCTCACAATCAAAGAGGATGCATTGCAGGCGGAGCACGATGAGATGGAGCAAGAAACCATACAGGGTGATTACATACAGCCCAGCCTCATCTTATCCCAGCGTGGATTGGGTGACAATGAAGAAGAGGAGGAGGAAGAATAGGAGCTAGTTTCATGCACTATAGACGGTTCTACCTGCACAACTGTCATACCATCTGTTCAGCGTGGATGGCCTGAGGACAGAGAGGAGGAGGAGAGCATTGTCACTCGTCCTCTTGGTGAGGACACTGATATATTGCCTGTTAGCAGTCTGGCATGCATGGCTGAGTTTATGTTACGCTGCCTTTCCCAGGACCCTCGCATTCTCCAAATTTTGGGTGACAGTCATAACTGGTTGGTGACACTTCTAGACCCATGCTACAAGGAGAACTTTATATCTCTTATTCTTGAGGCAGACAGGTCTACAAAAATGGGGCAGTACCAGAAGGCCCTTGTTGTGCAACTATTAAAAAAATTCCCATCTGAAAACTCTGGGGGCAGAGGTCATAGTTTGTTGGACAACCAAGGACTACATGCGAGAGAGACATAACTCCAATCCAGAAGAGGCAGGGGCACACTGTCAAAAGTTTTGGGAAAATTTTCTCAGCCCCTCCCAGCGCACAAGCCCTGAAGCGCGGAGTTCTCTCACAAGGAGTGCAAAGTTTGGGAAGATGCTGAGGGAGTACCTTGCCGACCGTACCAACATCCTCCGTGATTCCTCTGTGCCTTATAATTATTGGGTATCCAAGCTGGATACGTGGAATGAACTGGCTCTCTATGCCTTGGAGGTCCTGACCTGCCCTGCCGCTAGCGTTTTATCAGAGCGGGTTTTTAGTGCCGTTCGTGGAATTATAACTGACAAGCGCATCTGCCTGTCAACTGAAAATGCTGACAGGTTGACTCTTATAAAAATGAACAAGGGCTGGATTGGGCCAGACTTCTCAACACCACCGAATGATAGCAGCATAACAAACTCAAATCCAGTGTCTTTTCTTGGGATGTGTATTCCCATGCACCTTTTCACACCCACACATGGGTATACGCTTCCTGATTTTGGCTATTTGTTCTTGTCCTCCTCCTTCTCCTCATCCTCATCCTCCACCACCATATCACCAGGGTGACCGTGGTCCATGATGCAACACCCGCATAATTTCTTTAAAGGGTGTTTATTAGTGTTGAGCGAGCACTAAAATGCTCGGGTGCTCGAAGCTCGGGCCGAGCTCGCCGTGATACTCGGGTGCTCAACCCGAGTAACGAGCCCAATGTTAGTCTATGGGAGACTTGAGCATTTTTGCGGTGGCACCCCCGGCAGTCTTTTAAAAGCCTAACAAGTGCCCAAAACGATAGTGACAGTGCTCAAATGACATGGGGACAGCATGGGGATCGCCCCAGGAAGCATTTCTGACCCCCAGGTCACTGCTGTCAACAACGTGGTCAGAGGTATTAAGCCACTTTTACAGGCTCACAATAAAACGAAAGTGAAACTTTTTTCCTGTGAAATATGTTAAGGAACATCCTTTCCAGGGAAAAGACTTGTGTATAAGTTAAAATAAATGACCAAAAACAAAAATACTCCTCCACACCTTCGGCTATGTTCACAAGTAGCATTTTTTATGCGTTTTTGCACTTTTGTATTGCTTTCAACTATGACAAATGCATTCACCGGGAAATGTCATTTTAACATTTTACAACCTTATCTGGCCATGTGCTGTGTGACACATGCATGAAGTGCTGAAAAGACATGGGAACAGCATGGGGAAGACCCCTGGAAGCATCTCTGACTCCCAGGTCACTGTCTAAAAGAGAGCCCATCATAAGTGATCCTTGCCGCATCAGAAGATGCAGACTTGCAACTATCCCCATGCAAGTTCTAGTCCCAGGGCAGTGTTCAATTGTACCTCCCCCATTCCTTGCAATACAAGCGCAAGTATGCAGCCTGCCACCCACCCACCCCCAGGCTGCAATACCATACTGCTTGCTTGCTTGAACTTGAAATTGGGCCTTTTAGGCATGTGGAGGCGGAATCTGGCCACCACGTCATGGCTGTGTTGGCGGCCTGGAATCCATACTCAGTCCCCAGCCGCCCGGCAGCCGGGTGTCCATACTCAGTCCTCAGCCGCCCCGCGGCTTAGTGTCCAAACGGTCCCCAGCCACCTGGGGGCAGTCGGGTGTCCATAAACGGTCCCCAGCCGCCCTCATTTCTCCTTGGAACATCCCCCCACACACTTTTCTTAGCCCGGCCTGCTTTAGGCAGCATTGGACGAGCCCACCAGAGAACCAGACTCCTCCGGTGGGCCCTGACTTCTCCATCGGTGGAGTTGAGAGTGCCAAGGTGAGGAGCATGATGATGATGATGACAGAAGTTAGCATCTGCTATGTTTTCTTTTAATGCAAGTGTAAGTGTGCAGCCTGCCACCCACCCACCCCCAGGCTGCAATACCATACTGCTTGCTTGCTTGCACTTTAAATTGGGCCTTTTAGGCATGTGGAGGCGGAATCTGGCCACCACGCCATGGCTGTGGCGGCGGCCTGGTATCCATACTCAGTCCCCAGCCGCCTGGTGGCCGGGTGTCCCCGCTTGCTCCCCAGCCTCCAGGGGGTGGCCGGGTGTCCATACTCGGTCCCCAGCCACCCCTATTTGTACCGGTAACCTTTCCCACACTTTTCTTAGCCTGGCCTGCTTGAGGGCTGCATTGGCCGAGCCCACCGGACTATCAGACTCCTCCGGTGGGCCCTGGCTTCTCCATCAGGGGAGTTGAGAGTGCCAAGGTGAGGAGCATGATGAGGATGATAGAAGTTAGCATCTGCTTTGTTTTGTTGTAATGCAAGCGCATGTATGTAGTAGCGGCTAGGCCTGAGGACGTCAGCGTTTTGGCGCATATCCTACCTCCTCCGAGGATTGCTGGATGTTTTCCTGCTACTATCCAAGTTCTATGACTCCCGTTAAAACAAAGCTTCAGGTGATAAATGATGGATGAGGTAGTGGCAAAGGAGAAAGAGCAGGAGGAACAGGGACCATTCACATCAATATCAGGCCAGTCAACCAGATATGTCTTGTAGGATATGTTTCTGTAACAAAAGGAGCGGTTCGGCTACACAGTTATAGGGCATACAGTGAGTGCAATGCCTACCAAAAATTTCGAGGCACTCCAATGCCCCTTGGAAATGACATGGAGGTCAGAGGGTGTTAACTAAACCTTTTTTTCCATTTATAGCAACTGGATCTCCTGTGCACTGTTGGCCTAAGCAGTGAATGGAATGCTTTCCAAAAATTATGAGGTACTGCAATGCCCCTTACAAGAGCCATGTGTGGCACCCCAGGGGTCTGGTCACCACAGTAATAGAGATTACGTCGGAGAGCAAGTGGGAGGTTTCCTGGTCAGGATCCCTTAAACATGCAACATCCTCCTGCCCCAGTCCTGGGAGGGGAGAATTCTGCCCTTATAAACTGGATCTGGGGTGGGGTTGAGTGAGTCAGAGAACAGAGAACAGTCAGAGTCAGAGTGAGAGCAAGGGAAAGTAACAGCAAGGAGCTCTGTAGGAGCTAGGAGCTAAAGACTAGGGGCTGGAAGCTGAGCAGAGCTCGCCCTGGCAGAAGACAATAGGAACCGGACACAGGAGTCCGAAGCTGTGAGGACTTATATATCCAGCAGCAGAAACCAGCCGGCAGGGGATTTCAGGTCCTCTGGCCATAGAAGCCCGGAGGCTCAGTCACAAGCAAGGAACCAGCACCGCCGTCGTGGAGCGGAGGCTAACAGAAGGCCCCAAGTCACCAGCCATACGGGTGAGCACTACACGGTACACTCAGGGACATGGGCTACTTCTACCCGCTTACAGCAAGGTAGCCAGGAAGAGTGCAGACAGACGGGGAGGCCTACAACTCCACCTGGCCAGGGGAACTCCTGCTTGCTCACAGACTGACCAGGCCTCTTATGCTAGCCAGTACTCCCGGGAGGGTCTACCTTATAATCATCAGTAAAGACCCTGAACTGCACTGCAAAGACTCTGAGTCATTCCTGCTGCGCTCGTGCACCATCACCCCCATCATCCACACTCACTGCCCTGAGGCTATACTCCTCCCGAGGGGAGTTATCCCATTTTATGCTGCGCACACAACACCAGCCTCAGCGGTCTGCCTCGCAGCGGTGGTACTCCCTGACCGCAATCCACGGGTGGCGCAGTCGGACAATTAACCTCAAAACCTAAGAAAGATTGCCACTGGTTTGACCAGCCTGAGCCACGGGACCGGGTCACCGCCACGGAGACTACAGACCCCAGAGACCCAGCACCGGGTATCCCACACACGTGTACACACGGCCCAGGGGGCGCGTCACATGCAGTACAGCATATTACAAACATAAGTCCCATTATTGGGGAGTGGGTGTCCCATAGTATTTGCTTATGCCTTGCAAGCAAAAGCTGCCAAAAATTAGGACGGAGCAACTTGCAATGCCCCTTACAAGAGCCATGCAGTACAGCATATTACAAACATAAGTCCCATTATTGGGGAGTGGGTCTCCCATAGTATTTGCTTATGCTTTCCCAGAAAAAGCTGCCAAAAATTAGGACGGAGCAACTTGCAATGCCCCTTACAAGAGCCATGCAGTACAGCATATTACAAGCATAAGTCCCATTATTGGGGAGTGGGTCTCCCATAGTATTTGCTTATGCTTTCCCAGCAAAAGCTGCCAAAAATTAGAACGGAGCAACTTGCAATGCCCCTTACAAGAGCCATGCAGTACAGCATATTACAAACATAAGTCCCATTATTGGGGAGTGGGTGTCCCATGGTATTTGCTTATGCTTTCCCAGCAAAAGCTGCCAAAAATTAGGACGGAGGGACTTGCAATGCTGGCACCCTGGTGGTATAGTGGTGGTGGAGGCTGAGGATAAGGAGAAGAAGATTAAACAGCCGAAACGAGGAAGCGTATACCCATGTGTGGGTGTGAAGCGGTGCATGTGAATACACCTCCCGAAATAACACAGTGGATTTGACTTTATGTTACTCTGCTGTCATTTGGTGGTGATGAGAAGTCTGGCCCAATCCAGCCCTTGTTCATTTTGATAAGGGTCAGCTTGTCAGCATTGTCAGTTGACAGGCGAGTGTGCTTATCAGTTATTATTCCCCCAGCGGCACTAAAAACACGCTCCGATAACACGCTAGCGGAAGGGCAGGCCAGGACCTCCAAGGCGTACAGAGCGAGTTCATTCCAAGTGTCCAGCTTGGATACCCAATAATTAAAAGGCACAGAGGAATCACGGAGGACGCTGGTACGATCGGCAAGGTACTCCCTCACCATCTTTTGAAACTTTCCACTCCTTGTGAGAGTACCCCGCGCCTCAGGGCCTGTAAGCTGGGCGGGTGTCAGAAAACTGTCCCAGAACGTTGACAGTGTTCCCCTGCCTCTGCTGGATTGGAGTTGCATCTCTCTCGCCTGTATGCCTTGGTTGGGCAACGAACTGTGACCTCTGCCGCTAGCGTGTTCAGATGGGAATTTTTTTAAGAGTTCTGCAGCAAGGGCCTTCTGGTATTGCCCCATTTTTGTAGACCTCTCCACCTCAGGAATAAGAGAGTGAAAGTTCTCCTTGTAGCGGGGGTCTACAAGTGTCACCAACCAGTAATGACTGTCACCCAACATTTTGACAACGCGAGGGTCACGGTTAAGGCAGCGTAACATAAAGTCAGCCATGCGTGCCAGACTGGTAACGGGCAAGATTTCCGTGTCCTCACCAAGATGACGACTGACCATGCTCTCCTCCTCCTCCTCTTCCTCCTCCCCACTGTCCTCAGGCCACCCACGCTGAACCGACGGTATGACACTTGTACAGGTACTACCGTCTACAACGCATGATAGCAGCTCCTGTTCTTCCTCCTCCTCCTCCTCCTCTCCCTCATTGTCCCCCAATGCACGTTGGGATGAGATTAGGCTGGGCTGTGTGTAATCGCCTGTTACGGCTTTTTGATCCATCTCATCATACTCTGGCTGCAATGCCTCCTCTTTAATTCTCTGCAGAGAGCGTTGCAAAAGACAGACAAATGGGATGCTGACACTAATGATGGCGCCATCGCGACTCACCATCTTGGTGGCCTCCTCAAAGTTTGTCAGGATGGTACATATGTCAGACATCCAGGTCCACTCCTGAGGTCTTATGTGTGGAGTCTGACATGAATATCGACGGCCTTGTTGCAGCTGGTACTCCACAACTGCTCTCTTCTGCTCACAAATCCTTTGCAACATGTGGAGGGTAGAGTTCCAACGTGTGGGGACATCACACACCAGTCGGTGTGCCGGAAGCTGCAAACGCTGCTGCAACACAGCAAGGGCGGTGGAAGCTGTAACCGACTTGCGAAAATGAGCTGACAGGCGGCGTACTTTCACAAGCAGATCTGGCAACTCGGGGTACGATTTAAGAAATCGCTGAACCACGAGGTTAAGCACATGAGCCAGGCATGGTACGTGTGTGATCTCACCTCGCCTCAGAGCCGCCACCAGGTTACGGCCATTGTCACACACGACCATGCCGGGATGTAGGTTCAGCGGTCTCAGTCACAGATCTGCCTGCTCTTTCACAGCTGTCCACAACTCACAAGCAGTGTGAGGTTTATCACCTAAGCTTATGAGTTTCAGCACAGCCTGTTGCCGCATGGCGGAGGCAGTACTGCAATGCTTCCAGATTGTAACTGATGTGGTGATATCTGAGATGGAGGCTGAACATGAGGAGGAGGAGGAGGAGGAGGAGGATGCGCAGGAGCTGTACACTGTGGGGGCAACTCTGACTGACATAGGGCCCGCAATCCTCGGTGTGGGGAGGATGTGTTCCGTCCCAAGGTCCGACTGGGTCCCGGCTTCCACTATGTTTACCCAGTGTGCCGTCAGAGAGATGTACCGTCCCTGGCCACAAGCACTTGTCCACGTGTCCGTTGTCAGGTGGACTCTCCCAGTAACTGCGTTGTTGAGGGCACGGCAGATGCTTTGGGACACGTGCTTGTGTAGTGCGGGGATGGCACACCGGGCAAAATAGTGTCGGCTGGGGACCGAGTACCGAGGGACGGCCACCACCATAAGATTGCGGAAGGATTCCGTCTCCACCAGCCTAAAAGGCAGCATTTCCAATGCAAGCAGTCGTGAAATGTGCGAATTTAGGACTGTGGCCTGTGGGGCGTTAGCTGCGAATTTCCGCTTTCGTTCAAAGGTCTGGGATATGGACAATTGAACGCTGCGGTGGGACATGGACGTGGACGTTGATGCTGTTTCTTGAGAAACTGCCATAACAAGTGAAGACTGAGAGGAAGGGGCATCTTTACATGCAGTATGGACAGGGGATTGCCTTGCACACACAACAGGGGGTTCTATTGCACGCACAACAGTGGAAGAAGCAGTGGTGACACCCGCTGACACTGGTCGTGGACCCTAGTTTTCGCCCCACAAAGTCGGGTGCTTTGCTGCCATGTGCCTGATCATGCTGGTGGTGGTGAGGCTGGTAGTTTTGTCACCCCTGCTGATGCTGGCATGGCAGGTGGAACATATGGCCTTTTTGGGGTTATCAGCAGAGTCTTTAAAAAAATTCCAAACTCTGGAAGACCTACCGCTTGTACTGGTAACGTCCCTCGTGTTGGTGTTACGGGGAACGGTTGCCTGCCTTCTGTCTGCGGCCACCACACTTCTTCTTCCTGCCTGTTGGGGTACTCTGCCTCCCTCCCCCTGTGTGCTGCTGGCCTCACTCTGCATGTCCTCCTTCCACGTTGGGTCAGTTACTAGATCATCCACCACCTCCTCCTCTTCCGCACCACGATCGTCCTCCTCATTTCCTGGCAATTGTGTCTCGTCATCGTCCACCTCTTGTGACAGATTGCCAACGTCGACTTCCTGTGGCCGTGGCTGTTCAAATATTTGGGCATCGCAACATGGGATCTCCTCTTCCACCACTTCAAGCGTATCAGGCGAGGGGCCCAAATATGGAAATGGACCAGTGAACAGCTCTTCAGAGTGTCCAAGTGTGGGATCACTTGCTGTCTGACGACACTCGGCATGGTGGGAGGAAGGAACATCAGGGTGAGGAGGAGTATGCGGTCGAGACTCTCGGCTACTAAGAGTTGACCGTGTGGAAGACAGACCGGAGGTGGTGGTGCCCAGGTAACTGGAAGTATTGTCTGCTATCCAATTAATAACCTGTTCACACTGATCAGTTCTCAATACTGGTGTTGTTCTGTGCTTCCCTAGTAATTCGGTCAAGAAGTGGGAGCGAGAAAATGAGGCTGTTGGTTGTGGCACATTTTCACCTTGGCCACGGCCCCGTCCTCTGAACGAACCATCACCAGAACGTCCACTTCCGCGTCCCTTGCCACGCGCCTTGCCCATTGTAAATGAAGTAAAATAGCTTACACTTGCACTATCAATGGAAAAAGGGTAATAAAGAGTAGATTAGAACCGTGGAAAACCACAGTTATTGTTTACTGGGGTATACCACACTTTTTAAATAGAGATATTTGCGGCTGAACAGTGAGCGACACACTCAAACTGCTTTTTTTTTTAGATACCAAAGGCCCAAAACTGGATAGTACAGTGATTTGACCCGTGGAACTGCGAAACCACACTGGGATGTCGGGCCTACACAAGACTATTTTCAACAGATATATTTTTGTGTCACAACAGTCAGGAGACACTACTGTTTTTCTTTACGGAAAAAACTACCAAAACCTGAATAATAGAGATTTTTTACCGTGGAACAGCAAAACCACAGTAATAATTTACTGGTGTATACCAAGCTTTTTAAAATATATATATATTTGCGTCTGAACAGTGAGCGACACACTCAAACTGTTTTTTTTAGATACAAATGGCCCAAAAGTGGATAATACAGAGGTTTGTACCGTGGAACTGCAAAACCACACTTGTATTTCTCCGGCCTACACCAGACTATTTTCAACAGATATATTTGTGTCTGAAAAATCAGGGAGACACTATTTTTTTTTTTTTTTTTTTTTTTTTTACAGCAAAAAATGCAAAAAGCAGGATAATAGAGATGTTTTACCGTGGAACATCAAAACCACAGCAATAATTTACTGGTGTATACCAGGCTTTTTAAAATATATATATATTTGTGGCTGAACAGTGAGCGACACACTCAAACTGTTTTTTTAGATACAAATGGCCCAAAAGTGGATAATACAGAGGTTTGTACCGTGGAACTGCAAAACCACACTTGTATTTCTCGGGCTTACACCAGACTATTTTCAACAGATATATTTGTGTCTGAAAAATCAGGGAGACACTATTTTTTTTTTTTACAGCAAAAAATGCAAAAAGCAGGATAATAGAGATTTTTTACCATGGAACAGCAAAAGCACACTTCTGTCTCTCTGGCCTACACCAGACTATTTTCAACAGATATATTTGTGTCTGAAAAATCAGGGAGACACTATTATTATTTTTATACAGCAAAAAATGGCAAAAACAGGATAATAGAGATGTTTTACCGTGGAACATCAAAACCACAGTAATAATTTACTGGTGTATACCAGGCTTCTTAAAATATATATATATTTGCGGCTGAACAGTGAGCGACACACTCAAACTGCTTTTTTTAGATACAAATGGCCCATAGAACTGCAAAACCACACTTCTATTTCTCTGGCCTACACCAGACTATTTTCAACAGATATATTTGTGTCTGAAAAATCAGAGGCACACTTTTTTTTTTTTGGGGGGGGGAGGCACCAAAAGGTTAATAAGTTGGGTATTTGTACATTGTGAAGGAGGAAAAAAAAAAGAGGATTTAGATTAAAAAAAAGGATTTTTCCTGGCCCCCGGGACCTGGAGCTAAGTCCAGCAATTTCAGCAACAGGAGCAGCACACAGGACTGTAATGCAGCGTTTGCTGGTATAACCACTGCGTCTCCTATACAGCCTGCCTGCCTGCCTGCCTGATATACCTGGGATGGATATTAGTCCTGAGAAGGACTGTTTGTTTGATCTGGCAGCCTTTACAGACCCTACACTAACTATTTTGCAGGATATATCTCTCCCTAAATCAGCAGCGCTGTCCCTACACTGTCTGATCCGGAGCGACTGTGTCCAAGATGGCGGCGCCCGGTTTTAAATACTCGAGGTGACGCTGTGCGGCCAGCCAATCACTGTAATGCCCACAAACAACATGGCTGCGGCATTACAGTGACTGGCTGGCAATCCCTGCATGTTCATTGGCTCTGTAAAGAGCGCCAAACATGCAGGGCGGAGACCCGAGTTCCCGCCCGAGTAACCCGGAAATGCTCGGTGCTCGCCGAACATCCCGAGTAGCGCGATGCTCGGGCGAGTACCGAGCAGTGTCGAGCATGTTCGCTCAACACTAGTGTTTATGATGCCCGTAAAAAAAAAATTATACAGTATGTTCATGTATACCCCCCAGGGGTAAATGTTACACTTAGTTCATGGGCATTACAAGAATAGGAGACCCGCTCCTTTCTAATGGGAACATTTTTTTATGAGGCCCTCTACGTCTCTTCCAAGGGGCATTGGAGTGCCTCCCAATTTTTTTTTCAACCCTTGCGTTCACTGCATAGGCCAACACTATGGGAGACCCACTTCCTAATAATGGGAGCATTTTTTCATGAGGCCCTCTACGTCTCTTCCAAGAGGCATTGGAGTTTCTCCAAATTTTTGTCAGCCATAGCTTCACTGCATAGGCAAACAGTATGGGAGACCCTCTCCCTTCTAATGGGAATTTGTCGCTACTGTGGCCCTGCTCTATGTGTCTTCAAATTCTTAGTGGGTTTTTTCCTAAATTTTGTCAGCCGTTGGAATCACTGCATACCCTATAACTGTATAGCAGACCCTCTCCTTTCTAATGGGAACATTTCGTATTCGTTACTGTGGCCTGCTCTATGTGTCTTTAAATTCTTAGTGGGATTTTTCCCTAATTTTGGCAACCCTTGCAGTCACAGCATGGGCATTACCACTATAGGAGACCCGCTCCTTTATAATGGGAACAGTTTTTTTTACTGACACCCTCCTCTATGTCTCTTCCAAGTTTTTTGGGTTGCGTCTGAATTTTTGGCAGCCCTTGCAGTCACTGCATACGCAATAACAGTATAGGAGACCCACTCGTTAATAATGGGAACAACAAAGAATAGTTGGCTGATGACTCTCTAACAATAGAGAGGGCCGACTGCTGACCTTTTAAGAATAGTAAGGGCCGCCTGATGGCCCTATAAAAAATTTCAGAGTCCCTCCATCATAAATTAAACAGGATGTGTTTGATGATGTGTCACACACCACATGGCCAGATACGGTTTTAAAATGTTAAAATGACATTTACCGGTGAATGCATTTGTCTTTAAAAAAATAATGTAAAAAAAACAGTAGGATCTTTCTTTAGTATAAAAAACAGAGTCGCCAACGCAACCTCAATGTAATCACATTGTTCAGCTCCTGCACCTCCTCCTCCATGTCCGAAATGACCACATCAGTCACAAGCTGAAAGCACTGCAGCACTGCCTTGGCCAAGTGGCAACAGGCTGTGCTGACGATAACATGCTTAATGCTTAAGTGACAAACCGCCCAGCGCTGCAGAGTTGTTGAAAGCTGTAACACAGCAGCCTGATCTGTGGCTCTCACTGCTGAACATACAGCCAGGCATGGTCGTGTGTGACAATGGGCGGAAACTGGTGATGGAGAAATTACAGCCCGAGTAGATACGGTTCCCCTCTATGCCAGTCCTTTCACCGAGCTAAAGAATATGACTGTGGTGAAATACAACTACCACTGAGAAGCTGTTTCAGATTGAAAAATATTGTGCCCACCAGAGGATTTGATTCTGAGGGCTCACCTTTCTCACCCGCTCAAGCTGCAAAGTTAGTGTAGCACCCTGAGGATTCGGCTGCTACAGGGGTATTGCACCTCAACCCAGAGGTGTGATATTCCACTCCCGGGTAAGGAAGGAGTGTGGAACTGAGCTCAGATAGACTGCATGCACTACATACATCCCATTCCAGAGGAGCAGGCCGACGGTACTCCCACTTAGAAATGTGCAGGTACAACCGAGCCTGTTCCTGGCTGGAGTGGGAGGGGGGTGGTACATCCCATGTAGTGTAGGGGCAGATAGGGGGAGCAGTCTGGGTAGAGATAGGAGCTCATTGGGTGCTGGTCACCTGAGCTCACACATAGAGGGATATATAAGGAGGGCACCAACTAAGATCAGGGTCAGACGCTGAGAACAAGTCAGTTGGAGAGGAGAGAGAAGGAAACAGCAGCCCTGGAGAGAGAGAGAGTGGAGCAGAGAAAGACCCAGAGGGGGAAGACTGAAGGGACCCAAGAACCCAAATTAGAGCACCGGGTGAGGAGTCAGCAAGAGGGTACCGGAACCCAAGCTGGTGGGGGCAAAAACAATCCCCAGCCAGAGACCGGAGACCGTGGGCAGTGTCTGTCACGGTCACCCATCACATTCACCCCGAAGGCACACCACATGAAGGGTCAGGGAACCCAGGGCCAAGGGTGTCCCAGAAGAAGGCCCGAGGGAGCTGGACCTAGGTGAATCACTGGTGGGGACGGCTGAAGAAAGGACAGAGGGAGAGCTCAGGGCCACGCTCTGGACTTGTTTGGGGGTTGGCCGGATCCAGGACCTGGTGGACGCAGCACGGCTCGGGTGGTCACTAGCAGCTGGAGTGACCAGTACAACATCAGCAGTAAGTAAACACCCTTAACTGCACAACCCGAGTCTGTCTTCATTGCCGGCTGCATCGCACCACCACAACCCCCATCCTCTGCGCCTGTCCCCTCTGAGGCTATACCCCTCCCGTTGGGGGTTATCTCACCAAGCTGCGCACCCACCATCAGCCTCAGCGGACCCTGCAGCAGCGGCGGCCACAGTGACCGCATCACAACGGGTGGCGTAGTCGACACAAAAGAACTTTAGTAACATCTGTAAAGCTGCCACATAACACTTAGCTTGACGCCCTGGGCACGGGACCGGGTCACAGCCGCTCGGAGACTACAACCCCCCATCTGATCCGGTGCCGGGTATTCCCCTCAAAAAGGAATATGTCCCAGGGGGCGCGTCAACTTTGGCGTAGTCGGCAGGATTACGTGCCCGCAACACCCGGGTACTGCGTGCCTGAAGAAAAGTGCAAGTTTACCTCAGAAAGAAGTCTCCCGCCGGTTCCGGAGGGTCCACGCCATCGGACTCCATCACCAGTCGTTTCCCGCCGATTGTCCGCCATTTCCAACTTGTTCCCGCCATCTGCAGAGTTTCCCGCCACTGGGCGACGCTTCCCGCCAAAACCGCAGATTTCCCGCCTTGGAAGAGCAGCGGACGCCATTATGGGCGTGCCAAAGGAGGGCAAGAGGCCACCTCCCATCGTGGGCCAGGACAGAAAATGGCGCCAAAAGTGGAAACCGCCCCCACCAACAGAGACTGTGATGCTGGAGGTGTCTGTCAGCGTGAAAGAACTCCCCCTGGAGCTGACAGTCACCGAGTTGCCCCGGGACCGCCCTCGAAGTGGGAGGAGACGAAAGAGAAGAGAAAAGATGGGTGTCGCTTGGAGCGGTCTGGAGCGAGCGCACCCGGAGGCAAGAGGTCTAACAAGGAGTAGCGGAGAAGCTCACCCGGAGATGGAAAGAAAGCAGAACAGCACCGGCCCGCTGGCCAGGAGTCTGCTAGAGACCGAGGAAGGAGGGCAGAGCAGCACCGGCCCGCTGGCCAGGAGCCTGCCGGAAGCCGAGCAGAGCAGCACCGACCCGATGGTCAGGAGCCTGCTAGAGTCCACAACCCCGCTAGGTCTAGCGGAGATCCTAGCGCAGCTCCCCCGAGACCGGGAGTGTGCACAAACTGCCCTGGAGGGCCTCGCACGGAGGATGGCCCGGGTACAGCGGGAGATACTGGCGGAGTGGAGCCGGGAGATGGCTCAGCACGCAGAGACCAGTCAGCGGAGCACGCTACCCTGGAAGAGGAAGCAGACCGCCTCTGAGGATGGCGCGGGAGGACCCAAGGCCGGAGACGGCGCCGAAGAGGGAGCCGAACGCATGGAGGCAGGTAAAGGGGACGCCTATACCCCAAGCCGTGACACCGCTCACCTGCCCCAGCTCCCCGTCGCAGAGCCCGAAAGTCCCCCTGCTGTGCCCGTAGCCGCCAGGTCACCGCCATGGACTAGGCCCCGACCGGAAGCCGCCGCAGCGACCCCTGTGACGTCACGCGCCCCGACCCGGAGCGTGACAAAGCAGGAATTACCACCAGCCTGGTCGCAAGGCCTAGTACCCCCGGGCGCCGCATCACCAACAGCGCCCCCTACCTCCGCGGAGCCTCCGGCCTGGCCGCAAGGCCAGGTAGCCCAGGGCGCCGCCGTCCTAACGGTGCCCTTCACCTTCCAGGTGCCCCAGGCCTGGCCGCAAGGCCTGGGCAACCCGGGCGCCACCACCACCGCGCCCGCGCCCGCAATACCTAGGGTGCCACACCTGGGGGAGGACCTCTTCGGCCAGCTCACATGGCCGGACGGGCGGCCCTTCATCTGGCCCGAAGGGTACCCTGAGCTGGAGCGGCAGCAAAGACTAGGGCCCTTGTGTGAGCCCCTAATCCCGGCTCCGAAGCCCGTGGCTCGGGTCTCGCCTCCTCTAGCAGAAGCCCAATTCGTGTGGGACCCCACGGGAGAAGATTTGATGGGGTTCACCGGAGAAACTCGGGCAACCGCAGCTGAACGTACAGAGTGTTGCCGTCAACAGCTGGCAGAGTTTAAGAGAGAACGGGAGGAGAGGCGGGTCAGAGAACAACAGGCCCAAATCCAGAGCGCGGAGCAGAAGAGCCGGACTAGGAGGAACCCCCGTGCAGCGCATTGTCCCCGCACCATCGGGACAGTGATAAAGTTCAACCCGCAGCATGGGTGGGGCTTTATTCGGGACCGTAACAACCGCGGTGACGTTTTTGTGACCCGCAGAGACGTCGAGTCCCACCTGCCGGAAGGTCACAAAGGCCGTGACCTCTACGTCGGAGACGAGGTCACTTTCACCCGGCACAAGTGTGCCAAAGGACCTTACGCCCTCCACGTACACCGCTTGACGGAGGAGGAGTTGCGGTACGGAGAGGAGGAGCCAGAGGACCCGGACGGGTCTGAAGCAACACCATATCAAGAAAGAGCAGGAGGAAGACGCCGTTGAGTGCGGCCGAGAAGTGATGTAAATAGTTACCCAATCGGGGTATAAAGGAACTGAAACTGGAACTGTTGCTGCTGCTAAAATAGTCCCCGTTGGGACCAGTGAACTGTTTTACCCGTTAACCCCTTCATCCTACAGGCTGAGGACTGTGAGCAGCCATTCCCTACCCTCTACCTGGCCGAGGACTGAGAGCGGCCAACTTTCAACTTCCCCTGTATATAGTTGCGCGTCCTAAAGCGCCCCCTACCGGTTTTATAGAAAACCAGTTTTTCTAAGAGACTGTCGCACTTTTCCCGGACACACGTTGCACAGTGTCCGGAGGAGGAACCAGAGACAAGAGAAGTCTACGAGAATGTTTATATAAAAAGTTTTATATATATATAATGTTTATATGTTTTATATGTTCATATAAAAATTTTGTATGTTTTGGTGTTTTATGTCTTACAGCCCGAGGACGTGCTGTGATTTACCAGGGGGGAATGTAGCACCCTGAGGATTCGGCTGCTACAGGGGTATTGCACCTCAACCCAGAGGTGTGATATTCCACTCCCGGATAAGGAAGGAGTGTGGAACTGAGCTCAGATAGACTGCATGCACTACATACATCCCATTCCAGAGGAGCAGGCCGACGGTACTCCCACTTAGAAATGTGCAGGTACAACCGAGCCTGTTCCTGGCTGGAGTGGGAGGGGGGTGGTACATCCCATGTAGTGTAGGGGCAGATAGGGGGAGCAGTCTGGGTAGAGATAGGAGCTCATTGGGTGCTGGTCACCTGAGCTCACACATAGAGGGATATATAAGGAGGGCACCAACTAAGATCAGGGTCAGACGCTGAGAACAAGTCAGTTGGAGAGGAGAGAGAAGGAAACAGCAGCCCTGGAGAGAGAGAGAGTGGAGCAGAGAAAGACCCAGAGGGGGAAGACTGAAGGGACCCAAGAACCCAAATTAGAGCACCGGGTGAGGAGTCAGCAAGAGGGTACCGGAACCCAAGCTGGTGGGGGCAAAAACAATCCCCAGCCAGAGACCGGAGACCGTGGGCAGTGTCTGTCACGGTCACCCATCACATTCACCCCGAAGGCACACCACATGAAGGGTCAGGGAACCCAGGGCCAAGGGTGTCCCAGAAGAAGGCCCGAGGGAGCTGGACCTAGGTGAATCACTGGTGGGGACGGCTGAAGAAAGGACAGAGGGAGAGCTCAGGGCCACGCTCTGGACTTGTTTGGGGGTTGGCCGGATCCAGGACCTGGTGGACGCAGCACGGCTCGGGTGGTCACTAGCAGCTGGAGTGACCAGTACAACATCAGCAGTAAGTAAACACCCTTAACTGCACAACCCGAGTCTGTCTTCATTGCCGGCTGCATCGCACCACCACAACCCCCATCCTCTGCGCCTGTCCCCTCTGAGGCTATACCCCTCCCGTTGGGGCTTTTCTCACCAAGCTGCGCACCCACCATCAGCCTCAGCGGACCCTGCAGCAGCGGCGGCCACAGTGACCGCATCACAACGGGTGGCGTAGTCGACACAAAAGAACTTTAGTAACATCTGTAAAGCTGCCACATAACACTTAGCTTGACGCCCTGGGCACGGGACCGGGTCACAGCCGCTCGGAGACTACAACCCCCCATCTGATCCGGTGCCGGGTATTCCCCTCAAAAAGGAATATGTCCCAGGGGGCGCGTCATTAGCGCTATCATGAACTCTCCTGATGTAGAAGAGGATTCTCTGGTGGGACCGTCCAACCCTGCTGAGAAGCAGTCCTGGCTAAAAAAAAGTGTGTGGGAAGGTTCCCGGACACTCTATGGCATGGAGACAACATACAACATCCTTGCAGATGTTGTCCTTGCTGGGATTTGAACCCAGGATCCCAGCGCTGCAAGGCTTCAGTGCTATCTACTGATCCAATGTGCTGCCGTTCATCCTCTGATATCTAACAGGCTAGAGAAACTTGCACCTACTGTGACTCTATCTTCAGCTCCTTTGAGAGAAACTAATGTATTTGGGCAGCCACTCAGTCTACCAAAGAAAATTCCTGCGAAGGAAATTGGGGATGGCTTCGCTACTGGTACTGGGGGCAGTGCTAATACCATGGCGTCGTACCATAGTTTACTGGAAATATTCCAGGCTTGTAGGAGGCAAGCATATTCCCACAGAAAAGTACCAGCAGTAATGTTCAGGGACCCTTGCTTGTAGAAGGCGGAGACAATACCAGGAGAAACAGTGGCGGCTGGGGACCGAGTATGGACACCCAGCCGCCGCCGGCATGAGGTTGTGAAAAGCTTCCGCCTCCATGAGCCTAAAAGGCCACCTTTCAAGTGCAAGAAGCTTTAGAGGACTTCCTGGTAGAAATGACAGCTGGAGTAGATATGGTTTCCCAAGTCCTTTCACCAAGCTAAAGAATATGGCTGTGGTGAAATACAACTATCAGCAAAAAAAAAGCTGTGGACTGGCTCCCTACCATCTCTGGCCACATTTACCTGTTAAAGTATTTGTGGTTAGGCGGTCCTTCCCAGTAAGTTCACTGAGGAGGACACGGGTAAAGTTGTGGGACCTGTGCTTGTGGAAGGCGGAGATGATACCGGGAGAGATAGTGGCGACTGGGGACCGAGTTAGGACACCAGGCCGTCGCCGGCATGAGGTTGTGAAAATCTTCCGCCTCCATGAAACTAAAAGGCCACATTTCAAGTGCAAGCACCTGCCCAGAAATCTGGCAGTTTAGTATTGCGGCCTGTGGGTGGGTGGGTGGCTGGCTGCATACTTGCGCTTGCATTCCAGGTAACAGAAAGCTAAGCAGATGGTGGCCTCTATCATCATCATGGCCTCACCTCGGCACTATGAACTCTACTGAAGGAGAAGCCAGGGCCCACCGGAGGAGTCTCCTGTTCTCTGGTGGGCCCGTCCAGCCCTGATGAGAAGCAGCCCTGGCTAAGAAAAGTGTGTGGAAAGGTTCCCGGACACTCTATGGCTGCATTTTTTAATGTGGGCTGGCTCCGTACCATCCCTGGCCACATTCACCTGGCCACATTCACCTGTCCACGTGTTTGTGGTTAGGTGGTCCTACCCAGTAAGTGCACTGGGGAGGGCATGGGTAATGTTGTGGGACCCATGCTTGTGGAAGGCGGAGACGATACCGGGAGAAATAGTGGCAGCTGGGGACCAAGTATGGACACCCGGCCATCGCCGGCATGAGATTGCGAAAAGCTTCCGCCTCCATGAGCCTAAAAGGCCACCTTTCAAGTGAAAGCAGCTTTAGAGGACTTCCTGAGAGAAATGACAGCTGGAGTAGATATGGTTTCCCAAGTCCTTTCACCAAGCTAAAGAATATGGCTGTGGTGAAATACAACTCTCAGCAAAAAAAGCTGTGGACTGGCTCCGTACCGTCCCTGGCCACATTCACTTGACCACATGTTTGTGGGTAGGCGCTCCTTCCCAGTAAGTGCACTGGGGAGGGCACGGGTAATGTTGTAGGACCCGTGCTTGTGGAAGGTGGAGATGACATACCCGGTTGCCACCATAAGGATGTTGACAGCTTCCGCCTCCTCGAGCCTAAAAGGCCACATTTCAAGTGCAAGCAACTGTCAAAAATTTGGCAATATAGTATTGCAGCCTGTGGGTGGGTGGGTGGCTGGTCGCATTCTTGCGCTTGCATTCCAAGGAATGGTGTAGGGACAACTGAACGCTGCACTGGGACAAGGACGTGGACGGTGATTGCTGCAAGTCTGCAACGACAGGTGCATGCGCCAAGGATCACTTATGATGGGCACACTTTTAGGCAGTGACCTGGGAGTCAGAGATGCTTCCAGGGGTCTTCCCCATGCTGTTCCCATGTCTTTTCAGCACTGTATGCATGTGTCTGATGATGTGTTACACACCACATGGCTAGATAAGGTTGTAAAATGTTAAAATGACATCTCCCAGTGAATGCATTTGTCTTGGTTGAAAGCAGTGCAAAAACGTATCAAAAACACTATGTGTGAACATAGCCCAAGGTGTGGAGGAGCTTTTTTTTTTTTTTTTTTTTCATATTATTTTGCCTTATATACAAGTCATTACCCTGGAAATGATGTTCCTTAACATATTTCACAGGAAAATTCATTTTGGTTTCGTTTTTGTATGTTTTATTGTGAGTCCGTAAAAGTGGCTTAATACCTCTGACAACGTTGTTGACAACAGTGACCTGGGAGTCATAAATGCTTCCAGGAGTCTTCCCCATGCTATTCACATGTCATTTGAGCAATTCCCATCAATTTAGGCTATTTTTAGGCCCTCTGCAGACCACCGGGGGTAGCCGCCTAAAAAAATGCTCGAGTTTCCCATAGACTTACATTGGGCTTGTTGCTTGGGTCGAGCACCTGAGCATTCCAATTTGCTCAAGCCGAGCATCGAGCACCCGAGCATTTTAGTGCTCGCCCATCACTAGTCATCAGACATGATCCTATATTACTGCGGTAATAATCCTGACATTTTTGGGAACGTGACAAATATTATACTCCATTTAAAATGGGCAAGGCACGTGGCAAGGGATGGGGAAGTGGACCTGATGATGATGTTGCACGCAGAGGCCGTGGCCATGGGCAAGCTGAAATTGTGCCTGCTGAGGGAACACAACAAGCACCCATATAATGTCAACCTAACTTCCTATCTCAAGGAGCCATTGCAGGCAAAGCACGAGGAGATGGAGCAAAGGACCATACAGAGTGATGCTGCGCACTCCAGCCTCAACTCATCTCAATGTGGATTGGGTGATAATGAAGAGGAGGAGGAAGAGGAACAGGAACTGTTTTCCATGTGGTAATACACACACAACAGTCATACTGTCTGTTTAGCGTGGATGGCCTGAGAAGAGAGAGAACGAGGAGGAGGACCAGGAGGAGGATGAGGAGGAGAAGAAGGACAGTCATCCTCTTGGTGAAGACAGGGAAGTCTTGGCTGTTGGCAGTATGGCACATATGGCTGACTTTATGCTCCACTGCCTTTCCCGTGACCCTCGCGTTGTACGCATTTTGGCCAACACTAATTACTGGTTGGACACACTTCTAGACCCACGCTACAAGGGGAACTTTCTATCTCTCCTTCCCATGGCGGAGAGGTCTAATAAAATGTTGCAATACCAGAAGGCCCTTGTTGAAAAATTATTAAAAAAATTCCCATCTGAAAACGCTGTGGCAGAAGTCTCAGTTTGTTGGACAACCATGAAATACAGGCAAGGGAGACACGATGCAGTAGAGCCAGGGGAACACTGGAACAGTTTTCTCAGACCCTCCCAGCGCCCAGGCCCTGAAGTGCAGGGTACTCTGTCAAGGAGTGAAAAGTTTTGGAAAATGCTGAAGGAGTACCTTGCTAACTGTACCAACGTCCTCCGTGATTCCTCTGTGCCTTATAACTATTGGGTATGCAAGCTGGACACGTGGCATGAACTGGCTCTCTACGCCTTGGCAGTCCTGGCCTGCCCTGCTGCTAGCATTTTGTCAGAGCGGGTTTTTAGTGCCGCCAGGGGTATTATAATTGATAGGCGCATCTGCCTGTCAACTGAAAATGCTGACAGGCTGACTCTTATCAAAATAAACAAGACTTCTCAACACCACCGGATGATAGCAGCAGAACATGAAGTCAAATCCAGTAGCTCTTTTTGGGGTCGGGTCTATTACCACGCACCTCTTCACACCCAGACATGGGTATACGCTTTATGATTTGGTTTATTTTATGTCACCCTCCTCCTTCTCCTCATCTTCCACAGATTCTGTCAGTGAAAAATATAGGGCATCAGCACTGCCCCACTGAATAGCATTGGTTCGTGTGCTATCTGATAAAACATCAGAAGATGCTCTGTATTTTGCAATACAAGTCAATGTGAAAGCCCAAAAATGCCCAGAAGAAACCAAGATTTATTTTGGAGCATTTTGCCATTCTTTTGCTTAAAAAATTGTTTCTTCATTATTCAATGGAGTGGAAAAAAATTAACAGTAAAAAAGATGTGACAAAAACTATGGAAAAAACATTAAAAAAAACGCCTGCAGCAAAAAACCTCCAGAAAAAATGCTCAGGAAACATGTGAAAAAATGACACAAAGAACTCTTGAAAAAAAAAAGCCAGATTCCTAAAGCATCTTCTGCCTGCTTGAAAAACTTAGCAGGATCGCCTGAGTTTAAAAGACATCATACCCCAAAATGGAGAGCTTTCTGAAGTGTTTACTATTTGAAAAATGTGTTTTTAAATGCCTTAAAAACTCTGTGCATAGCCTAAAGATAGCCAATGCCTTTTGTTTTCTGTAAAGATAAGATAATAGTTTGACCCCTGTGCAGCTGTAATATTGCTTGTCCGTCCCAAAGAATCATTGTACCCTGGAAATTATGTGAGTTTGTTATATCCCACTATGGGACTGCTAAAAAAAAAACTTTACTACAGCAGAGGATGTAAAAAACATTGCTTCTACTTGTGAAGCAGTATTCATAAAGAGTATTACCATATATAGAACACAAATTGTATTGAGCAAGTCTGTATGAGTATGGTCTTTGAATTAGAATTACATTGAAAAGACAAGTGGAGAATAGCACATGGCTTTGGATTCCTTGATCAAGCATAGAAGAGTGAGAATAAAAGAACTGATTACATTTCATATCTACAGAATTAAAACCTGCAGCTGTAGACTTCCATTAAATCTTGGAGTAAAATGGGCATGGTGATGTAAATTCTGTAAATGTAAAACAAGTTTTATTTTATTTTGTACATTCATTCAGGGTTGGATGAAGAGTAGCCAGGGCCTCGGGCAGTTTAGAGGGTATAAGCGCTATATATAACAAGAGGACGCTATGTAATACAGGACGGTACTATACATAACAAAAGGGAATGCTATGTAATAAGGGACAGTGCTATACTGTATATAATAGGAAATTCTGGGGGCATGTCCTGACAGTGGAGGAGTAGAGACGCATATCCAGTTCGCTCTCATCCTGACCCGGAGAAATCACTATCCCACCAACTCAAGCGTCAACACAGACTCTGCAAATGGGTGCAAAAACAAGTAGGGGAACCCAGAGTATCACCCCTGCTACTCCAGGACATCCTGAGCAAGGTATTGAACTCTTTCTAACTAGATTTATACCTACGGACACTAAGTCGTGTACGGCAGAACCAGCAGACACCTCACTGCCTCCTTGCATGGATCGGAAGTGGCCGAAGCCACGACCCAAGCGTCCAGATAGAACGCCACAGCTGGCGACCTGATAAAAAGTGCTGCTCAATGCAGCTGTCACGGGGATACCACGACAGATAGGGTTCAGACGATTTTGGCGTCCGGTGACACATACACCTGCGGTAGTTAGAACAGCTTCACCGACCTATTAGTAGTTCTGACTTTCATTGCTCTGCTGCTGCGAAGGTCAAACTGCTTATTTGGACTCCTGGTCCTGGAGTTCTCTGTCTATGTTGCATCAGTTGTTCGGAGTTTTATTACTCTCTACAGGTTTAAGAACCCACCTCCTAGCTTCCTTCTTTGTCAGTGATAGTTTTCCCCTTTCTGGTTTGGAGTTGAAGGAGAAGTTCAGTGTTAGTAGCAGGTGTTTGGAGTAATTTTCAGGAGATTTCTGCATGGAGTTGGATTGTACATTCTCCCTGTCCTCTCCCATTTGTTTTTTTTCCCACCCACACCTTCCCTGTTTCCCATTCAGTTGTTTTTGTGAGTGTATTTGTATGATTGTAGTTTTCTTTTATGCATGTCTTTTTACCCCTGTCTGTCTGGTTTATGTTATCCTATACACTTCTGTCCCATACCTCCCTGGATGGGGGAGGGAACAGATAAGTGTTATTATAGGAGCATTCCGTCTGGATCCCACTCACTTCAGACAGTCGAGGAGTTTTTTAGTGCTCTGGGTTTCATTTATGATGATCCCAACCATGTCTCCCTGGCTCAATCTAAATTATGTCAACTTCAGCAGGGATACCAGCCAACTGAGGAGTTTTGCTCTGAGTTCCGTCCACGGACACTAGGTGGAATGGTCCCTCGCTCCAGAGTCAATTTTGTCATGGGCTTCCTGAGAAGGTAAAAATGCCTTTGTTCTGCATGAGACCCCTGTTTCCTTGGAGGCTGCCTTGTCTTTAGCGATACGTGTAGACCGCCGTCTTAGAGAGAGACAAAAAAATGACACCTCAAATTTTGAGAAGTCATGTGGCCTGAGTCCACTGAGGAACCCATACAGTTGGGGGGAGCATCTCATTGCACCAGCCCGCCAGTGGTTCGGGGAATGGTTAAAAAAAAATCCACAAAAGGGGAGTGTTTTTTTGTTGGGGGGTGGGTCATTTTGTTGGTATCTGTCCATCTATACATAACTGCAAACAGCCTCTGAAAAACTAAGAAACCCAGGTTGCATGGAGGTTAGCAACCTGGGTGTACATTTTTCCTCCGTTGGTAGGTCACAATTCTTTCTACCCATCGAAATCCTTTTGGGAGGAAGAAAGGTGTCTATTTCTGTCTTTTCGCACAGTGGAGCGGGGTTAATCTGGTTGAAGCCTGGCTCGTCAAGACCCAGGTCCTTATTCCTTATAACTTGTGAAGACCTATTCCAATAATCGCTATAGATTCTGCACCCCTGAGTTAGGGGCATTTCAATCAGGTCAATCAGGATATAAGTCTTCAGGTAGGGGCCATGCACACTGCATCCATCAAATGCTATGTGTTAGAGGGATTGCCCTCCCCAGTGGTTATTGGCCTACCATGACTTACGTTACACAATCCTGTAGTAGACTGGCAGGCACGGCAGGTAGTGAGGTGGGGCGAGTACTATCAAAATAATTGCTTGAGCACTCGTTTATCCATGGTTTCTACAAGGTCTCTACCATTTTTTTTTTCTGTTTCTGTTTCTACCAGAGTATTTGTCTGATTACGAGGATATGTTCTCGGAACAAACGTGTCAAGAACTGCCACCTCACCACTCTTACAATTGCTCAGTCAATTTGATTCCTTGGGTTAAGTTCTCTAAGAGCAGGTTTATACACACAGAAACGAAAAACTACAAGAGATAGTCCAAGATAATGACAAAAATTTTTAAATTGTATTGATGGATAAAATATACATGAACAGGGCAGGGGAAATAGGACACACAAACAGTACAGACCAAAAGTTTGGACACACCTTCTCATTTAAAGATTTTCTGTATTTTCATGACTTTGAAAATTGTAAATTCACACTGAAGGCATCAAAACTATGAATTAACACATGTGGAATTATATACTTAACAAAAAGTGTGAAACAACTGAAAATATGTCTTATATTCTAGGTTCTTCAAAGTAGCCACCTTTTGCTTTGATGACTGCTTTGCACACTCTTGGAATTCTCTTGATGAGCTTCAAGAGGTAGTCACCGGAAATGGTCTTCCAACAATCTTGAAGGAGTTCCCAGAGATGCTTAGCACTTGTTGGCCCTTTTGCCTTCACTCTGATGTCCAGCTCACCCCAAACCATCTCGATTGTGTTCAGGTCTGGTGACTGTGGAGGCCAGGTCATCTGGTGTAGCACCCCATTACTCTCGTTCTTGGTCAAATAGCCCTTACACAGCCTGGAGGTGTGTTTGGGGTCATTGTCCTGTTGAAAAATAAATGATGGTCCAACTAAACGCAAACCGGATGGAATAGCATGCCGCTGCAAGATGCTGTGGTAGCCATGCTGGTTCAGTATTCCTTCCATTTTGAATAAATCCCCAACAGTGTCACCAGCAAAGCACCCCCATGCCATCACACCTCCTCCTCCATGCTTCACGGTGGGAACCAGGCATGTAGAGTCCATCCGTTCACCTTTTCTGCATCGCACAAAGACACAGTGGTTGGAACCAAAGATCTCAAATTTGGACTCATCAGACAAAAGCACAGATTTCCACTGGTCTAATGTCCATTCCTTGTGTTCTTTAGCCCAAACAAGTCTCTTCTGCTTGTTGCCTGTCCTTACCAGTGGTTTCCTAGCAGCTATTTTACCATGAAGGCCTGCTGCACAAAGTCTCCTCTTAACAGTTGTAGAGATGTGTCTGCTGCTAGAACTCTGTTTGGCATTGACCTGGTCTCTAATCTGAGCTGCTGTTAACCTGCGATTTCTGAGGCTGGTGACTCGGATAAACTCATCCTCAGAAGCAGAGGTGACTCTTGGTCTTCCTTTCCTGGGGCGGTCCTCATGTGAGCCAGTTTCTTTGTAGCTCTTGATGGTTTTTGCAACTGCACTTGGGGACACTTTCAAAGTTTTCCCAATTCTTCGGACTGACTGACCTTCATTTCTTAAAGTAATGATGGCCACTCGTTTTTCTTTACTTAACTGCTTTTTTCTTGCCATAATACAAATTCTAACAGCCTGTTCAGTAGGACTATCAGCTGTGTATCCACCAGACTTCTGCACAACACAACTGATGGTCCCAACCCCATTTATAAGGCAAGAAATCCCACTTATTAAACCTGACAGGGCACTCCTGTGAAGTGAAAACCATTTCTGGTGACTACCTCTTGAAGCTCATCAAGAGAATGCCAAGAGTGTGCAAAGCAGTCATCAAAGCAAAAGGTGGCTACTTTGAAGAACCTAGAATATAAGACATATTTTCAGTTGTTTCACACTTTTTTGTTAAGTATATAATTCCACATGTGTTAATTCATAGTTTTGATGCCTTCAGTGTGAATGTACAATTTTCATAGTTATGAAAATACAGAAAAATCTTTAAATGAGAAGGTGTGTCAAATTTTGTTTGAATGCAGATTGCACATTTTCTGTTAGTACAATAAACCTCATTTCAAGGCAGAAACATTACTGTGTCCAACAGTTATTACATATATCAAACTGAAATAGCTGTTGCAAAAACACCAATTTTTATAAAACATTAAGTTTAAGATTAATAGGGGTGCCCAAACTTTTTCATATAACTGTATATAAATGTAAAGCAAAGTTGCATATTAAATATAGGGTACTTAGTGAACTATTTTTGATCAAAAAAAGTATACAAGCCGTCCCACCAGCGACAAGGTGACCCTAAATTGGGACGGTACCTACACTGACTATATTAAAAACCTTACTGTATATCAAAGTTGAAGTAATGCATATAAAAGGGTAGACTAATAGTACCGGGTCCCAACTTCAGACCACCTAGGACCGTGGTAAGCTACATATATACTAATCAGCTCAACAAAGGGGATGCCACACCCTTAATTTGCACAGAATGCAAACAAGACAAAAAACCAAGCAATGTGAACTGAGGTCTAAGATGGTACACATGCAAGAAATAGGAGCATGTTCACACTAGCAAAAAGAAGCAAAACCTACAAAAGACAAAAAATATATCTCATACCCTACCATCATTATATATAAATGTAAAGCAAAGTTGCATATTAAATATAGGGTACTTAGTGAACTATTTTTGATCAAAAAAAGTATACAAGCCGTCCCACCAGCGACAAGGTGACCCTAAATTGGGATGGTACCTACACTGTCTATATTAAAAACCTTACTGTATATCAAAGTTGAAGTAATGCATATAAAAGGGTAGAAAAGAGTAGTTATTGCTACAATATGTTCTGATCTGGAAAAGGAGGTTATAGAGGCTCTGAGGATCGCCCCTGCTGCCTATCCTTTAGGTAAACTGTTTGTCCATGTGAGACTTCGTCTTAGAATTTTGTGTGAACATCACGATTCGGTCCTACCTGGACATCCAGGTAGTCAAGCCATCTTCTTACTAATTGCTTTTGGTGGTCTAGGATGCACCTAGTTGTTCTGGATTATGTAGCTGCTTGCAGTACTTGTGCACGGTCTAAGACCCCACATACTTGTCTGGGGTTCTTCAATCTTTGGCGATTCCCTGTAGATCCTGGACTCATTTGTCTGTAGATTTCATCACTGATCTACCCGTGTCGACAGGTAACACAGTAATATTGGTGGTGGTGGATAGATTCAGTGAGATGGCTCATTTCATTACCTGCATTACCGAATGCCAAGACTTCTCTCCGATATTGTTTCTGACTGGGGGATTCTATTTATATCTAAATTTTGTAAAGCATTTTGTGCTCACTTAGAGATTCATCTTTCATTTTCATCCTCTTTTCATACACAATCTAATGGGCAAACTGAGCAAGTAAAACAAAATCTTGAGACATATTTTAGGTGTTTTGAGTTTGCTGTAAATAATCATTGACATGAATCAACTGGCAAGTGCCCATTTTTCAAGGCATATGGGTTTCATCCTCAGTTTTGTGCTTTCAATAGTAATCATTCTCCTGGGGTACCAGAGGAGGAGCGGTTTTCCTCATCTATACATCAGTATGGCGAGGTGTTCTTAATTATTTAAGGAGGATGGGCTCCAGATACAAAACTATGGCTGATCTACAACCTATGCCTCAATGGCCTCTATAGGGGCAGGAACGGGACTTCTCTGGTGGGATTGTCTCCAGATAATACCATTCCCTCTTCTCACCCGCAAAGTGACCAGGCTTTCCCCGCCAGTCATGATACTAGTAGGTTACTAAGAGATGGCACCATTCAACAGCAGCAGACACAAAGCATTGGGCCAATAATGTTGGACCCTGGAGACTTAAGCACTCGTATCAAAGCTATTCCTACAAGGGAAGATATAAAGCACTATGTTTCAAGCCTCAAGAATTTCTACAGAGCAGAGTTATCAGCTTTGAAAGATGAAGTACAATAGGGTGTAAGCGTTACAGAGTTGGAAGCCTCTACATCTGCTTTATCTATCAAATTAGACTCTCAGGATGCCAAACTGTCGTCAAACTCATATCAAATACAATATCTTGTAGATCTGATGGCAGACGCAGAAAATAGGAGCAGGCGAAATAACATTAGAATTTGAGGCTTCCCTGAAACCATTGAGTTGGACAAGACACTTCGCCATATCTTTATCTCTTTCTTCAACGTTCCTCTATCTAGATTCTCCCATTGAGCTTGATTGAGTACATAGAACATTGGGATCCAAATCTCTTGATCTTAAATTCTCCAGAGATGTGATTTGCCATGTACACAGGTACCAACAAAAAGAGGTCATGATATCGCAGGAACGATCGTCAGGTAACATACAGCACCAGGCTAAAACAGTGCAAATACTTTCAGATCTGTCCAGATGGACTATACAAAAGAGGAAAGCACTGAATTTTTAGCGGGTCATTATGCGTCACTCTCCAAATTTTTATAGGGTACATTATAGTCTCTCTCTCCAAATCTTTAGAGAGCCATTATGTGTCACTCTGTCCAAATTTTTAGAAGAAAATGCAAAAGGTAAAAGCTGGTGATAAGAAGTGCTAAGGCATATAAAATTCAGCAATTACTACCTTTAATAAAGTCCTTGTAAAAACACTACGCGTTTCAACGGCATGCAAGCACCTGATGAAGATGGCTTGCATGCCGTCGAAACGCGTTGTGTTTTTACAAGGACTTTATTAAAGGTAGTAATTGCTGAATTTTATATGCCTTAGCGCTTCTTATCACCAGCTTTTATCTTTTGCATTCTCCATATTTCACCCCTTTGGGGTTACTGGTGAGCTGCTTTGGCTTACTTTTTAATTTTAGGTCATGGACTGTTTGCCCCTCATTTTGACATCCTAGCTCTTCCTACTACCAGCTTCAACGTCTTTTTTCTTCTCACAAATTTTTAGAAGGTCATTATGCATCACTCTCTCCAGGGTGTATTGCAGTCCCTCCTTCTAATTTTTGGCATCCCTTAGTGCATAGGCTTTATGAGTCTAGGAGTCCCACTACCTAACAATTTTAACAGAATGTGTATGAGGCCCTCCTTTTTGTCTGATACAGTGTGTATCGGAGCCCCCCTTCATTCTAATTTTTGGCAGCTCTTGCATTGTCCTCATAGGCTTTGCAAGTTTCAGAGTCCCACCTTCATAAATTAAATAGGATGTGTCTGACCATGTCACACACACCACATGCCCAAATAAGGTAATAAAATATTAAAATTAAAATTACTTTTACCGGTGACTACCGGTGGGTGTAGTTTTATTTCACTCTCTACTATGTCATCTACTGTAGTCATAGGTGACGGCAAAATATGGTGAGAGATGGTCTGGCTATTAAGTGGTGGAAGAGGTTTTTTGTTTTCATTATACAAGAAAGAATGTTTCCTAACATCTTTTCCTGTAAAATCCATTTTTTCTTCAGTTTTGTATGTGTTATTTTCACTCTGTAAAAATGGAGTAATACTCCTGATCCAGGCATCTTCCTTCAAGCTGTTCCCATTCCATTTGAGCGCTGTTTCTATCCATTTCAGCGATCTTCCTGCCCCCCCAGCCCTCCGGGTAGGGTCTTCCAGAAAAATGGAGAGAAACCAAAGACAAGAAAAATACCCAAATAACTGAAAGCAAATGTACAAATCGCACAGTGCAAAAATAATAAATGGTATTTAGTTAACATAATTTTGATCAAAATAATGTGAAAGCCATCCCGCCACTTCACGGCAACCCTTATGGGACAGTCCTAACTCTAATATTAAAAACCTTACCATTTGTCAAGTGACATACATATGGACAAGGGCAGAGAGACTGGATCCCTGGTGTAAGCCTAAAGCCAAAGCAGAATGAGCGTCTCAGCCCAGACAAAGGGCGGCCACACCCTTTTATATGCACTAAAGCATACTGACTGCAAAGAAAAAACCTGAAGGTCTGAACTGAAACGTAAGTTGACGTGCACGCAAAATGCAAATGCACGTTCACACAAGGCCACTAAACAGAGAGAAACCAAAGACAAGAAAAATACCCAAATAACTGAAAGCAAATGTACAAATCGCACAGTGCAAAAATAATAAATGCACAAGTTTCTCATTGACTTCCATAATACTCGTTACTCAAGTTGAGCCCATCCGAGCGCCCAACCTGCTTTATTCGAGTACCGAGCACTTGAGCATTTTAGTGCGCTCAGTCAACAGGGAGAAGCTGACAGATCCACCCAGATGTCTATTCTCGCTATTCCAGAACCCTTAAAAAGCACAGTGTTTCAGAGTCAAATATGCCTGCAATGAGGAGTTTGTTACTGTTTTGAGCTGTCGATGGTTCAGAGAACATGAATCCCTTTAGGAACAAATATTTTGCAATGTCAAATTCTTCTCTATGCTTTGCTAAAATTATCATTCCATATGTTTCTTTTATTTTTCTATATATTTTCTACATTTAATGTTACTGAAAGTAAGCAATTCTAATAATATGATTTAATTATGAAATTGTTAGTTATACCTTAATCATTAAATAGGCCCAGAATAGTAGTTAATTAGATTGAAGAAATTGTCATTGGTAAGCGACCCAAGCGGGAATTCTCTTTTTTTTATTTATAAGTAGAATTTTAAGGACAGTGTAGTATTCACCCAAAGCCTATAAGCTCTAAGCGGCTGTCCAGTACTTTTTTTTGCACCAAATACTTTAGCAAGGCTAAAAAAAAATCATCTGGTCTTGAGGCCTTCACGTTCAATCATTGGCTGCAACGGTGAAGAATGCATCACTGCTGCAGCCACTGACCGAATGAGGCAGGGTATTAGCAGCGAGTACAAGGGTGGGAGAGAGGGGTAAGTCATGGGAGATTGTTTTAAATGACCTGGCATTACCAAAAAAAAAAGTAGAAATGGTTGTTTTCTTATCTAGTGCAGGGTTTAGGGTGGATTAGAAATAGGGAGTGGGTAAGGGATTATAGGTAGAAAAATTGATGATTTGTGTCTGATCATGACAATGGTATACATCAGTGATATGATTTTTTTTAGTGGAATAAAGTGGTTTTAAAGGTAAAACTTTATTTTAATGGTTTATAACGATGTATAAAACTACACAAGTGTATGAAAGTTCCAGGAGGAAAATGTGCTGAAATGAAATGATTAAAAAAAAGCATCCTGGAGGAATACATATGAAGAAGAGATCTAAGACAAAAAGGTCAAGGATGGAGCTGAATTGGAGGTAACCATTAAGTTTAGCGGCAGGCACACAGATGGGTTCGGGCCACCCCTGGCTGAGATATGATTATTGCTGTGGCTTGAGAATTCTCTGAAATTTTAGCTGTGTCATACTGAAGACAGGGGCAGATATTATGTTATGCAGAAGATAAGATGAAGAGGAAAGAACGATGAAGAGAACCATAAAATGACAAGTTCATGTTTTTCAGCCTTGAAGAAATATATATGACTATTGGACAAAATGGATAATTAGGAAATGTAGCTCACTTAGTGCTTCATCTTTTTGCAGCATGCATCCTTGCAATAGCGTTCCATACAGTGGCATGTAAAAGTTTGGGCACCCCTGGTCAAATTTACTGTTATTGTGAACAGTTACACAAGTTGAAGATGAAATTATCTCTAAAATTCCTAAAGTTAAAGAGGTCACATTTCCTTTGTATTTTAGGCAAAAAAAAAGATAAACTGTATATTTTCATCATTACATTTTAAAAATTACAAAAAGGAAAATAGTCCGATGCAAACATTTGGGCATCCTGCATGGCTGGTACCTAGTAGCACCCTCTTTTTGAAAGTATCACAGCTTGTAAACGCTTTTTGGAGCCAGACAAGTCTTTTAATTTTTTGAGGGATTTTCATCCATTCTTCCTTGGAAAATTCTTGCAGTTCTGTGAGATTCGTGGGTCGTCTTTCATGCACTGCTATTTTGAGGTCTAGCCACAGATTTTCAATGATGTTCGGATCAGGGGACTGTGAAGGGCATTGTAAAAGCTTCAGCGTGCATCTTTTGAGGTAGTTTAATTAACTATTTTGACGTGTGTTAAGGATCATTACCCATTTGTAGAAGTCATCCTCTTTTCAACTTCAGCTTTATTACAGATGGTGTTATGTTTACATCAAGAATTTCTTGAAATTTAATTGAATCCATTCTTCCATCTAACTGTGAAATGTTCCCTAAGCCATTGGCTGCAACACAACCCCAAGGCATGATTGATCCACCCCCCATGCTTAAGGGTTGGCGAGATGTTCTTTTCCAGAAATTCTGTGCCCTTTTTTCCTCCACACATACCTTTGATCATTGTGGCCAGAGTTCTATTTTAACTCCATCGTTCCAGTGTGCCCAGTGTAATAATAAAATTTGTGCAATATTGTATGTCTGAAGAAAAAACAACAACTACAAACTGATATACCATATCCCAACACACATCAATTAAAATCTGCTGTTAAAAGCAAACAAAACAATAAATGACTTCATATTCCAGCAGATTTTGCTATAAAAAAAATTGCACAGTAATTAATTCAAAAATTCAAATGTTCTATAGGCAAGCCATACAAAGTTACTGGTGTCATCTACTGCTTAAAAAAAAACAGAAAGTTAGTTAAAGCCACCAAGTACATTGTCAAGGTCTACTCACATGTTTATCAGGAGTAAAGACATCCCATCAGCTGATCCGACACAGCTAGAATGAAAAAAAAAATCATGGTGGGGATGCTCAGCCAACCAACTAAATTGTTGCTGTACAGTGGTTGTGCTTGAAAGTTTGTGAACCTTTCAGAATTTTCCATATTTCTGCATAAATTTGACTTAAAACTACATCAGATTTTCACATAAGTCATAAAAGAAGATAAAGAGAACCAAATCAAGCAAATGAGTCCAGCATTTTTTTTTTATTGAGAAAAATTATCCAATATCACGTCGCATTCTGCAGTCATCAATTGACATTGCAACACAGAGGCAATAGAAGGCAAATGGATAGCATTTTTAATGAATCCCAATTACAAAAATTATTTTTTGCATCTTCTCGCCCTACCACCTGCACCAGTGACCCTATTCCCTCACATCTCCTTCAGTCCCTTTCTCCAGCTGTCACCACTCACCTAACTAAAATATTCAACCTCTCCCTGTCATCTGGTATTTTTCCCTTTTCTTTTAAACACACCAGAATACATCCATTACTTAAAAAACCATCCCTCGACCAGAACTATACTGCTAACTACAGACCTGTTTCCAATCTTCCCTTTATCTCTAAACTCCTGGAACTCCTGGTCCACTCCCGTCTAATCCGCTATCTCTCAGATAACTCTCTTCTTGACCCTTTACAATCTGGTTTCCGCTCTTTGCATTCTACTGAAACTGCACTCACTAAAGTCTCTAATGATCCACTAACAGCTAAATCTAATGGTCACTACTCCCTCCTGGATCTCTCGCTGCAGCATTCGAAACTGTGGCTCACCAGTTCCTGCTCCCTATGCTCTGCTCTATTGGCCTCAAGGACACTGTTCTCTCTTCGTTCTCCTTCTACCTCTCTGACCGCTCCTTCACTGTGTCTTTTGCTGGCTCCTCTTCCTCTCCCCTTCCTCTTATTGTCGGGGTTCCTCAAGGATCAGTCCTAGGCCCCCTTATTTTCTCCTTATACAGCGCTCCTATTGGTCAAATGTGGCACCCCAGGGGTCTGGTTACCACAGTAATAGAAATATTATGTCTGAGAGCAAGTGGGAGGTTTCTCTGGTCAGGAGCCCTAAGCATGCAACACGGCCCACCCAGACCTGGGAGGGGAGGAATCTGCCCTTATAAACTGGGTCTGGGGCGGGATTAGGTGAGACAGAGCCTGCAGAACAAGCAGAGCAGTCAGAGCCTGGAGTGAAGTTCCAGACACAGGGAGAGTTACAACAGGAGCTCTGTAGGAGCAGGAGCGAGTGCCAGAGGCTGGAAGCTAGAGAGCTCACCTTGGCTGAAGACACTAAACCCGGACACGGAGTCCGAGGCTGTGGGGACATCCAGGTCCAGCAGCAGAATCCAACCGGCAGGGGATTCCATGTCCTCTGGCCATAGAAGCCCAGAGGCACGGTCACAAGCAAGGGACCAGCACCGCCATCGTGAAGCGGAGGCTAACGGAAGGCCCAAGTCACCGGCCATACGGGTGAGCACCACACGGTATACTCAGGGACGTGGGCTACTTCTACCCGCATAGAGCAAGGTAGCCAGGAAAGAGTGCAGATAGTCGGGGAGGCCTACAACTCCACCTGGCCAGGGGAGATCCTGCTTGCTCACAGACTGACCAGGCCCCTACTGCTAACCAGTACTCCCGGGAGGGTCTGCTTTGTACCATTAGTAAAGACCCTGAACTGCACCACACGTCTCTGTGTTTCATCGCCGCACCAGCACCATTACTACTGGGACGCTCACACCATCACTCCCATCATCTCTCACATTAGCTGCCCTGAGGCAATACTTCTCCCGTGGGGAGTTATTCCATACTCGGCTGCGCAAATTACATCAGCCTCAGCGGTCTGCAGCGCAGCGGCGGTCCCCACTGACCGCAATCCACTGGTGGCGTAGTCGGACAATTACAATACCAATAGACTGCCACTGGTTTGACCGCCCTGGGCACGGACCGGGTCACCGCCACGGAGAACTACAACCCCCAGCGATCCGGCTCCGGGTATCCCCCTGCACAGCACAGGCCCAGGGGGCGCGTCACAAACAATCAGCAGATTTGGTTTTCAGTACCATCTCTATGCTGATGACACACAATTATACACCTCTTCTCCGGACATCACCCCTGCATTATTTCAAAATTCCAGTGATTGTCTTTCCGCTGTCTCTAACACTATGTCCTCTCTCTAAAATTGAATCTGTCAAAAACTGAACTACTTGTATTTCCTGCCTCCACTAACCAACTTATGTCCGATATTGCCATCTCCGTTTGTGGCTCCACCATTATTCCCCAGCAACATGCTCGCTGTCTTGGGGTCATAGTTGATTCAGATCTTTCCTTCACTCCTCACATCAAATCACTCACTCGCTTGTGTCATCTACACCTCAAAAACATCTCTAGAATCAGAATTTTTCTTACCGTTGACTCAGAAAAAACTCTAACTGTAGCTCTTATTCATTCTCGTCTGGACTATTGCAACGCTTTATTAATCGGTCTCCCTCTTTCTAAACTTTCCCCTCTCCAATCCATCCTGAACGCAGCAGCCAGAATCATATTCCTCACCAACCGATACACCGATACCTCTTCCCTGTGCCAGTCATTGCACTAGTTGCCCATCCAATACAGAGTTCAATATAAACTTATCACTCTTACCCACAAAGCTTTCTACGATTCAGCACCACTCTACTTCTCCTCCCTCGTATCAGTCAACCACCCTACCCGTGCCCTCCGTTCTGCTAATGACTTAAAACTAAAATCCTCCATAATCCGAACCTTCCACTCCCGTCTCCAAGATTTCTAGTTTGATGCCCCAATTCTTTGGAATGCACCACCAAGGACAATTCAATTAATTCCTAATACCCACAGTTTTAAGCGTGCCCTAAAAACCCATTTCTTTTGACTGGCCTATTGCCTCAACATACTTAACAATCTGTCCCAGTTTGGCCCATATTCACTGCAGTTAGCTAAAGATATAGAAAACCAAAGTGAGTGTTTCCCGTAAAACAATACAGAGCACACTGAAGAGGAAGGGCATGCCTGTGTGTCGTCTATGAATGAGGCCTCTCCTAAAGCCCATGCACAAAAAATGTGGCCTACAATATGCCAGGGCTTATGCTGAAACATATGGAGACTACTGTACTGGGACTCTATACTCTGGAATAATGAGACCAAGATAAATGTTTTTGGTACTGATGGCTTCAAAACTGTATGGCGTCACAAAAATGAAGGATACAAAGAAAAATGCATGGTGCCTACAGTTAAATATGGTGGTGGCAGTGTTCTTATGTGGGGCTGCATGAGTGCTGTTTGTGTCAGGGAGCTAAGTTTCATTGATGCTATCATGAATTCATGTATGTACTGCTCTATATTGAAAGAAAAATGCTAACATCACTCCATGACCTTGGTAGACCTGCACTTTTCCATTATGACAATAATCCAAAACACATCTGAGACCACTGTTGCATTTCTAAAGAACAAAGAGAAAGTGATTAATGGGCCAAGCATCTCCTGATCTGAACTCAATTGAACACTGGGGAATTCTAAAGAGACAAATTAAGCATCACTCTGCATCTAGCATCATTGCCCTAAAAGAAGTAATTTTTGAAGAATGGAAAAAGACAGATAGTTAGGAACTGACCTGGGTTGGAGTAGTGGTATTGCAACCATTAGGGGCAGCACCGGCAGATAGCATAGTCAGGAAAAGCAAAGAATCATTACACAGGAATAGCAGTATAGTCTTGAAGGATTTAGCAGGTTGCATAGTCAGGAAAAGCCAGAAATCGGTACACAAGAACAGAAGTATAATCTTGTATGAGGCAGTAGGTCAAGGGAGAGCTTGACTAAAGGATGGGATCTCAATAATCTCACAAGGAAGGCGGTGCCACACCAGGTTTAAATAGTGCATTCAATTAGGAACTCACAGGATGAAGCCAATCAGGAACAACGCAGGGTGGAGCCGCTCAGGAACAACACAGGTACTAGAATCTAGGTTAGCCAGTAACTGTCCAGTGAGCTGAATAGCTCAGAGGGAAGGGCTGCTGCCTGGTGCACAAGAGCTGCTGGGTTCGAGTCCTGACACAGATGTTGCAATATGTCATCAACTTGTTCATTCCATGCTTAGAAGACTTGGTGGTGTCCTTAAAAATCATGGAGGTCTTATGAAATATTAAAGGTAGTAGTTTTTGATGCAGGATGTATTCATTTTTGCATCAACTAATTTGAGTAAAACTTAACCTTACTTTCATGAAATTGTTCTTGTAATCAGTGATATAGTATATTGATTAAAATCTTACATTTCAATGGGGGTGTACTCATTTAAGGGGAGCACTGTACATGTGAAACATAGACATCTGATTAAGTGTTGAAGTATGCAGGAAAGGTTATATTTCTCCTTCACTAGTTTTGGCGTCAAAATCAGCATCATAAACTGTAGCCAAAGATTATGGAAGAAAGCAATATCATTTGGTTCATAATCCAGACATGTTTATGTCAACATAAAAATCTAATAAACATGCTCCTTTCCTGAGTAACAATAGAATGTATTCAAATGTATTCTTTCAGATGCGAATACATTTGATCACTTTTTCGCCAGGACAGGAGCAGAGTAGCACTCGTCACCCCCGACATGCAGGGGCATGATGATGTAATCACATTTCTGACCTTAGTACAATGCTGGTGTTGCTGGTGCCGGTAAAGAGGAAGGAAACGGTAAACGCTCCAAAGAGGAGCGGAAGATTAAATATCCTGACTAATATAGGAGAGGTGGAGTGGGGTTTGGTGTTACTGTGAAGGCTCATTATGGGGCAATGAGGGGCACAGAATATCGAGGGCCAGTGGGGGACATTATACAGAGGGGCAATGTGGGGGGGGATATTTTGAAGAGAGGCAGTATGGGGAGGACCTTATGTAGGGGGGCACTGTGGGAGGGATATTATGGATAGGAGCAGTGTGGTGAGACATTTATGGAGAGGGGTAGTGTGTGGGGGACATTATGAAGAGAAACAATGTAGGAGATATTATGGAGAGGGGCAGTGTGGGGGAGGATATTTTGGAGAGGGGCTATGTGGGGAGGATTTCTTTTGAGAAGGGCAGTGTGGGGGGAACATTATGGAGCTGGGCACTGTTGGAGGGGACATTACGGAGAAAGGCAGTGTGGGGGGAACATTTTGTACAGGAAGCATAGTAAGAGGCAATTATTTATTCAAGGGCATGGCATGGGAAATATTTTTATACATAGGGCATTATAATTATTTTTATAGGCACCATGTCAGGACTCAGGAAGTGCTGCAGAATACCCGAGAAGATGGAAGTCTGGAGAGATGAGCTGTGAGTGAGAAATCTCATCATGGCGTCTGTTCTATGAGAAAAGGGTTGGAGAAAAAAAAGAGATGGGAAAAATTTCAGTCAGAGAAGATGTCATCTATAAAGTACCTGGATATAAATGTTTATTTGTGATACTGACTATGTCTCATCAGTACTGTGTTTTCTGTATGGCCCGCAGTCTAATAATGACTCGTAACAACAACTCCCAGTATCTCCTTATAATTGTTAAGGACATATGCAGGTTCACATGATGCACATGTATGTGGGACTGATTTGAAACTGCAATTAATCACTGTACTAAGCTTGCTGATATATTCCTGTACTGATAGTGGTTCTGGTAATGTACTTGTGGTGATCCTAGTGATGTATTCATGTACTAATGGTGGTTCTGGCGCTGTATTCATGTTCTAATGATGGTTCTGGCACACACATTCTGAGGATGGTTCTTATCTTGTACATATGTAGCAATCCATAATGTGCTTCAAGTTAAAATTGAAAAATCCTCAAAACTTAGTTTTGAGATTATGAGGAGGATTTGGTTGAGTGTCTGCTCAACTTCTGCTCCAAAAACACTGAGAGTAAGTTTGGGTGTGCTCATACAGATTTCTTTGGAGCCGAAAGTCTCCAAATCCTTTACAAATGCTCAAAACTTGGTTCAAGTGATTCATTAATTTACTGACAGTGGTTCTAGTGATGTATTCAAGTAAGTACTCCTTTGCATTTTTTTTGCCGCCTTTGGGATAGGTTCAGTATGATAATGTGGCCCTTGAACCAAAAAAATGTTGTGCACCCCTGACCTAAAAGATCAGATTAGGTCATGACTTAACCCCTTAACAACATTTGACGTACTAATACGCGTCTGTGCCCTGGGACTTAAGAGCCAGACCCGTATTAGTACGTCATGGCGATCGCGCGCGCACACAGGCTGTGCGGGCGCGATCGCCGCCGGCTGTCAGCTGATTGTCACAGCTGACACCCGATACTATGTGCAGGGAGCGGTCCTGCACCGCTCCCAGCACATTAACCCCCGCGATGCTGCGATCGAAGTCGATCGCAGCATTGCGGGGGCAAGGGGAGGTGATCGCAGATACTCACCTCCTCTTCCGGCTTCCAGCGCTGTCTGCAAAGGCTTCCCGGGTGTTGCCATGATGACCCGATGTCGTCATGACAACATCCGGGTCACCAGACAGCAGGAAGATTGTTTGGACATGCGCAGTGCATCTCCAAACAATCTTCTCCCTGTCCAGCGCTGACAGCCTGCATAGCACAGGGATGGTGCTGCATTCCTGTGCCATGCAGGCAATCAGAGAAAAAAAAGTGAAAGTCCCAGAGTGGGACAAAGTAATAAAGTATATAAACTTTCAGAAAGTGAAAAAAAAAAAAAAAAATTGCAAAAATATGAAAAAAAAATAAATAATAATAATCCACCAAAAATAAAAATATAATGTACCCATCAATAAATATTATTATAAAAAAAACAAAAAAAAAACAATAAAAGTACACATATTTGGTATCGCTGCGTCCGGAACAACCTGACCTATAAAACTGTCCCACTAGTTAACCCCTTCAGTGAACACGGTAAAAAAAAAACAATGCTTTATCACCATACCGCCAAACAAAAAATGGAATAACACGCGATCAAAAAGACAAATATAAATAAAAATGAAAAACAAGCCGCCATACAGCTCCATCAGCCGAAAAATAAAAAAGTTATAGCTCTCAGAATAAAGCTATGCTGAAAAATATTTTTTTCTATAAAATTGCTATTATTATGTAAAAGTGCAAAACATGGAAAAACGATATAAATGTGGTACCGCAGTAAACGTACTGACCCGAAGAATAAAGCTACCTTATCAATTTTACCACACGCGGAACAGAATAAAAAAAAAAAAAAACAATTCCTGAATTGTTGGTTTTTGTTTATTCTGCCTCCCAAAAATCGGAATAGAAAGCGATCAAAAAATGTCACGTGCCTGAAAATGGCACCAATAAAAACATCAACTCATCCCGCAAAAAACAAGCCGTCACATGACTGTCTGCCAAAATCTGGAAAAATTATAGCTCTCAAAATATGGCGATGCAAAAACTAGATTTTACAAAAAATGCGTCTTTTAGTGTGTGACAGCTGTCAGTCATAAAAACCCCATATGATTCTGGTATCGCTGTAGTCTCACCGACCCGAAGAATAAGGTCGTCTAATCACTTATACCGCACGAGGAACGGCGTCAAAAATAAACTCTTGGGTTAGGATTGGGCTAGGGTTAGGGCTGGGTTTGGGGTTAGGGTTGTGCTAGGGTTAGGGTTGTGCTAGGGTTAGGGTTGTGCTACGGTTAGGGTTGTGCTAGGGTTAGGGCTGGGGTTGGGGTTAGGGTTGGCGTTAGGGTTGTGATGGGGTTGGGATTTTTTTCAAAAGTAAGAAAAAAAGATGACGATATGGCGACTAGTGTTGAGCGCAAGTGCTCGCTACATGAGTTTGCATCGGGTGCTCTGGTATGCATTGAGTATCGTGGGTATTTGAATGACATGCTCGAGTCTCTGCCCCATATGCTTCGCGGCCAAAAATACTTTACGGGGATTGCCTGCCATGCACGAGCGATCCCCGCATGTTTTTTTTTGGGTGTCTAATTACCGTGAAACATGCGGAGCAGGGACTCGAGCATGTCACTCGAGCACACGCTGTACATGGTGCATACCTGAGTACCCGATGCAAACTCAAGTAGCGAGCACTTGCGCTCAAGACTAATGACAACTTATTCAATATGATGACCTAATGTAAACAAATTCTGTGTCGTACCTCTGGGTTCAAAATGTTCACTATACACCTTAATAAAATCCTTGAGGGGTATGGTTTCCAAAATGGGGTCACTTGTGGGGGAGCTCCACTGTTTAGGCACATCACGGGCTCTCCAAACGCGACATGGTGTCCGCTAACAAATTGCATGGAAAATCGGCTCAAATTGCTAGCGGACGCCATGTTGCGTTTGGAGAGACCCTGCATGCCCAAACATTGGAGCTCCCCCACAAGTGACCCCATTTTCTAAACTAGACCCCCCAAGGCACATATCTAGATGCATAGTGAGCACTTGGAACCCCCAGGTGCTTCACAAATTGATTCATAAAAATGAAAAAGTGTTTTTTTTTTCACTTTTTAATTTTTACGAATCAATTTGTGAAGCACCTGGGGGTTCCAAGTGCTCACTATGCATCTAGATAGGTGCCTTGGGGGGTCTAGTTTCCAAAATGGGGTCACTTGCGGGGGAGCTCCAATGTTTGGGCACACAGGGGCTCTCCAAACGCAACATGGTGTCCGCTAACAATTTGAGCCGACAATTTTTTAGCGGATACCATGTTGCATTTGGACAGTCCCTGTATGCCCAAATATTGGAGCTCCGACACAAGTGACCCCATTTTGGAAACTAGACCCCCCAAGGCACCTATCTAGATGCATAGTGAGCACTTGGAACCCATAGGTGCTTCACAAATTGATTCGTAAAAATGAAAAAGTGAAAAAAAAACACTTTTTCATTTTTATGAATCCATTTGTGAAGCACCTGGGGGTTCCAAGTGCTCACTATGCATCTAGATAGGTGCCTTGGGGGGTCTAGTTTCCAAAATGAGGTCACTTGTGGGGGAGCTCCAATGTTTGGGCACACAGGGGCTCTCCAAACACAACATGGCGTCCGCTAATTATTCAAGCAAATTTTACAATCAAAAAGTCAAGTAGCGCTCCTTCCCTTCCGAGCCCTGCCGTGCGCCCAAACAGTGTTTTTTCCCCACATATTGGGTATCTGCGTGCCCAGGGGAAATTGCACAACAAATTTTGGGGTCCATTTTTTCTTGTTACCCCTGTGAAAATGAAAAAAATTGTGTCTAAAGTAACATTTTTGTGAAAAAAGTTAAATGTTCATTTTTTTCTTCCACATTCCAAAAATTCCTGTGAAGCACCTGAAGGGTTAATAAAGTTCTTGAATGTGGTTTTGAGCACCTTGAGGGGTGCAGTTTTTAGAATGGTGTCACTTTTGGGTATTTTCTGTCATAAAGACCTCTTAAAGTGACTTCAAATGTGATGTGGTCCCTAAAAAAATGGTTTTGTAAATTTTGTTGGAAAAATGAGAAATCGCTGGTCAACTTTTAACCCTTATAGCTCCCTAACAAAAAAAAATTTTGGTTCCAAAATTGTGCTGATGTAAAGTAGACATGTGGGAAATGTTATTTATTAACTCTTTTGTGTAACATATCTCTCTGATTTAAGGGCATAAAAATTCAAATTTTGAAAATTGCAAAATTTTCAAAATTTTTGCCAAATTTCCGTTTTTTTCACAAATAAACGCAAGAGATATCGAAGAAATTTTACCACAATCATGAAGTACAATATGTCACGAAAAAACAATCTCAGAATCAGGGGGATCCGTTGAAGCGTTCCAGAGTAATTACCTCATAAAGTGACAGTGGTCAGAATTGTAAAAATTGGCCTGGTCATTAACGTGCAAACCACCCTCGGGGCTTAAGGGGTTAAAATCTTTTGTTACTGTCATCTGATATAAACTAATATGTCTGATGTTGATGGCAGTCTCTTGTCTTCATGCTCCCAAATTTTTCATGCTGCTGTTGTTTGTCTGAGATACAATAACTATAATATAAAGAAGCCACATCATAATGATTCAACAATTACAATGCTGAGAACTAAAGGATTATTTTGACTGAAAAGTGTGTGTACACAGAGATGATACAGCAAGTATCTACAGAGCTGAAGAAAAATTCATTTACGTTGAAAGTGAATATTTAGAAACAATCAAATAAATGGAGTCAGATTAAGCCAGGTATTTATCAATATTGTTTTTCTCATGTAAGGGTATGTGCACACGATGCAGAAATGAAGCAGAAAATTTCTGCATCATTTCTGCATCTCCCTGGCAGAAAAAACGCATGCAGATTGTGCATGCGTTTTTCCTGCGGAATACATGCGGATTCACATGCGTTTCCACATGCGTTTCCGCATGTGGATTGACAAGCGCTTTCCAGGCGATTTTAGCATCACCTGGAAAGTGCTTGACAACTAGGTCACACTATATAAATCCATGAAAACAGCATGGATTTATATAGTGTGACCCGAGAGAGTGTATATACTTACCTCCGATGGCCCGCGCTGTCCTGCTTTACACTCCGTTCTCCCGGCTGCCGGCAACTTTGAATTGAAAGACCTGCCGACGTCAGCGTCACGTGACCCGTCACATGACTCTGACTTCAGCGCAGGTCCTTCAACTCACTGCAAGTGCCGGGAACCAAGCAGGAGCGGTGCGCGGGCCGACAGATGGTAAGTATATATATATATTTTATTTTATTCTTGTTTTACAGCTTTTTTAATGGTACCTGGGTGTGGATGAGACTCTCCTCTTCTCCACACCCGGGTACCATCCACACATTAGAACACGCCAATAACGCAAGTACAAATGCAGTCTTGCGGAATTGGCGCGTTCTAATGCAAGTCAATGGCGGCGAAAACGCCGCGTTTCCGCAAAATTAATTGACATGCTGCGGATTTTTGAGCGCAGCGTTTACGCTGCGGAAAAATCCGCATCATGGGCACAGCACATGCGGATTTCAATTGGGGAACATTGCTGCCCTTCTACCATGCGTTTTTAATGCGTTTCTGCGGAGTTTACGCAACTGCAAAAACGCCGCGGAAACGCATTAAATACGCATCGTGTGAACTCAGCCTTAAAGGGGTTTTCTGAATAAACATTTCCCCAGAAGTCAGAAATGGGCATAAAACAATACAACAAATGGTACTCATTTAATCCCAAATCACTCAGTCCTCTTCCATTGGTCTTCTGTTTATCTTGCTGCAGCGATGAAGTATTGTATACCACATGACCAGCATGTTCTGCCTATTTTGTCCACCATTTCCTTATAGATTGTAAGCTTGTGAGCAAGGTGCTCACTCCTCCTATAACTGTTGAGCTATGTGTTTTATGTATTGTCTTTATTGTCTCTACTTGCCCCCCTCAATTGTAAAGTGCTGCAGAATATGTTGGCGCTATAAAAATAAAAATTATTATTATTATTATTATTATTATTATTATTTTAGCTGAAAATAAATAAATACATTTAGGTAAGAAAAAAATTGTCATTAATTCTTTTTAAGGCAAATTCGCAAGTTTAGTTATGCCTGCAGTCAATCGCAGAGGAATCCCGGCTGCCCCTCAGATTGGGGGTGATAAATTCCATGCAATAAATACAAATATGAGACACTTAATTCTAGTTCATTAACAAATCAGAGTAGTGTTAAAAGAAAAGTCAGTATTAGGACATCAAAATGTAAAACTATATATACAGGTGCATCTCACTAAATTAGAATATCATCAAAAAGTTAATTTATTTCAGTTCTTCAATACAAAAAGTGAAACTCATATTATATAGAGTCATTGCAAAGTGTGATCTATTGCAAGTGTTGATTTCTGTTAATGTTGATGATTATGGCTTACAGCCAATGAAAACACAAAACTCATTATCTCAGCAAATTAAAATAATTAACAAAAAACACCTGCAAAGGCTTCCTATACGTTTAAAAAGGTCCCTTAGTCTGTTTCAGTAGGCTCCACAATCATGGGGAAGACTGCTGACTTGACAGATGTCCAGAAGGCAGTCATTGACACACTTCTCAAGGTCCCAGCATTCCAATTTTCATTTGGAAATCAAGGTCCCAGAGTCTGGAGGAAGAGTGGAGAGGACACAATCCAAGCTGCTTGAGGTCTAGTGTGAAGTTTCCACAATCAATGATGGTTTGGGGAGCCATGTCATCTGCTGGTATAGGTCCACTGTGTTTTATCAAGAACAAAGTCAGCGCAGCCGTCTACCAGGAAGTTTTAGAGCACTTCATGCTTCCCTCTGCCGACAAGCTTTTTGGAGATGGAAATTTCATTCTCCAGCAGGACTTGGCACCTGTCCACACCGCCAAAAGTACAAATACCTGGTTTAAAAACAACAGTATCTCTGTGCTTGATTGGCCAGCAAACTCGCCTGACCTTAACCCCATAGAGAATCTATCAAGAGGAAGATGACAGACACCAGACCCAACAATACAGACAAGCTGAAGGCTGCTATCAAAGCAACCTGGGCTTCCATAACACCTCAGCAGGGCCACAGGCTGATCGCCTACATGCCACACCGCATTGATGTAGTAATTGATGCAAAAGGAGCCCCGACCAAGTATTGAGTGCATTTACTGAACATACATTACAGTAGGCCAACATTTTGGAATTTAAAAAAAAAATTCAAGCTGTTATAAAGTATTCTAATTTACTGAGATAATGACTTTTGTGTTTCATTGGCTGTAAGCCATAATCATCAACATTAACAGAAATAAACACTTGAAATAGATCACTCTGTTTGTAATGACTCTATATAATATATGAGTTTCACTTTTTGTATTGAAGAACTGAAATAAATTAACTTTTTGATGATATTCTAATTTAGTGAGATGGACCTGTAACTTTGTTGTTTTTTTTACATTTTGTTCACACCAAGAGCATAAGAAGAGAGGATTTTCAAAATATCAAAATTGACTATTTATTTCCATCTTTTCTTCTGTTATTACTGATTGAAATATATTAATAAATTGACAACTAGGCCATTCCTCTTGTTCATTGGACATTTTTCTAAATAAGTTATTAAACACAAACCCAGATATGGCAACAAGCACATATTGAGGGAGTCTCAGGGGAGAAAGTGCCCCAAGAAAACCCTCAGAATAACTCCATCCGTACATATGGAAAGCCAGGAGGATAATGGAGTGTTAAATAGCTTAAGGTAAAACAAACTTTTATTAGTAACAATTTGTTAAAAACACGTGTCACAAATAATGCATACTACAAAAGACATGAGACAAACAAACAAGTGAGGCTGGGCATAACCAAAGGTATCCATATTCCAAACACAGAAAATCAACATTGCTCCATATAGATGTCATAAACACGATACATGATATGGGTACATATATACATAAGAGCACTTGGGGATATTAATAGTCACACATAATTAGTTACAGAATACCTATCCCTGTGCTCAATCATGTATAAATGGATGGTATACCATCCTATAAAAATACCCAACACGTACCAAGATAGACAGGCAGACACCAATAGAACAGCCAGCATAAGAAGGAAACCCCCCCCACAGGCCCCTACGCGCGTTTCGCTGTCAATTTACACCGCTTCATCATAGGGGATAAGTGCAGTTTATCTTCCAGGACCTTAAATCCCCCTGATAATAGGCCACATGGTTCACAGGCAGCCAATGCATTAATATCCTGGTGGCGCATGTGCTCTTTAAAGTCTGCATCACCAGGACCTGATGACTCCACAGGTCTTATGGTGTATGAGATGGCCACTGCCCGGCAGAGTCCGCATTAGAGTGACTCACCGAAGACGTCACAGGCCGCGCATGTGCATGGGAGCCAGGACGCATCACCAGGGCTCCGGCGCACAGCACCCAAAAGACGCCCCAAGGGGCACAGACTCCGGATAAAGGGCAAACAAATGGGCACTTCACCACCAATAACATGTAAGTGGGCTGGAATGCAAAGGATGACACAAGTATTGGGGCAAACCCATATAGACCCATAAAATACATAATGAACAGATATATAAAGGTGTGAAGAGAAGTCCTCTTGAACATGTGGATTTCAGAGTAAATTAGTTAGTCCTCAGTAGAAAGATTATTGCATGGATGTCAGAATCCCCCAAAAATTCAGGTAGATATTTAATAATTCCAGTCCAGTCCAAGTTAGTATTAGGACACCAACACGTAAAAACTATATGTAACTTTATTTGTTCGTAGTTTTGCATTTTGTTCACACCAAGAGCATAATAAGAGAGGATTTTCATAGAAAATATCAAAATTGACTATTTCAGTCCATCTTTTCCTCTGTTATTACTGATGGAAATATACACTGCTCAAAAAAATAAAGGGAACACTCAAATAACACATCCTAGATCTGAATGAATGAAATATTCTCATTGAATACTTTGTTCTGTACAAAGCTGAATGTGCTGACAACAAAATCACAGAAAAATCATCAATATAAATCAAATTTATTAACCAATGGAGGCCTGGATTTGGAGTCACCTCCAAAATTAAAGTGGAAAAAGACACTACAGACTGATCCAACTTTGATGTAACGTCCTTAAAACAAGTCAAACTGAGGCTCAGTATTGTGTGTGGCCTCCACGTGCCTACATCCCTACAAAGCTTGAGCATGCTCCTGATGAGGTTGCGGATGGTCTCCTGTGGGATCTCCTTCCAGACCTGGAGTAAAGCATCCGACAACTCCTGGACAGTCTGTGGTGCAACATGACGTTGGTGGATGGAGTGAGACACGATGTCCCAGATGTGCTCAATCGGATTCAGGTCTGGGGAACAGGCGGGCCAGTTCATAGCTTCAATGCCTTCAACTTGCAGGAACTGCTGACACACTCCAGCCACATGAGGTCTGGCATTGTCCTGCATTAGGAGGAACCCAGGGCCAACCGCACCAGCATATGGTCTCACAAGGGGTCTGAGGATCTCATTTCGGTACTTAATGGCAGTGAGGCTACCTCTGGCGAGCACATGGAGGGTTGTGCGGCCCTCCAAAGAAATGCCACCCCACACCATTACTGACCCACTGCCAAACCGGTCATGCTGAAGGATGTTGCAGGCAGCAGATCACTCTCCACGGCGTCTCCAGACTCTGTCACATCTGTCACATGTGCTCAGTTTGAACCTGCTTTCATCTGTGAAGAGCACAGGGCGCCAGTGGCGACTTTGCCAATCCTGGTGTTCTGTGGCAAATGCCAAGCATCCTGCACGGTGTTGGGCTGTGAGCACAACCCCCATCTATGGACGTCGGGCCCTCATACCACACACATGGTGGTTTGTGCAGACACATGCACATTTGTGGCCTGCTGGAGGTCATTTTGCAGGGCTCGGGCAGTGCTCCTCCTGTTCCTCCTTGCACAATGGCGGAGGTAGCGGTCTTGCTACTGGGTTGTTGCCCTCCTATAGCCCCCTCCACATCTCCTGGTGTACTGGCCTGTCTCCTGGTAGCGCCTCTAGCCTCTGGACACTACGCTGACAGACACGGCAAACCTTCTTGCCACAGCTCGCATTGATGTGCCATTCTGGATGAGCTGCACTTCCTGAGCAACTTCTGTGGGTTGTAGAGTCCGTCTCAAGCTGCCATGAGTGTGAAAGCACAACCAACATTCAAAAGTGACCAAAACATTAGCCAGAAAGCATTGGTACTGAGATGTGGTCTGTGGTCCCCATCTGCAGAACCACTCCTTTATTGAGGGTGTCTTGATAATTGCCAATAATTTCCATCTATTGACTATTCCATTTGCACAACAGCATGTGAAATTGATTGTCAATCATTGTTGCTTCCTAAGTGGACAGTTTGATTTCACAGAAGTTTTATTTACTTGGAGTTATATTCCGTTGTTTAAGTGTTCCCTTTATTTTTTGAGCAGTGTATTAATAAATTGACAACTAGGCAATTCCTCTTGTCTATTTGGGCATGTTTCTAAACAGTCTCATCAGTGTCCAATTAATCATTTTCAGTCAGTGCTATAAATAAAAAACAGGAATGTGGACGGGCATCAACTATGAATATTCTATATGCTTCTAGCAGAGATGTATCAAAGCTTATATGAACACCGACCATCAAATAGACATCAAAGAATAGATTTGTGCACACCCAAATACATAAATTACATCAACTTTATTTGACAAAAATTCAAAGACAAAGATTAAAAACTGATACACTACACTATGTCCTGTATCCACACTCAAAGATAAGGGGCAAGGGTATGTCCTGCCACATCTGGGTATTTTGGTCCTCACAATTCTTACATAAGTATATTTTTTACAATACCTCTTTTGCATTGTGCCCTTATGCTCATTTGCGGCTAGTGTGAGTACGGCCACTCTCATACTAGGATTTATTGTCTGTGTTGCTTGTGTGGCACCCCAGGGGTCTGCCACAGTGGTAGAAATACCATGTCTGAGAGCGAGCATGGGCTTTCCTGGCCAGGAGCACTATTGCATGCAACGCCTCCTGCCCCAGTCCAGGGAGGGGAGGAACCTGCCCTTTATAAACTGGATCTGGGGCGGGGTTAGGGAGTCTAGTTCCAGAGGAAGGGACAGAGCAGCAGCAAGGAGCTCTGTAGGAGCCAGGAGCTGAAGTCCAGGGACTGGAGCAGAGAGCTCGTCCTGGCAGAAGACGCAGAGAATCGGACACAGGAGTCCGAGGCTGTGAGGATTTCCACATCCAGCAGCAGAAACCACCTGGCAGGGGATTTCAGGTCCTCTGGCCATAGGAAGCCCGGAGGCTCAGTCAGACGCAAGGGACCAGCACCGCCATCGAGGAGCGGAGGCTACCAAAGGCCCCAAGTCACCAGCCATACGGGTGAGCACCACACGGTACACTCAGGGATGTGGGCTACTACACGACTACAGAAAGGTAGCCAGGAAGAGTGCAGTCAGACGGGAAGGCCTACACCTCCAACTGGCCAGGGGGACTCTTGTTCGCTCACAGACTGACCAGGCCTCTAATGTTAGCCAGTACTCCCAGCAGGGCCTTCTTCATTACCAACAGTAAAGACCCTGAACTGCACTGCACGGACTCTGAGTCATTTCTGCTGCACCCATGCATCACAACCCTCACCATCTATACACGCTGCCCTGAGGCTATACTCCTCCCGTGGGGAGTTATACTACTCTCTGCTGTGCACACAACATCAGCCTCAGCGGTCTGCCCCACAGCGGCGGTTCTCAGTGACCGCAATCCACGGGTGGCGTAGTCAGACATTTAAACATTGAAAACCAAATAAACAGATCCGCCACTGGTTTGACCACCCTGAGCCTCGGGACCGGGTCGCCGCCACGGAGACTACAACCCCCAGCATCCACAAAAAGGCCCGGTTCCGGGTTCCCCACACGACCCAGGGGGCGCGTCAACTTTGGCGTAGTCGGCAGGATTTCGTGCCCGCTACCACCGGGTACTGCGTGCCTTCAAAGACTGTGTTACTTACCGTGGTGAAGGTTTCCCGCCACCCGCAGCCATTTTCCCGCCATCCGCAGCCATTTTCCCGCCATTGGACGCCATCTTTGGGACGCCACGCAGGAAGAAGAGAGGCGTGGACGCCGAAAGCGTGCGAGATCTGAAGCCCCGCCCCACGCACTGACACTGCGCAAGGTCCTGGAAGGAGCCCAGCGAGCGCTGACGTTAGCAGCGCGCGACGCCAGGTCCTCAACGTAGACCATCGCCTGCGGAGCTGCGGCCTACGGAGGAGAAAGAAGAGAAGGTAGGCCGCGGTTCACCAAGGGGGAGGAAGACGCCCAAGATGGAGGGAACTTCAGCCGCAGGTGCGGCCGCTGCCACGGTAATGTCATTCTCCATGCTGTGTACACCGGGGGCGGCGCTGCAAGTGATCAGCGGCGCCCAAGCCCCGATGAAGCTTCTCATGGATCGGGAGGTGATAGGCCTAGCTGAAGCGGTCGCGGGAGCAGGGATGAGTGTTGTCCCTGTCCCAGACTCAGCTGGCGCTTCACCGTCCCTGGTTCCCCTGCCAGAACTGCTTATCCCGGGAGCTTGCGCCCCACACCTGTACCCTGGTGATCACGTCATCTACACCAGGCACAGAGGTGAGAGGGGCTGGTATGCCCTGAATGTCCACAGGGTGGAGACAAAGAACAGTCCTTCACCCTACAGCGCTGAAGACCCGGCTGGGCCAGCCTACAGTGGACAAGAGCCCCCCCCGGAGGGAGCACCACTACTGAGGTATAGTAGTTGGGGACTGAACTGTAGATAGTTACCCGTCAGGGTGGGGGAAAAAGAGTTGTGTCATTTGCGGATTATAAAGAGTTTACCCGGTTCGGGATTGTTGACAGTTATTTGTTTGCTAAAGTTACCCGAAAAGGGTCTGTGAACTATCCGGCTGAGGACTGGGAGCAGCCAACCCTTTCTATCTGGCTGAGGACTGGGAGCAGCCAACCCTTTCTATCCGGCTGAGGACTGGGAGCAGCCAACCCTTGTAAATAGTTGCACTTCTTAAAGTGCCCCCTATTGGTTTTATATTGAACTACCTCACCTAACCAACCTGTCAGGCGTGGCCCTCTGATGGTCCAAAGTGGATAATTGTGTCTTGCCACCACGCCTACGGCCAAGAACTTGGAGTTTGTAGGGACAGGTCCCCAGAACATTTAAAAATTCACATCTTGTTATATTGCATCTTGTTTGGTAACATGGACACCTGGCCGCAGCAGGAGCTGTGACTTACTGAAGGACTCCGTCGTAATGATGCTGCTGAAAATGTTCTTATGTTTTATACTTGAAAATCTGTTTTATATTTACATGCCGAGAGTATCTTGAAAGTAAAAGTTGATGATGCTAGAAGTAACGGTTATAGGAAAATTCTCTCCAATAAAGGGAAGAAAAATGTTGAATTGGTTTTATTTGAGTTGAATCAAAAAAAAAATGTTTTTGCATGTCTTGAAATAAAATTGTCTTTTACTCTGTTCCAGCCCGCGGACGTGCTGTGATTTACCAAGGGGGAGTGTAGCGCCCCGAGGGTTCGGTCGCTACAGAGGTATTGCATCTCACCCAGAGGTGTGATATCTCACTCTCAGGTAAGGATGGAGTATGGCTCAGGACCCTGACACCTGCATGCACTACACCACATTTCCGGGGGACAGGGCGACAATGCTCCCAAGAGTGAGCACAACTGCCTCTGTCCCTGGCTGGAGTGGGGAGGGGTCACCTAGGAAAGGGGGAACCCAGTGGTGTGTGGGTGGAGAGTGCAGATCCTGGGTGCACTAATGAGAGAGGTATAAAAGGAGGGAGCCATCTTAGAGACAGTGTTCAGTCAGAGGGGAGAAGTGACAGAGCTGGGCTCTGTGGAGCTCTGCTCCAGGAGGCGGGCCTAGCTTGTGAGGCCCCAGACTGAAAGGAGAAGAAGGAGAGCAGGAAAGGCTCCAGGAGAGGAGTGAAGGGACCCCAGGGGTATGGGCCGTGCAGCAAGCCGGCCGTACGCCCGCCGCTACCCGGAGGTAGGGGGGTCAGGCCAAAAGAGGGAACCGGTTCCCTTAGCTAGTGGAGGCAGAAACTACTCCCAACTAGACACCGGAGGCTGTGGCATTTCATGTGTCACAGCTCCTCACAGTCCACGCTCAGAAGGCACCACATAGGGTTCAGGGGACGGAACACACGTTACCCGCCAAGACCCGAGGTAGCTGGAAATAAGCTGTGTAAGGTGTGGGGCACGAAGGGCCAGAGAGAGGACATATGAAAGGGGTCCTGACAAGTACTCCGGAGATACCTGGGAGTCGGCCGAGCCCCTCACTTGGTGAGCGCAGCGCGACGCGGGGAAGTCACTATCGGCAGAAGTGTCTCAGATCAAACAACTGTGAGTAAAGACCCTGGACTGCACCTCAAGGACTCTGAGTCATTTCTGCTGCGCCCATGCACCACGACCCTCACCATCTATACACGCTGCCCTGAGGCTATACTCCTCCCGTGGGGAGTTATACTACTCTCTGCTGCGCACACAACATCAGCCTCAGCGGTCTGCCCCGCAGCGGCGGTTCTCAGTGACCGCAATCCACGGGTGGCGTAGTCGGACATTTAAACATTGAAAACCAAATAAACAGATCCGCCACTGGTTTGACCACCCTGAGCCATGGGACCGGGTCGCCGTCACGGAGACTACAACCCCCAGCATCCACAAAAAGGCCCGGTTCCGGGTTCCCCACACAGCCCAGGGGTGAGTCACTTGTATTTTGTATGTATGTTTATTCGCACTTAGAATTCTTTTGCATAGATTCGAATATTTGTATGTCCCATTATTTCTGCTTCATTTTACAGCCTGCAGAGCCCTGCATAGGGGGAATCAAATATATTTTTTAACCCTCAGTCCTCATTTTTGGATACAGGATACCATTACTTATTTGCACTAATGCTGTCGGATACTAGTTTTTAAGTGTTTTAATCACTGTCTTTGGTTTGTATTTCAATTTTTGTCAAATAAAGCTGATGCATTTTTTTGTACTTGGGTGTGTAAATACTTTTTATGTTTCTCTTAGTTGTTGTTGTCCAGACTGTGTTACATGGAAACAAAGGGGAATCCAATTTATTTACACATTTCGAGAATAGTGAGACACCGCACAATGCAGAGTTCTATGTGACTTTGTTATTTAGAGACTAGATGGTGGCCCGATTCTAACGCATCGGGTATTCTAGAATATGTATGCGGCCGGCAACCGCGACCAATCAGCAAAACGGTGTTTAAATTTGGCAGCAATATCGGTGATTGGTCGCGGGTGGCGGCCGCGACTAACCAGCAAACTGTGTTAGTGAGGACCGGAGAGCATGTTTAAATTTGGCGATAAAATCGCTGATTAGTCGCGACCGCGACCAATCAGCAAAACGGTGTTTAAATTTGGCGCCAATATCGCTGATTGGTCGCAGCTGGAGGCTGCAACCAATCAGCAAAGCGGGGTTTAAATTTTGCGCCAATAATGCTGATTAGTCGCGGCCGGCGACCGCGACCAATTAGCATAGCGGTGTTTAAATTTGGCGCCAATGTCGCTGATTGGTCGCAGCTGGCGATCGCGACCAATCAGCAGAGCGGTGTTTCAATTTGGCGCCAATATCGCTGATTGGTCGCAGCTGGCGGTCACGACCAATCAGCAGAGCGGTGTTTCAATTTGGCGCCAATAATGCAGATTGGTCGCGGCCGGCGGTCGCGACCAATCAGCAGAGGGGTGTTTAAATTTGGCGCCAATATCGCTGATTGGTTGCGGCCGGCAACAGCGACCAATCAGCAGAGCGTTGTTTCAGCGTCGTATTAGTGAGGACGGGGGAGCGGCGCTGCCTGTGCGGGTACTTCCGCTGCGAGCAGCTGGGAGATGAGCGGCTGCTCGCAGCAGAAGCATCCCGACTGGCGGCGCCGCTCCTCGGTCCTCCGTTCACACTTGCCGTCGGGAGATCAGAGCGTTGTTTAAATTTTGCGCCAATCTCGCTGATTGGTCGCGGTCAGCTGGCGGCCGCAACCAATCAGCAGAGCGTTGTGTAAATTTGGCGCCAATCTCGCTGATTGGTAGCTGCTGGCATCCGCGACCAATCAGCAGAGCGTTGTTTAAATTTGGCGCCAATATCGCTGATTGGTTGCGGCCGGCAACAGCGACCAATCAGCAGAGCGTTGTTTCAGCGTCGTATTAGTGAGGACCGGGGAGCGGTGCTGCCTGTGCGGGTACTTCCGCTGCGAGCAGCTGGGAGATGAGCGGCTGCTCGCAGCAGAAGCATCCCGACCGGCGGCGCCGCTCCTCGGTCCTCCGTTCACACTTGCCATCGGGAGTTCAGAGCCTTGTTTCAATTTTGCGCCAATCTCGCTGAGTGGTCGCGGTCGGCTGGCGGCCGCAACCAATCAGCAGAGCGTTGATTAAATTTGGCGCCAATCTCGCTGATTGGTCGCTGCTGGCGTCCGCGACCAATCAGCAGAGCGTTGTTTAAATTTGGCGCCAATCTCGCTTATTGGCCGCGGCTGGAGTCCGCAACCAAGCAGCAGAGCGTTGTTTAAATTTTGCGCCAAAATCGCTGATTGGTCGCGGCTGGCGTCCACGACCAATCAGCACAGCAGTGTTTAAATGTGTCGGCAAGATCGCTGATTGGTCGCGGGCAGCGTCCGCGACCAATCAGCACAGCAGTGTTTAAATGTGGCGCCAAAATCGCTGATTGGTCGCGGGCAGCGTCCGCGACCAATCAGCACAGCAGTGTTTAAATGTGGCGCCAAGATCGGTGATTGGTCGCGGCCGCTATTTAAATGTGGCGCCCAAATCGGTGATTGGTCGCAGGCAGCGGCCGCGACCAATCAGCACAGCGGTGTTTAAGTTTTGCGCCAAGAACACTGATTGGTCGCGGCCGGAGACCGCAACCAATCAGCGAATCGTATTACTGAGAACAGGGAAGCGGAATCGTATTGGTGAGGACCGGGGAGAGCCGCTGCCTGTGCAGCTACTTCTGCTGCGAGAAGCCGGGAGATGAGAGCCTCACACCGGTCATCTCCCGGCTGCATCTCCATCCCGCAGATGGCTCCGGCGGTCGAGGTCCTTCTGCTGCTACCGGCCGGGAGATGAGCGCCTCGCGGCGGTCATGTCCCGGCTGCATCTCCGTCCCGCAGATGGCGCCGGCGGTCGAGGTCCTTCTGCTGCTACCGGCCGGGAGATGAGCGCCTTGCGCCGGTCATGTCCCGGCTGCATCTCCGTCCCGCAGATGAGCCGCTAACGGCCGCCATCTTTTTTGAGAAATCCCGCGGCGCTGATTGGCCGCTGCCGGACCAATGAGCAACGCGGGATTTCCAGGACAGACAGACAGAAAGACAGACAGACAGACAGACGGGATAAGATGATTATATATATAGATGAGTGAATTGATTAACAGGACTCTGGTCTAGCAGCCACGTTAGTGATCTGTGGCCATTGGATGGTAGACTTGTGTACCGCCTCCAACCAGGGGCGTAACGATCGTTGTCTCAGAGGGTGTGACAGGTCCCATGTGGGAGGGGGACCACACATTCAGCTGAAATATATTGCAACGCAGAGACCCGCCAGGTTCCTGCAGTGCAATACACACTGCCAGCCAATCAGAGGCCGTTTGATGACGTTGGTGTGCAAGTCACTGGCGGCACAACACGCGCTGCCCGACGCATGATGAAATCAGCTGCCAGCTTCTGCACCAGCTACAGAAGGGGACGTGGCATTTCTTCGGGTGAGCGGGGGAAGGTAAGTAGAATAGTTTATATTTTTTATATTTGGTGCCTCTTCTGATTAGGTCCGGCATGATGTCATGGTTGCTCATACTATCTGACATGGCCGCTGGATCAGGGTTCTGTGAATCTATTCACTCATCTCTAATTTTATGAAGTAGGCTAATATTAACTATCTATGAGAGCTGTTCTTCTAATAGACATCAGGTCAGCCACATCAGCGTATGGACCAGTTTGCGAGATTATATTTTACCTTTTTTATTATGGAGGTAATAATGGAGCATAGAGTACAGTAAGATTACATTGGTATACAGTGATTTTGGTGCTAATGACATTTGAATGGTTTTATATTAAGTTTATGGTGCTGATTAAGAATATGACATTGGTTTTGCCAGATTGGTTCTAGTTTCTGAGATATTTAATAGTTAACTACAGTAGAATTCTGGATTCAAAAAGTCGCTTTTATAGCATTGTAAGCTTACAAATAGAAGCACAAAATAATTATACGGGATATTTCATTACCTAAGACACTGTTAAATAAAGAGTCAAAAGACCAAAAGATATTGCGTTTGTCATCACACACAAGTCACATTGGGGGAATGCATTATTTTCATAGATGAATTATCTCAAAAACCTAGAACCAATTCAGCAAAAGTAAAATTATTTTTGAGTTCAACCCCCTTAAAACACCTTAAATCCTTTAAAAAAATATTGGTATCTGAAAAAAAAAAGTTTTTGTAGACCTGTGTCTTTAGACTTTCTTCTTTCAGGGCTAAACTCACACATGATCAGAATGTGCTCTGTTTCTTGATTGCTGCTTCCTATAGCTGGCACTATAGAGTACAAGTCCTCTTTTTCTCTGAAGAGGCAATTTGCACTTATTTTAGCAAATACAGGTTTTGTAAATGCCCGATGTCTGTCATAATAAAGTGCATCATTCTGATAACACAAAACAGAGATGATCTGATGTTTATAGCACTTGGTGACCACTTATACAAATCCTGTTCAGGAGGTACAGTACTTTTTGTTCCTTGCAAAAGATTGACAGGTGCTATACAACCTAATTTGCATGTTTTTGCATTGCCATTTTTTAAGTCAAATTTGCATTGGGAACACTGAGGTCATTAGAAAGAAAGTGAGAAAGAATTATATCCCATGTGACCAAGAATATATATTTGCCTGCGGTGAGCCTACAGGCCTTGGTGAATGGCTCCAGCTTAGCGCCATAATTGCTTAAATATATTTAAAATAGATTACTTTTATAGCCTCCTTACTGTTCTGAATATATGGTACTTAAACATGTTCCGTATTTTAAAGCCAATGAGCTGGGTGGTTGTAAGGCCTCACTGGAACGTCGGCGATATTTCTTGTAAGTGATAAAACTGGAGCTATTCATATCATTGTGCTAGATCAGATTTTCAGTAGTGTTTGGTCAGTTTTAACCATCAGTGTGGTGTCCATTATTTTTGTACGGATTCTCCTGTCAAACTGTCAGTGAGAAATGGACAGCACTAGTATGCAACTAGGATGCTATTAATATGCTGAATTTTTAATGGACCCATAGACTTGAATGTGCAATTTGGTCCATGACTTAAATCAAAATGAAAATTAATATTGTATAAAGGAATAGCACACCAAGACAAGGCACAAAAAATAATATTTTTTTGAATGATTTTAATTTTCTAACCTCATATTTAAAAGCAGGGCCAGCGTCACCACCCGGCGCAAGTGCCGGGGCCCTGAGCAAGCGGGGGGGGGGCGTTTCTCAAATCTCAACAGGATCTTATCATCCCACACATAAGCAGACGGATGTCCCTTAGAGAGGAATTCACATTGATTGGGTCCTGGTATTTTTGAGAAATGCCTTATCGTTGCTACCACGTACACATGAATTGGCCAATTTATGCGCTAAGATTTCTCATTTATTTCTATTTTCTACAGCAGTAATGCTATTCATATTTCATATATTTCATGTACACATACTTAGCGTTACAGATTGCTACTTTGTTTGTTTATTGTATATGGAGGTAGCTTCTCCTAGTAAGCACCTGTTCACACCTATTTCTTGTTTTGGAAGTGCCGGTCAGTTTTTTCTGTTTCTATGTATAAGCTTTGACTGAGCACTCCACCTCTATGCCTCAGGCGATTTTAATTGCAACAGGATCTTATCCCACACACAAGCAGACGGATGTCCCTTAGAGAGGAATTCACATTGATAGGGTCCTGGTATTTTTGCGAAACGCCTTATCGCGGCTACCAGGTACACATGAATTGGCCAATTTATGCATTAAGATTTCTCATTTATTTCTATTTTCTACAGCAGTAATGCTATTCATATTTCATATATTTCATGTTCGCATACTTAGCGTTACAGAGTGCTACTTTGTTTGTTTATTGTATATGGGGGTAGCTTCTCCTAGTAAGCACCTGTTCACACCTATTTCTTGTTTTGGAAGTACCGGTCAGTTTTTTTCTGTTTCCAGGAATTTGCAGGAACTGGAGGTTTTTTGCCAAGAAGAATGGGCAGCTTTACCATCTGAGAAATTAAAGAACCTCGTCAACAACTACCGCAAAAGACTTCAAGCTGTCATTGATGTTAGAGGGGGCAATACATGGTATTAAGAACTGGGGCATGTGAACTTTTGATCAGAGTCTTTTGGATGTTTTTGGTTGTCATTAAGATTTAAAAAGAGAAAACACAGTAGTTTAAAAATAAATGGCTTCATCCAACCAATAACCATGAGTGGAGAAAATATTTTTTTGGTATCATTCATATTCTCTGATACAAGGCCAAGAGAGGAAAAATTCTGCCGGGTATGTAAACTTTTGAGCACAACTGTATTGGGCCCATTCTGTATGGAGCATTATATGGGGCATCATATAGGGCCCATTCTGTATGGAACATTATATGAGTCCCATACTGTATGGGGCCCACACTGTATGGAACTATATATGGGGCCCATTCAGTATGGAGCAATATATGGGGCCCATTATGTATGGAACAATATATGGGGCCCATTCTGTATGGAGCACTATATGGGGAACATACTATATGGAGCATTATATGGGGTGCATTATTCTGTATGGAGTACTATATGGGGCCCATTCTGTATGGAGTATTATATGGGGTCCATAATTCTGTATCTAGCATTATGTGGGTCCATTATTCAGTATGGAGCATTATATGGGGTCCATTATTTTGTATGGAGCATTATATGAAGCCCATTATTATGTATGGAGCATTATATGAGGCCTATTATTATGTATGGTGCATTATATGAGGCCCATTATTCTGTATGGAACATTATATGGGGCCCATTATTCTGTATGGAGCATTATATGAGGCCCATTATTCTGTATGGAGCATTATATGAGGTCCATTATTCTGTATGGAGCATTATATGAGGCCCATTATTCTTTATGGAGCATTATATGGTGTTCATTGTTCTGTATGAAGCAATATATGGGGCTCATACTTTATGGAGCACTATATGGGGCCCATTATACTGTATGGGAGACTATGTGGTGCCCATAATATTGTATGGAGGACTATGTGGTGCCCATAATACTGTATGGAGGACTATGAAATTACTATTGCCCATAGGAGAAGGAACCCAGTGGTACAACATGCAGTGGATAAAGAAGAATGTGGTGTGACTTTTTGGATATAAGGGCAATAAATTAAAAGCATTCAAAAACATATTCCTTTTTGTGTCTAATCTGGGTGTGCTATTCCTATATAGAATATTAATAGGGAGTAATGTGGTTTGCTCCATTGGAATAAGCACTCTCTTCTTTGCAACATAAATTGGAGGTTGAACAACCCACCTTTCTTCTATTTCAAATCAAAATCAGACATATCTCCACTTTTCTTTTTGGCGGACACTCGGTCAGATATGTGAACATGAACAGCCTTCACTCTCAGGATGAGACACTGCGTATTGACCAGCAGGCAGCGGGCAGTTCCTGTGTCTCACTCTCAGACCTGTTCTATGCATGCAGGACAGCAGTTTCCTCTGATCGGCGCGTAAGGTGTGCGTACGCTGCAGGAGATCCAACATGCGTGATCAATCAGGGTGCACGCGCTGACTCCCTGCAGGCTCACCATGATTGGTCACACATGCCGAACCTCCTTCTCTGTATGCACACCTTACATTTCATGCACTGTGACACTCACTGCGCTCAGAGACAAGCCCTTCTCAGAGTCTTGTGCCGCCACATTAGTTACTGTTGCTGTAGCTGTTGTATCACTTAATCTGGTGACTTGTTATGGTTATATGAAGTTTATTATAAGCAGGGTTAAATTCCTGCAGGATCTGTCCGCATCTCCTTATAGCAAGGTGGAAACAGCAGGGATATGCAGCAGAGTTGGAAGTGCTGCATGAGGACTCAGCGCAGCAGCCTGACACGGGGAGGAGCACAGTGGCGAATGCAATGAGTAACACAGCGCTGGGAAAGCGTGCTTGTTATCGCAGTGACATCCATGATTACCTCAATGTTTACTATGATTACATATGTGGATTACTCGCTACTTTCTGCTGATATACACTGCTCAAAAAAATAAAGGGAACACTTAAACAACACAATGTAACTTCAAGTCAATAACACTTCTGTGAAATCTACCTGTCCAGTTATGAAGCAACACTGATTGTGAATCAGTTTCTCCTGCTGTTGTGCAAATGGAACAGACAACTGATAGAAATGATAGGCAATTAGCAAAATACCCCCTATAAAGGAGAGTTTCTGCATGTGGTGACCACAGGCCATTTCTCTGTTCTCATCCTTTTTGACTGTTGTTTTGGTCACTTTTTCATTTTGCCATTGCTCTCACCTCTAGAGGTACACTAACATGAGGCGTTGTCTACAGTACAACCCACAGAAGTTGCTCAGGTAGTGCAGTTCATCCAGGATGGCACATCAGTGCGAGCTGTGGCAAGAAAGATAGCTGTGTCTGTCAACACAGTGTCCAGAGCATGGAGCAGATACCAGGAGATGTGGAGGGAGCCATAGGAGGTCAACAAACCAGCAGCAGGACCGTTACCTCCTCCTTTGTGCAAGGAGGAACAGGAGAAGCACTGCCAGAGCCCTGCAAAATGAAGTTCACCAGGCCACAAATGTGCATGCGTCTGCACAAACGGTTAGAAACCGACTCCATGAGGGTGGTATGAGGGCCCGACATCCACAGATGGGGGTTGTGTTCACAGCCCAATACCGTGCAGGACGCTTGGCATTTGCCACAGAACACCAGGATTGGCAAAGTCACTGGCGCCCTGTGCCCTTCACAGATGAAAGCAGGTTCACACTGAGCACATGTGACAGACGTGACAGAGTCTGGAGACACCGTGGAGAGCGATCTGCAGCCTGCAACATCCTTCAGCATGACAGGTTTGGCAGTGGGTCAGTAATGGTGTGGGGTGGCATTTCTTTGGAGGGTCGCACAGCCCTCCATGTGCTCGCCAGAGGTAGCCTGACTGCTGTCAGGGTAAAAAAGAATATATATTTTCTCGGCTTTTATACTTTTATATTTTTATACGCTTTGCTTATGTACTAACCACCATTTTGTGTCTTATAACAATAAGCTTTCCTTGCTACGTGTTACTTAGATCGAAACTTATGCTAAGATGGCGCCAGTATCAGCCAAGCATCTGTTTCAGAGAAATGAAACCGAATCATCAACTGACGGTTGTCTGCCCAGAGACTGAGTTAAGGAGACGTGGACCAATCAGGAGTGGCCGGATACTAGACATTTATGGCTTACCCCGCCCCGAACAATCCATTTATGGCTTACCCCGCCCCGAACACTCCCTTTCCCCTCCCCATTATGTAGTGTATTTAAGTTTGTGCATGCAGAAATAAAGGCAGAACATTGCTGAGATCATGGCTTGCCAGTAGCCTTCTGAGCATGCTCTGAGTTTGAACCAGCTTGTTGTCTGACTCATTCTTTGAATGGTTGACCCATGCTCATAGCCTTAATTTGGAGTGACTGGAGGACGAGTGGAATGTCGCTACGACCCCGACAAATGGCGCCCAACGTGGGGCGTGGCTAGCGGTACGCCGCCCTCTCGGACCCATATTGCTGACTTCCCTGGTGGTGACCGCGGCGGCTGAATTTGAGGCCTGATCAACCTCCATCGAACACGGTAAGTCGAGATGTATTTTATATGTCTCACTTGCCTGTGTGTCAGCCGCAGCGGTTCCTGTGGGATTATCAGTTTGGATCTGGGTGGGTGACCGGTCGAGTGGTGAGACCTCAGGCGTCCCGCGCCACGTCCCGTACCAGCAACTGTGAGACCGAGTGACGTCGCATGCCTGCGCGTGCTCGTGTGAACACCACCTCCTCCTCCCCCGGTCACTGTTCTTTTCTTAGATAGCTGCCTCCCGTGACTGATAGTCGATTCCAAGCCATCCCTAGATTGTAGTGTAAGGAAGAAAGAATCTGTGACGAATTGAGGAGTGCTCTTCGTCTACCACAGAGACTGCTGTAAAGTCAAGGTTAGGAAAGGAGATAGATTGAGGTGTCTCTCTATCTCACCAGTGTATTGAGGAGTGCTCTACACTGATGGGTGGTGACCTGTAATCAGGGTGCCGTGGTGAGTCGCACTGTAAAGTCGCCATTCAAGGTTAGGGAAGGGGATAGATTGAGGTGTCTCTCTATCTCACCAGTGTATTGAGGAGTGCTCTACACTGACGGGTGGTGACCTGTAATCAGGGTGCCGTGGTGAGTCGCACTGTAAAGTCGCCATTCAAGGTTAGGGAAGGGGATAGATTGAGGTGTCTCTCTATCTCACCAGTGTATTGAGGAGTGCTCTACACTGACCGGTGGCGACCTGTGGACTGCATCAGTGATCTGAGTCGCGACAGATCATTGCATTCTATAAGAAAATGTTGCGTATGTTCAAATCTGAAAGACATGGCAAGTTGCCGGATGGTGCTGTGGGAGTCATCCAGCTACTAGAGTCACGGGAAGGCAAGGAGGCTGTTAAGAATGTTAGGAATCTGTATTAAATAATAAGACTACCCAGTACGGGCAGACTTCAGCCTTCAGTGTAGAAGGAATGCGTTATACAAAATAAGGGAAGTTGAGTGATGAAGGACTCCTGCACCAGGCTCAGACACATCTTAGAGTAGCGAATGAGTTAAAGGTTGAGGACTGGAAAGAAGTAGGGGTGCAGGGGGGAACAGAGAATGCCGAGCCTTTGTTCGGATACATGAAAGCTGCAGAATGTGATTTGTTATGTGACCCTAAATTGGCCGTAACCCCGTTGATGCCTGTCACTACACCGAGCCCTCAGCCACCACCCTATAATGGTGCCGACGCCAAATCATCGGAAGGATGGACGTGTCGTATGTGCTGAGAGCAGAACCCGCCCTGGGAGAAGTTCTGCTGTATCTGTGGGGCGGGCCGCCCATGACACGATGCCCAGCCTGCCCTCAAGAACAATCCCACCCCCACTCCAACTCCTCCCTCCAACGGCCATCTTACTACACCTTTCCCTGCCCCCAAGAACAATCCCACTCCCACTCCAACTCCTCCCTCCAACGGCCATCTTACTACACCTTGTACTTGTTGTGGGAGGCCCGGGAAACCCCAATCCGGCCTATATCCACTACTAGATCTGTCCGGTGCTTATTACCAGCCGCCAGCACGGGTGGAAAAGCCCGCAGTCCCAGAGCACCCATCTGAAACTAATGTGATACCCTCTGCTCCAGTCCACGATGCTGAGGCGCTCCCTCTGTTCCCCATGGGGGTCGCCCATAACCCTGGGGATATCCTCCTCAACTCCCCAGAATTTCAGGCCAGACTGCTCTCCCTCCGCCAACATACTGTTACTCAAGACGATACGGAGCCAGATGAGGGATGGGCTCAAGATACTCCAGCGCCCCCCCCTTTACCCCATACGTCTCCTATGGCATCCTCCACCCCACATTCATTACCCATACTCCGGCCCTTGCTCCAAGCAACTGCTGAAAGAACACCACCCCCCAGCCCCTCAGAAGCCTGGGACCCCTGCCGCTCCCGGAATCTAGTAGACCCATCAGGACGCCCTGCCACTCTGTCAATAGGCTATGGTGACATCCTTACACATCGGGTGGGGGCCATAGTCAACCCTGCAAATACCCGTATGAGCCATGCTGGAGGATTGGCTCGTAAAATTGCCCTTGCTGCTGGTTCTACTCTGGCTGCAGAATGCCAGGCTCACTTAGCCGAAAACGGAGAGCTTTGAAAAGGCCATGGATTCCACAAAAGCAGGATCCCTTAGTACGTATGAATCCGGCCTAGAATACATGAAACAGTTAAAAGCCTGGGCTCAGGATCGCTTGTCAGATCAAGCTGGGTCTGTACAAGATGTTCAACAAGACCCTGATGAATCTGTGGAAAGATATGCTGCAAGACTCAGCATGCATTTTGAGGATCTCGGATACAGTCCTCACGTCAAGACGCAGGCCGCCCTGTTGGTTCAGGCCCTAGTAGATGGCCTACAAGACGCCCTCAGAGATGAGGTTCTGAGGGTACGCCCCGAGATCCGTTCTTCTTCTTTTAACGATGCGGTGGACATTGTCAAAGCTTTCCAAAAAGCCATGCTAAAAATGGAAAAGGATACTAAGCCAAAGAAGAAAGCCGATCCTGCCATGGTATATCAAGCTCAAGAAAGCTACCCACCCCCTGGCAACCAACATGGAATCAAGTGGGTAACGGTTAAAGGCACAGGTGATGATACTCCTCCCACATATAGAAAACAAGACAGAAGAAATGACAGGGGGCCACCTAGAGACAAGAGACAATCTCGTGATTCTGAAGGACGCATACTGTGTTGGGAATGTGGTAGCCCTAATCACATTCTCAGAGACTGTCCAATCCGCAGACAGTACCATGACCGCTCGTTTCATGACGGTCCACACAACCATGGACCTTCCCGTGAACCATCTCACCCACGCCAATGACGGCCCGGTCAACCAGTGTCCACTTTCCCGGCTACGCACCCCACGGCCGCCTGTGGGACTGTCACTTTACAGGTGGACCATCAACCATTGAAGTTCCTGGTGGACACTGGGGCGGCCACATCTGTCATTTCTTCCACACAGCTCCCTCCCTCGGTATCCCTATCACCGGATACCCTCACCTGTGTTGGGGTGGAAGGCCAACATATTTCCTCTCCACTCACAGTCCCTGTGTCTGCAGGACCATTCACTGGAGTACTCACAAGATTCTTGGTCTCAGAAACTTGCCCCGTTAATTTGTTGGGAGCCGATCTCTTAGAGCGGATGAAGGCAACTATTACCTTCGGAAACCATGGTATGGAGCTTCTTCTGCGAGACCCTCATTCCGAACAAGGGACTGAAGACCGCTGCGTTCTCAAAGCCTTCCCTCTCATGATGATGACCATACAATCTCACACTCTTCTTGATACCTCACAGTTCCCTCACTCTCTGTGGTCCAGCGGGCCAGAGGACGTTGGCCTCCTGCAGGTTCCCCCGGTCCAAGTACACCTCAAGCCTGGACACAGGTACCCACGGTTGCCACAATACCCCCTCAAGGCGGCACAAGAACAAAGCTTGGGTACCCAAATCGCTTCCCTCCTGGAGTCAGGAGTCCTTGTCAGATGTGTATCTCCATGCAATACACCCCTCTTTCCTGTAAAAAAGAAAACCGCTCCGGGAGAGCCTCCAAGATACCGGTTGGTTCAGGATCTCAGAGCCGTCAATGCAGCTACCATTTTAGAAACTCCAGTGGTACCCAACCCAAACACCCTCTTGTCTCAGGTGCCTCCAACGGCCACCTTGTTTACGGTGTTAGATCTGGCCAACGCCTTCTTCAGTATACCCTTGCATGAAGAGTCGTGGTTTCTTTTTGCCTTTACCTTTCAAGGAGCCCAGAACTCTCCTAACCAATTCATTCATTCTATGAAGTCTATTCTGGAGCCATGGGTTCAAGAGAACCCTCAGGTCACTCTTCTACAATATGTGGATGATCTTTCACTCTGCGGCACTGAAGAAAATTTGCCAGAGATGTCAGCATCCCTTCTCTGGTTTCTTCACTCAGCTAACTTTAAAGTCTCGAAAGGCAAATTCCAATGATGTCTGCCCAAGGTTATTTTCCTCGGACATTGTATATCACAAGGTGCTAGACATCTGACTGAAGAAAGAAAACAAGCCATCATGGATATCACCTTCCCAACCACCTACTCCGCTATGCAGACTTTCCTTGGTCTCATCACTTACTGCAGGCAATGGATCCCGGATGCCTCAAAGCTTATGCAACCCCTGTATGACTGTTTTAAGGACGAAGGCTCCGTCTGGTTTCCTGCTGAAGATCCACGTGTCTCTCACCAACGCAGACTATGCTTTGACAGCCTTAAACAGGCTGTTGTCTCTGCCCCGGCCTTGGGCTTACCAGACTATACTCAGCCATTTCACCTCTTTGTCTCTGAATCGGAAGGTCATGCCTCTGGAGTTCTAGCACAACGCTATGATCATAAGTATCGGCCTTTAGGCTACTACTCAGCCCGCCTGGACCCTGTCGCCCGAACTGCCCCCATGTGCCTTAAGGCGGTCCACGCTGCTCACATCCTCCTTGACAAGTCAGCTGATATCGTCCTTGGACATGATCTAGTTATACAGGCTGGCCATGATCTCTCGGCTGTTAGAAACAAACATCTCCGAAACATCTAACCAACCAAAGACACCTGCGGCTGCAGTGTTCCCTATTGTTGCCCTCCAATATAACATTTACCAGATGTCTGACTATCAACCCTGCCACTTTGCTTCCACCTTCTAGGGGGGGAAGACGAACAGGGTGAAGGTCCATTGGTGGAACCTCATGATTGTATAAAAATTTTGCAGGAAGAGACTTCTGCTCCAGAGAATATGGTGGCACATCCGCTCGCACACCCTGCCTTGCACCTATGGACTGATGGATCCCGTTTCGCAGACCCTCAAGGGAAGTTCCACACGGGATATGCTGTCACAACAGACCTAACAGTCCTCAAGACTGAAGCTCTACCACCATACATGTCTGCACAAGAAGCTGAACTTGTAGCTCTCACAGAAGCCTGCCACCTGGCAGCTGGAACAACGGCAAACATATATACCGATTCTAGGTATGGACATGGAATTTGCAATGATTTTGGACTCTTGTGGAAGTCTAGAGGATTCATCACAGCTGCAGGTACACCAGTGAATCATGCCTCATTGATTAAGGTCCTAATGAAGGCCCTGGAACTACCCATTCAGGTTGCTGTTATCAAGGTCAAGGCTCATGGAAGACTAGATTCCAGGGAAGCCAGGGGCAACCACCTAGCTGACCAAGCAGCCAAGACTGCAGCAGTGGAGAATGTGTCATCAAAGTGGCAGGAAAAGGAAGAAGAGATGGGGGAGACCCTGCAAACCGTAGCTGTGGCGCTCACTAGAGCAAGAGCCAAAGAACAGCCGGCGGAAGACCATACAAGTCCAGCGGAGACACGAGTGGAATCCAGGGGGGTCAGGATGCCTGAAGAAAAATTGTGTGAGGAACAAAGGAAGACCCCCACTGAAGAAGTCAAGCAATGGAAAGCGGCGGGAGCCGTGCTGGCAGGTCGTAAAGATTTAAAGGTCGACTCAACTCTTTATCAAGTGGACGGAAAACCTTGCTTGCCCAGGCGCATGTACTCAGCCGTGGCAGCATGGCCTCACGGGCCTACACACAGAGGAAAGAATCAAGCCTTGGCATGTATCAAGAAACTGTACTTTGCACCCGGAATCTCTTCCACTGTGACTGCATACTCAAAATCCTGCTCTGTCTGCGCTACCTGCAACCCAACGTGTACGGCACGGGTCCCTCTCCAACACCTGGCTAAACCAGACTACCCTTGGCAGAGAATACAAGTCGACCATATCCAAATGCCTAAAGCAGGAAAATATGAGTACGTTTTGGTAGCCGTGGATATGTTCTCAGCCTGGCCCGAGGCCTACCCGGTTGTCAACATGACTGCTAAAGTCACAGCCAAGAAACTGATCACTGAAATTGCCTGCAGATTTGGAGTTCCCCAAGTCATAGAATCGGATCAAGGACCAGCTTTCACAGCAAATATCTACAAAGAACTTTGGAACATGTTGGGAACAGATTTGGGCCTCCACACTCCATACCATCCTGCCAGTTCAGGCAAAGTGGAAAGGATGAATTCCACACTCAAGACCCAGCTCTTGAAAATGACCCAAGATCATCCCCTCCCCTGGCCCGACCTACTCCCTATAGTATTGTATCATATCAGACACACCCCACAAGCTAAACATGGGCTAACTCCCTATGAAATTTTGTTTGGGACCCCACCTAAAATAGGAGAAATTAGGCCCCAAGAGTTGTCTGAAACACATGATAGAGTAGTAAAATTTGTGATTGCTCTGTCTAAAGAATTGACTAACACCCGCTCTACAGTGTCTGCTTCTCTCCCAGAATCCACAGGTGATGCGTTACATGATTTCACCCCAGGTGACCTGGTGTATGTAAAGAAGTTTGTCCGGAAAGACTGTCTCCAACCCAGATTTGAGGGCCCCTACACTGTGATCCTGACTACTCCTACAGCTCTGAAGCTTGAGGGCAAGAGCACCTGGATTCACGCCTCCCACTGCAAGAGAGACAAAACGAGCCTATAAAAGATGACTACCTTCTTCTATATCCTTTCCATATGCTTACTGTCTGTCCCAGGGTGGACAGCTACCACATTTTGGGTAGATACTCACGCAAAAATCCAGACGTATCGATTTGATTACTGTGACATAGTGAATTGCGCAGGAATGACATGGTATGCTGCATAGTCCCCTTATACAGGAAAGCTATAAACAATGCTGTTCCAACCCCCCATGACAGAGTCCAATTGAGACATCTAGTTTAGGGTCAGTTGGGAGAACTCCATGTGTCATTTAGGGTAGGGCTCAATTGTTTAGGGGCGTCCCATAAGGGGGCAGCTTCTAAGATAATTGGGTGAAGAAATCCACCTCCCCTCTCCCCACACATGGACAGTCTCAAAGGCCCCGAAGCAAGGGAAAGCTTAGTGTTTAGGGGGGAATGTCAGGGTAAAAAAGAATATATATTTTCTCTACTTTTATACTTTTACATTTTTATACGCTTTGCTTATGTACTAACCACCATTTTGTGTCTTATAACAATAAGCTTTCCTTGCTACGTGTTACTTAGATCGAAACTTATGCTAAGATGGCGCCAGTATCAGCCAAGCATCTGTTTCAGAGAAATGAAACCGAATCATCAACTGACGGTTGTCTGCCCAGAGACTGAGTTAAGGAGACGTGGACCAATCAGGAGTGGCCGGATACTAGACATTTATGGCTTACCCCGCCCCGAACAATCCATTTATGGCTTACCCCGCCCCGAACACTCCCTTTCCCCTCCCCATTATGTAGTGTATTTAAGTTTGTGCATGCAGAAATAAAGGCGGAACATTGCTGAGATCGTGGCTTGCCAGTAGCCTTCTAAGCATGCTCTGAGTTTGAACCAGCTTGTTGTCTGACTCATTCTTTGAATGGTTGACCCATGCTCATAGCCTTAATTTGGAGTGACTGGGGGACGAGTGGAATGTCGCTACGACCCCGACACTGCCATTAGGTACCGAGATGAGATCCTCAGACCCCTGGTGAGACCATATGCTGGTGCGGTTGGCCCTGGGTTCCTCCTAATGAAGTACAATGCCAGACCTCATGTGGCTGTAGTGTGTCAGCAGTTCCTGCAAGTTGAAGGCATTGAAGCTATGGAATGGCCCGCCCGTTCCCCTGACCTGAATCCGATTGAGCACATCTGGGATATCATGTCTCGCTCCATCCACCAACGTCACGTTGCACCACAGACTGTGCAGGAGTTGTCGGATGCTTTAGTCCAGGTCTGGGAGGAGATCCCACAGGAGACCATCTGCAACCTCATCAGGAGCATGCCCAGGCGTTGTAGGGAGGTCATACTGGCACGTGGAGGCCATACACAATACTGAGCCTCATTTTGACTTGTTTTAAGGACATTACATCAAAGTTGGATCAGCCTGTAGTGTGTTTTTCCACTTTAATTTTGGGGGTGACTCCAAATCCAGGCCTCCATCGGTTAATAAATTTGATTTCCATTGATGATTTTTGTGTGATTTTGTTGTCAGCACATTCAACTTTGTACAGAATAAAGTATTCAATGAGAATATTTCATTCATTCAGATCTACGATGTGTTATTTGAGTGTTCCCTTTATTTTTTTGAGCAGTGTATATTTGTGTATGATTTATTAATTGTTTTATGCTTGTAAATACTTAGGTATTGGGTTTATTCACTGCTGGTATATTTGTGTGTATGGTTTATTCATTGTTGGATGGGTTGTTTGGATAGGAGTATGCAATTTCAATTTTCAACTCAGTCATCAGAAAAGCTAGGATCAGTCTTGCCATAAAATATAATAGGTGTGCGTTCTGTGAAAAATATCGATAAAACATGGTGCTCAACATTAATGAATATACCTCAAATGATTTGTCAGAAAGCCTTTAGTTTCCTTTCAGAATCAAAATTTTTTATTGGATACTAAATACTCCGACAAATGTGGGCCATTGGTTGCAGACAAGAGCTACATGGTTACATAGGTTGAAAAAAGCCTAGATCCATCAAGATCATTCGTCCTCCACCCATATATATATTTTGTCATTAAATTATCTATAACCTACAATGCTATGTGTACTAAGGAAATCATCCAGCCCTTTTTTGAAAGCTGTTATAGTGTCTGCCATCTCTACCACTTGTGGTAGGTAGTGATGAGCGAATATGTTCGGTTAACCCTTTCGGCGAGTACCGATTATCTTCAGCGTACTCGGTGATATGTTTGAATCACTCCCATGTGCATGACTTGCAACTGTTTGACAGCTTAAACATTCCTCACATGTATTAAAGCTGGGATACAAGAACATACAGGCTGGGATAAAGAACAGAACTGCAGGTGCAGACAGGAAGTGGGGCAGGACAGAGCAGAGCCGCAGGTGCGGACGGGAAGTGGAGCGGGGCAGAGCAAAGCCACAGGTGGGGATGGAAAGTGGAGTGGGGCAGAGCAGAACAGAGCCGCAGGTGCGGACGGGAAGCGGAGCAGAGCCGCAGGTGCTGACGGGAAGCGTAGTGGGGCAGAGCAGAGCCGCAGGTGCGGATGGGAAGCGGAGGAGAGCAGAGCCGCAGGTGCGGACAGGAAGCGAAGTGGGGCAGAGCAGAGCTGCAGGTGGGAACGGGAAATGGAGCGAGGCAGAGCAGAGCAGAGCCGCAGGTACAGACGGGAAGCGGAGCAGGGCAGAGCCGCAGGTGCGGATGGGAAGAGGAGCGAGGCAGAGCAGAGCCGCAGGTGTGGACAGGAAGCAGAGGAGGGCAGAGCAGAGCCACAAGTGTGGACGGGAAGCGGAGCAGGACAGACCAGAGCAGAGCCACACGTGCAGACGGGAAGCGGAGCAGGGCAGAGCAAAGCCACAGGTGCAGACGGGAAGCGGAGCAGGGCAGAGCAGCAGGTGCAGATGGGAAGCGGAGCAGAGCAGGGCAGAGCAGAACCGCAGGTGCGGACAGGAAGCTGAGCGGAGCCGCAGGTGCAGACAGGAAGTGGAATAGAGCCGCAGGTGTGGACAGACAGGACAGGGCTCTGTTCCCATGGAACAGACAGGGACAGGAAAACACAGGAAGTTAGCTAGAACACAGGAGGTAGATACGAAGGCAAGGAAATGGGACAAGCAGAACCAGATACACACAGGGTACTTGCTATGAAGTAGCGAGTAGACACAGAACTCACAAACAGAAGTACAGAGACAACGAGTTAGAATTTGGTACTGGTTCAGATACTGCAGGAAAAGGGAAGGATCGGACATAGAGACAAGCAGGAATGGGCTAGGACACCATTCAGACAGGAACAAGGTACAGCAACAAGATACAGGTACGGGCCTGGGTACTCAGCACCCAGGGTGGTGGAAATAAACTAGTAGTCACAGATACAGGTAACAGGCCTGGGTACTCAGCCCCCAGGGTGGCAGAACAGGAAAGATACAGGACACAGGTACGGGCCTGGGTACTCAGCCCCTAGGGTGGCAGAAACAGGCAAGATTCAGGACAGGACTTGGCAACTCACAGTTGCTGAGAACACACTGTAAGAAAGTGTTGCTCAGGCAAGTGTTGCTACTGGTTGGAGGAGGTTTAAGTATCCAGTGACTCACAGCAATAGGCTGGGGATACATTAGGACTGCGCACACTGTAACTTTAAGAATCAGGAAGTTCCAGCGCCACCGCCCTAAGCCAGCAGACAAAAGACATGCACACAGCAAGTAGAGGAGCATAGTGCGCAGCCTGGACTGGTAGATAAGTTGGCAGTCTTGCATGGTGGGAGATGGTAAGCCATGCCAGCACGCAAACAGGGATGTTACAGGCGTTCAATCGGGAACTCACAGGATGAAGCCAATCAGGAACAACGCAGGGTGGAGCCACTCAGGGACAACACAGGTACTAGAATCTAGGTTAGCCAGGAACTGTCCAGTGAGCTGAATAGCTCAGAGGGAAGGGCTGCTGCCTGGTGCACAAGAGCTGCTGGGTTCGAGTCCTGACACAGATGTAGCAATATGTCGTCAACGTGTTCATTCCATGCCTAGAAGACTTGGTGGTGTATTTAAAAATCATGGAGGTCATATGAAATACTAGAGGTAGTGGTTTTTGATGCAGGATGTATTAATTTTTGCATCAACTAATTTGAGTAAAACCGAAGATTTTGTAATGAAATTTATATTATTAACCTTATTTTCATGCCATGAGTTAAAAAATGTTCTATGAAACCCAGTCTTGTCAAAGTTTTTGAAAGTGTTCAGTGATATAGTCATAGGCGGATTATAATGAGGGCACGCCCTGTGCGCGGCCGTGTCTCCTAGCTGTGACGTCACGCAGTGCGCACCCGGCCTGCAGTGCTACACCGGAAAAGACCAGGAGGACTGGAGCCGAGCCGGGGGATGGTGAGTGTGTGTGTGTCTGTGTGTGTGAGTGAGTGTGAGTGTGTGTGAGTGTATGTATGTGTGTGTGTGTGTGTGCAGGCAGATATCATTGTGTGATGTCTGTTTATATGTATTTTTGTGTTTCAAATGTGTTTATGCGTGTATGTATATGTCTGTATATGTTTGTGTGTGTGCGTGACTGCGTGCGTGACTGCATGCATGACTGCGTGCGTGACTGCATGCATGACTGCGTGCGTGACTGCGTGCGGCCTCCTGCTGAGTATAGATGACGCCGTGCGGCCTCCCGCTGTGTATAGATGGCGCCGTGCGGCCTCCTGCTGTGTATAGATGGCGCCGTCAGGCCCCCTGCGGTGTATAGATGGCGCCCTGTGGCCTCCCACTGTGTATAGATGGCATCGTGCGGCCCCCTGCTGTGTATAGATGGCATCGTGCGGCCTCCCGCTGTGTATAGATGACGCCGTGCGGCCCCCTGCTCTGTATAGATGGCGCCGTGCGGCCTCCCGCTGTGTATAGATTGTGCCATGCGGCCTCCCGCTGTGTATAGGTGGTGCTGTGCGGCCTCCTGCTGTGTATAGATGGCGCCATGTGGCCTCCCGCTGTGTATAGATGGCGCTGTGCGGCCTCCCGCTGTGTATAGATGGCGCCGTGCGGCCACCCGCTGTGTATAAATGGCGCCGTGCGGCCTCCCGCCTGCAGTGCTACACCGGAAAAGACCAGGAGGACTGGAGCCGAGCCGGGGGATGGTGAGTGTGTGTGTGTCTGTGTGTGTGAGTGAGTGTGAGTGTGTGTGAGTGTATGTATGTGTGTGTGTGTGTGTGCAGGCAGATATCATTGTGTGATGTCTGTTTATATGTATTTTTGTGTTTCAAATGTGTTTATGCGTGTATGTATATGTCTGTATATGTTTGTGTGTGTGCGTGACTGCGTGCGTGACTGCATGCATGACTGCGTGCGTGACTGCATGCATGACTGCGTGCGTGACTGCGTGCAGCCTCCTGCTGAGTATAGATGACGCCGTGCGGCCTCCCGCTGTGTATAGATGGCGCCGTGCGGCCTCCCGCTGTGTATAGATGGCGCCGTCAGGCCCCCTGCGGTGTATAGATGGCGCCCTGTGGCCTCCCACTGTGTATAGATGGCATCGTGCGGCCCCCTGCTGTGTATAGATGGCATCGTGCGGCCTCCCGCTGTGTATAGATGGCGCCGTGCGGCCCCCTGCTCTGTATAGATGGCGCCGTGCGGCCTCCCGCTGTGTATAGATTGTGCCATGCGGCCTCCCGCTGTGTATAGGTGGTGCTGTGCGGCCTCCTGCTGTGTATAGATGGCGCCGTGTGGCCTCCCGCTGTGTATAGATGGCGCTGTGCGGCCTCCCGCTGTGTATAGATGGCGCCGTGCGGCCACCCGCTGTGTATAAATGGCGCCGTGCGGCCTCCCGCTGTGTGTAGATGGCGCCGTGCGGCCTCCCGTCGTGTATAGGTGGCGCCGTGCGGCCTCCCGCTGTGAATAGATGGCGCCGTGCGGCCTCCCGCTGTGTATAGATGGAGCCGTGCGACCTCCTGCTGTGTATAGGTGGCACCATGCGGCCTCCTGCTGTGTATAGATGGCGCCGTGCGGCCTACTGCTGTGTATAGGTGGCGCCGTGCGGCCTCCCGCTGTGTATAGATGGCGCCGTGCGCCCTCCTGCTGTGTATAGATGGCGCCGTGCGGCCTCCCGTTGTGAATAGATGGCGCCGTGCGGCCTCCCGCTGTGTATAGATGGAGCCGTGCGACCTCCTGCTGTGTATAGGTGGCGCCGTGCGGCCTCCTGCTGTGTATAGATGGCGCCGTGCGGCCTACTGCTGTGTATAGGTGGCGCCGTGTGGCCTCCCGCTGTGTATAGATGGCGCCGTGCGCCCTCCTGCTGTGTATAGATGGCGCCGTGCGGCCTCCTGCTGTGTATAGATGGTGCCGTGAGGCCTCCTGCTGTGTATAGATGGCGCCAAGCGGCCTCCCGGTGTATAGATGGCGCCGTGCGGCCTCCCGCTGTGTATAGATGGCTACGTGAGGCCTCCCGCTGTGTATAGATGGCGCCGTGCGGCCTCCTGCTGTGTATAGATGGCTCCGTGCGGCCTCCTGCTGTGTATAGATGGCGCCGTGCGGTCTCCTGCTGTGTATAGATGGCTCCGTGCGGCCTCCCGGTGTATAGATGGCGCCGTGCGGCCTCCCGCTGTGTATAGATGGCTACGTGAGGCCTCCTGCTGTGTATAGATGGCGCCGTGCGGCTTCCCGCTGTGTATAGATGGCGCCGTGCGGCCTCCTGCTGTGTATAGATGGCGCCGTGCAGCCTCCTGCTGTGTATAGATGGCTCCGTGCGGCCTCCTGCTGTGTATAGATGGCTCCGTGCGGCCTCCCTCTGTGTATAGATGGCATCGTGCGGCCTCCTGCTGTGTAGAGATGGCTACGTGCGGCCTCCCGCTGTGTATAGATGGCGCCGTGGGGCCTTCCGCTGTGTATAGATGGCTACGTGCGGCCTCCTGCTGTGTATAGATGGCTACGTGCAGCCTCCTGCTGAGTATAGATGGCTACGTGCGGCCTCCTGCTGAGTATAGATGGCTATGTGCGGCCTCCTGCTGTGTATAGATGGCTACGTGCGGCCTCCTGCTGTCTATAGATGGCTACGTGCGGCCTCCTGCTGTGTATAGATGGCTACGTGCGGCCTCCTGCTGTCTATAGATGGCTACGTGCGGCCTCCTGCTGTGTATAGATGGCTACGTGCGGCCTCCTGCTGTGTATAGATGGCTACGTGTGCTCAATATTGAGTCATACAATTAATGTAAGGCTATGTGCCCACGATGCAGAAATGCTCCGGATTTTTTTTTGAGCGTTTCTGCATCTCCCTGGCAGAAAAAACGCATGCGGATTGTACATGCAGATTGTACATGCGAATTGTACATGCATTTTTCCTGCCAGGGACTTGTGGATGTGAAGCGTTCTTCACATGCATTTCTGCATGCGGGTTGACAAGCGCTTTCCAAGCGATTTTAGAATCACTTGGAAAGTGCTTGACAACTTGGTCACACTATATAAATCCATGTAACCAGCATGGATTTATATAGTGTGACCGTAAAAGAATGGTAAAAAATAAATATATAATTACCTACTGATGGCCTGCCAACGTCAGCGGTCGCGTGACCCGTCACATGACTAAATGACGTCACGGCAGGTCCTTTTCAGACCATCGCGAGCTGCCGGCAAGCCAGGACGCATCGGATAAAGACACCAGGGGCCATCAGAAGGTAAGTATAATATTTATTTTTTATTTTATTCTTTTTTTACAGGTTCTATGGTACCCGGGTGCAGAGGAGAGTCTCCTCTTCTCCAAACCCGGGTACCATCCGCACATTGAAACACATGGATTCTGCATGTACAGATGCAGTGATGCGGATTCCATGTGTTCCAATGCAAGTCAATGGCGGCGAAAGCGCCGCGCTTCCGCAAAATAATTGGTAGTGCTGCGTTTTTTTCCGCAATGATAATCCGCAAAGGAAATTTCCGCAGCATGTGCACAGCACATGCAGATTATCATTGGGGAACATGGCAGACCTTCTACCAAGCGTTTTCTAAGCGTTTCTGCAGCGGAATTGCCGCTGCGGAAACGCTTAAAAAACGCATAGTGGGCACACAGCCTAAAAAAATTATTATAATTAATATTGTGCCAAATAAATTTCACGTGAACTATCACATGATCTATCAAAGGGGATCATGTGACATGTCACGTGATACATCAGGTGTGTGTGGGGGGGGCGCGCCTTCTAAACTGCCCGGGGCCCTTGCTACTCTTAATCCACCCCTGGATATAGTATATTGATTAAAATCTTACATTTCAATGGGGTGTACTAATTTAAGATGAGGACTGTACATGTGAAACATGGACTTCTGATTAAGGCCTTAAAGAGTGTTGAAGTATGCAGGAAAGGTTCTATTTCTCCTTCACTAGTTTTGGCATAAAAATCAGCATCATAAACTGTATCCAAAGATTATGGAAGAAAGCAATATCATTTGGTTTATAATCCAGACATGTTTATGTCAACATAAAAACCTAATAAACATTCTCCTTTCCTGAGTAACAATAGAATGTTATATCAGTACATACTTATCAACAGCCAATACAAATATTATGTAATTAGATAAAAATATATTTAGAATCATTCCACGAAGAACCCGAAGACACCAGTTCTCATCTCCCTGTATTCAAGTATATTCTTTCAGGTGCGAATACATTTGAACACTTTTTCACCAGGACAAGAGCAGAGTAGCACTCGTCACACCCCCTGCCCCCGACATGCAGTAGCGTGATGATGTAATCACACTGCTGACCTTAGTGCAATGCCGTTGTCGCTGGCCCCGGCAAAGACGCAGCCGGAAACGGTAAACGCTCCAAGGAGGAGCGGAAGATTAAATATCCTGACTATTATAGGAGAGGTGGAGTGGGGTTTGGTGTTACTGTGAGGGTTCATTATGGGGCAATGGGGGGTATAGTATATAGAGGACCAGTGGAGGACATTATGCAGGGGGCAATGTGGAGGGATATTTTGAAGAGAGGCAGTATGGGGGGGAACCTTATGTAGGGGGGACGTGTGGGGGGGATATTATGGTTAGGAGCAGTGTGATGAGACATTTATGGAGAGGGGCAGCGTTTTGGGGACATTATGAAGAGGAACAATGTGGGGGATATTATGGTTGGCAGTGAGGGGGGATATTTTGGAGAGGGGAATGTGGGGAGGATTTCTTTTGAGAAGGGCAGTGTGGGGGGAACATTATGGAGTGGGGCACTATCGGAGGAGACATTATGGAGAGAGGCAGTGTGGGGGTAACATTTTGTTCAGGAAGCATAGTAAGAGGCAATTATTTATTCAAGGGCACGGCATGGGAAATATTTTTATACATGGGGCATTATAATGATACTTTCATTTTTATAGGCATAATGTCGGGAAGTGCTGCAGAAGACCAGAGAAGATGGAAGTCTGGAGAAATGAGCTGTGGGCGAGAAATCTCATCATGGCGTCTGTTCTATGAGAAAAGGGTTAGAGAAAAAAAGAGCTGGGAACAACTTCAGTCAGAGAAGATGTCATCTATAAAATAGCTGGATATGAATGTTTATTTGTGATACTGACTACGTCTCATCAGTACTGTGTTTCCTGTATGGCCCACAGTCTAATAATGACTGGTAACAACAACTCCCAGTATCTCCTTACCATTGTTAAGGACATATGCAGGTTCACGTGATGCACATGTATGTGGGACTGATCTGAAACTGAAATTGATCACTGTATTAACCCTAGAACGCATGACCATAAAAATCTACTTTTTCACATACCTGGGGCCTTTTAGGCCCGTGTGCAAATAACATGGAATAACTCAAACAAAAATGACAAACAACTATATACCTGAGGAATACCTAGAGTTTCAAAATTATAACTAAAGTAATCTTGCAGAAAATAGAAAACAATTAACAGGGCGTTCTAGGGTTAAGCTTGGTGAGGTATTCCTGTACTGACGGTGGTTCTGGTGATATATTCATGTACTGACAGTGGTTCTGGTAATATACTTGTGGTGATCCTACTGATGTATCCATGTACTTATGGTGGTTTTGGCACTTTATTCATGTTCTGATGGTGGTTCTGGCACACAATTCACGTACTGACCATGGTTCTGATCTTGTACACATGTAGCAATCCATGTCCTTCAAGTTAAAACTGAAAAATCCTCAAAACTTAGTTTTGAGATTATGAGGAGGATTTGGTTGAGTATCTGCTCAACTTCTGCTCCAAAAACTCAGAGTAAGTTTGGGTGTGCATATACAGATTTCTTAGGAGCAAAAACTGTCCAAAACCTTCACAAATGCTCAAAACTTTGTTCTAGTGATTTATTAATGTACTGACAGTGGTTCTGGTGATGTATTCAAGTAAGTACTCCTTTGCATTTTTTTGCTGCCTTTGGGACTGGTTCAGTATGACAATGTGGCCCTTGAACCAAAAAACATTGTGCAACCCTGACCTAAAAGATCAGATTAGGTCATGACTTAAAATCTTAGTTACTGTCATATAATATCAACTAATATGTCTGATGTTTATGGCAGTCTCTTGTCTTCATGTTCCCATATTTTTCAAGCTGTTGTTTGTCTGAGATATAATAACTATAATGTAAAGAAGTCACATCACAGTGATTCAGCAATTACATTGCTGAGAACTAAAGGATTATTTTGATTGAAAAGTGTTTCACAGTGTGTACACAGAGGTGATTCAGTAAGTATCTACAAAGCAGAAGAAAATTTCATTTAAGCTGAAAATGAATATTTAGAAACAAATAAATGGAGTCAGATTAAGCCAGGTATTTATCAATATTGTTCTTCTCATGTTAAAGGGGTTTTCTGAATAACAATTTTCCCAGAAGTCAGAAATGGGCATAAAACAATACAACAAGGGGTACTCACTCATTTAATCCCAAACCACTCAGTCCTCTTCCATTGGTCTTCTGTTTATAAGGCTGCAGCGATGAAGTATTGTATACCACATGACTAGCATGTTCTGCCTATTGTGTCCACCATTTCCTTATAGATTGTAAGCTTGTGAGCAGGGCACTCCCTCCTCCTGTAACTGTTGAACTATGTGTTTTTGTGTTGTCTTTATTGTCTCTACATGCCCCCTCAATTGTAAAGTGCTGCGGAATATGTTGTTGCAATAGAAATAAAATTATTATTATTACCACACACCAGCAGCATACAGCACAAGATCATAAAGACCAATGTATGACTACAGATGTAACATGGGCCTTCCAGGTAAACAGATGGTCATCAGGCAGACCAAACACAGGTACTAGAGTGGGGGAGGGATTAAACAAGTGAGTATAATTTCTGTTGTTACTTTATGACTTATCCTTACATCCAATTTTGCGCTCTAAAAGTCAAATGACGCTCCTTCCCTTCCAAGCCCTGCTGTGCGCCCAAACAGTAGTTCCTCCCCCACATATGGGGTATCAGCGTACTCAAGAGAAATTGCACAACAAATTTTAAGGTCCATTTTCTCCTGTTACCCTTGTGAAAATAAAAATAATTGAAGCTAAAGAAAGTAATATTTCTCCTTGCGGAGAGTGACGTGTTGAGCACGTCAGGTGAGGAGACTTTTAAAGCCGTAATGCTCCTCTGGGAAATATGCAAATTGTCTCTTCAGAGAGGAAGGGGACTATAACTCTAGTGACAACTTCAGGAAGTAGCAATCCTAAAAGTCAATAGTGACCCTTTAACGAGCCTTATCTGATGACTTAGAATAAAAAGCCAAGACCAGAAACTCAATTTGAAGACACTGTGTTTCGGTGTACTTCCCCTCGTCAGTGAAAAGTGTGAGTTCTGGTTTGGCTGGATGAGAGGCATCAGACCAGTAGTAAAATGTTCATATTTCCTTCTACATTTCCTTAATTCCTATGAAGCACCTGAAGGGTTAATAAACTTCTTGAATGTGGTTTCAAGCTTCTTTCGGGGTGCAGTTTTTAGAATGGTGCCACTTTTGGGCAATTTCTGTCAAACAGGCCCCTCAAAGTCATTTCAAATGTGATGTGGTCCCTAAAAAAATGGTTTTGCAAATTTTGTTGTAAAAATTAGAAATTGCTGATCTACTTTTAACCCTTCTAATGTGCTACAAAAATTATGTTTCAAAAATGATGCAGATGTAAAGTAGACATGTGGGAAATGTTAGTTATTAACTATTTTGTGTGACATCACTACATTTTCTAAATTTTCGCCAAATTTCCGATATTTTCACAAATAAACACAAGTCATATCAAACTAATTTTACCTCTATCTTGAAGTACAATATGTCACAAAAAACAGTCTCAGAATCACTTTGATCAGTTGAAGCATTCCAGAGTTATTATCTCATAAAGTAACACTGGTCAGAATTGAAAAAATTGGCCTGGTCATGAAGATGGAAACAGGCTTCGGGTTGAAGGGGTTGAATATGCAGCAATAAAAGGCCTAAAAATTACGGTAATTCTTGAACTTTGCCATGTTTATTGTGTAATGCTGTTGGATAAGAGTGAATGCATTTCTGCTTTTTTTTACACTAAAAAGGGAATTTAAGAACTTAATTTGCAATTGTTATACTTGTAAATAATATATAGCTGGATAATTAACAGTTCAACCCCAGCTTTGTCTGGTTGCATGGAGACTGTAAGCATACTGCTATTGAAAAGTCCAGCCATTCATTTCTGTGTCTATTTAAGTTCCTGTTTGGCATTGTCAACTCATAAATGCAATTCTTTTGCAGACTGCAGCAGATTTTCTCTTAGGCCTCGTGCACACGTTGAGTATTAAGTGAGTTTTTACATCAGTGTTTGTAAGCTAAAACCAGGAGTTGAACAGTTAAAGGAAAAGTATAATATAAACACGTCACCATTTCTGAATTTTTTACAGGCTCCTGGCTTTGGCTTACAAATACTGAGGTAAAAAATCTCACCAAATACTCAATGTGTGCACGTGGCCTTAGGCTACATTCGCGTGATGAGTTTTTTATTAATTTTATACGCTATGTATTTTCGAAAAAATGTAAGCAACCTATTTTACTTAATGGGTGTAGAAATGGTGCAGAAAATCTGAAATATCAAAAACTCACCAAAAGCTCATCATGGGAACATAGGGAACATAGCCTTAGGCCATGCTCTGATGTAGAGTAATCACTGCTTTTTTCCTCATGTATGCAGCAATTCAATAAAATGGCGCTAGAGGTGGTCCATGCACAGATCAAGATTTCAGCACTGAACTTAGACGAGATATAGATTCTTGGCCTGCTCAAGAAACAGAAGGGCTGGTGGGGGGGCGGAGAACGAGAAGAAGATCCTGCCCCCCACGTCCCGCCCCAAAGCACCCTGGAGCACAAAAGACGTCATTTTCTGAAAACTTCATAAGGTGAGTATTAAACAACCACTGAGCGGATCCCTTCACATCAGGTATCATATAAATCATCATCACAGCGCCATTATAGCTACACCTTTAGGTTATAGGGCTAATTCCTGCTGACAGGTTTGCTTTAAGTGTATTTTAAAAGCTTCAGACTTTCAAATTTACGTATGGTGTCACATTGAAAATGTATTTAAAAAAAATGTTTTCACTTAAAAAAATACGCTAGTGGGCTTTTCGGTGCTTAATGAATAGCAAAAGCCATCTGAAAGTCTCCTAAAAAACTTGCTAAAAAACGCTAATAAAAACGCTAATGGAAAATATTAACAAAACATCAACAAAAACACTTCAACATAAAAAAAACACAGAGAAAATACCAGAGACATGGAGCAATTCTTGAAGCGTTTTCTGCTTTAAAATGAAACATTTTTAACCACCAGTAAAAAACGTAGTATGAACTTTCAACCACATCCTTTCCAAAAACTAAAAAAAAATATTGAAAGAGTCTTCTTATTTATTTCTATTATAAAACTACTTTGCTGTTCACCTGCCAGTCTTTTGAGCTTTTTTATTTTGCTACAGGTTTTACAAATTTGGTAGCCTAAAATGTCTGAAATTGCAGGGTTTGGTTAAATAGGCTGCTATTTTCAATCACTTACCTTCCATTTACACTCAGCCAGATGGGTAAATGTTATTTGGACATTAATATAGCTGTGTTTGCATTACAGAGCTTAAAATTGGTTCAATACACTCCAAGGAGACCTTACAGAGCTCAAATGGGTTCAATACACTCCAAAGAGACTTAACAGAGCTCAAAATGGGTTCAATACACTCCAAGGAGACCTTACAGAGCTCAAAATGGGTTCAATACACTCCGAGGAGACCTTACAGAGCTCAAAATGGGTTTAGTACATTCCAAGGAGACCTTACAGAGCTCAAAATAGGTTCAATACACTCCAAGTAGACCTCAGAGTGTTATACCTGTATTTTCCAGGCCATTTCGGGCATTTCAGTATTGGAATTCACAGAAAATTTTAAATTCAAAAGATCCGCTCATCTCTAGTCATCAATATCAGATTGTGCTGGGTCAACACCCAGAACCCCAATGATCAGCTGCTAGTAGTTCTGCCAGCAGCTTTGTGTATACAGAGTAAGGCTATGTGCCCACGTTGCAGAAATGAAGCAGAAAATTTCTGCTTCATTTCCGCATGTCCTCTCCCGGAAAAACGCTTGCGGAATTTTGCAAGCGTTTTTCGCGCGTTTATGATGCATTTGGGACATGCGGAATTGCCTTGCGTTTTTTATTGCATTGACAAGGCAATTCCGCATGCGTGTCCGCAAAATTAATGGACATGCGGCGGATTTTTGAGCGCAGCATAAACGCTGCGGAAAAATCCGTAGCATGGGCATTGAAATTGCGGATTCTCATTGGGGACCATGGGGGACGGATTAACAAGCGTTTCACAAGCGTTTACGCTGCGGAAATTCCGCAGCATATACGCTTGTAAAACGCTACGTGGGCACATACCCTTACAGAGCAGAATGCCACAGCTCCATACACTGTTTAGTAGCCCTTCTGGTGTATTACAGATCCATTCCTATTCAAAAGAAAATAGGCAGATGTGCAGTAACCTGGGAGTGGCCAGTAAACAGTGTGCAGAGCTGTGGTGTTTAAATCCAGTTTATTGCACTGTACACTATTTACATCCAGCAAATAATTAAAATTTTTAATAAAACCAATTTATAATAATGTAAAAAACATAAATTTCCCCTAGGGAGTCTATAACCTTTATTTATTCCTTTTTTGTAGATTTGTGGCAAGAAACCCCAATTACGGTAAATTTAATGTAATTAAATATGCAAATTGCCTCTTCAGACAAAAAGAGGACTTGAACTCTATAGCGCCACTTATCGGAAGCAGCAATCCTACAAGTCACAATCAACCCATTAACGAGTCATGCAATATGACTTAGGATAATAGCCATATCAGAATCCCAATTTGTAGACATGGCTGTTGGCCCTCATCAGTGCAAAGTATGAGAACTGATTTGACTAGATGAGAGGCTCTGGACTGAGGTCTAAGAGGTAACGTTTCTCCTTGTGGAGAGTGACATACCGGCTCTGGCATGCCAAAGTAAGGAGGCGTATTCGCCGCGCAATGCTCCTCTGGGAAATTTAATATGCAAATTGCCTCTTCAGAGAAAAAGAGGACTTGAACTCTATAACACCGCCTATTGGAAGCAGCAATCCTACAAGTCAAAATCAACCCTTTAACGAGTCATGCAATATGACTTAGGATAATAATCAAATCAGAATCTCAATTTGCACTGAATCTCATACTTTGCACTGACGAGGGCCAATAGCCCGAAACACCATGTCTGCAAATTGAGATTCTAATTTGGCTATTATCCTAAGTCATAAGATTGCACAGAAGCCACAAGTCCTGAACATTAAAGGAGTTGTCCAGTACTTTTTATTACTTCCCCAATGTATTCACCATGTACCCACAAGTGTTTCTGCTAATACCTTTGGTTGTTCTTCTTGCCTGTGAGTGGCGCTATCACTGGCCGATCAGACATCACGTGACCCCCGGCTGCAGCCGGCTCTGACATCCGCTGATGTCACGTCAAGTTCCGGCTGCAGCTGGGAGTGACTCAGTGCTGCGTTCCACGGTAAGTGATGGGATGCGGGTGGGGTTACCCCGTGCATCATACCCAGCATCCACCGCGCGCTTTCCCTCCCCTCATTCTTTGGGAAAGCGCATGGTGGATGCTGGGTGTGACACGAGGGGTAACCCCGCCCACAGCCCCTCATCCACCGCGGGGACCGCGTCACTGATGTCACGCCTTACTTGACATGACATCAGCGGAAGAAAAAGCCGGGGGTCACGTGATGCCGGTGAGCTATAGCGCCGCTCACAGGTAATTACAAAAGCACTTATGGGCACATACTAAATACATTGGGGCAATTCAAAAAAGTACTGGACAACTCCTTTCAATAGAAATTCCAGTAACATGAATCCTTAAAATAATTTATTGCATAGAAAAAAATCCAAATCCAACACCAATAGCAATCAGACGCGCTACAGACACAGTCCTTACATGCATGAGTAAGAATTGTGTCTGAAACACGTCTTATTTTTTATTTGTGTTGAATTTGGATTTTGGGGGGATTTGTTTTTATGCAATAAATCATCATTTTAAGGAATCATGTTACTGGAATTTCTATCTTTTTAAAGTTAAAAATACTCTGTTTTATAGAACAGCAAAAAAACTTAAAGCCACAGCTAATTGTCCTAGCCCCATATTAGGTGTAAGGATTACATCCTGACTATGGAAATGGTAATCAGAATAAACTGCTTGATCAGTGACCCATTTCCAGTAATATAGTGTACACAACTGTGATATTGTGGCTTCTAAGAAAAGCATCAATTCCCCTACAAATCTTTATTAATGTATTAATTATGACAACTCTCCAGACAGAGTTCCATAGTCTCATCACTGCTCTTACAGTAAATACGTTTATGATGATGGTTTATCGCTTCAGGACATACTTTTGGCAAGTAGGGCAGCTATTAGTGTGTAATATACTGAGCACACTGTAAGGATTTGCCTCTGCTAGCCGCTTCGTGCCGCTGTCATGTGACCGCAAGTATCTGATTTACAATTTTATTTAGAGAAGAATTGGAAAGACTAGTCGGTACGTGACTGCAAGTATGCAAACCACATGCTTGTAGTCACATTACTACTGCTGGAACTGGGTAGCACAGCCAAATCCTAACAATTTGTATATTATACACTGCAACCTGCATTGCTGGACAAAAGATTACCTTGAGGTAGAAAACCCCTTTAAGCCTTCTTTAACCTAACAATGTTGCTTCTATTTGTACATAGTATTTGGATCAACTTTTGGCAACGTTTTTCTGCATTGATATTCTTGTACATGATATATGTGATGTTTTATTTTTACCACTAGATGTAAGAGACATCCCTGTAAAGTATGATTGCATCATAAAAACAAAATTTCCTTCCAGTAGTAACTGAAAAACTAGGTCAGTACTATAATCCACAAAGTCAGTTCATAGACTAGATATCTCCCTGTGATCTGATATGCCTGGTCCTGTGGTGCATGCTATGTTAACATCTGTTTATAATGTTACTATGTAACCCGCCCTTTTATTGCACCATTTTACAAAGCTTATTTGATTATGATTACGTGCTGTCTGGAATGTAGTAGAGGCTGCTTCATGATGCATTCACTAAAACTGGAATAATGAAGGAGGAGTATAATGTGCAAACAAACTGTTCTCTAAAACAACAATCAGTGATACATGGAAAATACAACCGGCAGGTGTCTGTGAAGTAGCATTAGGATAGGATAAGTCTTCTATATTGACTTTTTTTTTCTATCATAATAGCGCCACCTAAGGGTGATTGAAAAATGCTTTGGGAAAAAAAAACAGTAAAGAAGTTCATATAATAAAAATGCAATTTGTTTGTTTGTTTTATTACATGATGTTAAATACTTTGAAGTCAAAGTAGACAAAAGTATTATAAGAATGATTACTTCTATACCTCCTACTGAAAAGCTTTTAGCGCACGAACGCCCCTTTATCAGGATGGTTTACAAATGAATGACTGAGACAAGAACAGATCTTACACTAATACATTGTATATATCATTGCAACACAATTTAAACTAGGGTTTTAGTTACAGGTGGAAGGTGAAATATGTATTAAGAATACAGATATCTGAAGTAAGTCTGATGGTGGTGTAAAGTAAAGTTGAACGAGGTAGACCTATCACTTCTTGTATTGGGACTTAATGAAAATTTCTCTTGCTGGTTAGAAACATTCCGAAACACTTGCTGAATACACAGTGTATGCAATTTTCAGAAAGTTCCAATACCAGAAATGATAGGTCTATCTGGTTCAACGTTACTTTACACCATGTGACAAAGTCACTGGTAAAGTACTGGAGGGGAGATATGTTTCCCTGAGGCTGTTCGCTTCAGTGAACTAAAAACCATTAAGTTTCCTTCAGCATATTATTTGTTGAGAGGGGTTAAGTCCTTAGTAAAAGGGAGTATTTTTTTGTGAATGACCATTGTGAAGGATGGGAGGTCATTCACCATATCTCTCCAAACAGTGGAGTGTCTGGGCTTTAAATAGCCAGCTTTGACACTCAGGTGTGGTCAGTATCTGGAGGCCAGCTCCAGAGAGAGGAGAGTGTGTTTGTTCCTGCTAAACCTGAACCGTGTGGTCTTTGCTAACCCGGAGTGGCCAGACCCCGGCTGGTGCACAGATTTTGCTGGAATCTTTACTTATTTCGATTGCCGGTAGGCCGGATGGGCTATGTTTATTTTTCATGAACATTATATTGGTTTATGCTGCTCACTAAACCAACTGAAAATTTAAAGAGACAGTGTTCCGTTTACACCTCAATGTGTAGCCGAGTGAGCCGATCTATCACAACCACCATCAGACTTACTCCAGATATCTGTATTCTTGTTAGGGTAATAATTTTTTGAATGTACTATTGGCAAGTGGCCATGCCATGTTTGTGGGGAATGTCAAAGAGACTCTATATTCATATTAGAACTGAAACAAGGAGAAAAAAGGGGCTGATGCAATCCAGGCACTGCGATGGAGTGGCTTCCTCCATCACAGCACCCAAATGATATCTGCCCACTTTTTTCTCCTCGTTTCAGTTCATGTACTCAGCTCCTGCCTGGGAGATTGTGGAGTTGGCGGCCGGTGCAACAGCGGTTTGGGGGATCCCTCCGGTACATCTTCCTTCAGCGTTGTGCCTATCTAGCACAACCCTCTGAGGTGAATGATGCACATTTGACCGTTATTCAGCTTGTTATACCAATTCACAAAGGGAGCAGTTTTTCTTTTTTGTTTTCCTTCTATATGAATAGAGGACAGCATTGTATCTTCTGGTAGTGAAACTACGGCTAAACATTTTCTGAAAATGTCTGTAGTGTTCTGGATATAACTTAGGGTGCTTTCACACTGTGTTCTGGCACCCATTCAGTGGCCCCGTCAATGCTTACATTCAAACCCCCAGCAAAACGGGATTCAGGCATATGCACCGACGGGGCCATAGACTATAATGGTGCGACTGAGCAAATGTGCGCTCTGTCGTGCATCATTTTCGGGTGTGTTCACCTACTAAAAGTGTACACTCAGACGTAGTAGACTGCTTCTGAGTGTCCGCCTCCAGTAGGCGCACACGCCTGACAATGATGCACGTCAGCTCTGCTGGCACCATTATAGTCTATGGCCCAATGGTGCATACGCCCGAATCTCTCTTTGCCTGGGATTCAGACATAAGCTCCAACGGGGCCACTGAACGGGTGCCAGAACCCAGTGTGAAATAACCCTTAATGTATGGTTAGCCCTAGTTTCACTACCAGAAGACACAATATTGTCTATTATGGATATAGAGTCTCTTTAGCATCTCCCACAAACATGGCATGGCCGCATGCCAATATTACCTTCAATACATAATTATCCCAACAACAAGTCAAAATGATCAAGTTTTTCACTTCACAGGTGCGGAGTAACATAGTGTCTGGAACTCCCATAAAAGTGAATGAGAGAAGTAGTAACACCTGGCTATTTCCGTTGTCCCACCTTCTGTGGCCAGTATAGTTACACACTGTTATTCCCAACACAGCCATAAACTGCTGAGATGGGAATAACTCTTAAGATACTTTTATTTCAGTCATCAATAAACCTCTGTGCTCCAAAAGCTTGTCAGTCTAATGGTTAACCAATAAAGGTGTTCCTTATTCTACTTTTTGAGACAGAAGTAAAAAAAATCAGGTTAATGAGTTATGTGTTACTTTTAATTATCTATTCTCATTTTTTTCATTGTAAATCTATTGATATGTAACCATATTCTGGTGAGGAGTTAGTTCATGACCAAAGTACAGAACCTCAAACCAGCGCTATAATTAGTATTTGACTTCAAATGGCGAATGGAGCTTGTTTAACCCCTTAAGCCCCGCGGGTGGTTTGCACGTTAATGACCGGGCCAATTTTTACAATTCTGACCACTGTCACTTTATGAGGTAATTACTCTGGAACGCTTCAACGGATCCCCCTGATTCTGAGAATGTTTTTTCGTGACATATTGTACTTCATGATTGTGGAAAAATTTCTTCGATATCACTTGCGTTTATTTGTGAAAAAAATGGAAATTTGGCGAAAATTTTGAAAATTTTGCAATTTTCAAAATTTGAATTTTTAAGCCCTGAAATCAGAGCGATATGTCACACAAAAGAGTTAATAAATAACATTTCCCACATGTCTACTTTACATCAGCACAATTTTGGAACCAAAATTTTTTTTTGTTAGGGAGCTATAAGGGTTAAAAGTTGACCAGCGATTTCTCATTTTTCCAACAAAATTTATAAAACCATTTTTTTAGGGACCACATCACATTTGAAGTCACTTGGAGAGGTCTTTATGACAGAAAATACACAAAAGTGACACCATTCTAAAAACTGCACCCCTCAAGGTGCTCAAAATCACATTCAAGAACTTTATTAACCCTTCAGGTGCTTCACAGGAATTTTTTGAATGTGGAAGAAAAAAATGAACATTTAACTTTTTTCACAAAAATGTTACTTTAGACCCAATTTTTTTTATTTTCACTGGGGTAACAAGAAAAAATAGACCCCAAAATTTGTTGTGCAATTTCCCCTGGGCACGCAGATACCCAATATTTGGGGAAGAAACACTGTTTGGGCGCACGGCAGGGCTCGGAAGGGAAGGAGCGCCATTTGACTTTTTGATTGTAAAATTTGCTTGAATAATTAGCGGACGCCATGTTGTGTTTGGAGAGCCCCTGTGTGCCCAAACTTTGGAGCTCCCCCACAAGTGACCCCATTTTGGAAACTAGACCCCCCAAGGCACCTTTGTAGATGCATAGTGAGCACTTGGAACCCCCAGGTGCTTCACAAATTGATTCGTAAAAATGAAAAAGTAAAAAAAAAACACTTTTTCATTTTTACGAATCAATTTGTGAAGCACCTAGGGGTTCCAAGTGCTCACTATGCATCTAGATAGGTGCCTTGGGGGGTCTAGTTTCCAAAATGTGGTCACTTGTGGGGGAGCTCCAATGTTTGGGCACACAGGGACTCTCTAAATACAACATGGTATCCGCTAACAAATTGAATGGAAAATCGGCTCAAATTGTTAGCGGACACCACATTGCGTTTGGAGAGCCCCTCTGTGCCCAAACTTTGGAGCTCCCCCACAAGTGACCCCATTTTGGAAACTAGACCCCCAAAGGCACCTATCTAGATGCATAGTGAGCACTTGGAACCCCTAGGTGCTTCACAAATTGATTCGTAAAAATGAAAAAGTGTTTTTATTTTCACTTTTTCATTATTACGAATCAATTTGTGAAGCACCTGGGGGTTCCAAGTGCTCACTATGCATCTAGAAAGGTGCCTTGGGGGGTCTAGTTTCCAAAATGGGGTCACTTGTGGGGGAGCTCCAAAGTTTGGGCACAGAGGGGCTCTCCAAACGCAATGTGGTGTCCGCTAACAATTCGAGCCGATTTTCCATTCAATTTGTTAGCGGATACCATGTTGCATTTAGAGAGTCCCTGTGTGCCCAAACATTGGAGCTCCCCCACAAGTGACCCCATTTTGGAAACTAGACCCCCCAAGGCACCTATCTAGATTCATAGTGAGCACTTGGAACCCCAGGTGCTTCACAAATTGATTCATAAAAATGAAAAAGTGTTTTTTTTTTTCACTTTTTCATTTTTACGAATCAATTTGTGAAGCACCTGGGGGTTCCAAGTGCTCAGTATGCATCTAGATAGGTGCCTTGGGGGGTCTAGTTTCCAAAATGGGGTCACTTGTGGGGGAACTCCAATGTTTGGGCACACAGGGGCTCTCCAAACGCAACATGGCGTCTGCTAACAATTTGAGCCGATTTTCCATTCAATTTGTTAGCGGACACCATGTCGCGTTTGGAGAGCCCGTGATGTGCCTAAACAGTGGAGCTCCCCCACAAGTGTCCCCATTTTGGAAACTATACCCCTCAAGGATTTTATTAAGGTGTATAGTGAACATTTTGAACCCAGAGGTACGGCACAGAATTTGTTTACATTAGGTCATCATATTGAATAAGTTGTCATTATTCTTGAGCGCAAGTGCTCGCTACTTGAGTTTGCATCGGGTACTCAGGTATGCACCATGTACAGCGTGTGCTTGAGTGACATGCTCGAGTCCCTGCTCCGCATGTTTCACGGTTATTAGACACCCAAAAAAAAACATGCGGGGATCGCTCGTGCATGGCAGGCAATCCCCGTAAAGTTTTTTGGCCGCGAAGCATATGGGGCAGAGACTCGAGCATGTCACTCAAATACCCATGATACTCAATGCATACCAGAGCACCCGATGCAAACTCAAGTAGCGAGCACTTGCTCTCAACACTAGTCGCCATATCGTCATCTTTTTTTCTTACTTTTGAAAAAAATCCCAACCCCAACCCTAGCCCCAGCACAACCCTAGCCCCAGCACAACCCTAGCCCCAGCACAACCTTAGCCCCAAACCCAGCCCTAACCCTAGCCCAATCCTAACCCAAGAGTTTATTTTTGACGCCGTTCCTTGTGCGGTATAAGTGATTAGACGACTTTATTCTTCGGGTCGGTGTGATTACAGCAATGCCAGAATCATATGGGGTTTTTATGACTGACAGCTGTCACACACTAAAACAGGGTTCCCCAACTCCAGTCCTCAAGGCCCAACAACAGATCATGTTTTCAGGATTTCCTTAGTATTGCACAGGTGATAATTCCATCACCTGCACAGGCAATAATTCCATCACTTGTGCAATACTAAGGAAATCCTGAAAACATGACCTGTTGGTGGGCCTTGAGGACTGGAGTTGGGGAACACTGCACTAAAAGACGCATTTTTTGTAAAATCTAGTTTTTGCATCGCCATATTTTGAGAGCTATAATTTTTCCAGATTTTGGCAGACAGTCATGTGACGGCTCGTTTTTTGCGGGATGACTTGACGTTGTTATTGGTGCCATTTTCAGGCACGTGACATTTTTTGATCGCTTTCTATTCCGATTTTTGGGAGGCAGAATAAACAAAAAACCAACAATTCAGGAATTGTTTTTTTTGTTTTTTTTTATTCTGTTCCGCGTGTGGTAAAATTGATGAGGTAGCTTTATTCTTTGGGTCAGTACGTTTACAGCGGTACCACATTTGTATCATTTTTCTATGTTTTGGAGCTTATACACAATAAAAGCTATTTTATAGAAAAAAATATTTTTTAGTATCGCTTTATTCTGAGAGCTATAACTTTTTTATTTTTCGACTGATGGAGCTGTATGGTGGCTTGTTTTTTGCAGGACGAGATGACGTTTTCAGCGGTATCATTTTTATTTATATGCGTCTTTTTGATCGCGTGTTATTCCACTTTTTGTTTGGCAGTATGGTGATAAAGCATTGTTTTTTGCTTCGTTTTTTTTTTTTTTTTTTTTTTTTACCGTGTTCACTGAAGGGGTTAACTAGTGGGACAGTTTTATAGGTCAGGTTGTTCCGGACGCGGCGATACCAAATATGTGTATTTTTATTGTTTTTTTTTATTTTTTTTATAATAATATTTATTGATGGGTACATTATATTTTTATTTTTGGTGTATTATTTTTTTTATTTTTTTATAATATTTTTGCACATTTTTTTTTTTTTTTTTTCACTTTCACACAGTTTATACACTTTATTACTTTGTCCCACTCTGGGACTTTCACTTTTTTTTTCTGACCGCCTGCATGGCATAGGAATGGAGCACCATCCCTATGCCATGAAGGCTGTCAGAAGTGCACAGTGTGAAGATTGCTTGGAGATGCACTGCGCATGTCCAAGCAATCTTCCTGCTCTCTGGTGACCCGGATGTTGTCATGACGACATCGGGTCGTCATGGCAACACCCGGGAAGCCTTTGCAGACTGCGCTGGAAGCCGGAAGAGGAGGTGAGTATCGCCGATCACCTCCCCTTGCCCCCGCAATGCCGCGATCGACTTCGATCGACTTCGATCGCAGCATCGCGGGGGTGAATGTGCTGGGAGCGGTGCAGGACCGCTCCCTGCACATAGTACCGGGTGTCAGCTGTGACAATCAGCTGACACCCAGCGGCGATCGCGCCCGCACAGCCTGTGTGCGCGCACGATCGCGATGACGTACTAATACGGGTCTGGCTCTTAAGTCCCAGGGCACAGACGCGTATTAGTACGTCAGATGTTATTAAGGGGTTAAAGAGTAAACGTCGTTCTATTTTTTTTCTCATCAATCAATAACAAAAGTGAAAAGAATCTTTGTAATATATGATAATAGAAATGTCTGCTTATTTCTCCTCCTGAACTGATCATTCATTCTCAAAATTCTCAATTCATGGATAAAATTTGTCTTCAATAAATACAGACATTCAATTACTGAGATAGGAGATAATACTTGGAGCTCATAGGATTCTATGGAGGACTATATCTGTCATTTCAGTAGAACTTGCGGCAGAATGTCAGCAACTGCCTCTAGTCCCACCCCTTCCATTGAATTATAAAAGCACCAACTGTCATCTCCTATCTCAGTAATGTGAAAATCCGTCTTCACTAAATACAGATCTTACCCATGAATTAAAAGTGAAAGATTAATCCAGAAGGTGAAAGAAGCAAATTTCTCCTATACGATATATTATAAAGTAACGTACTTTCATGTATTCTATTGATTTATAGAATAAAAATTAAAACAATGGTTACTCTATTTCAAATTTTGAATTATTAGGTCTTTTTTCATTCATACAATTGTTCGTATGATCATTGGCCCCCACTTCTATAAAATTTTCACAATAGTTGGAGACAGGTGGGTATATTTGGTGAAGAAAGGGTTACTATGAGCATATTAAATGGTTTGTGTCTTGGTAACCCTTAGAATCCAATACTATTTGAAAGAAGGGTGAGAGGTGGAATGTGCAAGTAAAAAATTCACAGCAACAAGGATTCAGCTCAAGATGAAGAGGAACATTTTGAAGAAGGCGTTAAATTATACAAAATGCAGTAATAAATTGGTTCCTATGCGCTCTCATTTTTAATAGTTACATTTTTAACTGACTACACTTGTGCCAAGCCAAGAGGATTGTAATCAAAGAGGACTTGTCACTTGCTCAAAAAATCAAGTTAAATACCTTGTAAAATCCAACTCCTCTGATTCAGGTGCTTTTTTCAGTTTTGCGCTGTGTCACTTTAATGCAGAGATATTCACATGTGTTGGTTTTGGAGCGCAGTATGGGAAATCTCTGATTGTATTTTCACTGAGCATTTCTTAAGAATCTTCTCTTGGGGCAGGTCCCCCCCCTTCCCCCTCCAAATGCTGCCAAATCACAATTCAGCAGTATTTGAGACTTCTAGAGTTGTAGATCAGCTGTGATTGGCAGTGCCCATGAGAGAAGACTCTAACAACTAAACAAATGCACAATTGAACTCCGCTCCAAAAGCAATAAATGTGAATATCTCTGCAATTGAATGATGCAGCGCAAAAAGGAAAAGAACGGCAGAATCAGAGAAGTTCAAAGATTTTTATAAGGTATTTTGCTAAAAAAATGTAGCAAGTGAAAGGTCCTCTTTAAGAAAGATAAAATAAATAGTTGCCCAAAGAAACATAAGTAATTAAATACATAAAAATTGCAGAACAATGGATCATAAAATTACAATATAGTTTATTAGATTACATTAAACGTCAAAATTAAAAAGGATCCAGATAGTGGAACTGTAGATTATACATATATCTTTAAATAAATATACTGATTAGAATTAATTAGATTATTTAGCTGGGCATGATTCATAAATAGACAGGAAGGTATACAAAATTCATAAGGTGCCGCCTGAGAAAGTAAGTAGAAAACACGTGTTGTGGTGCAGGTTCTTACAGTAATACTAATGGTTAGTTGTTACTTTACATCCTATTTAGACTTTTGATTATGTTTATTCCAATTAATTCATTAAAAGGGATGTCTAGTCTTATGATAAAAGTCTGCAGTCAATCTACAGCTCGGGCAAAAATTAAGAGACCACTGAACAGTTTTCTATTGGAAAGCATGGAAAGACTGGTGGAAAGCATGGCAAGACGCATGAAAGCTGTGATAAAAAATCATTGTTAGTCCACCAAATATTGATTTCTGATCTGTTCCTGAGTTAAAACATGAGTCATTTGAGGTCTGAAAGCAGTGTTTGTTTTTTAGTATTTTGACACTTTATCATTTGCTGCAAATAAATATAAAATTTTTAGCTTTGAATTTCGGAGACATGTTGTCAGTAGTTTATAGACTAAAACAACAATGTACATTTTACTCAAAAATATACCTAGAAAGAGAAAAATCAGAGAAAATGAAAATTTTGCAGTGGTCTCTTCATTTTGCCAGAGTTGTATGTGACTGCAGACTTCTGAATATTTGTATCATCAACAAATCTATTAATTATTTATTATGTGCTATATCTGTTGTTGGTACCCCATTAGATCTTTTCTCATTTTGGTAACCTAATTAAACTTTACTGTAATTTTATGATCCATTTTCTGCTTTGAGTATTTAGCACAAAGATATATGTAGAAATATTAGCATGATTGTTTGTACAGGTGAGTTTTTAGGAACATTTGAAAGTTGCGAGGGTTGGAAAATATTGGATCTAGTGAAGACGTGAGCTCAAACAGAGAGGGGAAGCAGAAGAGACGTTTTCTTTCCAAGAGTGTAATTACAGTTGTAGAAAGTAAAAATTCCACAAGTGGTTGGTTTAAAGTGTATCTGTTATTTCCGCAGCTTTTCAAAATATACTGCCATGTGTATTTAAATGTGGAATGACATAATCTCTGGCCATTATATAATCTGTTTCCTGCATTTATCAACAGCTTGCTCCTCCCCTGACTCTAGCTCTGATTTTCAGTTCTCTCTGAGATTGTGGGTTAAGACTAGATGTGATTATAGCTCAAACACACAGTGCACAGAGACAAGAGGAATTCCTGCACTTCCTTCTCTGCAACACACAGAATCAGAAGCAGCAGCATGGAAGACATTGTACAGCAACGCTATGAATCCACCACTGAATACATGTTCTCTAAAGTGAAGTTTGATCTGACTGTGCTGAGTGTTCCTTGCTCCTCATCCTCCCTATCCATACAGTTCAATATATACATTAACCCCTCACTGTGCTGGCAGTCTGTCTTGCTTTGATCAAGACAGATTTAAGCTTTTTTTTTTCCAGAGTGGACGGTGAGTTCAGTGTGCCGTGGAGAGGGGAAAAGGGGGCTCATAAGTGGAGAAAGATTTCTCTGATAAAATATATACAAGTCTGTACTAGTGATTTATGCAGTTGGTTGAAACAATAGCGACCATTTAAATAAGAATTTTTCAGAATATAGTACATTTGTGTATATATATATATATGTATATATATATATATATATATATATACAGTATATGTAAATACAGTACAGACCAAAAGTTTGGACACACCTTCTCATTTAAAGATTTTTCTGTATTTTCATGACTTTGAAAATTGTACATTCACACTGAAGGCATCAAAGCTATGAATTAACACATGTGGAATTATATACTTAACAAAAAAGTGTGAAACAACTGAAAATATGTCTTATATTCTAGGTTCTTCAAAGTAGCCACCTTTTGCTTTGATGACTGCTTTGCACACTCTTGGCATTCTCTTGATGAGCTTCAAGAGGTAGTCACCGGAAATGGTTTTCATTTCACAGGTGTGCCCTGTCAGGTTTCATAAGTGGGATTTCTTGCCTTATAAATGGGGTTGGGACCATCAGGTGTGTTGTGCAGAAGTCAGGTGGATACACAGCTGATAGCCCTACTGAATAGACTGTTAGAATTTGTATTATGGCAAGAAAAAAGAAGCTAAGTAAAGAAAAACGAGTGGCCATCATTATTTTAAGAAATGAAGGTTAGTCAGTCTGAAAAATTGGGCAAACTTTGAATGTGTCTCCAAGTACAGTTGCAAAAACCATCAAGCGCTACAAAGAAACTGGCTCACATGAGGAACACCCCAGGAAAGGAAGACCAAGAGTCACCTCTGCTTCTGAGGATAAGTTTATCTGAGTCACCAGCCTCAGAAATCGCAGGCTAACAGCAGCTCAGAATAGAGACCAGGTCAATACCACACAGAGTTCTAGCAGCAGACACATCTCTACAACAACTGCTAAGAGGAGACTTTGTGCAGCAGGCCTTCATGGTAAAATAGCTGCAAGGAAACCACTGCTAAGGACAGGCAACAAGCAGAAGAGACTTGTTTGGGGTAAAGAACACAAGGAATGGACATTAGACCAGTGGAAATCTGTGCTTTGGTCTGATGAGTCCAAATTTGAGATCTTTGGTTCCAACCACCGTGTCTTTGTGCGACGCAGAAAAGGTGAACGGATGGACTCTACATGCCTGGTTCCCACCGTGAAGCATGGAGGAGGAGCTGTGATGGTGTGGAGGTGCTTTGCTGGTGACACTGTTGGGGATTTATTCAAAATTGAAGGCATACTGAACCAGCATGGCTACCAGAGCATCTTGCAGCGGCATGCTATTCCATCCGGTTTGCATTTAGTTGGACCATCATTTATTTTTCAACAGGACAATGACCCCAAACACACCTCAAGGCTGTGTAAGGGCTATTTGACCAAGAAGGAGAGTGATGGGGTGCTACGCCAGATGACCTGGCCTCCACGGTCACCAGACCTGAACCATATTGAGATGGTTTGGGGTGAGCTGGACCGCAGAGTGAAGGCAAAAGGGCCAACAAGTGCTAAGCATCTCTGGGAACTCCTTCAAGATTGTTGGAAGACCATTTCCAGTGACTACCTCTTGAAGCTCATCAAGAGAATGCCAAGAGTGTGCAAAGCAGTCATCAAAGCAAAAGGTGGCTGCTTTGAAGAACCTAGAATATAAGACATATTTTCAGCTGTTTCACACTTTTTTGTTAAGTATATAATTCCACATGTGTTAATTCATAGTTTTGATGCCTTCAGTGTGAATGTACAATTTTCATAGTCATGAAAATGCAGAAAAATCTTTAAATGAGAAGGTGTGTCCAAACTTTTGGTCTGTACTGTATATCTTTATAATGATATATATATTAATGTATATACATTAATGGAAGTACACTGTGCACACACAGGATTCATAATATATGTTTTTTTTATTGATTTATTTTATTTTACTCACTTATATAGCACCATTAATTCCACAGCACTTTACAGATATTATGGGCACTGTCCCATTGGGGCTCTGATCCCCTATCAATAAGTCTTTGGAATGTGGGAGGAAACCAGATAACCAAGAGGAAACCCAGATAAACACGAGGAGAACATACAACCTCCTTGCAGATGTTGTCCTTTGTGGGATATGAACCCAGGACCCCAGTGCTGCAAGGCTGCAGTTCTAACCACTGAGCCACCGTGCTGCCCTGTAGCATTTAGCTTATAATGAAATTGTATTACTTTAGTCCTTCTGAATATGTGAGACAGCCACTACTTAATAGATATGAAACAGATTTGTGTGCCAAAATTATTCCCATCCCGAACATGGGAAAAAAATTTGTCCGGGTGGCAGGAGGTGCAGAGTGTGATATTTTGACTCTTGTCTTCTATGGTATCATCCTGAATATTCTGTGGTAAAATACCACCACGTTCCAGTAGGATCCTTCAAGAAAGAAAAATAGAAGAAACAAAATCAGATGAACCAGACTATTCACTTTATATTAGCTTTACTTTAAAGATGATCAGTATGTATAAGACTTGAAAGAAAATGACTGTAAGCCACCTCTCACCACAGAAGTGACGTTGTTTGGTTGCCCCATTATTAGCCCCTCCACATTTCGCAAATAAGTACTTGCTATTTTATTGCTTCTGTGTACTACGTATTGGTCAGTTAGCCCTGAAATTGTGCTCTAGTAGCATAATGATGCCAATCGCAGAAGACATGAGCAGAACATAGAGCACTTTGCACAAAACAGCGCATGTGCGGCTCTGTGCCTTCTCTTCTATGGTGGCGCTAAAAATTGCTGGGCATATGGCGAACATCTCATTCCATGATGGAGTCCCGTTCCTGAGACAGATGCAGATCAAACTTCTTGCTGCTTGGCCATTTATGGCATATTCTATCACTATGCTATAAATATGCCATATCAATAGAATATGCCATAAATGTCCCAGACAGACAACCCCTTTATCTATTTGGCTTTAGTTTAAAAACCCATCTGACACACTTAACATGGCTCTTTTAAAGGAATTTCAGGACAGACCATGATTATTTGTTCGGTGCAGGAACAACTTACGGCAACGTCACCAATCAGCACAATGAAGGACCAGCTCATCCAATATGTCTTATCTGAACTACATCAAACCTAAAAAATCTATTTTATAACATGTTCAGCAATAACTTCAAGGACAAAGCATGATGTAGTAGGCACAGGAAAGTGAAACATTAATTTAATTTTGAGCACAGAAGACTTCACAATGTTCTCCTAGCTAAATAAAACATTTTTCCCTGGAGAACTTTGGACATGAATTATTGACACCAGCTAAAAATATAGCGTTCTGAATCCTCCCCTCTAGTACATGACCCATTTACAGCAGTTTTCTGACACTGAAGGTATCTGTCATGAAGTGTGCTTAAACTTGTCAATGTAAAATACAGAAACATTCCTAATGTATTTCCTACTAATACAGCTATCCGAATAAAGCAGTAATAAATTATTGGTCATTCCTTTCCTTGTACAAGTGCCCAAGTGCCCCTGCTGGTGTATAATACAGTGCTGGCCAAAAGTATTGGCACCCCTGCAATTCTGTCAGATAATACTCAGTTTCTTCCTGAAAATGATTGCAATCACAAATTCTTTGGTATTATTCTCTTCATTTAACTTGCTTGCAAGGAAAAAACACAAAAGAGAATGAAGCAAAAATCAAATCATTGATCATTTCACACAAAACTCCAAAAAAGGGCCAGACAAAAGTATTGGCACCCTCAGCCTAATACTTGGTTGCACAACCTTTAGCCAAAATAACTGCGAACAACCGCTTCCGGTAACCATCAATGAGTTTCTTACAATGCTCTGCTGGAATTGTAGACCATTCTTCTTTGGCAAACTACTCCAGGTCCCTGATATTTGAAGGGTGCCTTCTCCAAACTGCCATTTTGAGATCTCTCCACAGGTGTTCTATGGGATTCAGGTCTGGACTCATTGCTGGCCACCTTAGAAGTCTCCAGTGCTTTCTCTAAAACCATTTTATAGTGCTTTCGGAAGTGTGTTTTGGGTCATTGTCCTGCTGGAAGACCCATGACCTCTGAGGGAGACCCAGCTTTCTCACACTGGGCCCTACATTATGCTGCAAAATTTGTTGGTAGTCTTCAGACTTCATAATGCCATGCACACGGTCAAGCAGTCCAGTGCCAGAGGCAGCAAAGCAACCCCAAAACATCAGGGAACCTCCGCCATGTTTGACTGTAGGGATCGTGTTCTTTTCTTTGAATGCCTCTTTTTTTTCCTGTACACTCTATGTTGATGCTTTTTCCCAAAAAGCTCTACTTTTGTCTCATCTGACCAGAGAACATTCTTCCAAAACGTTTTAGGCTTTCACAGGTAAGTTTTGGCAAACTCTAGCCTGGCTTTTTTCTGTCTCGGGGTAAGAAGTGGGGTCTTCCTGGGTATCCTACCATACAGTCCCTTTTCATTCAGACATCGACGGATAGTACGGGTTGACACTATTGTACCCTCGGACTGCAGGGCAGCTTGAACTTGTTTGGATGTTAGTCGAGGTTCTTTATCCACCATCCGCACAATCTTGCGTTGAAATCTCTCATCAATTTTTCTTTTCCGTCCACATCTAGGGAGGTTAGCCACAGTGCCATCGGCTTTAAACTTCTTGATGACACTGCGCACGGAAGACACAGGAACATTCAGGTCTTTGGAGATGGACTTGTAGCCTTGAGATTGCTCATGCTTCCTCACAATTTGGTTTCTCAAGTCCTCAGACAGTTCTTTGGTCTTCTTTTGTTTCTCCATGCTCAATGTGGTACACACAAGGACACAGGACAGAGGTTGAGTCAACTTTAATCCATGTTAACTGGCTGCAAGTGTGATTTAGTTATTGCCAACACCTGTTAGGTGTCACAGGTAAGTTACAAGTGTTGTTAATTACACGAATTAGAGAAGCATCACATGATTTTTCAAAGGGTGACAATACTTTTGTCCACCCCCTTTTTTAGGTTTGGTGTGGAATTATATCCAATTTGGCTTTAGGACAATTCTTTTTGTGTTTTTTTCATTGAAGACAAATTAAATGAAGATAATAATACCAAAGAATTTGTGATTGCAATCATTTTCAGGAATAAACTGAGTATTATCTGACAGAATTGCTGGGGTGCCAATACTTTTGGCCAGCACTGTATATCATTACATTATACAGGGATCCAGGATAAGGTTGGCATCATTCTACATTTTCATGGGAATTATAAACGTGTGCTGGGCTCCACTGACTCTAAAACCCCCATATACCTTAGTTAAAAGGCAGCTGAAGCCACCAATTCCATGTGATAAGGCTCCCATAATGATGAGCAGGACCGATACCTATCCACATTCATTTCATATGGAGATATGCAGAAAAAGAACCTGTGACATGCTCCACTGGAATTAAGTGAGGGCTGAGGCATTCTTCTCTAAAAGCATTTCTAAGCAGATCTTACAACCTCGGCCGTATATTTTAGAATCTGATGTAGAATCTGGATTATTTATGACTATTTTGTAATTCAGCTAATGAAAACTAATATCACTGATAAAGGGAATCTGTCACCAGTTTTTTTTTTGTTATGTAATCATGCCGTAGGGGCAGAGACCCTAATTCCAGTGATATTTCAGAACTGCTTGTTGGAGTTTTGATAAAATTACTGTTTTCTCTGCAGATCTAGCAGCTCTCTGAATTCTGAGCTCACACTATTGAGTGGCAGCCTTCTGTGTGCACTGTACATTAGCAGAAAGCTGCCAGTCAATGGTGGGGGCGGGGTTATACAGAGCAGGAGGACTACATGGCATGAGACAACTAGTCCAGTAGTGATAATCTCCTGCTGATTTTATTGAAACAGTAAAACAAAGTCCAGTAAGTGACACATTGCTGGAATCAGGGTCTCTGTCATATGTCGTGCTGCTCTCAGATTAAATAGCAAAAACCTGCTGACAAATTCCCTTTAAGGAAAATCACCTTTCTCTAAACAATGTGATTAATGTGAATACATGAAACAAGGACTGACTTACCGTGTTGCTCTTCTAATATCAACATATGGATTGGGGGACTCAAATTGCCGGACACAATAGCGGTCAATGTCATAAAAGGCCTTGGCTTCCTCTTGTATTAATGTAAAGCAGCAAGGTCCAACAGAAGGGCCCAGGACTACTAGGATGTCCTTCACATCACTCCCATACTCTGATATCATTGCGTTCACTGTGGCCATGGAGACTCCTAGCAAGGTGCCTTTCCAGCCTAATAAAAATATACACAGGTTTTGATAGTAGTTATATGAAGAACAGGACACTTGACATTTACTATCCCCTGCACTATGTTGCTGATGGTGTTTTTAGCAATGTTCAAAAGCTGATATATATACCAATAATAAATATGCACGAGTATGATACGCTTTATAAATCAGCATTTATTCTGCCAAAAGTTTAGGCATAGAAAGGGTTGGCCGTGCATTTCTTTCATTGTTCCACAAACCAATCCCTTTAATGACCCCAAATAATCCAATCATAATTGACTATATAATCCTGATGTGTGATGGAGGGTGTAAACTTTGGTCTCCTAAGTTATTAGGGTGAGTTGCATTTCTGAGTAACGACAGAAAATACATCCTCTGTAATTACACAATAGCACAGGCTGCAGACCCAAGACGAGCTCTGTCCAGGGCTCAAATGTCAAACTCTGGCCCGTGGGCCAAATCTTGCCTGCAGGGTGAGTATATTTGGCCGCGATGCTGGGTGGGCCCCTTACCCGACATTGAACTTTCAACTGTTTCGGCATTCTGGATGCCTATACCATTGAAAGCAATGATGGAGGAGGGAACGTCAGCTGACGTTCCCTCTGCCATCATTCTCCCGTTGCGTCTGACGTCTCAGCGCAGCGGGCGCGATGACGTCATTACAACGCGCCTGCTGTGCAGAGGATCAGAACATGTGCTGCAAAGACAGGTTAAGTGGGGAAACGAGGAGAATTGAAGTGTGGGTTTTTTATATTTTTTTTTGTGGGGACCATTATACTGTATGGGGGACTACGTGGGGCCCATTGTACTGTATGGAGGACTATGTGGGGCCCATTATACTGTATGGAGGACTATGTGGGGCCCAACATACTGTATAGAGGACTATGTGGGGCCCATTATACTGTATGGAGGGCTGTGTGGGGATTACAGTTGGGGAATCATACTGTGATGGGGTCACCATACTTTGCCAGGGGAGGGGGGTACAGTAGGGTCATCATACCATGCATGTGGAGGGTGCTGTGGAGGAATTCACTGTGGGGGTGTCTTACAGTGTATGTGGGGCACTTTTGTTGTTATCATACTTTATATCTGCATTATTCAAGGTTTTTTAACCTTCATTAATTTTTTAAATTAGGCCATTGGACCATCTGCTTTATACCGCTCTTAACATATTATATTATTCCAATATGCTAAGATCTATTAATTAAAATGTGCTTTGTTTGTGGGAAAACCCCTTTAAGTTTGTTTCCATATGAAAAGGCTCATCGTTATATTTGATGATAAAGAAATACTTCCTCAATTGTAGACTTTTTTTTCTTTTAAATATCAAGGTTCACCCACAACTTTGTCCAAGCTTAAATTTTGTCCCTCTCTGTATTTGAGTTCTCTGGTCTAGAGATACCACACAGCTTCCCTCTTAGAATAGGTTCAAACATTGTGTTTTTTGTTTTTGTAATTTTTGCAGCATTTTTTAAATTAAAAGCTGCTTATTACAGTACTAGCAAAAGCTATGAGATTTCAGACATGTCATGCACATGCTTGTTTTTTCCCCCCTCAGTGAATGCGAAAACTGCAGTGTTTTTTATATCTGCAACATGTCAATTCTTTCAGCATTTTTACTGCATTTTTTTCACCTATAAAAAGCAATGAGAAAGTAAAAAACTGCAGTGTTTTTTGCAGCGTTTTTATGCGTTTTTGGTGATTAAAACTAACTTGATGAAACATGTACTGTAGCTAAAACGCACATGTAATCCACACCCAAAAAAACACTTCGAAATTGCCTTGAAAATGTTGAAAAAAGGGCGTTTTGCTGCAGAAAAAAAAGCAAAAAATGCTGCATGTGAACATAGTCTCATAGACTTCCAGCTGTTACTTTTTTCTATAATATATATTTTTATATTTTACAAAAGAGCTTCATATTATTTCTATTAAATCTGATATTGCACCTTTAAATTAAACTAGACAGTGGTTGACAAGGAGTATAAATACTTCAGACTTTGCAGTATTCTAACTGCAGCCTAAAGTCCCCCAAGAAATGGCCTTTAGGCTGTGTGCCCACGATGCATTTTTTAAGCGTTTCCACAGCGGCAAAAACGCTGCAGAAACGCTTAAAAAACGCATGTTCCCCAATGATAATCCGCATGTGCTGTGCACATGCTACGGAAATTTCCACTGTGGATTATCATTGCGGAAAAAACGCAGCACTACCAATTATTTTGCGGAAGCGCTGCGTTTTCGCCGCCATTGACTTGCATTGGAACGCATGGATTCCGCATCACTGCATCTGTACATGCGGAATCCATGCGTTTCAATGTGTGGATGGTACCCGTGTTTGAAGAAGAGGAGACTGTCCTCCGGACCTGGGTAGTATAGAAAACTGTAAAAAAAACTAATAAAATAAAAAATAAATATATACTTACCTACTGGCGGCCCCGCGGTGCGCTCCTCCTCGCATGCCGGCAGTTCGCGATGGACTGAAGGACCTGCGCTGACGTCATAGTCATGTGACGGGTCACGTGACGCTGACATAGGCAGGTCCTTCAGTGTACCACTGCCGGCAAGGAAGAACGGAGGGAAGCAGGACACCGGGGGCCATCAGAGGGTAAGTATATATTTATTTTTTTATTTTTTACCATTCTATCGGTCACAGTATATAAATCCATGCTGTTTGCATGGATTTATATAGTGTGACCAAGTTGACAAGCACTTTCCAAATGATGCTAAAATCGCTTGGAAAGCGCTTGTCAACCCGCATGCGGAAATGCAAGTGAAGAACGCTTCACATCCGCTTGTCCCTGGCAGGAAAAACGCATGTACAATCCGCATGTACAATCCGCATGTACAATCCACATGTACAATCCGCATGCGTTTTTTCTGCCAGGGAGATGCAGAAATGCTCAGGAAAAAATCCTGAGCATTTCTGCATCGTGGGCACATAGCCTTAGAAAGTTAATATTTCTATAGAAAGACAGATGCCTCCATTGTGACTATAGTCTGATATCTTATTTCGCTTCTCCAGCGGTGTAACTAGAGTCCAATGGGCCCCGGTGCAAGATTTGGAGCGGGGCCCCCGCCCCCCCTCCTGGTATATCCTGACGACTGGTATATATACACTGCTCAAAAAAATAAAGGGAACACTCAAATAACACATCCTAGATCTGAATGAATGAAATATTCTCATTGAATACTTTGTTCTGTACAAAGTTGAATGTGCTGACAACAAAATCACACAAAAATCATCAATAGAAATCAAATTTATTAACCAATGGAGGCCTGGATTTGGAGTCACCTCCAAAATTAAAGTGGAAAAACACACTACAGGCAGATTCAACTTTGATGTAATGTCGTTAAAACAAGTCAAAATGAGGCTCAGTATTGTGTGTGGCCTCCACGTGCCTGTATGACCTCCCTACAATGCCTGGGCATGCTCCTGATGAGGTTGCGGATGGTCTCCTGTGGGATCTCCTCCCAGACCTGGACTAAAACATCCGCCAACCCCTGGACAGTCTGTGGTGCAACGTGACGTTGGTGGATGGAGCGAGACATGATGTCCCAGATGTGCTCAATCGGATTCAGGTCTGGGGAACGGGCGGGCCAGTCCATAGCGTCAATGCCTTCATCTTGCAAGAACTGCTGATACACTTCAGCCACATGAGGTCTGGTATTGTCATGCATTAGGAGGAACCCAGGGCCAACGCACCAGCATATGGTCTCACAGGGGGTCTGAGGATCTCATCTCGGTACCTAATGGCAGTCAGGCTACCTCTGGCGAGCACATGGAGGGCTGTGTGGCCCTCCAAAGAAATGCCACCCCACACCATTACTGACCCACTGCCAAACCAGTCATGCTGAAGGATGTTGCAGGCAGCAGATCGCTCTCCACGGCGTCTCCAGACTCTGTCACGTCTGTCACATGTGCTCAGTGTGAACCTGCTTTCATCTGTGAAAAGCACAGGGCGCCAGTGGCGACTTTGCCAATCCTGGTGTTCTGTGGCAAATGCCAAACGTCCTGCACGGTGTTGGGTTGTGAGCACAACCCCCATCTGTGGACGTCGGGCCCTCATACCACCCTCATGGAGTCGGTTTCTAACCGTTTGTGCAGACGCATGCACATTTGTGGCCTGCTGGAGGTCATTTTGCAGGGCTCTGGCAGTGCTCCTCCTGTTCCTCCTTGCACAAAGGCGGAGGTAGCAGTCCTGCTGCTGGGTTGTTGCCCTCCTACGGCCCCCTCCACGTCTCCTGGTGTACTGGCCTGTCTCCTGGTAGCGCCTCCAGCCTCTGGACACTACGCTGACAGACACAGCAAACCTTCTTGCCACAGCTCGCCTTCTTGCCACAGCTCGCATTGATGTGCCATCCTGGATGAGCTGCACTACCTGAGCAACATCTGTGGGTTGTAGAGTCCATCTCATGCTACCACGAGTGTGAAAGCACAACCAACATTCAAAAGTGACCAAAACATCAGCCAGAAAGCATTGGTACTGAGATGTGGTCTGTGGTCCCCACCTGCAGAACCACTCCTTTATTGAGTGTGTATTGATAATTGCCAATAATTTCCATTTATTGTCTATTCCATTTTGCACAACAGCATGTGAAATTGATTATCAATCAGTGTTGCTTCCTAAGTGGACAGTTTGTTTTCACATAACTTTGATATACTTGGAGTTATATTCTGTTGTTTAAGTGTTCCCTTTATTTTTTTGAGCAGTGTGTATATATATATATGCCTGACAGGTCTCTGCACTGCAATACACTTCAACTGAATGTGAGGAAGCACATCCAGTTGAAGTTTGTGCTGGCACTGGGAGCCTCTCAACCACACGGGCCTGGTCTCAAGCTCTGTCGTTACACCACTGAGCTTTGCAACAAACCACAGTACATGGGCCCATGTCTACATTTATTTTACTTACATTGCACCATCATATTCCACATCGTTTTACAGATCTAATCACCAGTCTCCCTACTGGGGACCACAATTTAACCTCCCTATCAGTATGGCTTTGGAGAGTCAGAGGAAACCCACAGACAACATACAAACTCCTTGCAGATATTGTACTTGATGGGATTTGAACCCAGGGCCCCAGCGTTGCAAGGCTGCAGTGCTAACCACTGAGCCATCGTGCTGCCTGTTAGAAAGCAACTTCTGCTATTGTGACTTAATGTCTAATTTAAAAGGAATTGTACAAAATTTTCAAAAAGTTGTACAGCTGTAAGCATTGTTACAAAATAATAAACGAAACATTACTTTTAATTACTCTCTCTTCTGGTGCCACCTCCAGCCGTTATGGTGCGTAGCTGTCAGCAGTCAATCTCACTATAAATAAGACAAAAGCAAGCCCTACAGTGGCCATTTGATTGTGCTCATATGTGATTCCAGGGGCTGGGCTTAAATGTCCCTAAATTTCTCTCATAAACATTGGTAAGTATGAATTACATCACATCCATTGGTCACATGATCGCAGCAGCCAATCACATGCCTCAGCGATCACATGCTGTAGACACAAGTGTCACCACTGCAACCACTTATTGACAGCGGCAGTCATGAGACCACTGGTCATTATGTCTTCCTTGCAAGTCGGTTGAGGTACTCTGGAGCAGGACAACAGTGGGATTTAACCGGTCAGTAATGTTTCTTATATTACTCTATAACAATTCTCGCTGTTAGACAAGTTTTTGACAACCACCCTTAAATTTTACTGAAATGTTTTCATCCTTAGGATGCAGATACTGTGGAAAACAAACCGGCTCGTTCAGAACCTCCAGAGGTTCTCTGGGCCGGAATCAGGACCCACCTCTTCACCTCTTGCTGCACTGTGTCCTGTCCGGCCGCGCAGACGATGCCTCATGGTCTCTGTAAGTGCAGAAGATGAGGCTCCGCCCACCAGCTCCCACCAGTAGTTCCAGCAGAGGGGCTGCTCCAGCATGGCCCCTGCTCTCCCTGCCTCCCCTGCTCTGTAGGTATCTTACTGCTCCGCTCTTCCCCTCCTGACTTCAGCACTGCAATTTGCAAGAACACTCTGCTGTCGGGACCTGGGAGATGGGAGGCTGCACCAGAGAAATGCATCATGTGGAATCATCTGCAGAGAGGGTAAGTCCATGTCTAATGTGTGTGTGCGCATATATGTATATGCATATGTGTGTGTATATATGTGTGTGTGCATATGTGTGTGCGTGTGCATATATGTGTGTGCATATGTGTGTATAAATATATATATACAGTACAGACCGAAAGTTTGGACACACCTTCTCATTTAAAGATTTTTCTGTATTTTCATGACTATGAAAATTGTACATTCAAACTGAAGGCATCAAAACTATGAATTAACACATGTGGAATTATATACTTAACAAAAAAGTGTGAAACAACTGAAAATATGTCTTATATTCTAGGTTCTTCAAAGTAGCCACCTTTTGCTTTGATGACTCCTTTGCACACTCTTGGCATTCTCTTGATGAGCTTCAAGAGGTAGTCACCGGAGGTGTACCCTGTCAGGTTTAATAAGTGGGATTTCTTGCCTTATAAATGTGTGGCGCCCCAGAGGCTTCGGTCGCCACAAGGGGGGATACTGCAGCCAGTCAGCAGGTGTAGTGTCTCCTCACCCAGGTAAGGAAGGTGCACTGGTCAGGACCCTGAATCTACATTCAACACTACACAATCCTGACCTATGGGAGGCAAGTATGCACCATAGTGCTGCCTCAGCAGGATCACGAGTGGGGGGAACCAAAAGTTAGGGGAACCATGTAGTGGGTGAAGGGTAGAACACACTTTTAGTTACACACATAGTTTCATATATAATAGCCAGCCATCTTAAGCACAAGGTTTTTGATTCCTAGTTCTTGGCTCCTGTTCTTTGGAGTGTGATCTTCACAGCTGGCAGTGGCCTTGTGTAGGAGCCTGCAGGGTGCTGAAGATGCATGGTCCTCGTGCTCTGACCTTAACACGAGGAGCGGGTATGAGTTAACAGTGTCTCTACCCTGGTCAAGTTCCCTTGCTTAAGAAGGTCGGGAACTATAGTGACAGCTCCACAGGCAAAAGGATCCCAGGGAGCACGGACGGAGCGGAGTACGCCACCTGTACTCTCCATTCTGGCCCTGCCAGAGGGACTCCTGCTGCAAGAGGGGTACCGGCCCCCGACATCTGACTTTGCCACTTCACGTCTCTGTCAGAGAAGCCCGGTAGGCTACAGTGGATCCCGTCGGGTGACGGGCGAACCGGAATTGCCGCTTTACCCTATATCTGTGCATAGTCCAGAGGGAGACCCAGCCTTTGCACGCACATGGACAGGAGAGGTTCAAAGGGGAATGTTAGGAACACTCTGAGGGTCCTGATCCAGGCACCTGAAGCACCTGGGTGCGCTGAGCCCTCATCCCTGGTGGCCGCAGTGATCCGTGAGGAGCAGGGAGAAGCCTTGCGGCTGTGCTAAAAGAACTGTGAGTAAAAACCCTGGAAGACTATCCCTATGGCCTCCGGACTCTTTATTACACACTGTACCACACTGCACCTGAGTGACCCAGGACTACTCTCTCCATCCTCCTGTCACATCTGCCCTGAGGTCCAGCTCCGCCTGTGGGGAGTTATAACATCGCCTGCTGCCACTACATCCAGCCTCAGAGGACTGCTAGCAGAGCTGGTGGTGCATCACCAGACACCACAGGTGGCGTAGTCGATAATACCACTCAACCCTGAAAGCCCTTACATCCTTTTTAATGTGACGGCCCTGGGCACGGAACGGGTCCAGGCCACGGCTGCATCCCCCTCAACATCTGACCCGGCTCCGAGTACCCCCCCATCTCTTCCCAGGGCAGGGCTGCGAGCGTCACATCACTGGCGTAGTCGGCAGGATCTCGTGCCCGCAGCAACGGAGAAGATTGCCCATTGCTACCGGGTACTGCGCGTCTTTTTCCACGGACTGTCGTTTTTCACTTAAAATGGCGCCCGCCCAAGAAGAACGGACGCCATAATGTGCAGAAAGGACAGCGCTTCAACACCTCCCATCGTGGGCCGGGCTCCCCAATGGCGCCAAGAGAGCAGACCGCCCCCTTCATTAGAGACTGTCCGCGGGGTAGTGTCCATCACCCCGGATGGGATGTCCCTGGGAGGGTCCGTCAGCCAGCCGCCCTGGAGCCGCCCTAAAAGGAGGAGGAGACGAAGAAGTGCAGCGATTGTTGTGCGAGTTCCAGCATCGTCAGCAGTCAATCTCACTATAAATAAGACAAAAGCAAGCCCTACAGTGGCCATTTGATTTTGCTCATATGTGATTCCAGGGGCTGGGCTTAAATGTCCCTAAATTTCTCTCATAAACATTGGTAAGTATGAATTACATCACATCCATTGGTCACATGATCGCAGCAGCCAATCACATGCCTCAGCGATCACATGCTGTAGACACAAGTGTCACCACTGGAACCAGTTATTGACAGCGGCAGTCATGAGACCACTGGGCATTATGTCTTCCTTGCAAGTCGGTTGAGGTACTCTGGAGCAGGACAACAGTGGGATTTAACCGGTCAGTAATGTTTCTTATATTACTCTATAACAATTCTCGCTGTTAGACAAGTTTTTGACAACCACCCTTAAATTTTACTGAAATGTTTTCATCCTTAGGTTGCAGATACTGTGGAAAACAAACCGGCTCGTTCAGACCTCCAGAGGTTCTCTGGGCCGGAATCAGGACCCACCTCTTCACCTCTTGCTGCACTGTGTCCTGTCCGGCCGCGCAGACGATGCCTCATGGTCTCTGTAAGTGCAGAAGATGAGGCTCCGCCCACCAGCTCCCACCAGTAGTTCCAGCAGAGGGGCTGCTCCAGCATGGCCCCTGCTCTCCCTGCCTCCCCTGCTCTGTAGGTATCTTACTGCTCCGCTCTTCCCCTCCTGACTTCAGCACTGCAATTTGCAAGAACACTCTGCTGTCGGGACCTGGGAGATGGGAGGCTGTACCAGAGAAATGCATCATGTGGAATCATCTGCAGAGAGGGTAAGTCCATGTCTAATGTGTGTGTGCGCATATATGTATATGCATATGTGTGTGTATATATGTGTGTGTGCATATGTGTGTGCGTGTGCATATATGTGTTTGCATATGTGTGTATAAATATATATATACAGTACAGACCGAAAGTTTGGACACACCTTCTCATTTAAAGATTTTTCTGTATTTTCATGACTATGAAAATTGTACATTCAAACTGAAGGCATCAAAACTATGAATTAACACATGTGGAATTATATACTTAACAAAAAAGTGTGAAACAACTGAAAATATGTCTTATATTCTAGGTTCTTCAAAGTAGCCACCTTTTGCTTTGATGACTCCTTTGCACACTCTTGGCATTCTCTTGATGAGCTTCAAGAGGTAGTCACCAGAGGTGTACCCTGTCAGGTTTAATAAGTGGGATTTCTTGCCTTATAAATGTGTGGCGCCCCAGAGGCTTCGGTCGCCACAAGGGGGGATACTGCAGCCAGTCAGCAGGTGTAGTGTCTCCTCACCCAGGTAAGGAAGGTGCACTGGTCAGGACCCTGAATCTACATTCAACACTACACAATCCTGACCTATGGGAGGCAAGTATGCACCATAGTGCTGCCTCAGCAGGATCACGAGTGGGGGGAACCGAAAGTTAGGGGAACCATGTAGTGGGTGAAGGGTAGAACACACTTTTAGTTACACACATAGTTTCATATATAATAGCCAGCCATCTTAAGCACAAGGTTTTTGATTCCTAGTTCTTGGCTCCTGTTCTTTGGAGTGTGATCTTCACAGCTGGCAGTGGCCTTGTGTAGGAGCCTGCAGGGTGCTGAAGATGCATGGTCCTCGTGCTCTGACCTTAACACGAGGAGCGGGTATGAGTTAACAGTGTCTCTACCCTGGTTAAGTTCCCTTGCTTAAGAAGGTCGGGAGCTATAGTGACAGCTCCACAGGCAAAAGGATCCCAGGGAGCACGGACGGAGCGGAGTACGCCACCTGTACTCTCCATTCTGGCCCTGCCAGAGGGACTCCTGCTACAAGAGGGGTACCGGCCCCCGACATCTGACTTTGCCACTTCACGTCTCTGTCAGAGAAGCCCGGTAGGCTACAGTGGATCCCGTCGGGTGACGGGCGAACCGGAATTGCCGCTTTACCCTATATCTGTGCATAGTCCAGAGGGAGACCCAGCCTTTGCACGCACATGGACAGGAGAGGTTCAAAGGGGAATGTTAGGAACACTCTGAGGGTCCTGATCCAGGCACCTGAAGCACCTGGGTGCGCTGAGCCCTCATCCCTGGTGGCCGCAGTGATCCGTGAGGAGCAGGGAGAAGCCTTGCGGCTGTGCTAAAAGAACTGTGAGTAAAAACCCTGGAAGACTATCCCTATGGCCTCCGGACTCTTTATTACACAGTGTACCACACTGCACCTGAGTGACCCAGGACTACTCTCTCCATCCTCCTGTCACATCTGCCCTGAGGTCCAGCTCCGCCTGTGGGGAGTTATAACATCGCCTGCTGCCACTACATCCAGCCTCAGAGGACTGCTAGCAGAGCTGGTGGTGCATCACCAGACACCACAGGTGGCGTAGTCGATAATACCACTCAACCCTGAAAGCCCTTACATCCTTTTTAATGTGACGGCCCTGGGCACGGAACGGGTCCAGGCCACGGCTGCATCCCCCTCAACATCTGACCCGGCTCCGAGTAACCCCCCATCTCTTCCCAGGGCAGGGCTGCGAGCGTCACATCACTGGCGTAGTCGGCAGGATCTCGTGCCCGCAGCAACGGAGAAGATTGCCCATTGCTACCGGGTACTGCGCGTCTTTTTCCACGGACTGTCGTTTTTCACTTAAAATGGCGCCCGCCCAAGAAGAACGGACGCCATAATGTGCAGAAAGGACAGCGCTTCAACACCTCCCATCGTGGGCCGGGCTCCCCAATGGCGCCAAGAGAGCAGACCGCCCCCTTCATTAGAGACTGTCCGCGGGGTAGTGTCCATCACCCCGGATGGGATGTCCCTGGGAGGGTCCGTCAGCCAGCCGCCCTGGAGCCGCCCTAAAAGGAGGAGGAGACGAAGAAGTGCAGCGATTGTTGTGCGAGTTCCAACATCGTCAGCAGTCAATCTCACTATAAATAAGACAAAAGCAAGCCCTACAGTGGCCATTTGATTTTGCTCATATGTGATTCCAGGGGCTGGGCTTAAATGTCCCTAAATTTCTCTCATAAACATTGGTAAGTATGAATTACATCACATCCATTGGTCACATGATCGCAGCAGCCAATCACATGCCTCAGCGATCACATGCTGTAGACACAAGTGTCACCACTGGAACCAGTTATTGACAGCGGCAGTCATGAGACCACTGGGCATTATGTCTTCCTTGCAAGTCGGTTGAGGTACTCTGGAGCAGGACAACAGTGGGATTTAACCGGTCAGTAATGTTTCTTATATTACTCTATAACAATTCTCGCTGTTAGACAAGTTTTTGACAACCACCCTTAAATTTTACTGAAATGTTTTCATCCTTAGGTTGCAGATACTGTGGAAAACAAACCGGCTCGTTCAGACCTCCAGAGGTTCTCTGGGCCGGAATCAGGACCCACCTCTTCACCTCTTGCTGCACTGTGTCCTGTCCGGCCGCGCAGACGATGCCTCATGGTCTCTGTAAGTGCAGAAGATGAGGCTCCGCCCACCAGCTCCCACCAGTAGTTCCAGCAGAGGAGCTGCTCCAGCATGGCCCCTGCTCTCCCTGCCTCCCCTGCTCTGTAGGTATCTTACTGCTCCGCTCTTCCCCTCCTGACTTCAGCACTGCAATTTGCAAGAACACTCTGCTGTCGGGACCTGGGAGATTGGAGGCTGCACCAGAGAAATGCATCATGTGGAATCATCTGCAGAGAGGGTAAGTCCATGTCTAATGTGTGTGTGCGCCTATATGTATATGTGTAGCACCCTGAGGATTCGGCTGCTACAGGGGTATTGCACCTCAACCCAGAGGTGTGATATTCCACTCCCGGGTAAGGAAGGAGTGTGGAACTGAGCTCGGTAGGCTGCATGCACTACACACATCCCATTTCCGAGGAGCAGGCCGACGGTACTCCCACTTAGAAATGTGCAGGTACGACCGAGTCTGTTCCTGGCTGGAGTGGGAGGGGGGTGGTACATCCCAAGTAGTGTAGGGGCAGATAGGGGGAGCAGCCTGGGTAAAGATAGGAGCTCATTGGGTGCTGGTCACCTGAGCTCACACATAGAGGGATATATAAGGTGGGCACCAACTAAGAACAGGGTCAGTTGCAGAGAGAAAGTCAGCGAGCAGAGGAGAAGAGAGACCCAGAGTGAGAGAGGAGAAAGAGAGACCCAGAGGGGGAAACAGAAGAGAGGACTCTAAGAACCCAAATTAAATCCACGGGTGAAGAGTCGGCATCAGGGTACCGGAACCCAAGCTGGTGGGGGCAAAAACACACCCCAGCCAGAGACCGGAGGCCGTGGGCAGCGTCTGCCACGCCACCCACCACATCCACCATGAAGGCATACCACGTGGAGGGTCAGGGAACCCAAGGCCAAGGGTCTCCCAACAGAAGGCCCGAGGGAGCTGGACCTGGGTGGATCAATAGTGGGGACGGCCAGAGAAAGGACAGAAGGAGAGCTCAGGGTCACGCTCCGGACTTATTTGGGGGTTGGCTGGATCCAGAACCTGGTGGACGCAGCACGGCTCGGGAGGTCACTCGAAGCTGGAGTGACCGGAACATCAGCAGTGAGTAAACATCCTAAACTGCATAACCCGACTCTGTCTCTGATTGCCGTCTACACTGCATCACCACAACCCCCATCCTCTGCACCTGATCCCCCTGAGGCTATACCCCACCCGTTGGGGGTTATATCACCAAAGCTGCACCTACACCATCAGCCTCAGCGGACCCTGATGCAGCGGCGGCCGTAGTGACCGCAATACAACGGGTGGCGTAGTCGACATTAAGAACTTATTAACATCTGTAGGACTGCCACATACAACTGAGTTTGACACCCTGGGCACGGACCGGGTCACAGCCACTCGGAAGACTACAACTCCCATCTGATCCGGCTCCGGATATTCCCCCTAAAGAATATGGCCCAGGGGGCGCGTCAACTTTGGCGTAGTCGGCAGGATTACGTGCCCGCAGCACCCGGGTACTGCGTGCCTGAAGAAAAGTGCGAGTTTACCTCAAAAAGAAGTCTCCTGCCGGTTCCGGAGGGTCCCCGCCATCGGACTCCATCACCAGTCGATTCCCGCCGGTTGTCCGCCATAAACAGCTTTTTCCCGCCATCTGCAGAGTTTCCCGCCACTGGGAAGCGGTTCCCGCCATTTCCAAGGATTTCCCGCCTTGCCAGAGCGGACGCCATTATGGGCGTGCCAGAGGGTGGCAAGAGGCCGCCTCCCATCGTGGGCCAGGACCGAAAATGGCGCCAAAAGTGGAAACCGCCCCCACCAACAGAGACTGTGATGCTAGAGGTGTCTGTCAGCGTGAAAGAACAGCCCCTGGAGCTGACAATCACCAAGTGGCCCCGGGACCGCCCTCGAAGTGGGAGGAGACGAAAGGAGAGAACAAAGATGGGTGCCGCCTGGAGCAGTCTAGAGCGAGCGCACCCGGAGGCAAGAAGCCTGGAGAAGAGTAGCGGAGGAGCTTACCCGGAGATGGCGAGAAAGCAGAGCAGCACCGGCCCGCTGGCCAGGAGCCTGCTAGAGACAGAGGAAGGAGAGCAGAGCAGCACCGGCCCGCTGGCCAGGAGCCTGCTGGAAGAAGAGCAGAGCAGCACCGACCCGTTGGTCAGGAGCCTGCTGGAAACAATGACCCCACTAGGCCTAGTGGAGGTCCTAGCACAGCTCCCCCGAGACCGGGAGTGTGCACAGACCGCTCTGGAGGGCCTCGCAAGGAGGATGGCCCGGGTGCAGCTAGAGACGTTGGCGGAGTGGAGCCGTGAGATGGCCCAGCAGACCGAGACCTGTCAGCGGAGCACGCCACCCGAGACGAGGAGACAGACCGCCTCTGAGGATGGCGCGGGAGGACTGAAGGCCGGAGACGGCGCCGAGAAGGGAGCCGAACGAGTGGAGGCAGGTAAAGGGGACGTCTATACCCCAGACCGGGAAACCGCGTACCTGCCCCAGCTCCCCGTCGCAGAGCCCGAAGTCTATCCTGCCGTGCCCGTCGCTGCAACGTCACCGCCGCAGACTAGGCCTCAAACGGGAGCCGCGACCCCTGTGACGTCACACGCCTCGACCCCGAGCGTGACCAAGCAGGAAGTACCACCAGCCTGGTCGCAAGGCCTAGTACCCCCGGGCGCCGCATTACCAACAGCGCCCCCTACCTCCGCGGAGCCCCCGGCCTGGTCGCAGGGCCAAGTAGCCCAGGGCGCCGCCGTCCTTACGGTGCCCTTTACCTTCCAGATACCCCAGGCCTGGCCGCAAGGCCCGGGCAACCCGGGCGCCACCACCACCGCGCCCATAAGACCAAGAGTGCCGCATCTGGGAGAGGACCTGTACGCCCAGCATACGTGCCCGGATGGGCAGCCATTTATATGGCCACCGGAGTTCCACCATCCCCGACTCCGGAGAGAGAGACCCCTGGATGAACCCCTGATCCCGGCTCCAAAGCCCGTAAAGAGGATCTCGCCCCCGCTAGCGGAAGCGCAGTTTGAGTGGGACCCCACCGGAGAAGATCTTATGGGGTTCACTCAAGAGACTCGGGCAGCTGCAGCGGAGCGTGCTGAGTGCTGCCGCCAACAGCTCGAGGACTTCGAGAGGGAGCGGAGAGAGAGGCGGGTCCGGGAACAGCTAGCTCAAGTAAAGAGCGCGGAGCAGAAGAGCCGGGCCAGGAGAAACCCCCGTGCAGCGCATAGTCCCCGCACCACCGGGACTGTGATAAAGTTTAACCTGCAGCATGGGTGGGGCTTCATCCGAGACCACAACACCCCCGGCGACGTCTTTGTCACGCGCAGAGACGTGGAGTCCCATCTGCCGGAGGGGCACAGAGGTCGTGACCTTTACATCGGGGACGAGGTCACCTTTACCCGGCACAAGTGTGCCAAAGGACCTTACGCCCTCCATGTGCATCGCCTGACAGAGGAGGAGCTGCGATGTGAGGAGGAAGAGCAAGAGGACCCGGACGGGTCTGAAGCTAAGATCCCCAAAGAAAGAGCAGGAGGAAGACGTCGTTAAGTACAGCGGAGCAGGTGCTGTAAATAGTTACCCGACCGGGGTACAAAGAAACTGTTACTGCAAATATAGTCCCCGTTGGGACCAGCTGATGTGAACTGTTCACCCGTTTACCCTTAATCCCACTGACCGAGGACTGAGAGCGGTCATTCCTCCCCAATACCTGGCCGAGGACTGAGAGCGGCCATAGTCCCTGTATATAGTTGCGCGTCCTAAAGCGCCCCCTACCGGTTTTATAGGAAAACCAGTTTTCCAGAGAGACTGTCGCACTTTACCCGGTCACACGTTGCACAGTGACCGGAGGAGGAGCCAGAGGCGACGAGAATGTTTTATCTGAAAAGTTTTATATGTTTATGCAAAAATTTGTATGTTTTGGTGTTATTTATGTCTTACAGCCCGAGGACGTGCTGTGATTTACCAGGGGGGAATGTAGCACCCTGAGGATTCGGCTGCTACAGGGGTATTGCACCTCAACCCAGAGGTGTGATATTCCACTCCCGGGTAAGGAAGGAGTGTGGAACTGAGCTCGGTAGGCTGCATGCACTACACACATCCCATTTCCGAGGAGCAGGCCGACGGTACTCCCACTTAGAAATGTGCAGGTACGACCGAGTCTGTTCCTGGCTGGAGTGGGAGGGGGGTGGTACATCCCAAGTAGTGTAGGGGCAGATAGGGGGAGCAGCCTGGGTAAAGATAGGAGCTCATTGGGTGCTGGTCACCTGAGCTCACACATAGAGGGATATATAAGGTGGGCACCAACTAAGAACAGGGTCAGTTGCAGAGAGAAAGTCAGCGAGCAGAGGAGAAGAGAGACCCAGAGTGAGAGAGGAGAAAGAGAGACCCAGAGGGGGAAACAGAAGAGAGGACTCTAAGAACCCAAATTAAATCCACGGGTGAAGAGTCGGCATCAGGGTACCGGAACCCAAGCTGGTGGGGGCAAAAACACACCCCAGCCAGAGACCGGAGGCCGTGGGCAGCGTCTGCCACGGCCACCCACCACATCCACCACGAAGGCATACCACGTGGAGGGTCAGGGAACCCAAGGCCAAGGGTCTCCCAACAGAAGGCCCGAGGGAGCTGGACCTGGGTGGATCAATAGTGGGGACGGCCAGAGAAAGGACAGAAGGAGAGCTCAGGGTCACGCTCCGGACTTATTTGGGGGTTGGCTGGATCCAGAACCTGGTGGACGCAGCACGGCTCGGGAGGTCACTCGAAGCTGGAGTGACCGGAACATCAGCAGTGAGTAAACATCCTAAACTGCATAACCCGACTCTGTCTCTGATTGCCGTCTACACTGCATCACCACAACCCCCATCCTCTGCACCTGATCCCCCTGAGGCTATACCCCACCCGTTGGGGGTTATATCACCAAAGCTGCACCTACACCATCAGCCTCAGCGGACCCTGATGCAGCGGCGGCCGTAGTGACCGCAATACAACGGGTGGCGTAGTCGACATTAAGAACTTATTAACATCTGTAGGACTGCCACATACAACTGAGTTTGACACCCTGGGCACGGACCGGGTCACAGCCACTCGGAAGACTACAACTCCCATCTGATCCGGCTCCGGATATTCCCCCTAAAGAATATGGCCCAGGGGGCGCGTCATATGCATATGTGTGTGTATATATGTGTGTGTGCATATGTGTGTGCGTGTGCATATATGTGTTTGCATATGTGTGTATAAATATATATATACAGTACAGACCGAAAGTTTGGACACACCTTCTCATTTAAAGATTTTTCTGTATTTTCATGACTATGAAAATTGTACATTCAAACTGAAGGCATCAAAACTATGAATTAACACATGTGGAATTATATACTTAACAAAAAAGTGTGAAACAACTGAAAATATGTCTTATATTCTAGGTTCTTCAAAGTAGCCACCTTTTGCTTTGATGACTCCTTTGCACACTCCTGGCATTCTCTTGATGAGCTTCAAGAGGTAGTCACCGGAGGTGTACCCTGTCAGGTTTAATAAGTGGGATTTCTTGCCTTATAAATGTGTGGCGCCCCAGAGGCTTCGGTCGCCACAAGGGGGGATACTGCAGCCAGTCAGCAGGTGTAGTGTCTCCTCACCCAGGTAAGGAAGGTGCACTGGTCAGGACCCTGAATCTACATTCAACACTACACAATCCTGACCTATGGGAGGCAAGTATGCACCATAGTGCTGCCTCAGCAGGATCACGAGTGGGGGGAACCAAAAGTTAGGGGAACCATGTAGTGGGTGAAGGGTAGAACACACTTTTAGTTACACACATAGTTTCATATATAATAGCCAGCCATCTTAAGCACAAGGTTCTTGATTCCTAGTTCTTGGCTCCTGTTCTTTGGAGTGTGATCTTCACAGCTGGCAGTGGCCTTGTGTAGGAGCCTGCAGGGTGCTGAAGATGCATGGTCCTCGTGCTCTGACCTTGACACGAGGAGCGAGTATAAGTTAACAGTGTCTCTACCCCGGTCCAGTTCCCTTGCTTAAGAAGGTCGGGAGCTATAGTGACAGCTCCACAGGCAAAAGGATCCCAGGGAGCACGGACGGAGCGGCGTACGCCACCTGTACTCTCCATTCTGGCCCTGCCAGAGGGACTCCTGCTGCAAGAGGGGTACCGGCCCCCGACATCTGACTTTGCCACTTCACGTCTCTGTCAGAGAAGCCCGGTAGGCTACAGTGGATCCCGTCGGGTGACGGGCGAACCGGAATTGCCGCTTTACCCTATATCTGTGCATAGTCCAGAGGGAGACCCAGCCTTTGCACGCACATGGACAGGAGAGGTTCAAAGGGGACTGTTAGGAACACTCTGAGGGTCCTGATCCAGGCACCTGAAGCACCTGGGTGCGCTGAGCCCTCATCCCTGGTGGCCGCAGTGATCCGTGAGGAGCAGGGAGAAGCCTTGCGGCTGAGCTAAAAGAACTGTGAGTAAAAACCCTGGAAGACTATCCCTATGGCCTCCGGACTCTTTATTACACACTGTACCACACTGCACCTGAGTGACCCAGGACTACTCTCTCCATCCTCCTGTCACATCTGCCCTGAGGTCCAGCTCCGCCTGTGGGGAGTTATAACATCGCCTGCTGCCACTACATCCAGCCTCAGAGGACTGCTAGCAGAGCTGGTGGCGCATCACCAGACACCACAGGTGGCGTAGTCGATAATACCACTCAACCCTGAAAGCCCTTACATCCTTTTTAATGTGACGGCCCTGGGCACGGAACGGGTCCAGGCCACGGCTGCATCCCCCTCAACATCTGACCCGGCTCCGAGTACCCCCCCATCTCTTCCCAGGGCAGGGCTGCGAGCGTCACATCACTGGCGTAGTCGGCAGGATCTCGTGCCCGCAGCAACGGAGAAGATTGCCCATTGCTACCGGGTACTGCGCGTCTTTTTCCACGGACTGTCGTTTTTCACTTAAAATGGCGCCCACCCAAGAAGAACGGACGCCATAATGTGCAGAAAGGACAGCGCTTCAACACCTCCCATCGTGGGCCGGGCTCCCCAATGGCGCCAAGAGAGCAGACCGCCCCCTCCATTAGAGACTGTCCGCGGGGTAGTGTCCATCACCCCGGATGGGATGTCCCTGGGAGGGTCCGTCAGCCAGCCGCCCTGGAGCCGCCCTAAAAGGAGAAGGAAACGAAGAAGTGCAGCGATTGTTGTGCGAGTTCCAGCATCGTCACTGCGAGCAGCGACGATGGATGCCAGCGGAGACGGAGCCAGACCCCCTCCCTACCTGGGAGCCCCTTCGGTCCCCAGCTATGGACCGGGTAACCTGGCCAGGAAGCAAATGGAGAAGGCCCTGCGGCATCGGGAGGAGCAACGGCGGAGAAGTGAGTCCCTTCGCCAAGCGACGGCGGCCCAGCAGGAAGAGTCCCTGGAGGGCGCCTGCAGCCTAGCATCGGGTGAGTCGGAAACCCTTACCCCGGCCGCGGAACAGGCCGAGCCCCTCCTGGACCTGTGGTCCGAGTGCCAGTTCCCAGGTGTGGTATCCTGGGAGGAAGCCTTCTCCGCAGAGCTCCAACCCGCCGCCATGACTGGAGACCTCCGTGGTCTCTCACCTCCCGGTCCGGAGGAACCCGGTTCTGCATGGGGTTCCACTGGCCCCAACCCGGACTGGTCCGCATACTCAGGCCTGCTGCAGCAACCCCTAATGCTGCTTCCGGCCCCCTCCGTTAACTGCCCAGCGGCAGAAGAGTGGGCCTGGGAAAACCAGGGGGGCAACTTAATTGGCTTCCCCAGGGAGACCCGAGTGGAAGCTCAGAGGAGGAGCGAGTATTGCTCCCAGCAAATCCAGCAGCTGAGTCAGGAGCAGCAGGAACGGGAGCTTCGCTGTGAGCAGCTTCAAGTGCGGGCCAAAGCTGCCAAGTCCAGCGCCCGCCAGAAGGAGGCGTCCAACCCAAGCCCCTGTGAAGAAGGGCAGGTTGTCCGCTTCCACCGTGAGGCGGGATGGGGCTTCATATGGAGTCCCGGGCTGGAGCGGGACGTCTTCTTTAACCGGCGTGACGTCGAGCCCCAGCTCAAGAAGGGACACCCTGGCCGGAGTCTCGCCGTGGGCGACGTCGTAACGTACACCCGCCACCGTGGAGAGCGAGGTTGGTACGCCTTGGATATTCATAAAGTACCCAGGAGCGAGGCCCCTGCGCGCTCCGTTGCAGAGGACTGGCTAGCCTCTGTCGGGAGGAATGAGCCCTTTACTCGGCGGGAACCCAAGGACTGAACAGCCCCCGGCTGCTGTTGCAGTTTAAAAGTTTAAAAGTTAACTGTTTGCTTTATTATGCTTTTTCCCCATTTCCAGAGACTTTGGTCCCTGCGGACTATGGCAGGCGGCAGACTTTCTTTGTAAAAAGTTATGCATCTATTTAGGTGCTTCCTATTTGTTTTATGCAAAACCGTGCCTCTTCTTCTACCTCAGACCTCAGAAGCAAAACCTGTCTGGAGTGGCACGTGTGGAGGTCCAACACCGGATCTTCATGCCCTGCAGCCAACCCAGGGCCCACGTAGAGGGTTTAGGACAGGTCCCTCTTGCTACTGAACTGCCTCTTGCTACCTCATTTTAAACAAGTCTGCTGCCATAGTTAAAAGTCTCTTGCTCTAATTTATGCTTTCATACTTTTATATTTTTGTACTTTTGCACTTTATCTATTTACTGTTTGTAACGTTCAAGTGTCCTTGCCTCCCATAAAGGAAAGAGTGTTATGTTTATATGAAAATGTCTTTACCAGGCTTTACTCTCTTTGCTGCCCGCGGACGTGCTGTGTTTTACCAGGGGGGAATGTGGCGCCCCTGAGGCTTCGGTCGCCACAAGGGGGGATACTGCAGCCTGTCAGCAGGTGTAGTGTCTCCTCACCCAGGTAAGGAAGGTGCACTGGTCAAGACCCTGAATCTACATTCAACACTACACACTCCTGACCTATGGGAGGCAAGTATGCACCATAGTGCTGCCTCAGCAGGATCACGAGTGGGGGGAACCAAAAGTTAGGGGAACCATGTAGTGGGTGAAGGGTAGAACACACTTTTAGTTACACACATAGTTTCATATATAATAGCCAGCCATCTTAAGCACAAGGTTCTTGATTCCTAGTTCTTGGCTCCTGTTCTTTGGAGTGTGATCTTCACAGCTGGCAGTGGCCTTGTGTAGGAGCCTGCAGGGTGCTGAAGATGCATGGTCCTCGTGCTCTGACCTTGACACGAGGAGCGAGTATAAGTTAACAGTGTCTCTACCCCGGTCCAGTTCCCTTGCTTAAGAAGGTCGGGAGCTATAGTGACAGCTCCACAGGCAAAAGGATCCCAGGAAGCACGGACGGAGCGGCGTACGCCACCTGTACTCTCCATTCTGGCCCTGCCAGAGGGACTCCTGCTGCAAGAGGGGTACCGGCCCCCGACATCTGACTTTGCCACTTCACATCTCTGTCAGAGAAGCCCGGTAGGCTGCAGTGGATCCCGTCGGGTGACGGGCGGAACGGAATTGCTGCCTTAGCCTATATCTGTGCATAGTCCAGAGGGAGACCCAGCCTTTGCACGCACACGGACAGGAGAGGTTCAAAGGGGACTGTTAGGAACACTCTGAGGGTCCTGATCCAGGCACCTGAAGCACCTGGGTGCGCTGAGCCCTCATCCCTGGTGGCCGCAGTGATCCGTGAGGAGCAGGGAGAAGCCTTGTGGCTGAGCTAAAAGAACTGTGAGTAAAAACCCTGGAAGACTATCCCTATGGCCTCCGGACTCTTTATTACACACTGTACCACACTGCACCTGAGTGACCCAGGACTACTCTCTCCATCCTCCTGTCACATCTGCCCTGAGGTCCAGCTCCGCCTGTGGGGAGTTATAACATCGCCTGCTGCCACTACATCCAGCCTCAGAGGACTGCTAGCAGCGCTGGTGGCGCATCACCAGAAACCACAGGTGGCGTAGTCGATAATACCACTCAACCCTGAAAGCCCTTACATCCTTTTTAATGTGACGGCCCTGGGCACGGAACGGGTCCAGGCCACGGCTGCATCCCCCTCAACATCTGACCCGGCTCCGAGTACCCCCCCATCTCTTCCCAGGGCAGGGCTGCGAGCGTAACAAATGGGATTGGGATCATCAGTTGTGTTGTGCAGAAGTCAGGTGGATACACAGCTGATAGTCCTACTGAATAGACTGTTAGAATTTGTATTATGACAAGAAAAAAGCAGCTAAGTAAAGAAAAACGAGAGCCATCATTACTTTAAGAAATGAAGGTCAGTCAGTCCGAAAAATTGGGCAAACTTTGAAAGTGTCCCCAAGTGCAGTTGCAAAAACCATCAAGGGCTACAAAGAAACTGGCTCACATGAGGACTGCCCCAGGAAAGGAAGACCAAGAGTCACCTCTGCTTTTGAGGATAAGTTTATCCGAGTCACCAGCCTCAGAAATCGCAGGTTAACAGCAGCTCAGATTAGAGATCAGGTCAATGCCACACAGAGTTCTAGCAGCAGACACATCTCTACAACAACTGTTAAGAGGAGACTTTGTGCAGCAGGCCTTCATGGTAAAATAGCTGCTAGGAAACCACTGCTAAGGACAGGCAACAAGCAGAAGAGACTTGTTTGGGCTAAAGAACACAAGGAATGGACATTAGACCAGTGGAAATCTGTGCTTTGGTCTGATGAGTCCAAATTTGAGATCTTTGGTTCCAACCACCGTGTCTTTGTGCGACGCAGAAAAGGTGAACGGATGGACTCTACATGCCTGGTTCCCACCATGAAGCATGGAGGAGGAGGTGTGATGGTGTGGGGGTGCTTTGCTGGTGACACTGTTGGGGATTTATTCAAAATTGGAGGCATACTGAACCAGCATGGCTACCACAGCATCTTGCAGCGGCATGCTATTCCATCCGGTTTGCGTTTAGTTGGACCATCATTTATTTTTCAACAGGACAATGACCCCAAACACACCTCCAGGCTGTGTAAGGGCTATTTGACTAAGAAGGAGAGTGATGGGGTGCTACGCCAGATGGCCTGGCCTCCACAGTCACCAGACCTGAACCCAATCAAGATGGTTTGGGGTAAGCTGGACCGCAGAGTGAAGGCAAAAGGGCCAACAAGTGCTAAGCATCTCTGGGAACTCCTTCAAGATTGTTGGAAGACCATTTCCGGTGACTACCTCTTGAAGCTCATCAAGAGAATGCCAAGAATGTGCAAAGCAGTCATCAGAGCAAAAGGTGGCTACTTTGAAGAACCTAGAATATAAGACATATTTTCAGTTGTTTCACACTTTTTTAAGTATATAATTCCACATGTGTTAATTCATAGTTTAGATGCCTTCAGTGTGAATGTACAATTTTCATAGTCATGAAAATACAGAAAAATCTTTAAATGAGAAGGTGTGTCCAAACTTTTGGTCTGTACTGTATATATGTGTGTGCATATGTGTCACCCTGGCCTGGATGCCACAAAACGTAATAAAGCTGTGTCTGAGAGCAAGGGGGAGGTTCTCTAGTCAGAGGAACATTAGCATGCAGTACCTCCTGTCTCAGGCCAGTAGGGGGAGCAGGCTGCCCCTATAAAAGCTGGTGCTGGGGGCAGAGTTAGAGAGAGCTGGACGACCTGTCTCAGGATTCAGGTCCCAGAGCAGAGAGGGACAGTTGTATTGCACCTAAGAGGAAGTGTGGCAGTAGGAGAGCCACAAGCCAGAGACAAGAGGCGAAGTGAGCCTGTCTTGGCAGATACAGGACTTAATTTACCAGACTTTGGTGTCTGAGGCTGGGAGGATTCCACATCCTTCAGCAGATAACCAGTCCGCAGGGGACTGTATATTCCTTGGCCTAAGAAGCCTGGAGGCCCTGCCACAACAGAAGGGACCAGCAAAGCCGTACAAGGCTGGGAGCAGAAAGGAGCCCACGTCGCAGGCCATACAGGCGAGAATACATGGAAAGCTCGGAAGCATGGGCTGTTACCCTATAACGAGGAGATAGCCAGAAGGAGCACAGAAAGCACGGTAGGCCTACACCCTCACCCTGACCAGGGCCAATTTCCCCTTTGCTCTCAGACATCCAGGTCCCCTCCTAGCCGGGACTGTTTGTGGGTCAATTTACCTGTTCTAGTAAAGACCCTGGACTGCAACCTGTTGTCTGCGTGCTCCTTGCTCCTCCAGCACTATCAGCACTGGGACTCTCACTACCATCACTCCCAACATCCACTACACTGCCCTGGGGCCGCACTCTTCCCGTTGGGAGTCATACCATCCCAGCTGCATACATCATCAGCCCCAGCGGTCTGCCTTGCAGCGGCGGTTCCTAATGACCGCAAATCCACGGGTGGCGTAGTCGGACATAATCAGCACATAACGGACTACCACTGGCCTGACCACCCTGAGCCACGGAACCGGGTTGCCACTACTACTCCCATCGTTCCCCTATTGCCCGGATCCGAGTGCCCCACGGCCCAGGGGGCAAGTCACATATATGTAGTGGTGTACCGCCAATGGCGGCAAACCACACAACTGCTATGGGACCCGTGAGCTGCTTCCGCCTGTTAGCACCCGCTCTGTCCGGCCGCTCTCCCGCACAGAATAATGGGAATGGAAACGTCTTCTGATGCTCCCTCGTCCATCATCATTGCTCGTGCTGACAGCCAGAGGGGGGCCCAGTGAGAGCAATAATGATGGAGGAGGGAGCGTCAGAAGACGTTTCCATTACCATCATTCTTACTCGACGTATGATGTCATTAACGCTGAGGGGACTGGAGCATCGGCTGAAACCAGGAGAGGTGAATATTGTATTTATTTGACCGATGGCCATAATACAGTATGACGACTGCATTATACTGCATGGAGGACCAGGGGGTGCATTATACTGCATGGAGGACCAGGGGGGTACATCATACTGCATGTAGATCCATGGGGGTGCATTATACTACATGGAGGACCATGGGGGTGCATTATACTACATTGAGGACCATGAGGCTGCATTATACTGCATGGAGCACCATGGGGGTGCATTATACTGTATGGAGGACTATGGGGAGTGCATTATACTGTATGGAGGACTATGGGGAGTGCATTATACTGTATGGAGGACTATGGGGAGTGCATTATACTGTATGGAGGAGTATAAGGAGTGCAGTATACTGTATGGAGGACTATGGGGAGTGCAGTATACTGTATGGAGCAGGGCTTCGGAGCCCATTTTGGTGGAGTCAAAGTCGGTATAAAATGGACCAACTCAGACTCCTAAAATATATAATAAATTGGGTACAGTAGTTCAACGCAGTTTGTGAGGAATATTTTTTCATAAGAATTTGGGAAAGTTATGAAATGTCAGATAAATGTCTGTCCTATTTCTGATCTAAGGGTCTAGACTTTTAGCTGAGATGAATCTGTGTTACAGTAAATTTATCACTTAAACATGAGCCATGTATGAAGGAGTCGGAGTTGTGGAGTCGGAGTTGGAGTCAGTGTCATGGAAATTGAGGAGTCGGAGTCCACAGCCCTGGTATGGAGGACTATAGCGAATGCCGTACACTGTATGGAGGACCATGGTGAGTATCTTATACTGTGTGGAGGACCATGGCGAGTGCATTATACTGTGTGGAGGACCATGGCGAATGTCTTATACTGTGTGGAGGACCATGGCGAGTGCATTATACTGAGTGGAAGACCATGGTGAGTGCATTATACTGAGTGGAGGACAATGGTGAGTGCATTATACTGTATGGAGGATGATGGCGAGTTCATTATACTGTATGGAGGATCATGGCGAGTGCATTATACTGTGTGGAGGACCATGGCGAGTGCCTTATACTATATGGAGGACCATGGCGAGTGCATTATACTCTGTGGAGTGTGGAGAGGTGTGGGGCCATTATATTGTATGTAGGCCCATTATACTGCATGGAGGGCTGTGTGTGGGTCACAGTTGGGGGATCATACTGTGTTGGGGTCACCATACTTTGCCTTGGGAGTTGAGGTGGGGTACAATAGAGTCATTATACTGTGAATGTGGAGGAATTCACCATGGGGGTATCATACTGTGTTTGGGGACACTTTTGTTGGCATTGTTGGCATCACGCTTTATGGGGCAATGAAAAAGGAATCTAGGACTTCAGCTGGTGGAAAATTACTATGTAAAGGCTGGAAAGTTGTGAGATCTGCTCTTCTGTGACCCCGACAATTATTTACCTTTTTTTGGGGGGGTGGGGGCCCAATCAGAACTTCTGCTATGGGGCCCCATGATTCCTATGTACGCCCCTGTTTCATCCCCTTTCTACAAGTTCATGTTTATTTTCACCGCCTCAATAAGAAGCATAAGTAAAATGATTTTGTGCCTTTTTTGGTTACAAAAACATCTAGTTGAAATGATGATTAACCCCTTTACAGCCCATGACGTACTAATACGCGACAGTGCCCTGGGCTTTAAGAGCCTGACCCGTATTAGTACGTCATGGCGATCGCGCGCGCACACAGGCTGTGCGGGCGCAATCGCCGCCGGGTGTCAGCTGATTGTCACAGCTGACACCCGGTACTATGTGCAGGGAGCGGTCCCGCACTGCTCCCGGCACATTAACCCCCGCAATGCTTTGATCGAAGTCGATCGCAGCATTGCGGTTGCAAGGGGAGGTGATCACAATACTCACCTCTTCTTCCGGCCTCCAGCGCTGTCTGCCCGGGCTTCCCGGGTGTCAGAAAGTGAAAAAAAAAAAATAAAAATTGTAAAAATATTTAAAAAAAAAATAAATAAATAATCCACCAAAAATAAAAATATAATGTACCCATCAATAAATATTATTTTGAAAAAAAAAGCAAACAAACAATAAAAGTACACATATTTGGTATCGCCGCGTCCGGAACGACCTGACCTATAAAACTGTCCCACTAGTTAACCCCTTCAGTGAACACGGTAAAAAAAAAAAAAAACGAAGCAAAAAACAATGCTTTATCATCATACTGCCAAACAAAAATGGAATAACACGCAATCAAAAAGACGAATATAAATAAAAATGGTACCGCTCAAAACGCAAAGAATAAAACTGCCTTATCAATTTTACCACACGCGGAACAGAATAAAAAAAACAAAAAAAACAATTCCTGAATTGGTGGTTTTTGTTTATTCTGCCTCCCAAAAATCGAAATAGAAAGCGATCAAAAAATGTCACGTGCCTGAAAATGGCACCAATAAAAACGTCAACTCATCCCGCAAAAAATCAAGCCATAACATGACTCTGTCTGCCAAAATATGAAAAATTATAGCTCTCAAAATATGGTGATGTAAAAACTAAATTTTACAAAAAATGCGTCTTTTAGTGTGTGACAGCTGTCAATCATAAAAACCCCATATGATTCTGGTATCGCTGTAATCGCACCGACCTGAAGAATAAAGTCGTCTAATAAATTATACCGCATGAGGAACGGCGTAAAAAATAAACTCTCGGGTTAGGGTTGTGGTAGGGTTAGGGTTGTGGTAGGGTTAGGGTTGTGCTAGAGTTAGGGTTGGGCTAGGGTTAGGGCTGGGGTTGGGGTTAGGGCTGGGGTTGGGGTTAGGGTTGTGATGGGGTTGGGATGACGATATGGCGACTAGTGTTGAGCGCAAGTGCTCACTACTTGAGTTTGCATTGGGTGCTCTGGTATGCATTGAGTATCGTGGGTATTTGAGTGACATGCTCGAGTCTCCGCCCCATATGCTTCGCGGCCAAAAAACTTTGCGGGGATTGCCTGCCATGCACGAGCGATCCCCGCATGTTTTTTTGGGGGTGTCTAATAACCGTGAAACATCCGGGCGGGGACTCGAGCATGTCACTCGAGCACACGCAGTATATGGTGCATACCTGAGTATTGGTGCATACCTGAGTCAAATTGTTAGCGGATACCATGTTGTGTTTGGAGAGCCCCTGTGTGCCTAAACATTGGAGCTCCCCCACAAGTGACCCTATTTTGGAAACTAGACCCCCCAAGGCACCTATCTAGATGCATAGTGAGCACTTGGAACCCTGAGGTGCTTCACAAATTAATCCGTAAAAATAAAAAAAGTGTTTTTTTTTCCACTTTTTCATTTTTACGAATCAATTTGTGAAGCACCTGGGGGTTTCAAGTGCTCACTATGCATCTAGAAAGGTGCCTTGGGGGGTCTAGTTTCTAAAATGGGGTCACTTGTGGGGGAGCTCCAATGTTAAGGCACACAGGGGCTCTCCAAACGCAACATGGTGTCCGCTAACAATTTGAGCCGATTTACCATTCAATTTGCTAGCGGACACCATGTCGCGTTTGGAGAGCCCCTGTGTGCCTAAACATTGGAGCTCCCCCACAAGTGACCCCATTTTGGAAGCTAGACCCCCAAAGGCACCTATCTAGATGCATAGTGAGCACTTGGAACCCCCAGTTGCTTCACAAATTGATTCGTAAAAATGAAAAAGTGGAAAAAAAAAAACTTTTTAATTTTTACGGATTAATTTGTGAAGCACCTGGGGGATCAAAATGCTCACCACCCATCTAGATAAGTTCCGAGGGGGGTCTAGTTTCCAAAATGGGGTCACTTGTGGGGGGTTTCCACTGTTTAGGCACATCAGGGGCTCTCCAAATGCAACATGGCGTCTGCAAATTATTCAAGCAAATTTTACAATCGAAAATTCAAATGGCGCTCCTTCCCTTCTGAGCCCTGCCGTGCGCCCAAACAGTGGTTTTTCCCCACATATGGGGTATCTGCGTGCCCAGGGGAAATTGCACAACAAATTTTGGGGTCCATTTTTTCCTGTTACCCCTGCGAAAATAAAAAAAATTGGGTCTAAAGTAACATTTTTGTGAAAAAAGTTAAATGTTCATTTTTTTCTTCCACATTCCAAAAATTCCTGTGAAGCACCTGAAGGGTTAATAAAGTTCTTGAATGTGGTTTTGAGCACCTTGAGGGGTGCAGTTTTTAGAATGGTGTCACTTTTGGGTATTTTCTGTCATAAAGACCTCTCAAAGTGACTTCAAATGTGATGTGGTCCCTAGAAAAATGGTTTTGTAAATTTTGTTGGAAAAATTAGAAATCGCTGGTCAACTTTTAACCCTTATAGCTCCATAATAAAAAAAAATTTTGGTTCCAAAATTGTGCTGATGTAAAGTAGACATGTGGGAAATGTTATTCATTAACTATTTTGTGTGCCATATCTCTCTGATTTAAGGGCATAAAAATTAAAATTTTGAAAATTGCAAAATTTTCAAAATTTTCGCCAAATTTCCGTTTTTTTCACAATTAAACACAAGTGATATCGAAGAAATTTTACCACAATCATGAAGTACAATATGTCACGAAAAAACAATCTCAGAATCAGGGGGATCCGTTGAAGCGTTCCAGAGTAATTACCTCATAAAGTGACAGTGGTCAGAATTGTAAAAATTGGCCTGGTCATTAACGTGCAAACCACCTTGGGTTGTAAAGGGGTTAATAGTGACATGATTAATGCAAGTTTCCAGGATTCAGATTTAAAAAGGAACCATTCTAATTATTCATCCTGCAAGATTGTACTGGTGAGAAACATATACTGTATATGGTCAGGAGCCCAGTGATCATACGCTTATGGATGTGTGTGCAATGTAAAGAATCCAGGAGAGGACAAGTCATACATGTTGTATATCATAGCTAGTAACAGGGAACTGAAAGGCCATTAAACTGCATTTGTGCATCTATAGCGCCACCTACTGTATGACCCGATGTTGCACATTTACAGATAAAATGCTGACTATTTTACAGAGTTCTCTAAGAACTACAAGAATGATTTATTTCAGTTCTCTGCTATTTTTAATCTTGGTCTTTGAGATTAGACCATATAACAGAAACAGAAGCAGTGTAAAAGACTAGGGGCCGATACATCAAAGTGTTTACACCAGAAAACAGGTGTAAAACACTTTATATAGTTGCAAAATTTTTGCGTAACTTGGAGTTGCACAAAAAAATTGCAGGTATTGGCGTTTTCAGTTTGAAGCAGAACTGCTGTAATGGACGGAGCCGGGGAGGAAGCGGGTTGGAACGGGTATGCTTGGGTATGCGAGCCTGTCAAATTCAGCAAAAGGTCCGGCTTTTCTTACACTAGAAAAATTGCTCCCGTGCCTGGATGGAGTAATGTTTCTGGCAAGGTGCACAGTACCGCATGCCACTGAGAAGAAACAGAGTGATATTGACCATGGCAAACATTGCAAAGCCATATGTCATAGTATGGCAATCCTTTATTGCAATATAATAGACGTAAATGTCATTTTGCCACAACCATAAGTTGGTGCATCCAGTAGGTTTGGGTTTCTTGTGACTTGCATATTGCCGTTGAGGGACCTTGTGGGTAACAACACTAGAACAATTACTTTCATGAAGTGGTGATAAAGCATTGCCATACTGCGATCTCTGGCAGCGTGACTTGTGGTTGTCCAAGCAGCCATATAGCCCCATCCTTACTCTTACACCACTTCTAGTATAACCTTTTCTATCACTGTATATGGCCAGATCTCCGGTCTAAGGGGAACTTACCAGAATGGGCTGCCCCACACGCCTTCTTAACTGGATCACAGAACAGGATTGGTATACAGTCGGCACCAGGAGCGGCTATCGTCACGCCTTTCTGGTTGGTTACTATCCCATCATAGCAGGGAGGCTCCGGTTTTCCCATTATCCAAACCTTCTGAGCATGGTCAACCTGCAAGAAGAAATGTAAAATTGGCTAAATGTGTAATGATTACCACCAGGGAACAAATAATAATTTCCTTTAGCAATGTATCACCAACATATTTCACCGTTCTCTGCAGAGATTGCCATTGTTCACATTAGTCCCTGTCTCACACAAGGCCAAATAGATAAAAGTTTAAAAGCTTCATTTTGTCAGCAGGTCCTGCCTCAACCGAATAGAAAAATGACAATATCTAAATGAGTACATGTTGGCTTTTGTCTAAATTCGAATTTACTAACATGTGGTCATTGCTTTAAATACCCCATTATCTGTAACAAAATAATGACTTGGGTATTAAGACGCACACAGATTGCTTACACAAATGCAACTTTCAGGCATTACTTAGGCCGAATGTCTCCTTCATGAAAGAGTAGTTAAAGTTGGTTGTGTAAAAGCCACCCTAGCTTCCATCTTTTCAATGACATAATTGGCAAAATGGTAATTCTGTGGTTCTGTGTTTTATCGGATAGCTCTCGGACCAATGTTATACTATGAGGCACAACAGATGTGCAAATTTTTTTTCAAGCCAATTCGGCAAGAGAAAATAATCGCAGCATGCTGCAAGTGGCTCCGGATTTTGAATCACGCGCACCCATGAAAGTCTATGGGTGAGTGTGAAACATCAGACGGCACTCGGATGTCATCCGAGTGCAGTCCGACATCAGCAGACACAGACAATGGAGAAATTAAGTTCTCTGTCCTCTCCACACCTGTGCTCCAATTCTTGCATGCAAGAGAATCTAATCACACTAAGATGGCTTAAACTATGACATTAGTATATATTATCATTATACTGTATATGATACAGATAAAAACTCTGGTCCTAACATAATATAAAGAGAGGAGGTGATTGACACAAATGTACTTTATATGTATTATGGGACAGCAAGTACAAAGTGGGGAGAATAGAAATAAAAATAAATGTGGCAAAAATCCAATGAATGGGATACATATCAATATCATCCTAGGAAAAAACTAGAAACAGAGCCGTAGTTACCTTCACAGGGACATAGGTCTGAGGATCAAATCCTGCAGCCTTTCCAAGACGGCGGAAGTTTTCTGCAACAACCCCCTTGGGATCTCTTCTTTTTGAACTGCTGAAAAGATTTAAGGAGCTGAGGGATGGTATATAAGATATGCCACCACATCGCGTGCTAAACCCGTGAAGAAAAATATCCTCTGTAGACAAATAAGTATATAGAGAGAAATGAATGCATGAAAATTAACCATGAGAATGTTATACAAAGTTTTTTTTATAATGTATGTAAATCTCTTCATATAGGTTCATCAGAGAACAGTACAGGGTGGGCCATTTATATGGATACACCTCAATTAAATGGGAATTGTTGGTGATATCAACTTCCTGTTTGTGGCACATTAGTATATGGGAGGGGAAAAACTTTTCCAGATGGGTGGTGACCATGGCGGCCATTTTGAATTTGGCCATTTTGGATCCAGCTTTATTTTTTTCAATGGGAAGAGGGTCATGTGACACATCAAACTTATTGAGAATTTCATAAGAAAAACAATGGTGTGCTTTTTTTTAACGTAACTTTATTCTTTCATGAGTTATTTACAAGTTTATGACCACTTATAAAATGTGTTCAATGTGCTGCCCATTGTGTTGGATTGTCAATGCAACCCTCTTCTCCCACTCTTGACACACTGATAGCAACGCTGCAGAAGAAATGCTAGCACAGGCTTCCAGTATCCGTTGTTTCAGATGCTGCACATCTCGTATCTTCACAGCATAGACAATTGCCTTCAGATGACCCCAAAGATAAAAGTCTAAGGGGGTCAGATCGGGAGACATTGATGGCCATTCAACTGTCCCACGACAACCAATTCACTTTCCAGGAAACGGTTCATGTAGGAATGCTCGGACCTGACACCCATAATGTGATGGTGCACCATCTTGTTGGAAAAACTCAGCGAACGTGCCTTCTTCAGTGCATAAAGAGGGCAACACATCATCATGTAGCAATTTCAGATATCCAGTGGCATTGAGGTTTCCGTTGATGAAGAATGGCCCCACTATCTTTGTACCCCATGAACCACACCATACCATCAAGATACGAGATGTGCAGCATCTGAAACAACAGATACTGGAAGCCTGTGCTAGCATTTCTTCTGCGGTGTTGCTATCAGTGTGTTAAGAGTGGGAGAAGAGGGTTGCATTGACAATCCAACACAATGGGTAGCACTTTGAACACATTTTATAAGTGGTCATAAACTTGTAAAAACCTCATGCAAGAATAAAGTTACGTTAAAACCAAGCACACCATTGTTTTTCTTATGAAATTCTCAATAAGTCTGATGTGTCACATGACCCTCTTCCCATTGAAAAAAATAAAGTTGGATCCAAAATGGCCGACTTCAAAATGGCCGCCATGGTCACCACCCATCTGGAAAAGTTTTCCCCGTCCAATATACTAATGTGCCACAAGCAGGAATTTGATATCACCAACCATTCCCATTTAATTTAGGTGTATCCATATAAATGGCCCACCCTGTATAATAGAAGATACAGACAGAATATCTCCTTGGCCGATTTTTCCCACTCCCTTGTAAATGCCTTCCATGACAGTTAAGATACCACCTAAGACAAGCTTGATAAGAGGCTGACCTCTTGATTCCAGTCAAATAGACAGATTGTAATGGTAATTTGTGGAAAAATGCTATTCTGATACTCAGGTAACACAATTATTTCTCCAGTGGGCTGTATTTCAGGAATACATAGTCGCCTGCCTTTTTGTGATTTTCAGTGTACTTGTTCTGAACATAAAGAATAATCATTTTCATCTGATAAATATCCATCATTTCTGATTATTTACAGCAGTATCAATGGAGAAAATGGAAATTAAAAGAATTCATTGACAGTTTTATATCACCATCTACAGGATATTAGGAAGAATGCATCTAGTCTTTTCCAACCAGTGTTTTCCACAAATGGGATCATAGCTGTAGAGAATGTATAGGTATCAGATGCACCAGGGTCCTGATGACTAAGTAGGACCAAACCTCTCTGTCAAAAATTACAAATTTTGGACTGGGGTTCTGAAGCTTCAAGTTGCGCCTCTGTGTGCAGATATTTTGGACAGTAACATAAATTAAGCTGTTGTATATCCTGTGTTTTCTTTCTTGCTATCTCTTAGTATTCTGTAACTCAGGTCCGGCATAGGTTTTGGTATAAAATACTATGTTTAGGGGGTGCATTTTTTAGCCCAAATCCCTATTCTGCAGAATTGGCGACTATGGGGTCCAGACAGAAATACTGCAATAGGACTCCAGGATCCTTGTATAGTGCATGTAGCTCATTGGTGTCATTAAGCATATACAAGAAAACCAATATAGTTAGTTGAAAAAGGACAGTTCTTCTGGAATATGGATGAACATACAGGTGCTCTCACTAAATTAGAATATCATCAAAAAGTTAATTTATTTCACTTCTTCAATACAAAAAGTGAAACTCATATATTATTTAGAGTCATTACAAACAGAGTGATATATTTCAAGTGTTCATTTCTGTTAATGTTGATGATTATTGCTTACAGCCAATGAAAACACAAAATCCATTATCTCAGTAAATTACAATAATTAACAAAAAAACACCTGCAAAGGCTTCCTAGGCATTTAAAAAGGTCCCTTAGTCTGTTTTAGTAGGCACCACAATCATTGGGAAGACTGCTGAACTTGACAGATGTCTAGAAGGCAGTCATTGACACATTCCACAGAGAGGGTAAGCCACAAAAAGTCATTGCTAAAGAAGCTGGCTGTTCACAGAGTGCTGTATCCAAGCATATTAATGGAAAGTTGAGTGAAAGGAAAAAGTGTGATAGAAAAAGGTGCACAAGCAACCAGGATAACCACAGCCTTGAAAGGATTGTTAAGAAAAGGCCATTCAAAAATTTGGGGGAGATTCACAAGGAGTGGACTGCTGCTGGAGTCATTGCTTCAAGAGCCACCACACACAGACATATCCAGGACATGGGCTACGAGTGTCACATTCCTTGTGTCAAGCCACTCATGACCAATAGACAAGAAGCGTCTTACCTGGGCCAAGGAGAAAAAGACCTGGACTGATGCTCAGTGGTCCAAGGTGTTGTTTTCAGATGAAAGTAAATTTTGCATTTCATTTGGAAATTAAGGTCCCAAAGTCTGGAGTGTAACGGGTCTGGGAGGCGGAACCTCTGAGCTACTATACAAGGGGGCGGCCCTTGTAAGGGAGCGGGTGGCAGTCTCTGGATGAACGGACAGGGAGATACGGCAAATGATCAGGGCAGTCTCTGGGTAAAGGGTAGGTACGACCTGTGATGGCAGAGCCTCCGGGTAGGCTAGCAGGCAGATGGTAGATGTGTGCTCCCAGGTGAGCAAGCGAGAGTCTCTGGAATAACAGGTGGTCACGGCACGTGACGGCGGAACCTCCGGGCTGGCAAGCAGGCAGGTAACGGAGAAGCGCTCCCAGGTGAGCGGGCAAGAGTCTCTGAAGTAGCTGATGGTCACAGCACGTGACAACAGAGCCTCCGGGCTGGCAAGCAGGCAGGTAACGGAGAGGCGCTCCCAGGTGAGCGGACAAGAGTCTGAAGTAGCTGATGGTCACAGCACGTGACAACGGAGCCTCCGGGCTGGCAAGCAGGCAGGTAACGGAGAAGCGCTCCCAGGTGAGCGGGCAAGCTGGTCCATAGACAGACTGACCGGAGTTGTAAGGTAGACCGTCGGACCTCAGGAAAGTAGGCAGGTAGCTGATGTGCGCTCCCAGGTGAGCGGGCAGGCTGGTCCTTTAGACAGACTGACAGGAGTAGTAAGGCAGACCGTCGGACCTCAGACTGGCAGACAGGTAACAAGTATTCAGGCAGGAATCAGGCAGGTAACTGGCAGGAAACTGGCAGGTAACTGGCAGGTAACTGGCAACGGGACCTGAGGGCTGAAGCACAGGTGAGACACAGGTGCAAACAACATTGCTCGGGCACCTCCATTTTGGAGGAGGTGCCTTATATATGATGAAGTCCTCCGGCCATTGGCCGGGGACTCCTTAGGACGGCGCGCGCGGCCCCTTTAAGAGGAGGGGAGCGCGCGCGCGCGCCCTAAGCACAGGGGCCGGGAAGGAGCGCGCGCTGAGAGCAGAGCGGGAGGAAGACGCCGGGAAGGAGCGCGCGCTGACAGCAGAGCGGGGAGAGGACGCCGGGCACGGAGCAGAGCGGTGAGGGGAGCAGCGTCCCTGCCTAGCAGAGGGCAGGGACGCCAGCGCTACAGTACCCCCCCTTTAGGCCCCCCCTTTTTTAGGCCAGACAGAAATTTAGCTAGGATGAGAGGGGCATGGATGTTCTCCCGGGGCTCCCACGTTCTCTCCTCAGGACCAAACCCCTTCCAATCTACCAGAAAAAAGGTCTTTCCTCTTACCCTTTTGGTGGCAAGAATGTTCTCTACCTCAAACTCGTCCTCAGTAGAAACCGGAGCAGGAGGCGTACCTGTAGACTTGGAAAAAGAGTTAAGTACCACAGGTTTGAGGAGAGATACATGGAAGGAGTTAGGGATCCGTAAGTTGGCCGGGAGTTTCAATTTATAGGCCACCGGGTTGATCTGACTGATGACCTCCAGTGGGCCGATGAACCGAGGCCCTAACTTATAGGAAGGGATCTTGAGTCGGACATATTTGGACGAGAGCCAGACTTTATCCCCAGGACGGAATTGAGGAGGGTCCAGACGTTTTTTGTCAGCGTGTCTTTTCATACGCTCGGAAGACTGAAGGAGTGCGGATCGGGTACTCTCCCAAATGGAGGAAAATTTGCTAACGAGAGATTCCGCAGCCGGGTTGTCCACCGAGGTGGAGACAGGAAAAGGAATCCGAGGATGCTGACCAAAGACTACAAAAAACGGGGATTTGGAGGAGGATTCGCTCTCGTGATTATTGTAAGAGAACTCGGCCCATGGTAGGAGATCCACCCAGTCAGAATGGTGGGCATTAACGAAGTGCCGGAGGTAACTGGTCAGGTTCTGATTGATCCGCTCCACTTGACCATTGGACTGTGGGTGGTAAGCGGAAGAGAAGTCCAGGGTGACGTCTAGTAGTTTACAAGTGGCTCTCCAGAAGCGTGAGGTGAACTGTACCCCACGATCCGACACGATGTGGAGGGGTAGGCCATGAAGACGGAAGATGTGACGAATAAAGTCTCTAGCTAGCTCGGGTGCAGACGGGAGGCCTGGCAGGGGAACGAAATGAGCCATCTTGGAGAAGCGGTCAGCGACCACCCAAATGACCGTACAACCGGCAGAGAGTGGGAGGTCAGTTATGAAGTCCATTGCAATATGCTGCCAGGGGGCAGCAGGTACTGGGAGCGGAAGGAGGCGACCGGCTGGCAGATGTCTCGGAACCTTGTTGCGGGCGCAGGACACACAGGCAGAAACAAAGTCTATTACATCCTGGTGCAGGGTAGGCCACCAGTAGTGCCGGGAAATAAGCTGGAGGGTCTTCTTCTGACCAGCGTGACCAGCCAGTTTAGACGAGTGACCCCAGTGAAGGATCTTCTCCCGATCAGGTACTGATACGAACGTCTTTCCGGGAGGGAGACGATTTAGACTCACGGGAGCCACCTGTATTACTCTGGCGGGATCGATGATGTGTTTCGGATCTTCCTCGAGATCAGATACCAGAAAGGATCGAGACAAGGCGTCCGCCTTGACGTTTTTGTCAGCCGGGCGAAAATGAAGGACAAAATCAAAACGAGCAAAAAACAAGGACCACCGGGCTTGGCGCGGGTTAAGTCTCTGGGCATGCTGGAGGTAAGCCAAGTTCTTGTGGTCCGTGTAAATTATTACCGGGTGAAGAGCCCCCTCAAGCAGGTAACGCCACTCCTCCAATGCCAGTTTGATGGCCAATAACTCTCGATCTCCTATGGAATAATTGCGCTCTGAGGAGGAGAAGAGTTTAGAGAAGAAGCCGCAAGTTACCATCCTCCCGGAAGAAGATTTTTGAGTAAGTACCGCTCCAGCTCCAGAGGAGGAGGCGTCCACTTCCAGGAAGAACTGCTTGTTGCCGTCCGGGCGATGCAGCACCGGGGCGGAAGAGAAGGCCTGTTTTAAGGAAAGAAAGGCTTCTTCTGCTTCGGGCGGCCACTCTTTGGGATTAGTGCCCTTACGGGTGAGCGCGGAAATTGGGGCAGTCCGGGAAGAGAAGTGTGGTATGAAGAGGCGGTAGTAGTTGGCGAAGCCCAGGAACCGCTGAATGGCCTTCAGCCCCTCCGGTCGAGGCCATTTCTCGATGGCAGACAGTTTCTCTGGATCCATTCGTAGGCCGGTCTGAGAAATAATGTAGCCCAAAAACGGAAGCGAGGTCTGCTCAAAGAGGCACTTCTCGTATTTAGCGAAGAGGTGATTCTGCCTGAGCCTGAGCAGAACCTGACGAACGTCCCTCCGGTGAGTCTGGAGATCCGGAGAGAAGACCAAGATGTCGTCCAGGTACACCACTACGCAGGAGTAGAGAAGGTCCCGGAAGATGTCATTGACCAACTCTTGAAAAACGGCAGGAGCGTTACAGAGACCAAAGGGCATTACCAGGTATTCATAGTGGCCGTCCCGGGTGTTGAATGCCGTCTTCCATTCATCCCCTTGACGGATACGAACCAGGTTGTACGCCCCACGGAGGTCTAGTTTGGTGAAGATTCTAGCCCCCCTCAGACGATCAAATAATTCTGGAATGAGCGGAAGGCGGTACTTATTCTTCACCGTGATCTGGTTTAGGCCTCTATAGTCTATACAGGGACGGAGAGAGCCGTCCTTCTTTTTGACGAAAAAGAAGCCCGCTCCCGCCGGGGAAGTAGATTTCCGGATGAATCCCCTGGCCAGATTCTCCTCAATATATTCGGACATCGACCGGGTCTCAGCAGCGGATAAAGGATAAATACGCCCACGGGGAGGAGTAGTACCGGGTAACAGGTCGATGGGACAGTCGTATGGTCTATGAGGGGGTAATGTCTCTGCCTCCTTTTTATTAAAGACATCAGCATAAGACCAATAAGGAATTGGAAGTCCAGGTAGATTAGCTGGGGTAGGAGAGGGACGGACGGGATGGACGGGAACCAGGCAGGTCTTATGACAGTCTTGTCCCCAGCGAAGGACTTCTCCGGTTTGCCAGTCAAGCACGGGTGCATGTTTCTGGAGCCAAGGCAGACCTAACAAGAGGGCGTGAGAGAGTCCAGGCAGAACATGAAAGGAGATACTCTCAGAATGTAGCATTCCCACCTGCAGAGTAATGGATTCGGTGATGAGTTGGATGGGGCGTGGTAAGAGCCCCCCATCCACGGCAGCCACAGACAAAGGTACAGCCAGAGGTTTGGTGGGGATGCGGTATTTCTCTACCAGGGACTGTGAAATAAGATTCCCGGCTGCTCCAGAGTCCAGTTGGGCTAGTTCGAAATAACGGTTCTCCCCATAGACGATTGAAACTGACAACAGCAGGGATGGAGAGGATTTATTCTTGTCTAGGTGGACCTCTCTGAGCGAACCTAGACACAGGCGTTTCCCGACCTCTCCGGGCAGGCACGGATCCGGTGCTCCTTACTGCCACAGTAGAAGCAGGTCCCCTCGGCACGGCGTAAGTCCTGACGGGTCTTGACCATCTTGGTCTGGTCGACCTGCATAGGCTCAGGAGGGTGTACCTGGTTAGAGACAGAAGGAGTGACGGGTTTCTGAAAAGTAGGAGCTAGACGTGGTAACCTCCTCTCACGGGTGACCTCTCTGGCACGCTCCTGGAACCGTAGGTCAATCCGGGTGGCAAGAGTTATTAAGTCATCGAGAGTGGTAGGAATGTCCCGACCGGCAAGTTCATCTTTAATACGGCCGGACAGACCCTCCCAGAAGACGGAAACCAGAGCGTCGTTATCCCAGGCCAGCTCCGAGGCAAGGGTACGGAACCGTATGGCATATTGGCCCACGGTGAGACTCCCCTGACGGAGGCGTAGCAACGATGATGCAGATGAGGTCTTCCGTCCGGGTTCGTCGAAGACTTTCCGGAAAGCCGTGAGAAAAGCAGGCAAGTTGGACACCAGGGGGTCTCCTCTCTCCCATAGAGGATTCAGCCAGGCCAGGGCCTCCCCGGTGAGATGGGACATGATGAAGGCAATCTTGGCCCGGTCGGAGTTAAACTGGTAGGACAAAAGTTCAAAATGCAGGGTGCACTGATTTAAGAAGCCCCGAGCCTGGACGGGGTCGCCTCCGAAGCGAGGAGGTGCAGAAAGCCGGGGTCCGGGGTAGGATACCATAGTATTAGTGGGCAGCGGAGCTGCCGGATTGCAAGATATGGCACTGGCGGAGGTTGTTGGTGGATCAGACAGAGTGTTCAGGCGAGTATTGACATTCCGCAGGTGACCCAGGATGGCCTCTTGTTGGGACCTCTGACGGGACAGTTCAAGACAGAGGTCCGAGAGCGAGGGAGCTTGGGTGCCACCGGGTTCCATGGCCCGAGCAAACTGTAACGGGTCTGGGAGGCGGAACCTCTGAGCTACTATACAAGGGGGCGGCCCTTGTAAGGGAGCGGGTGGCAGTCTCTGGATGAACGGACAGGGAGATACGGCAAATGATCAGGGCAGTCTCTGGGTAAAGGGTAGGTACGACCTGTGATGGCAGAGCCTCCGGGTAGGCTAGCAGGCAGATGGTAGATGTGTGCTCCCAGGTGAGCAAGCGAGAGTCTCTGGAATAACAGGTGGTCACGGCACGTGACGGCGGAACCTCCGGGCTGGCAAGCAGGCAGGTAACGGAGAAGCGCTCCCAGGTGAGCGGGCAAGAGTCTCTGAAGTAGCTGATGGTCACAGCACGTGACAACGGAGCCTCCGGGCTGGCAAGCAGGCAGGTAACGGAGAGGCGCTCCCAGGTGAGCGGACAAGAGTCTGAAGTAGCTGATGGTCACAGCACATGACAACGGAGCCTCCGGGCTGGCAAGCAGGCAGGTAACGGAGAAGCGCTCCCAGGTGAGCGGGCAAGCTGGTCCATAGACAGACTGACCGGAGTTGTAAGGTAGACCGTCGGACCTCAGGAAAGTAGGCAGGTAGCTGATGTGCGCTCCCAGGTGAGCGGGCAGGCTGGTCCTTTAGACAGACTGACAGGAGTAGTAAGGCAGACCGTCGGACCTCAGACTGGCAGACAGGTAACAAGTATTCAGGCAGGAATCAGGCAGGTAACTGGCAGGAAACTGGCAGGTAACTGGCAACGGGACCTGAGGGCTGAAGCACAGGTGAGACACAGGTGCAAACAACATTGCTCGGGCACCTCCATTTTGGAGGAGGTGCCTTATATATGATGAAGTCCTCCGGCCATTGGCCGGGGACTCCTTAGGACGGCGCGCGCGGCCCCTTTAAGAGGAGGGGAGCGCGCGCGCGCGCGCCCTAAGCACAGGGGCCGGGAAGGAGCGCGCGCTGAGAGCAGAGCGGGAGGAAGACGCCGGGAAGGAGCGCGCGCTGACAGCAGAGCGGGGAGAGGACGCCGGGCACGGAGCAGAGCGGTGAGGGGAGCAGCGTCCCTGCCTAGCAGAGGGCAGGGACGCCAGCGCTACATGGAGGAAGAGTGAAGAGGCACACAATCCAAGCTGCTTGACGTCTAGTGTGAAGTTTGCACAATCAGTGATGGTTTGGGGAGCCATGTCATCTGCTGCTGTAGGTCCACTGTGTTTTATCAAGACCAAAGTCAACGCAGCCATCTACCAGGAAATTTTACAGCACTTCATGCTTCCCTCTGCCGACAAGCTTTTTGGAGATGGAAATTTCATTCTCCAGCAGGACTTGGCACCTGTCCACACTGTCAAAAGTACCAATACCTGGTTTAAAAACAACAGTATCGCTGTGCTTGATTGGCCAGCGAACTCGCCTGACCTTAACCTCATAGAGAATCTATGGGATATTGTCAAGAGGAAGATGAGGGACACCAGACCCAACAATGCAGACGAGCTGAAGGCTGCTATCAAAGCAACCTGGGCTTCCATAACACCTCAGCAGGGCCACAGGCTGATCGCCTCCGCATTGATGCAGTAATTGATGCAAAAGGAGCCCCGACCAAGTATTGAGTGCATTTACTGAACATACATTTCAGTAGGCCAACATTTCGGATTTTAAAAATATTTTTCAAGTTGTTTTTATAAAGTATTCTAATTTACTGAGATAATGACTTTTGTGTTTTCATTGGCTGTAAGCCATAATCATCAACATTAACAGAAATAAACACTTGAAATAGATCACTCTGTTTGTAATGACTATATAATATGAGTTTCACTTTTTGTATTGAAGAACTGAAATAAATTAACTTTTTGATAATATTCTACTTTAGTGAGAAGCACTGGTATATGCATGAGCATTGTTTCCTGAGTAAGTGCAAAAGGTAAGATTACTATCAAAGAAAAACAAAGAATGATAAAAAAAGAGAGATGCAAACAGAGAGAAAAAGAGAGAGAAAACATATAAAATACATATAGAAGTCTGTAAACTGGTGTGTATATGCTACCTTGTTGGTGCAAGTTTTGATAAATCCGTTGGACAAATGGTGGCACTCTGACCTCATCTAGTCCCCCCTACACTTTTTTTGTAACTTTTCAAAAATGTCAAGAAGCAAAAAACAGTTGCAAATTGTAACACAAATATGGCATATGCTCAAATTTGCAACTTTCTTTTAGGCCGAGGTCAGATGAGTGTATGAAAAATCATCGACGTTTCATCTATATTGCCATACGTGTGCGATCCGTGTGTCCGCTTTTTACGGCTATGTGACATCCGTGTGGCATCCATTTTTATATATCAACATTTTAAAATGCACATTATCAAATACAGTTTCCTAGATTAATAATGGCAATGTATCTGTAAAAGTCTTATGCTACACTGAAGATCCGTATAGGATCCGAATTTTTTTTTGCACACCCATAGGCTTGTATAGGCGATTCTCATCTGATACTTGGAAGAAAATAGAAAATAGTGCATGGTAATATTTTTTGATTGCAAGTGCACGGGGCAAACACTGCACTTTCAGCTCTTTTGCCTCTCTCCCTATTTCCCCGCATGCCACTAGCCTACATTTTTTGGTGGACAGGTCGCTCTTTTCTCAGTTATGTTGCTTCCCTACATAAGACACTAGATCTTGCAGCGTCATCAGAAGCTTACTGAGCATGCACTGCCCATCTGAGGAGATGACCCCGGGCAATTATGATGCTTGCACAGAATCAAGGGCAGGGGAAGCAACGTCATTCAGAAAAAAAGTGGCTTGTTCACCAGAAACCAGAGGTTGGCAGTGGGCAGGGAAATATGGAGAGAGTAAGGAGAGCTTACGTTTTTAATATTTACAGCAATAGTGGAGTTAAGGTATTGTCAGGACTGTCGGTATTGTTGGTATTGTGTGTCTCAAAAGTTTACAAGTATGTGGTCCTCATTTTGAGCCCATGAAAGAAATCACCTTAACAAAACCTCTGCAAAGCAGACAAATGAGCTTCATGTTCTGGGTTATTTAGGACCTTCTATTCTATGTAGGATAAGTCGTGCTATGGTTTTACCATTATATAACCCAAAGATTTCCTTTCTTTGTCACTATTAATCATCTATGTTCTCTTTTCCAGTTCTCCAGCTAGACAACTGATCTGAAGATCATTCTCAGTGGAGTTTTCTTTGATATGGCAATGGCAGTACCCTTGTCCTATCTAGGATCACTAGCTTAAGAGAAAACACATTCTACTCCCCAAAAAAAGTGAAAAAACATTCTTAAATATCTATTAGCTGCAACTTTAAAAGAAAATTGTTGTAGGCTTGCATTTCAACAATTCAGTAAGATTTTTGAGGCCTAGAGTCCCATCCTCAAATATTGCATTATACATATGGCAGTGGAGCAAATAAGTAACGTGGCCTCTCAGCCACTGTTTTCTTTACTCAGTATAAGAATCTGCATAAAGATCTAGAGAAAAGATTGTCTTTAGAGATTGTCTAATTTTGAGATCCCTACAGTTAGACCTTCCTTAGGGAATTTCTTTGTCCTGTTGTAAGAGAAGTGATTATTTAGAATGTAAATCTGTTCTCCCTTAGTCCTGTCAGTAGCACAAGGCTCCCTCCCTATAATATTATTAGTCAATCTGCTTATAAAAAATGAAACAGACATAGGGGTGGAGTTTAGGGCACCATATATAGTGTTCAGATGTCAATAAAAATTTCCACCTGTCCTATCAGCTTGCAGGTTGAAGAATATCCACCCCCTTCACCATCTGTTGTGCTGGGACTAAGGGTGAACACATTTACATTCTTAATCATCACTTATGTTTATCATCTTATTTTGTAACTTTTTCTGTTACTGAAGATATTTTGGGTTTGGGTCAGCTGTTGATTGTAGGGATCACAGGGATCTTTTATTCGGCGAAGAAGATAGAGTAATTGTAGCAGGAAGAAGGAAAACTAAGTAAAGCATCCTCTGCAAGCAAAATAATGAATCGCCTATTTCTGTAAACGGCACAACAACAATAGGATTTTACTGGCAGTGCCCTGGCAGGTCTGCCAATGAGTCTTAGCATATTTACAAGAAGAATTATGTGGCCAGGTAAACCAGTTCTGTAATGAACTACTAAAGCTCGGTTACCTTCCAGTAAGGGTTAGACACAAACACATTGTGGATGACATGATGAGTCTGGAAACAATAACACTTCTTCACCTCTACCTTTGGTTATTCTTAAACTAATCTATAAGATATTTTCCAACATTTACTGCTTAAACAGAACATATAGACCCCGAATCATCAAGACCTGTGTTGTTTACCCTTTGTCTTGATGAGGGGTGTGCTGAAGTCAGACCCTCGTGAGTCATGAGGAAATTCACACCAGTTTTTGAATCTTGAGCGTCTAACAAGTGACATGTGTCTCCATGCCCCATGACAGAAATTTTACTTCAGTCAGGTACTGGAGATTTCTGACTTAGGCAACAACATATCACGTCATGAACTAGAATGAATCTGAATCATGAATTGTCTTGTCCCGTCATACCCCATCCCTCCCCAGCTCTGCCAATCTTCTCGGAGGTAGGAGAAACAGGTGTGAAAACATCAAAAACGCCAGAATTCTGGTGTGAAACCTTTGATGAATCGGTCCCATTGTGTTCAAACCATAGTTACCTGGTATTTTCTGTGAATTAAGAATGATCAGCTCTCCTTTCAGGCTTGGGAGGCTTTGAAGGTATGACTTGATGTTTCTCCTTGCAAGTTCTTCGGAGTCCTCACTGGTCAATTTATACTTTTCTGTCTCTGTGGCACAAAGTTGTATAATGTCCCCATTGTCAGGATGTGCATTGAAATATTCGAATGAGAATTTGTACACAGCAGTAAAAAGTTGGTCAATGTATTTATCCATTTCTAGTTTCTTCTGCTGAGGCAGAATAATAAGTGCAGCGCTTTTTTTTTGTTCATCTATTTCTTGTTTGATGGTATACAGTATAGCAGCCATATTTGTGTTTTTCACAATCTTATACCCATTTTTCAAACTATCAAGGTCCATTGCAGGTAGGCCAAAAAATGCTTCTGACGTATTTTCCTTATGTATAGGATACTGGTGGCACATGAAGTAAGTCAATGGTATATTGGAGCCATAGCGTTTTTGATTAATACTCCAAATGTCCAGTAAAACTTTGTCTTTGTTGAGACTTTTACTTTTATGACATCTATAGTCAAAAAGGTCTATCAGTACTACTTCTTCCATGCAAGTTTCTTTAACCATATTTGTCCTAAAATATTTAAAGGCAAAATGTAGATGATTATGGAAAAAATACAAGTCATATTAGCATGAAAAATTAGCTTTGCTTTCTCAATCTCTCCAGACAACAAAGAACCAAGTACAGATGGTAGTACATGTAGAGGACCTCCCTGTGTTTTAGAAGTCTGAGCCTTTTATTTTGAGCCTCCAAACAGTTTTCAGTTCTACATCATTTGGTGCACATAGAACCAGGATAAGAATGCGTAAACCAAATAAACACTAAAAAGCCTCCGTATACTCAATATTTACTTTATTGATTTTGAACCTTTACTCCACATCTATTTTTGCCCATGACACCGATCTAATCATCTCCTGGGGCCATATTATCAGATTATACTGTATGAATTCTCTGTGTTCTCTAGAAACCCAGTTTTGCATATATCGACAGACATATCTGTCTGATAGCTTCTTATTTTAAGGATTCCAACTTCCCAACATATCATAACTAAAAATTCACCTCTTCTGGCTTAAATTGTGGACCAAGGTCTCCATCAAATTACCATATAACTGACAAGGCACCATTGTGTCAAGTTCTTTTCCCCAGAAATATCCAGAGAAAGAACATATTCCACAATCATCTGTAGGACATCCTTTTCTTTTGATGTTTTTTTCACTTGCAGCAGAAAGACGCCAAGAAGTGGTTTAAACAGTCGTTGTTGCATTTTTATTAGTTAGTATTAAATGACAATTTGTTAGCTTGTCCTTCAAAAAGACGCTGCTGCTGACCCTCTTGAACTCTTCCATCCAACCACTCTGCGGGACTAGGATGAGCAGGTTTCTTGCTAAGCCTCAGAGCAGCCAGCTTCCCACTAACCTGTCCACAGCCCACACTGACCCAGCAAAGACTCCAAAAGTCTCACTGTCTCTCACTAACAGCTCACCAATTATCTCTGAGAAGAAATAATTGGGGCTCTGGATCTCCCAGTTTCTTTCTCTAGTCTACTGGCAGAGTCTCCATCATTTTGCATACCTCATAGTGGCTGTACTTGGGTCTGTTTGCTCACACCCATTCAGCAAGTCCCTTTGTCATTGAACAGGGTTGCTCCTCTTCTTCCTTGCTAGCACCAAGCATTGCTTCTTTAACACCACTGTCGGAGACTGTATGGGTCACACTTGTAGGGACTGGCAGCCTCACATTTAACAAGAAACATAGACAATTTACTGTAAGGCTATGTTCACACATCATGGTTTTTTCAGTGTTTTTTTCTGCAGCAAAACCTGATCTCTTGCCTGGAGGTTGTTCAGGATTTTTCTTGCGTTTGTGCTTATTTTTTGATGCGTTTTTTCAGTGTTTTTCCCTGTCCTTTTGTTTCTCTATGCATGTACATAAAGTTCAGTGAAAAAAAAAATCTCATTCTGGTTTTGGCACAAAAAAAAAACGCTGAAAAAAATGCTGAAAAACTTGACACCTGCATTTTTGGTGCGCTTTGTCAGCATTTTTTTCACCACCCATTACTTCCAATGGGTGAAAAAATGCTGAAAAAACTCTGAAAGAAGGGACATGTCTATTTTCCAAAAAAACATGCAAAGCACAAAATCCTGAACAAAAAAAAAACATGTGTGCATGAGATTTCTGGAATGTCATAGACTTTGCTGGTACTGCAAAACACAGCTGAAAATTTGCATAAAAAAACGCTGAAAAAAACATGATGTGTGAACATAGCCAAAGGGGAAAAGAGGTTACTCCTTTTCACCCTAGCAGACTGGCCTAAAAAAATCATGTAGCATTGTCCATGACTTCATTATTTTATTTTTCAACACAATCCTTGTCCATTTAGCATCACTGATATTTCATGTGATAGGTTCTATAACAACAAATAAACAGGCTCCTGTTCCACCAACCTTATGCCACTTTTGAACAGAAGATTAGTAGGTTCTATCGTTGTTGTTAATACAATTAAAAACTACTTGACTGAATTTTTATATGTGTTATTTATTTAAAATGTGTATGTAATTTAATCAAGAGTAACATATCAGTATGGAAGATTTTAGGCATTATTCCAAACAAACTGAGCAAATGGAATAAACATTATATAAGTAGATAAGTAAATAAATGCAGTTGTAAAATAAACAGACAACAGAAAGAACACAAATAGTTCTCATGCTATAGTATTCTCCAAGAGACTGGTAATTACAGCTCAATAAAAGACTGAACTAAATCTTCCTTGTCTGATAACTTCCTCTAAACACTGCGGATAATAATCATTTACCTACTATAATCCATACTCAGAACTAAAGCCATATTTCACAAAAAGATAGAGAAGGAATAAATAAAAAAGATAAAGAAGGTAGTCTCGCCAATGTTGTCAATATTGGTGTCCCGATATCGGCATTCGGCCAAGCCTCAGATGTGTATGGGGCATCAGATGTGCATGTTCAAACAAATTTCCTAACAGACCTCCAATTGGATTGTTACTGGACAGCGTTTGGAAAGCATTCCTCCTCTGAAAACAGTATTGTGGCCGCAGCTGTCACCAAGCTGAGTTTTTTAATGATTTATTTACTTACCCATAATTCTCATGAAGTGCCATTTCCCTTTTTTACTTGTGTGTTCTTGTCAACAGGCGGTAGCTATAGCTACAATCATCTAGCTTAAAGGGGTTGTCCACTACTTGGACAACCCCTTCTCAATTAAAAAATAAAACAGCCCATACTCACCTCCGGTGTCTGCGCCATTCCAGCGACACTGGTGATTAGTCCCGGGGGCTCGCCTGACGATGCAGTAGCTAATAAGTGGCTACTTCACTCTCTTTTCCGTCGGACAAAACTGACACCCAGAAGTAGTGAAAGTTGCTCCTCTCTGATCTCCTGCAAATGTCAGTACACCTGAAGGAATTGACAATGAAGTGACTAGCAAGCATGCTCGTTACTCGAGATTTAGGAGCATGCTCGGGTGTTTTCCGAGTATTTTCAGTGTGCTCGGGTGATATGTTTCAATCACTCTGTGCTCATGATTTGCGACTGTTTAACAGCTTTAATACATGTGAGGAATGCTTGTTTCTTAGGCTTTCCTCACATGTATTAAAGCTTTCAAACAGTCACAAATCATGAGCACGGAGCTACTGAAACATAACACCCGAGCACTCTGAAGATACTTGGCGAGCACCCGAGCATGCTCGTCGAAAGGGTTAACAGAACATACTCGCTCATCACTAGAAGTGACCCCTTATTGGTTGCCGAGCTCACGTTGGATTACAATGTCCCTCAATTTCCTGGGACCAGGCGCCGACATTGCTGGAATGACGCTGACACCGGAGGTGAGTATAGGCTGCTTCTATTTTATAAGGGGGAATATAGTGATCGAGTAGGGGCTGTTCGAGTAGTGAACCACCCCTTTAAACAATCACTGCATCCAATCTTTCCATTTTCTATGTTATATACATTGCAGAACATTCTAAAAGTGTCAACAACAATTCTTCACCAAAACTCATGCATATTCGTTTTGGATGGACATACATATGTCCTGAATGGGGATAGGGGAGTAAGCAACTGTTACACAATGCTGGAGGAGGCTTATCTTTCTTCAAACTAAAATGATCAGGCAGTAAAATTGAACAGTTGTCAGGGGAGAGTCAGGAGATCTCCATATGAATAAGATGGTCAGATGGTCCCAGCAAAATCAGCAAGTTTGGCCAATTTTGCTCTTTTGCCTAAGGGCACCTTCAAGTACCATTCCGGGGTTTTATTTCACCACCAGATAGGTATCAGTAATGTATGTTCCCTGTGTGTAGTAAAATACTTAGTGGTCGCAGTCTTCTGCTTTTCCCAGCGCTGCTATGGTCCTTTTCTGCACCACGTGATTGAAGTTGTGACTGGTCAGATCACTCCAGTGTTTGCTGGATGGACCAGAAATCACTTCTTAATGTAAGTGTATGAGACTCAGTAAGAGGGTCTCATAGACTTACACTGAGAAAAAATAACCGCTGGTAACGAATTCCAGCCAGCCAGAGCTGCGGTCAAAAACGATGGTAGAGAGGGATCACAGCAGCACCGGAAACAATAGAAGACTAGAAGAAAATAATTGTTAACCCCCATACACATAACAATCTATAATAGGGTTATGAATTTAAAAAATGGTAAACAATATACAAAATAACATGAAGTACTACTTTTTTCATGTATTTTTGAAAAATAAAGATCACATATTAAAAACTAACATACTGTATGTATCCAAAAATAAGGGCTTATCTTGTCACAGACATTGCTGGTATAACGATAGGACATGCCTCTAATGACCATCTGGATGTGTTTGGCCCCTGTAATCTCCAATAAACCCACTTCTCTGCATTTCTTGGCCAGGCGTTTAGTCAGTCTATTCATAGACATTGTAGCCAATGATAATTTGTCTATCAATCACAGGGATGGTTCACATAAATAAGTCACACCCTCGCCAGTTAGACATTAATACTATATCCTAGGGTCATGCCACTAATGACAATGTACAATAAAGTTCTCTTAAAATAAGGCTAGGTCAGCAATGGCGTGCAGAGACTGTCAACCACTTAAAAATCCCCCTCACTCCTACTGATACATTTGTATTTCAGGTGGTCAGCACTTTATTCATACATTTGACACAGTTCCTGCAGGATTAAGCTGAACAGATATATACACATTAGGTGGAAGGTCCTGGAGGGCAAGTGTTAAATAATATATTGTGAGCGCATTACTAATGATGATTGCTATAAGTTGACTTATGCAGCATGTGTATGTCTTTGTTCCGTAGGGTTTGCAGCACATTGAGGTTCACCTGCGTAGACATTATTATGTACGATTCAAATGCTTAACCCTAATCGAAGCTTAACTTAATCATCATATACAACTGCAGGAGGAGGTTAGCATAATAGAAATCCTAATATTTCATCTACACATAAGTACCTGTATTACTTCCAAATCAAGCTGCATACCCTACACACAGTGTGTCCTTACATGCCTGAGAATGCTGATGCCGGCATTATTCTGCCTTATTGTACTATTACCTAAATCCACAATTGTTCCTAATAGGATTTTCTGATTTCAGCCAATAAACACCCTATGAGAAAGTTGTGTGACTTACCGATTTTTGACATGCAGATCCATAGCTGTCAGCGAGTGCAGAGTTTACTTCCTTAATGCACAAGAGTTATTAGTGACACGGTGCACACGTAAAACCCACTCTCCTCCTCTTTTTCTCCCTCAATGGCTTCAGGCTGCTTAAGAGTTGTTTGTGTAAGGATGAATGTAGTATTGCTAGAACAACTCACATTCCCAGGACTTTCTTAAAATGTCAAAAATGAAATGGCAATGTAATTCAGGTTAACACTACAGCACTATAGGTTACTTCCTGGATTACATTGAAATTCCTTTAGAAACTACACTGAATTAAAGTAAGTTAAAGGGATTTTCCCATGAATAAAGTACATTTTAGTCAATAGATCTTGGAATAAAAATAGGTTCCATAATTGGATTTGTTAAAGAAATGTCCCTGTGCTGAGATAATCTTATAAATGTGTCCCTGCTGTGTACTGTGTAATGGCTGTGCCTGTCCGTGCTGGAGATTAACATGTTGCTCACGGCTACTGGCCCACGCCACGTTACAGGTACATGGTCTGAACATACCACATCTCCTGGCCATGGGAGGAAACAAAAGAGAATACAGACATTACAGTATTGGATCACAGCTGATTCTTTCTGTGAGGTAAAACATTTCCCTGCCTGTTTTATCATATGTTTAGTGTTTCTCCCGCATCTCCAGCCCTCTGAGCTCATCATCAATCAAATCATTGGCATATGAGCCCAGCAGCAGCCAGAGCTCCTACCTCACTGACTTGGTTTATAATAAGCTCAGGGCACTAGGGTCACAGATAAAACACTCGCTCGTGTGATAAAACAGGCAGTGAAATGTTTTACCTCACAGAAAGAATCAGCTGTGATCCCATGCTGTAATGTCTGTATTCTTTTTTGTTTCCTCCCATGGCCAGGAGATGTGGTATGTTCAGACCATGTTTTACCTCACAGAAAGCAGCAGCTGCAAGTCACTGTTATGTTGTCTGGATAATCACTTATTCTTCCTCCCCTAGCCTGGAATTGTGGTATATCCATCCTTCTCTCTGCATGGTCAGACGCACCCATTACACAGTACATAGCAGGGGCACAATTATCTCAGCAAAGGAAAAAAATGTAACACTTCCAACTGTGCAAATTGTCTCTTCAGAGAGGAAGAGGACTAGAACTCTAGTGCCACCTACAGGAAGTAGCAATCCTAAAAATCAATAGTGACCCTTTAACGAGCCTTATCACATGACTTAGGATAAAATGCCAAGACCAGAAACTCAATTTGCAGACACTGTTTTGGGGTATTGCCCCCTTGTCAATGGAAAGTGTGAGTTCTGGTTTGGCTGGGTGAGAGGCGTCAGACCGGTATCTAGGGGTAATATTTCTCCTTGCAGAGAGTGACGTGTTGAGCACGTCAGGTGAAGAGACTTTTAAAGCCGCAATGCTCCTCTGGGAAATATGCAAATTGTCTCTTCACAGAGGAAGGGGACTATAACTCTAGTGCCACCTTCCAATAGTAGAACATATTTTCATTCCAAAATCTCTTGATCAAAATGTACTTTGTTCATGGGAAAACCCCTTTAAAGACGTATCTTTTGTAATATTTACATTTACTATTTCTGGTATATCCACAGTATAAGTCACATATACCATATTTCTAAAGTGTTAGGCCTGGTTCACATGAGCATATAAAAAGTTGTCAAAGGTTCATCCAGGAAACTCAGGCGATTTTTTTTCACATCTGCATGCAATCCATTTTTTTTACAGCAGCAGCTATTAATAATTTATAAGCCCATTTACAGTTTCCTATGTTAAAGGATTGCAAAATAATCATAAAAATACTATATGGATGTTCTGTACGGGATCCATTTTTTTCTTCGCACCCATAGACTTGAATGAGTGAGTCTGACCCGACATGTGTAAGAAACTAGTGCATGCTGCGATTTTTTTAACATGTAGATTCAATCACTGAAAAAAAAAATGCTCATCTGAACAGCCCAATTATATAACCTTAATCCTGGTGCTGTCCCTGTGCTGTTCATTTTTCTCACTGGTCTATTTTTCTGGCAGCTTCTACTTGAAAGACGCCACTAAGTTATTTATGGAATTTTTTGAAAAATACACAGGTGCCAAATGCTGGACACCTTAATCCCTTTAAGTCCAATGAAGGACATAGTACATCATGAGCCGGTGTCAGTTCCCGCACCATGTCGTGCTATGCCCGTCATGATTTGAACTATCACTGCATGTAAACAGGCAGTGACAGTTCAGTGCCGACAGCTGTCACTGACAGGTGCGGGGACTCATGCCATTGGTCCCTGGTCAACCTGACTGACCGATCACAGCATGATCACACAGGAGGTGCTGAAATATCAGCACCTCCTGCCCAATCAAAGCAGGAACTCATCGCTGCTAGTGGCCAAGCTCCTGCACTAACAAACAGGGACGGTGGCAGCACCGCCTCTGGCTGTTCAATTCCTTAAATGAGAGCGAATGCAACATTCAGGAGACAGGCAGAGGGACAGGAGTTCGCGCCCGATCATGATGGTCATCAAGCTATGGAAAGCTTCTGAGACCATGCTCAAAGCATGGTCTCAGAAGCTTTCTATACAGGTATAATACATTGCCATGCTGGTGCATTGCAATGCATTATACCTGCAATTAAAGTGAAAAAAGTGAAAGTCCCATAGAAGGACTAAGTAAAAAATTTTAAAAAGTTTTAAAAAAAAATGTAAAAATATTTTTTAAAAAATATTAAAAAAAAAAATTGCAAACTAATACAAAATAAATATTACTTTAATAATTACACATTTTTATGTAAAAAATAAAGAAAATAAAACACGTATGCATATTTGGTATCGCCACGTCTGGAACAACCTGTTCTATAAAAGTGTCACACTAGTTAACCCCTTCAGTGAACGCCGTAAAAAAAAAAACTTGGCAAACTATGCTTTTTTATCATACCGCTGGAAAAAAGGTGGAATAAAACGCGATCAAAAATACAAATGAAAATAAAAATGGTATTGCTGAAAATTTCATCTTGTCCCGCAAAAAAGCCACCATACAGTGTCACCAGCGAAAAAATTCAAGTTAGAGCTCTCAGAATATAGCAATGTAAAAATAATTATTTTTTCTATAAAAGTTTTTATCGTGTAAAAGTACATAAATGTGATATCGCTGTAAGCATACTGACCATAAGAATAAAGTTGCCTTATCAATTTTACCACATGTAAAATGGCATGAAAACAAAACAAAAAGAATTCCTGAACTGCTGGTTTTTGTTCATTCTGCCTTCCAAAAATCGGAATAGAAAGCGATCAAAAAAATTTATGTGCCCGAAAATAGTACCAATAAAAACACCAACTAGTTCTGCAAAAAACAAGTCTTCACATGACTCTGTTGGCAGAAATGTGTAAAAATTATAGCTCTCAAATTATGGCGATGCAGTTTTTGCAAATAAAAGCGTCTTTTAGTGACAGCAGCAAAACAGGAAAAACAATATAAATCTGGTATTGCTGTAATCGCACTGACCTGAAAAATGAAGTCGTCTAATCACTTATACTGCACGAGGAACGGCGTAAAAAAATAAATAAAACCAATTCATCCCTGCTGTTGATTTTTTCATTCTGTCTCACAAACATCGCAGTATGGCTTGGCTCACATTTATCCTGCGCTCTACGCTGAGCGCTTACACTGGGGTTTCCATGTAAATCTCTGAAATATGTGATTCAGATGGAACTCCTGGTGTAAGATTCCCTGTAATGAGGCAGATGGAAACATTGTGGACGCCGTCTGACCTGTGATCCAGCAGTGTCCATCTTTTTAGGCGTTCATAAAAGTGCCGTCGGCCATAGTTTTGTGTACTTCTGAAAAGAAGGACACCGCTGAACAGAGGCCAGACGGAGTCTAGAGTAACTCTGCTGCCTCCTTATAGTGAATGGGTTTCATCTGAATCATGTCATTTGGGGCTTTAGATGGAAACCCCGATGTCAGTGCTCAGCGTAGAGCGCCGGATAAATGTGATCCAAAATGTTATGTAAAATGTTCCCAACAAAATCTTCAACTCAATCCACAAAAAAAGAAAGTCCCCACTTAGGTCTGTCATCTGTCAATGGAAATATAGGGGGCTTCCACGTTACTGGTAGTAAAAAGGCTCTGGAAAAGCGCTATGGCTCCTCGCCCCCCAAAAAGAAATCCAAAGAATTCTGCGCTTCCAAATCCAAATGCCCCTCTCCCTTCTGAGCTACAGTGTGTCTAAACCGCAGTTAGTATCCAGATGTTTGGTAGGGATATAATTTCCAAAATGGGGTCACTTGAGGGGTGTATTCTGCTCTTCTAGCACTTAGGGGCTCAGTATATGGAGTCCGCAAACAATTTTAGGAAAATCTGTGCACCAGGAGGCAAATTACGCTCCGTTCCTCCCAAGTCTCGCCATGTGGCTAGGCAGTACTGTACAGCTACATGTGGGGTACTGCCACGTTCAGCAGAAATTGACTAATTTTGGTGCCCTTTTTGACACATTTCCTCGTGTGAAAATGTAAAATCTGGGGCTAAAACAAAATTTGATGGTAAAAATATAATTATTTTTTCTCCACTGTCCAATGGTATAAAATTTTGTGACACACCTGTGGTGTCAATATGATTCCTGCACTCTTAGATGAATTCATTGAGAGGTGTAGTTTGTAAATGGGGTCACTTATGGGAGGATTCTGCTGTTCTGGCACCTCAGGGGCTCTCCCAGTGGGTCATGGCACCTGCAAGCCATGACAGTAAAATCTGCACTATAATATGGTGCTCCTTCCCTTCTGAGCTTTGCACTGTGCCTCAAAAGTAGTTTCTGATTATATGCAGAGTATTGGCGCAATCAGGAAAAATTGCACATCAAACCGCTATGTTCATTTTTTCCTATTAAGCCTTATAAAAATTAAAAATTTGGGGCTAAAACAACATTTTAGCTGTAAATATTTAATTATTCTTTCTTCACCGCCCAATGGTATATATTTTTGGGAGGCACATGTGGTGTGAACATGCTCACTGCACCCCTAGATGAATTCATTGACAGGTTTAGTTTGTAAAATGTAACATACCTGGCGGCGTTCTTGCATGGTGGTCCATCTCCCACTGTGCAAGAGCGCGCACTTGATTTCCAGTCCAGTATGTCTCTCTGGCTTCCCTCCATGCTGTCTGTTTGTGTCTGTTTCTGCTGCTTAAGGGCGGCGCCCGATCACTTCCTGCTTTTTGTACCTGCTGTGGGTCACACCCCTTGTGCGTCCTCAGCCTATTGCTGTCTGTCACCTGGTATATAGCTCAGCTGCTCCCATCTATCCCTGCCTGAGCATAGTGTTTCATTCAGTGTGTGCTTGCACTCTGAAGGTGCCAGGTCCCGTTCTTTGTCTCCTGCCTTGCGGTATCAGTTCCCGTGTCTGAACTGAGTCCTGTCTATGTCTCCTGCCTTGCGGTATCTGTTCCCGTGTCTGAACTGAGTCCTGTCTTTGTCTCCTGCCTTGCGGTATCAGTTCCCGTGTCTGAACTGAGTCCTGTCTATGTCTCCTGCCTTGCGGTATCAGTTCCCGTGTCTGAACTGAGTCCTGTCTATGTCTCCTGCCTTGCGGTATCTGTTTCTGTGTCTGAACTGAGTCCTGTCTTTGTCTCCTGCCTTGCGGCATCAGTTCCCATGTCTGAACTGAGTCCTGTCTATGTCTCCTGCCTTGCGGTATCAGTTCCCGTGTCTGAACTGAGTCCTGTCTGTGTTCTCTTGTCTGCCTATCCTGGAGGCTGTATTTCCAGGCCTGTCTGAACACGCTCCTAGCCTGTTCCTCCCGCCTTCTAGAGGCCGATTATCTAGACCCGCTCCTGTATCTTGTCTGTCCTGTCTGAACACGCTCCTTGCCTGTTCGTCCTGCCTCTCTGTGGGCCGTATTTCCAGACCCGCTCCTGTATTCCGCTGCAGTGTCGGTCTCCTCCGTACACTCAGTTCCAGTCTGAACTCTCTCCTATCCTTTACCTGTTTTGCCTCTATGTCCGTTCCCTTCCTTTTTCTGCAGAGTCTGAACTCGTACCTAACTCCTGCTTGTTGTCTCTGTACTCCCGTTTGTGAGTTTGTGGTCCACTCGCTACTTCTCTGCAAGTACCCTGTGGGTATCTGGCTCTGCCTTTCCCTTCCTGTCTGTTCCGTGTGAACAGAGCCCTGTCCCCCCTCTCAGCCTTGCCTGCTCTGACTCATTTGCTCACCGCTCCGGCGGTTCTAGCCTGCTCTGACTCCTTTGCTCACCGCTCCGGCGGTTCTAGCCTGCTCTGACTCCTTTGCTCACCGCTCCGGCGGTTCTAGCCTGCTCTGACTCCTTTGCTCACCGCTCCGGCGGTTCTAGCCTGCTCTGACTCCTTTGCTCACCGCCCAGGCGGCCTCGTCCTGCTTTACTCTTGTTCACTGCTCCGGCAGTCTCGCTCAGCTCTGACCCTTTGCTCACCGCTCCTGGCGGCCTTGTCCTGCTCTGCTCTTGCTCACCGCTCCAGGCGGTCTTGTCCTGCCCTGTTCTTGCTCATCTCTCTGGGCGGCCTCACTCTGCTGTGTTTGTCCGCCACATCTGTGGTCCTGTTCCTGAGTCCCAGTGTGTACTGGGTCCTATCCCGCCAGTGTCCCTACCTGCTAGTGCCTTCCTTTCTGTACTCTAGCTGTGCTCACCTGTACCCCTCTGCCTGTATTGTTCCTGAGTCCCAGTGTGTACTGGGTCCTATCCCGCCTGTGTTCCTACCTGCTAGTGCCTCCCTGTCTGCACTCTAGCTGTGCTTGCCTGTACCCCCCTGCCTGCATACCCGCCTGCCTGCATACCAGTCGTGCCTGCCTATACCCACCAGTCTGTGCGCCAGCCTAACCAGTCTGTTCCTGTATTCCCCTGTGTGGGTCAACAGCCGTGTCCGGGGTCTGTCCTGGAGTAGCACCTGGTCCCTCTGCTCGGTTCCTCCTTGGTGCACTGGCGTCGTATGCCGTCGTGCGACCCTGGTCGGATCGGGTGAATACCTAGTTACGCCCCTCCAGGCATTCACTCTCCGGCACGGTCCAGTGGAATCACACGCACACGCCGCTCAGCCCGGGCGTGTGCATTACATAAAATGAGGCCAATTATGGGGGGGTTTCTGCTGTTCTGGCACCTCAGGGGCTCTGCCAATATGACATGGCACCCTCAAATCATTCCAGCAAAATTTGAACGACAGTCTGGTGCTTCTTCCATTCTGAGCTTTGCACTGAGCCTCAAAAGTAGTTTTTGACCATATTTGGGGTATTTGCGCATTCAGGAGAAATTGCACAACAAATTTGGGGTCCATTTTCTCCTGTTACCCTTGTGAAAATGAAAAATTTGGGGCTAAAAAAAATTTTTTTCAGGGGAAAATGTGATTTTTTTATTATCACGGCTCTACGTTATAAACTTCTGTCAAGTACCTTGGGGTTAAAGGTGCTCACCACAGATCTAGATACATTCCTTAAGGGGTGTAGTTTCCAAAATTGAGTCGATTGTGGGGGGTTTCCACTGTTTTGTCACATCAGGGGCTATCCAAACACGACATGGCGTTCGCTCTTGATTCCATCCATTATTGTGTTAAAAAAGTCAAGCGGTGCTTCTTCCCTTCCAAGCCTTGCCATGCGCCCCAAACAGTAGTTTTCCCCCACATATGGGGTATCGGGGTACTCAGTAGAAATTGCACAACAAATCTTGGGGTCCAGTTTCTCCTGTTACCCTTGTGAAAATAAAAAGATTTGGGACAAAAAGAAATTTCTGATGGGAAAAAGTTAAATGTTAATTTTTCCTTCCACTTTCCATTAATTCCTGTGAAGCACCTGAAGGGTTAATACATTTCTTAAATGTGTTTTTGAGTAGTTTGAGGGATGCAGTCTTTAGAATTGTGTCGCTTTTGGGTATTTTCTGTCATATAGGCCCCCCAAAGTCACTTCAAATATGATGTGGTCCCTAAAAAAACGTTTTTGTAAATTTTGTTGTAAACCCCAAAAATTATGTTTCAAAAATTGTACTGATGTAAAGTAGACATGTGCTAAATGTTATTTATTAACTATTTTGTGTGACATAACTCTCTGGTTTAATAGCTTAAGAATAAAAAAAATTAGAAAATTGTGAATTCTCTAACTTTTCGGCAAAATTCCGATATTTTCACAAACTCCAGTCATGTCTAACAAATTTTACCAATATCACAAAGTACAATATGTCAGAATTAGTAGGATCCATTGAAGCATTCCAGAGTTATTACCTCATAAATTGACAGTGGTCAAATTTAAAAAATGAGACCCTGTCAATAACGTACAAAGTGGCTAGGTCCTTAAGGTATTAATTGAAACCAAACAGCCCCCATTATAATTAAGTAATATTAGTTTCCATGACTGTTCTTGGGTCTGACATTTAAAATATAGGATGTCAGAGATGAATATTTGTCCCTTGTATTGTGTGAATGGTCCGCGGACTCTATATCTAACTTCGAAATTGTGTCTGCTGTTAAGTCACATCCCTAAAGTATGCCACTTTTTACTTTTGCTGTTTTTTGGGTGAAAAAGATAACAATACTAGTGGAAGTGGTTGTCAGAGCTTGCTACCTGTCTCTTCGGAGGGTGTGGTGAGTTAGCGTCCTGTTACCTTAGTCTCTGATCCATTCCTTTGCTTGGAGGGGTGCCATTGGCTTTATCTGCCTAAGGCACCAAATTACCTTGTCCTGGCCATGCAGTGTCGTTGTGATGTCCCCTCTTCAGCCCGTAATTAATCACTTGGAGCAGTGGCAGCAACCAGCACTGGAGTAGGGGAGTAGTGCAATTGTAATATCTCTATTTGTTTTATCCTTATCACATTCCTTGTACTGTGACATTGATGTGTAGATTACCATGGTGTTGTGACAACACTTTGCCACTATCCCTGTACTGTGACATCAATACTTGCATTAACATTGTACTAAACATCATTTTGATTATACTGAATTTGTTATCCCTGCGTTAACATCGCTGTGTGTCTTATCCCTGTTTAGTATCCATTATACATTGCTCAAAAAAATAAAGGGAACACTTAAACAACACAGTGTAACTCCAAGTCAATAACACTTCTGTGAAATCTACCTGTCCAGTTATGAAGCAACACTGATTGTGAATCAATGTCTTCTGCTGTTGTGCAAATGGAACAGACAACTGGTAGAAATGATCGGCAATTAGCAAGATACCCCCTATAAAGGAGTGGTTCTGCAGGTGGTGACCACAGACCATTTCTCTGTTCTCATCCTTTTTGGCTGTTGTTTTGGTCACTTTTTCATTTTGCCATTGCTCTCACCCCTAGAGATACCGTAGCATGAGGCGGTGTCTACAGTACAACCCACAAAGGTTGCTCAGGTAGTGAAGTTCATCCAGGATGGCACATCAGTGCGAGCTGTGGCAATAAGGGTAGCTGTGTCTATCAGCACAGTGTCCAGAGCATGGAGCAGATACCAAGAGATGTGGAGGGAGCCATAGGAGGGCAACAACCCAGCAGCAGGACTGTTACCTCCGCCTTTGTGCAAGGAGGAACAGGAGGAGCACTGCCAGAGCCCTGCAAAATGACCTCCAGCAGGCCACAAATGTGCATGTGTCTGCACAAACTGTTAGAAACCGACTCCATGAGGGTGGTATGAGGGCCCGACATCCACAGATGGGGGTTGTGTTCACAGCACAACACCGTGCAGGACGCTTGGCATTCCCCACAGAACACCAGGATTGGCAAAGTCGCCACTGGCACCCTGTGCTCTTCACAGATGAAAGCAGGTTCACACTGAGCACATGTGACAGACGTGACAGAGTCTGCAGACGCCGTGGAGAGCAATCTGCTGCCTGTAACATCCTTCAGCATGACCGGTTTGGCAGTGGGTCAGTAATGGTGTGGGGTGGCATTTCTTTGGAGGGCAGCACAGTCCTTCATGTGCTCGCCAGAGGTAGCCTCACTGCCATTAGGTACCGAGATGAGTTCCTCAGACCCCTTGTGAGACCATATGCTGGTGCGGTTGGCACTGGGTTCCTCCTAATGCAGGACAATGCCCGACCTCATGTGGCTGGAGTGTGTCAGCAGTTCCTGCAAGATGAAGGCATTGACGCTATGGACTGGCCCGCCCGTTCCCCAGACCTGAATCCGATTGAGCACATCTGGGACATCATGTCTCGCTCCATCCACCAACGTCACGCTGCACCACAGACTGTCCAGGAGTTGGCGGATGCTTTAGTCCAGGTCTGGGAGGAGAGCCCACAGGAGACCATCCACAACCTCATAAGGAGCATGCCCAGGCATTGTAGGGAGGTCATACAGGCACGTGGAGGCCACACACAATACTGAGCCTCATTTTGACTTGTTTTAAGGACATTACATCAAAGTTGGATCAGCCTGTAGTGTGTTTTTCCACTTTAATTTTGGGGGTGACTCCAAATCCAGGCCTCCATTGGTTAATAAATTTGATTTTCATTGATGATTTTTGTGTGATTTTGTTGTCAGCACATTCAACTTTGTACAGAACAAAGTATTCAATGAGAATATTTCATTCATTCAGATCTAGGATGTGTTATTTGAGTGTTCCCTTTATTTTTTTGAGCAGTGTATATGTATTCATTAATTGTTCAAGATAATACAGGTTATTGCTGGATTAAATAATGAGTCATTATTAAAGAAATCTGATGAGCATCACAAGTGCCGTGGTTTAATCTTGAAGATTACCAGGTGGAAATTCCTCCCTTTTCAATGTCCACTGGTCTTTTATCAGCCTGGAGTGCTAGTCATAATTTACTAATTATCCTTTTAGTCTGACATCACCATGTGAGTAATCTCTATGCTGTGACTTCACTATTTATGGTGCCTGTATTCACTGTGCGCATTATTTACGCTTAGCAACGTCATAGTTCCCAACCCTCCCAGATTCTGCGGGATAGTCCCGGATTTCTTTGTCCCGCGCGGTAAGCCAAGTATCCTGCCCTGGCCTCTACTATGTAGCACTGACCTGCTAAGCTCACACTGCGCAACGCTGTATAGATGGGCTGCAGTGTTCCCTGAGAAGAAGCAGTTTATCACCGCTATCTGTCTTCTCTCCTGCAGACATGTAACGGGTAGGGCAGCAGCCGTGACCAAGGTAGGCATTCGCACCTCTCCACGCTATAGGAAAATGGGGATCCTGGCTGGGTGTGTGCAGCTGTTACCTTGGTGATACGCCTCTGCAGTTAGGGGTGGATTAAGAGTAGTCAGGGCCCCGGGCAGCTTAGAAGGCGTGGCCCCCCCCCCTCCAGGTACCACATGTATCACGTGACATGTCACATGATCTTCATTTGATAGATCATGTGATAGGTCATGTGAGTAACACACAGAAGTTCTGATCACATCTATAGACGGAAAATGGCGGAATTTTTTTTCCATTGTGTACAACCCTATACATAACATAGAACTATATATAGCTGAGCAGGGGTGGGAGATTAATGTTCCAAAGGGGCCACATGAGAGACCGTGACTGTTGTGGAGGCCGAACCAATAAGCTGAAATTAATTCTGCTCAATATTAATATTAACAAAATAATAAAATTATATTAATTGTATGACTTAATATTGAGCAGAATTACGTATGCTGACATCACCCTATATACAGTATGAGTCCCCACAAAGCCCCTAGATACAGTATGAGTCCCCACATAACTCCCTATGCACAGTATAAGCCCCACATAGCTCCTTATATACAGTATGAGCCCCACTTAGCTCCCTATATACAGTTTGAGCCCCCAAATAGCCTCCTATATACAGTATAATTCCCCCACATAGCCTCCTATATACAGTATGAGCCCCCCACATAGCCTCCTATATACAGTATGAGCCCCATATAGCTCCCTATATACAGTATGAGCCCCATATAGCTCCCTATATACAGCATGAGCCCCCTAATAGCCTCCTATATACAGTATGAGCCCCCAAATAGCCTCCTATATACAGAATGAGCCCCCGCATAGCTCCTTATATACAGTATGAGCCCCCGCATAGCTCCCAATATACAGTATTAGCCCCCGCATAGCTCCCAATATACAGTATGAGCCCCCATAGCCTCCCTATATACATTATGAGCCCCCCACATAGCTCTTTATATACAGTATGAGCCCCACATAGCTTCCTATAAACAGTATGAGCCCCACATAGCCTCCCTATATACAGTAAGAGCCCCACATAGCCTCCTATATACAGTATCATTCCCCCACATAGCCTCCTATATACAGTATGAACCCCTCACATAGCTCCTTATATACAATATGAGCCCAAACATAGCCTCCTATATACAGCATGAGCCCCACTTAGCCTCCCTATATACAGTATGAGCCCCACATAGCCTCTCTATATACAGTATGAGCCCCACATAGCCTCCTATATACAGTATCATCCCCCCACACAGCCTCCTATATACAGTATCATCCCCCCACATAGCCTCCTATATACAGTATAAGCCCCCCACATAGCCTCCTATATACAATATGAGCCCATCACATAACTCCTTATATACAATATAAGCCCCAAAATAGCCTCATATATACAGTATGAGCCCGCACATAGCTCCTTATATACAACATGAGCCTGTACATATATCCCTTCTCTGATCGACTGTCGGTTCCACAGCCAGCTCAGAGAATGATCGAATCCCACTCTGGGGGTGGCAAAATGCAGCTGCCAGGGAGACACCTCTGACCACTACATGAGGTGGCCCGAAGCCACCCCCCTGACCGCTGTACCCAGGTCACCTGCCCCTCCTCTTCCCCTAGGTATGGCCCTATACAGTCTATATGAGAATACATGACTGGTATCTATAATATAATCAGAGATGTGTCCATCTGTTCGAAGCCTTTATAGACTATGCACGCAATGCGCCTGCGCAGTCTGGCCAGAGACAGAAGAACACATCAGACATTACAGGTGAGAGGCAGGAGGACGAGGATAAAGGATTGTGATGCCAGAGATCATGGTATGCGTAAGAGCTGACTGCATACTGCTATCCCTGGCGCCATTAGGACACATATCTCGATCTCCATTTTGTTGAAGACACTGTGTGCAAATTTGTCTTCAACAAAATGGCGCCGGAGATCGCAATTAGTGTTGAGCGAATTTGTTCGGCATTTCAAATTCAGGTTCATATTCGGGGTTGCGGCTTGTTCGCGCCAAAAAATCGACTCCGCCCATGAAGATCCCTGATTTTCCACGCTGTCACGCAAATAACTAATCGCAATATGTCCAGGCACGAACTCTGGCGCCACACTCCTCCAGCCTCACCGGAGATCGAGGACGCGCTGCAAGGGGGAGGGGAAAAGGTGAGTAGGAGTGTTTTTTTGTTTTTTTTTATGGATGGAAGAAAAGCAGAACAGGCAGGATTGGGGAGCATATACCAGGATGGGAGACCTGGATTGGGAGCATGGACCAGGATGGGGACCTGGATAAGGGGACCATATACCAGGATGGGGGGGAGCATGTACCAGGATGGGGGACCTGGATGTGGGCGCATGGACCAGGATGGGGGACCCGGATAAGGGGACCATATACCAGGATGGTGGAGAGCATGTACCAGGATGGGGGACCTGGATAAAGGGACCATATACCAGGATGGGGGGAGCATATACCAGGATGGGGGACCTGGATGTGGGAGCATATACCAGGATGGGGGAGCATACACCGGGATGGGGGAGCATTCAGTTTCAGTCATGGGATCTGGTCCGGCGCCGGTTCAGTCATTGCTTTGAGAATACAGAGCGGCTGATGTAACCCCGGCCCTGACTGACAGTCAGCCTCAATGTAGAGCCAGTGTCAGTCAGTGCTGGGGGCGTGGTTATAGGGGACGCTATGTATACTCAGTGGTGACCGAACCGGCACCGTCCCGCCCCCATGACTGAAACAGGATGTTGGCGAGGAGAATAAAGTTCATCTTGTCCTCGCTGCATTCAGCTGCTGGGCAGCATAATAACGTTGTTAACCTGCAGATTAACTGTTATATATGCAGGTTAATAGCTCTATTTCTGATGAAAGGATCCCTTTAATTTTGTAGCACAATATTTCAATGAAATGGTGCCGGAGTCAGTGCATGCGCATAACACGCTATCCGGCACCATTTTATTGACGACACTGTGTATGCAAATTCGCATACAGTGTCATAAAAAAAAAGGTGCCGTAAATGTACTAAGAAAAAAGCTCGCCACCCAGGTGTAGAACGAGTTCAATAGCTAGTACGATATACTGTGGTACAGACATCAGATGTTATATACTATACACATTGTTATATCCCATCTGATGTCTGTACCACAGTATACCATGCAGTAATCTGTATACTGGATATGACATTCTTTGTACAGGGATATACACTGTACTGATCACACCTGGACCTGCCTACAGGACCTCACATATCATATATGGAGCAGTATAATATGTGACGTCCTGCAGGTTCAGGGTTGATCAGTCAGTGCAGGATCCTGTATGCAATGTCTGTGGTCGCTCTGCTGGGGCTCACTGTGATTTATTGCAGGACTCTGAATTTTCCTGCAGATCTGGTGATGCTGGAGCCGATGACCCAGAGTGACCTGATCTGCAGCAAAGGTCAGAGTCCTGCAATAAATCACACAGAGCCCCAGCAGAGCGCCGCTGACCGGACACTATGGAATCCTGTGTGCATTTATCAGGGGAGGAAGCAGTGTCCTGCAGCCCCCTCCTCACTTCAGACATCCTGCCCTGGGCCCGACCTCATTTACCGCCATCCACTGAGCTCCAATGCACGAGCTCCTCTCCGGCAGGATAATGCAGCTCCAGGCGCCGCTGTGTGACGTCAGTCCTGGAGACGCCGCCAGTGCAGTGCAGCGGGAGTGTCTGCCTCCCTGTGATGTGACCGGCCGGCGTCTAACAGCATGTAGGTACAGTGCGGTCCCCCTGCCTCTGCCCTCAGGAAACATTATAATGAGGGCGATCTGGCCATGGGTCCCATGGAGCCTCGGGCCCCGGATGGTAGCCCAGATTGTCCTCATTATAATCCGCTTATGTCTGCAGTCCACAAGCTGCCGCTTGACATGGCAGGCCAGGACCAGATGGAATAGAGATGAATGAGGGAGACCAGAGTCCATAAATAAACTTTTCTTTACTGAACAACTTTATGAGAAGTATATGCATCAGATAGCAGGCCCAACACTTTATGAATACTTCTGCACAATCCAGAGGCAGGAACTTCGTAGCTACACGTGGCAGCACATCACTTCCATTACATGGCACATAAGTCTAGCAAACCATTATGGGGACCTCCATCTTCACCTGTGAGGACTGTGTAGTTCGAGGTGTGTCGCTATGACCCCTCATAGCTAGTTTCAACTCCCAGTTGATTCATGAGGACTTCACTAGCTGAGGTCCATCAGTATGACTCCTCACTACTACTCTCAAAGTCCACTCGACTAGGCCACATGCTCCTTTCTGTGCAACTGCATCTTCAGCTCTCCATAGGATAACTCATGTCCCAGCCTGGCCAACTTCTCCTCTATGGCCCTCAGGTCTGGCTACACCATAGTTTCTCATTTTGTATAGATAACATTTGCTTTAGACCCACTTGCATGAGATGAAAAAATCCTTCTGCCACTTAGCATGCTCTGAAGGAAACAAAGACTATCTGATATGGCCTCCTCTCTTCACATGTGGCACCTTGCTATTACAGGTACCACAGAACCCAAAAGGGTGCATGGACGGACTTCTCCACCAGAGGCCCCCATTACATAACAGACACCACCACCCTTCCACTTCATACCGCCAGAGGGAGACCTGTTAGCGATATATATACTGGAGGGTGGAGTTAGGTAGGCAGAGTGTGTGCTGGCACCGAGATCAGTGAAGAAGCAGCATGTGAGCTGCTGTGCTGAGGGCCAGCCAGGGCCTAAAGCACGTGTTGAAGCCCTGGGGGCCTAGAGCGGGGCCGGAGGCAAGGAGAAGAGTGAGATGAGTTGTGGGGGCAGAGGAGCATCTTAGGCTCACCCCAGAACACAAGCCAGACACCGGGCCCGCGCCTATGGGGTCCTCTACACCCAGTAGGATTAACCGGTATACCAGGAGGATTCTAAACCCCTGGTCAACCTGAAGCTACAATCATTTAAAGAACCAGGAACCACAATGGCCCCAGCGTCCAGGGATAGTGGTACCCAGAAGAAAGTTCTTACCACAAAGCATGCAGATGAGGAGAAGGAAAGAGTACAGAAGCTAGGCCTAGTTTCAGGCTGGTCAGAAGCTTCAGAGAGAGAGGAAGAAACAGATCAGGAGGCCTTATACCCGCTCAATGGGGAGAGTCAAGAAGTGCACCCTTCCTATCAAGTACCCTGGACCGCACCTGCCGTCTACACCAGTAAAGGTACTGAAGCGAATCCCCTGTGTGTGTGTCCGTCCTTCCCCCTGACCCGACCGGGCCACCTCTCACCTGCATTCCTTCCATCAACTCTGCCCCGGGGGCCCGCTCCACCTGTGGGGAGTAGAATCATCCCAGCTGCCATCCCATCACCCCCGGAGGTCTGCAGCAGCGCCGGTACTCATTACCGGAAACCACAGGTGGCGTCATGAGACAAAAAGTGTTAACAAACCCCCTTTTAAAGAGTGACCCCAGGGTTCGGGCCCGGGAGCCGACTGCCATGACATCCCACAGAAGGTCAAGGCCCGGGTACCGAGTTTCCTCCATATCCCCGTGGGTGAGTCATACTCTTCCTGGCGTCACGAACAGGATTTCGTGCCGGTTATCACCGGGTACTGTGTGCCGTATATGAACTGTGTTTGAACTGTGGTGAACATCGCCGCCATTACCGCGTCGCCACGCGGGAAGAAGAGGGTCGTAACCGCGGGAACCAGAGAGGCGTGATCATTAGTAGCGCGCGAAGCTCAAGCCCCGCCTTGCGCTCTGACGCAGCATCAGGAAGCGTCAGGTCCTGGAAGGAGACCGTGATCTGCGGAGCTGCGGCCTACCTGATAAAAGTAAAGAAGGTAGGCTACGGTTTACTAGGGGGGCGCAACCATGTCCGACGACTAGCAAAATGCTGGAGCACCGGTTAACGCTCCCGATGCTCAACTCGCGCCCGGCGCTGCTCAGGCCGGTGCGGCCGCCCCACCAGCAGGGGTCGTGGCTCCAGTGATACCCATGGCCCTGCCGTATGTCCACAGGGTGGTGGAGGAGAGCAAACCCTCGCCACCTAGAGCTGATGACCCGGCTGTGCCAGCCTATTGTGGACTGGTGCTTCCCTGGAGGGAGCACCATTATTGAACTGCTGAAAAGTATTATACATAGTTACTTGTAATGGTACAAAAAATTGTTTTTGTGAGAACTGAAAATAATGTGTGAATTTAGTTACCCGTAAGGGTATAAAGACTTGTAGGCTGAGGACTGTGAGCAGCCAAAAACTGACCGTTGTAAATAGTGGCACTTATTAAAGTGCCCCCTATTGATTTTATATTAAGAGACCACTGAACAAAAACCCGTTTGGCGTGGCCAAAGACCTGGCCTAAAGCACGTGCTGAAGCCCTGGGGGCCTAGAGCGAAGCCGGAGGCAAGGAGAAGAGTGAGAGGAGTTATGGGGGCTGAGGAGCATCTTAGGCTCACCCCAGAACACAAGCCGGACACCGGGTCCGCGCCTACGGGGTCCTCTACGCCCAGTAGGAATAACCGGTATACCAGGAGGATTCTAAACCCCTGGTCAACCTGAAGCTACAATCATTTAAAGAACTAGGAACCACAAAGGCCCCAGCGTCCAGGGATAGTGGTAGCCAGAAGAAAGTTCTTACCACCAAGCATGCAGGTGAGGAGAGGGAAAGAGTACAGAAGCTAGGCATAGTTTCAGGCTGGTCAGAAGATTCAGAGAGAGAGGAAGAAACAGATCAGGAGGCCTTATACCCGCTCACTGGGGAGAGTCCAGAAGTGCACCCTTCCTATCAAGTACCCTGGACCGTACCTGCCGTCTACACCAGTAAAGGTACTGAAGCGAATCCCTTGTCATAGAATCATAGAATCATAGAATGGTAGAGTTGGAAGGGACCTCCTGGGTCATCTGGTCCAACCCCCTGCTCAAAGCAGGATTCACTAGATCATCTCAGACAGATGTCTGTCCAGCCTCTGTTTGAAGACGTCCATTGAAGGGGAACTCACCACCTCTCGTGGCAGCCTGTTCCACTCATTAATCACCCTAACTGTCAAAAAGTTTTTTCTAATATCTAATCTGCGTCTCCTCCCATTTAGTTTCATCCCATTGCTTCTAGTCTTTCCTTGTGCAAATGAGAATAAAGATGATCCTTCTACAATGTGACAGCCCTTGACATATTTGTAGACCGCTATTAAGTCTCCTCTCAGTCTTTTTTGCAAGCTAAACATTCCCAAATCCTGCAACCGTTCCTCATAGGACATGGTTTGCAGACCGGTCACCATTCTGGTCGCTCTTCTCTGAACTTGCTCCAGTTTGTCTATGTCTTTTTTAAAATGTGGTGCCCAAAACTGTACACAGTATTCCAGATGAGGTCTGACCAAAGAGGAGTAAAGACCGATAATGACTTCACGTGATCTAGACTGTATGCTTCTGTTAATACATCCCAGAATTGTATTTGCCTTTTTTGCTGCTGCATCACACTGTTGACTCATGTTCAGTCTATGATCTATTAGTATACCTAAGTCTTTTTCACATGTACTGTTGCTTAGCTCTATTCCTCCCATTCTGTATATGCTTTTTTCATTTTTATTGCCCAGATGTAGTACTTTGCATTTTTCCCTGTTAAAAACCATTCTGTTGGTTGCTGCCCACTGCTCCAGTTTATTTAGGTCTTTTTGAATCCTCTCTCTCTCTTCTCTAGTATTAGCTATCCCTCCTAGCTTTGTGTCATCAGCAAATTTAATCAGTTTACCCTCAATTCCTTCATCTAAATCATTGATAAAGATGTTGAACAATACAGGTCCCAGGACGGAGCCCTGTGGTACCCCACTTGAGACATTCATCCAGCTGGATGTGAAGCCATTTACAACCACCCTTTGAGTCCGATCACTAAGCCAGTTATGAATCCACCTAACAGTTGCCTGGTCCATTGCATACTTGGTCATTTTTTCAATAAAAAAATGTGTGCGTGTCCGTCCTTCCCCCTGACCCGACCGGGCCACCTCTCACCTGCATCTCTTCCATCAACTCTGCCCCGGGGGCCTGCTCCGCCTGTGCGGAGCAGAATCATCCCAACTGCCATCCCATCACCCCCGGAGGTCTGCAGCAGCGCCGGTACTCATTACTGGGAACCACAGGTGGCATCACGAGACAAAAACTGTTAACAAACCCCCTTTTAAAGAGTGACCCCAGGGTACGGGCCCGGGAGCCGACTGCCGTGACATCCCACAGAAGGTCAAGGCCCGGGTACCGAGTTTCCCCCATATCCCCTGGGCGAGTCACACACACAACCCCCTCCTCGTTTCAATGCAGGTCTGTGAGCAACAGGACCATAGGTCTTTATTCTTTTCCCTATCTGCCTAACAACAGGAACTGAGTCCCTTGTGCCTGCTTAGCGCCTCCCTCCATGGGCTGGCTGTAATAGTTAACACCATCTGTAGCTAGCCAACTCTTGCAGGCTACCAAATAGATTGAACAACATACTGAACATTTAAAACAGGATAATGCATTATATAAACATAGGATCTTCAAGTGAGGTTCTCGACAGCTTTTCCACTCCTTTAAAAACACAGAAAGGTCAGTGAGCTCTGTGTTCTGAGTAGAAGCTTCAGGACAGCAAAGGCTTCTTATCAGACTCAACAGTCACATGATCGCTTAGTCTTTTCCTGACACAGTGCTGCTGGGTCCTAGTGTCACGGGTGTGTCGCCACGAAGATCGTCACGATTACACAGCCTGACTTCTCGCAGCTGACTTTTTGGTGCTTTGTGTTTTTTGGCAGTGAGGGAGTTAATTCTCTCTCTCTCTGTGCTAGACGAGGTCCAGCCTCGCCCAGCTGCAATCAATGCTGCTGTAGTGAGACTCCTTCAAATGCCTGCTGGTCTGTTTGGGAAGTGTCGGTGAAAGCATTTCATGCAGACTAACAGAGCGGATCGTGGTATTTGAAGTTTCTGAGATAAGTGTATTTGGAGTGTTTTTTCCCTTCCTCGCTTTATCATTTATCTCCTTTCCCGTTGGTGTTCCCTCTGATGTAGTTGTGTAGTTTTTGTATGCAAGGTGGTTTTGGTTTTTCCCTTGTACTGTCTCGTTCGTCTAAGTACTGTGTGTGGGCATATTATTACTTGTCCCCTTTTGTTGTGATCGGGGTCCTTCTCAGGACTAGATTACTTAGGTGCAGGGATCCTCAGGAGGTAGGGGTTACGCTGGTGGCCTGGACCTCTGTACCTTTAACAGTACCTCCAGGTTGAGGGATTAGTCAGGGCCCCAGCTTAGGGTCAGCTTAGGCCCCCTACCTCCAGTATACAGAGACAGCGTGACACCTAGCTCACCCAGATCAAACACTGTCAGTGACTTATCACTGGATGTTTTCCCTGTAATTGAGGCTCCAAAAGATGCCTCAGCTACAGTGGTAAATAATCTATCTATATAATTGTCTTATCCCGTCTGTCTGTCTTTCTGTCTGTCTGTCTGTCTGTCTTTCTGTCTGTCTGTCTGTCCTGGAAATCCCGGGTCGCTGATTGGTCCGGCCGCGGCCAATCAGCGACGCGGCATTTCAGAAAAACATGGCGGCTGTTAGCGGCTCATGTGCGGCACGGAGGTCAGCGGCGATGCAGCCGGGAGATGCAGCCGGCTGCTCGCAGCATAAGTCCCCCGACCGCAGGCGCCGCTGACCTACATGCGGCTATCGTCGGAAGATCAGTGGCTACGGCCGCTTATCTCCCGAGGACAAGTGTGACGCCCCTCCCCTCCTTTCCTCTCCTCTCCCCTCCTCTCCTCTCCCCTCCCCTCTCTTCCCGTCCCTCCCCCCGCTCGATCAGGACCCCGGCACCCGGTGTCATACTTACCCCTCCCCTCCTCTCCCCTCCCCTCCTCTCCCCTCCCCTCTCCTCTCCTCCCATCCCTCCCCCCGCTCGATCAGGACCTCAGCACCCGGCGTCATACTTACCCCTCCCCGTGCCTCCGCAGCAGATCCTGTGTCTTCCGCTGATGCTCTGTGACGTGTCAGGTCAGAGGGCGCGGTGACGTCTTTACACCGCGCTCTCTCCTGACCGGTCACAGCGCACAGCGTGAAGATGCCGGCTGCGCTCGAGTCCAGAGAAGCAGTGAGGTGAGTATTGGATTTTTTTTTTTTGTATGGGGCCATAGGGGACCTGCATGGGGCACTATGGGGGGATGGGACATCCTGCACGGGGGTATTATATAGGGGGGATGTGACAGCCTGCATGGGGCATTATATGGGGGGAGAGGTGACATCCTGCATGGGCCATTATATGGGGGGAGAGGTGACATCCTACATGGGGCATTATATGGGGGAGAGGTGACATCCTGCATGGGGCATTATATAGGGGAGAGGTGACATCCTACATGGGGCATTATATGGGGGAGAGGTGACATCCTGCATGGGGTATTATATAGGGGGGATGTGACAGCCTGCATGAGGCATTATATGGGGGGAGAGGTGATATCCTGCATGGCCCATTATATGGGGGGAGAGGTGATATCCTGCGTGGCCCATTATATGGGGGGAGAGGTGACATCCTACATGGGGCATTATATGGGGGAGAGGTGACATCCTACATGGGGCATTATATGGGGGAGAGGTGACATCCTACATGGGGCATTATATGGGGGAGAGGTGACATCCTGCATGGGGTATTATATAGGGGGGGATGTGACAGCCTGCATGGGGCATTATATGGGGGGAGAGGTGACATCCTACATGGGGCATTATATGGGGGAACAAGTGACATCCTGCATGGGATATTATATAGGGGGGATGTGACTTCCTGCATGGGACATTATAAAGGAGGGTCGGGAGACATATGCTAGAATACCCGATGCGTTAGAATCGGGCCACCATCTAGTATAACATAATAATACAATAACATTTTACAAATAGTGTGTAAAATTATGAAAGGGACAGCCATAGCTCTGCACCGTCCTGGATCCAGCGGCACAGTCACACTGATATAGGGTTAATCTAGGGGTTATTAGCTTTACGAAGGTACCCGGCTGCAGTACTGAGAATGTGACACCAGGGAGAAAATGAATTGTATTCTTCCCTGGAGCTGCCAGCTTTCAGTTATGCAGTACATCAGTGCAGAGCCAGCTGACAGTCAGTGCTGGGTGTGCTTACAGCCTCTGCTCTCAGTGCAGTGAGCAGTGACTGTAATTGCTCCGGCACACCTGTACAACTGAAAGCCTTTTTCTACCAAGTGCAGCACTTTTAGTACAGTGGCAGGACACCTGCATAACGCTATTAACATGCAGATTAACCCTGCAAGTTAATTGCTTTATCTAGCCTGACAAGTTCCCATTAAATAAAAAAAAAAGGTGAGACAATAAGTGCATTAAAATATATTCGTACCTTGGACCCTCCTCATCATCTCTTTGGCAGCGCTCACCCAGTCTGCGTTTTTTTTTGTCTCACTTTGTGTCTACACAGTCCCGGCACAGGCGGGTCCGGGATTTACGGACACAGTTGCAGACCACTGACAGAGACACTCTCATGCAAGCAACAGTGTTGTGCCTGATCTGCACAACGTGATCAAAAACAGCTACAGGCAAATGATTATTCCCTTAGGTGTAAATATTGCTACGACAAAGAATAATTTAAAACATAACCTTTAATAAATATGTTAAAAGTACATAAAGTGCTCGTGCAAACAAGATCAACACACATATAAAACATATACTGGGAGATGCTTATTAGTAGATGAAAGCATAACCATTAGTCATGGTAATATTATATGCCATTCTCTATCACCTTAATTGTGAGCATCACCCATGTCCAGGGGGTTCTTGAGGCAATCCTCTTTTGAAATTGCAGCATAGATAGGGGATATCATATAATGTTGGCATTAATGTTCATTATACCAGAATACAGTTTGTAAACAACACTTTTTCATATAATCCTCCTTTAAATATTAGCCATACAGTCGATGTGCCTCTATTACCATTAGAGCGGGGGGCCTTGATGCTTGATTGATCATAAATCCCGGAAGCAGAAGCCCCTGATGAAATTAAGAAATGCTTCGGGAGGTTCCTTTTGATCCACTGAATCACCTATGAATTGGGAGAAATATTGAACCCTTGGGTGAGAGCTTTCTATTAGCCACAGGAGATATAAGTCCTAATGGTAATAGAGGCACCTCGACTGTATGGCTAATATTTATAGGGGGATTAGTTGCAAAGTCCATCAGCGAGCAAACAGTAGTGTCAGTGTTCAAACATTCAAGTCGCACAATACAGTGCTGGCCAAAAGTATTGGCACCCCTGCAATTCTGTCAGATAATACTCAGTTTCTTCCTGAAAATGATTGCAATCACAAATTCTTTGGTATTATTCTCTTCATTTAATTTGCTTGCAAGGAAAAAAACACAAAAGAGAATGAAGTAAAAATCAAATCATTGATCATTTCACACAAAACTCCAAAAAAGGGCTGAACAAAAGTATTGGCACCCTCAGCCTAATACTTGGTTGCACAACCTTTAGCCAAAATAACTGCGAACAACCGCTTCCGGTAACCATCAATGAGTTTCTTACAATGCTCTGCTGGAATTGTAGACCATTCTTCTGTGGCAAACTGCTCCAGGTCCCTGATATTTGAAGGGTGCCTTCTCCAAACTGCCATTTTGAGATCTCTCCACAGGTGTTCTATGGGATTCAGGTCTGGACTCATTGCTGGCCACTTTAGAAGTCTCCAGTGCTTTCTCTCAAACCATTTTATAGTGCTTTTGGGAGTGTGTTTTGGGTCATTGTCCTGCTGGAAGACCCATGACCTCTGAGGGAGACCCAGCTTTCTCACACTGGGCCCTACATTATGCTGCAAAATTTGTTGGTAGTCTTCAGACTTCATAATGCCATGCACACGGTCAAGCAGTCCAGTGCCAGAGGCAGCAAAGCAACCCCAAAACATCAGGGAACCTCCGCCATGTTTGACTGTAGGGACCGTGTTCTTTTTTTGAATGCCTCTTTTTTTTTCCTGTACACTCTATGTTGATGCTTTTTCCCAAAAAGCTCTGCTTTTGTCTCATCTGACCAGAGAACATTCTTCCAAAACGTTTTAGGCTTTCTCAGGTAAGTTTTGGCAAACTCCAGCCTGGCTTTTTTATGTCTCGGGGTAAAAAGTGGGGTCTTCCTGGGTATCCTACCATACAGTCCCTTTTCATTCAGACGTGGACGGATAGTATGGGTTGACACTATTGTACCCTCGGACTGCAGGGCAGCTTGAACTTGTTTGGATGTTAGTCGAGGTTCTTTATTCTCCATCCGCACAATCTTGCGTTGAAATCTCTCGTCAATTTTTCTTTTCCGTCCACATCTAGGGAGGTTAGCCACAGTGCCATGGGCTTTAAACTTCTTGATGACACTGCGCACGGAAGACACAGGAACATTCAGGTCTTTGGAGATGGACTTGTAGCCTTGAGATTGCTCATGCTTCCTCACAATTTGGTTTCTCAAGTCCTCAGACAGTTCTTTGGTCTTCTTTCTTTTCTCCATGCTCAATGTGGTATACACAAGGACACAGGACAGAGGTTGAGTCAACTTTAATCCATGTTAACTGGCTGCAAGTGTGATTTAGTTATTGCCAACACCTGTTAGGTGCCACAGGTAAGTTACAGGTGCTGTTAATTACACGAATTAGAGAAGCATCACATAAATTTTTCAAAGGGTGCCAATACTTTTGTCCACCCCCTTTTTTAGGTTTGGTGTGGAATTATATCCAATTTGGCATTAGGACAATTCTTTTTGTGTTTTTTTCATTGAAGACAAATTAAATGAAGAGAATAATACCAAAGAATTTGTGATTGCAATCATTTTCAGGAAGAAACTGAGTATTATCTGACAGAATTGCAGGGGTGCCAATACTTTTGGCCAGCACTGTATATAAATAACATATATTTAGTGCACTACGACATGCATAACAGGGCCATATATTGCTCTAATATTATAGCCCTACAACTGACAAAATTAAAGGCCATATAGTACATTTGCAAAAGGGCTATTCAGTGCAGTGATAATGTTGCAAAATAATAAAAAAAAACTATATTCTGTTGAACTCTAAAACTATAAGCTTTCAGCTACAGTTCTGGTATCTCACAGTATTGTAATGGAGCCTACTAGTCACAAGTTATAATTACTAACCATGGGAATAAGCACCTACGACAGCACTGCTATTACAGAATCTTATCTTATTTACAGAACAGAATCTATGCTGCTTTAATACCTTTAATTGCGTTCAATGAAACCATTCTATTATTTATTCACTGAATAGAAACAGAGGGTGGATTCCAAATAGAAGTTACTAAGTTGACTTAGTAACAGGCAACATCAATATGAAGCCACTTCTGCACTGATAATAATCTTTTTGTTTTGCTTATTTCACTGTACATTTTTTACTGTGGAAATTCCCATTTAGATTGTAAGGAGGCTAATGGTCTTGTAATCGATGGGAGGTATGTATCCCAGAGATGGCTGGTCTCTGGGAAGTAACCCGGAGTATTTTCTCTGGTGCACGCATGCACTAAGAGGATTAATTGGTGCAGCTGGGAGCTGGGGTACGGGTTACTTGGAGAGATGGGCGGGTCCAGCCACCCACATACCTCACCTCTGGGTGTGGTTAACAGCCTATAAAATGGAGGCTGTTTGTTTGGCACATGGTCTGTGTTTGGAGGGAGAAGGCCTCCAGTGTGTAGTTTCCAGACTGAGCTGTGTGCTGTACGCTCACCAGCCTGTGTGACCACAGGTTCAGTGTACCAGAGACTTTGTACAAAGTTTTATTCTCCATTGTTTTGCCTGCACTAAAGGCTGTCTATTTGCACTTTTTTACTTTTGCCAATTTATGAAGTTAATAAACCGCTGTGGACATTTAGAGGAACCTGCCTCCTGTTTGCCTCTCAACGCACCTGAGTGAGTATCATCCCTACAATTGGTGTTAGACGTGCGGGCAGCGTTCCCAGCAAAGACATGTGACTGCTACAGGAAAGACTGCATGTTCTGGGTCAAGTCTGTCGCTAGCCAGCAAGCATCGCCAGACAAGATGGAGTACCTGCTGAAACACTTGGTCCAGTCACAGCAGCAGCAGCAGAAGACCAACAGGCTGTTGTTACAGCAGATCTAGCAGCACCAGCAGGAACAACAGCAGCAGATGCAGCTTCTTGCAACCGCCATCCAGGGCAGGACGAGCGCCCCAACCCCGAGTCTGGCTGATGACTCCCACGTCCGGAAGGCGGTAAGATGGGCTTTCTAGAAAATGACCCTAGGGGATGATGTTGAGGCCTTCCTGACCGTGTTTGAAAGGGTCGCCGAGAGGGAGAAACTCCCACCAGACCAGTGGGCAGAGGTACTGGCGCCATACTTGACGGGAGAGCCCCAGAAGGCATACTATGACTTAACCTTGCAGGATGCCAAAGAGTATGGCAAGCTAAAGTCTGAGGTCCTCGCACGCTTGGGGGTGACAATGACTATCACCGCTGGGAGTATCACCGGGACAAATCACCTCGCTCCCAAATGTTTGACCTGTTGCACCTGGTCCAGAAGTGGCTGCAGCTGGAGTCCTTCACGCCTGCGCAGATGATAGAGCGGGTGGTGATGGACCAGTTTGTGCACTCTCTACCGAGGCCCATACAGACTTGGGTTGCCCAGGGTGATCCCCGGAATGCAGATGAATTGATTGGACTGGTAGAGAGATACCAGGGGGTCGAAGATTCTTTGGGAAGGCAGCCCACTCCATACTGTTGGTCCCAGCAGGGGTTGGAGGCCCAAAAAGGGGTGGGACGTTCAAGGTCCAAAGGGGCGGGGAGGTGGTGCCCAAGGTCCCTACGAGTGATGTTGTTTGCTGGAGGTGCCATGGTCCAGGTCATATAGCTGCCCATTGTCCCCTGACCTCTGAGCAGATGGATTGCAGCATAGGACGCCATTGTTCTTATTATGAGTATCCGGCCTGCAGTGTGAACTGTCCACCCAGCGAGGGCCCACAAGCCTGTCCTGTGAAAGTGAACGGGTGGCAGGTAACAGCACTGCTAGACTCCGGGAGTCTGGTGACCATTGTGAGGGCCACTCTTCCCCTCCAACTGATCACGCGGAAAAAAATCGGCGTACGGTGCATTCATGGCGATGCAAAGGACTATCTGATGGCTAGAGTGGGTATTGAAACAGCCCACGGTACCGAGTCCTACGAGGTCGGCGTCATTCAGGATTTGTTGCACCCTATTATTATAGGCCGAGACTTTTGTTTATTTTGGGATCTGTGGGGGAAGGGTTCAGGGTTCGCTGGCATGGTTGAGAAGCCAGGTAACCCTGAAGAGGAAACACCACACCCAGAGTCAGACGGGTTTCCTTTTTATATTCTTGTTGGGGATGAGGAGGTAGTGTCCCCTGAGCCTGGCATTCCAGAGTTAGGGGTTACCAGCGAAAATTTTGGGTCTGCGCAACATGGGGACCTAACTCTGAAGGAAGCCTTTAATAATGTCACTGTCATAAATGGGGTTGCTCAGGAGCCGGGGGCTGACACAAGGTTTCCCCATTTTATAATGAGTGGGGAGTTATTATACCGCGTCACTAAAGTGAAGGAGGAGCATGTGGAGCAGTTAATAGTGCCAGGCCCCTATAGATGGAAGATGTTGGACATGGCCCATTCGGATATCTTGGGGGGTCATCTAGGGGAGGAAATAACTCAGGAACGGATTATGCAAAGGTTATACTGGCCTGGGTGTCACCAGGAAATACTAAGGTATTGCAGGTCCTGCCCTACGAGTCATCTAACCGCCCCCACCTCTCACTTTCGAAGTCCCCTCGTGCAATTGCCCATTATTGAAGTGCCGTTCGAGAGAATTTCCATGGACTTGGTCGGTCCCCTGGTTAAATCTGCTCATGGGCATAAATATATCTTGGTCATCCTGGACTATGCCACACGTTATCCGGAAGTAATTCCCCTGAGAAACTCATCCGCAAAAAGTATAGCCCGTGAATTGGTCCATGTTTTCTCCCGGACAGGTTTACCAAAGGAGATCCTGACCGACCAGGGAACACCTTTTATGAGTAAGGTGATGAGGGAGTTATGCAAGGTCCTGCAAATTTCCCAACTGAGAACTTCAGTGTACCATCCTCAGACAGATGGCCAGGTGGAGAGGTTTAATAAAATGTTGAAGAGTATGCTGAGGAAGGCCATATAAAAGGATGGTAGAGACGGGGACTGTCTCCTACCGTACCTGTTGTTCTCCATCCAAGAGGTTCCACAGTCATCTATGGGGTTCTTGCCATTCAAACTGCTCTATGGCCAACATCCGCGAGGTCTCCTGGATATAGCTAAGGAAACCTGGGAAGTGGAGGTCACGCCCCACAGGAGCATCATCAAGCACGTCGCTTTGATGCAGGAGAGGATTTATGAAGGTGATGCCCATCGTAAAGGAACATCTCCTCCAGGCACAAGAAGCTCAGGCCAGGTTCTACAACCGGGCAGCCAGGGTGAGGCAATTCAATCCGGGAGAGTAAGTTCTTGGCCAAATGGCAAGGGCCGTATGAGGTGCTGGAAAAAGTTGGTGAGATGAACTACAAGATTCAGAAACCGGGACGACGTAAGCCGTACCAGATATACCAAATCAACCTCATCAAGCCGTGACAAGACAGAGAGGCTGTGGAAGCTCCATGCTTGCTGGGCAAGCCAGAAGGTGATGTTGGAGGAGTCACAATAGTGGAAACGCTCACAAAGGCCCAAAAGCAGCAGTGTCCGGAGTTGCTGCACAAGAACAGGGATCTGTTCTCGGAATTGCCGGGCTGCACAAGGGTCATAGAACACGAGGTTCTGACGGAGCCACATGTGCAGGTGAACGTGAAGCCCTATTGGATACCTGAGGCCCGACGATAGGTGATCTCTAAAGAGGTGGCTCATATACTGAAACTTGGTGTCATTGAAGAATCCAAGAGCGGTTGGTCGAGCTCGATTGTCTTGGTCCCAAATCTCGATGGTGAATGGAGATTCTGCAATAACTATCGGAAGTTGAATGAAGTCTCCAAGTTCGATGCATATCCCATGCCACATGTCGATGAGCTGATTGAGTGACTTGGGCCAGTAAGGTACATAACCACATATAGTAAAAGGAAAGCCAACTCACCCCGTACTTATAATCCAGCTTGCACGGAACCAGGTGGATCCACACCAGAATATGCTCAAAAAAAAAAAAGGAATAGTTGTTCCAGCGTCTGGTAAAATTATTCTTTCTTTATTTTTCGTCCATTAAAAACTTGCAAAAAATTACAAAGGTTGCATAGACAGGGTAGGGGAGCAAGACGCATTTCGAACGCTCACTTGCGTTGTTTATCACTGCATCAGTGGACGAAAAATAAAGAGAGAATTATTTTACCAGACGCTGGAACAACTATTCCTTTTTTTATTAAGGTACATAACCACCTTGGATTTAAAGAAGGGTTACTGGCAGATCCCCATGGCACAGGGAGCCAAGGATAAGACTGCGTTTTCTATACAGGACGGATGCTTCCAGTATGTCCGAATGCCATTTGGACTGCAGGGGGCCCCTGCCACCTTCCAGAGAGCCATGGATCGAATCCTGGTGCCCCATAAGAAATACGCTGCAACATACATGGACAATATTGTTATCTTCAGCCCAGACTGGGAGAGTCATCTGAAAAAGGTCCAGGCGGTGTTTGATGCACTAAGGAAGGCGGGGTTTTCTATAAACCTGAAGAAATGTGCCATGGGTAAAGAAAAGGCCAGATACCTTGGTTATGTGGTTGGTAGAGGCGACCCCAAATCAGTAAAGTTGAGGCAATCCAAACCTGGCCGAGACCCCTGTCAAAAAAACAGGTCAGAGCCTTCCTGGGGATCGTGAGATACTACAGGAGGTTCATCCCAAACTTCGCCATGATGGCCGCTCCCCTGTCTGACCTTTTTAATCTTAAGGGGACAAAATCAGCCATGGCCAAGTGGACTGCAGAGGCGGAAACGGCCTTTCAAGAGATAAAAGTGGCTCTGTGGTTGCCCCTGACTTCAAGAAAGAGTTTACACTCCAGACAGATGCCTCAGATGTTGGTTTGGGAGCAGTCCTTTCCCAGGAGATACACGAGGAGGAGCATCCTGTCCATTACCTGAGTAGGAAGCTGTCCTTCTGCGAGAAAAGTTATGCGGTCAGAGAAGGAGTGCTTGGCCACAAAGTGGGCAGTGGACACATTGCAGTACTATCTGCTAAGTCGAAAATTTAGATTGGTATCCGACCATGCCCCACTCAGATGGATGAGGGAAACTAAGGGGAAAAATGCCAGGGTCACCCACTGGTTTTTAGCCCTACAGGATTTCAACTTCCATGTAGAACATAGAGCAGGGAAGCTACATGGTAATGCTGATGTCCTCTCCAGAATCCCCTGTCTAGTGGTAGAAGGTGCCAAACCCCACGGCTTTAGGCAGACGGGGAGGTATGTAAGGTGGCTAATGGTCTTGTAATCGATGGGAGGTATGTTTCCCAGAGATGGCTGATCTCTGGGATGTAACCCGGTGTATTTTCTCTAGTGCACGCATGCACTAAGAGAATTAATTGGTGCAGCTGGGAGCCGGGGTACGGGTTACTAGGAGAGATGGGCTGGTCCAGCCACCCACATACCTCACCTCTGGGTGTGGTTAACAGCCTATAAAATGGAGGCTGTTTGTTTGGCACATGGTCTGTGTTTGGAGGGAGAAGGCCTCCAGTGTGTAGTTTCCAGACTGAGCTGTGTGCTGTACGCTCACCAGCCTGTGTGACCACAGGTTCGGTGTACCAGAGACTTTGTACAAAGTACTGTTCTCCTTTGTTTTGCCTGGACTAATGGCAGTATATTTGCACTTTTTACTTTTGACAATTTATGAAGTTAATAAACCGCTGTGGACATTTAAAGGAACCTGCCTCCTGTTTGCCTCTCAACGCACCTGAGTGAGTACCATCCCTACAAGATATAGAAGCACAAATCATATTTCACCCATGTAGATTTCTCTGTCTTATTGCATTTACAAGTGTTTATGTGTTGCTTCCTTTCATATTAGATCATTTCCATATTAGGCCTGGAAAACATTCCACTTCCTCTGCTGTTGAGCTCTACATGAAAATATTACCTAGATTAGACTGGATCTTCATCTGAAAGACACAGCCCCACTATCAGTATTTGGTCAGTATTCAGTCAGTATTTTTTCTCAGGATTGGGAGCCCAAATCAGTGAGGAACAATCAGAGAACAGGTTGTGAGGGGTCAGCTCTGTGGTAGGCGCTGGTTCACACAGGGATGAAGTCCGCAGGTTCAAGCAAACTGATGGTTTATTAAATGCCCATAAACCAGGCAGGAAACAAAAATATCTCAGCCTCTTTCAGGTTCCAAAAAGGTATAACAAAACACAAAATAATAAGTCCATATACAGCATGGCCTCAGCTGTTTAAATGCAGATGCCTTTCTCTGCCTTCAGCAAGGTCTGAGCAGCACATGCAAGCCTGCTCACCTTGCACAACACACAGACAGACTGGGACAGACCCAACTGCCTTAAATCAGGACATTCCAAAACCTGGACTGGATGTAAGTGAGCAGCTGATCCCACCCAGCTCTTTCAGCTGCTTGTGAAACCCGGCCCTATAATCCGGGCCCATTAACTATCTCTCAGCACTCTGTGCGCTGGAGCCTGCTTCTCCGGGTCCTACATCACCGAAGCTTGGCAACTCGGGGACACATACCTCCCATCCACAACCTGTACAGCTGCAATCTTACAAGGTATAATAGAAACAAGTGCACCAATTTTTCATTTATCACCCACTCATGGTTTTGGCTCCCACTCCTGAGAAAAAATACTGACCAAATACTGATAGTGGGGCCGTGGCTTTAGAGCATTTAATGTGATGCGCCACTTCTGGGGCGGCTGAGGGCTGATATATTTAGGCTGGGAAGGGCCCAATAACCATGGACCTTCCCAGCCTGATAATATCAGCTCTCCGCTGTATGCTTTACCTTTTCTGGTTAGCAAAAATGGGGGGACCCCATATTGTTTTTTTTCATTTATTTAATCATAAAAAGTTGTCCAATAAGCTCCATAGGGTGCAATTATGTATATATGTATGTCTATATGTCGGTCTATATATGTTTGTCTATAAGTCTGTCTTTCTATATTTATTTATCTATATCTACTATCTTTCTCAGTCGTGGACACAGAGGGAAAAGAGCCCACGTGCAAGAACTGTATGTAGGCCCTTTGCAGCCCAATAGTTCTGCTATGACAGAAGCTTTTTGCTGGTTTGAAGGTGCTAGTCGGCCCACTTACCTATTGGCCAGGTTGCACCAATGATATGTCCACCCCTGATCTATCTCTATCTATTATCTATCTCTATAGCATTCATTGCTGTCCAAAAACCCTAGAAAAATGCAAGTGAAAAAACACATGCAAAAAATGCATCAGAAATTAGCGTTTTTGTGGCTGCATTTTTCCTGCCAAGAGATGCTGAAATTTCTGCATCCAAATACTCAACGTGGCCACATATCCTTAATATGGGGCAAACCAGGCCACACTTCTGAACTACTCCACCTTTACTCACACAAATAGTAGAGCAGTGTTTCCACCTTGACTCTGACACCAAAGGTTGCCCAGTGTGACTCCACTGTTTATTCCCTCCATCTCAAAACTATACTATGGTGAACCCTTAAAGCATGTGTTCATGCGAAACGCCGTTGGCCAACTTCTGCCAACCGTAGCAATTTCATGCTTCAGTAAAATGTCAGCACTTTATTTGGTATTGACTGCGGCTATTTTTTATTACCTGAATTATAACATAGTGAGAACTATGAGCTGAGCACCACTACCTGTGTTTCCTTTTCCACCTCCCTTGGGGAATGTTTTAAGATCCATAGATGGATGTTTTCCTCTCTGTCCTACTAAGTAGCTGTTATCTGTACCTTGCAATAATGGTGAGCATTACTCTTTTTCACTAGTTGATGCACTAACACATCCCATTTCAACGGCAACCCATACAGCGCACCCATAGTTACTCCTAGTGGTCACCCACTGACCATCCAGAGTCAGTGTGTTACAGGCCCTACTTAACAAAGCTTCTGAGTTGAGCTTACAGCTCTGAGACTTACTTTCTGACCTGCAACTCTTTTCTGAAATATCACAATGACCACTTTAACAAATGCTGTCTTCTGGTTCATGACCTATGCAGCCACAACTACTCTCAACTCTTTACAGAGGGACAACCTTGCTTCTTTAAGATGACTAGGTTCTGGCATAACGACAGCATTCAGGATTAGCACCTCACATGGTAAGTATGTGATGCGCCTCCTGGGGCCGTGGGGTATTCGGTAGCTGGGACGGTCCTTTTCTGGCGTAGTCACGGTGGTAGTGACCCGGTCAGTGGCCCCGGGCGGTCAAATAATTAAAGAAAAAGGGGAATAAAGTTTTTGGGAATAATGTTCGTGACGCCATCTGTGGTATGCAGCTATATGGGGCCGCCACTGCGGTGCAGATCCACTGGAGCTGATGGTGACGCAGCAGAGTTGGTTCAGCTCTCCACAGGCAGAGCTTAGCTCCAGGGCAGTATATGGTGATTCGTATGAGGTAGATGTTGTCGGTGCGGTGTAGTGCAGGGCTGGTGATGGCGCAGAAATTATTCAAGGACACAGTGGGGTGCAGTTTTCAGGTTTTACTCACAGTTGTTCAGTTCTCCAGGTTACAGTTACCGGTGTGTAACCGCCCACGTCGTCCTGTGTCCTACGGAGTAGTGATCCAGCAAACTCTCGGGTATCCGAGGAGCACTTGGACAGGACCCCATTCTATGTACCTTTCCAGGTCGTCTCACTGCGCTGGCTCTCTCTCTCCTGCCCTGCACCTCACACCCAGTGTCCCAAGCCAGTGGCCAGGGGCCTTGTCGGACAACGTACTCTTTGTCCCCTTGGTCCTCTATGGCCACCTTTTCGGCGATTAAGTGTGGAGTGTGGCTACAGCACCTGAAATGCTGCAGTCTCCGGTTTGCTAGCTGAGACCTAAAGTATTCCACTAGGCTGGCGCCGGTCCCCTACTGCGGCCTGATCCCTCCACGTCAGCGTGAATTCGGGCGCACGGGTGGCCTCTGCACTCGCCGTGCCCCTGGGATCCCTTCTGTCTCTCTGGAGCCCTCCTCCCTGCTCCTGTCTTCTCTCCTCACTGGGCCCTTCTGCACTGCTCTCCTGAGTAGAACTGACCTCCTGCTCCAAGCACTGGAACAGGAGACTGGCTTCTTCTAGATCTTTCTACTTTCCTTTTATACTCCCACGTCAGTGCTCCCCTGAACCTCTTCCTCCTCCCACACCCACTACATGGCTCCCTCTCTTCTGGTTCCCCCCCTTCCAGCCAGGGGCAGGGCTCAGCAGTGACCAAGTGCATCTTGCCCCACCTGCTGATCTGGAGTGGTGTAGTGTTGGATGTAGGTGGGTGGGTCCCGGGTAGTGCTCCCTCCTTACCTGAGAGTGGGGTACCACACCTCTGGATGAGATGGAGTACCTCTGTGGCAACTGGACCCGCAGGAGCGCCACATATGCCTATTCCCCAATTGGTTCCAAGTCTCCTCATTTGGGCTCACTTCTGTCCTCTCCTAATGGCTTTGTGACACCGTGCTCTCAATGCATTTTCAACTCTCAATCCCTCAGCTCTACTGTGTTCCCGCAAAGTGCCGTATACGGCGTTGTGATCATGCGGGTCGAGCGAGGGTGTCAGCTCTATGCGAGAGCTGACACCCTGCAGCAATGCCCATGATCGGTGCCATAACCAATTGCGAGCGTTTAACTCCTGTGATGCTGTGAGGCAGTGATCTCCCTTGATGCTCCCATCAGCAAAACGCAATGCAGTTGCGTTGTGCTGATGGTCTCCATGGTGACCTCAGGTCCCAAGATGGCCGTGAGGTCCTTCAGGGAAGGTGGCTTGTCAGAGCCTGCTTAGAACAGGAGCTGTCACGCCTCCTCCCTGCCTGTCAGACGCTGATCTAATGCTCTGCAGTACCGAAGCATTGCAGAGTATCAGATCAGCAATCTGACAGTGTAAAGATGATGTCCCACCCAGGAACAATGCGAAAATGTAAAAAAAAAAAAAAGTTAATAAAAGTTGCAAAAAGAATTTCAAAAAATAAAGAAAAAAAAAAAGAAATATTAATCCAATAAATACATTTTTTATTTTTACACAAATAAAAGTGCACATGTTTGGTATTGCCTTGTCCAGAATGACCAAACTTATAAAACTGTCCAATAAGTTAACTCCTTGATTGAACAATGTTAAAAAATTCAAAAAACGAGGCAAAAAACTATGCTTTATCATAATACTGCCCAAAAAAAAATGCAGAACGGCATAAAAAAAACAATTCCTGAATTGCTAGTGTTTCTTCATTCTGCCTCCCAAAAAGTGTAATAGAAAGCGATCAGAAAATGTCATGTGCCTGAAAATGGTACCAATAAAAACACCAACTCATCCTGCAAAAAACAAGCCCTCACCCCTCACATGACTCTGTCGGCCGAAATATGGAAAAATGATAGTTATCAAAATATGGCGATTCAAAAACTTGTTTTTGCAATAAAAAGCGTTTTTAGTGTGTGACAGCAGCCAAACATACAAACCCAATATAAATCTGGTATCACTGTAATCGCACTGACCCGAAAAATAAAGTCGTCTAATCACTTAATCCGCATGAGGAATGGCGTAAAAAAATAAAGAGAACCAATTCTTCACCTGCTGTTGATTTGTTCATTCTGCCTCCCAAAGATCGCAGTAAGGCTCAGCTCACATTCACCCTGCGCTCTACTCTAAGCACTTACACTGGGGTTTCCGTATAATTCTCTGAAATACGTGATTCTGATGTAACCACCAGCAAACCATTCCCTATAATGAGGTAAATGGAGGCACTGTGAATGCCTTCTGGCCTGTGATCCCACAGTGTCCATCTTTTTATTAGGCGTGCATAAAGGTGCCGGTAGCCACAGTTTTGTGAACATCTGAAAAAAAGGACACCGCTAAACAGAGGCCAGACGGAGCTTAGAGTAACTCCACTGCCTTATTATAGTGAATTGATTCGTCAGGGGTTTCATCAATCACGTCACTCAGAGATTTAGATGGAAACCCCAAAGTAAGTGCCCAGCGTAAGAGCGCCAGATAAATGTGATCCAAAATGTTATGTAAAATGTGTAGCATCGGCGTCTCTGCCCCCTGCCGGGCAGAGACGCCGCTCCCCTAACCGCCGCGGTCCCGGTACGGCGTCTTCCTGCTCCCCTCCTGCTGAGGCTGTGGCGTGCACTGCGCACAGCTTTCCGGGCACTGTGCTTAGGGCGCGCGCTCCCTCCCTCTTAAAGGGGCCGTGCGGAGCGCGCCATCCTAAAGAGTCCCCAGCCAATGGCCGGAGGACTTCCTCTATGTAAGGCAACTCCTCCAAAATGGAGGTGCCTGTGTAAGGTTGTTGTTTGTGTGCTAACACTTTCTTCAGCCCTCAGGTCCCGCAGCCTGTCAGTCGAGCCCGCCAGCCTGTCTAACAGCCTTGCCCGCCAGCCTGCTTATCTGGAGCACCTGCCAGTTACATGTCGTGCCCGCCAGCCTGCCTACCCGGAACACCTGCCAAGTAACCAGTCGTGTCCTCCAGCCTGCCTACCTGGAGCACCTGCCAGTTACCTGCTGTGCCCTCCAGCCTGCCAACCCGGAGCACCTGCCAAGTAACCTGCCGTGCCCGCTAGCTTGCCTACCCGGAGCACCTGTCTGGCTATCAGCCGTACCTGCCTGCTTATCTACCCGGACCACCTGCCAGCCTTGCTGTCGTGCTCATCAGCGGTACCGGTCAGCTCCTGTAATCTGACCCATGGGAGTCACCTGCTCTCACACAAGGTCAGTCCCAGAGTGGCACCTGGTTCACGGAGTCGACTAAGCCGCCGTGTGACCTGGGTCAGTACGAGTAGGCACTTAGTCACGCCCCTCTGGTCCCTCCTTGCACTGAAGCACAGAGGTTCCACCACCCAGATCCGTAACAGTTTGCACAGGCCATGGAACCTGGTGGCCCCCAGGCTCCTTCGCTTTCAGACCTGTATCAAAAGGTCTCTCGCCAGTGATCCCAACAGGATACTATCCTGTCCTATCTGAGGACAGTCAAATCCCGCCTGGACGCGCTGTCCACCCCGACTGTTTCCGTCTCTAACCGAGCGGCACCCGCTCCGGCGGCACCTCAACCCAGTGGCGCTGTGGCACCCGGCTTTGGACCCTGGCTCTCTGCGCCTCCAAATTTTGGTGGTGACCCTGTCTTATGTCGGGGCTTCATAAATCAGTGCACGCTGCACTTTGAACTCCTGACACACCAGTTCACCTCTGACCGGGCCAAGGTGGCGTTCATCATGTCTCACCTCACCGGGGAAGCATTGGCTTGGCTAAGCCTTCTGTGGGAAAGAGGGGATCCCCTGGTATCCGATCTTCTGGCTTTCCTCGCTGCCTTCCAGAAGGTCTTCGATGAGCCCGGACGAAATTCTTCTACTGCCTCCTCACTTCTCCGTCTCCGCCAAGGGAGTCTCACTGTGGGCCAGTATGCCATACGTTTCCGAATCCTCGCATCTGAACTTGCCTGGAACAATGAGGCCCTGGTGTCCACCTTCTGGGAGGGTTTTTCAGGACGAATCAAGGATGAGCTAGCCGGTTGTGACATCCCTTCCACCCTGGACGACCTGGTGTCATTAACTACCCGGATTGACATCTGTTTTCTGGAACGTGCTAACGAGACTACCTGGGAGAGAAGATTTCCGCTTCTCGCTCCAGCATTCCAAAGGCCAGCCTCACAACCAGCAATTCCCCGGGCATGTTCGCCTGAGCCTATGCAAATTGACCAAACCAAGATGGTCAAGTCTCGCCTGGAGACACGCCGAACCGAGGGGAGTTGCTTCTACTGTGGCAGTATTGAGCATCTGATCCGTTCCTGCCCGGTGAGGTCGAGAAACTCCAGTGTCTAGGACTGCTCGGAGAGGTCATCCTAGGCAAGAATAAACCCTCTCCGTCTTTGACTCTGTCTGTTTCCATTTCCAGTGGTGAGACCCGTTTCTTCGAGACTGCCCACCTGGATTCCAGAGCCGCTAGGAATCTCATTCAACAGGCCCAAATGAGATTCCTAGCGTTACCAGATTCCTACCGTATGTCTGGCTGAACCGTTGGCGGTTGCCTCTGTGGATGGGAAGCTTCTCCCGGAGACCATCTTGCTTGTCACTAAGCCTGTAACCCTTCAGGTGGGAATGCTGCACTCGGAGAAGATCTCCTTTCATGTGTTGTCCGGTCTCTCTCACTCCCTCTTGCTTGGTCTACCCTGGTTACAAAGACATGAGCCCGTCCTGAATTGGAGATCTGGTGAAGTGCTCCGTTGGGGTCAGGAATGCCATGAGTCCTGTCTGGTTCCGGTTCGTCCTGCTCGACCCCCGTCTACTCAGGCTAATCTACCTGGTCTGCCGGCATCCTACTGGCCCTATGAGGATGTCTTTGACAAAAAGGAGGCTGACACACTACCACCTCATAGGCCGTATGATTGCCCCATCAACCTGGTACCTGGTGCTTCTCCCCCCGGGGCGAATCTACCCCTTGTCGCTGTCCAAGACCTGTGCCATGTTTGAGTACGGAGAGGAGAATCTTGCTAGGGGATTTATCCAGAAATCCTCCTCTCAGGCTGGAGCAGGATTCTTGTTTGTCATAAAGAAAGACGGATCTCTACGTCCCTGTATCGATTACAGGGGTCTTAACCAGATCACCATCCAAAATAAGTACCCCCAGCCTCTCATCTTGGAACTGTTTGACCACCTTAAAGGCACGAAGATCCGCACCAAGCTCGATCTTCGTGGGGCGTACCATTTGGTCCGGATTCGCCAGGGAGATGAGTGGAAGATGGCATTTGTGGCGCCCTGCTGCGCATTGGTGCCACAGAACCCAGAAGGGTGCATGGATGGACTTCTCGACAAGAGGCCCTCACACATTCACACACCTCCACCCTACCACCTCAGACCAGCAGAGGGAGTCCGTTAGGGATATATATAGGGAGGGTGGAGCCAGGCAGCTCAGATTAGTTCCTGCTTAGAGACAGAGAGGGACAGAGCTCAGAGTTGAGCAGAGAGCATGCTGACGCTCAGAGAGCAGTGAAGAGAGCAGCACGCTGGCTGCTGTGCTTAGGTGAGCCAAGGCCTACAGCACGTATAAAGGCCTAGTGAGGGCCTTGAGTGGGCCGAAGGCGAGAGGAGAAGGAAGAAGTAGCGAGGGGGCAGAGGAGCATACCAGGCTCACCCCGATATATATACCGGACACCGGGTCCGTGCCTACAGGGACTCCTTATACCCAGTAGGAACCACAGGAACCCCTGGAGGACTACAGGTCCCAGTTTCACCAAACGCAGATTACAGTAGCAGGGCTAGGAGTCACGGAGGTCCCAGCGTCCAGGGAGAGTGATCGCCAAAGAGAAGGCCCTACCACCAGGTCAGCAGGTGCAAAGAGAGACCGTAACCAAGCTAGGCCTAGCTCCAGGCAGGTCAGAAGCTTAGAGAATAAAGCAACGGATCAGGAGGCCCTATACCCGCTCACTGGGGAGAGTCCAAAAGTGTGCCCTTCGCCTGGAGTACCCTGGACCGTGCCTGCAACATCACCAGTAAAGGTACTGAAGCTTACCCCCATGTGAGTGTCCGTCTTTCCTCCGGGACCGTCCTGCCATCTCTCCCCTGCACCACCATCCATTACACCCCGCGCTGCCCTGGAGTTAGCTCTACCTGTGGAGAGCCACACCATCCCTGCTGCTGTAACACCAGCTCCAGAGGCTCCAACACTTTCCCAAATCCCCTATAAACTAATCCCCCTTTTACTGACCGCCATGAGTCACGGACCGGGCCAGCTACCGTGATATCCCCCAGCAACCAGAGGCCTGGCTGCCGAGTACCCCACGGCCCATGGGGGGCGCGTCACATTCAACACCTGGGACGGTCACTACGAATACCGCATGATGCCCTTTGGTCTCTGTAATGCTCCAGCTGTCTTCCAGGAGCTGGTCAACGACATCTTCTGAGATCTTCTGTATTCTTGCATGGTGGTGTACCTGGACGATATCTTGGTTTTCTCTCCGGATCTGCCCTCACACCGGAGGGATGTTCGTCAGGTTCTGCTGAGGTTCCGGAAGAATCGCCTATACGTTAAATACGAGAAATGCCTCTTTGAGCAGACCTCTCTGCCTTTCCTGGGCTATATTATCTCCGAGACTGGTCTGCGGATGGATCCCAAGAAGGTGTCTGCCGACTTAGTGGCCCCAACCGGAGGGGTTGAAGGCGATTCAGTGATTCCTGGGCTTCCCAAACTATTACCGCCTCTTCATTCCTCATTTCTCCTCCCGGACTGCTCCCATCTCTGCGCTCACCCGTAAAGGAGTAAATCCCAGAGAATGGACTTCCGAAGCAGAGAAGGCCTTTGTCTCCCTCAAACAAGCCTTTTTCTCCGCTCCTGTGCTACACCGTCCGGATTGCAACAAGCAGTTCTTCCTGGAGGTTGATGCGTCCTCCTCCGGGGCCAGAGCAGTGCTCACCCAGAAATCCTCGTCCGGGCGAATGGTGACCTGCGTATTCTTCTCCAAGCTATTCTCCTCGTCCGAACGCAACTACTCTATAGGAGATCGAGAACTGCTGGCCATCAAATTAGTGCTGGAGGAGTGGCACTATTTGATTAAGGGGGCTCTGCACCCAGTGGTCATCTACACTGACCACAAGAACCTCGCTTATTTGCAGAACGGCCATAGACAAAATCCGTGTCAGGCCAGGTGGTCTCTATTCTTCACCCGATTCTGCTTCACTCTGCACTACCGCCCGGTGGACAAGAACATCAAAGCTGACTCTTTATCCCGCTCATTCCTGTCTTCCGACCAAGAAGAGGAGCCTCTACATATCATTGACCCCTCCAAAGTAATGAATGTAATGAACTTTTTGCTGCTGGTTGCGAGGCTGGCTTTTGGAATACAGGAGCGAGATGCGGAAATCTTCTCTCCCGGGTAGTCTTAGCACGTTCCAGAAAACGGATGTCAATCTGGGTAGCTAATGACACCAGGTCGTCCAGGGTGGAAGCGATGTCACAACCGGCTAGCTCATCCTTTATCCATCCGGAAAGACCCTCTCAGAAGGTGGACACCAGGGCCTCGTTGTTCCAGGCAAGCTCAGATGCGAGGGTTCGGAAACATATGACATACTGGCCCATGGAGAGACTCCCTTGGCGGAGACTGAGAAGTGAGTAGGCAGTAGAAGATTTTTGTCCAGGCTCATCAAACACCTTCCGGAAAGAAGCGAGTAAAGCCAGAAGATCGGACACCAGATATTACTGACCGCACAACTCCTGCCCTTACAAGGGCAGTCCACAGCTAGCCCTGTATAGAGACCCTGCACTGTCCCTTATTTTTCATGTCCCAAGGGACAGTGCAGGGTCTCTATACAGGGCTAGCTGTGGACTGCCCTTGTAAGGGCAGGAAATGTGGGGTCAGTAATATTGTGAGCTGACAGGGAATGATAGGGTCAGCCCATGTCCGCACTTTGTGTTCAAAAGGTAACTCTGGACATCAACCTCCTCCCTTGTTAATCAAGAAAGAATGCGTGTGAGAATTCCATTTTTTTCTCTTATATAATTGAACTGTGATAAAAAGTTGTTGTCTGCACTCAGACTATACTATGTATAATCACTTTTTTATGTTACTTTTATCTTCATGGACTCGTGGTTAGTAGGTAAATGTGTGGACCTTGAGTACATGTTTCAGTGACTATTTTGGTTACACAGACCGGAAAAAAATCTATATCATAGAGGGTATCTGTTTGACACAGGGTTTTCTCCACTGATCCCTGTTCTTCTATGGTCCTTCTGTTATAGAATCTATCCTATCAAGTTTCTTGATCACCCCTGCAGTAAGGAGATCAATAAACCATATTTTTTATATACACAGGGGCGGTCTCTGGGCTATATTTCTATTAATTGTCAGGTTGGCCCAGCGACTCGCTCCAATTTACATTGAGTGGCACATTTTATATATCGTTTTAAAAGTTACGTTTTAAAATTTCACAGTTTCGCTATCTAATTTCTACATTCAGCAGAAATTGGGGGACAAGTTTTGGTGCAATTTTTACCCACTTCCCAGTGTGAAAATGTAAAATCTGGGGCTAAAACAAAATTTTGGTGGTAAAAATTTAATTATTTTTTCTTCATTGCCCAATGATATAAAATGCTGTGACACACCTGTGGTGTCAATATGATCACTGCATCCCTAGATAAATTCTAGGTGTAGTTTGTAAAATGAGGTGACCTCAGGGGCTCTACCAATGTAACATGGCACCCTCAAACCAGTCCAGCAAAATCTGAACTCCAATATGACACTTCTTCCCTTCTGAGCTTTGCACTGTGCCTCAAAAGTACTTTTCGACTACATATGGGGTATTGGTGTACTCAAGAGAAATTGCACAGCAAATTTTGGGGTCCATTTCTCCTGCTATCCTTGTGAAAATGAAAAGATTTGGAGTTAAAACAACATTTTTGTGGAAAATAATATTTTTTTCATTTTTACAGATTAATATTGTAAAATTCTGTGAAGCACCTGTGGGTTCAAAACGCTCACCACATCTAGATAAATTCCTTGAGGGGTCTAGTTTCCAAGATGTGGTCACTTGTGGGGGGTTTCCACTGTTTAGGCACATAAGGGGCTCTACAAATGCGACATGACACCCGCAGACTATTCCATCAAAATCTGCTTTCCAAAGCGTCACTCCTTCCGTTCTGAGCCCTGCCATGTGCCCAAACAGTAGTTTTCACCCACATATGGGGTATCTGCGTGCTCAGGAGAAATTGCACAAAAAATTTTGCCATTTGGCATCCATTTTCTCCTGGTACCCTTGTGAAAATGCAAAATTTGGAACCAAAAGAAACTTTTTGTGGGGAAAATGTGATTTTTATTTATTTTTTTATATTTTCACGATTCAACATTATAAACTTCTGTGAAGCACCTGGAGGATCAAGGTGCTCACAACACTTAGATAAGGTCCCTGAGGGGTATAGTTTCCAAAGTGGTGTCACATGTTGGGAATTTCCACTGTTTAGACACATCAGGGGCTCTCCAAACGCGACATGACGTCCGCTAATTATTCCAGCAAATTTTGCATTTAAAAAGTCACATGGTGCGCCTTCTCTTCCAATCCCTGCCATGCGCCCAAACAGTAGTTTTCGTCCACATATTGGTTATCGGTGTATGCAGGAGAATTTGCACAACAAATTGTATTGTGCAATTTCTCGTGATACCCTTAAGAAAATGTAAAATTTGGGAATAATAAAACATTTTTGTGGGAAAAATTAGATTTTTTTTATTTTGTGCTCATCACATCTATACAAGATCCCTGAGGAGTCTAGTTTCAAGAATGGTGTCACTTATGGGGGGTTTCTACTGTTTAGACGCATCAGGGGCTCTCCAAACATAGCATGGCATCAGCTAATTATGCCAGCAAATTTTACATTCAAAAAGTCAAGTCACATGGGGTATCTGTGTGCTCAGGAGAAATTGCACAACAAATTTTGGGGTACATTTTCTCCTGTTACCCCTGTGAAAGGAAAAAACTTGGGTCTAGAGGAAAATTTTTGTGAAAAGTTACATATTTATTCCTTCCACATTCCATTAATTCATTTGAAGCACCTGAAAGGTTAATAAACTTCTTGAATGTGGTTTTGAGCACCTCGAGGGGTGCAGTTTTTAGAATGGTGTCACTTTTGGGTATTTTCTGTGATAAAGACCCCTCAAAGTTACTTCAAATGTGATGCGGTCCCTAAAAAAATGTTTTTAAGTTTTGTTAAAATGAGAAATCGCTGATCAAATTTCTGTTTTTTTCACAAATATATACATAAGTCATATTAAAGAAATTTTACCACATATAAGTACAATATGTGACAAAAAAAACAATCTCAGAATCACTGGGATCCATTGAAGAGTTCCAAAGTTATTACCTCATAAAGTGATGTGGCACCCTGCTGTTCACAGGAACCACAGGACCCAAAAGGGTGCATGGATGGACTTCTCCACAAGAGGCCCTCATTACCAACAAACACCTCCACCCTTCCACCTCATACCATCAGAGGGAGCCCGTTAGGGATATATATGGAGGGTGGAGCCAGGCAGCTCAGTCAGAGAGCGTGCTGGCGCTGAGACCAGTGAAGGAGCAGCACGTTTGCTGCTGTGTTCTGAGGGCCCCGAGTGTGGCCGGAGGCAAAGAGGAGAGGAGAAAGGAGTTGAGGGGGCAGAGGAGCATCATAGGCTCACCCCAAGACAAGAACTGGACACCGGGTCTTCGCCTACAGGGTCCTTTATACCCAGTAGGGATCACCGGCATACCAGGAGGACTACAAGTCCCTTGTTGACCTGAAGCTAAACCCTTGACAGGACTAGGAACCACGAAGGCCCCGGCATCCAGGGATAGTGGTTGCCAGAAAAAGGTCCTACTACCAAGCGACAGGTGAAGGAACAGCATGACACAGAAGCTAGTCCCAGTTGCAGGCTGGCCAGGAGCTCAGAGAGAGGGAGACACGGACCAGGAGGCCTTATACCCGCTCACTGGGGAGAAGTCCTGAAGTGCACCATTCCTACCGAGTACCCTGGATCGTACCTGACATCGGCACCAGTAAAGGTACTGAAGTGAACCCCCTGTCTCTGTCAGTTACTCCTGCTGCGCCATCTTGCCTGCACTACAAGCCCCAGCATCACCACCATCTGCACCTACACTGCCCCGGGGGCCCGCTCCGCCTGTGGGGAGTAAGAACATCCCAGCTGCCATCCCATCACCCACGGAGGTCTGCAGCAGCGCCGGTAACCATTACCGGAAACCACAGGTGGCGTCACGAGACAAACTGTATACTAAAACCCCTTTTTAAAGAGACCCAGAGTACGGGCACAGGAGCTGACTGCCGTGACCTCCTAAACAAGGTAAAAGGCCCGAGTACCGAGTCCCCTATATTCCCCCTGGGTGACACAGCTCTCTTTCCTGGCGTCACGAACAGGATTTCCCGTTGCCACCAGGTACTGTGTGCCGTAATTGAACTGTGTTTTTACCGTGGTGAACATCGCCGTTACCGCGTCGCCGTGCGGGAAGAAGAGGGGCGTAACTGTGGGAATCGGAGAGGCGTGACTGCTAGAAGCGCGCGAAGCTCAAGCCCCGCCTCGCGCTCTGCCGCAGCACCAGGAAGTGTCAGGTCCTGGAAGGAGACTGTCGTCTTCGGAGCTGCGGCCTACCCGAAAAAGAAACAGGAGGTAGGCTACGGTTTACTAGGGGGGGGGGGGGCGCAACCATGGCCGATGACCAGCAAGACGCTGGAGCACCGGATAACACTCTCGATGCTCAACTCGCGCCCGGCGCTGCTCAGGCCGGAGCAGCCGCCCCACCAGCAGGGGTCGTGATTCCAATCATGCCCATGGCCCTGCCGTACATCCCCGGAGCAAAATGGCTTCCCCAGTATGATGGCAAACCAGACACCCTGTCTGGATTCAAGAGAAAGATATGCGGTGTATTGGACATGTATTCAATAACTGGTAAGCAGAGAGCCGCTGTTGTGCTGGGACAATTGACTGGTACCGCAGAGCGGGAAGTTGAAACCTGGCCAGCCGCAGACCAGGAATCAGTATCCGTTATCTTTAAGAGACTGCGAACTGTCTTTGAAAACCGCACTAAGACAGATCTCCGGATGAGGTTCTACCACTGTACCCAGAAACCTGAGGACAGTATCCGGGACTATGCCTGGTGCTTACAGGAAGCCCTGCGGGCCCTGAAACAGGTTAGTCCAGCCAGCATACATGGTGAGGACAAAATGCTGACAGAACAGTTCATCCAGGGGTTGAGGTTTCAGGAGGAGAGCAGAACCGTAAGGTGGTGGGCCTTAGATCATCCAAATGCCACCTTTGACGCCCTGAAGGACATGGCTATTAAGGGTCTGTAGCCCCTGGAACCATCAAATACTGCTATCCAGCATTACCAGGATGGGGTCACCTCAGTGCCCGCTGCACCCACTGCTTCTTCATTAACGGCTGAAACAAAAATGCAAACAGTGCCCCCTAGCGAGCTGGACAGCCTGCGCTCTGAATTGCGTCAGCTAAGTAAAACCCTGGCCACTGTCCTAAGCGCCCTGCAGCTACAAGCGGAGCCCGAGCCGGAGGGAAGGATCCTACTCGCCGACAGTCCTGAGGATGTCCCCTGGATGAGGAGAAGAAGAAGGACAACGCCACCCCGTGGGAGGACCAACGACCAACGTCTCCCTCCAGGAGACTTCATCTGCTACGGTTGCCACAAGGCAGGCCACACCACGCAGAACTGTCCTTTAAACGGGCAAACCCTGGGGTCAAGGGCCGACTCCCAGGAGTAGATCAACCAGGCCCATCCAGCTGGTGCGACCGGTTTGTAGGAGGAAGGCCTTTCCTGTCCATCGTGCTGGACGGCATAGCAACACCAGCATTACTGGACACCGGCTCACAGGTAACCATCATACCTGACGTCCTCTACAAAAGGTACTGGTCCATAGATGAACTCCACCCGCCAGCCCCGAACCTCTCTGTGTATGCCACTAACGGCCTTCCTCTAGTAGTGTGGCCAGTGACACTGGGTGACACAGTGACACTGGTCAGAATTAAAAAAAAATTGGCCTGGACAGGAAGGTGAAAACAGGCTTTGGGTTTGGGTAAAGGGGTTAATTGAACATTGGGGGAATGATTAATTAAGGAAAGCAGCTAATCTTAAGAACATTTTATTAGTAATATGAGCGTTAAAATCAAATAACATTTTATTACAACTGCAAAAATATCTGAACAAAGCCAACATTTCTCATATCTATGAAATGACATCCTTCATGTTTTACAACAACCTCTGTTGTCTAGGTAAAGTTTAAAGCGTTTTTACCAGGTTGCTAAGTAATCACCTATCTGGGCATGCGCTCTCAGTTCAATGTCTATGGGACCGCCGGAGATGCTGTAGCTCTCCTTAGCATAAATTGACAGACTGCAGATTTACAAAGTAATATGTCAGAGTACATGAACCCGAAAACAGGTGAACATCCAAAAATTCCTAATTAAATATGAAAAATGAAAGCGAACATTGGGTATTCACCTGCTGGGCTGAGTTACAAGTGTTAGTAACATGCTCAAATGCCAATCAAAGCTATAGCTCCTCCATAGAAAGCAACGTAAAAACAGATCTGTCAACAGTTTACAGGAGGAATTTTTCTCTGCACCAGATGTAGAACAAGGGAGCCATGAGAATACATTACAATTTTGATGACATACTGTAGCATTATTTTAATTAACATGTAAACATGGAGAAGATAAACAGTAAAAGTTCAGCGATTTAATAAGTCACTGGCTGATTCCAAGACGATGTCTTAAACTGGATGCTGTCTTTTCCATCTCTTCAATATTCCACTGATGCTGTCTCCTGATCAGCTGGGCCTTGTTTAACTGAGAATGGAGGCGTTTCAGTATCGCATTGTATCTTTTCTTCTGTACCTGTTATGTCATTGAAATAACATAAAACATGAATTATTCTGCAGTCTCATCTTATTACACACCATTAAGGTACATATTTTAATTACAATGACAAATAGGCGTTGGCCAAGAAGATGTAAAAAAAAAAAAAAACATTCATTTTCAGAAATTCATGAATTTATAGCATTTCTTTTCATTCTCTCCAGCGCACTTTAAAGTGTAACCGTTGTATCATGTTTTATTTCGTAAATCGATAGTACACATGAAAATACAGTATGTAATGCTACAATATAACTTATCAGAGAAAATTGCATCTTTCTCTTCCTGAATTGATCTTTGACACTCAATTCATGGGTAAAATCTGTATTCAGTGAAGACAGATTTTCACATTACTGAGATAGGAGATGTCAGTTTTCCTGAAATTACACTAAGGGCTCATACTCATCTGCGAGAAAAACAGACAAGTGCAATCCGATAAAAAAATCGGATTGCACTCTGACCAATGTTAATCTATGAGTTACAGCTCATCTGCGATTCTTTTTCTCAGCTGAAATCTGACTGAGAAAAATTGCAGCATGCTGCGATTTGCTGTATATATTGGACGAGACTAGCCAATGCAAGTCAATGGGTGCAAGAAAAAAACGGACGGCATATAGACCATCCGTATGCCATCCAATTTTTACATAGATACATTACCATTTTGTAGCATAGAACACTGTAAATGGTCCTGTAATGATTGCAGAATAGTTGCTGAGAAATAAAACGCATTGCATATGGATGTCATACGAATGCTAGGTGTGAAAAATTGCATTGTCCTCTCATGAAAATCACATGACACTTGTCCGATTTTTCGGTCCAGATATAGGAACATTTTTTTTCAAACATATGGGTATGTGCCCTAACACCACGGCCCAACTATCACTATTCGGTCAGTATTTTTTCTCAGGAGTGGGATCCAAAACCAGGCGAGGAACAATCAGAGAAAAGGTATAATAGAAACAAGTCACCAATTCTGCATTTATCACCCACTCCTGGTTTTGGCTCCCACTTCTGAGAAAAAATACTGACCGAATACTGATAGTGGGGCCGTGGCCTAAGGGTCTGTGCACACGTCATAGATTTTTCGCAGATTTGCCTTGTTTTTTTCTGCGCCGATTTGTCACAAAACCTGAAGGTTTTCCTGATGCCAGCTAGGTGAATAAGAATCCTGAAGTCTCATGCACACGTTTCTTATTTTTGACTCGCACATTTGGTGCAAATATAAATCTACAGCATGTCAATGCTTTCAGTGTTTTTGTTGCAGATTTTACTCATACTGAGTGGGGAAAAATCTGCACCAAAAATGCATGTAAAAAAAACATCAAAAAGTGCTTATTTTACAAAGTGTCTTTTCCGCCAAGAGATGCAGAAATATCCGCACCAAATACTTAATGTGTGCACATACCCTTATGGTTCCCCATAACACTTTATGAGCACCAATTGTCATCTCTTATCTCAGGAATATGAAAGTCTGTGTTCACTGAAGTCAGATTGTACCGTGAATTTGAGAATATTGAGAAAGAATAATCAGCTAAAAAGGAGAAAGAAGCACATTTCTCTGATAAGATATTCTACAAAGTTTCATATTTTCAAGTGTACTATTGAGAGATATATACAGTACAGACAAAAAGTTTGGACACACCTTCTAATTTAAAGATTTTCTGTATTTTCATGACTTTGAAAATTGTACATTCACGCTGAAGGCATCAAAACTATGAATTAACACATATGGAATTATATACTTAACAAAAAAGTGTGAAACAACTGAAAATCTGTCTTATATTCTAGGTTCTTCAAAGTAGCCACCTTTTGCTTTTGTAGCATCGGCGTCTCTGCCTCCTGCCCGGCAGAGAGGCCATCCCCCTTACCGCTGCGGTCCTGCCCCAGCGTCTTCTGGCCTCCCTGCAGCTGCTGCTGGTGCACGCAGCTTCCCTGGCCCTGTGCTTAGGGCACGCGCTCCCGCCCTCTTAAAGGGGCCGCGCGCGCCGTCCTAAGAAGTCCCCGGCCAATGGCCGGAGGACTTCCCCTATAAAAGGCACCTCCTCCAATATGGAGGTGCCCGTGCAAGGTTGTTGCCTGTATGCTAAACTCTGCTTCAGCCCACAGGTTCCACTGCCTGTCTGACTACCAGTCTAGTCCGTCTGACTATCAGTCCAGTCTGCCAGCCTGATTACCAGTCCAGCCCGACAGTCTGCTTACAGCCCTGTCCGCTAGTCTGTCTATGGGCTTGGCCAGTCCGCTTATCCGGAGCCTCCACCTGCTACCTGTCTCCGCCTGCCAAGGACACTCTCCAGCCCGACGGTCTGCCTCCGGTCAAACCCGCCAGTCTGTCTATGGGCTAGGCTAGCCTGCCTACTTGGAGAACTTGCCTGTCACCTGGAGGCTCCTGCCTGCACCTGCCGTGTATACCTGACAGCCTACCTAGAGGCTCCCGCCCATCACTCGCCGTGACCACCTGACAGCCTACCTAGAGGCTCCTGCCCATCACTTGCCGTGACCACCAGACAGCCTACCTAGAGTCTCCTGCCTGCACCTGCCGTGTATACCTGACAGCCTACCTAGAGGCTCCTGCTAGTTTCCTGCCGTGTCTGCCAGCCCGTCTGCCCGGATCTCTCGTCAGCCTGCCTGCCGTGCTCATCTACTGTACCGGTCAGTCTCTGCCTTCTGACCCGTGGGAGTCACCTGCTCTCATACAAGGTCGGTCCCCAGAGTAGCACCTGGTCCCTCTGCTCGGTCCTTCCCTCGTCACGGAGTCGATTGAGCCACCGTACAGCCTTGGTCGGTCCGAGTTGATACCTAGTTACGCCCCTCTGGTCCCTCCTTGCACCGCAGCACAGAGGTTCCACCACCCGGATCTGTAACAGCTTTGATGACTGCTTTGCACACTCTTGGCATTCTCTTGATGAGCTTCAAGAGGTAGTCACAGGAAATGGTCTTCCAACAATCTTGAAGGAGTTCCCAGAGATGCTTAGCACTTGTTGGCCCTTTTGCCTTCACTCTGCGGTCCAGCTCACCCAAAACCATCTCGATTGGGTTCAGGTCTGGTGACTGTGGAGGCCAGGTTATCTGGCGTAGCACCCCATCACTCTCCTTCTTGGTCAAATAGCCCTTACACAGCCTGGAGGTGGTTTGGGGTTATTGTCCTGTTGAAAAATAAATGATTATCTAACTAAACCATGGAGTAGCATGCTGTTGCAAGATGCTGTGGTAGCCATGCTGGTTCAGTATGCCTTCAATTTTGAATAAATCCCCAATAGTGTCACCAGCAAAGCACCCCCACACTATCACACCTGCTCCTCCATGCTTCATGGTGGGAACCAGGCATGTAGAGTCCATCCGTTCACCTTTTCTGCGTCGCACAAAGACAAGGTGTTTGGAACCAAAGATCTCAAATTTGGACTCATCAGACCAAAGCACAGATTTCCACTGGTCTAATGTCCATTCCTTGTGTTCTTTAGCCCAAACAAGTCTCTTCTGCTTGTTGCCTGTCCTTAGCAGTGGTTTCCTAGCAGCTATTTTACCATGAAGGCCTGCTTCACAAAGTCTCCTCTTAACAGTTGTTGAACAGATGTGTCTGCTGCTAGAACTCTGTGGCATTTACCTGGTCTCTAATCTGAGCTGCTGTTAACCTGCGATTTCTGAGGCTGGTGACTCAGATAAACTTATCCTCAGAAGCAGAGGTGACTCTTGGTCTTCCTTTCCTGGGGCGGTCCTCATGTGAGCCAGTTTCTTTGTAGCAATTGATGGTTTTTGCAACTGTACTTGGTGACACTTTCAAAGTTTTCCCAATTTTTCACACTGACTGACCTTCATTTCTTAAAGTAATGATGGCCACTTGTTTTTCTTTACTTAGCTGCTTTTTTCTTGCCATAATACAAATTCTAACAGTCTATTCAGTAGGACTATCAGCCGTGTATCCACCAGACTTCTGCACGACACCTGTGAAGTGAAAACCATTTCCGGTGACTACCTCTTGAAGCTCATCAAGAGAATGCCAAGAGTGTGCAAAGCAGTCATCAAAGCAAAAGGTGGCTACTTTGAAGAACCTAGAATATAAGACATATTTTCAGTTGTTTCACACTTTTTTGTTAAGTATATAATTCCACATGTGTTAATTCATAGTTTTGATGCCTTCAATGTGAATGTACAATTTTCAAAGTCATGAAAATACAGAAAAATCTTTAAATGAGAAGGTGTGTTCAAACTTTTGGTCTGTACTGTATATATATATATAAAAAAAAGATGGTTACACTAAGGCCATGTGCACATGTCGTGTTTTTGCCACGTTTTTTCAGCGCGGATTTGTTAACAAAACCTGAAGCCAGCAAAGTGAAAGAAAAACCTGAAGGCTATGTGCACACCATCCGTACAGACCAAAGAGCTGCACGCAGGTGAATCCGCATGTGTTCATTGAACCATGCGGATTCACCGCAATCAATACATTGTATTGATCTAATTTCTCTTGCGGAGACGCAAGAGAAATTGACATGCTGCGGTCTATGAAGAGGCGCCGCATGTCCGTGTCCGCGGGTGATCCGCAGGTGCACGGACACACATAGTGGGCATGGGATTTGTTGAAATACAATCCACTTTGCTTGCAATGCAGAACGCTGCGGTTTGCACACAGCGCAAGTGTGCTGCGTCCAATCCGCAGCGTTTACTGACCGTGTGCACATACCCGAAGTGTCATGCACACGTTGCGTTTTTTTGATTTGCAGATTTGATACAGAAAATCTGCAGCATGTCAATTCTCTGTGCGTTTTTCATCCATTGAATTCAATGAAAAAACGCAGGCAAAAACACGTTTTTGAGGCTGCGTTTTCCTGCCAAGAAATGCAGAAATGGTGCCAAGATTTCTGCACACAAAATACTCAACGTGTGCACATATCCTAAGTATTCCATTAGACATAAGATTACTATGTGCCTATGGACAGCCCTGCTTCCTAAAATCATTGGCCAGATTATAATTTAAGCAGAGGGTGTCAGCTCTATATTCTCCAGAATCTAGGCTGTTAAAATACTCATAGAGAAGTACTTCGCGTTTGGCCATCTGTGTTATGATCAGATATGAATAGTACTGTGTACAGTGTCACAGTCTAATAACAGTGGCAGTGTAATTCGCAGCCCCTCTTTGTGTGTGAATACTATTATTTATGTCAACACTTGTACATTTATTTACTTCCATATGTAATTACTGCTAACTGAAGTGTGATTACTTGCCTCTATGTCTTTTCTGAGCACAGCATGTCTTTCCAACTCCTCTTCATATATTTTCTTTTTTGCGTTTATACATTCCCCAATTGCTTTGATTTGCTCACTTAAATGTAGTATTTCCTCCTGTAAATGGTGAACACTTACTAATGTCTTAGTAGGAATTACTTTATGATCAAAAACAGATCTCAGCTTAAAGTAATAACTCCCTAGTGCTCTTATTAAACGGCTTTCATAATTCCCATTCATTTGCTTAAACAGCATTTGAAAAAAAAATCATGAGTCCCTCATCTGCTAGACCACCCTGATCTTTATTTATTGTTGGAAAGACTTCATCTAAATCGAAATTCTTACTTGCATCGTTAACAATATTATTTTTATTACTTGCTCCTTAGAGGCCTTTTATTTCAGAGCTGCAGCAGTGACCTCAACCATCAACATGACTTGTCTTCTGCAGTAAATCAGTGGCCTCGGCAGTCTTGTGTATCTAAACACAGGATCACCACTGAGTCTATTGAGGAGAGTGTCTGCAGTGCTACCAACTAGACATGACCGCTGCATCCCTGTAAATACAACATTTGCTTTTGTCACAGTTGGACTTGTAACTGCAGACTTGTGAATCCTCGCAGCACGAACAGCACACACTGTCAAGATTCTCTGAGGCCAGCGGCGAGGCCAGATGGTCATGTGACCACAAGTTTCCAATATTCGTCTAGTTGAAATGTGACCGAGTGTATAGTGTATATAAATCACATATTGCGGCCACATGCCCGGTGCCGGGACTGAAGAAGCCTCACAGCACGCTCTGTGCACACTGTGAGGATTCACAAGTCTGCAGTCACATTGAGTGACTGAAGACTTTCGTGCCAAACCTGGACATTCCCTTTACCTAATATAATGTCTTATTCCTATAAATTCCACAGATCACAAAGTAGACAATGGTTTATTGTTACTGAACATGTCTTGAAGTGAAACTCCCAGGTTATATTTGTAATTTTTATATTACTCTCTGAATTGAAAGGTCAAATGCATGTTTTGTTATTTGCAGTTTTATAAATCTTCCCCAAGATATTATACTGTATACCAAATACTATGGTGATTCAGAGATGAGGTGTAGTAAGAGTTAGAGACCAATCGGATTGTTTCCTGCACGTTCATTTTCTTCCTACCCTAAATAGACTATTTTTTGCAAGCGCAGTTTTACTTGCTTTAATTGTTATTATTTGCAAAGTATAATAAAAGAACAATAAGGATAATCAAATTTAATTGTAATATATGCATCTTTAAACATGACCCACTGAACGCTGCTTATAAATCTTACCCATTCATTCCTTACATAATTACACAGAAACGAGTGGGAAATGATGAAGTTACTGACGATGGTTCCTTTTTTTAACCACTAATCTTTCTCATGCAACATAGTGGTCAGGAACAGGAAGCATCAACTGCATGGAGATTCCAAAGTAGTCAATGGTCGATGTCTGCATGAGTAGTTCAGTCATTACACGTTATCATTCAGTAAAGTACACCAACCAGAAAAGAACAGCTGACTGAGAGACCACTAATAAAAGGGAAGTAAACTTCAGAACACAAGTCCTGTTATTTTTTACAACCTTTCGCAATTATTTCTGACATGTTTACTGCAGAATTCTTCAATTAGCTAAAAAGGAAAAAAAAATCTGAAATATTTTACACATTTTCATAAATCCTCTCTAGACTTTTAAAAGGGATCTGACAGCTCTTTTGACAAGTCTATTTTAGTAAAAACTTGTATTTGCCATTAAATAACAATTCTGGAGCATCTTTTCTTAGAAATCTACATTGTGACGTATCTCTGATATTTTGCCTATAAATTTATAAAAGAAAACCTGAAAACTGGTTGTTACCATTCCCCTTGTCAAAGGTGTGTGTCCCTACTCAGAATTGACAGTGTGAGATTGTGTGGGGACATAGCCTCAACTTCTAACACAAAATTGTCAATTTATTCATAAGATTCTAAGGAGTAACAAAACAGCACAATGCAGAGCTCTTAGAAAATATGCTCCAAAATTGTTATTTTAGGTTGAATATAAGTATTTATTAGACAGTATGTTTTAGTGTACTTATTTATCATCATAAATATGGATGTTATTATGCCTTTTCATCCACTATATGCTACATTACCCTACATATATTACTTTCAAGATAATTTAATTACCAACCTGCACTTGTTTTACAGCAACGCTTCCAGGATTATGCAAGTCAAGGATCATTTCCTCCTTCTGCTTCTTTAATAGTTGAACCCTTGTTCGTTTCTTATTAAGCTCAATCATAAATGGCAGTGTATTTTCTGCCACTGAAAACCTATCAATACTATCTGAAATTCTTTTTCGGTAGCCATTATTTCTGGTCACAGTAGATTCCAAATTTTCTTTCTGAATTTCTAACTCTAATTTAAGCTTAATGTTATCGGCATAAATTGAGTGGTTTTTGGTCTCCAGGATTTCACATTGCTGTGTTATATTTTCAATTAAGTTTTCTTCTTCAGTAATCTTTCTTTCAACTTCTCTTGTTTCCAATAGAACAGTCTTCAGCTCTGTTTCAAGTTCATTAATCTCTGTCTAAAATGAGAACAAAACTTTAAAGATAGGAACCTATTTAAGAGCATATGTGGACAATAGGTAATTGTAATCTTGCTAGTAATTGCTTGTGTCTTATACGGGTCAATTCTGGTGCCACCTGAAACAGCAGGTCCAACCAAAGCTGGCTTAACCACTTACTGTGATGGCTGGGCAGGGCCTGTGCAGTTATAAACTCTATATAGGTCATGAAATGATAGCAATCAGTGGTGTACAAAATTAACACAATAATAAATGATGGAAAAGTGAGCAAACAAGCTACAAGACCTGTCGTCCCAGGTGGTTCGAGTTGAGGTTGTGTTAGCAAATACTAAAAAGGGCTCCATTTTATTTTTTTTCTATGGGACACCTTCATATATATATATATATATATATATATATATATATATATATATATATATATATATATATATATATATATATATATATATATATATATATATATATATATATATATATATATATATATATATATATATATATATATATATATATATATATATATATATATATATATATATATATATATATATCTCTCTATCCAGTATAATAATTCATTACAGACTTAAAGCTTCATGCTACATTGCACATTTATCATCTACTGAAAAGGAACAAAACTGACTTTCCAATACTTTACCTTTAAAAGACAGATTGCAACTCCTGGCAAGGAAAAGCGTCCCAAAAGAACAACCACAGAAATAAACCATGAAAGAAGAAAGTATATGCAACCCGCCTGAGGACGCCCACGCGAAACGCGCTTTAGGGTTGCAGGCACATACCAGGGCATTTGGATCAATGGGTAAGGATTAGCATTGTTGAATCTATTGGTAAATTTACATTCTTTGTTAGATGCAGCACATTACTCTCAGGTATTCGCTTCTTTCTAGGATTCTAAGGCTGCCGTTAACCCTTGCTGTAATGATATACTCTTTGATCTGTCTATGTACATTTGTGCCCTTCTTGCTGCATGTACATTATTTATATTTGTATTGAATTAATTACACGTATCATCATCATTGCTACCCTTCCATATACATTGTTTCCTTTTTGTGTCCCCTTGTTTTTCAGTCTTCACCTCTGAGCCCTTGTTGTTTTTATTAAATTTTGCTTTAGAGATAAATTTGATTACGTATTTTGTACTTATTTGCCATATAATAAAATTTGATATATGTTTTTAGTTTCTATCTTGGTGAGTTTTAGGACTCCACATTTTTATAGGACATACTATACATCTAAACTGGCATTTTACCATTAATGTTTTTGCATAATTATTGGGTCTATAGCCCCTTTTTCTTCTTGTTTTACAGTTGCTCTTCGGATACTGATAATAAAAAAAGAAAAGTGCTAGGACTAAAGTAAGTATGAATAATAAAATTGTTTTTTATTGAGTGTAGATTAAAAAAAAACATATACAGCAGCATGTAAAAGTTTGGGCACCCCTGGTCAAAATTACTATTAATGTGAACAGATAAGCAAGTTGAAGATGAAATGATCTCTAAAACGGCTCAAGTTAAAGAGAACACATTTCCTCTTTATTTTAGGCCAAAAATATATATTTATCTCAATATATCACATATATCAAAAGCAGAGACAAAAAACAAAAGTCAAACTCCATGTCCCATAAATGACAGCAAACCACTGTTAAGTACATACTGTGGTGGCCAAAAGTATTGGCACCCCTGCAATTCTGTCAGATAATACTCAGTTTCTTCCTGAAAATGATTGCAATCACAAATTCTTTGGTATTATTATCTTCATTTAATTTGCTTGCATGGAAAAAACACAAAAGAGAATGAAGCAAAAATCAAATCATTGATCATTTCACACAAAACTCCAAAAATGGGCCAGACAAAAGTATTGGCACCCTCAGCCTAATACTTGGTTGCACAACCTTTAGCCAAAATAACTGCGAACAACCGCTTCCGGTAACCATCAATGAGTTTCTTACAATGCTCTGCTGGAATTGTAGACCATTCTTCTTTGGCAAACTTCTCCAGGTCCCTGATATTTGAAGGGTGCCTTCTCCAAACTGCCATTTTGAGATCTCTCCACAGGTGTTCTATGGGATTCAGGTCTGGACTCATTGCTGGCCACCTTAGAAGTCTCCAGTGCTTTCTCTCAAACCATTTTATAGTGCTTTTGGAAGTGTGTTTTGGGTCATTGTTCTGCTGGAAGACCCATGACCTCTGAGGGAGACCCAGCTTTCTCACACTGGGCCCTACATTATGCTGCAAAATTTGTTGGTAGTCTTCAGACTTCATAATTCCATGCACAGGGTCAAGCAGTCCAGTGCCAAAGGCAGCAAAGCAACCCCAAAACATCAGGGAACCTCTGCCATGTTTGACTGTAGGGACCGTGTTCTTTTCTTTGAATACCTCTTTTTTTTTCCCTGTACACTCTATGTTGATGCTTTTTGCCAAAAAGCTCTACTTTTATCTAATCTGACCAGAGAACATTCTTCCAAAACGTTTTAGGCTTTCTCAGGTAAGTTTTGGCAAACTCCAGCCTGGCTTTTTTATGTCTCGGGGTAAGAAGTGGGGTCTTCCTGGGTATCCTACCATACAGTCCCTTTTCATTCAGATGCCGACGGATAGTACGGGTTGACACTGTTGTACCATCGGACTGCAGGGCAGCTTGAACTTGTTTGGATGTTAGTCGAGGTTCTTTATCCACCATCCGCACAATCTTGCGTTGAAATCTCTCGTCAATTTTTCTTTTCCGTCCACATCTAGGGAGGTTAGCCACAGTGCCATGGGCTTTAAACGTCTTGATGACACTGCGCACGGAAGACACAGGAGATGGACTTGTAGCCTTGAGATTGCTCATGCTTCCTCACAATTTGGTTTCTCAAGTCCTCAGACAGTTCTTTGGTCTTCTTTCTTTTCTCCATGCTCAATGTGGTACACACAAGGACACAGGACAGAGGTTGAGTCAACTTTAATCCATGTTAACTAGCTGCAAGTGTGATTTAGTTATTGCCAACACCTGTTAGGTGCCACAGGTAAGTTACAGGTGCTGTTAATTACACGAATTAGAGAAGCATCACATGATTTTTCAAACAGTGCCAATACTTTTTTAGGTTTGGTGTGGAATTGTATCCAATTTGCCTTTAGGACAATTCTTTTTGTGTTTTTTCATTGAAGACAAATTAAATGAAGATAATAATACCAAAGAATTTGTGATTGCAATCATTTTCAGGAAGAAACTGAGTATTATCTGACAGAATTGCAGGGGTGTCAATACTTTTGGCCACCACTGTAGGTTGTGCAACATAGCAGTTATCATAAATAAAGGGAAGGATAATAGGATTGGGGCAGTAGTAGATCAAACTCAATATTGTTATATCAATAGCATACACCCAAATCTCAATCTCAATAACCCATGACAAATACTGCAGATCATGGTCCCAGCATATATAAAGTGTATTAGTTGGCTAGCCTGATAGTATACACAGAATAATATTTATAATAATGTTAGACAATTGAGGGATTATATACCTGTATTCATATTGCTGGACCGATGACCAGGGACAGAAGGGAGTTTGCAATAACGCCTCAATGCGTGTTTCACCGCCTCACACTGCAGCTTCGTCAGGGTTGTTATGGGTTCTTCTAAGCAGCTGCCTAGCACTCTAAAAATGAAAATGGTGGAGGCCCACAAAGCAGGAAAGAGCTATAAGAAGATAGCAAAGCGTTTTCAAGTTGCCCTTTCCTTAGTTCGAAATCTAATGAAGAAATAGTAGTTAACAGGATCAGTGGAGGTCAAGATAAGGTCTGGAAGATCAAGCGAAATTTCTGTGAGAGCTGCTCGTAGGATTGCTAGAGAGACAAATCAGAACTCATGCTTGACTGCAAAAGACCTTCAGAAATGTTTAACAGACTCTGGAGTTGTGGTACATTGTTCTACTGTTCAGAGACACCTACAGAAAAATGGCCTTCATGGAAGAGTCATCAGAAGAGAACCTCTCCTGCATCCTCACCATAAAACAAGCCTGACGCATTTTGGAAACAAGTCCTCTGGACTGATGAGGTTAAAGTAGAACTCTTTGGTCACAATGATAAAAGGTATGTGTGGAGAAAAAAGGGCACAGAATTTCAGGAAAAAACATCTCTCCAACCATTAAGCATGGGGGTGGATCAATTATGCTTTGGAGTTGTGTTGCAGCCAATGGCATTTCACGGTGAGAGGGAAGAATGTATTCAATGAAATTTCAACAAATTTCAACAAATTCTTGATGCAAACATAACACCACCTGTAAAAAAAGCTGAAGTTGAAAAGAGGATAGCTTCCTAAACACACGTCAAAATCCACAATAGATGACCTCAAAAGGCACAATCTGAAGGTTTTACAATGGCCCTCACAGTCTTCTGATCTGAACATCATTGAAAATTTGTGGCTAGACCTCAAAATAGCAGTGCATGCAAGACAACCCAGGAATCTCACAGAACTGGAAGAATTTCCCAAGGAACAATGGATGAAAATCCCTCAAACAAGAATTGAAAGACTCTTGTGTGGCTACAAAAAGTTTTTACCAGCTGTGATACTAGCAAAAGGGAGTGCTACTAGGTACTAACCATGCAAGGTGCCAAACTTTTGCATTGGCCCATTTTCCTTTTCGTAATTTTTAAAATATAAAAGATGAAAATATTTTTTTTGCCTAAAATACAAAGCAAACGTATCATTTTTAACTTTAGGCCTTTTAGAGATGATGTAATCTTCAACTTGCTATACTGTTCACAGTAATTTTGACCAGGGGTGCCCAAACTTTTACATGCTACTGTATATATGCAATATAACAAACACAGAGATCTATTGGTGGGTGGGCCAGCAGGGAAACCGACATAATGAACAGGCACCAATCACTAGGTAAATCAATATATGCAAAAATAAATGTATACTTAAAAAATATATATTCAGATGGTTAGTAAAAAGCACAAATATCAAGCACAGACTATTGTAAAAATGTAGTGAAGCTCACTCACCAATCACCAGATCCGCATTTTGCAAATGCTTTGTTAGGGGTAAGTTTTTACCTTTAAAAAAGGTAGAATAATAATACTAATATAATAATAATAATACAATATGGCTTTCTGTGAAATAACTGTAATAAAATATGTGGTAATTACATGATACACACTTGTAATTTATGTACAACTGAAATAAGGCAAAAAATACTCAAAGCAGCCAATAAGATTCCTATATCATTTCTCTAATATGTATAAACTGTACATAAGAAAGTTAAAAATCGACTTCCTTGCCATGAGCAATACAGGTTGTGGAATATGTAAAATTCAAGTAATACTCAGTATATGTAAAATCTAGGTGTCTCTCAGGATTCTGGAGATAGGCAATGTTAGAATCTATGTTGTTTTACTTTTCAGCCATCTTTTTGTGGTTTGCTGGCTTGTAGTCTTTTCCTCTGGTGCTGGGTGTCTTGGTCACGTGATCTCCTCACTCTTTATTACTCAGCACCTTTCTCCCATTCCTTGCTGGACATCAGTGTTGTTACGCTTGTGCTCTGGCTAAGTTGCCTTGTTAGTTCTTTGTGCTTAGGACAATTGATATCCTGGGACTTCTTGTTCCACCAGTTTTGTTCCCTTTAATGTTCGTTTCTGCAACTAACTTTTCTGTTAGGAGGTCTCCTGTTTTTGCTCCCAGTTCTTAGATCTTTTAGGGACACCTTTTTCCCTTTCCTTCAGGTCTTCGTTTGAGTTCAGTGCAGGAGTGTTGGTGGGGCTATTCACAAGGAATAGGGCACCCACCGCAGCGTTGGGTTTTAGCTGAGTCTCAGTGCAGGGACAGCTTTTCCCTTCTATTCCTTAGTTCTTAGTTGCAGAACATAACAGGCAGCTTCTTAATCAATCGAAGTAAATGTACCAGGCATGTACCAGTACGTCATTGTTTTTGGCTATTCTGCTATGGTTTCTAGTTGTAGTAGTTCTGCTAACCACTAAACCACTGCATCACATGAGTGAGTAAACTACTGTATAAAGATTTTCCATTCTTGCAGAGTGACAAAGTGGAACTGCAAGATCTTCAGAAATACCAGTTTCTCCAGTAATTTCCTGAGAGTCTGTGATACATAATTTACATTCATCTCCCCAGACATGTAAATACTTCACAGGGAAAATACCTGGATGCGTAACTTTGTGTATGTTCAAGAGCTGACTTAAGTGTTTTCAGGGGCATTTCCTTCTTATATGTAATAAAATAACTATAGAATATGGGATAAAAACGTGATTCTCACCGTTCGTAAAAAGGAGACCACAATGGGGGGAGATGTACACAAGCATGGCTACGTCACTATTTTGCAATGTTTGTAATTTTATAGTGAAGATGTAATAAATTAAGTTTTTTTTTGATGTATCCGGCACCTTGGAAAACAATTTTATCCTAAAAAAAAATAAAGCTAGGGACGCAAAATACACATAAAGCGCCAGATTCATCATATGATATGTACCAGAATTCTGGTGTTTAACTCTTTGAAATTTTTCAAAATATACTGTATGTGCTACTAGTAGTTGCGCAAAAATATTGCAACTTGTGGCGATTTTATGGCAAGTCCAGCCAGCTTCACGAACTTTTTGAAAAATGGGCAAATTCATCAATTTATGGCACAAAAGTGGTATACCGTATGACAGAAATGTACTCCAGTTCATGACTGGAGTATATTTCTTAAATGAAATCTGTCAGCTCACTCAACCCCCATCCAAATAAAAACAACTTCACGTGTGTGCAGATTCTAAGAACACAAGTGAATCTTGTGTTACACAAAAACAGTGTTCTGTTGCAGAGAAATCCACTTTAGAAGTGATATGCAAATGAGTCTGCAAGTGCTCTGGGTGGGACAGAGAACTTCCATTGCCTCGTCGCCTAACTTCACCCTTTACTCGATGAGTGACACACTGTAGCAGTGTTAAAGAAGCCCTCCCATGAATACTTTTTTTTTTAAATTAAATGTGTGCTTAAGTCCATGTAATGTATTGAGAGTGTATTAATATACTCACATACCACTGCTGTCTCGGGTGTCCAGTGCCGTTCTGCTCCTCTTCACAGTGATGTCACAGCTCTTCAAAGTAGCTGGCTCACTCTATGTTCTATGTGTGAGCCGGAAGTCTTTTACAATGTAAGCCTAAGGAGCCTCGTTCTGATTCCCCATAGGCTTACATTGTAAAATGCACTTCTGGGTCACGCAGAGTGCAGTGGGACCCGGAGAGACTACAGAGGGGTGAAGTCACGTGAAGCAGAGCAGAACAGTGCTGAATCCTGGAGACAGTGGCGGTAGGTGAGTATATTAATACACTCACACTACATACCATATAAATATACATACATTTAATGATTAAAAATATTCCTGAGAGTGCTTCTTTAACTAACTGACAATCAACTAATGGAGGGCAGAGTAAGGGAAGAATCAGACGGTTGTATAAGGACGAGGGTCCAAATGCAATACTTGGACAGGCCAGCGTCTCTCCCGACCTGAGCATGACAGCATGTTATATCTCTATTTTTGTTTCTTATTTTTATTTAAAAAATGTAGACAGTTTAGATTGATATTACAATTCATCTTATTATACAGATTGATTGGCAATCCAGGAATCATGACAGTACTTGTATTCTGCGAACAGAAAGAGGTGCAGAGATTGGAAATGCAATTTTTCTTTTCTATCAGTAAGTAACTGAAGGTGACTCTCCAAAAGCAGTAATACATTTTACATGGTTCTAATTCATAAATGTCTTTTCTGAATGTTTATTAATACTGTACATTAGGGCTTTTAATATGAAGTTGAATTTAGCAATAGTAAAATGACGGAAATTAGGACATGTAAATTGAGAGATCACAAATCTCTTCCCAGGTACTCTCTGATGCATGAATAGCAATAATTAAGAAGCAGGCAGCACAGATTGCTGTTTTAACACATCCATCTGGGTTTTTTCTTCTTCGATGGACAGCTTAATCTTCATACAGGAAGAGATTTCCACCATATGTTTTATGGTATTAACGTTTCAGCATTGCTTCTTTTACTGCATCATGATTTCAATTACCCACTATGAAAGTTAGAATTATACAGATTACACTATTAAATTTCAAACCTGCTTAAACATGAAAGTACAGGTTCACGTTTGAAGACCATTATTAATCTATAGAAAACGTTGAGTAACTTGTACTTTTTTTCTTCTGATTTTAAGTTTCAGCCTGTATTGAATCCTAGTGCTGCATTTCCAATTCTTCTGGCTTCAGGCCATGTGCCCACGTAGCGTTTTGTGGCGTTTTTACGGCTGCGAAAACGCTTGTAAAACAGTCTGCCATGCAAAGCAATGTGAATTCGGATGTGCTCTGCACATGATGCGCTAATTAGCGTGCCGAATTCGCATAGCGTTGCAAAACGCAGCATGACCATTTCTACCACGATTACGCTGCAAATTCGCGGCCATTGAAGAACATTGAAATGTGGCACCCTGCTGTTCACAGGTACCACAGGACCCAAAAGGGTGCATGGATGGACTTCTCCACAAGCGGCCCTTATTACAAACAGACTCCTCCACCCTTCCACCTTATACCACCAGAGGGAGCCCTGTTAGGGATATATATATATATGGAGGGTGGAGCCAGGCAGTTAGTCAGTCAGAGAATGTGCTGCCACTGAGAGCAGTGAAGACGCAGCACGTCTGCTGCTGTATTGAGGGCCCCGAGTGTGGCCGGAGGCAAAGAGGAGAGGAGAAAGGAGTTGAGGGGGCAGAGGAGCATCATAGGCTCACCCCAAGACACGAACCGGACACCGGGTCCACGCCTACAGGGTCCTTTATACCCAGCAGGGATCACCGGCATACCAGGAGGACTATAAGTCCCTGGTCGACCTGAAGCTACCAGCAATAACAGGACTAGGTACCACGAAGGCCCCGGCGTCCAGGGATAGTGGTTGCCAAAAAAAGGTCCTACTACCAAGCGACAGGTGAAGGAACAGCACAACACAGAAGCTAGGCCCAGTTGCAGGCTGGCCAGGAGCTTAGAGAGAGGAAGATACGGACCAGGAGGCCTTATACCCGCTCACTGGGGAGAAGTCCTGAAGTGCACCCTTCCTACCGAGTACCCTGGACCGTACCTGACATCCGCACCAGTAAAGGTACTGAAGTGAACCCCCTGTCTCTGTCAGTTACTCCTGCTGCGCCATCTCTCCTGCACTACAAGCCCCAGCATCACAACCATCTGTACCTACACTGCCCCGGGTGCCCGCTCCGCCTGTGGGGAGCAGGAACATCTGCCCCAGCTGCCATCCCATCACCCCCGGAGGTCTGCAGCAGCGCCGGTAACCATTACCGGAAACCACAGGTGGCGTCACGAGACAAACTGTACACTAAAACCCCTTTTTAAAGAGAGACCCAGAGTACGGGCCCGGGAGCCGACTGCCGTGACCTCCTAAACAAGGTAAAAGGCCCGGGTACCGAGTCCCCTATATTCCCCCTGGGTGACACAGCTCTCTTTCCTGGCGTCACGAACAGGATTTCATGCCCGTTGCCACCGGGTACTGTGTGCCGTAATTGAACTGTGTTTTTACTGTGGTGAACATCGCCGCCATTACTGCATCACCACGCGGGAAGAAGAGGGGCGTAACCGTGAGAATCGGAGAGGCGTGACTGCTAGAAGCACGCGAAGCTCAAGCCTCAACCTCGTGCTCTGACGCAGCACCAGGAAGCGTCAGGTCCTGGAAGGAGACCGTCGTCTGCGGAGCTGCGGCCTACCCGAAAAAGAAACAGGAGGTAGGCTACGGTTTACTAGGGGGGCGCAACCATGGCCGACGACCAGCAAAACGCCGGAGCACCGGTTAACGCTCCTGATGCTCAACTTGCGCCCGGCGCTGCTCAGGCCGGAGCGGCCGCCCCACCAGCAGGGGTTGTGACTCCATTAATACCCATGGCCCTGCCATATATCCCTGGAGCAAAATGGCTTCCCCAGTATGACGGCAAACCAGACGCCCTGTCTGGATTCAAAAGGAAAATATGCGGTGTACTGGATATGTACTCAATGACTGGTAAGCAGAGAGCAGCTGTTGTGCTGGGACAATTGACTGGTGCCGCAGAGCGGGAAGTTGAAACCTGGCCAGCCGCAGACCAGGAATCAGTATCCATTAACTTTAAGAGACTGCAAACTGTCTTTGAAAACCGCACTGAGACAGATCTCCCGATGAGGTTCTACCACTGTACCCAGAAACCTGAGGACAGTATCCGGGACTATGCCTGGCGCTTACAGGAAGCCCTGCGGGCCCTGAAACAGGTTAGTCCAGCCAGCATACATGGTGAGGACAAAATGCTGACAGAACAGTTCATCCGGGGGTTGAGGTCCCAGGAGGAGAGCAGAACTGTATGGTGGTGGGCCTTAGATCATCCAAATGCCACCTTTGACGCCCTGAAGGACATGGCTATTAAGGGTCTGTAGCCCCTGGAACCATCAGATACTGCTATCCAGCGTTACCAGGGCGGGGCCACCCCAGTGCCCGCAGCCCCCACTGCTCCTTCATTAACGGCTGAAACAAAAAATGCAAACAGTGCCCCCTAGCGAGCTGGACAGCCTGCGCTCTGAAGTGCGTCAGCTAAGTAAAACCTTGGCCACTGTCCTGAGCACCCTGCAGCTACAGACGGAGCCTGAGCGGGAAGGAAGGATCCTACTCGCCGACAGTCCTGAGGATGTCCCCTGGATGAGGAGAAGGAGGACAACACCACCCCGTAGGAGGACAACGCCACCCCGTGGGAGGACCAACGACCAACGTCGCCTTCCAGGAGAATTCATCTGCTACCGTTGCCACAAGGCAGGCCACACCGCGCGGAACTGTCCTTTAAATTGGCAAACCCTGGGGCCAAGGGCCGACACCCAGGAGTAGATTAACCAGGCCCATCAAGCTGGTACGACCGGTTTGTAGGAGGAAGGCCTTTCCTGTCCATCGTGCTGAACGACATAGCAACACCTGCATTACTGGACACCGGCTCACAGGTAACCATCATACCTGATGTCCTCTACAAAAGGTACTGGTTCATAGATGAACTCCACCCGCCAGTCCCGAACCTCTCTGTGTATGCCTCTAACGGCCTTCCTCTTAACCTAGTAGGGGTTAAGGACATGACAGTGAAGGTGGGGAGAGCGGATCTATTTATCAAGGACTAATTGTCATAGAATCTAACCCTGGTGATACCAATCCGTATATGATACTTGGTACAAATATTGTTGGCAACTGTTTGGGAGAAGTGTTGTTTTTACTCCAACAGATTGCTGACACTGCCAAACCAGGGCAGAGAAAGGAGCTCCAGAAAGAAATTCAAGCCCTCCTGTACCAGCAACAGGTAAAACTAACAGGTGGTGAGATTGGTAATGTACGGATGACAGACCCGATACCCATTGTGATTCCCCCAATGAGTGAAATGTTGATTTGGTGAAGGGCAGAAATAGGTCTCAAGGGACAGAACTACCAGGCGGTAGTGGAGCCCATTAGCTCAGAGCACAGACCTACACTCCTAACTGCTAGAGGGGTAGTTGATGTACGCAATGGGAGGGTACCTGTATGTCTCCTAAATTGTGGGGAGGAGGAAGTCAAATTGCCAAGATACGCCACTGTTGCCAGATTGTATACTGTGAATAATGATACCATACACACAGTGGAATCCTTGACCCGACCAGATGCAGTGGAGGACAATGACTCCGAAGCTCAGCTGGAGGATTGGTGTCAACAGCTCCATGTTGGAACTGACGCCACTCCTGTCCATCAAAAACACTGTGTCTACAGAGTGGTTCAGGAATATGAACAAGTGTTTAGTAAACACCCACTTGATTTTGGAAGGGTTAAAGGGGTACAACACCACATACCCACCGGTAACCATCCACTCATTAAAGAGCGTTACAGACCCATACCACCAGCACATTACTAAAAAGCCAAGGAAATGTTGCATGACATGAAAAAGGCAGGGGTTATATAGGGATAGCTGTAGCCCCTGGGCAGCTCCCCTGGTCCTGGTCAGGAAAAAGGACAGTAGCATGAGGATGTGTGTAGATTATAGACAAATTAATCGAATAACACATAAAGATGCATACCCTTTGCCCCGTATAGAGGATTCCCTGGCTGCACTAAAATCTGCCGATTACTTCTCTACATTGGATCTCACTAGCAGGTACTGGCAAGTCTCTGTTGCTGAGGAAGACCGGGAGAAGACAGCCTTCACCACCCCGATGGGACTGTGCGAATTCAACAGCATGCCGTTTGGACTCTGCAACGCACCCGGAACGTTCCAGAGGTTGATGGAGTGTTGCTTGGGACACCGGAACTTTGAGACAGTGCTGCTGTACCTGGATGACGTTATCGTGTACTCGAGGACGTATGAAGACCATCTGAAGCACCTGGCGGAGGTAATTGAAGCATTGTCCCGGTATGGGATGAAACTAAAACCTTCCAAGTGCCACCTGCTCAAACAGAAGGTTCAGTACCTGGGACATGTAGTCAGCTCAGAGGGAGTAACACCAGACCCGGAAAAGGTCACTGCCATCCAGAAGTGGCCTGAACCAAGAAACGTCAAAGAAGTACGGCAATTCCTGGAACTGGTCGGGTACTACCGGAGGTTCATAAAGGATTATACCAAAAAGGTAGCACCTCTACAAGATCTCCTGGTAGGACAGTCCAAAAGAGGAAAAAGTCCCCCATTCCAGTGGGGCAAAGAGCAGACTGAGTCCTTTGCATCAATGAAGGAAGTCCTAACTGGTGAAGAAATCCTGGCTTACCCTGACTACAGCCAGCCTTTCCTGTTGTACACCGATGCCAGCAACGAAGGACTGGGAGCTGTGTTGTCCCAGAAGCAAAATGGCAGAGAAAAGGTAATTGCATATGCCAGTAGGAAGCTTCGCCCTACTGAGAGGAACCCAGAGAATTACAGTTCCTTCAAGCTGGAGTTCCTGGCCTTGGTCTGGGCTATCACGGAAAGATTCAAGCATTACCTAGCCTCAACCAAATTCACAGCCTTTACCGACAATAATTCCTTGACACACCTGGAGACAGCCAGGTTGGGAGCCATGGAACAGCGTTGGGTGGCCAGACTGTCAAATTATCAGTTCACAATCAAGTATCTGGCAGGTCACAAGAACACCAATGCTGATGCTCTGTCAAGAATGCCCCACCAGTCAGACACCGAGCATGAAGTGGATGACCTAGAAGAAGTTGAATTACCTGCTTTCCACAGAAGCGGGGTGGTCCACGAGCAACACGCCTTCAGAAGACGTCATGGTAGGATGCTGAATCCTTTACCTCATCACAGTTGGAAGGAGACCCAGGACAGTGACCCAGTTGTCAGCCTCATCAAAGGACTGATAACCCAAGAAGGTTCTCACCTGGAGAAGGATGCGCCTCCACAAGCCAAACCTTTGGAATGAGAGAAGCCGGCTGTTCATCTACAGAGAGAAGCTGTGCAGAAGGTATGTCAACCCCAAGACCCATGAAATGGTGTGGCAGATTGTTGTACCTAGGACAGATATCCAGATGGTGTTAGAGGCCTACCACGACCAAGCAGGTCACTTTGGCTGGAAGAAGCTGGAAACTCTGCTGAAGGACCGGTTCTATTGGGTTGGAATGCGGAGTTCCATAGAAAGGTGGTGCCGGAATTGTGGACCCTGTAGCCTCAGAAGGAAAGACTACGGCAGCCAGAAAGCACCCTTGTAGTCCACCAAAACAACCCAACCCCTGGAGATTGTCGCTCTGGATCACATCAAACTGTCACCCAGCAGATCAGGCTACTCCTATGCCCTGACCATGGTGGATCACTATTCCCGGTTCCTGGTGGTAGCCCCTTTCAAGGACCTGACAGCAGAAACTGCAGCAAGAATGTTCCAAGCCTACTTCTGCAGACCCCATGGATATCCGGAAAAGGTGCTCACAGATCAAGGCCCTGCTTTCGAAGCTGAGCTATTCAAGGAATTCTGCCACCTGTATGGATGCAAGAAGATCCGGACTACGCCATATCATCCGCAAACCAACGCTATGTGCGAGAAAATGAACAACATCATTATAAACCTGTTGAAAACTCTACCTTTGGAAGAAAGGAACCAGTAGCCAGAAAAGCTACCTGACCTAGTGGACCTGTATAACCACATACCCGTGAGTTCTACTAATTGTACCCCAGCATACCTTATGAGAGCAAGGCCTGGAAAATTGGCCAAGGACCTGGAGCTCGGAGTGGTAGAACCTGCTGCAGATACGTCCACTGAAGACTGGGACACAAGTCGGCAAGAGCAGAACAGGAAAGTACAGGCCTGCGTCGAAGACAGTCTAAACAAGGTGAGGGAAAGACAGGAAGAGCAGTATAACAAACATGCACCAGCAGAACCCTTGGCACTTGGAGAGATAGTGCTAAAGCGGAAAAAAAGAGGTCACAAGCTCGATGACCAGTGGGAAAGAGCCCTACACAGTGCTAAACTCCAGATTTGACAGCAGTAAAACTTGCCTGATCAGTAAGGATGGAGGTAAAACAACCACAACAGTCTCAAGAGACCACTTGAAAGTGTGCCCAGGTCTACTGAAGACAACGGAGGAAGACGTACCTCCTATAGCACCGGAAGAACCCAAGGAAGATGTGCTTCACACAGTTCTAGGAGATTTCCCTGCGGACTGGCCTCAACTTGATGGAGCAGTTATTATACCAGTAATACACTTCTATCAACCACAAGAAGAACCTGTGAGCGCCCTAGAGGAACCTGCTCAGGAACAGGAAGAGTCCCCAGTTAGAGGAGGATCACCCGTTGAAGCAGAGCCTGAAGGCCCGGTAATCAGTGCACTTGCTAGTCCCATAGAGAGATTGAGGCAGTTTTATAATCTACCAGCACTTACACCTGATAGGTTAGCCTAGAGTGCATGCACAGACACCAGTATCACCCCAGTGCTATGAAGGTCCACACGCAGCACACAAGGCCAAATCCCTGCCAGGTTTAGGGATTAAAATACAAAATGCCTAAAGTATAAATAGTTACCCAGTTGGGTATTGCCTATTGTTTATTGTGTAAACTGAAATTAATGTGTGCCTGTAGTTACCTGTCAGGGTGCAGAGACTTGTAGGCTGAGGACTATGAGCAGCCAAAAACTGTCCTTGTAAATAGTTGCACTCATCAAAAGTGCCCCCCTTGTTTGACCACTGAACAAAAACCCGTTTGGCGTGGCCGAAGACGTGGTCCAACACCTGGATCACTTATGCCCTGTAGCCACGCCCAGGGCCTACGTTGAGGGTTTTCAGGCGGGTCCCTCAAGTTACTCATGTTATACCATCTTCAGTGAAATGGACACCTGGCTACGGGACATACTGTAACTTTATTATTGTTATTGTTGTAACCTGTTACAAAATGCTTCAGTCCAGGAGTACTGAATTGTACTAGGGGGGAATGTGGCACCCTGCTGTTCACAGGTACCACAGGACCCAAAAGGGTGCATGGATGGACTTCTCCACAAGAGGCCCTCATTACAAACAGACACCTCCACCCTTCCACCTTATACCACCAGAGGGAGCCCTGTTAGGGATATATATATATATGGAGGGTGGAGCCAGGCAGTCAGTCAGTCAGAGAGTGTGCTGCCACTGAGAGCAGTGAAGATGCAGCACGTCTGCTGCTGTATTGAGGGCCCCGAGTGTGGCCGGAGGCAAAGAGGAGAGAGGAGTTGAGGGGGCAGAGGAGCATCATAGGCTCACCCCAAGGCACGAACCGGACACCGGGTCTGCGCCTACAGGGTCCTTTATACCCAGTAGGGATCACCGCCATACCAGGAGGACTACAAGTCCCAGGTCGACCTGAAGCTACCGGCAATAACAGGACTAGGAACCACGAAGGCCCCGGCGTCCAGGGATAGTGGTTGCCAGAAAAGGTCCTACTACCAAGCGACAGGTGAAGGAACAGCACGACACAGAAGCTAAGCCCAGTTGCAGGCTGGCCAGGAGCTTAGAGAGAGGGAGACACGGACCAGGAGGCCTTATACCCGCTCACTGGGGAGAAGTCCTGAAGCGCACCCTTCCTACCGAGCACCCTGGACCGTACCTGACATCCGCACCAGTAAAGGTACTGAAGTGAATCCCCTGTCTCTGTCAGTTACTCCTGCTGCGCCATCTCTCCTGCACTACAAGCCCCAGCATTACCACCATCTGCACCTACACTGCCTCGGGGGCCCGCTCCACCTGTGGAGAGCAGGAACATCCCAGCTGCCATCCCATCACCCCTGGAGGTCTGCAGTAGCACTGGTAACTGTAACATCCCTGGCGACATGCTTGCATGGTGCACCACCTCCCACCATGCAAGACCGCAATCTTACCTGTCAGTCCATGCTGCACTCTTTGCTCCATTACCTGCTGTGTCCATGTCTCTTGTCTGATTGCTTAGGGCGTCGGCGCGGCTTTCTGCTTGTTTCTTATAGCTACTGTGTGCACAGTCCTAATGCGTCCCCAGCCTATTGCTGTGAGTCACTGGATACTTAAACCCCCCCACACCCAGTAGGAGGTGCCTGAGCAACACTTTCACTGTTTGTCTGTTGCAACTGAGGTGCCAGGTCCTGTCCTGACTCTAGTCTGTCCGCCACCCTGGGGGCTGAGTACCCAGGGCCTTTTCCTGTACCTGTGACTTCTAGTCTGTTTCCGCCACCCTGGGGGCCGAGTACCCAGGGCCGCTACCTGTATCTCTGACTTCTAGTCTGTTTCCGCCACCCTGGGGGCTGAGTTCCCAGGCTTGTTCCTGTATCTTGCTCCCAGTTCAGTTCCTGTCTGAACAGTGTCCTAGCCCGTTACTTGTTTCTCTCTATGTCCGTACCTTCCCTTTTCCTGCAGTGTCTGAACCTGCACCTAACTCCAACTTGTTGTCTCTGTACTTCTGTTTGTGAGTTTTGTGTCCACTCGCTACTTCATTGCAAGTACCTTGTGTGTATCTGGTTCTGCTTGTCCCCTTTCCCTGCCTCCGTATCTACCTCCTGTGATCTAACCATCTTCCTGTATTTTCCAGTCTGTACCATGTGAACAGAGCCCTGTCCTGTCTGCCTTCACCTTCTGCTCTGTTCTGCTCTGCTTGTTCACCGTTCCGGCGGTTCTGCTCTGCTCCGCTTGTTTACCGCACCTGCAGTTCTGTTCTGCTCTGCTTGTTCACCGCTCCGGCAGCTCCGCTCTGCTCCGCTTGTTTACCGCACCTGCGGTTCTGTTCTGTTCTGCTTGTCCACCGCTCTGGCGGTTCCTCTCTGCTCTGCTTGTTTACCACACCTGCGGTTCTGCTCTGCTTGTCCACCGCTCCGGCGGTTCCGCTCTGCTCCGCTTGTTTACCGCACCTGCGGTTTTGCTCCGCTCTGGTTGTTCACCGCACCTGCGGTTTTGCTCCGCTCTGGTTGTTCACCGCACCTGCAGTTTTGCTCCGCTCTGGTTGTTCACCGCACCTGCAGTTTTGCTCCGCTCTGCTTGTTCACCGCTCTTGCGGTTTTGCTCCGCTCTGCTTGTTCACCGCTCTTGCGGTTTTGCTCCGCTCTGCTTGTTCACCGCACCTGCGGTTTTGTTCCGCTCTGCTAGTCCACCGCACCTGCGGCTCTGTTTCTGTATCCCAGTCTGTACTGGTCCCAATCCAGCCTGCGTTCATACCTGCCAGTATCTGCCTGTCTGCATTCCCGCCGTGCCTGCTAAGTACCCACCTGCCTTCATACCAGCCGTGCCTACTAAGTACCCACCTGCTGTCATACCTGCCGTGCCTGCCAGTACCCACCTGTCTTCATATCAGCTAACCTGCCTGTTCCTGCATTCCCCGGTGTGGGTCAACAGCTGTGACCGGGGTCTGACCTGGAGTAGCACCTGGTCCCTCTGCTCTGTTCCTCCCTGGTTCATGGAGTCGACTGACCTGGTCGGACCGGGTTGATACTTAGTTACGCCCCTCCAGGCACTCCTCGGTTCATGGTACAGTGGGATCACGCTCATGCCAGTCAGTCCGGGCGCGAGAGTAACAGTAACCATTACCGGAAACCACAGGTGGCGTCACGAGACAAACTGTACACTAAAACCCCTTTTTAAAGAGAGACCCAGAGTACGGGCCCGGGAGCCGACTGCCGTGACCTCCTAAACAAGGTAAAAGGCCAGGGTACCGAGTCCCCTATATTCCCCCTGGGTGACACAGAAACGCAGCAAACCCGCAGGTATATGTGGATTTGCTGCGTTTCAATTAAATTCAATGGCCGCAAATTTGCAGCGTACTCGCGGTGCGTGTGGTACCCGGGATGAAGAGGAGACTACAACTCCTCTTCATCCCGGCTACCACGCGGTGAAAAAAAGAAATAAAAAAGTTAAAAATAAACAAAACCTGTATATTCACCTCTCCGGCGGCCCCCGGTCTGCTCCCGGCCACATCCTCTCTCCTTGGCGTCTCGTGGTGTACTGTCAGGACCTGCGGTGACGTCATTTAGTCACCTGATGGTCACGCGACCGCTGACGTCGGCGGTCAGGTGATGGTCGCGTGACCATCAGCTGACTAAATGACGTCCCCGCAGGTCCTGACAGTACACTGCGGGATGCCGAAGAGGGAGGACGCGGCCGGGAGCAGACTGGAGGAGACCGGAGAGGTGAGTATACAGGGTTTTTTTTATTTTTAACGTTTTAATTCTTTTTTTTTTACTATAGATGCTGCATTTAAAGCATCAGTTCGCACATTATAAATCCATGGCGGTTGCATGGATTTATATTGTGTGATCAACTTCTCAAGCACTTTTCCAAGTGATGCTCAAAATCGCTTGGAAAACTGCTTGAAAAAACGCATGCGAAAACGCATGTAAACGCTGAAAAAACGCTTCTCTCTGGCAGAAAAAACGCATGTAAGGCTGTGTTCACACGATGCGTATTTCATGCGTTTCCGTGGCGTTTTTGCAGTTGCGTAAACGCCGCGGAAACGCATGAAAAACGCATGGTAGAAGGGAAGCAATGTTCCCCAATGGAAATCCGCATGTGCTGTGCCCATGATGCGGATTTTTCCGCGGCGTTAACGCTGCGGTCAAAAATCCGCAGCATGTCAATTAATTTTGCGGAAACGCGGCGATTTCGCCGCCATTGACTTGCATTAGAACGCGCCAATTCCGCAAGACAGCATTTGTACTTGCGTAATTGGTGCGTTCTAATGTGCGGATGGTACCCGGGTGTGGAGGAGAGGAGAGTCTCATCCACACCCAGGTACCATTAAAAAAGCTGTAAAAAGAAGAATAAAATAAAAAATAAATGTATTCTTACCTTCTGTCGGCCCGCGCACCGCTCCCGCTTGGTTCCCGGCACTTGCAGTGAGTTGTAGGACCTGCGGTGACGTCAGAGTCATGTGACGGGTCACGTGACGCTGACGTCGGCAGGTCTTTCAATTCAAAGTTGCCGGGAGAACGGAGTGAGCAGGACAGCGCGGGCCATCAGAGGTAAGTATATACACTCTCTCGGTTCACACTGTATAAATCCATGCTGTTTGCATGGATTTATACAGTGTGACCTAGTTATCAAGCACTTTCCAGGTGATGCTAACATCGCCTGGAAAGCGCTTGTCAATCTGCATGCGGAAACGCATGTGAATCTGCATGTGGATCCGCATGTATTCTGCAGGAAAAACGCATGCACAATCTGCATGCGTTTTTTCTGCCAGGGAGATGCAGAAATGATGCAGAAATTTTCTGCTTCATTTCTGCATCGTGTGCACATACCCTTAATCTGCATGTGGGCACATAGCCTCAAACTGAAATCTTCCAGCATTCTTTCCTGGCTCAGTGACTGCGCAGAGCTTGCGCTGGTGATTTACATTCTGGGATGGGTAGTCTTTACAATAGACACTATGAGGTAATTTGATTTAGGTAGAACACTGTTTGCAGTACAGTATTTCAGGTAAGCGCTTAGGAATTTATCATTATGCCCAGCATAGTATTGGAAGTTAAAGGAACAGTAAGCCTAGAAATAAAGTTGTCTTCGCTGTTTGTTAGGGCTCGTTCAGAAAAGAGTATTAAAACTCTGAGTGTCCAAATGCAAAATGTATTAGTAAGGACCAATGCAAGTCAATTTGCTAGTTCACATGAACGTTTTTATATGTGGACCAATGGCCTGCGTATGAAAAAATTGCAGCATACACTACTTTAATTCATATATTGAATCAGACTCATCCATTATATGTGAATGGGTGTGCAAAAAACAGATCACATCCAGGTTACCATACATATGTAATGCGTCTTTCACAGACCTGTTACAATTAATATAATGTGAGAAACTGTATTTGTCTGTTAATATTTATTAAATTGTTCATGAGTAAGGATGGTGGACTGTGCTATCACGTTCTTGTCCCTGAAGACACCAATCGCGTCTTGTGTAATGTGAACTATGTCATGCGTCTTTGTAAATACAGTGTCATGTAATGTATTATGTATGGAGTGTAATAAATAATTACAGTGTAGGTGTCACGGGTGTATCAGAGGTGCCAGACAGTCACCCTGCAGTTGGTTGCATGAGATCTGTACATTTGGCATTACAGACATCTTCTTAGATGAGAGGCTGTCTTTAGGACCGAGTGGCTCCTCTCTGTTGCTAATTAGCTCTCTGGCCTGGGTGTATATAAACCTGGTGTGTCTGAGAGGGAGGTGCTGGCTATCTTCATTTCTACTTGTGAAGGCTTAGCAAGAGCAGTACTTCGTCCTCTCTGGAGCTTGAGGCCAAGTTCGCATTTGTCTGGACTTGTCTAAAGCTAAGCATTCTCCCCGTTTGTCTACCCTTGTTATCTACAGAGTTTAGTGGAGATCGACTAGTGCTCATCTATTCCCATCCTTAGCCTTAGCCATACGCCAGGGAAAGACAGGGCGAGGCACGCATGCGGAGATTGCTGAGGAGCCTGACCGAGTCACCTTGGCTGAGTCTAGGCTACGTCGTCTTCAGCAAGGGAATCTGTCAGTGGAAACGTACAGTTCGGAATTCCGTAGATGGGCAATGGATTCTAAATGGAATGAGTCAGCCCTTAGAAGATAATTTTGTTCGGGGCTTACTGAAAGGTTGAAAGATGCCTTGGCAGAATATGAAACCCCTCAGTCCTTGGAGGCTGCCATGTCTTTGGCCATACATATTGATAGTCACCTTCAGGACAGGCGGGTGAGACCACCTTCTCCGGGGCCTTCTTGTCAGGGTTGTGTACCTCTGATAGGGGAGCGGTCTGGGGGTGAAGCAGTAGTGGGGGATGTGGAGGAACCCATGCAGTTAGGGGATGTTTCTACATCATATCTCTCCCCAGAGATTTGCAAGAAAAAAGGCGTATGTTTTTTTTGTGGGAAAAAGGGACATTTCGTTGGGACCTGTCCTTCAATTCCTAAACAAAAGGAGACTCGATTAACTCTTGGTAGTCTGGAGTTGGATAAGCAAGGGGTGAATTTGTGGCCAAACTGCAGTTCCTCCTTTGTCCTGACAGCTGAGTTGATGCTAGAGAGCAAAACCGAGAAAATTTCTTTGTTTGACAGTGGAGACAGAGTCAGCAAGGTTGATGCTGAGTTTGTGCTGTGCTTTAGCTGAACCTATATCCATCTTTGCCATTGACTCAGCGCCACTTGCACAGAAAGCATTTACTCATATTGTACATAATGTAAAACTGAGGGTGGGGTCAGTTCATTGTGAAATAATTCCTTGCTATGTTCTGGACAATCTTCCCACACCGTTTGTCTTAGGTATACCTTGGCTAGTTAAACATAATCTGCTGGATTGGCAAACTGGTGAGATTATTGAATGGGGAGATTACTGCCATGAGAACTGTTTAAAAATTTCCCTTGCCACTGTCTCAACGGAAATTTACCTGCTTTTCTGTCTGGTTTTGTGGATGTTTTTTCTGAGAGGGGGTGTCAGGATTTGGCTCCTCATTGTGCTTATGACTGTCCTATTAACCTGACCCCCAGAGCTAAACTACCAAAGTCCAGACTGTATAATCTTTCTGGCCCTGAGAGACAAGCCATGAAGGATTTCATTGCGGAAAGTGTGGAGAAGGGACATAGCAGACCCTCATCTTCGCCTGTGGCGGCCGGGTTCTTTTTTGTGAAGAAAAAAGATGGCGGTCTACGTCCCTGTTTAGATTTCCGGGAATTAATTCAAATTACTATCCGTGATCCATACCCTCTTCCTCTGATTCCTGATTTTTTTTTCAGCCAGGTTGTGGGAGCGAAGATATTCTCCAAGTTGAATTTAAGGGGAGCTTACAACCTGGTTAGAATCAGAGAAGGGGAAGAATGGAAAACAGCGTTCAATACCGCAGAAGGACATTTCGAGAGTCTGGTTATGCCTTTTGGTTTGACCATTGCACCTGCGATATTCCAGCATTTCATAAATGGTATTTTCCATCATTTGGTGGGGAGGTTTGAGGTGGTCAATCTGGACGATATTTTGGTTTACTCACCTGATTTTGAGACTCATCAGGGGCATGTTAAGCAGGTGCTCCAGATATTAAGGGATAACAAACTTTATGCCAAACTAGAAAAATGTGTTTTCGCTGTTCAGGAGGTGCAGTTTTTGGGGTACTTGTTGTCATCTTCGGGTTTTCGAATGGATCCAGAGAAGATCCGTGCAGTCCTTGACTGGGAACGTCCCGAGAGCCTGAAGGCTCTACAACGTTTTCTGGGCTTTACTAATTTTTCTCGGAAATTCATCCAAAATTACTCTGTTATTGTGAAACCCCTTATTGACATTACTAAGAAAGGGTCTGATTTTTCTAAATGGTCGGATGCTTCCCTCCAGGCTTTTTCTTCCTTAAAGAATCATTTTGCCACTGCACCTATTCTCAGTCAACCTGATGCTTCTCAACCCTTTATTGTGGAGGTTGATGCGTCAGATGTCGGGGTTAGGGCTGTGTTGTTTAAGGGTTCGTCCCCTGGTAAATGGCGTCAATGCGCTTTCTTTTCTAAAAAATTGTCTTCGGCTGAGAGACATTATGACATGTGTAATAGGGAACTTTTGGCGATCAAATTGGCGTTCAAAGAATGGCGATATTTGTTGGATTGGGCTGTCCATCCTATTACTGTTATTACTGACCATAAGAACCTGTCATATCTCCAGTCAGCTAAACGTCTCAACCCTAGGCAAGCCAGATCGTTCCTGTTTTTTACTAGGTTAAATTTTGTTGCCACTTTTTGTCCAGGGGTCAAAAATGTCAAGGCTGATGCTTTGTCCCAGAGCTTCCCTGATGGTGGTGACCATGAGAACCCTGCCCCGATATTACAGAAAGGGGTAGTCATTTCGACACTTTATTCTGAACTGGAGGGTGAGGTGTTGGAGGCACAGGCGGACGCCACTGCCTCCTGCCTTTAAGGAAAGTTATTTGTACCATCTAATCTGCGCCGCAAAGTAATTAAAGAACATTATAACTCTGTTCTCCAGGTGGTAAGGCAACCGCGGACCTCCTATCTCGTCATTTTTGGTGGCCGGGGTTGCATCGGGATATGATTGAACACGTAGCTGCTTCTAGTATTTGCGCGCGTTCTAAGATTTCGCATACCCATCCGTCTGGTACTCTTCTACCGCTATCCCTAGTAGGCCATGGACACACTTGTCCATAGATTTTATTACTGACCTACCGTTTTCTGCAGGCAAAATGGTGGTTTTGGTGGTAGTAGATAGGTTCAGTAAAATGGATCACTTTGTCGCATTGCCTGAACTTCCAAATGCCAAGACACTTGCTCAGGTATTCATAAATGAGATTGTGAAGCTTCACGGGGTTCCCTCCGATGTGGTGTCAGATCGGGGGACAAAGTTTGTTTCCAAGTTCTGGAAGGCATTCTGTTCTCAACTGGGGGGGCAGCTGTCCTTTTCCTCTGCCTTCCACCCTCAGTCGAATGGTCAGACCGAGCTTGTCAATCAGAACTTGTAGACCTACCTCGGGTGTTTTGTCTCCAAAAATCAGGAAGATTGTGCATCCTACTTACCGCTGGCAGAATTTGCCGTTAATAATGATCGGCAAGCAGGGCCGGCATCAGCACCCTGGCAAGTGCCGGGGCCCTGAGCAGGTGGGGGGACCCACTCACCGTCTGGCACCCTGCCACGCTATGGGACCCGTGAGCGAAGTCTGCGCCTGCTCCCCCCCCGCTTGCTCAGGGCCCCGGCAGCCAGCACAATACTTACCTCTCCCCGTGCCTCAGCAGCAGGTCCGGTCTCTTCCGCGTCCTCTGACTGTGACATCTCAGGTCAGGGGGTGCAGTGACATCTTTCCACCGCGCTCTCTCCTGAGCCATCACAGCGCAGAGCGGGAAGTCGCTGGCGCGGATGAGGAGTCCGGTGCAGCGGCAGCAGGTGAGAAGTGAGGTGAGTATTTTTTTTTTTAATGTATGGAGGTATAAGGCATTACAAGGGAGGGGGGGTGACATCCTGCATGGGGCATTATAATGGGGGGAGTGACATCCTGCATGGGGCATTATAAGGGAGGGGGGTTGTGACATCCTGCATGGGGCATTATAAGGAGGGGTGACATCCTGCATGGGGCATTAAAAGGAGGGGTGACATCCTGCATGGGGCATTAAAAGGAGGGGTGACATCCTGCATGGGGCATTAAAAGGAGGGGTGACATCCTGCATGGGGCATTAAAAGGAGGGGTGACATCCTGCATGGGGCATTAAAAGGAGGGGTGGCATCCTGCATGGGGCATTAAAAGGAGGGGTGACATCCTGCATAGGGCATTAACAGGAGGGGTGACATAATGCATGGGGCATTATAAGGGGGGATGACATCCTGCATGGGGCAATATAAGAAGGGGTGACATCCTGCATGGGGCAATATAAGAAGGGGTGACATCCTGCATGGGGCATTATAAGGGGGGGTGACATCCTGCATGGGGCATTATAAGGGGGGTGATATCCTGCATGGGGCATTATAAGGGGGGGTGACATCCTGCATGGGGCATTATAAGGGGGGGGTGACATCCTGCATGGGGCATTATAAGGGGGGGTGACATCCTACATGGGGCATTATAAGGGGGGGGTGACATAATGCATGGGGCATTATAAGGGGGGGGTGACATAATGCATGGGGCATTATAAGGGGGTGACAGCCTGCGTGGGGCATTATGTGGGGGGAACAGCCTGCATGGAGCATTATGTGGGGGCACAGCCTGCATGGAGCGTTATATGGGGGCCAGTATCCTGTATGGAGCGTTATATGGGGGCCAGCATCCTGTATGGAGCGTTATATGGGGCCCAGTATTCTGTATGGAACGATTCTGGTTTCTGAGCTATTGTGGAATTTACAATAGATATCGGTCATGTAATGTAAGAAGTGAAATCTATTTTTTTTTTTCTGAAGTATCTGTGCATCATGAATCGTGGTATGTGTTAAAGGCGCCCACTGAGACTCTTTCGCTCAGGGCCCACAAAAATCTGGAGCCGGCCCTGTCGGCAAGAATCCACTGGCTGGCAGGTCACTGTTCTTCGGTGCATACGGTTATCACCCACAGTTTGGTACCTTTAGTGGGGGAGGAGTGTCAGGAGATCCTGAAGAAACCGATGAGACAGAGTGGCTGGAAAAGGGTCCTTGTATAGGACAACTAGTCATGAGAAACCCTAAGCTTGCAAACGCCGAGGGTAACGGACCTAAACATGACTGAGTTCGTGGGACTAATGGGGGTCCCGAGTGGTAGATCCTGGCACCAGTAGTGGAAGAAATAGGATGCGGAACCACTGAGCGAGTAGAGACTTGCTGATCACGACTGTGGCATTGAAGCTAGGTTGTGACGAAGTAGGGTGAAACAGTGTGCTTTACCGGCCTTGGAATAAACTACTGAGGAAGGGTACTGTGTGAGTGAAAATGCTTTGTACTGCTGAGGAAACATCCATAATACTTTGTACCCGCTATCCAGTAGAGTAGCTACTAAGGGGGACAGAGGGGCCCAACCGGAGCCACGTTACCCCTAACTGTACTGGCGTGCATAGCACGCCAATATATTTAATCTTAGACCGCAGTTCTGTAGACCGCAGGCCAAGGCATCGACATTCGTGCACGACGTCAAAGTCCCAGTATGGTGATGTCATCACGCCGTGCCGGGACTCTGACGTCCTGTGCGTGCGTCGGCAATATGACAGCACATTGATCTGCCCGAGCCTCGCCGGTGGAGTCATCAGGATCCTGGATTAGGTGAGTATATCATGTTTTTTTATTTTAAATAAAACTTGTGCGTCATCATAAATGAGGGACCCTTAAACAGTGGGGGCCCTCATATATTATAGGGACTACTGTGGGGGCTCTTATAAAGTGTGGGGCCAATTATACAGTTTGGGGGCTAATGTGGGGACAATTATACAGTTTGGGGGCTAATGTGAGAGCAGTTATACAGTATAGGAGCTAGTGTGGGGCCCATTATACAATGTGGGAGCTAATGTGGGGACCATTATACAGTTTGGGGCTTACTGTGGTGGTCATAATACAATTTGGGACTTACTATGGGGGCCAGTGTGGGAGCAAATGCGAGGGCCATTTTATAGTTTGAGTCTTGCTGTTGAGCCCATTATACAGTTTGGGGGCTAATGTGAGGGCCATTATACAGTTTGGGGGCTAATGCGGGGCCATTAGACAATTTGGGGCTAATGTGGAGGCCATTATACAGCATGGACGCTAATGTGGGGGGGGGGCATTATACAGGTTGGGGGCTAAGGCAGTGTCCATTAAACAGTTTCTCCAATTTTGACAACAATGGAAGACCAACTGTATGATCAGCTTTTGAGATTCTACACGGCAACAGGACAAAAGTACACCCAGTGGATCTAAGATCTACCTCCAGAGAAACGTTCAAATGCCAAGTCCCAGTTTAGACAAACATCTAAGCCATATCGAGCAGAGAAAGGGATTATTTACTATGGAAAAAAGGAGGTTCTCACTAAAAGCCGACTGCCAAATATCCTGAAGGCCTATCACGACATCCCAACTTCTGGTGGCCATTTTGGCAGAGATAAAACATTTGCCAAAATTTCTGACCGTTATTACTGGAAGGGAATGAAGAATGATGTTCACCAACATGTCAAAGCCTGTAAAAAATGTTTTGTCACAAGTCCCAAAATCAGCAAAGAAGCTCCACCACTCAACAGTATACCAGTGCCTGGAAAAGTATGGAGCTTAGTTGGGATTGATATGATTGGTCCTCTTCAGGAAACATCAAACAGAAACAAATATATAGTTGCTGTCACTGATCAATTCTCCAAGTGGACTGAAGTAACAGCTGTTCCAGATAAGAGTGCCATGTCAGTAGCAAAATTTTTGTACACCATTATTTGCCGCTTAGGTCACCGCATTTCATCTGCCTACCACCCACAAACAAATGGCCAGCGGGAACATGACAATCGAACACTCAATGAATCTCTTATCAATGACCAAGGAACCAACTGGGACCAGTTAATCCCTGGTGTTTTGTTTGCCTATCACACATCTGTGCATGCCTCAACCAAGTGCACTCCATTTGAGGTCATGTATGGACGAAAGGCTAAGCTTCCTATTGACCTCAATCCTTCAGCAAATGACACTGTGGATGTCACGTCTCTTTCAGATGATGCCAACCCTGATGTGCTAAATACACTCACAACCGTTTTTAACAGGATCCACTCAACTGTAAGTACCAACATTCATTCTGCTCAGGAACACCAAAAGTGTCCCTTTGATCGCCAACACAACAGCAACAAAAAAATCACTGCTGGCACCATTGTTTATATCAAGAATCAATGTTGTATTCATCGCATGGGTTCAAAGATGGAACCACGCTGGGTTGGACCCTACTTAGTTGTGGAATCCTTAACCAAGGGACGAGTAAAACTTAAGAACAATAAGACTGGCAAGATACTAAGCAACACCTACCATGCCAGCAATCTTAAGATTTACCAGGATGAAGAGACTTCTCTACCACCCTAGTCCCCTGATGACTGTCCCAGTGACTCTGCCACACAGAAACACAAGCAAAGCAATACTTTCAACCCACTACCAAGTTCAGGAAGGAAGTATCTTACCACCACTCTTGACCTTACGTTTAGTAGGGTTGTGTACTTTGGATGCACAAGAGATCTTGGACAACCACGGCGTACACAACACCAAAGGTGATGGGAACTGCTACTTTCGGGCCATCAGCTGTATTCTGACAGGAACAGAGGACAACTACTCTCTTCTCAGAGCTAAAGTCACCCGCCACATGAAAACTGACTTATCCAAAAAACTACAGGGCTACTTTAATCAAGATGTGAATGAATATGTGAACACCTCTGGCATCTCTCGTGATGGAGTCTGGGCAACTGATGCAGAAATCATGGGCACAGAAAATCTGTTGAGTTGTGACATCGTCATCCACACAAAAGTCAGTGACACCATGGATTGGTTGACCTATCCCGCAAGCTTCAATCTGCAGTCAACAACAGAACATGCACTTTATCTTGAAAACAAGCATGATCATTTTAATGTTATCAGTGTTTACTAATCATTTTAATGTTGTTATCAGTGTTTACCTTTGAACGTTTATATTGTAGTGTCCTGTCACCAGTCATGTGTACGATTATCGTCCGAAAGCCTCTCTGGAACCAATAATCGCCCCATGTAAAGGTACCTTTATAAGTTGAAGTTTCTTCCCCCTCCCCCCCCCCCCTTGGGCGCTGTCTCTGCCCACCTGTGCGCTGTCTTGGGCCCCGTGCGCTGCCTGGGGCCCCGTTATTGAGTATATCACTCAATGGTTCTCAAAAGCCTTAAAAATCTGATCTACAGCAGCTGGGGTATATTCTGGCCCAGAAGGGTATAATCTGGCCTAGGCCACTTTAACCCCGGGTATATTCTGGGCGGGGGGGGTTAATCTGGCCTGTTACACCGGGCATGGGTCGGATCCTCTGGTCCCTAGATAACACAGGCGATGGTGGCCATGCCAGACGCCTGGCGCTGCGGAGGAACATTATAATTGACACATGGCTGCGGGGGTTAAACGTCATTTCTGCTGTCCCCTCATGGTGGTGTGCAATGTGGTCGACGTTCCCCATGGTATTTGGTGCAGAAGGGAGACAGGGTTTCAGAAGAGGTCGGAGAGAGAGGTATTGAAGCCAGGAGACTTTGGTAACGGTAACAAATGGTAAACTTTACTCGTTCACAGCCCAAAGGGGTTAAACAGCTGAAGCACGTGCTGATGGTAAAACAGTTCCATATTACAGACAACATCTGGCAGAGGAGGCAGAGTAATGGGTAACAAATGCAGAGCGATTTCAATAAGTCCCTCCAGGTGTCTAATGTCTGATGTTCAGTACTGATGCTATAGAGTTTCCTTGCAGAGTCTCTATCCATGCTAGGCCTCATCGTCCCATCCTCACTAACCATCATATTACATGAAGTGCAATTCGGATAACGTTATCCCCATAGCCTTCTATGAGTAACCTAACCACCAATGGCCGAATGTAAATCCTGAGTTCTGGGCACACTTGCAACAGCAATAGACAGGTGTGTGCTTTGTAGAACCAGGCGTTCATTCGCCCCAATTTGCAGACGTTGGTGCTCACTCATGTTTTCCCTCAAGCTAGCCGCTCCATTTTCAGCCTGATAGGAACAAGGGAGAGAATCCCCTACATGCATGACTGTGGTTGTTTAAGGGTGCTCGCTGAGCTTCTCTTCTTAACTCCCATTGCGGACTCTCTCTTTCTCCTCTCTTCCCCTGTAGTCTCTACATCTTCTTCTCTCCAACAACTATCTTTCTCAACTGACTTTTGGTTCTGCTAATTAACCCTTTAACAACCTTTAGATTTTCCGTTTTTGCGTTTTCGTTTTTTGCTCTCCTTGTTCCCAGAGCCATAGCGTTTTATTTTTCTGTCAATATGGACATGGAGCTTATTTTTTGCGGGACGAGTTGTACTTTTCAACGCCATTACTGTTTTTACCATATCATGTACTGGAAAACGGGAAAAAAATTCCAACTGCGGTCAAATTTAAAAAAAACGCAATTCCACAATTGTTTTTTTTTTTTTTTTTTTTACCACGTTCACTGAATGCTAAAACTGACCTGCCATTATTATTCTCCAGATCATTACGAGTTTGTAGACACCAAACATGCACAGGTTCTTTTTTATTTAAGTGGTGAAAAAAAAATCCAAAGTTTGCTTACAAAAAAAAAAAGGTGCCATTTTCCGAGACCCGTAGCGTCTCCATTTTTCGGGATCTGGGGCCGGGTGAGGACTTATTTTTTGCGCGCCGAGCTGACATTTTTACTGATACCATTTTGGGGTAGATACAATGTTTTGATCGCCCGTTATTGCATTTTATTGCAATGTTGCGGCAAACAAAAAAAACGTAATTCTGGAGTTTAGAATTTTTTTCTCGTTACGCCGTTTACCGATCGGATTAATTATTTTTTTATTTTGATTGGGCGATTCTGAACACGGCGATACCAAATATGTGTATGTGTTTTTTTTTTTTATTTTATTTTGAATGGGGCGAAAAGGGGGTGATTTAAACTTTTATATATATTTTTTATATTTTTAAAAACATTTTTTTTTTAATTTTTGCATGCTTCTATAGTCTCCATGGGAGACTAAAAGCAGCACTTGCCTGATCGGCTCTGCTGCATACAGGGGACGAGCAGATCCCCTGTATGCAGCAGAAATGCTCACTTGCTATGAGCGCCGACCACTGGGCGGCGCTCATAGCAATTAGGACATGACAACCACAGGGGTCTACTGCAGACCCCGGGTTGTCATGCCAACCCATTGGTCACCCGCGATCACGTGACGGGGTCACTGATGGACGGGGCTAACAACGCGCTTCCCGGAAGCGCGAGTTAAATGCTGCTGTCAGAGATTGACAGCGGCATTTAACTAGTTAACATCGCGATTCCACCCGTGGCTGTTACGGGGACATGTCAGCTGTATTTATCAGCTGACATGTGCCCGGCTCAGTGCGGGCTCAGCGCCGGAGCCCGCGCTGAACCGGGGGTGCTAGCCTGTGCCGTACTAATTCCTACTAATACAGCAAAGGGTAGAAAGGGGTTAAACTATATTGTAATGTTACTTTTGTGTACAAAACTCCACCCAACCTGCATTGGCAACCTGCATTGGTGAGGATATTAACTGTTACTGTACAAACTAGTATGAAAAGTGCTGAATCACAATAACATTAGTATACATTTAACCTATACAGAGGTCTTTTAGGAATACCCAACCCTGGGGTATTACAGCAGCAGCTTCCATGTAAACAAATTCTGGCAAAATAATTATTAGTGTGACCATACAGCCACAGCATACAGTAGTTTCTTGCTCTTGGGCTGCTTTCACAGGTTGTGACCATATGGTTGTTTTGCTACATTTACATAAAAGAACACACCAGGGCTTCAAGTGTGAAAGCAGCATTAATGCTGGAGCAAATGGTGACTAAACAAGTGAGTAGTATGTTGTTTTTTTTTGTTTTCTTGCATATGCTGCCTGAAAACTTTGATAACTCTGTAACACTTTCAAATGACTTATTGGGGATTTCCTATCCACAGAACCCATTTTAGATAAAGTGGGGCCCTGGGTAAAAGTTTAAAGGGGGCCCTAAATGATAACATATTGCACCATCACACTCAAACATTTATTTATATTGTATTTACATGCGCTAAGTTCAGAACGTTAAATGAGCGCAATCGACAATATTAAAGTTGTTCGGTGTTTGTTTCCCAGGTTCTTTATACAGGTTGACGAAGAATGATGAGCACAAAACAATCACTAATAGATCAATCTGTCCCCATAAATTATCATGTTATCAGCAGCACATCTGCAGTTTACACCAGCAATGTGCTGCTGAGAACAATGATTTTTGTTTTGCCATAAATAATCCTATCACCTGATGAATGAGCCCATTTGTGGGGCGATTACCGACATGTTTTCTATGGACTGTTGTCTGTTCAACCGGGATTTATAAATGGTTGCTACATACACACAATATGTGACACAAACACGGCATGTTACACAAACATATGTATACACATACTGTACGTAGCACACAATCATGTATACACCGAGCACATACACACATACATCTATACACAGAGCACATACACACATGGATACACAGAGCACATACATACAGACACATGTATACACAGGGCACATACATACAGACACATGTATACACAGAGCACATACATACAGACACATGTATACACAGGGCACATACTGTACATACAGACACTTGTATACACAGAGCACATACATACAGACACCACCAGGAGCCAATTTATTCTGATGTCTTCATTAATATATACCATCAAGAGCCCATTCTAATTAAAGGGTGTTTGCCACAAAAGGGATGCCAAAAGGATACCTTTTGTATCCACGTATAGTCCGGCTAGCGGGTGTATTGGAAGCATCCTACATAAACACTGGCCCCTTTTACAAAAAGGTCTCCCAAATATACAGGAGTTTGCCTCGCGACCTCTTTTGTCCTATAAGCGTAATGGTAATTTGAGAGATAGATTGGTCAAGTCTGACTTTGGCCCTTCCCGTGTGTCAGTTCAAACAACACTTAGCACTCCAAGACTGGGTAATTTACCTTGTCCGGGATGTGTTTGCTGTGATAATATTATTAAGGTTGATACTTTTTATCACCCTCACACGGGTAAACGCTATACCCATGAAGAAAGATATACGTGCTCCTCGAGCTATGTGATATATGTTTTGTCCTGCCCGTGTGGCCTATACTATGTAGGGGAGACCACAATGGAATTCCAGGCAAGGATAAGGAAACATAAAAGTACCATCAGGACTGGCCTTACTGAATTGCTTGTTCCTCAACATTTTGTTGAGAACAGACACTCAGTAAACCAATTGCGATTCAGGATTATTGATAGTGTCCCGGTACAGAGAAGGGGTGGAGATAGATTGAAAGTTTTGAAGAGGAAGGAATTTAGCTGGATTTTTGAATTGGGAACTCTTCAACATAGAGGGTTAAATATTGAATATAATTTACAGAATAGCTTATTTGAACCTTACTCCCTTCGATTCTCCATTCTAACTCTACATCATCTGGAGTAGGTAGATGTCATAGATCTATTTTATAGAATATGTATATGTGATTTTAACGCTTCTTCTCTTTTTCTTCTTTTAGACCAGTTGTTGGGATAAATCTGGAGGTGGATCGAAGTACGGGGACGAAGACATCGGGCGTTTACCCCTTAAGGGGATATCTACTATTTTTATATATGAATTTATATGTTTATATGTCCCTCTCCCCGAACTTTGATCCTCCTATGATTGTCTCAGTGTGGAGTTATTTTCTTTGCTTGACTTTTATGCATTTTCGTTCGTAGGCATATGTATTATTGCCATAATTATAATGATGCTAGAGCCATTAGGTTGTGTTTCTCCCCACCTCTCCTTTCCCACCCCTATTCCTTGTGGTAGTTACCCTAGTGCTGAATGGGAGTCTTGGTGAATAGCTGAGCCCACATGTGACATCTGATCATGTGGTCTTGGTCATGTGACTGCCCTTTAGTGATGTGGTAGGTCCTGCAGATGCAGCTGACAGGTAGTGGGCGCTTACAATTTATGCCATTACAATGTTTATATTCAATGGAGTTAGGAGAGGTATATATACATAATGTGGGGGTTAGGAGGGGTATATATACATAATGTGGGGGTTAGGAGAGGTATATATACATAATGTGGGGGTTATTCTAGCAATAAAATGTGCATTCAGACCAATAATGTACGCTGTTTGTGCAAACATGATGGGATCATAGGTCGCATGGGTGCGGTCATGTGATCGCTTTCCTGTGATGTGGCAGGTCCCTCTGGTGTGATCCGATTGGAGTTCATGCAGATGCTTGTGGACATACTCCTTTGGTGCCTATCCAAACACCTATGGTGATTGGTCTGGAGAACCTGCATACTTATGACTCCATATGAAGTGATTGGTGGGTGGTTGCTTAGATATCGTAGTGCCAAGCCTGATAGGTGAACTGAGGTACAATACATATGTAAATAATGGTCTAATAGATTTGCTTTGCGTAAGATTGTATTTTATGGATGTTGTATTTAAAATAACCTCTGTGTTAATGTATGGATCTATGTTTTTTTGTACTATATTCTAATTATCTAATCATTATTGATGTGGGGGTTGAACCTTTGCAGTGATTGGTGATCTATTGTAAACCACACTACATAAGGACGGCCCTGTGTTTTTTCACGTATACTTGACAAACACCCACACAGAGTCGAAACGTTGTGTGTTTTGAGATGGCGGAATAAACACCTCTTTTGCAATTGAACACCCTGGCATGGACGCTGTCTTTTACTTTTGCATACATTCTAATGTTCTCACTAATATATACCACCAGGAGCCCACACATTCTGATATCCTCACTAATATATACCACCAGGAGCCCATACATTCTGATGTTTTCACTAATATATACCACCAGCAGCTCATACATTCTGATATCCTCACTAATATATACCACCAGGAGCCCATGCATTCTGATATCCTCATTAATATATACCACCAGCCTAGAATTTATGGGCTCCTGGAATTTATATATTAGTTTCAAAATCAGAATGTATGGGCTTCTTGTCGGTATATACTAGTGAAGACATTAGAATGTATGGTAGGTGATGGCTTAGCTTCACTGGACAACCCCTTTAAGTGTATGATTGGCGTAGGTTCATGAAACATGCTGTTCTATAATATATTGTGCATGGTTGTGTGCCCAGAAGCATGCTCATCATTTTTAGTGCAGCTGGTAGATGAGCAAAATATATCTTTCTATAAGAAGCAAAATTATTCACCATGTAATTCCAGATTCAAGCCTAAAAGAACAAGACTACATTTATTTGCAACAGCAATACCAAGTGGTTTCCCAAATTTGACAGGCAGACGAGTAAGCAGATAATATCAGTATCCACTTCACCAATATATGCCTAACAGGTGCCTATGCATTCTAGGCTGAAGCACACAGAGAGACACACACAGACACATATAGACAATAGAGGAGTTACCACCAGTCCATCGCATCTTCGGTTCTTCCAACTCACGCAGAGTACAGGACCTGTGGCGACATCACAGTCACATGACTGTGATGTCACCAGAGGTTTTGAAGTCCAGCAGAGTACAAGACATGTGGTGACATCATGGTCACATAACCGATCACTTGATTGTGATGTCGCCAAAGGTCCTGAAGCAGTCTCCACATGGGAAGCTACACTGATAATGCTATTATCAGTATAGCTTCAGCTTTACACGCTGGGGTTCCCCAAGGGATTGGGGGCCCTGGGAAAATGCCCAGTTCCCTCCCCCTAACGTTGGCCCTTTCTCATCCAGAACATTTATAGCACATCCCTCCAAGGATGTGCCAAAAATGTCTGAGATGAGAATAACCCTCTAATTTAAGAATATTTACAACATATGACTGTGATTACTCACTTGACATTGGCTGAGCTCTTGTCTGCTTTTCTGTATTTCTGAAACTTGACTTTGCTGTTGTTGAGCCACTTGCTTTGCTACTTCCGTTAATGAAGATGCTGCTTCTGCCATTTCTTAAAAATGAGAGGAATTTTAAATCAATTATGAGGCATCTAGCGAATAAGGCGTGAAATGGCAGCGACACATTACAACATTGGATGTGGTGATTACCTAGAATGTGGCTATGTGACCTGCGGCAGAGTCACATGTTTCCAAATGTGTCTGGTCACAAATCGCATGCGACACACTTGCCAAGGATTTCAATGCAAGTCGCACGTGACATACAAATCATCTGCGACTTGGCTGTTTTATTTACAGCACAATTGAGCTCTAATATATTTACGTAAGAATTGCTGTTGACCAACACGTCATCCTGTAGTCCTAGCTTTAAGGTTCAGAGTTCTGGCAATGACATTTTTAAAATGAAAATGTACGATAATGAAATTTATGTCCTAATTATCAAGTAAATGCTCAACAATGTATTGTCTATAAATATTGCAAAACTGCTGTCATATTCTTCACATACATAGGCTATGTTCAGACAAAAATGCGCGATGTAGTTCAATGCACCAGTTTTCTAAATCATGGTACAGTATGTACTAGTCTCATCCATTTTGCACAAAAAATAGCCTATAGCTCATTTGCCCGCCCGCAATGCAGACAAACATAAAGAGCTGCACAAGAATGCAACAGGACGTAGGCAGTGACGCCCCTTACCTGTTTATAAGTGCTTAGCCTTATATGGAAGAAATTCCTGGATAACCCCATTAAATCACCTCACTGCAGTGGGAAAGATAACTATGCTGCCATCTGCTGGCTATTGCTGAAAACTAGCTAAGTTTCTGATCAAAAAACGTAAGATGGCAGCACAATGAATTATGTTGGTGAAGACTTATTAATACTTTAACATCAGAATCAGTTCTCTTGGAAATTATATAGGCCTTTTATTTTATTATGCGGAGAAAAAAGATAAAAACAAAACTGAAATAATTCAGCTATTTTGTTGTCAAATACATAACATATCCCGCAGCACTTTACAATGCATAAATATCTTTGCAAACTAAATTAAATTAGTCATTCCAATCTTCATAAATGGATATTGTTTGAAAGTGCTTGTAAATACAAGCAATTTACTGCTAATAAAATGTTTCATCCATTCTTGAGATATTAACTCTTGTCTACAGTTCATTGACTTGGAGACTGACCACCACTGCTGGACAGTAGAACATGCATAGTGCTTACAAAGTTTTTTCTATTGAGCTTGAAAGCACTGTTTTGGAGATGGCAAGAATCACTAGAACGAAGTTACCTTATAATCCAGCTTCAGCTAGACAGCTGCGATGGTCAGTCTCCTAAGCAATAAGCTCTAAACAAAATAAAAGTGTTACTATCTCAAGAATGGTTGCAAATTTTAATAAGCACTACATTGCAAAAGTTTTGAATGAAAATCCCATAGGAATAATAAACATAAACCGCAAAGATGCAAAAAGTTAAAGGGACAAATAGTGGACCAAATGCAGAGATGCTCACCCACCACACCTGAAGCGTGTTTCACTAATGATTCGTCAGGCATTAGGGAAACGCGTGTCGGGTGTAGTGGGTGAGCATTTCTGTATTTGGTCCACTATTTGTCCCTTTCAATTTTTGCATCATTGCGCTTTATATTTATTGTTCCTATGAGATTTTCAAATAGTGTTGTCACCTTCATTTTTATTTCCATTTTGTGATTTGTACCCTGCTTCACATCCCCTCTTTTAACTTACTTTGAAGCTTATCATTACTATTTTTCCATATTCAGGTATTTACCAGGGTACATCCCATGTGATCTACTTATCGTGTTTTGATATTCTTATATGTATTGCATACAGTTTGTCTGTTGCTCATTTACCATTTGCATATCTGCTATTGCCATATTGGATATTTTATTCCCACTTTACTTCACCCTCTTTCATTATCCTTTATATCATGTGAAATTGCATTAATAAAGATTTATATTATTTTCAATAATTATTTTCCCAGCACATTTTTTTTTTTTTAGTTTTCTTGTTCTAGGTAATATAAAGTACATTGACTTCCCTTTATGGTATTTTCATGACTGACATACCCCAGTTAATCCCTAGAGAGAACTACAATGAAGTTTAAGAGTGGGTGAGAGTGGACAAGTAATGTCCACAACTGTCGAGACCACAAATGGTTAGGAACTGAAGCCATGCCCTTACACAAATACACTGTGTTCCAAATTATTATGCAAAAAGTGTTTAGGAGTGATAAGGTAAGAATTTTTTTGTTTGTCAGTTAAACTCATAGATGGTGATGTGTGTCAGGGCTCTTTATATCACTGTAAGCAATTGCAGACACCTGTGCTAATTAGTTTGGCAGGTGTGTCCAATGAAAGGCAAGACTACTTAAGAAGGCTGTCCCACATTATTAAGCAGCCTACATTTTCTGCCAAAATGGGAAAGAAAAATGATGTGTCGGCTGCTGAGAAGCAACAAATTGTGGAGTGTTTAGGTCAAGGCATGACTACAATCAACATTGCCAAGGCACTTCATCCTGATCATCGCACAATCAAGAAGTATGTAGCTGATTCACAGTACACACGTGTGCGTGCTGATAAGGGAAAATTGAGGACTCTTTCCTACAGGCAATTACGTCAGGTTAGAAGAGCAGCGGCAAAAAAGCCTTGTCATAGCAGCAGACAAGTTTTTGAAGCTGCTGGTGCCTCCATATAGGATTTCCTTGTAACCATATCAATTGTGATTGGTATTTTGTAGCCAACTTTTTTATATATGTACCCATATACCATCATTTTTGCCTGGCGGTGCATTTATGGAGCAATATTTTGAATGTCATGTGTGGACTGACATCCAGTTTATGAAGTATACTGGTGTTCCCCCCTTTTTTTTATTAGCTACACTTGTAGTGTTGTAATTTTATTTTCAATAAAAGTTATATTTTATGATCTCGCTAACTCAGTTTCTTGTTTTTGGATTAATTCATTTCCAATACACAAGTGGTTGTTATATCAGGTTATTTATTCTGTCTGATTCCGACAAGAAAAAAAAATGATGGCTTTCTCCATCTAACTGTGTATGCACACAGCTATCCTCCTCTAGGATAGACTAGGTTCTTACATGCTTTCCTATATACAGCAGACCTCAGAGGTCCCTCTCCTATGTATTGAGGAGCCGCATGGCCTCTGTGGACTGCAGCACAGTGCCCGTGTGCATGAGCTATTACTGATTGCATAAGGGTACTGATGAGAAAAATTGATTATTCGCATACTGTAGTAGATGAGCTGAATCTCTGCATGTTGCTGAAGTTATTCTATACGAGTGCCACATTTCAGAAATCCATGGCACCATCAAGTTTCCCAATGACTGGCCCAGAGACAGCTTTTATATTGCCCTCTCTATACGACATTGCATTTACTATGTTTATTCATTACCAAAGCAAACTACCCTTGTGACAATTTGCATCTGGATTTGGAGGCACCAATATAAATTTACATTATTTATGAATGATTACAAGCTGTAAAAGATTTCTGAGCTTGGTGATAACTACATCAAATGGGATTTTTTTTTTCAGCTCCTGTAGTTTACAGTCTGCTTTTATTTGCAAAGCTGCAGATATCACGCAGGGTTATTTGATTTCCAGCACTTGTCTTTAATAGGGCACCCATATGTTTCCGTTGTACAACAATCAGAGCAATAATTATAAAACCATTGCCGCTAATAAAAATTACTATATTTTACAACAACTTGAACAATTGCTTAAATTATAGCAAAAGATTCTGTTGTAAAATGTGAGAAAAAAAAAAAAAAACTCCCACAAAATACACTCCTCAACATTGAAATTGCAACAGCAAAAAGGAAAAGTATAGAATATTAGTAGAATTATGGAAATCGCAGGATGAATAGACATGTTAATGATATGCAAATGATGAAAAAATGGAAACCTATTTTCATAACACCTTGATTTATTCAGTATTGATCATGAGCACCTCACACAACAATATACACACTTACATGCGTTGTTATGTTCTTAAAGAAGCACTCCTCCCATTTACATTTTTATCCTCTTAATATATTGCAGTCATCATATTATATAGCACTGTGTCCTTACTATTGGCTCATTTTGCCTTTCTACACAGCTAATTCTTTCCTTTTTCATTAGGTCTATGACATCACATGATTAAAAACTGACTAGATTAATCCTTCTAAGCTCAATGTAAAAACATGAGGTCAATTTTCCCTGCATGAGTCATAAGTCACTGCAAAAATCCCTGGCAGGGGGGGGGAGGAGGGATGCAGCTGGGTCAGTAGTTGAAGACGGGAATGATAAATGCAGGGACAAGAGACTTCCTGTTTCTACATAGAGCAGAGAAAAGAGATGATTTAGCTGGGTAGAAAGGCATAATGAGCAATTGTAAGTGCACAGTGGTATATAACATGACGACTGCAGTATATTAAAGAGGATAAAAACGTTGAAGGGATTGCTTCTTTAATGAGGTTATTAATGTTTTCTGAGGAATGTTGTGCCATGCTGAATGCATTTGCACACAAATCATCAAAATCCTTGGCTGGCAGTTCCCTTTGAAATTGCCAATTACCAGTGATGTCCCAGATGTGCTCAATGGGACACAAGTCCAGAGATGCTGCAGGCGATGGTAGCACCATGAGACTATGCAGGCTGCTAACAGTAACACGAGCAACATGCAGCGTGGAGTTATGTTGAAAATGGCTCCTTGGTCTCAACCAAATCAATGTATGGTCAAACTGTTAGTATACCTGGAACGAAGACCAGAGGGGTCTGGCTTCTGTACATTATGCAAACCTATATCATGATCCCGGTAGTAGGTTTGACATTTGAAGTTCTCTTCTTCATGGTGTTGTCCACTTGGTCTCCTGTCAATCTCCAGCTATCATGTCCAAGACACAAACCGGGCTTATAGCTTATAGACCTCAATTCCAGCCTCCATTGCTCCATTCCAGCCGCCAGTCTCCATCTGGAAACCATGTGGGCAATACCAAGAAGAGAGACCCAAAAGGAGGTATTAGAAAAAAGGCAGAAACATATACAGTACATTAAATATTCACTTTATTAGATACATAAACTACATATAAAAACAACATAAAAACAAGGACATATTAAAAATATAAAAAACAGCTCAGGAGGGGGAGGGGTATGTCCAAAAAGATATAGACAAATATTATACTTCAAAAAATCACTGCTACAATTGTATATCCTCCATAGTAAGATGCCAATACAGATAGCCCAGTATACACAATCATACCATAGAAAAAAAATATTAATATAAATGTTCAGGGACAATATATTGCATAAATTATTAGACGCACATGACTAGCTAATTACTAAGAGGCATGCATTGTAATGATAATAGAGATATACATTATATTATAAATAGCACAAGCTAGATACTAGAAGGTATAAGTTGTCACTCCCTGATGAGGCAGTAGCGAAATGGCGTTAGAGTGGTGTGAGGGGGTTGTGATATGTCCCTATCTATTTCTAATAGAAATGCTATGGGTATTATCCATTACCACTATTATCACCACTGTGACTTAGCTTGCGCTATTTACAATACAACTTACAATAATTTATTTTTGGTAGCTCCTTCTTTTATAGGATTTATTTTTAACACCATGAAGAGCACTCACCACATAAATCTTCATCCAAGATTTCCTTTATTTAAATAAGGCGCATACAGGACACAATTTACTACTGCACATTTGTCTCCCGTAAATTATATCCTGTATGCGCCTTATGCAAATAAACAGAAATCTGGGATGAAGATTTATGGGGTGAGTGCTTTGAATATAATTCTCTTCATGAAGGATTTTGTTGTATCTTTCTGATCACAGAGCACCACCCATTTTTAATGCAGAGACCTGTGGATTTTGCCTTTTACATCTTACATAGTAGTGCTGGTCTAATTCTCCTGTCATGGACAATGCCATGAAGAGGCCTTCATGAGGTAATGTAGCACCAGTCCTACTCATTCCAGGTACACTAGCAGCTCAGTTGGCCATTTCTCCAAAGTGTCCCAGGAGCCATGTCTCAACACGACAACGCCAGGCCGCATGTTGCTTGTGCTATCGTGAGCAGCCTGCATGGCCTAAACATGCTACTGCACTACTGTGGCTGCAGCCTCTGCAGAATTGTCTCCAATTGTGAACATTTTTGGCAGCAGCCAGCAGTGGATCTTGATGATTTGCTTTCCTAAGTGCTTTTGGAGTGGTGGAACATTCCTTAGACAACCATTAACCAATAACCTCATTGATAGCATGCCAAAGCTTTTAAGTACATGGATTTCTGTGCAAGGTGCTCTGAACAAATTTAGTGAAAAAAATCGAGATGTTTCGTAAATGTTGTTATCTTTTTTTCAGCATTTTCAGATCACTAACATGTCTATCGCTCCCGTGATTTCTATAATTCCATCACTTTTCCTTCTCTGTATTGCAATTTCAATGTTGAGGAATGCATATATAATGTACAAATAAATGCAAAGAAAACCTTTCAAGAAAAATGAGTGTAATATTCTGTTTGCCACCAGGTGGCAATGAAGGAAAAGATCAATGTGCGGCTGCTGGTTATGTAATGAAAAGTAATTATGCTCTACCACTTTAGGATTCTTTATTTTACTTATTATTTTATTCTTCAAAATCATTTAGGAAGTGAATGTTTCATATTAAAACTATTGCAAAATGTTATTTGCAGTAACATATGAATATTTTTTTAGTACAATTACTTTAACTATGAGTAAAATGGGGTGTAGTGGGGACAATGAATTTAAATGAAGCCAAAGAAGTAGAATATACAGTGGCAATATATCTAGGGAACACAGATAGGGTTATATTTGTAATGTGCATTTGTTGTATGCTCTGGAAAAGATCTTAGCATATTCTTGAAACATATAGACCCCCATTCTCACGACCAAGGCCTAAGGCCAAAAGAATACTCTGTAAGGTTAGTATACGTCAGTAAATTTTATCCATACAGTATGGAGGCTCAGTGTTTAGCACTGTAGCCCTGCAGCACTGGGGTCCTGGGCTCAAATCCCACCCAGGACAACATTACTTGCTGTGAAATATAAAGGTGCTATATAAGTTAGCATAATGATTCTGTTCTTTCGATGCAGGCCAAAGAATTCTACTTCTGGTCCTATTTGGGTTGATATGTACAGGCAACCTATTTCAACTGAGTTGCAGTTGCAGTTGAAAAAAGATGTGCCCTATAGATATAAATGCAACACAATGGCAGTTTCCCAACCATATATATTAAATGTAGGGCTCTGGTGTAGTGTGCACACAGTCTTATTCATCCAGTACCGATCACACAAGGTTTCCGCTCCATTTATGCCTAATGCTTCACATAATGCCTTGAATATTTGGTGGCTGAACAGCTACTCCTTCAGACTCCCATATACATACACACCTGTCACAGCCAAGTCTTCATGTGTTTTCATTGGGGAGAAGAGATGAAGCTGCTACCAGACATCTCTGGGGGCGACTCATCTCCTGAGAACAAATGCACCTGGTGTTGAAATTCAGAGTGCCCAGCATCTGTCAGGAGAGATCCAGGAGGCCAGCAAACAGACGATCCCATCAAAATCAGCAGTTCCGGCCTACTTGTCTCTTATGTGGATAGGGCCTTAAAGGGGTTGCCCACTCTTAAACTACAAGTCTTCAGTCACTCTATGTGACTGCAGACTTGTGAATCCTTACATTGAGTGCAGTGCGCACTGTAAAGGATTCTCTGATGTCAGCGATGGGAGCGGCGGTCTTGTGACCACAAGTATGCGATATGCATACTCCTGGCTTCATTCCGAATAGATGTACACCTGCATTGAACGAGGCCTGAAACAGTCTAGTCAGAATGTGGCCGGGAGTATGCATATCACATAGCTGCGGTCACATGACTGCCGGTGACACTGGAGAATCCTCACAGCGCGAAGTGCGTGCGTTGTGAGGATTCTCAAGTCTGCAGTCACTGTATGTGGACAGAAGTTTGGTCACTGGTGGGGGTGTATGTGTAGTCTAAGATCAGACAACCCCTTTAAGGGCTCGCTCACATGAGTGTATAAATCGGACAAGTGGAATCTGCTTAAAAATCACATAGAACTCGGCCCAATGTTATTCTATGGGGCAGTGCAGATCTGCGATTATTTTTTCATGTCGGTTCAGCATGAGAAAATAATCATAGCAAGCTGCGATTGCATCCGATATTCGGATCACGCGCACCCATACAAGTCTGTGGTGTGTGTGAAACATCGGCCTGCACTTGGATGTCATCCGAGTGCAGTCCGATTACCACTGACACATACAATAGAGAAGATGGAGAAATTATTTTCTCCGTATTCTCCACACCTGTTCTGCGATCCCCTCTTGCGAGAGAATTTAATCACAGTATGATTCTCTTTGCATAATTGGCCCGATTCTCTCGCATGAGACAACATACACCCAGCCTTAAATTAAGCACAGTATCCAATTCTCTGCTACCAGAGAGGAGAGCTTTGGGGGAACTCACATACCAGCAATACACAGTTACTGAGAGACACCCTTAGCACAAACCTCAAAGAGCCAAATCGTGACCTAAATAGAAGGAAGTTCCTGGTTCTGTGGAGTCACATGGGGTATCACATGATCCCTCTCAGCCAGTCAGGAGGCCTGAAAAGGATTAGGAAATGCAGCTTCAAATCCTGTTTCTGGGCAACAAGTTCCTTTTCCACTGACTGAGAGGGGTCATGTGATACACCATGTGACTCCACAGATCCAGCACATTCTTTTGTGCTTTCTTTTTAGCACCCATTGTTCTGTCACACTGATGCACTACTTTAAAAAGAAGTCTGTCATGGTGATAAGTTCGCTTCAAAACCTGACAGAACTCCTGACATGTCTATTTTCTCTGCATTGTGCTGCTCCTCTGCTATCCCTACTGGAAATACATTAATACATTAATGACTGGGTGTTACCATTTTCCTCATCTGACACGGTTCAATCATTTCTGATAGAGTTAGAAGCTTTCATGCCCCAGTATTTTGGTCATTATTTATGTGGCCTAGAGTAGAACCTGCACAGCAAAAAAACCTGTCGCCTATAGCATTACATATTATTCCGAACCCCTTATCTATACAGCGCATAGACAAAAAACTACTTGACACCTTGACTTGGCGGATAACAATCGGCCACGGCCTTTATTTAACTATTAAAACATATCATTTAAATATAACCATAGTAACATATCACCTTCTTAAACAAGGTTCAAAACATTTACCAAACACCGCAGCCTAGCCACAAGACTCAAGCCCGATAACCAACTACTAGTGATGAGCGAGCATGCTTGCTACTGCTCGGTGCTCGCCCGAGCATCTCACTACTCAAGATGCTCAGAGCTCGCCGAGTATTTCCGGGGTTGCTCGGCAGGAGCTCGGGTCCCCTCCCTGCATGTTTGACTCTCTTTAGAACATGCGGGGATTGCCTGCCACTCATTGTAATGCCGCAGCCATGGTGGTTGTGGCATTACAGTGATTGGATGGGCGCACAGCGTCATCAGGTCTATATCAGACCTGGCGCCGCCATGTTCGTCACAGTCATTCCGGAATTAGACAGTGTAGGGAGAGGTGCTGCTGCGTCAGGGAGAGATTTGCTTGTGTATGAGGTAGTGTAGGGAGAAAAACCGTACATTACACATATCTGACTCGCCCCCTGGGCAGTGGGGCACTCGGATCCAGGCAACAGGGCAATAATGGGGGTAGTAGTGGCAACCCGATCCGTGGCTCAGGGTGGTCAGACCAGTGGCAGTCTTCTATAGGCCTTGCAATGTCCGACTACGCCACCCGTGGATTGCGGTCAGAGCGAATCGCCGCTGCAGAACAGACCGCTGAGGCTGGTGTTGTGGGTGCAGCAGGGAATAGTACGACTCCCCATGGGAGGAGTGTAGCCTCAGGGCAGCGAGGGGTAGATGGTGGGGGTGATGGTGCAGGGAGTCCCAGTACCGTTAGTGCTGGCGAAGTAAGAAGCACAAAGACAACGTGTTGCAGTCCAGGGTCTTTTACTCACAGTTCGTATACTCCGAGCCACTTCTGTACAGGTAGTGACTGCCCAAGCCGTGCCACGTTCACCAGGTGAGGGGCTCAGTCAACTCCCAAGCAATTCAGGAGCATGGCACAGGACCCCCTTCTGTCCTTTCTCTGGCTCGTGCCCCACCAGTGTCCAAACTTCTGTCCAGCTGCCGCGGATTTATGCGGGCAAACGTGGGCCCCATTTCCCGCTATCCTATATGGTGCCTTCCTAGCAGGTTTAGCGAGGGGTCGCACCAATATATGATCACGACCTCCGGTTCTTGGATGAGGATTATTTGCCTCCACCAACTTGGGATCCGGTACCCTTTCCTTGCCTGACCCGTCACCCGTAATTTCCTGAATCCTTAGGGTCCCTTCTTCCTTCGTGTTCCTGGGCCTTTCTCTTCGGTTCCTTTCTCTCTCTGTTTTGTTCCTTTCCTTCTCTCCCTCTCGCCCGGCCCGTGTCCCTAGGCCTGGCTCTGGAGCAGAACTCCAGCGGAGCCTCTGCTCCCCTCCTCCTCCACTCTCACTTTCTCCTCACAAAACTGAACTTCTCTCCTCCTAGAACTAAGATGGTGCCCACCTTATATACCTCCTCCTCTGTGTCTGAGCCCAGGTGACCTGCAACCAATGAGCTCCTTCCTATGCCCAGGAACCAGACCCTATCTGCTTCCACATCACTAGGGTTCCCCCCCTCCCCACTCCAGCCAGGGAAATAGTCAGTCGTGCCTGCATACTAATGGGAGCACCGTAGAGCTGTCCTCCGGAAATGGGGAGTGTATATGTGTGCAGCTAACTGAGCTCTGGTCCATACTCCATCCTTACCCGGGAGTGGAATACCACACCTCCGGTTAAGGTGCAATACCCCTGTAGTGGCCGAACCCTCGGGGCGCTACATATCCATCTTAACAAACAGTCCTTCTGAAGACTAATCCATCAGCAGAGATATCAGGCAGGCAGGGTATATAGGCAGGCAGGCAGGGTATATAGCAGACTGCAGTGCATATAGCACAAGAGGCTCCGTTCCAATTCTGCCTTCTGCTGCTGTTAGATATTTCTATACAAAGGCCCAGGTCTCAGGGGCCAGGAATACTTTGCTTTGATTTTTAATCCTCATTATTTGCTTAAAAAACAATCCAGAGAACACTGTTTTTCTGCGCCATTTCCTTGTTGGCACTGCAGAATACAGCCAGGTCCTTTCCATATTACAGCGCTAGAAATCCAGCTATTTAAAACTGTGTTTTCCCGTCAAACGGATCACATATACGTTGTCAGAAAATACTGCCATTTCTGGCCTCCATTAAAAATTTCCTTTAGTGTGTCAGTGAAGCAATTCACACCAGTTTGCTGTTCAAACTACTTACCTACAGTCCAGGTATTTAAAACTCTGTTTTCTCCGTCACACGGATCACATATACGTTGTCAAAAAATACTGCCTTTTCTGGCCTCTATTAAAAATTTCTTTCAGTGTGTCAGTGAAGCAATTCACAGCAGTTTGCTGTTCAAGCCATAATTAGTGTCACCATCCCGCTTCTCTGTCTTCTGAAACGCTCTCTGCTGACAATCAAAGAGGATGCATTGCAGGCGGAGCACGATGAGATGGAGCAAGGAACCATACAGGGTGATTACACACAGCCAAGCCTCATCTCATCCCAACATGGATTGGGTGACAATGAGGAAGAGGAGGAGGAAGGACAGGAGCTAGTTTCATGCACTATAGACGGTACAACCTGCATAACTGTCATACAGACTGTTCAGCGTGGATGGCCAGAGGACAGAGAGGAGGAGGAGGAGAGCATGGTCATCTTGGTGAGGACACGGAAGTCTTGCCTGTTAGTAGTCTGGCACGCATGGCTGAGTTTATGTTACGCTGCCTTTCCCATGACCCTCGCATTCTCAAAATTTTGGGTGACAGTCATTACTGGTTGGTGACACTTCTAGACCCACGCTACAAGGAGAACTTTATATCTCTTATTCCTGAGGTGGACAGGTCTACAAAAATGGGGCTGTACCAGAAGGCCCTTGTTGCGGAACTATTAAAAAAATTCCCATCTGAAAACGCTGGAGGCAGAGGGCACACTTCATTGGACAACGAGAGAGAGAGACACAACTCCAATCCAGCAGAGGCAGGGGAACACTGTCAAAGTTCTGGGAGAGTTTTCTCAGACCCTCCCATCGCACAGGCCCTGAGGCGCGGGGTACTCTCACAAGGAGTGCAAAGTTTGAGAAGATGCTGAGGGAGTACCGTGCCGACCGTACCAACGTCCTCCGTGATTCTTCTGTGCCTTATAATTATTGGGTATCCAAGCTGGATACGTGGAATGAACTGGCTCTCTATGCCTTGGAGGTACTGGCCTGCCCTGCCGCCAGCGTTTTGTCAGAGCAGGTTTTTAGTGCCGCTGGTGGAATTATAACTGATAAGCGCATCCGCCTGTCAACTGAAAATGCTGACAGGCTGACTCGTATAAAAATGAACAAGGGCTGGATTGGGCCAGACTTCTCAACACCACCGAATGATAGCAGCGTAACATAAACTGAAATCCAGTGTCTTTTCTTGGGAGGTGTATTCCCATGCACCTTTTCACACCCACACATGGGTATACGCTTCCTGATTTTGGCTATTTGCTCTTGTACTCCTCCATCTCCTCATCCTCCACCACCATATCACCAGGGTGACCGTGGTCCGTGATGCAACACCCACATAATTTTTTTAAAGGGTGTTTATGATGCCCGTAAAAAAAAAAATGTATACAGTATGTTCATGTATATCCCCCAGGGGTAAATGTTTGTCAGCCCATACACTTAGTACATGGGCTTTACAAGTATAGGAGGCCCGCTCCTTTCTAATGGGAAAATTTTTTCATGAGGCCCTCCTCCACGTCTCTTCCAAGGGGCATTGAAGTACCTCCAAATTTTTGGCAGCCCTTGCATTCACTGCATAGGCCAACACTATGGGAGACTCTCTCCTTTCTAATGGGAATTTGTCATTACTGTGGCCCTGCTCTATGTGTCTTTAAATTCTTAGTGGGGCTTATCCTAAAATTGTTCAGCCGTTGGACTCACTGCATACCCTATAACTGTATAGCAGACTCTCTCCTTTCTAATGGGAACATGCCGTACTTGTTACTGTGGCCCTGCTCTGTGTGTCTTTAAATTCTTAGTGGGGTTTTTCCTAAAATTGGTCAGCCTTTGGACTCACTGCATACCATATAACGGTATAGCAGACTCTCTCCTTTCTTATGGGAATTTGTCGTTACTGTGGCCCTGCTCTATGTGTCTTTAAATTCTTAGTGGGGTTTTTCCTAAAATTGGTCAGCCGTTGGACTCACTGCATACCCTATAACTGTATAGCAGACTCTCTCCTTTCTAATGGGAATTTGTCATTACTGTGGCCCTGCTGTATGTGTCTTTAAATTCTTAATGGGGTTTTTCCCAAATTTTGGCAGCCCTTACAGTCACAGCATGGGCATTACCACTATAGGAGACCCTCTCCTTTATAATGGGAATCATAGAATCATAGAATCATAGAATGGTAGAGTTGGAAGGGACCTCCTGGGGCATCTGGTCCAACCCCCTGCTCAAAGCAGGATTCACTAGATCATCTCAGACAGATGTCTGTCCAGCCTCTGTTTGAAGACGTCCATTGAAGGGGAACTCACCACCTCTCGTGGCAGCCTGTTCCACTCATTAATCACCCTAACTGTCAAAAAGTTTTTTCTAATATCTAATCTGTGTCTCCTCCCATTTAGTTTCATCCCATTGCTTCTAGTCTTTCCTTGTGCAAATGAGAATAAAGATGATCCTTCTACAATGTGACAGCCCTTGACATATTTGTAGACAGCTATTATGTCTCCTCTCAGTCTTCTTTTTTGCAAGCTAAACATTCCCAAATCCTGCAACCGTTCCTCATAGGACATGGTTTGCAGACCAGTCACCATTCTGGTCGCTCTTCTCTGAACTTGCTCCAGTTTGTCTATGTCTTTTTTAAAATGTGGTGCCCAAAACTGTACACAGTATTCCAGATGAGGTCTGACCAAAGAGGAATAAAGACTGATAATGACTTCACGTGATCTAGACTGTATGCTTCTGTTAATACATCCCAGAATTGCATTTGCCTTTTTTGCTGCTGCATCACACTGTTGACTCATGTTCAGTCTATGATCTATTAGTATACCTAAGTCTTTTTCACATGTACTGTTGCTTAGCTCTATTCCTCCCATTCTGTATATGCTTTTTTCATTTTTATTGCCCAGATGTAGTACTTTTCATTTTTCCCTGTTAAAAACCATTCTGTTGGTTGCTGCCCACTGCTCCAGTTTATTTAGGTCTTTTTGAATCCTCTCTCTCTCTTCTCTAGTATTAGCTATCCCCCCTAGCTTTGTGTCATCAGCAAATTTAATCAGTTTACCCTCAATTCCTTCATCTAAATCATTGATAAAGATGTTGAACAATACAGGTCCCAGGACGGAGCCCTGTGGTACCCCACTTGAGACATTCATCCAGCTGGATGTGAAGCCATTTACAACCACCCTTTGAGTCCGATCACTAAGCCAGTTATGAATCCACCTAACAGTTGCCTGGTCCATTGCATACTTGGTCATTTTTTCAATAAGGATGGTGTGAGATACTTTGTCAAATGCTTTGCTGAAGTCAAGATATACTATATCTACAGCATTTCCCTGATCCACCCAGTCAGTGATTCTGTCATAGAAGGAAATTAAGTTAGTCTGACATGACTTGTTAGTTACAAACCCATGCTGACTCTGGTTAATCACTTCATTCTTATCCATGTACTTACATACATGTTGTTTAATAATTTGTTCAAAGATCTTTCCTGGTATAGAAGTCAGACTCACCGGCCTATAGTTCCCTGGGTCCACCTTCTTCCCCTTTTTGAAGATAGGAACAACATTTGCTCTTCTCCAGTCTTCTGGGACTTCTCCTGTTCTCCAAGAATTTTCAAAGATTATGGAGAGTGGTTCTAAAATTTCTTCTACGATCTCCTTCAGTACTCTGGGGTGTAATTCATCTGGACCTGGAGACTTGAACTCATTTATGTTAGCTAAATATTCCCTCACAAGCTTTCTGTTTACAGATAACTTGGATTCCTCTATTCCTTTAAAAGGACAGTGAAGATCAGTTGATGTTACATTTTCTTTCTGAGAGAAAACAGATGCAAAATAGGAATTAAAAAGTTCGGCCTTCTCAACATCCTCTCTTACCATTTCTCCATTTTCATCCTGTAAAAATCCTATAGCATCTTTGACTTTTCTTTTACTTTTGACATACCCCCAAAATCCTTTTTTATTGCTTTTGACATCTCTTGCAAGCCTTAATTCATTGTCAGCTTTAGCTAACCTGATACGTGCCCTACAGGATCTGCAGACTGCATTATAATCTTCTTTAGATATGCCTCCCTCTTTCCATTTAATAAACATTTCTTTCTTTCTTTTTAGCATGTGTTTAAGTTCTGTGTTCATCCATCCTGGTTTCCTTAAATGCTTCCCATTCTTCCTACTTTTCGGGATTGTTAACGATTGTGCTTTGAGAATCTCATTTTTAAAAATTTCCCATCCTTCCTGGACATTTTTGTCCTTAAGGACATCCAGCCATTGGATCCCTCCTATTCTCTTTCTGAGTCTCTTAAAATCTGCCTTTCTAAAATCTAACCTTGAAGTCTGATTCTTCACATGTCTTCCTCCTCTAGTTATCCAAAATTCTATAATAGCATGATCGCTGCCTCCTAGGGTCCCAGCCACCTTTACCTCCTCAACCATTTCCTCCCTGTTTATAAGGATTAGATCCAAAGTAGCAGATCCCCTTGTTTTCTCCCTTACCTTTTGGAAGATAAAGTTGTCAGCAAGAGAGGATAAGAATTTGCTTGACCTGTTAGTTTTACTTGAGAGAGATTCCCAACAAATGTCTGGATAGTTGAAATCTCCCATGACCACTACGTCATATTTTTTGGAGAACTTGGTCATTTGATACATAAAGAGTTCATCCATATCTTCAGCTTGCCCAGGTGGCCTGTAGTAAATGCCTACAATGGTGTCCTTTCCGTTGTTCTCTCCTTGTATTCTTACCCAAACAGTTTCCACAGAACTCCCAGTCTCTGAAGCTTCAATCTCTGTGCAGATATACGCTTTTCTAACATACAATGCAACACCTCCTCCTCGTTTATCAAGTCTGTTTCTTGCAAATAAGTTGTATCCTTTTAGCCTTTTATTCCAATCATGTGTATCGTCCCACCAAGTTTCAGTGATTCCAATGACATCATATTCCTTTTCCTGCATTAGTAGTTCCAATTCTCCTTGTTTGTTGCCCATGCTTTGTGCATTTGTATAAAAACATTTTAGTTTGTGATTGGTTTCTCTTCCTCCCATATTTTTATTATTTAAATTGTTTTGTCTTTGTTCTTCCTTTCCACTTCCAGTAGCAGAGATCTCAATAGTATTTGTCAGCTGTATGGCTTTTTCTGGCCTTTTGCTTCCCTTCCCACATTGTTCTAGTTTAAAGCTCTTCTGATGAGTGTAGCAAGGCGACTTCCAAATACATGTTTTCCAGTCTTCGTAAGATGCACCCCATCTCTAGCAAGTAGTCCATCGTATAGGTAATTCATTCCATGATCCAGAAATCCAAATCCTTGTTGACGGCACCATCGACGTAGCCAGTTGTTCACCTGTAGAATCTTATTCCACCTCATTGTTCCATGGCCATCCACTGGGAGGATGGATGAGAAGACCACCTGCGCTCCCAATTCTTTCACTTTCTTGACTAAGTCTTCAAAGTCACTGCAGATGGTTTCCAGGTCCTTTCTTGCGGTGTCATTTGTCCCCACATGTATTAGCAGGAATGGGTAGTGATCTGTAGGTCTGAAGAGTCTTGATATCCTGTCAGACACATCTTTAATTTTTGCTCCTGGAAGACAGCACATTTCTCTTGAGGTTATGTCTGGTCTGCAGATAGCGGCCTCTGTTCCTCTTAACAGGGAATCCCCCATGACCACCACTCTCCGTTTTTTCTTCACAACATTCTTCTTTCTCCATCCAGGAGAATTCTGAGGGCTTACAAGGTTATTCATTGCTGGCAAAGTCTTATTTTGCTGTATTTCTTCATGGTTCTCCTGTGTGAGTGCCTGGTACTGGTTCCTGAGCAGTATGGGTGCTGACTGCCTCTCGATCCTCCTGCTTCTGTGGGTCACATGCTTCCATTCCTCTGTTTCGTCAGGTGCAGTTCGAATTTCTTCTCTTTCTGAATCATGAAGAGATAATTCTGCTCTGTCTAAGAACTCTTCACCTTCCTTAATGATTTTCAAGGTAGTTAACCTCTCTTCTAGATTTCGCAACTTTTCCTCCAACAGGGACACAAGCTTGCATTTCTGGCATGTGAAGTTTGGCTTTTCCACTGGCAAGTCTGTGAACATGTAGCAGGATATGCAGCTCACCAAATGGCTCCTGGACTCTTCCATGTTCTTATTGTTAATGTTCTGAAAACAGTGAAAAAAGCTTAAAAAAAAAGCTTCAAAATGCCAGCGCGCGGTTTACCGATGTCCTCTTTTCAGCTCCAACAGCCAAAATCCAGTGTTCTTTGAGCTCGCGGAGACTCTTCACTTACCCCAAAATGCAGTGGGAATATGCAAATTATCTCCTCAGGACTCCTCCCCTGGAACATTTTTTTTACTGAGACCCTCCTTTATGTCTCTTCAAAGGGGTATTGGGTTGCGTCCAAATTTTTGGCAATCCTTGCAGTCACTGGATATGCAATAACAATATAGGAGACCCACTTGTTAATAATGGGAACAACAAAGCATAGCCGGCTGATGGCTCTCTAACAATAGCGAGGGCCGACTGCTGGCCTTTTAAGAATAGTAAGGGCCGTCTGATGGCCCTATAAAAATAGGCTTTATGACTTTCAGAGTTCCTCCATCATAAATAAAACAGGATGTGTCTGATGATGTGTCACACACCACATTGCCAGATAAGGTTGTAAAATGTTAAAATGACATTTCCCGGTGAATGAATTTGTCTTAAAAAATAACGTAAAAAAAACAAAACAATAGGATCTTTCTTTAGTATAAAAAACAGAGTCACCAATTTAACCTCAATGTAATCACATTGTTCAGCTCCTGCACCTCCTCCTCCATCTCCGAAATGACCACATCAGTCACAAGCTGACAGCACTGAAGCACTGCCTTGGCCAAGCAGCAACAGGCTGTGCTGAAGATAACATGCTTAATTGAAAAAACCACCCAGCGCTACAGAGTTGTTGAAAACTGTAACACAGCAGCCTGATCTGTGGCTCTCACCGCTGAACATACAGCCAGGCATGGTCGTGTGTGACAATGGGCGGAACCTGGTGACGGAGAAATGACACCCAGAGTAGATACGGTTTCCCTCTATGCCAGTTCCTTCACTGAGCTAAATACAACTCTCATCAACAAAATGCTGTGGACTGGCTCCGTACCGTCCCTGGCCACATTCACCTGTCCACTGTCCACGTGTTTGTGGGTAGGCGGTCCTTCCCAGTAAGTGCACTGGGGAGGGCACGGGTAATGTTGTGGGACCCGTGCTTGTGGAAGGCGGAGACGACACAGGGAGAAACAGTGGCGGCTGGGGACCGAGTATGGACACCCGGCCACCGCCGGCATGAGGTTATGAAAAGCTTCCGCCTCCACGTGCCTAAAAGGTCACATTTCAAGTGCAAGCAGCTGTCAAAAATTTGGCAGTGTAGTATTGCAGCGTATGGGTGGGTGGGTGGCTGGCTGCATACTTGCGCTTGCATTCCAAGGAATGGGGTAGGAACAACTGAACGCTGCACTGGGAAAAGGACGTGGACGGTGATTGTTGCAAGTCTGCAACGACAGGTGCATGGCGGGAGGCATCTTTGCATGCGCCAAGGATCACTTATGATAGGCACACTTTTAGGCAGTGACCTGGGAGTCAGAAATGCTTCCAGAGGTCTTCCCCATGCTCTTCCCATGTCTTTTCAGCACTGTATGCATGTGTCTGATGATGTGTCACACACCACATGGCCAGATAAGGTTGTAAAATGTTAAAATGACATTTCCCAGTGAATGCATTTGTCATGGTTTAAAGCAATGCAAAAGTGAAAAAACGCATCAAAAACGCTACGTGTGAACATAGTCCAAGGTGTGGAGGAGTATTTTTGGTTTTGGTTATTTATTTTGCCTTATATACAAGTCATTACCCTGGAAAGGATGTTCCTTAATATATTTCCCCGGAAAATCCATTTTGGTTTTGTTTTTGTATGTTTTATTGTGAATCCGTAAAAGTGGCGTAATATTCTGACAACGTTGTTGACAGCAGTGACCTGGGAGTCAGAAATGCTTCCAGGGGTCTTCCCCATGCTGTTCCCATGTCATTTCAGCACTGTTCCCATCGATTTGGGCAATTTTTAGGCCCTCTGCATACCGCCGGGGGGAGCTGCCTGAAAAATGCCCCATATGTCCCATAGACTTACATTGGGCTCGTTGGTCGGGTCGAGCACCCGAGTAATCCAATTTGCTCGACCCGAGCAATGAGTACCCGAGCATTTTAGTGCTCGCTCATCACCACCAACTACCTGTCCATCCAGATACCTGGACAACTAACCCTAGGCCATGACAAAATTCAGAGAGGGACGGCAGGGCAGCACCTTCTGGTATGACAAGGCCAGAAATCAGACACGAACCTCCGGCGCTGCACCTTTTTATCCCCATTCTCCCTCCTTACGCGCCAATCAGGGCCAGTCTCCAGGGAAGAAAAACTTATCTCCCATACTACCGACCCCTGAGTGGCCCAACTTGACCTCCAACCACGTATCCCACTTCCCATGGCTACGTGACCAGATGAAAACGGCGGGAAAGCCATATTCCCGCCATTTAACCCTTTCAGAAGATAGAAACACATACACTGTGTTCCAAATTATTATGCAAATAATATTTTCTCAGATTTTCCCAAATTACCTATATGAATTGCAGTCATTGTAATTTTCCAGTCAAATAACTATTAGAGTACAATTGAAAGGTTTTTGTACAAACTGCCTATGATAACAGTATATTTTTAAAAAAATAAAAAATTCAAACTGTACTCAAAATGCATGTTCCAAATTATTATGGACAGCAGAGTTTTCAACCTTTTCATTTTAATAAAGAACAAAAAAATGGTCATTTTTGAAATTATAAGCATTAGCCGGTTATTACAAACTGAAATCAAACAGTTTTCAACTCAAAACTTTATTCTAGGTGATGTTACATTTGCACATAGGACCCCTTGTTCGAAAGGAGCTTCTGAATTCTCTCGTCCATTGAATTTGTCAGGTTTTGGATGGTTTCTGCTTTAATTGTTTTGCATGAGGACAGAATACCCTCCCAGAGCTGTTGCTTAGATGTGAACTGCCTCCCGCCATCATAGACACTCCTTTTGATGAAGCTCCAGAGGTTCTCAATGGGGTTGAGGTCAGGGGAGCATGGGTGCCACACCATAAGTTTGTCCCCTTTTATGCCCATAGCAGCCAGAGATGCAGATGTGTTATGTGCAGCATGAGACGGGGCATTATCATGCATGAAAATGATCTTGCTGCGGAATGCACAGTTCTTCTTCTTGAACCATGGAAGGAAGTGCTGTTTGAGAAACTCAACATACATTATGGAGTTCATCTTTACCCCTTCAGGGATCCTAAAAGCGCCGACAATCTCTCTCCCCATGATTCCAGCCCAAAACATTACTCCACCTCCTCCTTGTTAGCGCCGTAGCCGTGTTTGCATGGGGTGTCCATCAACCAGCCATCCTCCACTCCATCCATCTGGACCATCGAGATCATTTCATGCATGATGTGAATGGAAAAGAAAAATTGACGAGAGATTTCAACGCAAGATTGTGCGAATGGTGGATAAAGAACCTCGACTAACATCCGAACAAGTTCAAGCTGCCCTGCAGTCCGAGGGTACAACAGTGTCAACCCGTACTATCCGTCGGCATCTGAATGAAAAGGGACTGTATGGTAGGATACCCAGGAAGACCCCACTTCTTACCCCGAGACATAAAAAAGCCAGGCTGGAGTTTGCCAAAACTTACCTGAGAAAGCCTAAAATGTTTTGGAAGAATGTTCTCTGGTCAGATGAGACAAAAGTAGAGCTTTTTGGGAAAAAACATCAACATAGAGTGTACAGGGAAAAAAAAGAGGCATTCAAAGAAAAGAACATGGTCCCTACAGTCAAACATGGCGGAGGTTCCCTGATGTTTTGGGGTTGCTTTGCTGCCTTTGGCACTGGACTGCTTGACCGTGTGCATGGCATTATGAAGTCTGAAGACTACCAACAAATTTTGCAGCATAATGTAGGGCCCAGTGTGAGAAAGATGGGTCTCCCTCAGAGGTCATGCGTCTTCCAGCAGGACAATGACCCAAAACACACTTCCAAAAGCACTATAAAATGGTTTGAGAGAAAGCACTGGAGACTTCTAAGGTGGCCAGCAATGAGTCCAGACCTGAATCCCATAGAACACCTGTGGAGAGATCTCAAAATGGCAGTTTGGAGAAGGCACCCTTCAAATATCAGGGACCTGGAGCAGCTTGCCAAAGAAGAATGGTCTACAATTCCAGCAGAGCATTGTAAGAAACTCATTGATGGTTACCGGAAGCGGTTGTTCGCAGTTATTTTGGCTAAAGGTTGTGCAACCAAGTATTAGGCTGAGGGTGTCAATACTTTTGTCTGGCCCATTTTTGGAGTTTTGTGTGAAATGATCAATGATTTGATTTTTGCTTCATTCTCTTTTGTGTTTTTTCCTTGCAAGCAAATTAAATGAAGATAATAATACCAAAGAATTTGTGATTGCAATCATTTTCAGGAAGAAACTGAGCATTATCTGACAGAATTGCAGGGGTGCCAATACTTTTGGCCACCACTGTAGCACACCAAGTTATGACATGTGTGCCCCTCCTGAATGTCCTGGGATCACCATTCTGATATGTGCCCGTTTTTAGAACAGAAGAAAAACTTCATGATAGTGCATTGTTTCTTCTGTTCTAAAAACAGACACATAGTGCAACCCAGGTTCAGGCTCATATTTGATCCTAGGGGAACCAGTAAATTCACCGGTGTGCCCCTGCGCAGGAGTGGGGTCCCAACAATACACTTGATTCACTATGTGCAGACCGAGGCAGTACCTCATCATTCATTTAATAAACTGCCCAGTTTATTACCATATAGAAGCAACGGTAAAATTGTAGCACTACGCAGAAGGGGCGCCAAATACATTACGTGGCGTGTGTCTCCTAATAAATTCGGCACCTTCTACTCCAGCAAAACTGGCTCAATGGGACCGTGAACTATTCTATGAATCAGCCCCATTGTCTTTAAATACTTAATTCATATTGTTTTCTTAAAACTCACCTCTTGTCCGTCTGTTTTCAATTCACTCTTCCCCACGGATAGTATGAATATTTCCTCCTTTGTGGCCAGGCTTTTAGGGCATAAAATGGAGCTTGCTGCACTTACACAAAGCATGTCTGGGTTGTAACACTATTTCTCTAAGTATGTGCAGTATGTGCCACATCATAAATCACTTTTCATATAGAAAAGGCCACAATGTCTAATAGCAACCGAAATGAAAACCATAGTAGTGCCACAGAATCAACTTATGTGATTAGCTTAAAGCGTAACTGTAGTTTTGAGTTTTGTTTCATAAATCAATAGTACACATGAAAATAAGCAACTTTGTAATATGTCTTAGCAGAAAAATTAACTTCTTTCTCTGCCAAAATTGATCAGTCATTATCAAAATTTTCAGTTCTGAGGTATCCGCAGCAACTGCTATCTCCTATCTCAGTAATGGGAAAGTCTGTCTTCACTGAATACAGGTTTTACCTCAGAATTGAGACTTTTGATAATGACTAATCAATTATGGCAGAGAAAGAAGCAGATTTCTCTGATAAGATATATCACACAGTTGCTTATTTTCATGTGTACTATTGATTTATGAAATAAAAATTAAAACGACGGTTACTCTTTTAAAAAAAGCAATATTTGAAAACGTATTTGTATTTGCAAATTTTCTTAACATTAAATTTTATACCTAATTAAACCCCATATTACATTCCTGTTCATTGATATTGCACCACCAAGAACAAAAAGTTGTGGAATTATGTAAATTACAAGATTGATATACATGTTAATTGTATGCAAATGATGAAAAAATGGAAATAATATTTTCAAGACATCTTCATTGATTAACTATCAAATATGAGCGCCATGTGCAGAAATGGATGTACTTTTGCGCATTTACACGCCGTGTCATGCTATCAGTAATGTTATTAATGGTTATCTGAGGAATGTTCTCCAATGTTGAATGCATTTGCACACAAATCATCAAAATCCGCTGCTGGCAACTCCCTTTGCAGTTGTTGAACAATGACGTCCAAGATGTGCTCAATGGGAGTTAAGTCCTGAGACGTTGTAGGCCGTGAACTCTTGTTTAGGCCACACAAACTGCTGACAGTAACTGAGGCATTGAAAAATGGCTACTGGGAAAGTTTGGAGAAGTGACAGTACCACTATTCCACCATTGTTCTATTGTATTATGCAAATGAAATTGGACCTCATATATCAAGCCCAATTTGTCAAACTGAGCTTTGAGCCAGACGTCCAGCTATAGGTGTCCCAATGACCTCACACCCCCGCTCTCAAAAACTATTATGGTACGGAGTAAGGTAGCAATCAAGGTCTATCTTTTTCAGCTATGAGTTCCTCTTTTGTCTTGAACACAATGATAGCTGGAGATTGGTCTGGAGGCCTTGTGGGCAATGCCATGAAAAGGCCCTCACAAGGAACATCACACCACTCCTACTCAAAGGATTATGGTGTGGGTGTATCATAATATACTGTAGCTGAACCTCACTAGTTTTCATCCCAGGTACACTAACAGCTTGCTGGTACTTTGACTTGGTTGTAGAACCAGTGGTACGTCCAAGTGTCCTTCAACACTACACTACCAGGCTGCATGTTGCTCACGCCACTGCGAGCAGCCTGCATGATCTAAAAGTGCTACCATTACCTGCAGGACCGGTCTCTGAACTTGTATCTCATCAAGCACATCTAGGGCATCTTAGCTTGGAAATTCCAAAGGGAGCTACCCAAAGGGGGTAACAGCAGGGTATCTTGAAGATTTGCGTGGCCAAGCAATTTCAGTATGGCAGAACATTCCTCAGGCAACCATTAATAACCTCACTGATGTCATGCCAAGGCGTGACAGTGCATATATTTCTGCATGTGGTGCTCATACTCAATACGGAATAAATCGAGATGTTTTGAACATTTTGTTTCCAATTTTTCAACATTTGCATATTATTAACATGTCTATCCATCCTGTGATTTCAACATTCAGGAAGTTAGTTATAGACTACCCCTTTAATAATATTTAAACTAAAATGTTGTTAAAAGTAATATCAGGCTTTAAGATAAGCTGTAATTAGTGCATGTGAAAATCAATAAGTATGGCAAAACAATACAGTAAACTATATCGTACTATATTTGAGTCTTTTTCAGAAAATCTTTATTCTTTTTTCATCTATGTCATTATTTTCAGTGTGCATATTTCAGAATGAGCAGGTGTATTTTGTGTCTTAGTTAAATGTTAGCTATTGGCACAGTGTTACTCAGTGGTAATTAGTTTCTGGAGGACCTCTCTTCTGTGCACTGCTGAAGCTTGATCTCCGCTACTGCTTCAGCCTCACTTTACCCTACAGTACAAATCAATAGTTGGCTGTCAGCTTGATTGTAAAAATCCTGCCTTTATTTGTTTCGTGACTCGACCAGTGAGATTAAATTAACCAGCAGACTGAAATGTCCTCTCTTTTTTCTGAACGGTAGATCTTTGACTAAATTTTGGGGTTTTTTTCACTGTACAATTGTCAAACTTAAGATTTAGGATGGATATTTTCTATATCTTCTGTTACAAAGAAATACACTAGATTGACAAAAGTGTTGGGGCATCATACATTACAACTACAGAAGCATATACAGTGAAGGAAATAATTATTTAATCCCTTGCTGTTTTTGTAAGTTTGCCCACTGACAAAGACATGAACAGTCTATAATTTTATAGTAGGTTAATTATCACAAAAAAAAATCAAGAAAATCACATTGTATAAATTAGATAAATGTATTTGCATTTTGCAGTGAGAAATAAGCATTTGATCCCTCTGGAAAACAACACTTAATACTTGGTGGCAAAACCCTTGTTGGCAAGCACAGGAGTCAGATGTTTTTTGTAGTTGATGATGAGGGTTGCGCACGTCTGGAGGAATTTTGGTCCTCTCCTCTTTGCAGATCATCTCTTTCCAGATCATCTCTAAATCATTAAGATTTTGATACTCTCGCTTGGCAACTCAGAGCTTCAACTCCCTCCATAAGTTTTCTATGGGATTAAGGTCTGGAGACTGGTTAGGCCACTCCATGACCTTACTGTGCTTCTTTTTGAGCCACTGCTTTGTTGCCTTGGCTGTATGTTTTGGGTCATTGTCTTGCTGGAAGACCCAGCCACGACCCATTTTTAATGTCCTGGCGGAGGGAAGGAGGTTGTCACTCAGGATTTTACGGTACATGGCTCCATCCATTCTCTCATTAATGCGGTGAAGTAGTCCTGTGCCCTTAGCAGAGAAACACCCCCAAAACATAATGTTTCCACCTCCATGCTTGACAGTGGGGACGACGGTGTTCTTTAGGTCATAAGCAGCATTTCTCTTCCTCCAAACACGGCGAGTTGAGTTAATGCCAAAGAGCTACATTTTTGTCTCATCTGATCACAGAACCTTCTCCCAATAACTCACAGAATCATGCAGGTGTTCATTGGCAAACTTCAGACGGGCCTGTACATGTGCCTTCTTGAGTAGGGGGACCTTGCAGGCACTGCAGGATTTTAAACCTTTTAAGGCATAATGTGTTACCAATGGTTTTCTTGGTGTCTGTGGTCCCAGCTGCCTTGAGATCATTAACAAGTTCCCCCCATGTAGTTTAAGGCTGATCTCTCACCTTCCTCATGATCAAGGATACCCCACGAGGTGAGATTTAGCATGGTGCCCCAGAACAATGTCGATTGACAGTCATTTTGTATTTCTTCCATTTTCTTACTATTGCTCCAACAGTTGTCTCCTTCTCACCCAGCGTCTTACTTATGGTTTTGTAGCCCATACCAGCTTTGGGCAGGTCTATGATCTTGTCCCTGACATCCTTAGAAAGCTCTTCGGTCTTGCCCATGTTGTAGAGGTTAGAGTCTGACTGATTAATTGAGTCTGTGGACAGAAGTCTTTTATACAGGTGACTATGTAAGTCAGCTGTCTTTAATGCAGATAACGAGTTGATTAGGAGCGTCTAACTGGTCTGTAGAAGGCAGAACTCATAATGGTTTGTAGGGGATCAAATACTTATTTCTCACTGCAAAATGCAAAAAAATGTATCTAATTTATACAATGTGATTTTCTTGATTTTTTGGGGGGATATTCTATCTCTCAATGTTAAAATTAACCTACCCTTAAAATTATAGACTATTCATGTCTTTGTCAGTGGGCAAACTTACAAAAACAGCAATGGATCAAATACTTACTTCCTTCACTGTATGACATCCCATTTTAAAGTCGTATGCATTAATATGGATTTGCTCCCTTCCTTAGTAGCTAAAATAGCTTCCACTTTTCTAGGAAGACTTTCTACAAAATTTTGGAGGGTATATGTAGTTTTTTTTGCCCATTCATCTAGAAGAGCATTTATGAGATCAGTCAGGGTATGTGCCCACGTAGCGTTTTACAAGCGTATATGCTGTGGAATTTCCACAGCATAAACGCTTGGGAAACGCTTGGTAATCCGCCCCCCCATGGTCCCCAATGACAAGCCGCAATGTCAATGCCCATGCTGCGGATTTTTCTGCAGCGTTTATGCTGCGCTCAAAAATCCGCAGCATGTCCATTAATTTTGCGGACACGCAGCGTAATCGCCGCCATTGACTTGCATTGAAACGCATAATATCCGTGTCAGTACATTTGTACACACGGATATTATGCGTTTCTATGTGCGGATGGTACCCAAGTCTGGAGGAGAGGAGACTCTCCTCCAGACCTGGGTACCATAGAAACTGTGAAAAAAAGAATTTAAAATAAAAAATAAAGTTTATACTCACCTTCTGATGTCCTCCCGGTGTTTTGTCTGCTCCGTCCGGTCTATTGCAATGCTCCCGCTGTTGTGAAGTACCTGCCATGACGTCACTGAGTCATGTGACCCATCACATGGCTCAATGACGTCACCGCAGGTCCTTCACACCACCGCGAGCCGCCCAACACACCGGACGCGGCAGAGAGAACACCGGGAGAACAACGGAAGGTGAGTATAAACTTTATTTTTTTATTTTTTACCATTTTATTCTTTTTTTTTAACTAACTTGGTCACACTACTATAAATCCATGCCGGTTGCATGGATTTATATAGTGTGAACAAGTTGTCAAGCACTTTTCCAAGTGATGCTAAAATTGCTTGGAAAAGCGCTTGATAACCCGCATGTAGAAATGCATGCAAAGACGCTTGACAAACGCTACTACCTGGCGGGAAAAGCGCATGTAAAAACCGCATGCATTTTTCCTGCCAGGGAGAAGCGTAAAAAATATGCAGCATTTCTGCATCGTGGGCACATAGCCTCACTGATGTTGGAGAGGGCCTGGTTCACAATCTCTGTTCTAGTTCATTCCAAAGGTGTTCCATGGGGTTTAATTCAGGACTTTATACGGCCAGTCAAATTCTTCCACATAAAATTCACCCAACCATGCCTTTACAGACCTTGCTTTGTGCACTGGATCACAGTCATGCCGGAACAGAAATGCTCTTTCCTAAACTGATCTCACCAAGTTAGAAGCATAAAATTGGCATACATGTCTTGGTATGCTGAATCGTTAAAGGGGATCTGTTAGCAGGTTTTTGCTATAATCTGACAGCAGCATGAGAATAGAGACCCTAATTCCAGTGATTTATCACTGAGTTTACTGGGTACAGCAGTTATGATAGAGTCACAGTTTTCTCTTCTGCAGTTCTAGCAGACCTCAGTTGTTGAGCTGTGTATAACCCCATCAACACCACAGCTTTCTATGTACATTTTATACTGACAGAAAGCTGCTAATCAGCGGTGGGGGCATGGTTGAATAGGATGCAGGAGGCCTGTTGTCCTGTAGTTATAATCTCCTGCTGATAAAACACTGACTGTATTGAAACAGCAAAACACAGCCCAGTAAGTGACACATCACTGTAATCAGTGTCTGTACTCCTACATTATGGTGCTCTCAGATTACATAGCAAAAATCTGGTGACAGATTCCCTTTAAAGGGTTAGTCCCACAAACACATTATTTTTCACAAAGCATTTTAAACGCATACTGCAAATGTTTCTCTATCGATGAATATGGCAGAGGATTATCTTCTATATTCTACTTGGTATTGTACTTCGTGATATACGGCTTGCATGCAGCTGCTCAGCTAATTACATACATCGCAAATCTTGTGAATCAATTCTATCTGATCACAAAAAATAATAATGTCCTCAGGTCATGAAATTATAATTTACTATATGCATGACTAGCTTCTGTTTATTGTGCCTAACCTGGCACAGTCAGCGGTAGCACTAAAGGGCAAGAACTTTACTTATCAGATTTTAAGGGGTTATCCCACAACTAATGTTTTTTTGTTTTGTTTTTTTTTCAAAAAGCCCATTACAGTTATAACATCTTAAAAATAGACTTCTCTGGGCTTAGATAAAGTTTTTCCCATATAAGCTGAATTCTTCATAGAGAAGACTGGGTAGTTTCTGAGACCTCTTGATTGCCATAGCGAACTTGTTAGCTACAAGTCCCAGAATCCCTAAACTTCTTCTTCTCTCCTCTTATGTCTTTAATCTTCAAGTATTTTGATTATGTTGTTATGCGCATTTTCGGCTGCAGGATATAGGATATGTGCACACGTTGCGTTATTCATGCATTTTTTTAAACACAATTTTGGCACAAAAAAATGAAGGATTTCCCAGTACCAGCAAAGTGAATGAGATTCCTGAAGTCTCATGTACATTTTACTTATTTTTTCCTTGCAGATTCAAATTTGCAGCATGTCAATTCAGAGTTTTTGCAGCAGATTTCATCCATACTAGTGATTGGTGGGGGAGAACTCTTGCAAAAAATGCACATACTTTACGCAATATTTTTCCTGCTAACACATCAGGATTTGATTAGATGTCAGCTGAGAAGAGAAATATAATGGTTTTCTCTGCACATACAAGTGCTTCTCACTAAATTAGAATATCAAGTTAATATCAATAAAAGTTAATTTATTCCAGTTCTTCAATACAAAAAGTGAAACTCGTATATTATATAGAGTCATTACAAACAGAGTGCTCTATTTCAAGTGTTTATTTCTGTTAATGTTGATGATTATGGCTTACAGCTAATGAAAACACAAAAGTCATTATCTCAATAAGTTAGAATACTTTATAACAGCTTGAATTTTTTTTTTAAATTCCAAAATGTTGACCTACTGAAATGTATGTTCAGTAAATGCACTTGGTCGGGGCTCCTTCTGCATCAATTACTGCATCAATGCGGCGTGGCATGGAGGCGATCAGCAATCAACATAACATATTTAGAAATATTTCTTATTTTAAAGTGAGAACACACTGAACCACCAGATCCATACAAAATAATCTTACAATACTGGAATCAGCATGAAACCTTATAAAGCTTTCAAAATACCACAAATTTAGTGCAACTAGAGAGCTGGCAAGACCAGTTCAATAATGAACAGCAGATGGCACTATCCCACCGAAAAATATCCCATGAATATACATTTTAAAAAGTACTTTAGTTCTCACTTCTTTTTTTTTTAATTTGTGCTTTGTGGGCATTAAAAAATTGTAATAAAATGTCTGTACAGCCAACAGCTGGTAGACTGTAAATTCAAAAAGAACATGGTCATAAACTAACCTGGTTTTAAAAAGACACTCACTAAATTATTATTTCTCCTTTAAGCATGCCCTTAAGGGGAGAGTAATGTGAAATATAAAACATTATATCTAATACAAAATCTAATTATAGGGTCTTGAACTTGAAAAAAATATGTATTTTTGCACTTTTATTCTTCACATCTTGCATCATGTGACATCCTTTGAGGTAATGCTGGTATAAAAGATAATACTGTATGTAAAAAGGAGGAAACTATTGCATAGTCAGAGTGCGTTTACATGTGGCAGATTTGAAGGAAACATCATGGAAATTTCCACTAAAAATCTGCTGCATGTAAATATATCCTTAGTTTATTACTGTAATAGATAGAATTATTAACATTATTTTACCTTCACCATACAGTATATAGGGAGCTGTGGGGCATCTTACATTATATAGGGGGGGGTGGGGCTATTAGGGAGGGAGCTGCAGGGACATCATACAGAAAATAAGGAGCTGTGGGGTATCATACATTATATAACGAGCTGTGAGGAGTCATTATATAGGAAAGCTGTAGAGTCATTATACAAGGAGCTATGGGGCCATTACACTGTATATAGAGAGCTGTGGGGCCACTATACAGGATATAGCATGGTGGCTCAGTGGTTAGCACTGCAGCCTTGCAGCACTGGGGTCCTGGGCTCAAATCCCACCAAGGACAACATCTCCAAGGAGTTTGTATGTTTGCCTGGGTTTCCTCCAGGTTTGCCGGTTTCCTCCCACACTCCAAAAACATACTGATAGAGAATTTAGATTGTGAGCCCCAATGGGGACAGTGATTATATTGTTTGTGAAGTGCTGTGGAATTAATGGTGCTATATAAGTAAGTAAAATAAATAAATAAATATAGGAGACATGTGAGGCCATCATACAGTACATAGGGAGTTGTCTGGCCATTATACTGTGTATAGGGAGCTATGGGGCAATCATCCAATATATAGGGAGCTGTGGAGTTCATTAATCGGTATAGAGGGAGCTGTGGGGACATCATACAGTATATAGGGAGACATGGGGGCTATCAAACTATATATAGAGAGCTGTGAGGAGATCATACTGTATATAGTAAGCTGTGGAGCCAACATATTGTAATACTGTATATAGGGAGCTGTGGAAACATTATACTCTATATAGGAAGCTGTGGACCATTATATTGATACACTGACGAGCAAAAGGGGTAACAATGTTTTGAACTTTTGACTTTCAGGCTCCATATCTCACCATCCACTACTGCTTTGAACGTGAGACTACCATCATTTTATAGACAATCATCTTGTCTATCTCATACATTAATTTGACTTGCAACTATTTAGCATATGATTAGTTATGCAGATTATTGTCATGTCACTGCATTGTTACTGTTTTGCTCCTGGAGGTGGAAAAACTTTTTCTTCCTGTTTACTACAAAATACAACCTGTTCTCACATTCTCTAATAGCTCAGTGTGTTATTAAGTTGATTCCCAAGCAAAAGGTCATTAGTTTGAATAAAGGAGCAGCCATGAAGAAGATTTCCTAAGAAAAGAGAAACAGAATCATCAAGCTCATCGATAGCAGTCTCTCGGCCAAGAAAATTGCAAAACTGCATCACGTGTGCCATGGCTGTTGAAGAAATACGAAATTAAGTCCGTCCATGGATTAAAAAGCCAAGAGGTGAATGTCCAGGCAAAATATTGGAGTCAACAAGTCGGCCCATCACAAGGTCTGTCAGTTCTGGCAGGACAAACACGGCAGTGGAGGTGACTCGTATGGGGCAATTATACAGGTGTATAAGGAGCTGTGAAGCGGTTATACAGTAAATAGTGGAGCTAGTTTACTGTATATAGAGAGATGTTGGTCCATTATACTGTATATAGGGGCTGTGGGGACATAATACTGTATATAGGAAGCTATGGGAGCCATTACACTATGCATAGGAAGCTGTGAGGGTCATTATACTTTGTATATTGAGTTGTGGGGGCCATTATACTGTATACAGGGAGCTGTGGGGCCAATATACAGTATATAAGGAGCTGTGGGGCCATTATACTGTATAAAGGGGGCTGCGGGGACATCATACTGTACATTATTATTTATTATTGTAGCGCCATTAATTCCATGGCGCTTTACATGTGAAAAAGGGGTATACGTAGCAGACAACAAGTACAATAGTTTGAACAAAAACAAGTCACCTACTGGTACAGGAGGAGAGAGGACCCTGCCCGCGAGGGCTCACAATCTACAAGGGATGGGTGAGGATACAGTAGGTGAGGGCACAGCTGGTCGTGCAGCTTTATGGTGGAGCGAGGGTTATAGCAGGTTGTAGGCTTGTTGGAAGAGGTGGGTCTTTAGGTTCCTTTTGAAGGTTTCCACGGTAGGCGACACAGTAGGTACATCTAGAACTGTGGGGGATATCATACTATCACAACCTTATTTGTTTAAATGTGAGCATTATTATATTTTAGCGGGTAGTTGGAGCATTATTAGTTCTAAGGGGTTACTTGGGGCATTATTACTTTAAGGGAACACTTAGGAGTAATTATTTCTTAAAGGGGACAGCATTATAACCTTCAACAGAGCATACAGGGCAATATTATTTTCTAGGTAACACAGTGGGACATAATTAGTTTCTATGGGACACTGCTATTTTTAAAGACACTCTATCTGGCACACAGTCTGTTTAGCATTTTTGATGGAGGGCATGATTATATTAATAATATAATTTTTTAAGTACTAGGGTCACTGTTCCACACTGTAGGTGCAGGCAAGATGGGGAGTCTCTATAGGTTTAGAATAGGTGAAGACTGTGCTGGAAGTGTGAGAAGTCAAATGTGCCTTTCTTATAAACTTTGAAGACAAGCTATGGCTGGAAGATGTCATCATGTTGGTCTGCGCCAGGTGGAAGACGAGAAAAGTGAACAACTGCAATCAGGAAGAACGTTACCTGTAAGTCACTATACTGTAGTATAGTGTAAACTCGTATATTGTTAAAAGGACTGGTACCTACCACTATATGGTCAATGTATGGGGTTAATATACTTTTTTTAATAGTATGTTGTTGTTGCTGTTTTTTTTTATTTAGGAACAGTTTGGTACAATTCATTAATTATGTTGTGGTATATGTACACTGCCTTGAAAAAGTATTCATATCCTGGGAACTTTTCTACATTTTTTCACATTACACCCACAAACTTATATGTATTTTTATTGGGATTTTATGTACTATACCAACACAAAGTAGCAGCTATTTGTGAAGTAAAGGAAATGATACAGGGTTTATTATTTTAACAATATAAATCTGAAAATTGTGACATGCAATTGTATTAAATCCCCCTGACTCAATACTTTTTAGGACCACCTTTCGCTGCAATTACTGCTGCAAGTCTTTTGGGGTATGTTTCTGCCAGTTTTGCAGATCTTGAGACTGACAATTTTGCCCATTCTTCTTTGCAAACTAGCTCTAGCTCAGTGAGATTGGCTGGACAGCATCTGTGAACACTTGCCACAAATTCTCAATGGGATTTAGGTCTGTGACTGGGCCATTCAAACACATGAATATACTTTGATCTAAACCATTCCATTGTAGCTCTGGCAGTATGTTTAGGGTCATTGTCCTGCTGGAACGTGAACCTACAGTGGGTATGGAAAGTATTCAGACCCCTTTAAATTTTTCACTCTTTGTTTCATTGCAGCCATTTGGTAAATTATAAAAAGGTCATTTTTTTTCTTATTAAAGTACACTCTGCACCCCATCTTGACTAAAAAAAAACAGAAAGGGAGAAAGTTCCACAAAGTCAACTATCCCTGCAGCCCTCCAGCAGTCAGGCCTTTATGTCAGAGTGGCCCGACGGAAGCCTCTCCTCAGTTCAAGACATATGAAAGCCTGCATAGAGTTTGCTCAAAAACACATGAAGGACTCCCAGACTATGTGAAATAAGATTCTCTGGTCTGATGAGACGAAGATAGAACTTTTTGGTGAAAATTCTAAGCGGTATGTGTGGAGAAAACCAGGCATTGCGCATCACCTGCCCAATACAATCCCAACAGTGAAACATGGTGGTGGCAGCACAACTGGGTATGTTTTTCAGCTGCAAGGACAGGACAACTGGTTGCAATTGAAGGAAACATGAATGCGGCCAAGTACAGAGATATCCTGGACTAAAACCTCATCCAGAGTGCTCTGGACCTCAGACTTGGCCGAAGGTTCACCTTCCAACAAGACAATGACCCTAAGCACACAGCTAAAATAACAAAAGAGTGGCTTCAGAACAACTCTGTGACCATTCTTGACGGGCCTAGCCAGAGCCCTGACCTAAATCCAATTGAGCATCTCTGGAGAGACCTGAAAAAGGCTGTCCACCAAAGTTCACCATCCAACCTGACGGAACTGGAGAGGATCTGCAAGGAATAATGGCAGAGAATCCCCAAATCCAGGTGTGAAAAACTTGTTGCATCATTCCCAAGAAGACTCATGGCTGTACTAACTCAAAAGGGTGCTTCTACTCAATACTGAGCAAAGGGTCTGAATAATTATGACCATGTGATATTTCACTTTTTCTTTTTTAATAAATTTGCAAAAATTTCCACATTTCTGTTATTTTCAGTCAAGATGGGGTGCAGAGTGTACTTTAATGAGAAAAAAAATGAACTTTTTAGAATTTACCAAATGGCTGCAATGAAACAAAGAGTAAAAAAATTAAAGGGGTCTGAATATTTTATGTACCCACTGTATACGCCAGTCTCACGTCGTTTGCAGTCTCTAACAGGTCTTCTTCCAGGATTGCCCTGTATTTAGCTCCATCCATCTTCCCATCAATGCTGACCAACTTCCCTGTCCCTGCTGAAGAAAAGCATCCCACAACATGATGCTGCCACCTTCATGTTTTACAGTGGTGGGTCTTTTCAGGGTGATGTGCAGTGTTAGTTTTGCGTCACACATTGCATTTTACATTTAGCCTAAAAAGTTCTACTTTGGTCTCATCTGACCAGAGCACCTTCTTCCACATGCTAGCTGTGTCCCCGACATACCTTTTTACAAATTGCTAAGTGGGACTTCTTATGGCTTGCTTTCAAAAATGGCTTTCCTCTTCCAACTCTTCCATAAAGGCCAGATTTGTGGAATATACGACTAATAGTCATCCTGTGGACAGATTCTCTCACCTGAGCTATGGATCTCTGCAGCTCCTCCAGTGTGACCATGGACCTCTTTGTTGCGTCTCTAATTAGTACTCTCCTTGCTTGGAATGTCAGTTTAGGTGGACGGCAGGCTTGCAGTTGTGCCATACACCTTCCATTTTTGGATGATGGATTGAACAGTGCTCTGTGAGATGTTTAGAGCTTGGGCTTTCTTTTATAACCTAACTCTGCTTTACTCTTTTTCACAGCTTTATCCCTCAACTGTCTGTGTTCATTGGTTTTCATGATGCTGTTTGAACCCTAATGTTTTGAAACAAACCTCTGAGGCCTTCACAGAACATTTGTAGCTATACTGAGAATGAATCACACACAGGTGAACTGAATTTACTAATTATGTGAATTCTGGATGCAATTGGTCACTCGGATTTTCAAGTTTGTGTGTGTAACGTGAAAAAATATAGAAAAGTTCATGATGTATGAATACTTTTTAAAGGCACTGTAATTGGTATTGTTGGTAATATTGGCCTTTGTACAGTTCCTGTTGTTCGGTAGAGGTAACAGTCACATTATTTATTTACCATATAGTGGCAATGGTTGTGGTCATTGTGTAGTGGATTTTTGGGGCCTTGCACAGTGGTGATTTCTTTGTTTTTGTATATAGGTAATATTTAGTTTTAGTATTGCAGCAACAGTGGTATACGATAATTATGTATGTATAGATTTTCTTTTAAGTGGCAGGGAGTATTCATATCGGGAGACATATATTTTGATGTTTGGGCCCCTGATCTTTTAAGACCCTAGCAATGCCCCTGCTTATTAGAAAAGCTGATCACAAACTATGTTCTCAGTGATTTTGGGTGGGTTTCCACCAGGTACTTTGGTTTCCTCCCACATGTACTGTTAGGGAATTTAGATTGTGAGGCCCAATGGGGACAGTGATTATGATGATGATAAATAAAAAGCCATTTGTTATTCAATAAAAAAAATACTGCTCCCCCAACCTTGTAGCTTTTATTTAATTTCCTTTGGCCTTTCATATTGCATTTCTATCTCCACAGGTGCACACTGCTTTTTGGGACATGCCGCTCCAGGATTTGTGTTGTACACATATTTTTTTTATCAGTCTCACAGGTGACATAATGCTTCTGTTCAGTGCGCTTCTGTCAAACTTGCTGTCTCTTCTACAGGTGACATATTTTCTTGGCAATTTACACCAGCACATGTGAACTCTCAGTTGACTGTATTTGCACTCAGACAGTCATGACGCGGCTGTTCAGAGCTCTTGCTCCGAAGTTGCTGTCTCCTTTGCTGTTGGCTGCCATCATATTGAGGGGGAGGCTGTGGGGACTCTCAACCTGAGTGTGGACTGTTGGCACCATCATACTGAGTGGGAGCTGTTTAGACATCATACTGAGTGGGGGGCAGTAGGGATATCATACTGAGTGGGAGGCTATCATCATGAGTTGGGGTTGTGGGACCCAACATATTGAGTGGGGGACTGTGATTCCATTGTACTGAATGACTGGACTGTGGGGGCCATCATACAGAGTGGGGGACTGTGGAGCAATCATACTGAGTAGTGGCTTTGGGAACCATCTTACTGAGTCAAAGACTGGAATAAAACCTCGGATCACAGATATCAGGGTATCATTTTATTCAACTTTCTATGCCCCGTGCGCCATATAGACCTCTTAGGAGGGTTGATCCTAACAACAGATTCACTTTAAAATCAATTTTTTTAATAGGTCTAAAAAATAGGAGTAAAAATTGAAAAAAAAAGGTTAAAAAAATAAAAATAAATTACAAATTTAAATCACCACCTTTTCCTTCATTAAAATCTAAAATTATTAAATCTGTATGATAAACTCCGTAAAGCAAAAAAAATAAAAACATGTATACCAAAACGGTATTAACCCCTTCCCGACCCGTGTCACACCGCTTGTGACATGGAAAACAGTTCGTTCCCGACCCATGTCACAGCGTCTGTGACATGGAGGGAAAGAGCCCCTGCAGCGCCTGCGAGCGGGGCCGCTCAGGTGTCACAGTTGCTACTGCAACTGGACATCCTGAAGTCGACCCCCCGGGGGGTGGATTAACCCCCCCGTGCCTGGGACCCCTCCGATTGGCTGTTTCCTTTTCACTTTTAATGAAACTGCCAATCGGTATGAATTAAATATTTCACCAATGAAAATTGGTGTAATATTTACATCTGGGCATGGCCTGATGCTTACAGCATCAGCCATTGGCTGGGGGGAGTGTCACCTCTGTCCCCCCCCCTCCCCCCAGATCTGATTGGGGGGCTAGCGTCACATGGATACTAGCCCCAATCAGATGTGGAGGGAGTTTTTAATGATGGCCGCAACTGCCCGTCCATGGATCGGGTGCCGGCCGTTGTGGACCCTCTGCTGCTGCCCCCCCCCGTGGACCCTCTGCAGCTGCCCCCCCGTGGATCGCTTCTGCCGCCGCTGATCGCCTGCTGCCGCCGCTGATCTGCATCAGGTAGTATTGCCCCCGCTCCCCCCCGACCCCCCCCTCCACTCCACCCTGCCCCCCCCTCCACTTTCATACCTGCACCCCGACCTCCGCTCCCTCTGCTCCCTCTCCCACGTCTTCATCCACCGGCTGCTGCTCTCCTTCTGACAGCCGGTGGACTGTGATCACAGCAGCAGCAGGCTCAGTGTAAATGCCCTGCTCCTGTGATCAAACCCACCATCCCCCAGTCCCAGTGATATCACCCCCCACCTCCCAATAATCACCCCTGTCCCCAGTGTTCACCCCCCCCTGTCCCCAGTGTTCACTCCCCCTGTCCCCAATGTTCACCCCCACCTGTCTCCAGTGTTCACTCCCCATCCCCAGTGTGCACCCCCCTATCCCAGTGATCACCCCCCCCCCGCAAACCCAGTGATCACCCCCCTGCTGCTGGCTCCTGCTCCCCTTTCTGCCCCAGTGATCACCCCCCCTTGCTGCTGCCGGCTCCTGCCCCAGTGATCATCCCCCTTGCTGCAGCTGCTGGCTCCTCCATCTCTTCAGCCCCCCCCTACGCCTGACAGCCCCGTACGCCTGACAGCCCCGTACGCGTGACAGCCCCCACACGTGACTGCAGAAGGTTACACCAAGCACACACACACACACACGTACACTCACACTATAATAAAGTTTCGATTATTTTTATTTTTTTTTTTTACACACGCACACAGCACACAAAATGTCCCGCCCGTCCCACTCATCTCAGTCTAGGGCGTACTCAGCTTAGGAGGCTATGTCAGGTTGGTGTGTGTGTTGTAGTGTGTGTGTGTGTGTGTGGTGTATACACTACAATATACCACACCGCACACCAACCTGACATACACTACACAATGGTGTCCACTAACAAATTGGAACTATGTTGCGTTTGGAGAGTCCCTGTGTGGCCAAACATTGGAGCTCCCCAACAAGTGACCCCATTTTGGAAACTAGACCCCCCAAGGCACCTATCTAGATGCATAGTGAGCACTTGGAACCCCCAGGTGCTTCACAAATTGATTCATAAAAATGAAAAAGTGGAAAAAAAAACACACTTTTTTATTTTTACGGATTAATTTGTGAAGGACCTGGGGGTTCCAAGTGCTCACTATGCATCTAGATAGGTGCCTTGGGGGGTCTAGTTTCCAAAATGGGGTCACTTGTGGGGGAGCTCCAATGTTTGGCCACACAGCGGCTCTCCAAATGCAACATGGTGTCTTCTAACAATTTGAGCCGACAATTTGTTAGCGGACACCATGTTGCTTTTGGAGAGCCGCTGTGTGCCCAAACATTGGAGCTCCCCCACAAGTGACCCCATTTTGGAAACTAGACCCCCCAAGGCACCTATCTAGATGCATAGTGAGCACTTGGAACCCCCAGGTGCTTCACAAATTGATTCATAAAAATGAAAAAGTGGAAAAAAAAACACTTTTTTATTTTTACGGATTAATTTGTGAAGGACCTGGGGGTTCCAAGTGCTCACTATGCATCTAGATAGGTGCCTTGGGGGGTCTAGTTTCCAAAATGGGGTCACTTGTGGGGGAGCTCCAATGTTTGGCCACACAGCGGCTCTCCAAACGCGACATGGTGTCCGCTAACGAATTGAATGGAAAATCGGCTCAAATTGTTAGCGGACACCATGTTGCGTTTGGAGAGCCCCTAATGTGCCTAAACAGTGGAGCTCCCCCACAAGTGACCCCATTTTGGAAACTAGACCCCCCAAGGCACCTATCTAGATGCATAGTGAGCACTTGGAACCCCCAGGTGCTTCACAAAATGATCTGTGAAAACAAAAAAGTACTTTTTTTTTCACAAAAATTTTCTTTTAGCCTAAATTTTTTAATTTTCACATGGGTAACAGGATAAAATGCATCCTAAAATGTATTGGTCAATTTCTCCTGAGTACACTGATACCTCATATGTGGTCATAAACCACTGTTTGGGCACATGGCAGGGCTCAGAAGAGAAGGAGCGCAATTTGACTTTTGGAGCTAATTTTCCATTCAAAAAGTAAAATGGCGCTCCTTCCCTTCTGAGCCCTGCCGTGTGCCCAAACAGTGGTTTATGACCACATATGAGGTATCAGTGTACTAAGGAGAAATTGACCAACAAACTTTAGGATGCATTTTATCCTGTTACCCATGTGAAAATTAAAAATTGTAGGCTAAAAGAAAATTTTTGTTAGAAAAATAAAAATGTTCATTTTTTTCTTCCATGTGGCTTTAGTTCCTGTGATGCACCTGAAGGGTTAATAATCTTCTTGAATGTAGTTTTGAGTAGCTTGGGGGGTGCAGTTTTTGGAATGGTGTCACTTTTGGGTGTTTTCTGTCATAAAGACCCCTCAAAGGGACTTCAAATGTGATGTGGTCACTAAAAAAATGGTTTTGTAAATTTTGCTGGAAAAAAGATAAATTGCTGATGAACTTTGAACCCTTCAAACTTCCTACCAACATTTTTTTTTTTTTCCAAAATTGTGCTGATGTAAAGTAGACATGTGGAAAATGTTATTTATTAACTATTTTATGTCACATCACTCTCTGGTTTAGTAGAAAAAAAATTCAAAATTTGAAAATTGCAAAATTTTCAAATTTTTTCCCATATTTTTGATTTTTTCACAAATAAACGCAAATATTATCGACCTAAATTTAATACTAACATGAAGCCCAATATGTCATGAAAAAACAATCTCAGAATCGCTAGGATCCGTTTAAGTGTTCCAGAGTTTTTACTTCGTAAAAGGACACTGGTCAGAATTTACAAAAATGCCAAGGTCTTTAGGGTCAAAATAGGCTGGGTCCTGAAGGGGTTAATACATCATATGTATAACAAAACTGTATTAATACATCATCTGTACTGTATACCAAAACTTTAGCAATAAAATGTGTCAATTTGCTATTAATAAAAAGGGTCCTCAAACAGTTCCTTCAGTAGAATAATAAAAATTGCGGGTTTGAAAAAATCGCTACACAAATCAAATAAATTTTCCTTTTTACTACTAAAATAAAATGAAAAATGCAAGTTTGGTATCATCGTAATTGAACTGACCTCAAGAATTATGCTACCAGGCCATTTTTACCGCATAGTCAACTACCCCTCCTCCCTCCCTCTCATCCCCCCAAAAAAAGCAGAATTTCGTAAATATTTTTTTTGCTACTGTACCCATTTGGGATTTTTGTCCCATTTTCCAGCACATTCTATGGTAAAATAAATAGTGTCATTCAAAGCTACAACTTTTCCTGCAAAAAACAAGCCCTGATATGGCTATATCAGAAGTGCAAAAAATGAAAATTGGCCTCAATGGGAAGAGGTTAATTAAAATAAATTTGCTAGCTTTTCATAAATATCCACATAATATATATATATATATATATATATATATATATATATATATACAGTGCCTACAAGTAGTATTCAACCCCCTGCAGATTTAGCTGGTTTGATAAGATGCAAATAAGTTAGAGCCTTCAAACTGCAAACGAGAGTAGGTTTTATGAACAGAAGCATAAATCTTACAAACCAAAAAGTTATGTTGCTCAGTTGAATTTTATTAAATTTTAAACATGAAAGTGTGGGTCAATTATTATACAACCCCTATGTTTAATATTTTGTGGAATAACCCTTGTTTGCAATTACAGCTAATAATCGTCTTTTATAAGACCTGATCAGGCCGGCACAGGTCTGTGGAGTTATCTTGGCCCACTCCTCCATGCAGATCTTCTCCAAGTTATCTAGGTTCTTTGGGTGTCTCATGTGGACTTTATTCTTGAGCTCCTTCCACAAGTTTTCAATTGGGTTAAGGTCACGAGACTGACTAGGCCACTCCAAAACCTTGACTTTTTCTCTCTTGAACCAGGCCTTGGTTTTCTTGGCTGTGTGCTTTGGGTCGTTGTCTTGTTGGAAGATGAAATTACGACCCATCTTAAGATCCTTGATGGAGGAGCAGAGGTTCTTGGCCAAAATCTCCAGGTAGGCCGTGCTATCCATCTTCCCATGGATGCGGACCAGATGGCCAGGCCCCTTGGCAGAGAAACAGCCCCACAGCATGATGCTGCCACCACCATGCTGCTTGACTGTAGGGATGGTATTCTTGGGGTCGTATGCAGTGCCATCCAGTCTCCAAACGTCACGTGTGTGGTTGGCACCAAAGATCTCGATCTTGGTCTCATCAGACCATAGAACCTTGAACCAGTCTGTCTCAGAGTCCTCCAAGTGATCATGAGCAAACTGTAGACGAGCCTTGACATGACGCTTTGAAAGTAAAGGTACCTTACGGGCTCGTCTGGAACGGAGACCATTGCGGTGGAGTACGTTACTTATGGTATTGACTGAAACCAATGTCCCCACTGCCATGAGATCTTCCCGGAGCTCCTTCCTTGTTGTCCTTGGGTTAGCCTTGACTCTTCGGACAAGCCTGGCCTCGGCACGGGAGGACACTTTCAAAGGCTGTCCTGGCCGTGGAAGGCTAACAGTAGTTCCATAAGCCTTCCACTTACGGATGATGCTCCCAACAGTGGAGACAGGTAGGCCCAACTCCTTGGAAAGGGTTTTGTACCCCTTGCCAGCCTTGTGACCCTCCACGATCTTGTCTCTGATGGCCTTGGAATGCTCCTTTGTCTTTCCCATGTTGACCATGTCTGAGTGCTGTTCACAAGTTTGGGGAGGGTCTTAAATAGTCAGAAAAGGCTGGCAAAAGAGATCTTTAATCCACACATGTGAAGCTCATTATTCTTGGTGCCTGAACTACTTCTTAATACTTTTGGGGGACCAAACAGAATTCTTGTGGTTTAAGGGGTTGAATAATAAATGACACTCTGAATTAACTTTTAACGTTTTTTAAAAAAAAAAAAAAAAATTTGCTGCAGTGCATTTCCCACTTCCAGGCTGATCTACAGTAGAGATGAGCGTTGTTCGACTCGAACTGTTCGCCAATCTCAAATTCGAGCTGTTTTGGGCGGTGTTCGAGCCGTTCGGCGAACACGAACGATTTGAGAAAAATTCGGCTGTTCGAGGTTATGTTCGATAACTGTTCGTGCACCAAAATCATAACTGGATTTTTTCTCAGTAATGATGAAAATTAATGTTAATACGCAGTTTGAGTGTACAGCGGGGTGGGGGGAGGGGCAGGGGATGGATCTCTGCAGGAATAATGAAGATCTCCATTTTTTTTTCTCTTTCCCGCATTTACAGTGGGGAGGTGCAATCTGTCAGCCTATCAGCAGCGCACACACGGAGCGAAGTGCTTTTTTTCACACAAGCAAGGGCATGTGTCATTGGCAGTGTATGTCACATGTCCTTGCCCTATAAGACCAAGCCATTTTCCCCGTCGCCACCATTTTCTCACTGCTGCAGCTGCGTGTTAGACGGCACCGCTGTTGCTGTGTGCGCTATACCTTGTTAATTTCAAGCCAATTTTCGCACAAATCTACAGATAGCTTGGGAGTAGGGAATAGTTGTGATTGCAGTCCTTTTAAGGACTAGGTTACAGCATTTCCTACGACTTTTATCAGGCAGGTCTGTGCTCTTAAATAGATAGATTGTGGGAGTAAAGACTAATTGTAATTGCAGTCCTTTTCAGGACTAGGTTACATCAGTTCCTATCAGTTTTTGCCAGGCAGGTCTGTGCCAGTGCTGTGCAAGTTTTTTTCACAGCATTTGGCTGAATCTAGCAAAGCTAATCCTTTTTGGCCTATTGCAGAGTGTGTTAGTCAGTGGAGTAGCCTATCTGTGTTGCAAGATATACCACCTGTGTATAGAATACCAATTTTTTTACTGCACCTAGTGAAGTAAAATCTTTTGGGCATAGCATCATTCTATTAGTCCATCTATACTGACCTCCATCAGGTTGCAAATTGAATATAATTTTTTTCTGCAACTAGCTCTGAAAAATTATTTGGGCTTCTAGCAATGTGTGGGACTTGTTCTATTAGTCCATCTATACTGACCTCCATCAGGTTGCAAACTGAATATAATTTTTTTCTGCATATAGCTCTGAAAAAATATTTGGCCTTCTAGCAGTGTGTGGGACTTGTTCTATTAGTCCATCTATACTGACCTCCATCACGCTGCAAATTCAAAATAATTTTTTGTCTGCATCTAGCTCTGAAAAAATATTTGGCCTTCTAGCAGTGTGTGAGACTTTCTCTATTAGTCCATCTATACTGACCTCCATCAGGTTGCAAATTAAAAATAATTTTTATCTGCATCTACCTCTGAAAAAATATTTGGGCTTCTAGCTGTGTGTGGGACTTGTTCTATTAGTCCATCTATACTGACCTCCATCAGGTTGCAAACTGAATATAATTTTTTTCTGCATCTAGCTCTGAAAAAATATTTGGCCTTCTAGCAGTGTGTGGGACTTTCTCTATTAGTCCATCTATACTGACCTCCATCAGGTTGCAAATTAAAAATAATTTTTATCTGCATCTAGCTCTGAAAAAATATTTGGCCTTCTAGCAGTGTGTGGGACTTTCTCTATTAGTCCATCTATACTGACCTCCATCAGGTTGCAAATTAAAAATAATTTTTTGTCTGCATCTAGCTCTGAAAAAATATTTGGCCTTCTAGCAGTGTGTGGGACTTTCTCTATTAGTCCATCTATACTGACCTCCATCAGGCTGCAAATTAAAAATAATTTTTATCTGCATCTACCTCTGAAAAAATATTTGGCCTTCTAGCTGTGTGTGGGACTTGTTCTATTAGTCCATCTATACTGACCTCCATCAGGTTGCAAACTGAATATAATTTTTTTCTGCATCTAGCTCTGAAAAAATATTTGGCCTTCTAGCAGTGTGTGGGACTTTCTCTATTAGTCCATCTATACTGACCTCCATCAGGTTGCAAATTAAAAATAATTTTTATCTGCATCTAGCTCTGAAAAAATATTTGGCCTTCTAGCAGTGTGTGGGACTTTCTCTATTAGTCCATCTATACTGACCTCCATCAGGTTGCAAATTCAAAATAATTTTTTGTCTGCATCTAGCTCTGAAAAAATATTTGGCCTTCTAGCAGTGTGTGGGACTTTCTCTATTAGTCCATCTATACTGACCTCCATCGGGTTGCAAATTCAAAATAATTTTTTGTCTGCATCTAGCTCTGAAAAAATATTTGGCCTTCTAGCAGTGTGTGGGACTTTCTCTATTAGTCCATCTATACTGACCTCCATCAGGCTGCAAATTAAAAATAATTTTTATCTGCATCTACCTCTGAAAAAATATTTGGCCTTCTAGCTGTGTGTGGGACTTGTTCTATTAGTCCATCTATACTGACCTCCATCAGGTTGCAAACTGAATATAATTTTTTTCTGCATCTAGCTCTGAAAAAATATTTGGCCTTCTAGCAGTGTGTGGGACTTTCTCTATTAGTCCATTTATACTGACCTCCATCAGGTTGCAAATTAAAAATAATTTATATCTGCATCTAGCTCTGAAAAAATATTTGGCCTTCTAGCAGTGTGTGGGACTTTCTCTATTAGTCCATCTATACTGACCTCCATCAGTTTGCAAATTAAAAATCATTTTTTGTCTGCATCTAGCTCTGAAAAAATATTTGACCTTCTAGCAGTGTGTGGGACTTTCTCTATTAGTCCATCTATACTGACCTCCATCAGGTTGCAAATTCAAAATAATTTTTTGTCTGCATCTAGCTCTTGAAAAATATTTGGCCTTCTAGTAGTGTGTGGGACTTTCTCTATTAGTCCATCTATACTGACCTCCATCAGGCTGCAAATTAAAAATAATTTTTATCTGCATCTACCTCTGAAAAAATATTTGGCCTTCTAGCTGTGTGTGGGACTTGTTCTATTAGTCCATCTATACTGACCTCCATCAGGTTGCAAACTGAATATAATTTTTTTCTGCATCTAGCTCTGAAAAAATATTTGGCCTTCTAGCAGTGTGTGGGACTTTCTCTATTAGTCCATCTATACTGACCTCCATCAGGTTGCAAATTAAAAATAATTTATATCTGCATCTAGCTCTGAAAAAATATTTGGCCTTCTAGCAGTGTGTGGGACTTTCTCTATTAGTCCATCTATACTGACCTCCATCAGGTTGCAAATTAAAAATAATTTTTTGTCTGCATCTAGCTCTGAAAAAATATTTGGCCTTCTAGCAGTGTGTGGGACTTTCTCTATTAGTCCATCTATACTGACCTTCATCAGGTTGCAAACTGAATATATTTTTTTTCTGCATCTACCTCTGAAAAAATATTTGGGCTTCTAGCTGTGTGTGGGACTTGTTCTATTAGTCCATCTATACTGACCTCCATCAGGTTGCAAATTGAATATAATTTTTTTCTGCATCTAACCCAGCCAATAGTTTTGGCCTAATACCACAGTTTGGCCACTCAGCTCTGCTCGGTTCCCATCCATTGTTTTTTTGTGCAAACAACTCCAGAGTTGTGAATTAGTTAACCACCAAAATGAGTGGAAAAAGGCCTGCTGCTGGTGGAAAGGGGAATAGGCGTGTTGGGAAGGGGAAAAAAGGTTGTGTCCGTGGGGTAGGTGTTAAAGCAACAGTAACATCTGCAGAAGAAAGACCATCTTCCAGCCAAACTAAAATGTCTACTTCTTTTAGCGGACAATGTGATAAGATCCCTTTCTTACGGCCACGCCAATCGCTACAAATTCCAGATGAGGCACAAAAACAGCAGGTGCTTCAACGGATATCAAGTGCTCCTTTAAGTGGGCTCTCCTCCACATCAACTTCAACATCACAAATACTCCAGTCCTCAAAGGTGTCACCCCAATCGCACTTGCTTCCTCACAGCTCCCAAATCTCCAGCTGCCCGTCTGAGTATGAGGTAGAACAGATGGTTGAGTCTGCAGAGCAGTTTACTCATACTATAGCCTGGGAATCAGAGGTCGACTCCAGCGCTTCTGTGAATCCAGACGAGGAAATGATCTGCACTGATGCCCAGAATCTTTATGAGTCGGATCCAGGACCAGACGCAGAAGGTTCTGACCATAATGTAGACCCTCATTCCCAAACTGTAACTCCTGTTGGTGGAGACAATGAGGAAGACGATGATGAGACTCAAATACCTGATTGGAGCGACAAGTTTAGTTTTTTGTCAGGGCAGGAACAGGTTGGCTCTGAGGACGACGGGTGTGATAACGCACAGGGTGATGATGATGAGGTTGAAGATCCCACTTACTGTCAACCCACAGTCAGCCAAGAGATGAGGTCAGCAGAGGAGGTGGAGGAAGATGCTAGTGACGATGAGGTCAGGTTGCGCCTTCCTGGACAGAGACGTAGTACTGGAAGCACGTCAGCAACTGCATCCTCAAACACAACTCTGCCTCTCACCACAAGTCGTGGTGGCATGGGTGCTAAGCCTTGCATAGCCTGGGCATTTTTTCAGATCGATAAAGATGACCCAACTCGTGTTATCTGTAACATTTGTCAGCAAAAGCTAAGTAGAGGCCAAAAAATACATAGTTTGAGTACTTCATGCATGAACCGGCACATGGACATGAAGCATAAGTTGCAGTGGGAAGCTCAGTGTGCTACAATGCGGCCTAGCCGGCCGGGCCAACCACCGTCTGCCATATCTTGTGCATCCGCGACCTCTTCATCCTCTGTGACTGGGGGGACAGCAGTCACACCTGTTTTGGGGCGCAGACCTGCCACCTCTTTACCCGCAACAGCCAGCGTGATTGGCAGGTCATCATTTTCTTTGGAAGTGGTAACACCAGCTGGTGTTGAGCGCTGTCCGACATCGATAGCACCACCTTTGGATCAAGGCAACCTAACATGTCCGCCTGCATCTTCCTCACAGACCGGCAGTTTGCCAGGGACACCCTTATCAACCCCGTCTAAGCACAATAGCCAGCCCTCGGTCCCTCAGATGTGGACAAGTAAAAGACCATTTCCTCCTAGCCATGAGAAAGCTAAGAGGTTGAATTTCACCATCTGCAAGCTCTTGGCTACAGAAATGCTGCCTTTCCGCCTGGTGGACACAGAGGATTTTCGAGACCTTATGTCCGTCGCAGTGCCCCAGTACCAGATGCCCAGTCGGCACTACTTCTCAAAGAAAGGTGTGCCTGCGCTCCACCAGCATGTCGCACACAACATCACCGCTTCTTTGAGAAACTCTGTGTGTGACAGGGTGCATTTCACCACAGACACTTGGACGAGTAGGCATGGACAGGGGCGTTACATGTCGCTGACTGGGCACTGGGTAACTATGGTGACAGCAGGACAAGGGGCTGCTGTCCAAGTCTTGCCGTCCCCACGAGTTGTGCTTCAATCTTCTTTATGTCAAAGTTCCTCCACTGCTTCTGCCTCCTCAACCTCCTCTCGGTCTTCCACCTGCACCCAAAGCCTGTCTGGTCATGCCACAAGCTTTCTAACTGCGCAGAAGGGATCCTGCACACCTCCTTACTATGCTGGCAGTAGGGCTCAACGTCATCAGGCGGTTTTTACTTTAAAATGTCTGGGAAATGTGAGTCACACAGCTGAGGAGTTGTGGTCAGCTCTGGAGAACCAATTTCATGAATGGTTGTCTCCACTGGACCTGAAACCAGGGAAGGCCGTGTGCGACAATGCTGCAAACCTGGGTGCGGCCCTTCGCCGGGGCAATGTCACACACGTGCCTTGTATGGCTCACGTGTTGAACCTGGTTGTCCAGCAATTTTTAGCCCACTATCCCAGACTAGATGGCCTTCTGCAGAGGGCACGGTCGCTGTGTGCTCACTTCCGCCGTTCGCATCCCGCAGCTCAGCGACTTACATCTCTACAGAAGTCGTTGGGCCTGCCACTTCACCGGCTAAAATGCGATGTGCCTACCCGGTGGAATTCAACTCTGCACATGTTGCAGCGACTGTGGCAGCACCGACAAGCCCTGGTGCAATACGTTCTGACGTATAGCCTGGGCCAACGAGATCCAGAGGTGGGGCAAATCACGCTGGAGGAGTGGTCTCAGATCAGGGACCTATGCACCCTTCTGCACAGTTTTGAAATGGCGACGAAGATGTTTAGTGCTGACGATGCCATTATCAGCATGACTATTCCGGTGATTTACATGCTGGAGCACATGTTAAACAGAATTCGGAGTCAGGTGGTGGCACAAGAGGAGGTGGAGGAAGTAGAGGAGGAGGAGTTGTATGCGGAAGGGCTAACATCTGCAAGGTCCAGACGGTCGGCAGCACCAAGGCGGCAGGCATGTGAGGGTGGGGGAGATGGTTTTACCAGGGCGCATGGTAGCAGCCAAACTAGTGAGGAAGGTGCAGGAGCCCAGGAAGAAGTGGAGGACGAACTGATGGAAGACTCATCAGATGAGGGAGACCTTGATCACATTTCTGTTGTGCGAGGTTGGGGGGAGAGGACAGAGGAAGGAAGCATGATTGTTACCTCGCCACCAACACAACAGGGACTTGGTGCTCCTGGATGCGCAACACACATGAGTGCCTTCTTGCTGCACTACCTGCAACATGATCCTCGAATTGTGAGAATTAGAAATAATCCTGACTACTGGGTTGCCACACTGTTAGATCCCCGGTACAAAAGTAAATTTGCAGAAATTATTCCTGCCATAGAAAGGGATGCACGCATGCAGGAGTATCAGCAGAGACTGTTGCAGAATCTTACATGTGCTTTTCCACAAAACACCAGTGGTGCACGTAGTGAATCTCACAGTTCCAACTTGCCAACCGTGGGACCGTCAAGTGTTCAGCACTCAAACCGTAACAGAACCACAGTATCTGCTGGTAACATCAATTTTGCGGAATCATTTCACCACTTTTTTAGCCCATCCTTTGCAAGGCCACAGGAGACAAGAAGTCTGACACATAGTCAACGCCTAGAGACGATAGTACAGGAGTATCTCCAAGTAAACATTGAAGCCATGACTGTGTCACTGGACCCTTGCTCTTTTTGGGCTTCCAATCTGGATAAATGGCCGGAGCTAGCCACTTACGCCTTGGAGATCTTGTCATGCCCCGCAGCCAGCGTTCTGTCTGAACGTGTGTTCAGCGCTGCTGGTGGTGTGCTGACAGATAAGCGCACGCGGCTCTCCACTGATAATGTAGACAGACTCACGTTCATAAAGATGAACAAATCATGGATCCGGAACGACTTTTCTACCCCTGTGTCATCCTGGGGAGAGTAAAAGCTTGATGATTGGTTAAAATCACCCTACTAACCATTTTAAGCTTTCAAATTACTAATCATGTTTATCTGTATCTTGGCTGGAAAATAATTTGGGCTTTGTAGCAGTGTGCAGCACTGATTCTATTAGGCTATCTATAATAAGCTCCACCAGATTTAAAATTACTAATCATGTTTATCTGTATCTTGACTGGAAAATAATTTGGGCTTTGTAGCAGTGTGCAGCACTGATCCTATTAGGCCATCTATACTAAGCTCCACCAGATTTAAAATTAATAATAATTTTTAGCTGCATCTAGCCCGGAAAATAATTTTGGGGCTCCGAGATGCGCAAGACACATAAGTGCCTTCTTGCTGCACTACCTGCAACATGACCCTCATATTGTCAGAATTCGAAGTAATCATGACTACTGGGTTGCCACACTCTTAGATCCCCCAAACTTTTCGATCAACCTTTTCATTTTAATAAAGACCAAAAAAATGGTCATTTTTGAAATTATAAGCATTAGCAGGTTATTAGAAACTGAAATCAAACAGTTTTCAACTCAAAACTTTATTCTAGGTGATGTTACATTTTCACATAGGACCCCTTGTTCGAAAGGAGCTTCTGACCTCTCTCGTCCATTGAATTTGTCAGGTTTTGGATGGTTTCTGCTTCAATTGTTTTGCATGAGGACAGAATACCCTCCCAGAGCTGTTGCTTAGATGTGAACTGCCTCCCGCCATCATAGACACTCCTTTTGATGATGCTCCAGAGGTTCTGAATGGGGTAGAGGTCAGGGGAGCATGGGGGTCACACCATAAGTTTGTCCCCTTTTATGCCCATATCAGCCAGAGATGCAGATGTTTTATGTGCAGCATGAGATGGTGCATTATCATGCAAAAAAATGATCTTGCTGTGAAATACACGGTTCTTCTTCTTGAACCATGGCAGGAAGTGCTGTTTGAGAAAATCCACATACATTATGGAGTTCATCTTTAGCGCCTTCAGGGATCCTAAAGGGGCCGACAATCTCTCTCCCCATGATTCCAGCCCAAAACATTACTCCACCTCCTCCTTGTTGGCGCTGTAGCCGTGTTTGCGTGGGGTGTCCATCAACAAGCCATCCTCCACTCCATCCATCTGGACCATCGAGCGCTGCACGGCACTCATCCGTGAACAAAACAGTTTTGAAATCAGTCTTCATGTAATGTTTGGCCCACTGGAGCCGTTTCTGCTTGTGTGAAGTGGATAGAGGAGGTCGACAGGATGGCGTATGCACAGCTGCAAACCTCTGAAGGACCCTGCATCTTGTTGTTCGGGGGACGTTGGAGGCACCAGCAGCTTCAAAAACTTGTCTGCTGCTATGACAAGGCTTTTTTGCCGCTGCTCTTTTAACCTGACGTAATTGCCTGTAGGAAAGAGTCCTCAATTTGCCCTTATCAGCACGCACACGTGTGTACTGTGAATCAGCTACATACTTCTTGATTGCCAAGACACTTCATCCTGATCATCGCACAATGTTGATTGTAGTCATGCCTTGACCTAAACACTCCACAATTTGTTGCTTCTCAGCAGCCGACACATCCTTTTTCTTTCCCATTTTGGCAGAAAATGTAGGCTGCTTAATAATGTGAGACAGCCTTCTTAAGTAGTCTTGCCTTTCATTGGACACACCTGCCAAACTAATTAGCACAGGTGTCTGCAATTGCTTACAGTGATATAAAGAGCCCTGACACACATCACCATCAATGAGTTTAACTGACAAACAAACAAATTCTTCCCTTATCACTCCTAAACACTTTTTGCATAATAATTTGGAACACAGTGTACATGTGCTTTTCCACAAAACACCAGTGGTTCACGTAGTGAATCTTACAGTTCTAACTTGCCAACCGTGGTCTGTATGGAGTTGTTCAATAAAGGGCCCAAAATTAAGATAACATAGATGGGAGAGGTCTCTATGAATAGGAATTCCTAAGTATTTGATACCCTGTGAGGGCCAGGCAAAGGGAAAGTTGGACTGGATGGAATCCTATATGGATTTGGGGAAGGAGACATCGAGGGCCTCAGACTTCGCTGCATTGATTTTAAAATTTGACCATGTAACAAAGTGATCTATTTCAGCCATAACAGCATGGATGGATATATGTGATTGAGTGATATATACTAGGACATCATCAGCAAATAGAGAGCACTTGTACTCGGTGCCTCCCACCTCAATCCACCTAATATTGGGGTTATGGCGAATTGATGAGAGCAGGTGCTCTGTCACTAGGATGTATAAGAGAGGGGACAGAGGATATCCCTGCCTTGTCCCATTGGTGATTGTGAAAGGTGATGAAAATGTTCTGATGCACCCCCTGGGCCTTGGGACACCCGGAGCCGGACCCTTTTTGGTGGATGCTGGTGGTTGTAGTCTTCGTGGCGGCGACCCGGTTCCGTGGCTCAGGGTGGTCAAACCAGTGGCGGAACTATTTATGTGGTTTTGATGTTTAAATGTCCGACTACGCCACCCGTGGATTGCGGTCAGAGTGAACCGCCGCTGCAGGGCAGACCGCTGAGGCTGGTGTTGTGGGTGCAGCAGAGCGTAGCATAACTCCCCACGGGAGGAGTATAGCCTCAGGGCAGTGTATGCTTAGGATGGGGGTGATGGTGCAGGGCAGCAGCAGTAACGACACGGAGTCAGTGATGCAGTCCAGGGCCTTTACTCACAGTTTTTATTATCCAGACCATGTCTGCAGGTAACTGCTGCCCACGTCGTACTGTGCTCACCAGGTGAGGGGCTCAGACAACTCCCAGATAACTTTGGAGCGCTTCACAGGACCCCCTTTGTATGTCCTTTGTCTGGCCTTTCTTACCAACCCTTCTGTCCGGCTGCCTCGGGCCTCCTCTTGGTAAACTTGGTGCCAGTTTCCCTGACCCTATGTGGTGCCTTCCTAGCGGGTGTAGCGAGGGGCTGCGCCACATAAAATGTCACAGCCTCCGGTTTCTAGCTGAGGGTCGTTTCCTGCCTCCACTAGTTCGGGGACCGGTCTCCCCCTTTGGCCTGACCCCTCCACGCAGGTGGATTCGGGCGTGCGGTGGCGACTCGCCCGTCCGCACCCCTGGGATCCCTTCATTCCTCATTCCTGGAGCCTTCTCCGCTCCTCTTCCTTCCTTCTCCCTCTTCCAGGCCTGGGCCTCTGTTACTAGGCCCGCCTCCGGAGCAGAGCTCATGCAGAGCCCCTGCTCCCTGCCACTTCTGCTCAGACTTCTCTGCACTGAACTAAGATGGTGCCCACCTTTTATACTCCCTTCTCAATGCACCCAGGAACTGCTTCCTCCCTGCTCCTGCACTACAGGGTTCCCCTTCCTCAGTGTTCCCTCCCTCCACTCCAGCCAGGGACAGGGACTGTCGTGCCCATCTCAGAGGCATATTGGTCGCCCTGCCCCATGGCAATGTGGTGTAATGCATGCAGGTGTCGGGTCCTGATCCACACTCCATCCTTACCTGAGAGTGAGATATCACACCTCTGGGTGAGGTGCAATACCTCTGTAGCAACCGAGCCCTCAGGGTGCTACAGTTCCATTTATCTTCAGCCTAGGTGACGTATTGTGATACAGGGCCGTGATTTTGGCTATAAAAGGGTCCCCTAGACCCCTACCCCAAGCTTTTTAAGAGAATCATATATGGCGTGCCAGGAGACTCTATGGAATGCTTTCTCAGCATCCAACGAGAGTATCTAATTACAAATTTTTAACTGCATCTAGCCCAGGAAATACTTTGTGCCTAGTAGCAGTGTCTGCTAGTCAGCGGATTATCCCGGCTGTTAAGCAAGCTACACCACCTGTAGTTTGGACACTTAATTTTTTCAAAGGAAATGCTTCGGGACCACGGGATACTCAGTGAAGAGCATCAGGAGGCACCCCAAGGCATAGGGGCTGGGACTGGCAGTAGGATGCCTTGCGGTGGACAGTCGAGCTCGATCCTTATAAAAGCTTTTTAACTGCAGCAGCTTTAGTGGACGCTACTGGAGCTGGAATTACGCGGCTGCTGGCATGAGACTTGCCCTCCAATAGATCCTTGTAAATGGATTTAAAGTGTATTCATTCAAATTAGAGAGACAATTTAAATTAAAAAGCTTAGAGCTGCCTCCACCACAGGGGGGCTCGCTCGACCCACCAGCGGACAGGCACCAGTATTGGGAGAGGGGGGCTGGCCGTCAGGGTTCACCGCGGCTCTGGCACAAACCCGGCGACACGGAGGTGGCACGGGCAGGAGCGGACTGAACGTGTCGGCTTCTCACTTTTTGGATTTTAGAAGGGCATGACATGCCTATATCTGTGTCTCCCCCTCCTTTTACTCCTCCACCTCTTTTCTTTTCGCATGACTATATGTACTTGTCACTTTTCCATGTGTTAGTTGTGTCTTCTGAGCAATTTGTCAGCTTTTGGACACCTTTGAAGGTGTTTTCTATGTGTTTCTATGTGTTTTTGTTTGCCTGCTATTGGTTTTAACGGTGTTCGAAGGTGTTCGACGAACAGTTCGGTGAACACACGGGTGTTCGACGAACCGAACCGAACTCGAACACTACGGGGGTGGCTCAACACTAATCTACAGTACAAATGTCACAATGCCAAGTTAATTCCGCATGTGTCAACCAACTAAATCTGCAGGGGGTTGAATACTACTTGTAGGCACTGTATATATATATATGTGGCACCCCAGGGGTCTGGTTTCCACAGTAATGTAATGTTATGTCTGAGAGCAGGTGGGAGGTCCTTTGGTCAGGGATCCTGTGCATGCCACACCTCCTGCCCAGTCTTGGGAGGGGAAGAACTTCCCCTATATAAACCCGGGGCTGAAGCAGGGTTAGCAGTCAAGGAGAGTAGAGACAAGAAACAGCAGAAGCAATACTACTACGAGTCAGGGGCTGGCAGCTGCAGAGCTCGCCCTGACTGAGAAGCTTTCTTACCGGACCCGGCGTCCGAGGCTGTGGGGACTAACTCTTACCCAGCAGCAGAAGCCGACCGGCAGGGGATTTCAGGTCCTCAGGCCCAGAAACCCGAAGGCACGGTCACACGCGTGGGACCAGCACCGCCATCGTGGAGCGGAAGCCATTAGAAGGCCCCGAGTCACCGGCCATACGGGTGAGCACCACACGGTACACTCAGGGACGTGGGCTACTTATATCCGCTTCTAGCAAGGTAGCCAGAAGAGTACAGTCAGTTTGGGAGGCCTACGACTCCGCCTGGCCAGGGGAGATCCCATCTGCTCAAGGACTGACCAGGCCCCGTTCACTAGCAAGTACTCCGGGAGGGTCTATCGTTGTTACCAGTAAAGACCCTGAATTACACCGCACCGTCTCTGAGTGGTTCCTGCTACCCCCATCATCCACATCTGCTGCCCTGAGGCCATACCCCTCCCGTTGGGGGTTATACCATCTACGCTGCACCATCCATCCACCGGCCTCAGCGGACTGTCCTGCAGCGGCAGCTCCATAGCTGCATTCAACGGGTGGCGTAGTCGTCCTGCATCTACCGCTGTTACATCGCCGCTCAGTTTGACTCCCTGGGCACGGACCGGGTCACCGCCACAAGACTACAACCCTCAAGAGATCCGGCTCCGGGTAAGCTCTCGCGTGCGCAACGCAGCGCGACACAGGCCCAGGGGCACGTCAACTTTGGCGTAGTCGGCAGGATTTCGTGCCCGCAACCACCGGGTACTGCGTGCCTGAAAAAGAGACTTTTCAAACTTACCTGTGGTGAAGATTCCCGCCATCCGGCGCCATCTTCAGCCTTCTTCCCGCCATCGGTGAAGATTCCCGCCATCCGGCGCCATTTTCAGCCTTCTTCCCGCCTTCCGTGGAGTTTTCCCGCCGTTGGACGCCATCTTGAGGACGCCGCGCGGGAAGAAGAGGGGCGTGGACTCCGAAAGCGCGCGAGAACTGAAGCCCCGCCTCACGTCCGGACGTTGCGTAAGGTCCTGGAAGGAGCCCAGCAGACGCCGACGTCACAGGAGCGCGACGGAAGGTCCTCAACCCTGACGATCCACTGAGGAGCCGCGGCCTACGGAAGAGGATCATCGCAAGGTAGGCCACGGTCCACTAGGGGGGAGGAAGATGTCGGATACGGAGGAGAGCTTCACTGCCTCAACCCCCGCCAGCGCTACCGCTGCTGCAGTTATGCCCTTCACCATGCCCTATATCCCGGGAGCAGCTTGGCTACCCCAGTACTCAGGGGAGTCACATACCCTGCATGACTTTAGAGAAAAGCTGGATAGCCTCTTCCAGGTGTACCCCCTCACAGAAGAGCAAAAAGTGAGCATCCTGGTGGCCCAACTAACCGGGGCAGCCAAAAGGAAAGTAAAATCCTGGCCACCTGGGAGGAAGACTGTCGCAGGGATACTAACCCGGCTGAAGGACACCTTTGATACCCGCACCTCAGCCGAGATTAAGCTTAGATTCTACGGGTGCAAGCAGCGAGCGCATGAGAGTATAAGGGACTATGCACTAAACCTACAAGAGGCCCTGAGGGCCATTAAGCAGACCGACCCTGATGGAGTGGGAAACGAGGACAGGCTGTTGACCGAACAGTTTATAGAGGGACTGTATTGTAATACCCACCGAACCCAGTTGCGGGCAATGGCCTTACAGGATCCCCATCTGGGCTTTGCACAGTTCAAGGACAGAGCCATCCGGGTGCTCCGAGAACCGGCACCGGGTGGCGTTGTGACCCACAAGCGTCCTGCTATCACTTACCACCAGGAGGCGGCGCCCTTGTCGGCAGGGCCTGTGGGAGCTGATGCACAGGCTTTGGACAATGACCCGGCTCCAGACCTACACCATCAGGTCCAAGAGCTAGCTAAGAGCGTTGCTGTGCTAACCCGAACTGTGCAGTCTTTACAGGCTTCCACCCCAGGGGAGATCCAGCTGGCATCCGGACCGGAGGACATCCCGTGGCGTCGACCAAGGAGGACCCCACCGGCCAGAGGAAGACCCAGTGACCGATACAGCGAGGACGGACGACCCATCTGCCGCCGCTGCAATCAACCTGGACATATGGCAAGGTACTGTTCTTTAAACGGGCACAACCTGGGGTAGAGGGCCAACCCCCAGGAAAAAGATCACCAGGCCCATCGAACTGGGGCGACAGATATGTGGGAGGACGTCCAGTCTTGCCTGTGGTACTGGATGGCATTCCCATGAGTGCCCTACTGGACACCGGGTCACAGGTCACCACCATCCCGTACGTGCTCTTTAAGCAGTACTGGAATGACTCGGATATTACCCGCTACCCTGACGACGACTTGAGTATCATCGCCAGCAATGGCCAGCCCGTGCCACAGATCGGATTTAAAGAGGTGACCATCAAAATCGGTAGAGTCGAACTGGCAGCACAGGGACTGATCATTGTAGATATTGACAAACATGAGAGTCACCCAAAAATAACTCTAGGAACTAATGTAATTGAAAATTGTCTTGCAGAGGTGATTTTCCTTTTACAGCAGGTTGCCAAGAACGCCAGATCCGGCGAGCAGCGGGTGCTCCAGAAAGAGATCCGGGCACTGATGCGACGGCAACAGGTGGAACTCTCCGGCGGTGAGATTGGTAGCGTAAGAATGTGTGACCCTTTTCCTATTGCCATGCCCCCAAAAAGTGAAGTGATGATTTGGTGCCGGGCAGCTATTGGTCTGAGAGGTAGAGATTACCAGGCAATGGTAGAACCAGTTTACTCGGACAGTAGGCCCACCATTTTGACAGCACGGGGGGTGGTTGATGTACGCCATGGGAGGGTGCCCGTTCGCATAATAAATATCGGGGAGAGGGAAGTGTACCTGCCCCGGTATGCCACGCTAGCCAAATTATATACCATTAACCAAAATTCTATACAATCTGTGGAACCCTTGCCTCCATCTCACCCGGAGGAAGGTAACGGCTCTAAGAAAAACATGGAGGACTGGTGTCAGCAACTACATCTGGGTACTGACTCCACTCCCGCACACCAGAAACAAGGAGTCTATCGGGTGGTTCAGGAGTACGAGAGAGTGTTCAGTAAACACCCGTTAGACTTCGGGCGAGTCAAGGGGGTAGAACACCACATCCCCACGGGAGACCATCCTCCTATAAAAGAGAGGTATCGACCCGTACCCCCTGCCCACTACCAACACGCCAAGGGGATGCTTAGAGACATGAAGGAGGCTGGGGTGATCAGGGATAGCTGTAGCCCCTGGGCAGCTCCACTAGTCTTAGTCCGAAAGAAAGACAACACCATGAGGATGTGTGTAGATTACCGGAAAATCAATCGTATCACACACAAGGATGCGTACCCCTTACCAAGGATAGAGGAGTCATTGGCTGCTTTAAGATCTGCTAACTTCTTCTCTACCTTGGATCTCACTAGCGGGTACTGGCAGGTTCCTGTAGCAGAGGCGGACCGGGAGAAGACCGCATTCACCACCCCGATGGGACTTAGCGAGTTCACCTGCATGCCGTTCGGACTCTGCAACGCACCGGGAACCTTCCAACGACTAATGGAGTGTTGTCTGGGCCACAGAAACTTCGAGACGGTCCTGTTGTACCTGGACGATGTCATCGTATATTCCAAGACGTATGAGGACCACCTGAAACACCTGGCGGAAGTGTTCGAAGCTCTGGCAAGTTACGGCCTAAAGGTGAAACCCTCCAAGTGTCACCTCCTGAAACCAAAGGTGCAGTACCTGGGACACGTGGTGAGCGCTGACGGAGTGGCTCCCGACCCTGATAAGATCACCGCAATTAAGGAATGGCCAAGCCCCTCCAGCGTAAAAGAAGTGCGGCAGTTCCTCGGGTTGGTAGGCTACTACCGAAGGTTTATTCCCGGTTTCACCAAAAAGGCAGCACCTATGCAGGACCTCCTGATAGGCCAGTCCCGGAAGGCCAAGAACCAGAAGCCGCCCTTCAAATGGGAGGAGCTGGAAGAAGAGTCCTTCCGCCAGCTGAAGATGGCCCTCACGGGGGACGAAATCCTGGCGTACCCGGATTATAGCCAGCCCTTTATCCTCTACACCGACGCCAGTAACATCGGGCTAGGAGCCGTACTGTCCCAGATCCAGCAGGGGAAGGAACGAGTAATCGCCTACGCCAGCCGAAAACTGCGACCCACCGAAAGGAACCCCGAGAATTACAGCTCATTTAAGCTAGAGTTCCTGGCCGTAGTATGGGCAGTCACCGAGCGCTTTAAGCATTACCTCGCTTCTTCCCGGTTCACCGTGTACACGGATAACAACCCGTTGACACACCTGGACACGGCAAGACTCGGTGCCCTGGAGCAGAGGTGGATGGCCCGTCTGTCCAACTACGAGTTCACAATCAAATACCGGGCAGGACGCTCCAATACCAACGCGGACGCCCTGTCCAGGATGCCCAACCTGCCGGACGGAGGAGAAGATCCGGAGGGACTGGAAGAAGTTGAACTCCCTGCGTTCCACCGTCATGGGACTATCCAGTATTCCCACCGGGTAAGGAGTAAGCAGGCTGCTACGTTGAACCCCTTACCCCATTACAACTGGGCAGAAACGCAAGACAGCGACCCTGCCGTCCGACTGGTGAAGGAGATGCTGACTCGGCCGGAGGCTCGCCTTGAACCAGACGCTCCGGAGGAAGCCAAACAACTATGGGCAGAGAAGAGTCGACTGTTCCTTTACAAAGGGAAGTTGTGCCGCAGAATGGTTAACTCCCGGACGCATGAATTACTCTGGCAAGTAGTGGTGCCACGAAGAGACGCAGCCATGGTGATGGAGGCATACCACGACGGAGCTGGACACTTCGGGTGGAAGAAGCTGGAGTTCCTGCTGCGCGAGCGGTTCAAACTGGGTAGGCATGAGGGGAACCATCGAGAAGTGGTGCAGAGACTGTGGCCCGTGCAACCTGAGAAGGAAGGACCGTGCCAGCCAGAAGACTCCCCTGCAGTCCATCGTCACCCGGCAACCGTTGGAACTGGTAGCCTTGGATCATGTAAAACTGACCCCAAGCAGAAGTGGCTACGTCTACGCGTTAACCATCGTGGATCATTACTCCCGGTTTCTGGTTGTCGTCCCCGTCAAGGACTTAACGGCTCAAACAGCAGCTAGAGCCTTCCAGCAGCACTTTTGCCGTCCACACGGGTACCCGGACCAAGTGCTGACGGACCAGGGACCTGCCTTTGAAGCGGAGGTCTTCCAGGAATTCTGCAATCTGTATGGCTGCCGGAAGATAAGGACGACACCCTACCATCCGCAAACTAATGGACTTTGTGAGAAAATGAACCAGGTGGTAATGGATCTTCTAAAAACGTTGCCCCTGGAAGAACGCAGTCTGTGGCCTGAGAAGTTGCCCGATCTGGTGGACCTATACAACCACATCCCGGTAGATTCCACCAACTGTACCCCGGCTTACCTAATGAGGGCAAGACCTGGTAAGTTACCTGTTGACCTGGAAATGGGAGTCCTGACACCCGAGGACACTTCACCAGAAACAGACTGGGACACAGAGAGGCAGCAGCAGTACCGGAGAGTACAGGAGAGCGTGGAGCGAAGTCTCTGTCAGGCTAGGGAAAGACAAGAGAAAACTTACAACCAGTATGCTCCCGCTGTTCCCCTGGTACCCGGAGAGCAGGTCTTGAAGAGGAAGAGACGGCTCCACAAGTTGGACGACCAGTGGGAGAAGGACCCGTACACCGTACTGCCCTCAAGCCACGAGAACCCGAAGGTTTGTACCATCAGTAAAGACGGAGGGGAAACCACAGCCATTGTATCCCGGGACCACCTGAAGAAGTGTCCCGAACAACTGAGGAACCCTGAAGAGGAACAAGAAGACCATCGACCCGTAGAGGAAAGGGAAGATATGGTTAGTACTGTGCTCGGGGACTTCCCTCGGTCTTGGACTCAAGTCAATGGTGCAGTTGTGGTACCCGTACTCACCTTCCTCCAACCAGCATCCCAAGCACCTACGGAGCAACAGGTAGAGCTGGAAGAACAGCCGGTCCAGGAGGCAGAAGACTCCACACAAGCAGAACAGGAGGATCAACCCTCTGCTTATAGTGAGCCTGCCGTACCCCTAGTGAGACAAAGAGCCGGTAGACAGCTGCCCAGTTTACCCTTGACAGCTCCTACACCCTGTAGTTCAGGGCCAGACAGTCAGCTCCGTAGGTCCACTAGGGCCACTAGAGGTCAGTTACCCGCACGCTGGAGGATTTGAAGTGTATAAATTGTTTTATTTATGTTTATCTGTGTATTGTTGCTTGTGTATAATTTTGTGTTTCCAGTTATTTTTAGGAATCCTTGGTGGATCTACCGGGAATCCTTGTACAATTAGTTGGAGCGTAACCCAGGATGGACTAGAGACTGTTAAGGACTCGGGGTAGGACAGACCCCTACCTGGTTACGTCTCCCTGTTTTGGTGAAATGGACACCTTGCTTTCTTCAAAGACTGCACCCGGTTACGGACATGCCGTGACCACCTTTATGTGTTTCTTATTGTATTGTTATTGTTATATCTTGTTATGTTTTTCTAAAATGTGTTTAGTCCCGGAGTACTAAATTTTACTAGGGGGGAATGTGGCACCCCAGGGGTCTGGTTTCCACAGTAATGTAATGTTATGTCTGAGAGCAGGTGGGAGGTCCTTTGGTCAGGGATCCTGTGCATGCCACACCTCCTGCCCAGTCTTGGGAGGGGAAGATCTTCCCCTATATAAACCCGGGGCTGAAGCAGGGTTAGCAGTCAAGGAGAGTAGAGACAAGAAACAGCAGAAGCAATACTACTACGAGTCAGGGGCTGGCAGCTGCAGAGCTCGCCCTGACTGAGAAGCTTTCTTACCTGACCCGGCGTCCGAGGCTGTGGGGACTAACTCTTACCCAGCAGCAGAAGCCGACCGGCAGGGGATTTCAGGTCCTCAGGCCCAGAAACCCGAAGGCACGGTCACACGCGTGGGACCAGCACCGCCATCGTGGAGCGGAAGCCATTAGAAGGCCCCGAGTCACCGGCCATACGGGTGAGCACCACACGGTACACTCAGGGACGTGGGCTACTTATATCCGCTTCTAGCAAGGTAGCCAGAAGAGTACAGTCAGTTTGGGAGGCCTACGACTCCGCCTGGCCAGGGGAGATCCCATCTGCTCAAGGACTGACCAGGCCCCGTTCACTAGCAAGTACTCCGGGAGGGTCTATCGTTGTTACCAGTAAAGACCCTGAATTACACCGCACCGTCTCTGAGTGGTTCCTGCTACCCCCATCATCCACATCTGCTGCCCTGAGGCCATACCCCTCCCGTTGGGGGTTATACCATCTACGCTGCACCATCCATCCACCGGCCTCAGCGGACTGTCCTGCAGCGGCAGCTCCATAGCTGCATTCAACGGGTGGCGTAGTCGTCCTGCATCTACCGCTGTTACATCGCCGCTCAGTTTGACTCCCTGGGCACGGACCGGGTCACCGCCACAAGACTACAACCCTCAAGAGATCCGGCTCCGGGTAAGCTCCCGCGTGCGCAACGCAGCGCGACACAGGCCCAGGGGCGCGTCATATATATATATATATATATATATATATATATATATATATATATATATATAAAATCGTCTTATCCCGTCTGTCTGTCTTTCTGTCTGTCTGTCTGTCTGTCTGTCCAGGAAATCCCGCGTCGCTGATTGGTCCGGCCGCGGCCAATCAGCGACGCGGGATTTCAGAAAAAGATGGCTGCCGTTAGCGGCTCATCTGCCGGACGGAGGTCAGCGGCGATGCAGCAGGGAGATGACCTGCGCGAGGCGCTCATCTCCCCGCTGCTGGCAGCACAAGTACCCCGACAGGCGGCACCGCTGACCTCCATGCAGCTAACGTCAGGAGATCAGCGGCTTGGCCCGCTGATCTCCGGAGGGCAAGTGTGAACGGAGGACCGGGGAGCGACGGCGTCGGTCGGGATGCTTCTGCTGCGAGTAGCCGCTCATCTCCCGGCTTCTTGCAGCGGAAGTAGCCACACAGGCAGCGACGCTGCCCGGTCCTCACTAATATGACGCTAATTGGTCGCGGTCGACGCCCGCGACCAATCAGCGATATGGGCGGCAAATTTAAACGCCGCTCTGCTGATTGGTTGCGGTCGCTGGCCGCGACCAATCAGCATTATTGGCGCATTATTGGCGCCAAATTGAAACCACGCTCTGCTGATTGGTCGCGGCCGCCAGCCGCGACCAATCAGCAGTATTGGCGCCAAATTTAATCCCCGCTCTGCTGATTGGTCGCGGCCGCCAGCCGCAACCAATCAGCGAGATTGGCGCCAAATTGCAACAACGCTCTGCTGATTTGTCGCGGCCGCCAACCGCGGCTAATCAGCGAGATTGGCACCAAATTTAAACGCCGCTCTGCTGATTGGTCGCGGTGGCCGGCCGCGACCAATCAGCGATTTTGGTGCCAAATTTAAACACCGCTCTGCTGATTGGTCGCGGCCAACAGCCGCGAGCAATCAGCAGTATTGGCGCCACATTTGAACCCCGCTCTGCTGATTGGTCGCGGCCACCAGCCGACCGCGACCAATCAGCGAGATTGGCGCCAAATTTAAACAACGCTCTGCTGATTGGTCGCGGCCGCCAGCCGTGACCAATCAGCGAGATTGGCGCCAAATTTAAACAACACTCTGCTGATTGGTCGCGGATGCCAGCCGCGACCAATCAGCGAGATTGGCGCCAAATTTAAACAACGCTCTACTGATTGGTCGCGGTCACCGGCCGACCGCGACCAATCAGCGAGATTGGCGCCAAATTTAAACAACGCCCTGCTGATTGGTCGCGGTCGTCGGCCGCAACCAATCAGCATTATTGGCGCCAAATTTAAACCCCGCTCTGCTGATTGGTCGGGACCGCCGGCCGCGACCAATCAGCGATATTGGCGCCAAATTTAAACACCCTTTTGCTGATTGGTCACGGTCGCAACTAATCAGCGATTTTATCGCCAAATTTAAACAAGCTCTCCGGTCCTCACTAACACAGTTCGCTGATTGGTCACGGCCGCCACCTGCGACCAATCACTGATATTGCCGCCAAATTTAAACACCGTTTTGCTGCTTGGTCGTGGTTGCCGGCCGTGACCAATCAGCGATTTTGGCGGCAAATTTAAACAACGTTCTGCTGATTGCGCCCGGTCGGCCGCATACATATTCTAGAATACCCGATACGTTAGAATCGGGCCACCATCTAGTATATATATATATATTTATATATATATATATATATACATCATATTTTTCGGACTATAACTCGCACTGGACCATAAGACGCACCTCAAATCTTGGGGTGGAAAATAGGAAAAAAGACATTTTTTATAAGATCAAGGTCCATTTTATAGTCTGAATAGGTATCTTACCTGGGGGGGGTGGAGCGGGGATCACAGGAGGCAGGGTCCTTCAGGAAGCCGGTGGAAGTGGACAAATGGTGAGAACCCTGGATGCAAGAAGGCGGTGCTCCAGCAGCGGGGAGTTGCGGTGGTGGTGGAGCAGGATCGCAGGGCCCTCTGTTCCTGCTTCCGCCGCCGCCGCGTTCCTGAAGGAGGGAGGGAATGGAGGGCCCTGCGATCCCGCTCTACCACCACCACAACTCCCAGTACATTCGGACCATGAGACGCACCCCCCATTTTCCTCCCAAATTTGGGGGGGGAAAAGTGCGTATTATGGTCCAAATAATACAGTATATACATGCATATGTCCAATGTCCATTTCTCCAAACAGGCAAGATAACAGCTTCCATAAATGTACCAAAAAACAGAATACAATAATCTGCAATCAGAAATACAGATTATAAAAAATTATCACAATCTGGTTTCAATTATGGTACAGTTGTGCTCAAAAGTTTACATACACCGACAGAATTTTTCCTTTCTTGGCCTTGTTTCAGAGAATATGAATGATAACAAAACAAACCTTTTCTCCACTCATGGTTATTGGTTGGGTGAAGCCATTTATTGTCAAACTACTGTGTTTTCTCTTTTTAAATCTTAATGACAACCAAAAACATCCAAATGACCCTGATCAAAAGTTCACATACCATGGTGATTTTGGCCTGATAACATGCACAGAATTTGACACAAATAGGTATGAATGGCTACTAAAGATAACAACCTCACCTGCGACCTGTTTGCTTGTAATCAGTGTGTGTGCATAAAAGCTGAGTGAGTTTCTGGGATCCAGACAGACTCTTGCATCTTTCATCCAGCCACTGACGTTTCTGGATTGTGAGTCATGGGGAAAGCAAAAGAATTGTCAACGGATCTACGGGAAAAGGGAGTTGAACTGTACAACACAGGAAAGGGATATAAAAAGATATCCAAGGAATTGATAATGCCAGTCAGCAGCGTTCATACTGTGATTAACAAATGGAAAATCAGGGGCTCTGGTAAAACCAAAGCACAGTCAGATAGACCAACAAAAATTTCGGCCACAACTGCCAGGAAAAATGTTCGGGATGCAAAGAAAAACCCACAAATAACATGAAATAAGCTGAAATTCAGGACTCTCTGACAACTAGCGGTGTTGCTGTTTCAAGATGCACAATAAGGAGGCACTTAAAGAAAAATGGGCTGCATGGTCGAGTAGCCAGAAGAAAGCCATTACTGCGCAAATGCCACAAAGTATCTCACCTACAATACGCCAAATAGCACAGAGACAAGCCTCAAAACTTCTGGAACAAGGTAATTTGGAGTGCTGAGACCAAAATTGAACTTTTTGGCTACAACCATAAACGTTACATTTGGAGAGAGGTCAACAAGGCCTATGATGAAAGGAACACCATTCCTACAGTAAAGCACAGAGGTGGATCGCTGATGTTTTGGGGATATGTAGGCTACAAAGGCACACAAAACTTGGTGAAAGTTGAAGGAAAGATGAATGCAGCACGTTATCAGCACATACTGGAGGCAAATTTGCACTCATCAGCCCGGAAGCTGCGCATGGCACGTACTTGGACGTTCCAGCATGACAACGATCCAAAACACAAGGCCAAGTCAGCAGAACAAAGTGAAGGTTCTAGAGTGGCCATCACAGTCTTCTGACCTCAATATCATTAAGCCACTCTGGGGAGTTCATGCTAGACAGCCCAGGAATTTACAGGAACTGGAGGCTTTTTGCCAACAAGAATGGGCAGCTTTACCATCTGAGAATCTCATCCACAACTACCACAAAAGACTTCAAGCTGTCATTGATGTTAAAGAGGGCAACAACGGTATTAAGAACTGGGGTATGTGAACTTTTGATCAGGGTCATTTGGATGTTTTTGGTAGTCATTAAGATTTAAAAAGAGAAAATGCAGTAGTTTGACAATAAATGGCTTCACCCAACCAATAACCATAAGTGGAGAAAAAGTTTTTTTTGTTATCATTCATATTCTCTGAAACAATGCCAAGAAAGGAAAAAGCACAACTGTATATATATTGTCAGAATATGTTATCAAACAAACAAGCTGTTTATCCTGAAGAAAAACAGGTCAAACTTTATTTACTTGCAATGCCAAAAGAAGAAAATAGTCTTACTAAAACTGTTGTGGTCACCACAGACAGCAAAAAAGGGTTAACAATCACAATGAATGACACTACCTGATCTATGAATATGGCCCAGGAAATGTGATCAAGAAGGACAGAAAACTGCCCTTTATTGAATTAATAGAAATAATTATTTATGTTATGCTTTACTTCAGCCTTAGGATGTTTCTATGTTTCATGCATTTAGAATATCCTAAAATAAAAATGCTAACATGAAGGTATGGTCTATACTTCCAATACTTCAAATTTGATATGGTAATATTTATATAACTAGACAGATATCTTGTACGCAGATGTAATAAAAGATATTGAAAATAATCTCTGGGGATGTCAGTTCCAAGGGGGAATCACATTTCATTCTGCAGCTGAACTGTTACATTTTATTTATTCATATTAAAAATAGTTTGTCGCACTTTAAAGCAAAAATGGTTGAACTTTTAGTGCCCCGTTTGCATTTTCCAATGTAACATTGGAGATCCTTGGGAACCATCTGTAAAGTAGAGTAGTAGGAAAAAGTATGGGCATTGCATTGATTGCTAATAAAAAGTGATCTTATTGTAATCCAAATCATAATTGTAAAACAATCTCTGAAGGTTCTCATAGACTTTAGACTAAACTGAAGGATTATCATGTGCTTTGTATGACTATAGCCTAATGTGTATTGTGGACTTCAAAATTTGGTGTCTAATGAGTATGGGGGCCTCCGACTCATCCAAGACAGATTATGTTGGAGAAGAGAAGGATGCGGCATATTGGAATTTAATCGGCTGGTCCTTTTGTTCTCTGGGAGATAAGCAGCCGCGAGAGGAGCAGGAGTGGGATGGGCAGAGGAGCATATGTCCCCTGGGCCGGACCCCAAGCAGCGGTGGGGACCGCACTGTACCTTTGAATCTGCTTAGCTTCCGGCCCGGCCACATCACAGTGATGCAGACACGACCACGGTATGCTGTGTGGGCTGCATCTGCTGAAGTGACACAACACACCGCACCTGGAGCTGATTCATCCTGCCGGAGAAGAGTTTGTAGATCAGAACAGAGACTTCAGTGGACAAGTATGAGGTCAGGAGGTCTGCATTGAGGGGGTAGCAGGACGCTGCTCACCTTCTCAAAAATTCACCCAGGATTCTATATTGTCAGGTTAGCGCCCACTCTGCTGAGGCTCAGTGTCACGGGTGTATCAGGTGTAATAGACAGTCGCCCTGGATCTGGCTGTACAAGGTCACTGTGCTTGGCATTACAGACGCCTTCTTAATCCTTCTTCCTTTAGGACCCAGCGGTGACCTCCCTCCTGCTGCTGACTGACACACCCTTGCCTGGGAGTTAAACACACTCAGTTTGCTCCAGGGAATCACCGGTGATACTTCTATGTACCTTGTGCAGGCTTGGAGCACTAGCAGTCGGCTAGCTTCTTCTCTGGTGCCCTGGGAGGACAGTTGGCGTTACTCCTCTGGTGTTGGCTCAAGATAAGTTTATCCCCTTTGCTTGTCTACCTTGTTGTCTTTAGTTTGTAGTGGGGCCTGACCAGTGCTCACCCCTCCTTCTCCATATCTAGGGCCAAGCTCTAGGGACATCCAGGGCTTAGGGTCCTGCTCGGCGATAGAAGTGGAACCTATATAGGGACAGTAGGGTAGGCAGGGTGATATTAGATCTGCCTAGGGGTCTCCACTCCCCCTTTCCCTCGTGTTTGGGCTTCCTCCTCCTCTTCCCTTCGTGTTGCACTTAGTCTTTCCTACACCTTGCATGACACTCAGTGAGAGTTCTTGCAGGAGTCTGAGCTTTGATGCAGATCAGGGTCGCCCTGTCGGTGTGGAAAGTTCAGTCTGGTGCCATAAATCACACTGAGTCCCAGCAGAGCGACCACAGACATCACTATACAGGATACAGGATCCTGCACCGACTGATCACACCTGAACCTACAGGACATCACAGATGATATACTATATGGTAATATGTGAGATCCTGTAGGCAGGTTCAGGTGTGATCGATACAGTGCTTATAACATTATACAGTATATCTGTGTACATAGTATACCACATGCAGTATACAGATTAGTGTATTAAATACTGTGATACAGACATCAGATGTTTTACAATATACACATTGTTATATAACATCTGATGTCTACATCACAGTATATCATAAACCAGTCATATATTCTCCTATATACTGTATGTGGTATATTGTGTGCACAGACATCAGATGCTATGTACAAGTTAATGTATAATATCTGATGTCTGTAGTCATAGTATAATATATACCAGACCTGGACAACATTCAGTCCATGGACAAAGACAGCCTAAGGGCTGAAAACAGTGTCCAACTGGCTGCACTATGCCCTCCGCTGACCACAACCTGATATCACCACCATCTGCATCTTTGGAATGCAGACAAGGGTGAATATATTAGAGGAGGTTAGAGCCGCTGACTCCTTCCACCAATCAGCATGTGTGACTGGGACAGCAAATGCAATGACAGCCCTACATCATGTCTGCTGTGCGGGAGAGTCAGTGGACTGGAGACCGGAGCAGAGTGCCAGGGAAACAGGAGTGAGGTGAGTATGTGTTGTTGTTTTTTTTCATTTATGTATGGGATGTGTGCCTGTATATAGGGGGCTATGTGAGGGTTCATATAGTATATACAGAGGTTATGTGGGGGCTCATACTGTATATAGGAGGTTATGAGGGGGCTCATACTGTATAAAGGAGGCCATGTGGAGCCTCACATTGTATATAGGAGGCTATGTGGTGGCTCATACTGTATTAAGGGCCTATGTGGTGGCTCATACTGTATATATGAGGCAATGTGAGGACTTAGACTCTACATAGGAGGCTATGTGGGGGCTCATACTGTATATTGGAGGCCATATGGGGCCTCACACTGTATATAGGGGGCTATGTGGGGGCTCACACTGTATATAGGAGGCTAAGTTGGGGCTCATACAGTACATAGGGGCTATGTGAAGGCTCATATAGTATATAGAGAGCCTTTGTGGGTGCTCATACTGTATATAGGTAGCTATGCGGGAGCTAATACTATATAGAGGGGGCTATACAAGGGCTGTTATTGTATATAAAGAAGCTATGTGGGGGCTCACACTGTATATAATAAGCTATTTTGGGGCTCATACTGTATATAGGAGGTTATATGGGGCTCATACTGTATATAGGAGGGTATGTGGGCGCTCATACTGTATATAGGAGGCTATGTGGGGGCTCATACTGTATATAGAGGGGCTATATGGGGCCTCACACTCTATATAGAGAAGCTATGTGGGGGCTCCCACTATATATGAGGCTATGTGGGGGTGCTCACTGTATACGGGAGGCTATGTGAGGGCTCATATTGTATATAGAGAGGCTATGTGTAGGCTCATGTGGTATATAGGGGCTATGTGGAAGCACACACTGTATATATGGGGCTCATACTGTATATAGGGGGCTATGTGGGGCTAATACTGAATATAGTGGGCTGTCTAGTGGCTCATAGTGTATGTAGGAGGCTATGTGTTGGCTCATATGGTTTATAGGGGGCTGTGTGTGGGCTCATATCGTACATATGAGGCAATGTGCGAGCTCATACGGTATATAGGGAGATGTCAGCATACTTAATTCTGCTCAATATTAAGTAATGTAATTATTTTTTATATTAATATTGTAGTTAATATTAATATTGAGCAGAGTAAATTTCAGCTTATTGGTTCGGGCTCCACAGCAGCCACGTTCTTTCTGGTGGGCCTTCGAGAAAATTAATTGCCCACCCTGAATATATATCATCATATATTATCCGGTATATACCATCTGATGTCTGTATCACAGTATGTCATATACATCACATATTCTACTATTTACTGGAAGTAATATACTATGTGCACAGACATCAGATGGTATATACAGGATAATATGTAGCTGGTGTCATATCTGATGTCTGTAGTCACAATGTAATATACAGTAGTTACATATACTGTATGTGCTATACTATATGCACAGACATGCCATATTATATACAGGATAATAGGCGGATGGTATAATATCTGATGTCTGTATCACAGTATGTCATATACCATCACATATTATGCTGTATAGTGTATTATTATCTATTATTATTATAGCGCCATTTATTCCATGGCGCTTTACATGTGAAAAGGGGTATACGTAATAAAAAATAAGTATAATAATCATGAAACAATACAAGTGACTGACTGGTAAAGGAGGAGAGAGGTCCCAGCCCGCGAAGGCTCACAATCTACAAGGGATGGGTGAGGATACAGTAGGTGAGAGTAGAGCTGGTCATACAACGGTATAGTGGAACGATGGTTGCTGCAGGTTGTGTTACGCTCACACCCAGTCTGTTTGGTGTGAGCGTGGTTAGTGGTCCCACTGGGCCAGGGACCGAGGAGTGCCTGGAGAGGCGTGACTAGGGGCCTTGCCAGATCCGACCACGGACGCACAGCGGCTTAATCAACTCCTTGGTCGAGCAGGGACGAGGCCCAGGTGCTACTCCAGGGCAACCTCAGTCACACAGCTGTTGACCCACACCGGGGTATGCAGGAACGGGCAGGTTCAGCTGGTGTGTAGATAGGTGAAGCGGAGTAGAGCAGGGCAGAGCAGAGCCGCAGGTGCGGACGGGAAGCAGAGCAGAGCAGGGCAGAGCCGCAGGTGCGGACGAGAAGCAGAGCAGGGCAGGGCAGAGCCACAGGTGCAGACGGGAAGCGGAGCAGGGCAGAGGAGAGCTGCAGGTGCAGACGAGAAGCGGAGCAGGGCAGAGCAGAGCCGCAGGTGCGGATGGGAAGCGGAGCAGGGCAGAGCAGAGCCGCAGGTGCGGACGGGAAGTGGAGCAGAGCAGGGCAGAGCAGAGCCGCAGATGCCGATGGGAAGCGGAGCAGGGCAGAGCAGAGCCGCAGGTGTGGACGGGAAGCAGAGCAGGGCAGAGCAGAGCTGTAGGTGCGGACGAAAAGTGGAGCAGGGCAGCGCAGAACCGCAGGTGTGGACGGGAAGCGGAGCAGGGTAGAGCAGAGCCACAGGTGCAGATGGTAAGCGGAGCAAGGCAGGGCAGAGCAGAGCCGCAGGTGCGGACGGGAAGTGGAGAAGGGCAGGGCAGAACAGAGCAGCAGGTGCGGACGGGAAGTAGAGCAGAGCAGGGCAGAGCAGAGCCGCAGATGCGGATGGGAAGCAGAGCAGGGCAGGGCAGAGCAGAGCCGCAGGTGCGGACGGGAAGCGGAGTAGGGCAGAGCAGAGCCGCAGGTGCAGACAGGAAGCAGAGCAGGACTTGGCAGAGCCGCAGGTGCGGACGGGAAGCAGAGCAGGGCAGGGCAAAGCAAAGCCGCAGTTGCGGACAGGAAGCGGAGCAAGGCAGAGCAGAGCCTCAGGTGCGGACGGGAAGTGGAGCAGAGCCGCAGGTGCGGACGGGAAGCGGAGCAGGGCAGGGCAGAGCAGAGCTGCAGGTTCAGATGAGAAGCATAGCAGGGCAGCGCAGAACCGCAGGTACGGACGGAAAGCAGAGCAGGGCAGAGCAAAGCCACAGGGGCGGACGGGAAGTGGAGCAGGGCAGAGCAGAGCCACAGGTGCAGATGGTAAGCAGAGCAAGGCAGGGCAGAGCAGAGCCGCAGGTGCAGACGGGAAGTGGAGAAGGGCAGGGCAGAACAGAGCCGCAGGTGCGGACGGGAAGCGGAACAGGGCAGAGCAGAGCCGCAGGTGCAGATGGGAAGTGGAGCAGAACAGGGCAGAGCAGAGCCGCAGATGCGGATGGGAAGCGGAGCAGGGCAGGGCAGAGCAGAGCCGCAGGTGCGGACGGGAAGCGAAGCAGGGCAGACAGAGCAGAACCGCAGGTGCAGACGGTAAGCGGAGCAGGGCAGAAAAGAGCCGCAGGTGCGGACAAGAAGTGGAGCAGGGCAGGGCAGAGAAGAGCCACAGGTGCGGACGGGAAGCGGAGCAGGGCAGAGCAGAGCTGCATGTGCCAACGGGAAGTGGAGCAGAGTGCGGCCAGGCAGGAATGCCGCAGAGCGCTGCCAGGCGGGAATGCCGCAGAGTGCGGCCAGGCGGGAATGCTGCAGACCCAGATACACGCAAGGTACTTGCTATGAAGTAGCAAGTGGACACACTCACAAGCTGGAGTACAGGGAGAACAGGTAGGAGATAAGTTCTGGTACGGACACTGCAGGCAGAGGGGAGGATCGGACATAAAGACAAACAGGTAATGGGCTAGGACACAGTTCAGACAGGAACTGACACAGGAACAAGATACAGGTACGAGCCTGGGCATTCAGCCCCCAGGGTAGCAGAAATAGACTAGAAGTCACAGGTACAGATAACAGGCCTGGGTACTCAGCCCCCAGGGTGGCAGAACAGGAAATATACAGGACACAGGTACAGGACTGGGTACTTATCCCCCAGGCTGGCAGAAACAGGATAGCTGGACAGGACCTGGCAACTCAGCAGAAACACATAGCATACTAAGAGCAAGTGTTGCTCAGGCACCTCCCACTGTGTGGAGGTGCATTAAGTATCCAGTGACTCACAGCAATAGGCTGGGTACGCATTAGGAATGCGCGCATTGTTCTTTTAAGAATCAGGAAGTTCCAGTGCCGCTGCCCTAAGCCATCAGACAAGAGACATGCACACAGCAAGCAGAGGAGCATAGTGCACAGCCTGGACTGGTAGGTAACTTGGCGGTCTTGCATGGTGGGAGATGGTAAGCCGTGCCAGCACGCCACCAGGGATGTTACAGGTTGTAGACTTGTCGGAAAAAAGGTAAGTTCCTTTTGAAGGTTTCCACGGTAGGCGAGAGTCTGATGTTTTGGAATAGAGTTTCAGAGTAGGGGGATGCACGGGAGAAATCTTGTATGCCATTGTGGGAAGAGGAGATAAATGGGGAGTAGAGAAGGAGATCTTGTAAGGATTGGAGGTTGTGTGTAGGTAAGTACCAGGAGACTAGGTCACAGATGTATGGAGGAGACAGGTTGTGGATGGCTTTGTATGTCATGGTCAGGGTTTTGAACTGGAGTCTTCGGGCAATGGGGAGCCATTGAAGGGATTGACAAAGAGGAGAGGCCAGGGAATAGCGGGGAGACAGGTGGATTAGTCGGGCAGCAGAGATGAGGATAGAATGGAGGGGTGCGAATGTGGCGCCCCTGAGGGTTCGACCGCCACAGGGATGCTGCACTTCTCTAATGGAGTGTAGTGTTCCTCCTCTGAGGTAAGAACAGTGTGATAGTCGTGACCCAACCTTTACATCCAACACCACATTTCTCCACCAGAGGGGGCTAGTATGCACTAGGTGCTGCCCTCCTGGTTACAGGGAGACTGGGGAACCAAGAGTTAGGGGAACCAGTTAGTGGGTGAGGGTGGAGGACTCACAAGTTAGTGACACTTTAAATTTCATATTTAATACACTGCCATCTTTGGTCCAGGGTCTTTGACTGTCTTCAATCGCTCTTTGACTGTCTTTATGCTGTCAATTGCTGAGTGTACTGTGATCTCCCACCCCAACGCGGATCCTGTGTGGACCCGCATCGGATGGAGACACAGCCCTCGTGCCCCGGCCTTGGGACGAGGGGTAGGTTGTAGACAAGGAATGTCTCGACCCGGTCAAGCACCAGGACCAAGAAGGCCCGGAGCTTAAGAGTGTGGATCCATAGCAAATGGATCCCGGGGAGCGGGGATCACCACCTGTCCTCACCACCTGATATATTCAGAGGGAGTCCGGCTGCAAGAGGGGTACCGGCCTCCGACACCCGACCTTGCTACTCCATGTCCTGGTCGGGAAAGCCCGGTAGGCCCTGAGGATCCAACCGGGTATCGGACGGAGCGGAGCTGCTACACATGCCCTTGTTCTAAGAGGAGCTCAGAGGGAGACCCGGCCTATTCGCACACACACGGACAGGAAAGGATTCGGTCTGTAGTTCAGGAACACTCTTGTGCAGGGTCCCGATTGAACGCTGGACTTACTCGGAGGTTGTCGGACCCCCATCCCTGGTGACTGCAGGACTCCGCGGGGAGCAGGGAGTCACCTTCCTTTTGCCATCTATGTGAGTAAAGCCTTGGAAGTTCACCCCTATGGCCTCCGGACTCTTTATTCTGCGCTACACCATACGACGGGACACCCGTATTCCTCTACTACTACCCCCTCCATCCTGTCCTTCTGCCCTGAGGCCTTGCTCCGCCTGTGGGGAGTAGTAATAACTTTAGCCGCTGTACCACCATGCCTCAGCAGACTGCAGCGGCGCTGGTGGCCTTCACCAGGTACCACAGGTGGCGTAGTCGTAAATCAGCCACTCAACCCAGACAAGCCCACACCATCCTTTTTAATGTGACGGCCCTGAGCACGGGTCGGGTCCGGGCCACGGCTGCACCCCATCTTTCCATCACAGGACCCGACTCCGAGTCCCCCATCTCCCAGGGTAAACAAAAGGGCTTTTCGAGTAGAGGCGTCACACGATAGTGTTAGAAGGTAGGCCAGAGAGCAGTAGGTTGCAGTAGTCAAGGCAGGAGATGATGAGGGCATGCACGGATTCGGGAAATATTATTGATTTGGAGGAGGTGGAAAGGGCTTGTGACGCGCCCCTGGGCCTGTCTCGCGCTGCGTTGCGCATGCGGGAGCCTACCCGGAGCCGGATCAGTGGAGGGTTGTAGTCTCGTGGCGGTGACCCGGTCCGTGCCCAGGGAGTCAAACTAGACGGCAGTCTATTAGTAGTAAATAGTTGATGACTACGCCACCCGTTGAGTGCAGCCAGGGAGCTGCTGCTGCAGGGCAGACCGCTGAGGCCGGTGGTAGGATTGTGCAGCGTGATAGTATAACCCCCAACGGGAGGGGTATGGCCTCAGGGCAGCCGACGTGGATGATGGGGGTAGCAGGAACCACTCAGAGACGGTACGGTGTAGTTCAGGGTCTTTACTGGTAACAACGATAGACCCTCCCGGAGTACTTGCTAGCAAACGGGGCCTGGTCAGTCTTTGAGCAGATGGGATCTCCCCTGGCCAGGCGTAGTTGTAGGCCTCACAAACTGACTGTACTCTTCTGGCTACCTTGCTAGAAGCTGATGTAAGTAGCCCACGTCCCTGAGTGTACCGTGTGGTGCTCACCCGTATGGCCGGTGACTCGGGGCCTTCTAATGGCTTCCGCTCCACGATGGCGGTGCTGGTCCCACGCGTGTGACCGTGCCTTCGGGCTTCTGGGCCAGAGGACCTGAAATCCCCTGCCTGATGGATTCTGCTGCTGGGTAGAAGTTAGTCCCCACAGCCTCGGACTCCGGGTCCGGTAAAGAATCTTCTTAGTCAGGGCGAGCGCTGCAGCTGCCAGCCCCTGACTCCTTGGAACTCTCCTGTTTCTTATGCTGCTTCTTGTCTCCACTCTCCTTGTCTCACTCACCCTGCCTCAGCCCCGGGTTTATACAGGGGAAGTTCTTCCCCTCCCAAGACTGGGCAGGAGGTGTGGCATGCACAGGATCCCTGACCAAAGGACCTCCCACCTGCTCTCAGACATAACATTACATTACTGTGGAAAACCAGACCCCTGGGGTGCCACATTCCCCCCTAGTGAAATTTAGTACTCCGGGACTAAACACATTTAGAAAAACATAACAAGGCAAAAACATTAATAATACAATAAGAAAACATATAAAGATGGTTACGGCGTGTCCGCAACCGGGTGCAGTCTCTGAAGAGAGCAAGGTGTCCATTTCACCAACACAGGGAGATGTAACCAGGTAGGGGTCTGTCCTACCCCGAGTCCTTAACAGTCTCTAGTCCATCCTGGGTTACGCTCCAACTATATACAAGGATTCCCGGTAAATCCACCAAGGTTTCCTAAAAACAACTGGAAACACAAAATTATACACAAGCAACAATACACAGATAAACATAAATAAAACTATTTTTACACTTCAAATTCTCCAGCGTGCGGGTAACTGGCCTCTAGTGGCCCTAGTGGACCTACGGAGCTGACTGTCTGGCCCTGAACTACAGGGTGTAGGAGCTGTCAAGGGTAAACTGGGCAGCTGTCTACCGGCTCTTTGTCTCACTAGGGGTACGGCAGGCTCACTATAAGCAGAGGGTTGATTCTCCTGTTCTACTCGTGTGGAGTCTTCTGCCTCCTGGACCGGCTGTTCTTCCAGCTCTACCCGTTGCTCCGTAGGTTCTTGGAATGATGGTTGGAGGAAGGTGAGTACGGGTACCACAACTGCACCATTGACTTGAGTCCAAGACCGAGGGAAGTCCCCGAGCACGGTACTAACCATATCTTCCCTTTCTCCCACGGGTCGATGGTCTTCTTGTTCCTCTTCAGGGTTCCTCAGTTGTTCGGGACACTTCTTCAGGTGGTCCCGGGATACAATGGCTGTGGTTTCCCCTCCGTCTTTACTGATGGTACAGACCTTCGGGTTCTCGTGGCTTGAGGGCAGTACGGTGTACGGGTCCTCCTCCCACTGGTCATCCAACTTGTGGAGCCGTCTTTTCCTCTTCAAGACCTGCTCTCCGGGTACCAGGGGAACAGCGGGAGCATACTGGTTGTAAGTCTTCTCTTGTCTTTCCCTAGCCTGACAGAGACTTCGCTCCACGCTCTCTTGTACTCTCCGGTACTGCTGCTGCCTCTCTGTGTCCCAGTCTGTTTCTGGTGAAGTGTCCTCGGGGGTCAGGACTCCCATTTCCAGGTCAACAGGTAACTTACCAGGTCTTGCCCTCATTAGGTAAGCCGGGGTACAGTTGGTGGAACCTACCGGGATGTGGTTGTATAGGTCCACCAGATCGGGCAACTTTTCAGGCCACAGACTGCGTTCTTCCAGGGGCAACGTTTTTAGAAGATCCATTACCACCTGGTTCATTTTTTCACAAAGTCCATTAGTCTGCGGATGGTAGGGTGTCGTCCTTATCTTCCGGCAGCCATACAGATTGCAGAATTCCTGAAAGACCTCCGCTTCAAAGGCAGGTCCCTGGTCCGTCAGCACTTGGTCCGGGTACCCGTGTGGACGGCAGAAGTGCTGCTGGAAGGCTCTAGCTGCTGTTTGAGCCGTTAAGTCCTTGACGGGGACGACAACCAAGAACCGGGAGTAATGATCCACGATGGTTAACGCGTAGACGTAGCCACTTCTGCTTGGGGTCAGTTTTACATGATCCAAGGCTACCAGTTCCAACGGTTGCCGGGTGACGATGGACTGCAGGGGAGTCTTCTGGCTGGCCCGGTCCTTCCTTCTCAGATTGCACGGGCCACAGTCTCTGCACCACTTCTCGATGGTTCCCCTCATGCCTACCCAGTGGAACCGCTCGCGCAGCAGGAACTCCAGCTTTTTCCACCCGAAGTGTCCAGCTCCGTCGTGGTATGCCTCCATCACCATGGCTGCGTCTCTTCGTGGCACCACTACTTGCCAGAGTAGTTCATGCGTCCGGGAGTTGACCATTCTGCGGCACAACTTCCCCTTGTAAAGGAATAGTCGACTCTTCTCCGCCCATAGTTGTTTGGCTTCCTCCGGAGCGTCTGGTTCAAGGCGAGCCTCCGGCCGAGTCAGCATCTCCTTCACCAGTCGGACGGCAGGGTCGCTGTCTTGCGTTTCCGCCCAGTTGTAGTGGGGTAAGGGGTTCAACGTAGCAGCCTGCTTACCCCTTACCCGGTGGGAATACTGGATAGTCCCATGACGGTGGAACGCAGGGAGTTCAACTTCTTCCAGTCCCTCCGGATCTTCTCCTTCGTCCGGCAGGTTGGGCATCCTGGACAGGGCATCCGCGTTAGTATTGGAGCGTCCTGCCCGGTATTTGATTGTGAACTCGTAGTTGGACAGACGGGCCATCCACCTCTGCTCCAGGGCACCGAGTCTTGCCGTGTCCAGGTGTGTCAGCGGGTTGTTATCCGTGTACACGGTGAACCGGGAAGAAGCGAGGTAATGCTTAAAGCGCTCAGTGATTGCCCATACTACGGCCAGGAACTCTAACTTAAATGAGCTGTAATTCTCGGGGTTCCTTTCGGTGGGTCGCAGTTTTCGGCTGGCGTAGGCGATTACTCGTTCCTTCCCCTGCTGGATCTGGGACAGTACGGCTCCTAGCCCGATGTTACTGGCGTCGGTGTAGAGGATAAAGGGCTGGCTATAATCCGGGTACGCCAGGATTTCGTCCCCCGTGAGGGCCATCTTCAGCTGGCGGAAGGACTCTTCTTCCAGCTCTTCCCATTTGAAGGGCGGCTTCTGGTTCTTGGCCTTCCGGGACTGGCCTATCAGGAGGTCCTGCATAGGTGCTGCCTTTTTGGTGAAACCGGGAATAAACCTTCGGTAGTAGCCTACCAACCCGAGGAACTGCCGCACTTCTTTTACGCTGGAGGGGCTTGGCCATTCCTTAATTGTGGTGATTTTATCAGGGTCGGGAGCCACTCCGTCAGCGCTCACTACGTGTCCCAGGTACTGCACCTTTGGTTTCAGGAGGTGACACTTGGAGGGTTTCACCTTTAGGCCGTAACTCGCCAGAGCCTCGAACACTTCCGCCAGGTGTTTCAGGTGGTCCTCATACGTCTTGGAATATACGATGACATCGTCCAGGTACAACAGGACCGTCTCGAAGTTTCTGTGGCCCAGACAACACTCCATTAGGCGTTGGAAGGTTCCTGGTGCGTTGCAGAGTCCGAACGGCATGCAGGTGAACTCGCTAAGTCCCATCGGGGTGGTGAATGCGGTCTTCTCCCGGTCTGCCTCTGCTACAGGAACCTGCCAGTACCCTCTAGTGAGATCCAAGGTAGAGAAGAAGTTAGCAGATCTTAAAGCAGCCAATGACTCCTCTATCCTTGGTAAGGGGTACGCATCCTTGTGTGTGATACGGTTGATTTTCCGGTAATCTACACACATCCTCATGGTGTTGTCTTTCTTTTTGACTAAAACTAATGGGGCTGCCCAGGGGCTACAACTATCCCGGATTACCCCAGCCTCCTTCATGTCTCTAAGCATCCCCTTGGCGTGTTGGTAATGTGCAGGGGGTACGGGTCGATACCTCTCTTTTATGGGAGGATGATCTCCCGTGGGGATGCGATGTTCTACCCCCTTGACTCGCCCGAAGTCTAACGGGTGTTTACTAAACACTCTCTCATACTCTTGAACCACCCGATAGACTCCTTGTTTCTGATGTGAGGGAGTGGAATCAGTACCCAAATGTAGTTGCTGACACCAGTCCTCCATGTCTTTCTTAGAGCCGTTACCTTCCTCCGGGTGAGATGGAGGCAAGGGTTCCACAGATTGTATAGAATTTTGATTAGTGGTATATAATTTGGCTAGCGTGGCATACTGGGGCAGGTACACTTCCCTCTCCCCGATATTTATTATGCGAATGGGCACCCTCCCATGGCGTACATTGACCACCCCCCGTGCTGTCAAAATGGTGGGCCTACTGTCTGAGTAAACTGGTTCTACCATTGCCTGGTAATCTCTTCCTCTCAGACCAATAGCTGCCCGGCACCAAATCATCATTTCACTTTTTGGGGGCATGGCAATAGGAAAAGGGTCACACATTCTTACGCTACCAATCTCACCGCCGGAGAGTTCCACTTGTTGCCGTTGCATCAGTGCCCGGATCTCTTTCTGGAGCACCCGCTGCTCGCCGGAGCTGGCGTTCTTGGCAACCTGCTGTAAAAGGAAAATCACCTCTGCAAGACAATTTTCAATTACGTTAGTTCCTAGAGTTATTTTTGGGTGACTCTCATGTTTATCAATATCTACAATGATCAGTCCCTGTGCGGCCAGTTCGACTCTACCGATTTTGAGGGCCACCTCCTTAAATCCGATCTGTGGCACGGGCTGGCCATTGCTGGCGATGATACTCAAGTCGTCGTCAGGGTAGTGGGTAATATCCGAGTCATTCCAGTACTGCTTGAAGAGCACGTACGGGATGGTGGTGACCTGTGACCCGGTATCCAGTAGGGCACTCATGGGAATGCCATCCAGTACCACAGGCAAGACTGGACGTCCTCCCACATATCTGTCGCGCCAGTTCGATGGGCCTGGTGATCTTTTTCCTGGGGGTTGGCCCTCTACCCCAGGTTGTGCCCGTTTAAAGAACAGTACCTTTCCATATGTCCGGGTTGATTGCAGCGGCGGCAGATGGGTCGTCCGTCCTCGCTGTATCGGTCACTGGGTCTTCCTCTGGCCGGTGGGGTCCTCCTTGGTCGACGCCACGGGATGTCCTCCGGTCCGGATGCCAGCTGGATCTTCCCTGGGGTGGAAACCTGTAAAGACTGCACAGTTCGGGTTAGCGCAGCAACGCTATTAGCTAGCTCTTGGACCTGATGGTGTAGGTCTGGAGCCGGGTCATTGTCCAAAGCCTGCGCATCAGCTCCCACAGGCCCTGCTGACAAGGGCGCCGCCTCCTGGTAGTAAGTGGTAGTGGGGCGTCTGTGGGTCACAACGCCACCTGGTGCCGGTTCTCGGAGCACCCGGATGGCTCTGTCCTTGAACTGTGCAAAGTCCAGATGGGGATCCTGTAAGGCCATTGCCCGCAACTGGGTTCGGTGGGCATTGCAATATAAACCCTCTATAAATTGTTCAGTCAACAGCCTGTCCTCGTTTCCCACCCCATCAGGGTCGGTCTGCTTTATGGCCCTCAGGGCCTCTTGTAGGTTTAGTGCATAGTCCCTTATACTCTCATGCGCTCGCTGCTTGCACCCGTAGAATCTAAGCTTAATCTCGGCTGAGGTGCGGGTATCAAAGGTGTCCTTCAGCCGGGTTAGTATCCCTGCGACAGTCTTCCTCCCAGGTGGCCAGGATTTTACTTCCCTTTTGGCTGCCCCGGTTAGTTGGGCCACCAGGATGCTCACTTTTTGCTCTTCTGTGAGGGGGTACACCTGGAAGAGGCTATCCAGCTTTTCTCTAAAGTCATGCAGGGTATGTGACTCCCCTGAGTACTGGGGTAGCCAAGCTGCTCCCGGGATATAGGGCATGGTGAAGGGCATAACTGCAGCAGCGGTAGCGCTGGCGGGGGTTGGGGCAGTGAAGCTCTCCTCCGTATCCGACATCTTCCTCCCCCCTAGTGGACCGTGGCCTACCTTGCGATGATCCTCTTCCGTAGGCCGCGGCTCCGCAGTGGATCGTCAGGGTTGAGGACCTTCCGTCGCGCTCCTGTGACGTCGGCGTCTGCTGGGCTCCTTCCAGGACCTTACGCAACGTCCGGACGTGAGGCGGGGCTTCAGTTCTCGCGCGCTTTCGGAGTCCACGCCCCTCTTCTTCCCGCGCGGCGTCCCCAAGATGGCGTCCAACGGCGGGAAAACTCCACGGATGGCGGGAAGAAGGCCGAAGATGGCGCCGGATGGCGGGAAACTTCACCGATGGCGGGAAGAAGGTAGAAGATGGCGCCGGATGGCGGGAAACCTCCACGGATAGCGGGAATCTTCACCACTGGTAAGTTTGAACAGTCTTTGCTTTTCAGGCACGCAGTACCCGGTGGTTGCGGGCACGAAATCCTGCCGACTACGCCAAAGTTGACGCGCCCCTGGGCCTGTCTCGCGCTGCGTTGCGCATGCGGGAGCCTACCCGGAGCCGGATCAGTGGAGGGTTGTAGTCTCGTGGCGGTGACCCGGTCCGTGCCCAGGGAGTCAAACTAGACGGCAGTCTATTAGTAGTAAATAGTTGATGACTACGCCACCCGTTGAGTGCAGCCAGGGAGCTGCTGCTGCAGGGCAGACCGCTGAGGCCGGTGGTAGGATTGTGCAGCGTGATAGTATAACCCCCAACGGGAGGGGTATGGCCTCAGGGCAGCCGACGTGGATGATGGGGGTAGCAGGAACCACTCAGAGACGGTACGGTGTAGTTCAGGGTCTTTACTGGTAACAACGATAGACCCTCCCGGAGTACTTGCTAGCAAACGGGGCCTGGTCAGTCTTTGAGCAGATGGGATCTCCCCTGGCCAGGCGTAGTTGTAGGCCTCACAAACTGACTGTACTCTTCTGGCTACCTTGCTAGAAGCTGATGTAAGTAGCCCACGTCCCTGAGTGTACCGTGTGGTGCTCACCCGTATGGCCGGTGACTCGGGGCCTTCTAATGGCTTCCGCTCCACGATGGCGGTGCTGGTCCCACGCGTGTGACCGTGCCTTCGGGCTTCTGGGCCAGAGGACCTGAAATCCCCTGCCTGATGGATTCTGCTGCTGGGTAGAAGTTAGTCCCCACAGCCTCGGACTCCGGGTCCGGTAAAGAATCTTCTTAGTCAGGGCGAGCGCTGCAGCTGCCAGCCCCTGACTCCTTGGAACTCTCCTGTTTCCTATGCTGCTTCTTGTCTCCACTCTCCTTGTCTCACTCACCCTGCCTCAGCCCCGGGTTTATACAGGGGAAGTTCTTCCCCTCCCAAGACTGGGCAGGAGGTGTGGCATGCACAGGATCCCTGACCAAAGGACCTCCCACCTGCTCTCAGACATAACATTACATTACTGTGGAAAACCAGACCCCTGGGGTGCCACACTTGCATATGTGGTTTGAATGAGAGAGCAGAGTCAAGGGTTACACCGAGGCAGCGAGCTTCTAGACCTCGGGAAAGTGAGCAGCCATTGACTTTGATGGATAGGTCTTTTGGGGAGGTTGAGTGAGACAATGAGTTCTGCTTTGTCCATGCTGAGTTTTAGAAATCGAGAAGAGAAGAAGGATGAAATAGCAGACAGATATTGTGGAATTACTGTATGTAATATACAGTGATACAGACACTCAGTGTTATTCACAAGACTGGTGTACATATCTGATGTACTCATAGTGTAATATATAACTTTCACATACTATAATCTATATAATATCTGATGTGTGAAGTCATAATATATCATATACCTGGAGAGATGCCTAAATTGATTCGCAGTACACTGTTCATTCATGTCAGTAGTCTGTGGCCACCAGACCAGAGTCTTGGGAGCCTCCTCCTACCTGCCAGAATCTCTGGCACCTCTTTTGATTGGTAGTCCTTGCATGATGTCATCTTTGGGGACATGACACATACATGACATTGTGCTGGGCTACAATTCAAAGGAAGAGAAACAGGAGGGTGTCAGGTAGGAAGAGGGTCACAGGGCTCTGTGATGAAATGCCGGCCGGTGGGTGCAGCTCTCTGGCGCCCCCTTACCTCTCAGGTGAGTCAAGGTACTGCATCTAGAGTAAGTAGTGCCAGGAAGCTGCTAGCAGCGGGGGAAAACACGGTGGTGTGTTGTCCCTTACACGTCACCAATCCGTGACGCCACAATACAGGCACAACTCTCTGGCGCCCCCTTGCCTCTCAGGTCAGTCAAGGTACTGCACCTAGAGTGAGTGGTCGCCGGAGAGGCCGTCCTGTAGCCCACTGGGTATTTGAGGCCCTCTGCAGTGAGGGCGGTATATATATTTCCCTGGCTGCGCCAGTAATATATATCCACACCTCCGACCATCACTGCCAGCCTTCCTCAAATCCCCCAGATGGTATGCTGCCACCAGTTCTTGTTTGATACAAGCCCGGTCCGTCAATAGACTTGTATCGGGTCAGGAACCAACCCAGTAGCGTTTTAGCCTAGCGTTTCCGGACCAATGGATTCGTATATGCAGAGTAAAGGATACAGCCCACGACTAATTTATGATTTAATCGATTATAAGAATACACTAGATTACAAGGCTATACAATTAACTATACAATGGTATTTGGCCAGAATAAGAGATATAACAATTAGGATTACAAAACACAGGAATAACAACGATAAATCAGTTACCGTTCTTGTGGTGCAAGGGAGGTTCTTCTATCCCACAGGTTCAAGCTTAGTTGCAGTCGTTCAGGCCTCAGTAGCACATGGCGAAGGTGCTCCTCCCACTCAGAGACTTGGACCCGACGTTAGGAGTTGTTCACGTCATCTCCTGGGTCAAAACTGAGGGGGTTTCTGGCTGTCGGCTATACTAAAGTCCTGTCACGCCCACTCTTGGTGATGTCGGTTTACTAAGCCCCACCCCCCTACCAATGCCAGTTTTGGCTCCATTTGAGAAAGTACCCATAACTTTTCCTGGGGTGATCTCATCGTATCACCAGAGGCCTCGTCGTGATCCTATTCTTCTGGGGAAGCCATGGTTCTTCTAAATATCTAGCTTTCCAGGGCCCGCATGGATTTATAAGTCTCATAATTGTGTCCGCGTGCACCTTCCCCACATGATACATTTTATTTGGGTTCCCTAACTTGTATCGTGTGGTTATGAATTGATAGTATGTCTGTAGCTTTTGGCGGCCATTTTCCACAAATAAAGCACATGGTTCCTTGGGACAATGGAGAGGTTGGCAGGCTTGCACAAATGGTTTGCTTCTGGTTTCAAGTGACATCAAGGTGTTAATTACCCCCGAGGGTCTCGCTGACTCTGTCCTGCTTGGACACAACAGAGCGGGCCCATCTATTTACCATATCAAAGAAGTTCCTTGAGACTGATCTCCAGAGGTGGGGGCGAATTGCTCTGTTTACCAGTGGCTGGAGAATTGTGACATGGTAGGAGCTGTGTGAGGGATTTTTTAGAAATGACAATAGGGAATATCTTCAGGTATGACGTATCATACCTAAGATGGCGGCTAACTTTCATGACAGGCTCCTATCCAGCAGCCACTGAATATTCATCTGACCACTGGGCCACAGTCCAGCTTGTCTCTATATGCCAGTCATATATTCTCCTATATATATTGTACTGTATGTGGTATAATACTGTATGTACAGTATAATGTGTTCACAGACATCAGATGGTATACTCAGAATAAGTTATGGGTACATCATATTACCTTTTTTCATTGCTGTGGAGTTGAAGTTTACATTGATGACTTGCTTAATCAAGTATGATAGAAAAAATACACAAAAACATATTCATAGGTAACTATTTAGTAGATCTATGCTTATGTGTGACCACCTTATATGTTTTTTTAGGGTGTGGAAAAGCACAGCATTCCTTGCTTTACTACACCTCTAAAAACGTATATCCTCCTCAAAGATAGTAATACGTAAGCATAATATGTACTATGTCTGACCACTACAAATGCTTATCTGAACTGGTCGGGATGTTGTCATTTTTTTCTGTGGGCAGCACTCAGACAGGCTGTACGGTCATGTGAATATAAATCTATGAAGCAACCAGAAGTAAACAGGATGGGCCACTACTCACGGGCCACTGCTGTGTCATTTGGCCAACAGTTATCTCATGTGTATGGGGACACTACTAAATTATTAACTCATAACACTTGTACTATTCAAGTCCATGGTTGAATAAACATTTAAGGGGACAATTCCCATAAGGGGATTGTCTAGTCTTTCGTGGTCTTTCCAAGGGGTCGTGGCTCACAGGATTCTCTCAGGGGTTTTTAGGATGCTCTACATTATTATCCTGTGAGCCACACGTCCATGGTAAAGACCATCAAAAGCTAGCATTAAATATAAAGACCTATATCTTTGTAACCGTATGGTTACAGAATACTCAGAGGAGTAGGTGGAATAAAATTTGGACAAAAACAGGCCACTTTTAAACTGCTTACAGGTCATTTTTACTTTCCAACACTAGGAAATGTTATCATTAGTATTGTTGTGGTACCCCTTTTCTGGAAGAGCTAATTTGGGATGAGATACAAGAGATCTCCAGATCTGCCAATGTTGGTCCAATTAATAGCAATGCATCGAAGACAAGAACACACACACCCAGTATCTGTCAGTGTACAAGGCTTGTCTGGTCTCAGATCCCAAGCCACAAGTATTTTATCATTCCCACAGGAAGAAAAAGGGGATGGCTTAGTATGTTACCCAAAAGATATGTAAGTTTAGAAACAAAAGACTATGAATCATAGATTCTGCTGAATCCCTTTAAACTTTTCTATCCAGCTCTCAAGGTCTTCAGCCACTTTTAAACAAAGATAACACCCTGTGTCATTGTCTTCATGAATAACACTTATAAAGCTAATACAAACACAAAGTTATTAAAAATAGATATAAAAATATATAAATATAAACTGTTTAAATGATAATCAAAGCAATATATAAAACATTTGCCATAACAGTATCTGTACTTCTTGAGGTAAAAAGTTAAAAATGCAAAGATTGGTATGACAATCCCTTTTAGGCAATGTAAACATCTTTAAGCCAGAGCTAACGAATCAGCAACTCCCATTCTTGCAGACACAGTCCATCTATTTATTGCATGGCCAGCAGTCTAAGTATTATATGGGTGTTATGTAATACTATTATTTAACTTCACCTGGCCATAACATACAGTTAATGTAAAAAATAATCTATGATCATAGTTAAAAAAAATTGTGGTATTCAGCTCATTTGTTGCAAAACCACACATAGCTCTTAACTAAACCCATATGCATACTTGATTGTGGTTTATAATACATCTAAAAATGGTATTGGAAAGCAAAGCGTATATTACTTTTTGTTGTAATCCATTTCTACTTAATTCAGCTATAAAATATTTAGGGAAATATTTGAATTATGATTTAAAAAAACAGAAAGTCCAAGCATTAAAAAAAATAAGCTAGCTGCAGGAAATGGCTTTAAATCAATAGCTGTTCCTGCGCCAGTGCTACAATGGTTCCCACTGATCTTTGTTTACTTACCTGCTCTGTTGATATGCCATAAATCCTTATGCCCACTGCAGACAATCACTAGCCTTAGGATTGATACTACCATATCTACTAATGCCAGTGATTGCCTGCAGCTGTCACATGACAGTATGGAAATTCATTGTTCCAAGAAAATAAACAAAGACCAGAGCATATGTGTCAGGGCAACATGGGAATTAGAGGTAAGTAGCAGAGATGATCAAACCTTTTGAAATTTGATTTCACCAAATTTTTTTACCAAATATTTGATTTGAGGCAAAGAAATTTGCTGCAAATTGTAACTACTTCAATTGCTCTGAAAAGACATACATAACACTCTGAGGTCTCCTAGGACTGTATCCAACCTTTCACATACTGTATATGGCTAAACAGATGGTAACTGTTCTTCAGTACTGTGCTGTTATACACATTTTCTGTACAGTATATTCAGTGTTTATTGCTTTTTTGCCCTATTTCTATTGCTAAGTTCTGAGCTTCGACATATCCTCACTAAACAGATTTGCATTCCTTGCCATGGCATTTATACAGGTTAAGATAGTGTTACACACTCCGTAGTATAGCACAGCCTATATGATATTGTGTTATTCTATGTGATGTGATAGCTGCAAGCTATTATTGGGAAGCCAGCCCAGTCGCACCATAGGTCATATGAGCCTTCTTTGATTGATGCAATCTTCTACATAGTGTAAAATATCGAGGGCTTTTTTGGCATGAATTTTGCATGAATCGAATCACAAAGGGTATGTGCACACAATGCAGAAATGAAGCAGAAAATTTCTGCATCATTTCTGCATCTCCCTGGCAGAAAAAACGCATGCAGATTGTGCATGCGTTTTTCCTGCGGAATACATGCGGATTCACATGCTTTTCCGCATGCGGATTGACAAGCGCTTTCCAGGCGATTTTAGCATCACCTGGAAAGTGTTTGACAACTAGGTCACACTATATAAGAGAGAGTGGTAAAAAAAATAAATAAATGTATACTTTACCCTCTGATGGCCCGCGCTGTCCTGCTCACTCTGTTCTCCCGGCTGCCGGCAACTTTGAATTGAAAGATCTGCCGACGTCAGCGTCACGTGACCCGTCACATGACTCTGACGTCAGCGCAGGTCCTTCAACTCACTGCAAAGTTCCGGGAAAAAAGCAGGAGCGGTGCGCGGGCCGACAGAAGGTAAGTATACATTTATTTTTTATTTTATTCTTCTTTTACAGCTTTTTTAATGGTACCTGGGTGTGGAGGAGAGTCTCCTCTCCTCCACACCCGGGTACCATCCGCACATTAGAACGCACCAATTACGCAAGTACAGATGCAGTCTTGCAGAATTGGCGCGTTCTAATGCAAGTCAATGGCGGCGAAAACGCAGCGTTTCCACAAAATTAATGGACATGCTGTGGATTTTTGAGCGCAGCGTTTACGCTGCGGAAAAATCCGCATCATGGGCACAGCACATGCGGATTTCAATTGGGGAACATTGCTGCCCTTCTACCATGCGTTTTTAATGCGTTTCCGCGGCGTTTACGCAGCTGCAAAAACGCTGCGGAAACGCATTAAAAACGCATCCTGTGAACTCAGCCAAATTGTTCGAATTCGCCGGATATAACAAATTTCCAACACAAATCTAATTCACATAGAATCGATTTACTCCTCTCCAGTGGACAAATTTATGACAAATGTTAAAATTTCTAAATGGATGATGAATAAGGTTTTGGAAAATACATTACTGTTGTTCATCTCTCCCTCTAGCCCACCAATACCGGTAGCTTAACCATTTCTTTCACATTCTATGACAACTTTCTAATATTGTTACGTACAATAATTGTTTATGTATGCTTTTTCTTTAAAGAATTTGGCGGCTGCAGTTTTATATTTTAGCGTGCAAGACAAAAGTTCCTTTCTTGTTTTTCCACTCTCTATGAAAATTTATAGTTTTTTTAAAAAAAAAAAAATCTGTCACCACATAGGACTCAACCACTTTTTTAATGAGCCCATCTAAAAGATCCCATTAATTTCATACAGTCTCTATCTAGCATTTCTGGCATATTGGATATATAGTGGATATTAACTTTTGTACTGATATGCTGGTCCCTTGAAAGGAGATTAGGTGTTTTGCAAATAACAAGCCCTGGATAACAAAAGAATTAAAACACTTACTAAACAGGAAAAAAATGGCATTTAAAATGAGGGACAAAGAGAAAATTTAAATGATACAACGAGACATAAAGAACGGAATAAAAGATGCTCGGGAGGCTTTCGGAATAAAATTAGAAAATAAACTGTTGCATAATAACCACAGGGAGGAGGGGTCGGGAATGAAACTTATGACTGGGTTTTACGGTGATGCCAGATCAGGGGGAAAGTGGACAGGACAGGGCTAATGAAATGAATGAGTTTTTCAACAGATTCAGCAATATATGCGCAGAACCAGCAGGGTGGGGGGATGCAGCTAGGAAACAATCAGCAACATTGATATTGGGGGATGAACGGACTGATTTCAGAGTCTCCCAAAATGATGTGAGGAGACAGCATAGGCAAAGCAGCAGGGCCAGATGGTCTCAGTCCATGTGTCCTTAAACTGTGTGCAAACCAGCTGTGGCAAGTGGCAAGTGCCATCTTTTTTGCAATCATATGCTGGGGAAGTAGTGTGTCGGCGTCTGATGCTAATAAGCTAAATAAGCTTATCAAGAAGGCAGGCTCCACTGTTGGCCGCCATCTTGACACTTTTGAGGAGGTAGTGGAGAAAAGAATTCAGAAGAAATGTTTGGCAATAATGAGCAATAACACACACCCATTATATGAGCTGTTCATGAGGCAGAAGAGCACCTTCAGCAACTGTCTAATCCTACTAAGGTGTAAGTAGGAAAGATAAGGGAAATCGTTCATGACGACTGCTATGGGAATGTACAACAACTACCTAAGTGTGAAATTCTCCAAGTGACTGGTGTATTATTGGTGTTCTAACTGTATATCGTACCAACTGATCATGAATAGGAATGTATGAGATTATACCTGAAAAATTCTACTGTTATGTTGTAATTCATGTCTATGTTCTGATGCTGTTATACTGTAACTAGCTATTGAACCCCTTTCTACGCCTGGGTGACAAGAATTTTTATTGGTATATTGTTCCCTATCCTGGTATATGCTCACCAATCCTGGTCCTCCATCCTGGTATATGGTCCCCCATCCTGGTCCATGCTCCTCCATCCTGGTCCATGCTCTCCCATCCTGGTATATGCTCCCCAATCCTGGTTCCCCATCCTGGTCCCCCATCCTGGTATATGCTCCCCATTCCTCATCCCCTATTCTGGTATATGCTCCCCCATCCTGGTATATGCTCTCCCATCCTGGTCCCCCATCCTGGAATATGCTACCCCATCCTGGTCCCCCATCCTGGTATATACTCCCCAATCCTGGTCCCCCATCCTGGTATATGCTCCATCCTCGTCCCCCATCCTGGTATATGCTCCCCCATCCTGGTATATGCTCCCCCATCCTGGCTCTCCATCCTAATATATGCTCCCCCATCCTGGAATATGCTCCCCCATCACGGTCCACCATCCTGGTATATGCTCCCCATCTTGGTCCCCCATCCTGGTATATGCTCTCCAATCCTCGCCCCCCATCCTAGTATATGCTCTCCCATCCTGGTCCCCCATCCTGGTATATGCTCCCTATCCTGGTATATGCTCCCCCATCCTGGTTCTCCATCCTGGTCCCTCATCTTGATCCCCCATCCTGGTATATGCTCCCCCATCCTGGCATATGCTACCCCCTCCTGGTATATGCTCACCAATCCAGTCCCCTATCCTGGTATATGCTCCCCCATCCTGGTATATGCTCCCCATCCTGGTATATGCTCCCCCATCCTGGTATATGCTCCCCAATCCTGGTCCCCATCCTGGTATATGTTTCCCTATCCTGGTCCCCCATCCCACGCTGGTATATGCTCCCCCATCCTGGTATATGCTCACCCATCCTGGTATATGCTCCCCCATCCTGGTATATGCTCCCCCATCCTGGTATTTGTGCCCCCATCCTAGTATTTGCGCCCTTCATCCTGCTCCCCCATCCTGATATTTGCGCCCCCGTCCTGGTCCCCCATCCTGGTATTTGCGTCCCCATCCTGGTCCGCCATCCTGGTATATGCTCCCACATCCTGGTATTTGTGCCCCCCATCCTGGTCCCCTATCCTGTTATGTGGTCCTCCATCCTGGTATATGCTCCCCCCATCCATCCATAAATTAAATATAAAAACCACTCCTACTCACTTTTCCATCGCTCCCCTGCAGCGCGTCGCCCGGGTTATTTTACTAAAATGGTGCCGGAATCAGCACCTGCATAGCGCGATATCCGGTGCCATTTTATTCAAGATAAATGTGCAGAGTGTCTTCAACAAAATGGCGCCGGAGTACAAGCATGCACATACCGCGATGTCCAGCTCCATTTTGTTGAAGTGTCTGCAAATGTGTCTTCACTAAAATGGCGCCGGATATCACGCTATGCGCAAGCGCCGTTTCCGACGCCACACTCCTCCCATGACCTCCGGCCAAACAGAGTAGCCACACTCCTCTCCGGCAGGTATATGCTAATGGTGCCGGAGATCGCGGTATGCGTTCAGTGCCTACACATACCGCGATCTCCGGTGCCACACTCCTCTTTCCTGTCTGGGATGTGGATGTGTTTTTCTGTCTGGGGCCAGACTGCGCAGGCGCAGTCTATAGGGGCTTCGGACAGAAGGACGAATCCCTGGTTATATTATAGATTTCCCTCAGGATCAATAAGTGTATTATATCGTATATTTCATAACATATATTATTGATAAGTCAATGAAGAGACAATGCGATAGGTAGAACAATAACTGAACACTTTGAAGATCCATGTAAAAACAATCAAATTTTAAGATTAGTATAGATTACTAATTTCTACTTTACTTGGGACCAAATGGATTACACAATTAAAGAAGTTGTCCATTACTTTATATTACCCCCCAATGTATCCCCCTTGGGGCCCGTAAGGATTTTTGCAAATACCTTACGTTGCTTTTTCTGCCTGTGAGCGGCGCTATCCTTGGCCGCTCACAGGCATCATGTGACCCCGCACTGACGTCATGACAAGTGAGGCGTGACTCAGCGCTGGGGTCCCCACGGTGGCTGCTGCGTTGTGGGTGGGGTTACCCCCCGCGTCACACCCAGCATCCACTGTGCGCTTTCCCAATGAATGGGGAGAGGCAGAGCACGCGGTGGATGCCGGGTGTGACACGGGGGGTAACCCCACCCACAGCCTGGCATCCACCGTAGAACCAGGAAGACAGTGACTCCCCCTTGCTGCCAGTACTTGTCGTGACGTCAGCGGATGTCAGAGCCGGCTGCAGCCGGGGGTCACGTGATGCCTGTGAGCAGCCAGTGATAGCGCCGCTCACAGGCAGTATCTGCAACGTAAGCTAATTACAAAAATCATTAGGGGCCCCGGGGGGACACATTGGGGAGGGTAATCTAAAGTGCTACCCTGTTGCTACTGCAAGGATGTATCCGGGGCCACGTACCTTGTCTGAGCTCCTCAATTTCCCCTCAGTCTGCTCCCTTCCCTCACCCAGGGAAGAGGGGACTAGTAGTGTATCACAATACACCAACCAGACTAACAAGGTAATACAAACAGGGATAAAGTAAAATATATATGCACACAAACAACAAAGGATAACACCAGGGAGTGGAGGATGGGGAAAAAAACAAAGTAGGAGAAGGAGAGGATTAACACACAACTAAAACCATGCAACAGTCTTAGCTAAATCCACCAAATGCCTTCTCAAACAACAACAAACCACTAAACTCCTAACCATGCAACAATGAAGCTAGCTCTGACAATGACCGCTTGCTAGAGCCTAGAATATATAGGAGAAGGAAGTGGCTAACAGTGAACAGCTGAGAGCATCACCCTGTGAAGCTTCCAAAAGTTCGCAGCAGCAGATTAACCCCTGCACTTCTAAAAGGAACATACACCATTTAATATGAAGGTGAAAGGCTTCCAATGAGTTCAGGAGTGGGAGGAAACAGACGCTGAGGTCTTCTGGCTCCTCTCTGTCACAGTAAACCCGTGACAGGATGTGAGTGGCTATGTACCTTAACCTCTTACCCCAGCAGCCAGTTTTGGCTCCAGTAACCGAGCCCCATGTGTCACTTTATGTGGTAATAACTCTGGAATGCTTTAACTTATCCCAGTGTTTCTGAGAGAGGTTTTGTGACACATTGTATTTTATGTTAGCGGTACATTTAGGTTGATATTGTTTCATTTTTTATGACACTATTTGATGAAAATTTAGAAAATGTTCCAATTTTCTACCTTAAAATCCTTTTCAACTGAATCAGATATTGACAATAGGTGGCAATAGATTTCAAATCCTCTTCCTCTCTGAAGAGGCTATTTGCATATTACAATTCCCAGAGGAGCAGTACATGGCGTATAAGTACCCTTATTCCAGCTTGGCATTCTCCACAATGAGAAATGTTCCTCCTTAGATCGCCAGTCTGAGGTCTCTCCCCCAGCCAATTAGATCTCCTGCTTTTGCACTGATGAGGGGAAAACACCCTGAAACACGCATCTGCAAATGGAGAGTCTAGTTTGGCTTCTTATCCTAATGCATCAAGTCTTGTTAAAGGGTATTGATAATGACTTTTAGGATTGCTACATCCAGTAGGTGGTCATAGAGTTCAAGTCCTCTTCCTTTCTGCATATTTAAACCAAATAGTCAGACCACATAAACTAGTTAATAACTAACATTTCTTATATTTCTTCTTTACGTCAGGATCATTTTTCAAATGTCCTTTTATTTTGTTAAGATGTTAAAAGGGTTACGATTTCGCAGCTATTTTTACATTTTTTAATGAAATTTACAAATACTATTTTTTTACGGACCTATTTAGTTTTGAAGTAACTTTGAGGGGCTTACACTCATGGTCGAAAGTGTTGGCGCCCTTGAAATTGTTCCAGACAATTAATTATTTCTCCCAGAAAATTATTGCAATTACATATGTTTCGTTATACATATGTTTATTTTGTTTTGTGTGTATTAGAACAGCACAAAAAAAAACAGACAAAAAAAGCTAAATTGGACATAATTTCACACAAAGCGCTAAAAATGGGCTGGAATATATTCCCAATGCCATGTTGCAATTTCCTGAGTCCCTGAGGTGTCAAAACAGTATAAACTCTCCACAAGTGACTATATTGAAAACTAGACTCCTCAAGAAATACATATAGGGGTGTGCTGAGCATTTTGAACCCATCGTTTTGACACAGAACTTTTATTTTTTTTTCCAGTAAACTAATGTTTTAGGCTCAAATTTGTCATTTTCACAAGGAGTAATAGGAGAAAATGGACCCCAAATTTGTTAAGCAATTTGTCCTGAATACGGTGATTCTCCATATGTGGTTGAAAACGAATGTTTGGGGACACAGCATGGCTCAGAAAGGAGAATTTTGAAGTTCAAATTTGGCTGGAATCAATTGCAATGTTGCATTTCAAGCGTCCCTGAGGTGTCAAAACTCCAGAGACCCCTAACAAGTGACCTCATTTTGGAAAACTCAGACCTTCAAAAATATCATCCAGGGGTATGGTGAACATTTTTAACCCACAGGTGCTTCACAGAATTCTATAAGATTGGGCTGTGAAAATGAAAAATTACATTTATTCCGCTAAAATGTTATTTTAGTCTAAAATTTTTAATTCAGGCAAAAGGTTATATAAGAAAATGGGGCCGAAATGTCTTATGCAATTGCTCCCAAGCATGAAAATAGCCATGTGTGGTTTTACACTACTGTTTGAGAACATGGCAGGACTCAGAAGAGAAGGAGTTCTGTTTGGCTTTTGAAATGCAGATTTTGTTTGAATAGCTTAAGGGTGACAAAAGCAGAGCCCCAGAGGTGCCTATACAGTAAAGTGACCCAATTTTAGAAACTGCAATGCTCAAGGAATTTGACTAGGGGTGTAGAGAATATTTTGAACCCATAGCTGCCTCACAGAATTTAATAATATTCGGCTGTGGAAATATAAAAAAATAATTTTTACTACTAAAATGTTAAATAACCTGCAAATTTTTCATTTTCACAAGGGGTAATAGTTGAAGGTGGACGAAACAATTGGTTGCCGCAAAGAATGTTCTTTGACTTTTCAACCAGTGGCTTTCTGATAGAGAACACAGGAGTGCTCAGAATAAAGTATGGGAGTGTTGGCTGACATGGCTATCGGCTGTACGATCAGCTAAAGAATCGTTTGGCCAACAGCCATCTATTGTGTATGGCTGACTTTACAACCTATCATTTAAAAGAAAGATAAGATACAACTTGCCAGAGATTGTGTCTATGAGTCATACAATAGAGATGAAAAACTATAACTAAGTCACCTGGTTTTATAGAAAATGTATCTGGCCAGATGTAGAAACAAGATAAAGGTGTCTTAACAATTACCACCAGACCAATAGTCTTATCCAAATAAGATTGGCATACTTTATAGCTAAAATAATTAGCAAACAGCAAAAATTATTGTTAGAGAGCTTTTTCTTTTCGATTCTTTTTCCAATCCACTGACAGCCTTTTCTGCACAACAGCCAAAATATTGTGTAAACAACATAATAAATTACTACCTTACAGCAGGGCAACCACTCATCATAATGTAACAGCAGCTTGGATAAGAAAATAATTATACTTTGCTTCTTCTTAACATTAAGCACAAAAATGGTATGTATAGGATGTTTGTGAAAACAGTAAAACTCTACAAGCTTGCAACCCAATGAAACCCAAAAGATCACCTGTGGCTGGAAGTAGCAGGTGTAGAACACAAAGAGTTGGAAACATTGAAGTGGGAAAACATTAATTGACATAAGCAAGCATAGCAATAAAAAAGAAAAGAAAAAAACATAGTTTAGTACATTGTCATTTCATTTTAAACATATTTAGATTTGTGTGTTATTTGTAGAGTTTTCAGCGGTGCTTTTACCATGGACATAAAATGTCAACTTTTATATGACTCATTGAATACAGCCATAAAATATATACATGAAGGAACATACACTGTGTGCAGAATTATTAGGCAAATTGTATTTTAGAGGATTATTTTTATTATTGATCAACAACTATGTTCTCAATCAACCCAAAAGACTCATAAATATCCAAGCTTAATATTTTTGGAAGTTGGAGTGGGTTTTTTTTAGATTTGGCTATCTTAGGAGGATATCTGTTTGTGCAGGTAACTATTACTGTGCAGAATTATTAGGCAACTTAATAAAAAACAAATATAATCCCATCTCGCTTGTTTATTTTCACCAGGTAAACCAATATCAGTGCACAAAATTTAGAAATAAACATTTCTGACATGCAAAAACAAAAACCAAAAAAATTAGTGATCAATTTAGCCACCTTTCTTTATGATGACACTCAACAGCCTTCCATCCATAGCTTCTGTCAGTTGTTTGATCTTTTTTCGATCAACATTGCGTGCAGCAGCCACCACAGCCTCCCTGACACTGTTCCGAGAGGTGTACTGTTTTCCCTCCCTGTAGATCTCACATTTTGTAGCATCGGTGTCTCTGCCCCGTTCTAGGCAGAGACGCCGTCCCTCTCACCTCCCCGCTCCTGGCGCGGCGTCCTCCAGCGCTGCTCTCCCCGCTGCTTCCGGCGCGCGCTCCTTCCCCGGCAGTGTGCTTAGGGCGCGCGCGCGCGCGCTCCCCCTCTCTTAAAGGGACCGCGCGCGCCGTCCTAAGGAGTCCCCGGCCAATTGCCGGAGGACCTCCCATATAAAGGGCACCTCCTCCAAAATGGAGGTGCCCGAGCAATGTTGTTTGCACCTGTGTCTCACCTGTGCTTCAGCCCTCAGGTCCCGTTGCCAGTTACCTGCCAGTTACCTGCCAGATTCCTGCCAGCTTGCTGCCTTTGTCCTGCCTGATATCCAGTCACCTGCCTGCTAGCCTGAGGTCCGACGGTCTGCCTTCCAACTCCTGTCAGTCTGTCTATGGACCAGCTTGCCTGCTCACCTGGGAGCGCACACCTGTTACCTGCCTGCTAGCCTACCTGGAGGCTCCGCCGTCACGTGCTGTGACCATCTGCCTTTCCAGAGACTCCTGCCCGCTCACCTGGGAGCGCACACCTGTTACCTGCCTGCTAGCCTACCTGGAGGCTCCGCCGTCACGTGCTGTGACCATCTGCCTTTCCAGAGACTCCTGCCCGCTCACCTGGGAGCGCCCACCTGTTACCTGCCTGCTAGCCTACCTGGAGGCTTCGCCGTCACGTGCTGTGACCACCTACCATTCCAGAGACTCTCGCTTGCTCACCTGGGAGCACACATCTACCATCTGCCTGCTAGCCTACCCGGAGGCTCTGCCATCACAGGTCGTACCTACCCTTTACCCAGAGACTGCCCCGGTCACTTGCCGTAACTCCCTGCCCGTTCATCCAGAGACTGCCCCGGTCACTTGCCGTAACTCCCTGCCCGTTCATCCAGAGACTGCCCCGGTCACTTGCCGTGACCTCCTGCCCGTTCTTCCAGAGACTGCCCCGGTCACTTGCCGTGACCTCCAGCCCGTCCACTCAGAGACTGTCCCGGTCACCTGCTGTGACTGCCTGCCCGTCATCCCTGATTGCCACCCGCTCCCTTACAAGGACCGCCCCCTTGTATAGTAGCTCAGAGGTTCCACCTCCCAGACCCGTTACAGTTTGCTCGGGCCATGGAACCCGGTGGCACCCAAGCTCCCTCGCTCTCGGACCTGTGTCATGAACTGTCCCGCCAGAGGTCCCAACAGGAGTCCATCCTGGGTCACCTGCGGAATGTCAATTCTCGCCTGGACACTCTGACTGCTCCGCCAGCAACCTCCGCCAGCGCCATGATTCGCAATCCGGCAGCTCCACTGCCCACTAATAACATGGTATCCTACCCCGGACCCCGGCTTTCTGCACCTCCTCGCTTCGGAGGCGACTCCGCTCAGGCTCGGGGCTTCATAAATCAGTGCAACCTGCACTTTGAACTCCTGTCCCACCAGTTTAACTCCGACCGGGCCAAAATTGCCTTCATCATGTCCCATCTCACCGGAGAGGCTCTGGCCTGGCTAAATCCTCTATGGGAGAGAGGAGACCCCCTGGTGTCCAACTTGCCTGCCTTTCTCACGGCCTTCCGGAAAGTCTTCGACGAACCCGGACGGAAGACCTCATCCGCATCGTCACTGCTACGCCTCCGTCAGGGAAGCCTCACCGTGGGCCAATATGCCATACGGTTCCGTACCCTTGCCTCGGAGCTGGCCTGGGATAATGACGCTCTGGTTTCAGTCTTCTGGGAGGGTCTGTCCGGCCGTATTAAAGATGAACTTGCCGGTCGGGACATTCCTACCACCCTCGATGACCTGATAGCTCTTGCCACCCGGATTGACCTGCGGTTCCAGGAGCGTGCCAAAGAGGTCACCCGTGAGAGGAGGTTTCCACGCCTAGCTCCTACTTTTCAGCAACCCGTCACTCCCTCCGTCTCTCCTGAGCCTATGCAGGTCGACCAGACCAAGATGGTCGGTTCTCGCCAAGAATCTCGCCGAGCCGAGGGAAGCTGTTTCTATTGTGGCAGTAAGAAGCACTTCATCCGTTCCTGCCCGGAAAAGCCGGGAAACGCCAGTGTCTAGGACCACTCGGAGAGGTCGTCCTAGACAAAAGTAAGTCCTCTCCGTCTCTGACCTTACCGGTCTCTATTGCTTGGGGAGAAAACCGTCTCTTCGAACTCGCCCATCTGGATTCTGGAGCTGCTGGAAACCTCATCGCCCAGTCTCTGGTAGAGAGATACCATATTCCCACCAAGTCCCTGGCGGAGCCATTGTCAGTTGCTTCCGTGGATGGAAGACTTCTCTCGGAGACCATCCTGCTCGTCACCGAACCTATAACCCTACAGGTGGGAATGCTGCACTCTGAGGAGATCTCATTCCATGTGCTGTCCGGACTTTCTCACTCCTTGTTGCTAGGTCTACCTTGGCTCCAGACACATGAACCCGTATTGAACTGGCGGTCCGGTGAAGTATTCCGATGGGGTCCTGACTGCCATAGGACCTGCCTGGTTCCGGTCCGTCCACTTCGCCCTCAGCCTACTCCAGCTAACTTACCTGGTCTCCCGGCTCCCTACTGGCCCTATGCGGACGTCTTCGGTAAGAAGGAAGCTGAGACGTTGCCGCCCCATAGGCCATACGATTGCCCGATCGACCTGGTACCTGGCACCACTCCTCCCCGTGGGCGTATCTACCCGTTATCTGCAGCCGAGACCCGAGCCATGTCTGAGTACATTGAAGAGAATCTGGCTAGGGGATTTATCCGAAAATCTACCTCCCCGGCTGGAGCCGGATTCTTCTTTGTCAAAAAGAAAGACGGCTCGCTACGTCCCTGTATTGACTACAGAGGACTCAATCTCATTACGGTAAAAAACAAATATCCCCTGCCACTCATCTCCGAATTGTTTGACCGGCTCAAGGGCGCCAGGATCTTCTCCAAGCTGGATCTTCGAGGAGCGTATAATCTGGTCCGTATCCGTCAAGGAGACGAGTGGAAGACGGCATTCAATACCCGGGACGGTCACTACGAGTACCTTGTGATGCCCTTCGGTCTCTGTAATGCTCCCGCGGTCTTTCAGGAACTAGTCAATGACATCTTCCGTGACCTCCTGTACTCCTGCGTAGTGGTATACCTGGACGATATCTTGGTCTTCTCTCCGGATCTCCCCACACACCGGAGGGATGTTCGTCAGGTCCTGCTTAGGCTTCGGCAGAACCACCTTTACGCCAAATACGAGAAGTGCCTCTTCGATCAGACCTCCCTTCCGTTCTTGGGCTATGTCATCTCCCAAACAGGTCTGCAAATGGATCCCGAGAAGCTCTCTTCCGTTCTAAAATGGCCTCGTCCTGAAGGTTTGAAGGCGATACAGCGATTCCTGGGCTTCGCTAATTATTATCGTCTTTTCATCCCACACTTCTCGTCTCGGACTGCTCCCATATCTGCACTTACCCGTAAGGGGGCTAACCCCAGGATATGGTCGCCTGAAGCCGAGGAGGCCTTCCTTTCCCTAAAGAAAGCCTTCGCCTCTGCTCCCGTCCTGCACCGTCCGGACTGTAATAAACAATTCTACCTGGAGGTTGATGCTTCCTCCTCCGGAGCCGGAGCGGTGCTCACCCAGAAGTCTTCTACCGGGAGAATGGTAACGTGCGGCTTCTTCTCCAAAATCTTCTCCTCGTCGGAGCGCAACTACTCCATTGGAGACCGGGAATTGCTAGCCATCAAATTGGCACTAGGAGAGTGGCGCCATCTGCTTGAAGGGGCTCTCTACCCGGTAATTATCTACACGGATCACAAAAACCTGGCATATCTCCAAAATGCCCAGAGGCTCAATCCTCGCCAGGCCCGGTGGTCGTTGTTTTTTGCCCGCTTCGACTTCACTCTTCATTTCCGTCCGGCGGACAAGAACGTCAAAGCTGATGCCTTGTCTCGGTCTTTCCTGTCCTCCGATCAAGAGGAGGAACCTACGCACATCATCGACTCCTCCAAGGTGATGAATGTGGCTCCCTTGGATCTAACTCGTCTTCCACCCGGTAAGACGTTCATAGCTGTGCCAGATCGGGAGAGGGTTCTTCGCTGGGGACATTCTTCTAAACTAGCTGGCCATGCTGGCCAAAAAAAGACCTTTCAACTTATTGCCCGGCATTACTGGTGGCCTACCCTACGTAAGGACGTGGTAGACTTCGTCGCGGCCTGTTCATCCTGTGCTCGTAACAAAGTTCCCCGACATCTACCTGCCGGCCATCTCCTGCCCCTTCCCGTACCTGCTGCTCCTTGGCAACACATCGCTATGGACTTTATCACCGACCTTCCAGTTTCTGCCGGTTGCACCGTCATTTGGGTTGTCGCTGACCGTTTTTCTAAGATGGCCCACTTCATTCCCCTGCCTGGTCTTCCGTCTGCACCCGAGTTGGCTAAAGACTTTATCCGCCACATCTTCCGTCTCCATGGTCTGCCCCTCCACATCGTGTCGGATCGTGGGGTTCAGTTCACCTCTCGTTTCTGGAGAGCCACTTGTAAGCTGCTGGACATTACCCTGGATTTCTCCTCCGCTTACCACCCTCAGTCCAATGGTCAAGTGGAGCGGATCAATCAGATCTTGTCCAGCTACCTCCGGCACTTCGTGGATGCTCACCACTCGGACTGGGTGGATCTTCTACCGTGGGCCGAGTTCTCTTATAACAACCATGAGAGCGAGTCCTCTTCCAAATCCCCGTTCTTTATAGTTGGTGGCCAACATCCCCGGATTCCACTTCCTGTCTCCGTTTCTGTGGACAACCCTGCTGCGGAGTCTCTTGTCAGCGAATTTTCTACTATTTGGGAGAGCACCAGGTCCGCTCTTCTTCTCTCCTCTGAGCGGATGAAGAGATATGCTGATAAGAGACGTCTGGATCCGCCCCAATTCCGTCCGGGAGACAAGGTTTGGCTCTCATCCAAACATGTGCGGCTCAAAATACCCTCCTACAAGTTGGGTCCTCGATTCATCGGCCCCTTCGAAGTCCTCAGGCAAATTAACCCTGTGGCCTACAAATTAAAACTCCCGGCCACCCTACGGATCCCCAACTCCTTCCACGTATCTCTCCTCAAACCCGTTGTCTTTAACTCTTTTTCCAAAAATCCAGGTGCCCCTCCTGCTCCGGTTTCCGCTGATGACATCTTTGAGGTAGAGAGTATTCTGGCCTCCAAGAGGGTAAGAGGAAAAACCTTTTTTCTGGTAGATTGGAAGGGGTTTGGTCCTGAGGAGAGAACTTTTGAACCCAGGGAGAACATCAACGCCCCGCTTCTCCTTGAAAAATTTCTTTCTGGCCTAAAAAAGAGGGGGCCTAAAGGGGGGGGTACTGTAGCATCGGCGTCTCTGCCCCGTTCTAGGCAGAGACGCCGTCCCTCTCACCTCCCCGCTCCTGGCGCGGCGTCCTCCAGCGCTGCTCTCCCCGCTGCTTCCGGCACGCGCTTCTTCCCCGGCAGTGTGCTTAGGGCGCGCGCGCTCCCCCTCTCTTAAAGGGACCGCGCGCGCCGTCCTAAGGAGTCCCCGGCCAATTGCCGGAGGACCTCCCATATAAAGGGCACCTCCTCCAAAATGGAGGTGCCCGAGCAATGTTGTTTGCACCTGTGTCTCACCTGTGCTTCAGCCCTCAGGTCCCGTTGCCAGTTACCTGCCAGTTACCTGCCAGATTCCTGCCAGCTTGCTGCCTTTGTCCTGCCTGATATCCAGTCACCTGCCTGCTAGCCTGAGGTCCGACGGTCTGCCTTCCAACTCCTGTCAGTCTGTCTATGGACCAGCTTGCCCGCTCACCTGGGAGCGCACACCTGTTACCTGCCTGCTAGCCTACCTGGAGGCTCCGCCGTCACGTGCTGTGACCATCTGCCTTTCCAGAGACTCCTGCCCGCTCACCTGGGAGCGCACACCTGTTACCTGCCTGCTAGCCTACCTGGAGGCTCCGCCGTCACGTGCTGTGACCATCTGCCTTTCCAGAGACTCCTGCCCGCTCACCTGGGAGCGCCCACCTGTTACCTGCCTGCTAGCCTACCTGGAGGCTTCGCCGTCACGTGCTGTGACCACCTACCATTCCAGAGACTCTCGCTTGCTCACCTGGGAGCACACATCTACCATCTGCCTGCTAGCCTACCCGGAGGCTCTGCCATCACAGGTCGTACCTACCCTTTACCCAGAGACTGCCCCGGTCACTTGCCGTAACTCCCTGCCCGTTCATCCAGAGACTGCCCCGGTCACTTGCCGTAACTCCCTGCCCGTTCATCCAGAGACTGCCCCGGTCACTTGCCGTGACCTCCTGCCCGTTCTTCCAGAGACTGCCCCGGTCACTTGCCGTGACCTCCAGCCCGTCCACTCAGAGACTGTCCCGGTCACCTGCTGTGACTGCCTGCCCGTCATCCCTGATTGCCACCCGCTCCCTTACAAGGACCGCCCCCTTGTATAGTAGCTCAGAGGTTCCGCCTCCCAGACCCGTTACACATTTTATGATGGACCACATGTTTTCTATGGGATTCAGATCAGGTGAACAAGGGGGCCATGTCATTATTTTTTCTTTTTTTACTGTGGAGTAGTTGGATGCATGTGATGGAGCATTGTCCTGCATGAAAATCATGTTTTTCTTGAACGATACCGACTTCTTCCTGTACCACTGCTTGAAGAAGTTGTCTTCCAGAAACTGGCAGTAGGTCTGGGAGTTGAGCTTCACTCCATCCTCAACCCGAAAAGGTCCCACAAGTTCATCTTTGATGATACCAGCCCATACCAGTACCCCACCTCCACCTTGCTGGCGTCTGAGTCGGAGTGGAGCTCTCTTCCCTTTACTGATCCAGCCTCTGGTCCATCCATCTGGCCCATCAAGAGTCACTCTCATTTCATCAGTCCATAAAACCTTTGAAAAATCAGTCTTAAGATATTTCTTGGCCCTTTCTTGACGTTTTATCTTATGTTTCTTGTTCATAGGTGGTCGTTTTTCAGCCTCCCTTACCTTGGCCATGTTCCTGAGTATCGCACACCTTGTGCTTTTTGATACTCCAGTAACGTTGCAGCTCTGAAATATGACAAAACTGGTGGCGAATGGCATCTTGGCAGCTTCACGCTTGATTTTCCTCAATTCATTGGCAGTTATTTTGCGCCTTTTTTGGCCAATACACTTCTTGCGACCCTGTTGGCTATTTGCCATGAAACGCTTGATTGTTCGGTGATCACGCTTCAAAAGTTTGGAAATTTCAAGACTGCTGCATCCCTCTGCAAGACATCTCACAATTTTGGACTTTTCAGAGCCCGTCAAATCTCTCTTCTGACCCATTTTGCCAAAGGAAAGGAAGTTGCCTAATAATTAAGCACACCTTATATAGGGTGTTGATGTCATTAGTCAACACCCCTCCTCATTACAGAGATGCATATCACCAGATTTACTTAATTGGTAGTTGGCTCTCCAGCCTATGCAGCTTGGAGTAGGACAACATGTATAAAAAGTATCATGTGATCAAAATACTCACTTCAAGAGGTAGTCACCGGAAATGGTTTTCACTTCACAGGTGTGCCCTGTCAGGTTTAATAAGTGGGATTTGTTTCCTTATAAATGGGGTTGGGACCATCAGTTGTGTTGTGCAGAAGTCTGGTGGATACACAGCTGATAGTCCTACTAGTAGACTGTTAGAATTTGTATTATGGCAAGAAAAAAACAGCTAAGTAAAGAAAAACGAGTGGCCATCATTACTTTAAGAAATGAAGGTCACTCAGTGCGAAAAATTGGGAAAACTTTGAAAGTGTCCCTAAGTGCAGTTGCAAAAAACATCAAGCGCTACAAAGAAACTGTCTCACATGAGGACCGCCCCAGGAAAGGAAGACCAAGAGTCACCTCTGCTTCTGAAGATAAGTTTATATGAGTCACCAGCCTCAGAAATCGCAGGTTAACAGCAGCAGATTAGAGACTAGGTCAATGCCACACAGAGTTCTAGCAGCAGACACATCTCTTCAACAACTGTTAAGAGGAGACTTTGTGCAGCGGGCCTTCATGGTAAAATAGCTGCTAGGAAACCACTGCTAATGACAGGCAACAAGCAGAAGAGACTTGTTTGGGCTAAAGAACACAAGGAATGGACATTAGACCAGTGGAAATCTGTGCTTTGGTCTGATGAGTCCAAATTTGAGATCTTTGGTTCCAACCACCGTGTCTTTGTTCGACGCAGAAAAGGTGAACGGATGGACTCTACTTGCCTGCTTCCCACCGTGAAGCATAGAGGAGGAGGTGTGATGGTGTAGGGGTGCTTTGCTGGTGACACTGTTGGGAATTTATTCAAAATTGAAGACATACTGAACCAGCATCGCTACCACAGCATCTTGCAGCGGCATGCTATTCCATCCGGTTTGCATTTAGTTGGACCATCATTTATTTTTCAACATGACAATGACCCCAAACACACCTTCAGGCTGTGTAAGGGCTATTTGACCAAGAAGGAGAGTGATGGGGTGCTACGCCAGATGACCTGGCCTTCACAGTCTACAGACCTGAACCCAATCGAAATGGTTTGGGGTGAGCTGGACTGCAGAGTGAAGGCAAAAGGGCCAACAAGTACTAAGCATCTCTGGGAACTCCTTCAAGACTGTTGGAAGACCATTTCCGGTGACTACCTCTTGAAGCTCATCAAGAGAATGCCAAGAGTGTGCAAAGCAGTCATCAAAGCAAAAGGTGGCTACTTTGAAGAACCTAGAATATAAGACATATTTTCAGTTGTTTCACACTTTTTTGTTAAGTATATAATTCCACATGTGTTAATTCATAGTTTTGATGCCTTCAGTGTGAATATACAATTTTCATAGTCATGAAAATACAGAAAAATCTTTAAATGAGAACGTGTGTCCAATCTTTTGGTCTCTACTGTATATGTGTGTATGTATAAACACACACACTTATATATGTATATACTCATGCATATATGTGTATATGTTTCTTCATGTATATATTTTATGGCTGAAAATATTCAGGATGGAGAGAAGAAATGGGGACCAGACCTTCTGATATGCGCCGGGGGTCACTGGAGCAGAAGTCTCAGTGACTCCCCGGCACTTGCGCAATGCGAGACTGTATCACACAAGTACGCAGCCAAACTATGCCGGAGGTAAACAAAGCGCGCTCCAAGGGAGCCACGCTTTGCGCATGCGCAGGAGGGCTGGCAGAGCAGGGCACGTCACAGGGCCTGTCACAGCGTCCTATGATGTGCCGAGGAGTGGGGAAACATGGTAATTTACAACAGAGGCGACAATTTAGCAGTATAATAAGCAGATAGGATGGGTTTGCTTGGCGTCCCCCGGACGTGAATCCTCTGCAACACGGGCTTTATTAAAGAAGATTTCTCTGCAATCAGACCTCTACTATGGGCCATACAGGTAAGTATAGATTTACTTTTCTATCACCTGTATGCCCATAGTAGAGGTCTCATATTGCCCGGGGGGTGACAGATTTCCTTTAAGTATTAAAGCCAAAATGTATTTTAATAAACTTCTATACACGCATAGGTGTATTGCAGAGGAAGATGTTTGACTTAAACGTGCCGATTTACCAAATTGGGTAATGTGTGTGGATTTTTTTAATGTAAGCAGATCATCAGCAAACAGACTCAATTTACTATGAAGATTACCTATGCTAATTCCCTTTACAGTCATGGTCGAAAGTGTTCCACGAAATTAGGTATTTGTCCGAGAAAATTATTGCAATTACACATGTTTTACACATGTTTATTTCCTTGTGTGTACTGGAACAAAATAAAATTGGACATAATTTCACATAAAACCCCAAAAATAGGCCAGACAAATTTGTTGGTACCTTTTCAAAATTGTGGGTAAAATCTTTTTTCAAGCATGTGATGCTTCTCTTTCAACTCACCTGTGGCCAGCAGCAGGTGTGGACAATATGAAAATCACACCTGAAACCAGATAAAAAGGAGAGAGGTTTACTCAATCTTTGCGTTGTGTGTCTGTGTGTGCCACACTAAGGATGGAGAACAGAAAGTAGAGAAGAAAACTGTCTGATGACTTGAGTCCAGCTCCAGAGATGTTCCTTTGTCCGCAGTGTGCAACATAATCAAGAAGTTTACAACCCAATGGCACTGTAGCTAATCTCCCTAGATGTGGACAGCAGAGAAAAATTGATGAAAGGTTGCAATGCAGGATAGTCTGGATGGTGGATAAGCAACCTCAATCAAGTTCCAAAGAAATTCAAGCTGTCCTGTAGGCTCAGGGTGGATCAATGTCAGTGGGAACCATCCTTCAACATTTGAATGAAATGAAACGCTACAGCAGGAGACCCAGAAGGACCCAACTGTGACATGGAAGCATAAAAAAGTGTGCAAGGCATCATGAAATCTGAAGATTACCAAAGGATTTTGGGTCGCAATTGTGGCGCCCTGCTCCACATTGGTGCCACAGAACCCAGAAGGGTGCATGGATGAACTTATCCACAAGAGGCCCTCAGTACATTCATACACCTCCACCTACCACCTCAGACCAGCAGAGGGAGCCCGTTAGGGACATATATAGGGAGGGTGGAGCCAGGCAGCTCAGTGAGTTTAGAGTGAATTGTTCAGTCTAGAGCTCATAGTTGAGCAGAGAGTGTGCCAACGCTCAGAGAGTGGTGAAGACGCAGCACGCCAGCTGCCGAGTAGTGAGGGCCCCGAGTGTGGTCGACGGTGAGGAGAAAAGGAGAGTGGAGCTAAGGGGGCAGAGGAGCATAGTAAGCTCACCCCGTTATACAAACCGGACACCGGGTCCAAGCCTACAGGGACCCTTTACACCCAGTAGGGATAACCAGAATCCCAGGAGGGCTACAAGTCCCTGGCAAACCTGAAGCTAGACACCTACAGGACCAGGAACCACGAAGGCCCCAACGTCCAGGGAAAGTGGTTACCAACCAGAGGTCCTACTTCTGAGCAACAGGTGAAGTAAAAGCAGGACACATAGTCTAGGCTCAGTTGCAGGCTGGCCAGGAACATACACAGAGACAGACACGGATCAGGAGGCCCTATACCCGCTCACTGGGGCGAAGTCCAAAAGTGCGCTCTTCACCTGGAGTACCCTGGACCGTACCTAACAACAGCACCAGTAAAGGTAATGAAGCAAAGCCCCTGTCTCTGTCCGTTACTTCTGCTGCGCCATCGCTCCACCTGCACCACAACGCCCAGCGCAACCTGCATCGTTTTCACTGCCCTGAGGCCTGCTCCACCTGTGGGGAGCCGTTCCATTTCAAGCTGCCCTAACACCTGCCTCAGAGGACTGTCGCAGCGCTGGTGATCTTCACCAGACACCACAGGTGGCGTCACGACAAATCCCCTATAAATATCCCCTTTTTGCACATGGACCGGGCCAGCCACCGTGATCTCCCCCAAAAGCAGCCATAAGACCCGGCTGCCGAGTACCCTACGGCCCTGTGGGCGAGTCACAATGTTGTGCCCAGTGTCAGAAAGCTCTGATTTCATCCTAGGTCATGGGTCTTCCTGCATACTTCAATAAGCACCCAGAAATGCATGGAAACAAAGCTTTGGAGAGTCCTGAAGTGGCCAGCAATGAGTCAGGATCTAAATCCCCTTGAACACCTGTGGAGAGATCTTAAAATAGCTGTTGGGAGAAGGCGCCTTTCAAATATGTGTATAACAAAACGTGTAATTGCAATAATTTTCTGGGAGAAATACTTCATTTTCTGGGACAATTTCAAGGGTGCCAACACTTTTGGCCACGACTGTATATCCTAGATCTCTTGTATGGCTACCACCTGAAACTCTATTTTTATTCTATTTCTTATGCAAATAATGATGGGGACAGTGGACATCCCTGTCGAATACCTTGTCCAACATACAGGGTGGGCCATTTATATGGATACACCTAAATTAAATGGGAATGGTTGGTGATATCAACTTCCTGTTTGTGGCATATTAGTATATGGGAGGGGGAAAACGTTTCCAGATGGGTGGTGACCATGGTGGCCATTTTGAAGTCGTCCATTTTGGATCCAACTTTATTTTTTTCAATGGGAAGAGGCATCAAACCTATTGAGAATTTCATAAGAAAAACAATGGTGTGCTTGGTTTTAACGTAACTTTATTCTTTCATGAGTTTTTTACAAGTTTATGACCACTTATAAAATGTGTTCAAAGTGCTGCCCATTGTGTTGGATTGTCAATGCAATCCTCTTCTCCCACTCTTGACACACTGATAGCAACACCGCAGAAGAAATGCTAGCACGGGCTTCCAGTATTTGTTGTTTCAGATGCTGCACATCTCGTATCTTCACAGCATAGACAATTGCCTTCAGATGACCCCAAAGATAAAAGTCTAAGGGGGTCAGATCGGGAGACCTTGGTGGCCATTCAACTCCAGGAAACTGTTCATGTAGGAATGCTCGGACCTGACACCCATAATGTGATGGTGCACCATCTTGTTGGAAAAACTCAGCGAACGTGCCTTCTTCAGTGCATAAAGAGGGTAACACATCATCATGTAGCAATTTCAGATATCCAGTGGCATTGAGGTTTCCATTGATGAAGAATGGCCCCACTATCTTTGTACCCCATATACCACACCATACCATCAAGATACGAGATGTGCCACAAACAGGAAGTTGATATCACCAACCATTCCCATTTAATTTAGGTGTATCCATATAAATGGCCCACCCTGTAGATGGGAAAGATTTTTGTGGATGGAAACTTCAGATAAGCTGGGAGTTTAGAGTAAAGAGACCTATTATAAAGAAGACCCTAAATTCTATTTTTAGAACAGTCTGTAAAAAAGGGCAAATCGGGTTATCAAAGACTTGTCCAATACCTAGGGCCAGGACTGATGATGGAATCTTGGTCTTATTAGCTAGATGGATAGCATTTAAAATGTTTAGTACGTTATCAGGGGCTTGTCTGTCTTCCCGGAATAAAGCCCACCTGGTCTGTGTGAAAAAGGTAAGGGAGGAATCTACTTGCAAGAATAGATGTGTATATTTTAAAATCCACATTTAGTAATAAGATGGGTCATAATTTGAAATCAGAGTGTGATCTTTGCCCGGTATCGACATGGTAGTGATCAGAGCTGAGAGAGTCTGGATTTAATCTGTCACCCTTTATAATATGATTATATTGTTTGACTAAATGTGGAGTGAGAAGAGGGAGGTATTTTTTATAATATAGATCCGAGAGTCCATCAGGACCTGGAGCTCTGCCTTGTTTAAAGCATTTGACTGCCTCTCTGCCCCTCGGTTGTGATAGTAGAGTTCAGATGGGATAGATCCGTTTGTGATACCTGAGCTAAATTAAGATTATCTAAGAACGCAGAAATACTGGTATCCATGGGTCACTGTGCAGCTTTATAACATTTATGGTATTATTGTAAAAAATATGAATAAATCACATCTGGGCTGGAGGACATATGACCTGGTCTAACCATAATCATACGTATAGTAGTCAAGAATTCTTACTCTCGTAATTTTCATGCTAAAAGTTGATAGTCTGTGGCCTGAGTCCAAGTCATTGCTTTCTCTGTTTTAAGTTTGAGAATATTATTTAGCTTCAATTTACTGTCACGTATTTCTTTCAGTAAATACCGAGAGGGATCTATGAGATAAGCTTTTTCTAATTTGGATATCTTATATTCCAAGTCAGACTGTGCCCTCAGTCTTTCTCATTTTAATCATGAGGCTTGGGATATAATAAGTCTTTTAAGATCAGGTTTAGGTGCTAGCCAGCAAATACCAATTGGTGCTGTTAGTAACATATTAAGTTTAAAGTATTCTTCTATCTTTTCTCTGATCGTGGAAGTTATCTCAGGCTGGGCCAGTAAAGTTTCATTAAGCTGCCAGGTGTATGGTAACACCTAATTCAAGGCCCCAAGTAGAAATCTGCCAGGACCATATTATGATTAAGGATCACACACTCCTAGCATGACGGGCATATGACATTAATGCAGGGATGTCAAACCTAAACATATAGAGGGCCAAATTTAAAATCTTGGACAAAGTCGCGGGCCAACCAGTATACAATACAGAATAACAGTACAGTACAGAATAACGGGCCCCACATAATCCTCCATTCAGTATTATGGGCACCACATAGTCCTTCATACAGTATAATAGGCCCCACATAGTCCTCCATAATAATATAATAATAATAATAAACTTTTTATTTATATAGCGCCAACATATTCCGCAGCACTTTACAATTCAAACAGTTTTAGACATTATTGGCACTGTACCCATTGGGGCTCACAATCTACATTCCCTATCAGTATGTCTTTGGAGTGTGGAAGGAAAGCGGAGAACCCGGAGGAAACCGACACAAACACGAGGAAAACATACAAACTCCTTGCAGATGTTGTCCTTGGTAGGATGGGAACCCAGGACCTCAGCGCTGCAAGGCTGCAGTGCTAACCACTTAGCCACCGTGCTGTCATACAGAATGAGCCTCACATAGTTCTCCATACAGAATAATGGGCCCCCCATAGTCCTCCATACAGAATAATAGACCCCACATACTCCTCCATACAGTATAATGGGCCTCACACAGTCTTCTATACAGAATAATGGCCCCTCATAGGGGTGGCGGTTATGGTCTCGTGGGCCAAATCTAACCACCCTGTGGGTCAGATTTGGCCCGTGGGCCGGAGTTTGACATGTGTGCATTAATGAAAGTCTTATTGAGCAAGTAAGTATATAATCAAGCATGTAATGGTCGCTATGTGTTGAAGACTATTACCAATACCAATAATTATTGAATTAAATTCTCTCCAAGTATCAAAAAGATTTCAGGAGTGAAGGACATCTGTAAGAATATGGAAAAGCTGCCCACGTTTCCCTCTGAAGAAACAAGTTTACTGTTATGTGGTGTAATGTGAAATGTAATATACAGTGTAATGTTATGTGATGTGATATAATGTGAATTGGGATGTGCATTAGTAATGTTAGTAATATGTGCAGTTTGATAGTAGGGATAGTTAAAATTATCGTTTGGGACTAGCCCAATGTGTGAAGGGATGAGTTAAAGGGAAAGTGACAATTTCCTGTCAGAGAGTCCAATAGGGCTTGCAGTGTGTAGTAGGTGGACCTATAGGTCCAAGATGAGCAGTGCAGCATTCTGGGGTGACCCTAAGTGAGAGGATACCAAAGAAAAGGGATAGCGAGATCCGGAGCACAAGTGACTAAGAGATATAGTGACCTTCCAGAAACGGGTCCTAGAAGAGGACGCCTAGCTACAAGACCCGGAGCTTATAATGCTAGAAAATAACAGGCCGAAAGCCACGTCACGTTGAACCTCTCAGTGGGTCCCTAACTTTTATAGCTTGAAAGATGCTGCGTAAATCACCAACACAGCGACAGTGCACCAGCAGGTGGGCAGCCTGATGCCTCACAGAACCCATGATGCAAGTCCCCATGATTCCAGGCCACACTGCTCCACAAGCTGTGGCGGTGGCTGGCACTGCACCTTTAAGGCTATTAAAAGTTAGGGACCCACTGAGAAGTTCACCATGACGTGGCAGTGGGCTTCACACAGTCTGATCAGAATGTTAAACTAAGAACCTCATGTTGAGTTTTGTAAATTTTTGCCTAGCAGCATTAGATCAACGTATGATTTTTGGATGCGCAGCCGATGTCTTTTTTTCTACAGTTCTAACATAAATATAAAGGGAAAATCTGACAGAGGGCCCTGGTACATTGCTACTTTAAAATTTTATTTAAATGACATGTATAACCCTGTTTGTTTTTTTTTCACAATTTTTGTTCAATTCTTTTCACATTTTGGCTGTTTCTATAATAGTTATAAAATGGAGAATTGAGGCAGACATATATTTGATGCTTCACAGTTTAAAACCTCTTTGATGTCTTGTATATCTAGTACTGCAGGCTTCGCATAAAAAGAATGTTTTTGGTGTGTTTAATGAATGGAAGCTCATGGACAAAAGGCCATTTTCACTATTTAGCCTGTTCAGTAATGGTATTTTAGAAATATATTTTACGAAAGAAATATTTTCACTGTTGAATGCATAAAGAAATATTGTGGTGGCCTAGAAGCACAGTACATCCATGAAAATTATTACAGCACAACTGCATTAATGGAAAAATAAGTACATCTAGAGAAGCTGTGAATGGCTTCAACGCCAGAAAATAAACATCCCGTCTTTCTAGAATTAATATGAGCACAGTGTCCATGCTCCACTTGCTTGTCAATTCTAATCAGACAACCAAATTCTATAGTGCTATTCTTATCAGTTTTGTTCAGCGTTCCACTTATCACCTTCCTTCCATTGTGTTAATATTTATGGAAGCCGTTATTCTCGGGAAAGCAATAATGCCAACAATTAAGCTGCGTTTGACTCTTAAATGCGTTTGACTCCTGAGTACTGCGTGGAAACTTTGCAGACTTAAAAGAAAAGTTAACTGAGTTAAATAGACTTTTTATTAATATGAAATAAAAGATACCAGAATTTGATGGTGCAGAATATTGAATAACATGCAAAATTTTAAACCCTCAAGCAACATAAATTGACATGGATTTTAGGTATGTATTGTATGCAGCTTAAATCATGACGTCTCAATATTTTTATACTGGGACTGGGGCCTCACTTTTCAGAATGTGATGGTGCCTGGACTTCACCATGTCTGTGCCAATATTTTGAAAATTAGCTAAATTTGAATCTGAAGCACTGACTTAGCTCTGACTAATCAAATAAATAAAGCAGATATGTCATATCAAGTTAGGTCTAGGAACTAAAGCAGCCCTGTAGTGGTGTAAATACACTCCGGAACAATGAAATTGCAACACAAAGAAGGAAAAGTTGTTGACTTATAGCAACCTCAGGATGGATAGACATGTTAATGATATGAAAAAGATGGAAAAATGGAAACAAAATGTTCAAAACATCTTGATTTATTCAGTATCGATTATCAGCGCCACGTACAGATATACTTGCACTTATGCACATTGGCATGTTATCACTGAGGTTATTCATAGTTGTCTGAGGAATGTTCTGCCATGCTGAATGCACTTGGGCACACAAATTATCAGATCTGCTGCTGACAGCTCCTTTGGCAATTGCCGACCAATGACATCCAAGATGTGCTCCATGGAAACATAGTAACATAGGTCCATCAAGTTCAGACAAATCCAGAGATGCTGCAGGCCATGAAAGCACATTTATTGCACATAGGCTGCTTACAGAACATGCGCCCTGTTGCTGACATGATGAAATATGTCTACTTGGACATGTTGGAAAAATAGCTGTACCACTGGTTACACGACCAAATCAATCTAATGCCCAGCTGTTAGTGTACATGGAATGAAAACTAGAGGGGTCTGGCAACCATACTTTATGCCAATCCAGGAAAAGGACCAATGTGATGTTCCCTCATCAAGGCTTCTTTATGGTGTTGCTCATATGGTCTTCAGACTAATCTTGGGCTATCATTCAGTCCAAGACAAAAAGGGTAACTTACAGAGAGAAGCAGCAATATACTCACTATGTAAATGTGTACACTGGTATAATCCATATTCAATGCAGCCCATGTGGCGCCCTGCTACGCCTTGGTGCCACAGAACCCAGAAGGGTGCATGGATGAACTTCTCCACAAGAGGCCCTCACACATTCACACACCTCCACCCTACCACCTCAGACCAGCAGAGGGAGCCCGTTAGGGATATATAAAGGGAGGGTGGAGCCAGGCAGCTGAGATTAGTTCCTGCTTAGAGACAGAGAGGAACAGAGCTCTGAGTGAGCTGAGAGCGTGCTGACGCTCTGAGAGCAGTGAAGAGAGCAGCAAGCTGGCTGCTGTGCTTAGGCGAGCCAAGGCCTACAGCATGTGTGGAAGCCTAGTGAGGGCCTGAGTGTGGCCGAAGGCGAGAGGAGAAGGAAGAAGTAACAAGGGGGCAGAGGAGCATACCATGCTCTCCCCGATATATATACCGGACACCGGGTCCGCGCCTACAGGGACTATTTATACCCAGCAGGAACCACCGGAACCCATGGAGAACTACAGGTCCCAGGTTCACCAAATGCTGATTGTAGTACCAGGGCTAGGAGTTACAGAGGCCCCAGCATCCAGGGAGAGTGATCTCCAAAGAGAAAGCCCTACCACCAGGTCAGCAGGTGCAAGGAGAGACAGTGACCAAGCTAGGCCTAGTTCCAGGCAGGCCAGAAGCTTAGGGAGTAAAGCCACGGATCAGGAGGTCCTATACCCGCTCACTGGGGAGAGTCCAAAAGTGTGCCTGTTACGCTCACGCCCGGACTGACTGGCGTGAGCGTGATTAGTGATCCCATTGTACCATGAACCGAGGAGTGCCTGGAGGGGCGTAACTAAGTATCAACCCGATCCAACCAAGGTCGCACAGCGGCTCAGTCGACTCTGTGAACCAAGGAGGAACTGAGCAGAGGGACCAGGTGCTACTCCAGGTCAGACCCCTGTCACAGCTGTTGACCCACACCGGGGAATGCAGGAACAGGCAGGTTAGACTGGCATACAGACAGGTGGGTATTGGCAGGCACGGCTGGTATGCAGACAGGTGGGTACTGGTAAGCACGGCTGGTATGCAGACAGGTGGGTACTGGCAAGCACGGCTGGTATGCAGACAGGTGGGTACTGACAAGCACGGCTAGTATGCAGACAGGTGAGTACTGGCAAGCACGGCTGGAGTGCAGACAGGTAGGTACTAGCAGGTTGGAGCACAGGCTGGATAGGGAGACAGGAACAGAGCCGCAGATGCGGTAGACAAGCAGAGTAAAGTGAAACCGCCGGAGTGGAGGACAAGGCAGAGCAGAGCGGTACCGCCGGAGCGGTGGGCTAGGCAGAGCAGAGAGGAACCGCCGGAGCGGTGGGCAAGGCCGAGCAGAGCGAAACCACCAGAGCGGTGAGCAAACAGAGCAGAACAGGGCTGACGGTGCAGGCAGAGAGGACAGGGCTCTGTTCACATGGAACAGATAGGAAAATACAGGAAGATGGCTAGAACACAGGAGGTAGATAGGGAGGAAGGGAAAAGTTACAAGCAGAACCAGATACACACAAGGTACTTACAATGAAGTAGTGAGTGGACACAAAACTCCCAAACAGAAGTACAGAGACAACGAGTTGGAGTTAGGTGCAGGTTCAGACACTGCAGGAAAAGGAAGGGCACGGACATAGAGACAAACAGGTAACAGGCTAGGAGACAGTTCAGACAGGAACTGATACTGCAACGAGATACAGGAACGAGCCTGGGTATACAGCCCCCAGGGTGGCGGAAACAGACTAGAAGTCAGAGATAACAGGCCTGGGTATGCAGCCCCCAGGGTGGCAGAAACAGACTAGAAGTCAGAGATAACAGGCCTGGGTATGCAGCCCCCAGGGTGGCAGAAACAGACAAGATACAGGACAAGACCTGGCAACTCAGAGGCAAGGAGCACACTGATAGTTAGTGATGCTCAGGCACCTCCTTCTGGGTGGAGGGGGTTTAAATATCCAGTGACTCACAGCAATAGGCTGGAGGCGCATTAGGGGTGCACCCACAGCAGCTATAAGAATCAGGAAGTAACCGGGCGCGCCGCCCTAAGCAGTCAGACAAGAGACATGCACACAGCATGAACTGGAGTAAGGTTTGCAGGCTGGACTGATGGGTAAGATTGCGGTCTTGCATGGTGGGAGGTGGTGCACTATGCAAGCACGCCGCCAGGGATGTTACAGCGCCCTTCACCTGGAGTACCCTGGACCGTGCCTGCAGCATCACCAGTAAAGGTACTGAAGCTTACCCCTGTGTGAGTGTCCGTCTTTCCGTCGGGACCGTCCTGCCGTCTCTCCCCTGCACCACCATCCATTACAACCCCACGCTGCCCTGGAGCTAGCTCTACCTGTGGAGAGCCACACCATCCCTGCTGCCGTAACACCAGCTCCAGAGGACTGCCCCGCAGCGGCGGCACCCCTTAGCTGCATTCCACAGGTGGCGTCACAAACTTTCCCAAATCCCCTATAACCTATTCCCCTTTTTGACTGACCGCCATGGGTCACGGACCAGGCCAGCCACCGTGATATCCCCCGGCAACCAGAGGCCCGGCTGCTGAGTACCCCACGGCCCTGGGGGCGCGTCAGCTTCTTGGCGCCACGAACAGGATTCCGTGCCCGTTGCCACAGGGCACTGTGCGCCTTAAAAAGACTGCAGTACTCACTGTGGTGAAGTTTTCTCGCCATTCCCGAGATTTCCCGCCATTGTCCGCCATCTTCCTGTCGCCGCGCGGGAAGAAGAGGGGCATAACTGCGGGAATCGGAGAGGCGTAACCGCTGGAAGCGCGCGAAGTTGAGGACACGCCCCGCCCCTGACGTCGAACCAGGAAGCGTCAGGTCCTGGAAGGAGCCAGAGGACGCTCTGACGTCAGACGCGAGCGTTGTAAGGTCCTGGAAGAAGACCGTCGCCCGCGGAGCTGCTGCCTACCTGGTAAAGAAAGTGATGAAGGTAGGCTCCGGTTCACTAGGGGGGCGCAACAATGTCCGAAGCCCATCAGAACGCCGGGGTACCGGTTAACGGCCCCGATGTTCCACTTGCGCTCGGCGCTGAGCAGGCTGAAGCAGCTGCTCCACCAGCAGGGCCTGTAATCCCTGTCATACCCATGGCCGTACCGTACATCCCTGGAGCGAAGTGGCTCCCCTAGTACAGCGGCAGACCAGATATGCTGTCCGGATTTAAAAGGAGAATATGCGGTGTGCTGGACATGTACTCGATGACAGGCAAACAGAGAGCCGCTGTTGTATTTGGACAATTGACTGGTGCTGCGGAGCGGGAAGTTGAAACCTGGTCAGCCGCAGACCAAGAGTCAGTATCCGCAATATTTAAAAAGCTGCAAGCTGTGTTTGAAAACCGCACTGAGACAGATCTCCGGATGAGGTTCTACCACTGTGTCCAGAAGCCCGGGACTACACCTGGTGCTTACAGGAAGCCCTGCGGGCCCTGAAACAGGTTAGTCCAGCCAGCATACAAAACGAAAATAAAATGCTGACGGAACAGTTGATCCGGGGGTTGAGGTCCCTAGAGGAGAGCAGAACTGTATGGTGGTGGGCCTTAGACCATCCAGATGCCACCTTTGACACCCTTAAGGACATGGCTATAAAGGGTCTGCAACCCCTGGAAACATCAGATACTGCTATCCAGCGTTACCAGGGTGGGGCCACCCCAGTGCCCGCAGCACCCACTGCTCCTTCAGTAACGGCTGAAACAAAGATGCAAACAGTGCCCCCTAGCAAGCTGGACAGCCTGCGCTCTGAAGTGCGTCAGTTAAGCAAAACTCTAACCACTGTCATGAGCGCCCTGCAGCTACAGACGGAGCCTGAGCCGGAGGGAAGGATCCTGCTAGCCAACAGCCCGGAGGATGTCCCCTGGATGAGGAGAAGAAGGAGAGCAATGCCACCCCGTGGGAGGACCAGCGACCAACGCCGTCCTCCAAAGGAACTCATCTGCTACCGCTGCCAGAAGGCAGGCCACACAGCGCGGAACTGTCCTTTAAACGAGCAAACCCTGGGGCCGAGGGCCGACACCCAGGAGTAGACCCCCCAGGCCCATCAAACTGGTACCATCGGTTCGTGGGAGGATGACCTTTCCTGTCCATTGTGCTGGACGGCATCACGACACCTGCCCTGCTGGACACTGGATCTCAGGTAACCATCATGCCAGATGTCCTCTACAAAAGGTTCTGGTCCATAGACGAACTTCGCCCACCAGCTCCAAACCTTTCCGTGTATGCCTCCAATGGCCTTCTCCTTAACCTAGTCGGGGTTAAGGATGTGGCAGTAAAGGTGGGAAGAGTGGAATTGAAGGACCAGGGACTAATTGTAGTAGAGACTAATCCTGATGATACAGACTTGTATATGGTACTTCGCACAAATATTGTTGGTAACTGTTTGGGAGAAGTGTTGTTCTTGCTCCAACAGATGGCTGACACTGCCGAACCAAGGCAGAGGAGGGTGCTCCAGAAAGAGATCCGAGCCCTTATGTACCAGCAACAGGTAAAGCTAACAGGTGGTGAAATTGGTAATGTACGGGTGAGAGACCCGATACCCATTTTGATCCCCCCGATGAGTGAGATGTTGATTTGGTGTAGAGCAGCAATAGGTCTCAAAGGACGGAGCTACCAGGCGGTAGTAGAGCCCCTTAGCTTGGAGCATAGACCTACACTCTTGACTGCCAGAGGGGTAGTGGATGTACACAATGGGAGGGTGCCGGTACGCCTCCTAAACTATGGGGAGGACAAGGTTAAATTACCACGCTACGCCACTGTTGCCAAACTGTACACAGTAGATAACAACTCCATACACACGGCGGAGTCCTTAACCTCACCAGACGAAGTTGAGGATAATGACCCGGGGACCCAGGTGGAGGATTGGTGTCAACAGCTCCATGTTGGGACAGACACCACTCCTGCCCATCAGAAACAGGGTGTACACCGGGTGGTTCAGGTATACGAGCAGGTATTCAGTAAACACCCACTTGACTTTGGGAGGATTAAAGGGGTACAACACCATATACTCACAGGTGACCATCCACCCATCATAGAACGTTACAGGCCCATACCACCAGCACACTACCAGAAGGCGAAGGAGATGTTGCACGACATGAAGAAGGCAGGGGTAGTAAGGGATAGCTGTAGTCCCTGGGCAGCTCCCCTGGTCCTAGTCAGGAAAAAGGATGGAAGCATGAGAATGTGTGTAGATTACAGACAGGTAAATCGCATAACACACAAAGATGCATACCCTTTGCCCCGTATAGAGGAATCCCTGGCTGCATTAAAGTCTGCAAATTACTTCTCCACCCTTGACCTCACTAGTGGGTACTGGCAGGTAGCTGTTGCTGAGGAGGATCGGGAAAAGACGGCCTTCACTACCCCGATGTGACTCTGCGAGTTCAGCAGTATGCCGTTCGGACTCTGCAACGCCCCCGGAACGTTCCAGAGATTGATGGAGTGCTGCCTGGGACACCGCAACTTCGAGGCTGTACTGCTATACCTGGATGACAAGATAGTGTACTCCAAAACGTACGAGGACCATTTGAAGCACCTGGCAGAGGTATTTGAGTCGCTGTCCCGGTATGGGATGAAGCTGAAGCCCTCCAAGTGCCACCTGCTCAAGCGAAAGGTACAGTACCTGGGGCACATCGTCAGTCCAGAAGGAGTAGCACTGGACCCGGAGAAGGTCACTGCCATCCAGAAATGGCCGGAGCCGAAGAGCCTCAAGGAGGTACATCAGTTCCTGGGACTAGTCGGGTATTACCGGAGGTTTGTGAAGGACTATACCAAGAAAGCGGTGCCTTTGCAAGATCTCCTGGTAGGACAGTCCGGGAGAGGCAGAAACCCCCCGTTTCAGTGGGGTAATGAGCAAGCTGAATCATTTGAGGTGATGAAGGAGATCCTGACCGGCGAAGAGATCCTAGCCTACCCTGACTACAGCCAACCGTTCCTGCTGTACACTGATGCCAGCAACGAGGGATTAGGAGCAGTGTTAAGTCAGAAGCAGAATGGCCGAGAGAAGGTGATCGCCTATGCAAGCAGGAAGCTCCGCCCGACCGAGAGGAACCCAGAGAACTATAGCAGCTTCAAGTTGGAGTTCCTATCACCGAGCGGTTCAAGCATTACCTAGCCTCCAGTAAGTTCACTGCCTACACTGATAATAACCCCCTGACTCATCTAGAGACAGCCAAGTTAGGAGCCATGGAATAACGATGGATGGCTCGGCTGTCAAACTACCAGTTCACCATTAAGTACCGGGCAGGCCGCAAGAATGCCAACGCCGATGCCCTGTCCAGGATGCCTCACCAGTCGGACACTGAAGAAGAAGTGGATGACCGGGAAGAGATTGAGCTACCTGCCTTCCATAGAAATGGGATGGTCCACGAGCAACGCACCTCCAGGATGTATCGTGGTAAGACACTAAACCCTTTGCCTCACCACAGTTGGAAGGAGACCCAGGACAGCGACCCGGTTGTCAGCCGTATCAAAGAACTGATAACCCAGGAAGTTTCCTCCCTGGAGAAGGACGCGTCTCCACAAGCCAAGCAACTGTGGAATGAGAGAAGCCGGCTGTTCATCTATAGAGAGAAGCTGTGCCAGAGGTATGTCAACCCTAGGACCCATGAGATGGTATGGCAGATCGTAGTGCCCAGGACTGACATCCAGATGGTGTTGGAGGCCTAACACGATCAAGCGGGGCACTTTGGCTGGAAGAAGCTAGAAACCCTGCTGAAAGGTCGGTTTTATTGGGTAGGAATGCGCAGTTCCATAGAGAGAGGGTGCCGGGATTGTGGACCCTGTAGCCTCAGAAGAAAAGACTACAGCAGCCAGAAGGCACCCCTGCAGCCCATCAAGACAACTCGACATTTGGAGATCGTTGCCTTGGATCACATCAAGCTGTCACCCAGCAGGTCAGGATACTCCTATGCCTTGACCATGGTGGATCACTACTCCCGGTTCCTGGTGGTCGCCCCGTCAAGGATCTGATGGCAGAAACTGCGGTGAAGACGTTTCAGGCGTACTTCTGCAGGCCCCATGGATACCCCGAGCAGGTGCTGACAGATCAAGGCACTGCCTTTGAAGCCGAATTGTTCAAGGAGTTCTGCCATCTGTACGGGTGTAAGAAGATCCCGACTACACAGTACCACCCCCAAACCAATGGGTTATGTGAAAAGATGAATAACATCGTCATCGACATGTTGAAGACCTTACCGCTAGAAGAAAGAAACCAGTGGCCAGACAAGCTACCTGACCTGGTAGATCTGTACAACCACATACCTGTGAGTTCCACCAATTGTACTCCAGCATATCTCATGAGAGCCAGACCCGGAAAGTTGCCCATGGACCTGGAGCTTGGAGTGGTAGAGCCAGAAGCAGATATGTCCACTGAGGACTGGGATACGACTCGACAGGAGCAGTACAAGAGAGTACAGGCCTGTGTCGAAGACAGTCTAAGTAGGGTAAGGGACAAGCAGGAAGCACAGTACAAGAGTGCACCAGCAGAACCCTTTACACCTGGAGAAGTTGTGCTAAAGAGAAAAAGAAGAAACCACAAACTTGATGACCAGTGGGAGAGGGAACCCTACACTGTGTTAAATTCAAGATTTGATAACAGGAAGACCTGTTTAATTAGCAAAGATATAGGAAGAACAACTGCAACGGTATCTAGAGACCATCTGAAGTTGTGTCCAGGTCTGCTAAAGCCCCAGGAAGAAGTGCCTCTCATCGTACCGGAGGAGCCTAAAGAAGCAGTAATACATACTGAATTAGGAGATTTCCCGGCAGATTGGCCCCAACTAGGAGGAGCAGTGATAATACCTGTGATCCACTTCTACCAACAACCAGAAGACCTTCCACAGCAAGTAGAACCTGTAGGTGCCCCAGAAGAGCCTGCTCAGGAAGAATCCCCGGAAGAAGGATCCCCGGTTGGAGCAGAGCAAGAAGGCCCAGCCAATGGTACACTTGCCAGTCCTGTAGAGAGGTTAAGGCAGTCTTGCAGTCCCTCCACACCTAGAACTGACAGAATGGGAGGTAGTACAAACACCAGTACCACATGCATCCCAATACTACGTAGGTTAACACGTAGCACGCAAGGTCAGACCCCTGTCAGATACAGAGAGTAGAAAGAGAAACTCTGACAGTATAAATAGTTGCCCCTGGGGTATGTTATTCTTGTGTAATTTTCATATATGTATTTATTGACTTATTTTTGCCTTACAATGAACAATTTAGGTGACATGGACACTTTTCTTGTTGCATTTAGTTACCCGTAAGGGTATATATAAAAAGGACTCAGTGGCTGAGGACTGTGTGCAGCCCAAAAACTGTTTATTTGTACATATTGCACTCCCTGGAGTGCCCCTTAAGTAACCACAGAACAAAAACCTGTTTGGCGTGGCGGAAGACGTGGTCCAACTCCGGATCACTTATGCCCTGCAGCCACGCCCAGGGCCTACGTGGAGGGTTTATGGACAGGTCCCTCAAGCTACCATGTACTTTGCAGTGAAATGGACACCCTGTTAGGGGACTCACTGACAATTGCTCAAAAACTCTAACCATTGTACATATATTTACTATTTATTATGTTTTTGTTATCTGTAACGTTCAAGAAAAGTGCCTCCCATAAAGGGAAGAAATGTTATTGTTAACCTGTTTTTGAAAAATGCTTCAGTCCAGGAGTACTGAGTTTTACTAGGGGGGAATGTGGCGCCCTTCTACGCCTTGGTGCCACAGAACCCAGAAAGGTGCATGGATGGACTTCTCCACAAGAGGCCCTCATACATTCACACACCTCCACCCTACCACCTCAGACCAGCAGAGGGAGCCCGTTAGGGATATATAAAGGGAGGTTGGAGCCAGGCAGCTGAGATTAGTTCCTGCTTAGAGACAGAGAGGAACAGAGCTCTGAGTGAGCTGAGAGCGTGCTGATGCTCTGAGAGCAGTGAAGAGAGCAGCAAGCTGGCTGCTGTGCTTAGGCGAGCCAAGGCCTACAGCATGTGTGGAAGCCTAGTGAGGGCCTGAGTGTGGCCGAAGGCGAGAGGAGAAGGAAGAAGTAACAAGGGGGCAGAGGAGCATACCAGGCTCACTCCGATATATATACCGGACACTGGGTCCGCGCCTACAGGGACTATTTATACCCAGTAGGAACCACCGGAACCCCTGGAAAACTACAGGTCCCAGGTTCACCAAATGCTGATTGTAGTACCAGGGCTAGGAGTCACGGAGGCCCCAGTGTCCAGGGAGAGTGATCTCCAAAGAGAAGGCCCTACCACCAGGTCAGCAGGTGCAAGGAGAGACAGTGACCAAGCTAGGCCTAGTTCCAGGCAGGCCAGAAGCTTAGGGAGTAAAGCCACGGATCAGGAGGCCCTATACCCGCTCACTGGGGAGAGTCCAAAAGTGTGCCCTTCACCTGGAGTACCCTGGACCATGCCTGCAGCATCACCAGTAAAGGTACTGAAGCTTACGCCTGTGTGAGTGTCCGTCTTTCCGTCGGGACCATCCTGCCGTCTCTCCCCTGCACCACCATCCATTACAACCCCAAGCTGCCCTGGAGCTAGCTCTACCTCTGGAGAGCCACACCATCCCTGCTGCCGTAACACCAGCTCCAGAGGACTGCTCCACAGCGGCGGCACCCCTTAGCTGCATTCCTCAGGTGGCGTCACAAACTTTCCCAAATCCCTTATAACCTATTCCCCCTTTTGACTGACCGCCCTGGGTCACGGACCAGGCCAGCCACCGTGATCTCCCCCGGCAACCAGAGGCCCGGCTGCCGAGTACCCCACAGTCCTGGAGGCGTGTCACCCATATAGGACTAAAATAACCGGATCATCATATCAGAATGAACAGAGGGAGAAGGCTGAAGGCCAGCAAGGATGAACCAAAGGCTGTGGATGTAATAAATATAGAAAATTTTTATTATTAAAATTCAGTAACAGGTATGGGGGATATACGACACATACAACAATACAAATGTGAAAAAAATGAAGCGCATGGCAGTTCTTGATAGATAATGGACACAAACCAACCTCTCTATAATGAGGGTATAAGGCAATAAGACCACTAGTATATATGTATGTAAATGGTAGCCAATATATATTGGAGTGCAAAAAGCAGGAAAAATCACCTATACTAATGTGCACTATATTGTCAATGTGGTGGCCATATGGTGACATACCTCTATTGTATAGCTGCCAATATAGTGTTACCACCGCCAGCGCTCCAACCCCGACGTGCGTTTCGGCAACGAGCCTTTGTCAAGGGCCCATATTAGGGTAAAAATTCCTTCCTGACGCCACATGCGGCAATCAGACTAGTTCTCTGGATCAAAGTCCCATCACAGAATCTAGTACTCATAACCTGTAATATTATATTTTTCAAGAAAGGCACTAGGAAAGGAGAATGGCACTCCTAAGATCTTACGGTGCACGGATGTGGTCCCAACCTGTTACATATAAAAAGTCCAAAAATCTGGCACTCAGTGTAGTGAATTTAGTTACAATTTAAGGCAAAGTGTTTAGAAGAAGACGTTTTGGTCATTAGACCTTCATCAGTAATACACTAAATGGCTTTAAACAAATTTAGAATGGTTTAAACATATAACATGAGTGTATATGGCTCTTTGATTCAAGCATAAGCTTGTGTCTCAGGTAGAGTTGAGCCTATTGCAGCCCGCGGGGAGGTGACTATCACTGTGATGACCAGACCGTGTCTGTGTTAAGCAGGCAACATTTAATGGGGAATTTAAGATGTCGCGCCCCGAGGGCAATGAAGTACTCGGAGTCCGGGCCGATAGATGCTGGGTGGCTGGCCCGGTCCGTGGCCCAGGGCGGTCAACTAAAAGGGGGGAAAGTTTATAGGGGGTTTATAGTTCGATCGTGATGCCACCTGTGGTTTCTGGTAATTTGTACCAGCGCTGCTGCAGACCTCTGAGGCAGTTGATAAGGCAGCTGGGATGGAACGGCTCCCCACAGGTGGAGCGGGCCTCAGGGCAGGGTAGAGTTTGATGGTGGGTGGTGATGCTGGGACCTGTAGTGCAGGCGGAATGGCGCAGCAGGAGTAACTGACAGAGACAGGGGATTCGCTTCAATACCTTTACTGGTGCGGATGTCAGGTACGGTCCAGGGTACTCAGTAGGATGAGTGCACTTCATGACTTCTCCCCAGTGAGGGGGTATAAGGCTCCTGGTCCGTGTCTACCTCTCTGTATGCTCCTGGCCAGCCTGCAACTGGGCCTAGCTTATGTGTCGTGCTGTTCCTTCACCTGTCGCTTGGTAGTAGGACCTTCTGCTGGCAACCACTATCCCTGGTAACGCTGGGGCCTTCGTGGTTCCTGATCCTGTTAAGGGTTTAGCTTCAGGTCGGCCAGGGACTTGTAGTCCTCCTGGTATGCCGGTGATCCCTACTGGGTATAAAGGACTCTGTAGGCGCGGACCCGGTGTCCGGTTTGTATATTCGGGGTGAGCCTATGATGCTCCTCTGCCCCTCAACTCCTCTTTCCTCTCTTCCTCGCCGTCGGCCACACTCGGGGCCCCCAGAACACAGCAGCAGATGTGCTGCGTCTTCGCTGCTCTCAGCGTCAGCACGCTCTCCAACAACTAACTGAACTGCCTGGCTCCACCCTCCATATATATACCCCTAACAGGCTCCCTCTGGTGGTATGAGGTGGAAGGGTGGAGATATTTGTATGTAATGAGGGCCTCTTGTGGAGAAGTCCATCCATGCACTCTGGGTCCTGTGGTACCTGTGAACAGCAGGGTGCCCCAAAGGTATTCCTGATCACGTCATCTGTCATAGGATATCTATTGGGTGCATAACCTATTCAGGATACTTATAAACGTTTCCCATTTGCTTTGTATACTTTTATGCTGAAAGGACATTGTCCCAGTGTATGGCACTAAGATCTTCTCTTAACCAATGAAAATTAGCCCACTTGAAGTTTAGTGTCTTTATTATTTTGTCACCACTATTACCTAAGTAACCCCCAACCCATACATTTGATATTGAAAGTTGTGAAAGGTTATTGTCTTTTAATATTGCCAAAAGCCTGCTCCCTTTGCTGGACCTGCAGGCTTCTCCTCCCCAATATATCGGGGTAGTTGAAGTTCGCCACAATAATTACGTCTCCCTGATTTGCTACCTCATCTATTTGCTTTATGAGGATATTTTCTGCCACATTATACTTGGAGACTTATAATAGACCCCTATCAGTATTTTATTATGCTGTCTCCCTCCCCTTATCTCCCTCCACAGGGACTCTACATTTACATTTGCCTCATATATATTATCAAGTAGAATGGGTTTTAGGGATGATTTTACATATAAGCAAACCCCACCTCAACTCGCTAATTTGTATGGTTATTCCTGAGCAGACTATACCCCTATAAATTAACAGCCCAGTCATATCTGTCATCTAGACATGTCTCCTTTATCCCCACCATATCATAATTTTCTTACAATAATATTAATTCCAATTCCTCCTTCTTGTTGGTGAGGCTTCTGGCATTAGTGTACATGCACTTTCTGTATGTTTCTGTACCTCTATTCCGCCTTAGTGTATTGACTGTCCTAAACCAATCCCCCCATGCCACCTTCACTTTCCACTCCTGTACAGTATTTGCCCCAACCCACCCCCTCTGTGCCTAGCTTAACCGCTTCCAGACCGCCCACTGTACATAAACATCGGCGCTGCATGAGCGCCAACGTTTCATGAACGGTCAGTGGTCCTGCAGCCCTCAGGACCCCCAGGGTCCTGCAAGCTCTGCGGGTGCGGTGCAGAGCGACAGCTCTGACAGGGGACATCATCGGGACCTGATTGGATCAGGTCCCAATGATGTTAACCCTTTGCTATCTTCAATATGCCACGATCTATAGTGATCGCGGTATTTAGAAGATAGTGAGAGGAGAGGGGGTCGTCCACTTACCTCTCCGACGGCCCCCTGATGTCTTACAGTATGTGCCGTTGTCATGGCAGCCGGAGGTCACATGACCGCCTCTGGATCTGCCATGTATGGTGTCCTGCTAGGCTCAGCCTGCAGCTGAAGTCTAGCAGGAGACACTGACTGCGAAACTGTCAGCAAAGCTCTCATGCATTGCAATACATGTCTATTGCATTGCATGAGAACAGTGATTAGAAAAATAAAAATTAATGTCCCATACAGGACTAAGTAAAAATGTAAAAAAAAATCAAAAAAATGTTTTCAAACTGTTAAAAAAATCACAAAATAAATAAAAATAAACAAATAAAATATAAAACCAATAAATCCGTATATTTATGCAAAAACAAAAAAGTACACATATTTGGTATCGCCGCGTCCGAAACAACCCGATCTATAAAACTGTGACACTAATTAACTCCTTCTGTGCACAACGTAATAAAAATAAATAAAAAATGGAGCAAAAAACTATGCTTTTTCATTATATCGCCAAACAAAAAGTGGAAAAAAATGCGATAAAAAAGCAAAATGGAAATAAAAATGGTACCGCTGAAAACGTCATCTTGTTCCGCAAAAAAAAAGCCGCCATACAGCTCCATCAGCCAAAAAATAAAAAAGTTATAGCTCTCAAAATAAAGCGATGCAAAAAAAATATTTTTTCTATAAAATTGTTTTATTGTGTAAAAGCGCCAAAACATAAAAAAAATATACAGTAAGTGTATCGCTGTAAACGTACTGACCCAAAGAATAACGCTGCCTTATCACTTTTACCACACGCAGAACGGCATAAAAAAAAACCTCAAAAAACAGTTCCTGAATTGTTGGTTTTTGTAAATTTTACCTCCCAAAAAACGGAATAGAAAGCGATCAAAAAATGTCACGTATCCAAAAATGGTACCAATAAAAATATCAACTCGTCCCGCAAAAAACAAGCCTTCACATGACTATGTCAGCCGAAATATGGAAAAATTATAGCTCTCAAAATATGGCGATGCAAAAACTAGATTTTGAAAAAAAAGCGTCTTTTAGTGTGTGACAGCTGTCAGTCATAAAAACCCGATATAAATCTGGTATCTCTGTAATCGCACCAACCCGAAGAATAAAGTAATCTCATCACTTATACCGCACGAGGAACGGCGTAAAAAATAAATAAAACCAATTCTTCACCTGCTACTGATTTGTTTATTATATCTCCCAAAGATCGCAGTAAGGCTCTGCTCACATTTATCCTGCGCTCTGCGCTGAGCACTTACACCAGAGTTTCCATGAAATAAGTGATTCAGACGGAACCCATGACGGAAGATTCCGTGTAATGAGGCAGATATAGGCCACTGTGGATGCCGTCTGGCCTGTGATCCCACGGTGTCAGTTTTTTTAGGCGTGCATAAAAGTGCGGTTGGCCACAGTTTTGTGCACTTCTGAAAAAAAGGACACCGCTAAACAGAGGCCAGACGGAGTCCAGAGTAACTCTGCTGCCTCATTACAGTGAATGGATCCCGCAGGGGTTTCATCTGAATTACATCACTTGGAAATTTAGATGGAAACCCCGATGTAAGTGCTCAGCCTAGAGCGCCGGATAAATGTTACGCAAAATGTTCCCAATAAAAGCTTCAACTCAGTCCTCAAAAAAAGCTAGTCCCCACTCAGGTCCATTATCTGTTAAAAATATAAGGGACTTCCAAGTTACTGGTAGCAGAAAGGCTCTGGAAAAGCGAAATGGCCCTTGCCCCCCAAAAGAAATTCAGAATTGTGCTTCCAAATCCAAATGCCTATTCTACAATAATTTGTTCTCCAATTGTCAAATATCGCTCCGTCCCTCCCAGATCTTGCCGTATGGCTAAGCGGTACGATACAGTCACATATGGGGTATTGCCACTTTTAGAAGAAATTGTGTGACACATTTCGGTACCATTTTTACCCATTGCCCTGTGTGAAAATGTAAAATCTGAGGGTAAAACATTTTTTTGTGGTAAAAATATAATTATGTTTTCTTCACTGCCTAATAGTATAAATTAAAAAATTTAAAAATACTCACTACTTCCCTAGATGAATTCCTTGAGAGGTGTAGTTTACAAAATGGGGTCACTTGTGGGGGTTTCTGCTGTTTCGGCATGTCAGCGACTCTTCAAATGTGACATGGTGTCTGCAACCTATCCCAGCCAACATAGCGCTCCTTTCTCTTCTGAACCCTGCCGTACACCAAAGCAGTGGTTTTCTCCCACATATGGGGTATCGGCGTACTCAGGAGAAATTGCAAAACAAATTTTACATTCAAAAAGTCAAATGGCGCTCCTACCCTTCCGAACCCAGCAGTGTACCCAAATAGTGGTTTTCCCCCACATATGGGGTATTGGCATACTCAGGAGAAATTGCACAGCAAATTTCATGGTGCAATTTCTCCTGTTAACCTTATGATAATGCAAAATTAGGGGATGAAAAACATTTTTTGTGGGAAAAATGTGAAAAATTTTATTTTTACGGCTCAATATTATAAACTTCTGTGAAGCACCTGGGGGTGCAAGGTGCTCACCACACATCTAGATAAGTTCCCTAAGGGGTCTAGTTTCCAAAATGGTGTCACTTGTGGGGGATTTCCACTGTTTAGGTACATCAGGAGCTCTCCAAACGCAACATGGCGTCCGCTAATTATTCAAACAAATTTTACATTCAAAAAGTCTAATGGCGCTCCTTCCCTTCCGAACCCTGCAGTGCACCCAAACAGTGGTTTTCCTTCACATATGGAGTATCAGCGCGCTCATGAGAAATTGCACTTCAAATTGTGTAGTCCATTTTTTCCTGTTACCCTTGTGAAAATAAAAAAATTGGGTCTAAAGTAACATTTTTGTGAAAAAAAGTTAAATGTTCATTGTTTTCTTCCACATTCCAAAAATTCCCGTGAAACACCTGAACTTCTTGAATGTGCTTTTGAGCACCTTGAGGGGTGCAGTTTTTAGAATGGTGTCACTTTTGGGCATTTTCTGTCATAAAGGCCCCTCAAAGTCCCTGTAGTCTTTGGGGATGCGCCTGTTGAGGGGAGTGAACATATATTGCTCTGGACTCGTTATATTGACGACATCCTGATATTATGGAAAGGTGAGACTGTACATTTTGAAAACTTTGTCAATAAACTCAACCATAATAGTCTGAACCTACATTTCACCTTTGAGATAAATGAACACAAACTACCCTTCCTAGATATTTTGATCCAAAAAGAAAAAGATGGAGTATTGAGTACAAAAACTTTTAGAAAAACAACAGCTACAAACTCCTTGCTCATATGGGAAAGCAACCATCCCGCCCCCCTCAAGAGGGGCATCCCTAAGGGACAGTTCTTGCGTATTCGCAGAAACTGCTCCGATGACGCCTCTTTTGTCGAACAGGCTAGGGACTTGCGCACTCGCTTCCGGGAGAGAGGGTACCCAAACAAAGTATTGTCCAGGGCCTATGGGGAGTCATCAGGCAGGGAACGTACTTCCCTATTACAACCCGTTCAGAAACCCCCAGAAGAGGACAACTCCTGCAGGCTGGTCACGACTTTTTCTAATGGTGCAGAAAGGGACTGCCAAATACTGTTGAAGCACTGGCATATTCTCCATATGGACGTTGACATAGGGACCCTAGTTGGCAATATACCCCGAATCACCTACAAAAGAGGTAGATCTCTTAGAGATATACTGGTTCACAGTCATTTCACTAACCATCAAACAGAAAATTAGCTATCAGGGTCCACAAAGGGATGTTTTAAATGTAGTGGATGTGTAGCCTGTCAAGCGATCACACAAGGCAGAAATTTCATGAGTAATAACACAGGGGAGTCATTCACAATTAAACAATTCATCAATTGCAGATCCAAAGGTATCATCTACAAAGCCACATGCGTTTGCGGTCTTGAATATGTCGGCAAAACAAAAAGAGAATTCAGGAGGAGAGTGGGCGAACATCAACGGGACATTGCCCTGAAAAGAGATACACCCATAGCGAGACACGTTAACTCCACACACCCTAACCAGCCTGATGTCATGAAGTTTATGGGTATTGATAAAATTTCACCTTCACCTAGAGGGAGTGACTGGGATAAATACATTTTACAAAGAGAGACCAAGTGGATTTTTAAACTTAATACTGTTGCTCCCCTGGGTCTTAACGAACAATTGTCATTCAGATGTTTCCTTTGACCTAGGGACTCCATAGGGACAGGAGTGTAGGGACAGCCGCCGAGGAGTGGGGGCGCCATTTGCGCAGGTCCTAGGGTGCCAACCTCCACTGTCAGGTAGGGAGAGTACACCATAGGGTAAGAATAGGGTCATTTTTTCTATATTTCTTTTTATTAGTCCCTGTCTGTTATTCCCTATCATTACTGCCCTTTTATTAAGTGGGATATATATATCTACTTTGGGTTTACCTCTCTCCCGTTGGCTAACTACCTATCACTACTCCTTAAAAATGACTAGACTCTGGTCCTGACTTAATATTGTCTGGTGGGGTCTGCTGCGCTGTGGAGTGGGGGCCCACGTATACATACCTAGTGGACTCCATCAGTATTGGACCTCTCCTCCAATTTCCCCCTATTATTCCATAATCTCATTGGATTCTTAGATGAGAGAATCGTACCTACAGAATTGAGAAACTATTTCCTCTGCACCCCTCTTTGCTCTTGAACCCCGTGACAAACCGTTTGTTCCCACCATATCTGGGGCGCTACGTGATGTTTTCAACTCCCATCATCCCGTTAGCGACATTAACCTAATAGGTGACCTGATAGACTCGCCGTAGATGATACTTACCCGTCACCCTGTAGCCGGGTTTGGGCGTTCTATATCATGTTACCATCGCAAGCGTCCACTCGACCAGCTGTCGACGTCATCGGAAACGACGCTTGCGTGTCACTTGCCGGCTCATGCGCTCCAAACACCGGAAGTCGAGGGGCCGAAACCGGAAGTGACGTTGCCGCTGCAGGGCGGTAATACCGGTACATTTAAAAGGAGCGCGGGCACTACTCAGCAACCGTGGAATTTTCATTTTCGGGCTGATAGACCCATCGATACCACCGCTCTCTCCCCTGATGAATCAATGAGATGATGAAACGCGTCGGGAGGGCACTCCTTACCCTGTTGGTTTGTAACCTTTTTGCCAGATGAAAGGAGTCCTGCACTCGACTGGTTAAAGTCACATCCAAAGGGTTTGCCCCAAAACTGCACAGACATGAGTCATCAGCGATGATACTGACATCTTAACGGTGAGATTGTTCCATGTATTAATAATTCACCAATTTCTTTATGTCACATCCAGACTCTATAATACAATCAGTCCTTTCCTTTTTTTTTTCCCTCACCCATTTCTGAGTTAATAGTATGGGTGTAGGAGAGTTCTAATGCATGACTGTCTGTTTAAATACTTCGATGTATACCTATGGAGACATTTATTGTATGACAGCCCCTTTTTGATTCGGACTAAAACCACTTAGTGTTAATTGAAGTGGTGGTCTAGAGTGCTATGTAACTGTGGCCCGTTATGTTCCTAGGCTAAAATGAACTATATTAGAAGCGTAACCTGTTCCACAGATGTACCTTGTTTAGGCGGCTGAGTACCATTTACAATTGGTCTATCTTTTTTGCTCTCACCCATCTTTGAGTTAATAGTATGGGTGTAGGAGAGCTTTAAATACATGACTGTCTATTTAAATGCTTTGATATATACCTATGGAAACATTCATCGTATGACAGCCCCTTTTTTGACTCGGACTAAAACCACTTAGCTGAAATTAAAGTGGTGGTCCAGTGTGTTATGTAACTGTGGCCTGCTATGTTCCTAGGTTAAAAGGAACCATATTAGAAGTGTAACCTGTTCCACAGATGTGCTTTCTTTAGGCGGCTGAGTACCTTTTGTAAGACTCGCCATTGCTTCTTCCTTATACTTTATATTCTATTTTTATTCATCATGATTTTTTAAAACAATCAAATAAAAGTTAATTTTTAATATATATATCACATTTTGCTACTTTTTGCTCATTGTTCTATTAAATACCTGTGGTTTTTATCCCTTTGCTGATATTATATACCCCTCAAAGTCACTTCAAATAAGATTTGGTCCCTAAAAAAATGTTTTTGTAAATTTTGTTGAAAGAATGAGAAACCGCTGGTCAACTTTTAACCCTTATAGCTTCCTAACAAAAAAAAATTTTGGTTCCAAAATTGTGCTGATGTAAAGTAGAAATGTGGGAAATGTTATTTATTAACTATTTTGTGTGACATATCTCTCTGATTTAAGGGCATGAAAATTCAAAGTTTAAAAATGCTAAATTTTCAAAATTTTTGCCAAATTTCAGATTTTTTCACAAATAAACGCAAGTGATATCGAAGAAATTTTACCACTATCATGAAGTACAATATGTCACGAAAAAAAATCTCAGAATCAGGGGAATCCGTTGAAGCGTTCCAGAGTAATTACTTCATAAAGTGACAGTGGTCAGAATTGAAAAAATTGGCCTGGTCACAAAGGCAAAAACAGGCTCTGGCGTGAAGTGGTTAAACAGTCCTCCAACCTTCTAACCATTCTTTCACCCAGCACAACTGCTCTCTGATGTAGCCAATATTTGGCTTAGGGCCTGTGGCCAACAAAGAAGTTGACCCAGTTCTCTAGGAAACCAAAACCCTCTTTCCTACACAAATTCCTGAGGCAGCCCCCTAATATCTTGCTCTTCTGGTGTGCCATGTGGTACAGGTAGTATTTCAGAGAATAATACCTTTGAGGTCCTTGTCTTAAAGTGGTTATCAGACCTTGGGGTATAAGTCTGAAGTCACTCTATGTCACTGCAGACTTGTGAATCCTCACTGCGAGCAGGCGCGTGACTGCAAGTGAATTGAGATAGTCCGGACAGGTCTAGTCTGAACATGGCTGGAAGTATGTAAATCACATACTTGCTGTCACATGACTGCCCGCTCCCAGCACTGGAGAATCCCCACAGCCCGGAGAAACCCAAGGCCGGACAACCCCATTAAGCTTGTTGAAATAATTTTTAACCCCTTTTTGACGTGAGGCATAATAATACGTTTTTGTGACCTGGGACTTAATGACCAAGTACGTATTATTACACCTCACCGATCGCGCCCGTTTCAGCTGATTCTCCCGCACCACTCCTGGCACATTAACACCCAGAATGCTGCGATCTAAGTCGACTGCAGCATTCCGGGAGCAAGGAGAGGAAAAACAGCCCCTCGTACCTTACATCGGAGACCGCTCGCCCGATCATTGCCATGGCAACCCGATGTCGTCATGGTGACATCCGGGTCACCAGGCATAAGGAGGTTAGATAGATCATGGGCAGTGCACGATAAATCTAACGTGTGTCTGCAGGGCTGAAAGCCTGCATAGTGCAGGGCTGACAGTCTGCATAGCAAAGTAATACTGCTGCTGCATCCCTATGCTATGCAAGCGATCAGCCTGCAAAAAATATTGGAAAAAAGTGTAAAAGTATCAGAAAATGAAATTTTTTAAAAAAAATATTAAAAAATGAAAAAATAATCCCAAAAAATAAAAATATACTGTACACATAAATAAATATTATTATGGGGAAAAAAACTATAAAAGTACACATATTTGGTATCGCCGCTTCCAGAATGACCTGACCTATAAAACTGTCCCACTAGTTAACCCTTTTAGTGAACACGGTAAAAAAAAAACTAAGTAAAAAACTATGCTTTATCATCATACCACCAAACAAAAAATTGAATAAAACGTGATCAAAAAGACAAATGTAAATAAAAATGGGACCGCTGAAAACGTCATCTTGTCCCGCAAAAAACAAGCTGCCATACAGCTCCATCAGTCGAAAAATTAAAAAGTTATAGCTCTAAGAATAAAGCGATGCAAAAAAAAAAATTTTCTATAAAATACAGTTTTTATTGTGTAAAAGCGCCAAAACATTCTAAAATATATAAATGCAGTATCGCTGTAAACATACTGACCCAAAGAATAACACCGCCTTATCAATTTTACCACACACAGAACAGTATAAAAAAAAAAATTCCTGAATTGTTGGTTTTTGTTTATTCTTCCTACCAAAAATCAGAATAGAAAGCGATCAAAAAATGTAATTTGCCCAAAAATGGTACCAATAAAAATGTCAACTTGACCCGCAAAAAACAAGCCATCACATGACTCCGTCGGCCGAAATATGAAAAAATGATTGCAAAAACTAGTCTTTGCCAAAAAAAAGCGTCATTTAGTGTGTGACAGCTGTCAAACATAAAAACCCGATATGAATCTGGTATCGCTGTAATCGCACCATCCCGAAGTATAAAGTCGTCTAATCACTTATACTGCAGGAACAGCGTAAAAAATTAACTCTAGGATTAGAGTTACGGTTAGGATTAGGGTTGTGTTAGGGTCAGGGTTGTGTTAGGGTTAGGGTAGGGTTAGGGTTGGGTTAGGGTTGTGTTAAGGGTAAGGTTAGGGTTGTGTTAGGGTTAGGGTTGTTTAGGGTTGGGGTTGGGTTAGGGTGTGTTAGTGTTAGGGTTATGTTAGGGTTAGGGGTGTATTAGGGTTAGGGTTAAAGTTAGGGTTAGGGTGGTGTTAGAGTTATGGCTGTGTTAGGGTTGGGGTTAGGGTTGTGTTAGGGTTGTGTTGGGGTTGAGATTTTTTCAAACGTAAAGAAAAAAATGATGACGATATGGCGACTAGTGTTGAGTGCAAGTGCTCGCTATTTGAGTTTGCATCAGGTGCTCGGGTATGCACCGAGTATCGCATCATATGTGCATCAAATGTGATGTGGTCCCTAAACAAATGGTTTTGTAAATTTTATTGGAAAAATGAGAAATCACTGGTCAATTTTTAATCCTTATAACTTCCTAACAAAAATGTTGGTTCCAAAATTGTGCTGATGTAAAGTAGACTTATGGGAAATGTTACGTATTAATATTTATTTTGTGTGACATATCTCTCTGATGTAAGGGCATGAAAATTCAAAGTTTGAAAATTGCAAAATGTTCTACATTTTCGCCAATTTTACGATTTTTTCACAAAGTAACGCAAGTTATATCGAAGAAATTTTACCATTATCATGAAGTACAATATGTCACGAAAAAACAGTCTCAGAATCAGTGGGATCCATTGAAGCTTTCCAGAGTCATTACCTCATAAAGTGACAGTGGTCAGAATTGTAAAAATTGGCCTAGTCATCGGTTCGGGGATTCGATCCAGTGACCTGTTGCTTCATGGTAAGTTCCCCTGTGTGCTGAGCTATTGCCCTTTTTTTCCTGTCCAAAAGCTGATGGTTTCAATTGCTTTGCTTTCCTTTCTTGGTTTGCTCCTCTCCAGGTGTTTCTCATTTTCCCGCTTTGGTTTGCACTATCACATTCCGGGTGGAGTTTTATATGTTCAGCCTTCACTGCACTTCCTTGCTGGCTATACCTCTTTGTGGACGTACGTTCAGGAGTTCCAGCCCTTCAGCTAAGGGCTTTACCTTGTTTGTTAAACTCCAGATGTATTTTTGCAGTGGGTCTGTTTGTTTTCCTTCCCAGCACTATTTCCTTTTACTATTGTTAGCTTTCTGGGAGGTTACTTGCTCCTTTAATTTTGGTTCTCCTTAGTTTTCCCTCTCTACTTTATATGACCGTGTTTTAGCTTCTCACTCTGGGTTTTCGTATCTTTCTGCACACTTTCCTCTCCCCTTGTTGGCAGTGTGTTGCGGCCTCCCCTCTGGTTCCTCAGGAGGTACGAGAAACCCCTTGACAGCCTTTTAATATGTTTCAAATTGATACACAATACAGTTAGTCAAATATGTCTTGTGTTTTTCAGTGTTGTAAAGCTGTGCATATATCATTAGCCCCTAGCCCTTGTATAGGAATTACACCAGGTACTCTATTAATTGGTGGAAGTTCCTTGTATATCAGTTTAAGCATTTGTTATTAATATCATTATATAAAACAGTGTACAGTGCCTACAAGTAGTATTCAACCCCCTGCAGATTTAGCTGGTTTGATAAGATGCAAAAAAGTTAGAGCCTTCAAACTGCAAACGAGAGTAGGATTTATGAACAGAAGCATAAATCTTACAAACCAAAAAGTTATGTTGCTCAGTTGAATTTTATTAAATTTTAAACATAAAAGTGTGGGTCAATTATTATACAACCCCTATGTTTAATATTTTGTGGAATAACCCTTGTTTGCAATTACAGCTAATAATCGTCTTTTATAAGACCTGATCAGGCCGGCACAGGTCTGTGGAGTTATCTTGGCCCACTCCTCCATGCAGATCTTCTCCAAGTTATCTAGGTTCTTTGGGTGTCTCATGTGGACTTTATTCTTGAGCTCCTTCCACAAGTTTTCAATTGGGTTAAGGTCAGGAGACTGACTAGGCCACTCCAACACCTTGACTTTTTCCCTCTTGAACCAGGCCTTGGTTTTCTTTGCTGTGTGCTTTGGGTCGTTGTCTTGTGGGAAGATGAAATTACGACCCATCTTAAGATCCTTGATGGAGGAGGGGAGGTTCTTGGCCAAAATTTCCAGGTAGGCCGTGCTATCCATCTTCCCATGGATGCGGACCAGATGGCCAGGCCCCTTGGCAGAGAAACAGCCCCACAGCATGATGCTGCCACCACCATGCTTGACTGTAGGGATGGTATTCTTGGGGTCGTATGCAGTGCCATCCAGTCTCCAAACGTCACGTGTGTGGTTGGCACCAAAGATCTCGATCTTGGTCTCATCAGACCATAGAACCTTGAACCAGTCTGTCTCAGAGTCCTCCAAGTGATCATGAGCAAACTGTAGACGAGCCTTGACATGACGCTTTGAAAGTAAAGGTACCATACAGGCTCGTCTGGAACGGAGACCATTGCGGTGGAGTACGTTACTTATGGTATTGACTGAAACCAATGTCCCCACTGCCATGAGATCTTCCCAGAGCTCCTTCCTTGTTGTCCTTGGGTTAGCCTTGACTCTTCGGACAAGCCTGGCCTCGGCACGGGAGGTCACTTTCAAAGGCTGTCCAGGCCGTGGAAGGCTAACAGTAGTTCCATAAGCCTTCCACTTACTCATGATGCTCCCAACAGTGGAGACAGGTAGGCCCAACTCCTTGGAAAGGGTTTTGTACCCCTTGCCAGCCTTGTGACCCTCCACGATCTTGTCTCTGATGGCCTTGGAATGCTCCTTTGTCTTTCCCATGTTGACCATGTCTGAGTGCTGTTCACAAGTTTGGGGAGGGTCTTAAATAGTCAGAAAAGGCTGGCAAAAGAGATCTGTAATCCACACATGTGAAGCTCATTATTCTTGGTGCCTGAACTACTTCTTAATACTTTAGGGGGACCAAACAGAATTCTTGTGGTTTGAGGGGTTGAATAATAAATGACACTCTGAATTAACTTTTAACGTTTTTAAAAAAAAAAAAAAAAAAAAAAAAAATTTGCTGCAGTGCATTTCCCACTTCCAGGCTGATCTACAGTACAAATGTCACAATGCCAAGTTAATTCCGCATGTGTCAACCAGCTAAATCTGCAGGGGGTTGAATACTACTTGTAGGCACTGTATATACCATTTCATACATATGAGCTGTGTTTTTGGCTCTGATAAATACAGACCACATTATGCCAGAGCATTTTATTACAGCAGGAACTTAGCTTTCTTGTATTACTTCACATACAAGGAGTATTATACCATAATACGGTTCATTGGGCCCTGGGGTGTTTTTGTCCTTTATATTGATATTTGACTATTGTTGTGGGTTCTGCTACATGTTTTTTGGATTAACCACTTGTTATTCATGGGCACTATACATACAGTGCGTAATAGGGAATATCAGGGTGAGTCCTTGTTGAGCGGGGGCGCCACTTGCACATTGTAGTGTGCCAAGGTAGGGCTGATGATAGTCTGATAACAGGGCATTACTTTCCATTAATAGCATCTGGCAGCGACCTGCCCCCCTTTTTCTTATCACCTATCTTTTTGTAGTTTGGTACTGTCCAAATCGTTATAAGAAGCATTTCTCACTCTATTGGACATTGTGTACCACTTTGGTGCCAGCTAATTAACCTGAGAATCTCTATTTTATCTTTCATTTTCTCAGGTTGTTTTAAGAATAATTAATAGAAGTAATGTTTTATTGAGTGTAATTTCTGTGCACCATTGCTAATTCTGTACGCTCTGATATATACAATTTCGGTGAATTTTTCTAAATGTGGTTCTACAAGCTATAGATTCATGGGGTGTACTTTCATATTTCAAACACTGCTTGTAATTATAATAATGTCACGGTGTAATTTGTCATGTGTTGTTGCTGTTCAATGTTGTATTTCACAAATTTTAAGACTTTCTAAGGACCAGATATTTTTATTATGTCCCAATATATAAAACAATAGAATTCAAATAGAGTTTACTTTTTTATTCTCATGACTATATATACTATCAAAAGCAGTCGGCAATCAGTTTTTCTTCCAGACTCCCCCTTATGCATGCCAATGGTTTACATGACTGAGTGTGTATATGTTGTTAGTAGGGGAAAATAGAACATCAGTAGCTATGGCTTGTTGAAAGATTTTTCTCCAAACTTTGTTGTTAATAGTTGGCACAGACCATGTTCAGAAGATAACTGGTTGTGCGTTCAAATATTCAAATGTATTTGCATCTTTCACATGCGAATACATTTGAATACTGTGGCACCAAGACTGGGGCAGAGGAGCACTTGTCAGCCCCCGCCCTGACATGCAGCAGCGTGATGAGGTCAGCACGCTGCTGACATCATTACCCTACTATCGGCGCTGCCGAGCCAGTGGAGACGTCGGGCCCCGGTAAAGGGGTTGAAGATGAAATGTGTAATAATTTTAGATGAGGGGGAAGATTGAGGTTACTGCCAAAGCACAATATGGGGTAGGAGGGGAATTGTGTAAGGAGCCAAAGTATAGTGAGGAGAAGTGGGATGGGGGGACTTAACGCAGAGAGGCACGTGGGGGGGATATTATGGAGAGGTTCATTGTCGAGAGGGTATTATCGAGTAGGGCGCTGTGTGTGTGGGGGTATTATGAAGAGGGGCACTGGGGGGGAGAGGTATATTATGGGGAGGCTCAGTATGGAGGGATATTATGGAAAGGGGTTGTTTGGGGGGACAAAATTGAGAGGGTTATATTATTAAGAAGGGCAATGTGGGGAGATATTTTGTGCAGGAAGCAAAGTGAGGGGCAATTATTCATCAGGGGCACATCATGGGAGATATTTATATTTATGGGGCAGTATGAAGACAGTATGGGGGCAGGATGGAGAGACATGGGGGCAGAATGGAGAGACATGGAGCAGAATGGAGAGACATAGGGGCAGAATAGAGAGACATGGAGGCAGGATGGAGAAACATGGGGCAGGATGGAGACACACAGGGGCAGAATGGATAGACATGGGGGCAGAATGGAGACACATGGAGGCAGAATGGAGACACATGGGGCATAATGAAGATATATGGGGGCTGGATGGAGACACATGGGGGCTGGATGGAGACACATGGGGGCAGAATGGAGACACATGGGGCAGGATGGAGACACATGGGGGTAGAATGGAGACACATGGAGGCAGAATGGAGACACATGGAGGTAGAATGGAGACACATGGAGGCAGAATGGAGACACATGAGGGCAGGATGGAGACATATGGGGGCTGGATCAAGTCACATGGGGACTGGATGGGAGAACATATGGGGCCAGGAATGAGACACAAGAGGCCTGGAATGAGACAACACAAGGAGCCATGAATGGGAGAATACAAGGGGCCATGAATGGGAGAACACAAGGGGCCCTGAATGAGAGCACAAGGGGCCAGGAATGAGACATGTGGGATCCAGAATGGAGTATATATGGCACCAGGATGTGGGACATTATTACCGTAGGGGCTAATTAAGGGATATTATTACTGCTGTGATGTATTTTATTTTTGAGGATACTGTTTTCAGTGAGGGGGGAGGCCCCGTTACTGTCCAGGGTGACACTGTGTCGCTTTTTTTTCTTCATCTGGTGTAGTGAAGAAGATAGGGAAAAATTGGGGAATGTGCTCTGAAAGCGGTGCTCTAGATAGCTGTGTTATTTTCTGCACAGATGAGTCCTGGCAGGAAGAAGTGATGGCAATCTGTGCTGGATGAAGATGAAAAGCGAAGATGAAGGACTTCACCTAGAGATGTCACCGGTGAGTCTGAGACGTCACCGGTGAGTCTGTGTGTTACCTGTACAGTGGTGGCCAAAAGTATTGGCACCCCTGCAATTTTGTCAGATAATACTCAGTTTCTTCCTGAAAATGATTGCAATCACAAATTCTTTGGTATTATTATCTTCATTTAATTTGTCTTCAATGAAAAAACACAAAAAGAATTGTCCTAAAGCCAAATTGGATACAATTCCACACCAAACCTAAAAAAGGGGGTGGACAAAAGTATTGGCACTGTTTGAAAAATCATGTGATGCTTCTCTAATTCGTGTAATTAACAGCACCTGTAACTTACCTGTGGCACCTAACAGGTGTTGCCAATAACTAAATCACACTTGCAGCCAGTTAACATGGATTAAAGTTGACTCAACCTCTGTCCTGTGACCTTGTGTGTACCACATTGAGCATGGAGAAAAGAAAGAAGACCAAAGAACTGTCTGAGGACTTGAGAAACCAAATTGTGAGGAAGCATGAGCAATCTCAAGGTTACAAGTCCATCTCCAAAGACCTGAATGTTCCTGTGTCTTCCCTGCGCAGTGTCATCAAGAAGTTTAAAGCCCATGGCACTGTGGCTAACCTCCCTAGATGTGGACGGAAAAGAAAAATTGACGAGAGATTTCAACGCAAGATTGTGCGGATTGTGGGTAAAGAACCTCAACTAACATCCAAACAAGTTCAAGCTGGCCTGCAGTCCAAGGGTACATCAGTGTCAACCCGTACTATCCGTCGGCGTCTGAATGAAAAGGGACTGTATGGTAGGATACCCAGGAAGACCCCACTTCTTACCCCGAGACATAAAAAAGCCAAGCTGGAGTTTGCCAAAACTTACCTGAAAAAGCCTAAAACGTTTTGGAAGAATGTTCTCTGGTCAGATGAGATAAAAGTAGAGCTTTTTGGCAAAAAGCATCAACATAGAGTGTACAGGAAAAAAAAGAGGCATTCAAAGAAAAGAACACGGTCCCTACAATCAAACATGGCAGAGGTTCCCTGATGTTTCGGGGTTGCTTTGCTGCCTCTGGCACTGGACTGCTTGACCGTGTGCATGGCATTATGAAGTCTGAAGACTACCAACAAATTTCGCAGCATATTGTAGGGCCCAGTGTGAGAAAGCTGGGTCTACCTCAGAGGTCATGGGTCTTCCAGCAGGACAATGACCCAAAACACACTTCCAAAAGCACTATAAAATGGTTTGAAAGAAAGTACTGGAGACTTCTAAGGTGGCCAGCAATGAGTCCAGACCTGAATCCCATAGAACACCTGTGGAGAGATCTCAAAATGGCAGTTTGGAGAAGGCACCCTTCAAATATCAGGGACCTGGAGCAGTTTGCCAAAGAAGAATGGTCTACAATTCCAGCAGAGCATTGTAAGAAACTCATTGATGGTTACCAGAAGCGGTTGTTCGCAGTTATTTTGGCTAAAGGTTGTACAACCAAGTAATAGGCTGAGGGTGCCAATACTTTTGTCTGGCCCATTTTTGGAGCTTTGTGTGAAATTATCAATGATTTGATTTTTGCTTCATTCTCTTTTATGTTTTTTCCTTGCAAGCAAATTAAATGAAGATGATAATACCAAAGAATTTGTGATTGCAATAATTTTCAGGAAGAAACTGAGTATTATCTGACAGAATTGCAGGGGTGCCAATACTTTTGGCCACCACTGTATACAGCACTAAGAATAGTACAGCGATCAAATGTAATGTCAGTTCAGCCCCATATATAATTGTGTTGCTTGAATCTACAATTCCCAGTATGTCCTTAACAATGGCAAGGAGATACTGGAAGTTGTTGTTACTAGCCATCAGACTGTGGACCATACAGGAACCACAGCAGTGATAAGACGTAGTCAGTATCACAAATAAACATTTACATTGAGGTACCACATAGGCGGGGCTGCCACCAGGAATTTCAGGGCCCCATACTGGCAACATGGAAAATTGGTAGGACTTATAGCCTTGAGATTGCTCATGCTTCCTCACAATTTGGTTTCTCAAGTCCTCAGACAGTTCTTTGATCTTCTTTCTTTTCTCCATGCTCAATGTGGTACACACAAGGACACAGGACAGAGGTTGAGTCAACTTTAATCCATGTTAACTGGCTGCAAGTGTGATTAAGTTATTGGCAACACCTGTTAGGTGCCACAGGTAAGTTACAGGTGCTGTTAATTACAAGAATTAGAGAAGCATCACATGATTTTTCAAACAGTGCCAATACTTTTGTCCACCCCCTTTTTAGGTTTGGTGTGGAATTGTATCCAATTTGGCTTTAGAACAATTCTTTTTGTGTTTTTTCATTGAAGACAAATTAAATGAAGATAATAATACCAAAGAATTTGTGATGCAATCATTTTCAGGAAGAAACTGAGTATTATCAGACAGAATTGCAGGGGTGCCAATACTTTTGGCCACCACTGTATATGTACTGATGGTGGTTCTGGCACTGCATTCTTGTACTGATGGTTGTTCTGGGGCTGCAGTAATGTACTGATGGTGATTCTGGCATTCTATTCACGCACTGATGGTGGTTCTGGCACAGCATTCACGTACTGAGGGTGGTTTACATTTACATACAGACTGTGGTTCTGGCACTGCATTCACAAACTGATGGTGGTTCTGGTGCTGCATTCACATACTAATGGTGGTTCTGGCGCAGCATTCACGTACTGACGGTGGTTTGCATTCACGTACAGACTGTGGTTCTGGCACTGCATTCACAGACTAACGGTGGTTCTGGTGCTGCATTCACGTACTGACGGTGGTTCTGGCACTGTATTCACATACTGACGGTGATTCTGGTGCTGCATTCACATACTGACTGTGGTTCTGATCTTCTATTCATGTAGCAATCCATAATGTGCTTGTTTGGCTATGTTAAAACTTAATCTCAAATCTCTAAATTTTGAATGAGTAGTGAGTTTCTGCTCCAAAAACTCAGTGTAAGTTAGCATGCGTTCACACTGATTTTTTTGGAGCAGAAACTCTAATTTACTAATGGTGGTTCTGGTGATGTATTGATGTAAATTTTTACCTTTTTTTGCAGCCCTTGGGATTGTTTCAGTACGGCAATGTGGCCCTTGTACCAAAATATATTGTGCACCCTTGCTCTAGCTCCTAAAGGGGGTTCTACTGTATGTAAATTCCAATTCACTAATATCTGTTACTATCAGAATTGCTTTTTTTTTTTTTTATAACAGAGCAATTTGATAATAACCAGAAGAGCTGAATTTGATTTCAATGAATAGCCAAACAGCAGAATGCAAACTGTCAATTACTGCAATCTAATATATTTTCAGAGCAACATGGGATATTCCTTTTGGGATATTATAAAGGACCTGTCAGCTCTCCTGATATGTCTGTTCTACTAAAGAATTGTATTCATTCATTGAATGTATATTTTAATGGGAATTTCTTTTTAAAGTGTATTCTGAATCTGAAATTACAAAAAAGACAATTTTGCAATACTAGCTTTTCAGCATCATAATTACTATATATTTAGCAATTAGTTTATTATTATGTTCTGCATTGAACTATAAGGGTGCTAAACCTGTCAACGCTATTTCAGAGCATGCTAATCTGATGTATCCACTACCAGGCTAAATTTAACAACCTTACTGATTGGCATAGCTTATCTGGACATCAGGGCCAAATACTGGCATGAGCATGTGCACTGCATTTGAATGGAACTTGCTGATAGAAACAAGGGCCTTGATAAAAAACACTTGTGCAAATACGAGCATAGGTATTGTATTTGTAAAAACATATCTATGGTGCTTGATTTACCCAAAGGAGGCCAAATACATACAGTGCAGTAGATATTTTATTCACAATGAAACCCTATGGTCTTGGACCCTCCATGCACATAACTGCACCCGGTAATTGAGTACCGCACTTAAACATACAGGCTGACCAGATCATACAGCTTTATATGACAATCCCGACTTATTATAATTGCCCGACCTGATATAACAAGCACTCTCCACCTATTGTGTCCCCCCATTTCCTTGTAGAATGTAAGCTTGCGAGCAGGGACCTCACTCCTGATGTTACTGTTAAAGTGTCTCACCTGTATTGAATTTATTGTTTGTACATGTCCCCGCTTAATTGTAAAGTGCTGCGGAATATGTTGGCGCTATATAAATAAAAATTATTATTATTATTATTATTATTATTATTATTATTATTATTATTATTGGACCCAAAATTTCAATATTTTGTTCACTAAGTCACTCAGGTATCACTTTTGCCTTGTGACTTGACTAAAATTGCTATCAGTATGTCTTAGGGTGCTTTCACATTGTGATCTGTGTCCCCATTGGGGCATACGTCCGAAATGCAGTCTACTATGATGCAGTCTATCACATCTGAGTGTCTGCCTCCAGAAGGTGGACACTCCCAAAAATGATGCACGTCAGAGCGCACGTTTGCTCTGTCTGCATCATTACAATCTATGGTCCCATCGGCGCATACGCCCAGACCTTGTTTTGCGGGTGATTTCAGACATATGCCCAGCCAGGGACACAGAACGTAAAGCACCCTTAGGAGTGTGAAAGGAAACCAGGGTACCTTGAGAAACCCCACGCAAATGATGGAACTACATATAAACTCCTTGCAGACGTTGTCCTTGGTGAGATTTGAACCTGGGCCCCCAGCAATAATGTAAGGCTACAGTGCTAACCACCCGTTCATCACTAACTTGCTCCTGGATCATTGACAGAAGTTGCTCTTGGAAGATGTGTATATGACATTCTTTATTCATGGCATTGTTCTTAGGCAAAACTGTGATTGAGCCCACTCCTCTGTTTTAAAATCAACTCTACACATGAATGATCTCAGGATGCTTTATTTCTGGCATGACACGGGACTCTTAGTAGCGCTCACCTTTTCTTCTCCAGTCAATCATTCTTCCAGTTGTCTTAAACTGTCTTAAGGGGGCTAAAAATCGAAAAACACTCAAGCAGCAATCAAGACTTGTGTAAGTCTCAAAACTTTTGATCACAACTGTATATGACGCGCCCCCTGGGCCGTGTGTGTAGGGGAAATACCCGGAGCCAGGTCTCTGTATAATGCTGGGGGTTGTAGTCTCCATGGCGGCGACCCGGTCCTGTGGCTCAGGGTGGTCAAACCAGTGGCAGTCTATTTATGTGGTTTTTATGATTAAATGTCCGACTACGCCACCCGTGGATTGCGGTCACTGAGAACCGCCGCTGCGTGGCAGACTGCTGAGGCTGATGTTGTGTGCGCAGCAAAGTGTAGTATAACTCCCCACGGGAGGAGTATAGCCTCAGGGCAGTGAGTGCAGATGATGGGGGCGATGGTGCGTGGGAGCAGCGGTAGAAATGACTCAGAGTCCGTGCAGTGCAGTTCAGGGTCTTTACTGTTGGTAATGAAGAAGGCCCTGCCGGTAGTACTGGCTAACATTAGAGGCCTGGTCAGTCTGTGAGCGAACAAGAGTCCCCCTGGCCAGGTGGAGGTATAAGCCTTCCCGTCTGACTGCACTCTTCCTGGCTACCCTGCTGTAGTCGTGTAGTAGCCCAAGTCCCTGAGTGTACCTTGTGATGCTCACCCGTATGGCTGGTGACTTGGGGCCTTTGGTGCCTTCTGCTCCTCGATGGCGGTGCCGGTCCCTCGCGTGTGACTGAGCCTTCGGGCTTCCTATGGCCAGAGGACCTGAAATCCCCTGCCGTGTGGTTTCTGCTGCTGGGTGTATAATCCCCACAGCCTCGGACTCCGGTGTTCGGTTCTCTGCGTCTTTCTGCCAGGACAAGCTCTGCTCCAGTCCCTGGTCTTCAGCTCCTGGCTCCTACAGAGCTCCTTGCTGCTGCTCTGTCCCTTTCTCTGGAACTAGACTTCTCTCTCTAACCCCTCCCCAGATCCAGTTTATAAAGGGCAGGTTCCTCCCCTCCCTGAACTGGGGCAGGAGGTGTGGCATGTGCTCCTGACCAGGAAAACCCATGCTCGCTCTCAGACATGGTATTTCTACTACTGTGGCAACCAGACCCCTGGGGTGCCACATTCCCCCCTAGTGAATTTTAGTACTCCGGGACTAAACATAACTTTCATGAAAACATAACATAACAGGGTATAAGTAATAACACAACATATATACAAGTACATTTAGTTTTTATAGGTCACGGCGCTTCCGTGACCGGGTGTCCATGTCACCCAACAAGGTGAAGTTTGAGGGACCCGTCCCAAACCCTCCACGTAGGCCCTGGGGTGGCTACAGGGCTTTGATGATCCGGAGTTGGACCACGTCTTCAGCCACCTCCACGGGTTTTGTGTTCTGTGGTCATCTTCAAAAGAGGGCACCTTACCAGGTGCAACTATGTACAAAGTACAGTACCGGTTATTCATTGTCCATAACCTGTTAGTTCATGAACCTTGTCAGGTAACTAGAAAAACATAATTAGTATGCATGCAACAACCATTTTAACATTTGCAATATACAGGCATTTATATCACATTTTAAATTCTCCAGCGAGCGGGCATGGACCTCTAGTGCTCCTGGTGGACCTACGTAACACGCTATCTGGTGGTGTCCTTTCTGGGTCCCCTGCTTCTACCCCTTGTGTAGTGGGCTCACTAGTGTCTGCACTACAGGTGTTTTGAGGTGTTACGGGTAGGTTGGGCAGCTTTCTGCGTACTCTTTGGCTTACTACAGGCATGGCAGGCTCACTACTAGCAGAGGGTTGATTCTCCTGGGCTGCTGGTATGGAATCTTCTGCCCCCGGGGCCGGTTGCTCTCCCAACTCTACTTGTTCTTCTGTAGGCCCTTGAGGGGCTGGCTGGAGGAAGGTAAGGACGGGTACCACAATAGCATTGTTAATTTGTGTCCAGGACCGGGGAAATTCTCCGAGTACTGTACTGACCATTTCTTCCCTTTCCTCTGCGGGTTGAGGGCTATCTTGGTCTTCATCAGCGCTTTGCAGCTGCTTGGGACACTTCTTCAGGTGGTCTCTTACTGATAATACATACTTTTGGATTGTCATGACTTGAGGGCAGTACTGTGTACGGTTCTTTCTCCCACTGGTCATCCAACTTATGAAGCCGCCTCTTCCTCTTCAAGACCTGCTCTCCAGGTGCCAGGGGAACAGCGGGAGCATGCTGGTTGTAAGTCCTCTCTTGCCTTTCTCTTGCTTGAGACAGACTTTTCTCAACATTCTCCTGTACTTTCCGGTACTGCTGCTGCCGTTCTGTATCCCAGTCTGCTTCTGGCGAGGTGTCCTCTGGTGTCAGGACTCCCATATCCAGGTCAATAGGCAGCTTACCAGGTCTTGCTCTTATTAGGTAAGCCGGGGTGCAGTTGGTGGAATTTACTGGGATGTGGTTATACAAGTCCACCAGATCAGGCAGTTTTTCAGGCCACAGACTGCGCTCTTCCAGGGGCAACGTTTTCAGCAAGTCTATCACCACCTGGTTCATCTTTTCGCACAATCCGTTGGTTTGGGGGTGATAGATCATTGTCCTTATCTTATTGCAGCCATAGAGGTTGCAGAACTCCTGGAAGACCTCCGCTTCGAAGGCTGGACCTTGGTCGGTCAACACTTGCTCCAGATACCCATGTGGACGGCAGAAGTGCGGGTGGAAGGCTCTAGCGGCTGTCTGAGCTTGTTAAGTCCTTGACAGGGACCACCACTAGGAACGGAGAGCAGTGGTCTACGATGGTGATGGCGTAGACGTACCCGGACATACTTGGAGCCAGTTTCACATGGTCCTGGGCTACCAGTTCTAGTGGCTGCTTGGTGATGATGGACTGCAGGGGAGTCTTCTGGCTGGCACAGTCCTTTCTTCTTAGGTTGCACGGGCCGCAGTCTCTGCACCATCTCTCAATGGCCCCTCTCATTCCTACCCAGAAGAACCGTTCACACAACAGGAACTCCAACTTCTTCCATCCAAAGTGCCCTGCTCCGTCGCGGTATGCCTCCAGGACCATAGCCGCGTCTCGTCTCGGAACCACTACCTGCCAGGTCAGCTCATGCGTCCGGGAGTTGACAATTCTCCGGCACAGCTTCCCCTTGTAGACAAACAGTTTAATTTTCTCCTTCCACAGCTGTTTAGTTTCTTCCGGAGCGTCTGGGTCAAGGCGGGCATCAGCCTGTGTCAGCATCTCTTTCACCAGGTGGACGGCAGGGTCACTGTCTTGCGTCTCCGCCCAGCTGTAGTGGGGTAAGGGATTGAACGTGGCAGAGTGCCTGTCCCTTACTCGGTGGGAACACTGGGTAATCCCACGACGGTGGAACGCAGGGAGTTCAATCTCTTCCAGTTCTTCTGGATTTTCCCCTCCGTCCGGCAAGTTCGGCATCCTGGACAGGGCGTCTGCGTTGGCATTTGTACGTCCTGCCCGGTATTTGATGGTGAACTCAAAGTTGGATAGGCGGGCCATCCATCTCTGCTTCAGGGCACCTAGTTTTGCAGTGTCCAGGTGTGTCAACGGGTTGTTATCCGTGTACACGATGAACTTGGAAGAGGCAAGGTAATGTTTAAAGCGCTCGGTCACTGCCCATACCACCGCCAGGAACTGTAGCTTGAAGGAGCTGTAATTTTCAGGATTCCTTTCCGTGGGCCGGAGCTTCCTGCTGGCATAAGCGATTACCCGTTCTCTGCCCTGTTGGATCTGGGACAGCACCGCCCCTAGCCTGATGTTGCTTGCGTCTGTGTGGAGAATAAAAGGCTGGCCGTAATCAGGGTACGCCAGGATTTCATCCCCCATGGGGAAATAAATGAGAGGAGATAAGAAGCCGGGCTGATCCTCCGCGCTGGTCCAGAGACACACAAGGATTAATGATGAACCAAAACTTTCTTTATTTCCTATCCAGCGTGAGGGCCATCTTCAGCCGGCGGAAAGACTCATCATCCAGCTTGTCCCATTTGAAGGGCGGCTTCTGGTTTTTGGTCTTCCTGGACTGGCCTATCAGGAGGTCCTGCATAGGAGCTGCCATTTTGGTGAAACCGGAGATGAATCTTCGGTAGTAGCCTTCCAACCCGAGGAACTGCCTCACTTCCTTTATGCTGGAGGGTCTTGGCCAATCCTTAATCACTGTGATCTTATCAGGGTCTGGAGCTACTCCGTCAGCACTCACCACATGTCCCAGGTACTGTACCTTTGGTTTCAGTAGATGACACTTGGAGGGTTTCACTTTTAGGCCGTAGCCTGCCAGGGCATCAAACACCTCTGCCAGGTGTTTCAGATGGTCCTCATATGTTTTGGAATACACGATGACATCGTCCAGGTATAGCAGGACCATCTCGAAATTCCTGTGCCCCAGACAGCACTCCATCAACCGCTGGAAGGTTCCTGGTGCATTGCAGAGCCCGAACGGCATACAGTTGAATTTGCTGAGACCCATCGGGGTGGTGAATGCGGTCTTCTCCTTGTCTGCCTCTGCTACAGGAAGCTGCCAGTACCCACTAGTAAGGTCCAAAGTGGAAAAGAAGTTAGCAGTTTTTAATGCAGCTAAGGACTCTTCTATTCTAGGTAACGGGTATGCAACTTTGTGTGTGATACGGTTGACCTTTCTGTAATCTACACACATTCTCATAGTGCCATCTTTCTTTTTCACAAGAATTAGTGGAGCTGCCCAGGGGCTACAGCTGTCCCTGATTACCCCAGCCTCCTTCATTTCTCGCAACATTCCCTTGGCATTCTGATAGTGTGCAGGGGGTACAGGTCGGTATCTTTCCTTTATGGGTGGATGGTCTCCTGTGGGGATGTGGTGTTCTACCCTCTTTACTTGCCCAAAGTCTAGCGGGTGTTTGCTAAAGACTCTTTCGTACTCCCGCACCACCCGGCAGACTCCCTGTTTTTGGTGTGAGGGAGTGGAGTCGGTACCCACATGCAATTTCTGACACCAGTCCTCTTGGAGCCGTTATCCTCCTCTGGTGGAGATGGAGGCAAGGGTTCCACAGCCTTTACAGAGTTCTGGTTAACGGTGAACAATTTGGCTAGAGTAGCATACCGGGGCAGGTATACTTCTCTTTCCCCAATGTTTAGGATGCGGACGGGTACCCTCCCATGGCGTACATCGACCACCCCCCGAGCTGACAAAATGGTGGGCCTACTGTCTGAGTAGACGGGTTCTACCATGGCTTGGTAGTCCCTTCCTCTTAACCCGATTGCAGTCCAGCATCAGATCATCATCTCACTTTTTAGGGGCATGGCGATAGGGAACGGGTCACTCATCCTAACGCTACCAATCTCACCACCAGACAGTTCTACCTGTTGCCTTTTCATCAGGGCTCTGATTTCTTTTTGTAGGACACGTTGCTGGCTGGAGCTGGCATTCACCGCAACCTGTTGTAAAATGAAAATTATCTCTGCAAGACAATTTTCAATAACATTAGTACCCAAGGTTATCTTAGGGTGGCTTTCACGACGGTCGATGTCCACAATAATCAGTCCTTGCGCTGGCAGTTCAACTTTACCAATTTTTATAGTCACCTCCTTGAATCCTACCTGCGGTATGGGCTGACTATTGCTGGCGATGATGCTCAGATCGTCATCTGGGTAGCGGGTGATATCTGAGTCATTCCAGTACCGCTTAAAGAGCACATAGGGGATGGTGGTTACCTGTGACCCGATGTCCAGTAGTGCACTCATAGGAATGCCATCCAGCACCACAGGCAAGACCGGTCGTCCCCCTACGTACTTATCACGCCAGCTCGATGGGCCTGATGATCTTATGCCTGGGGGTCGGCCCTCTGCCCCAGTTTGGGCCCGTTTAAATGACAGTACCTTGCCATATGTCCTGGTTGATTGCAGCGGTGGCAGATGGGTTGTCTGTACTGGTTGTAGCGGTCGCTGGGCCTTCCTCTGGATGATGGTATCCTCCTCCGTCGACTCCAAGGGACATCCTCCGGACTGGAAGCCAGCTGGATCTTTCCTGGGGAAGACACCTGTAAAGACTGTACAGTTCTGGTTAGCGCGGCAACGCTTTTGGTCAGTTCTTGGACCTGATGGTGCTGGTCTGCAGCCGGGTCTTTGTCCAAAGCCTGTGCATCAGCTCCCACAGGCTCTGCAGACAAGGGCCCCGCCTCCTGGTGATAGGTGATAGCAGGGCGCCTATGGGTTACAGCGCCACCTGGTGTCGTTCTCGGAGCACCCGGATGGCCCTGTCTTTAAACTGTGCAAAGTCCAAATCCGGGTTCTGCAAGGCCATTACATGCAATTGGGTTCGGTGGGCGCTGGACTGTAGACCCTCAATGAACTGTTCAGTCAATATCTTATCCTCATTCCGCACGCTGTCAGGGTCTGCCTGTTTAATGGCTCTCAGGGCCTCCTGCAAATTCAAAGCATAGTCCGGTATACTGTCTTGTGCCCGCTGTTTGCATCCATAAAATTTTAATTTAATCTCTGTTGAGGAGCGGGTATCAAAAGTGTCCTTTAGACGGGCCAGTATTTCCTTTACGGTCCCCTTTTCCCTGGCTGACCAAGACTTCACTTCTCTTTGGGCTGCTCCGATTAACTGGCCTATCAGGATGCTCACTTTTTGTTCCTCGGACAGGGGGTATACTTTGAATAAACTATATAGTCTTTCCTTAAAGTCGCTCAGGGTATGCGACTCCCCTGAGCACTGGGGTAACCATGCCGCTCCGGGAATATAGGGCATCGTGAACGGCATCACTGCGGCAGCAGCCGCGCTGGCGGTGGGAGCTCCCTCCATTCCTGGTGTCTTCCTCCCCCCTAGTTAACCGTGGCCTACCTTCCGTTGCTTCTTCTCCGTAGGCTGTGGCTCCGCAGGCGATCGTCGGGGTCGAGGACCTTGCGTCGCGCGCTGATTACGTCGGCTTCCGCTGGATTCCTTCCAGGACCTAGCGCAGCGTCAGTGCGTAAGGCGGGGCTTCAGCTCTCGCGCGCTTTTGGCGTACACGCCCCTCTTCTTCCCGCGCGGCGTCCCCGAAATGGCGCCCAATGGCGGGAAAATGGCGGCGGATGGCGGGAAACTTCACCACGTAAGAATTACCGTCTTTCTTCAGGCGCAGAGTACCCGGTGGTTGCAGGCACGAAATCCTGCCGACTACGCCAAAGTTGACGTGCCCCCTGGGCCATGTGTGTAGGGGAAATACCCGGAGCCAGGTCTCTGTATAATGCTGTGGGTTGCAGTCTCCGTGGCGGCGACCCGGTCCCGTGGCTCAGGGTGGTCAAACCAGTGGCAGTCTATTTATGTGGTTTTTATGATTAAATGTCCGACTATGCCACCCGAGGATTGCGGTCACTGAGAACCGCCGCTGCGTGGCAGACCGCTGAGGCAGATGTTGCGTGCGCAGCAGAGGGTAGTATAACTCCCCACGGGAGGAGTATAGCCTCAGGGCAGTGAGTGCAGATGATGGGGGCGATGGTGCGCGGGAGCAGCGGTAGAAATGACTCAGAGTCCGTGCAGTGCAGTTCAGGGTCTTTACTGTTGGTAATGAAGAAGGCCCTGCCGGGAGGACTGGCTAACATTAGAGGCCTGGTCAGTCTGTGAGCGAACAAGAGTCCCCCTGGCCAGGTGGAGGTATAGGCCTTCCCGTCTGACTGCACTCTTCCTGGCTACCCTGCTGTAGTCGTGTAGTAGCCCACATCCCTGAGTGTACCGTGTGGTGCTCACCCGTATGGCTGGTGACTTGAGGCCTTTGGTGCCTTCCGCTCCTCGATGGCGGTGCCGGTCCCTCGCATGTGACTGAGCCTTCGGGCTTCCTATGGCCAGAGGACCTGAAATCCCCTGCCGTGTGGTTTCTGCTGCTGGGTGTATAATCCCCACAGCCTCGGACTCCGGTGTCTGGTTCTCTGCGTCTTTCTGCCAGAACGAACTCTGCTCCAGTCCCTGGTCTTCAGCTCCTGGCTGCTACAGAGCTCCTTGCTGCTGCTCTGACTCTGCTCTCACTCTGACTCTGACTGCGCTCACCTCGCCCCAGATCCAGTTTATAAAGGGCAGGTTCCTCCCCTCCCTGGACTGGGGCAGGAGGTGTGGCATGCAATATGCTCCTGACCAGGAAAACCCATGCTCGCTCTCAGACATGGTATTTCTACCACTGTGGCAACCAGACCCCTGAGGTGCCACATATACTTCTGCCAAAACTCTGACAATGTAAACAACAAATCTAATGATTTTTACTTTCACTGTCAGGATGACCCACAAAAGTGCCGGTGAAGCCTCAAGTACTTTGATTGCAGCTCCTCCTAATTTGTATGGAAATACTCATATAAAAAGAAATATGTTATTAAAGGGGTTTCTGCTTCTTCTTCTTATTATTTCTTATTATTTAATTGATATTTTTGTACTATTCACATAAGGATGCCATAGTATTCCTAAGACATTACCCTGTTAGAGTTTTCAACATAAATTGCTGCTTTGCTGTTATGGGTTTCCTGAGAGACTTAAAGAAATTCCCAGGTCCCCTTAGATTTTCAGGGACTACATTATGTACAGCATTGGATGATCTTGTTCTGGTGTGGTATTAAAGGCAAAACAAAATTCAGAAAAAATTGTGACTATTTCTTATTTTCCGAATGTTATAATTCTGAAATGTAGATACCATATATTGTAATGCATCAAAGACTGCATACAAATAAATAAATATTTCTCATAATGGTGGGGTACCTCGCACTGGTCCTCCGACACCCGGACCTTTACAATCAGCAATGATGTCTTATATTGTTGCTCAATTGTAATGAAAATCAGGATCTGAACTGTAACTGCAGTGCATATGTTAGTTCCGGTAGCAGGCCAAGGCCGAATACGAGGTGTTATCCTTTCATTGTCCTGTAGGATTCGGCAACATTTATATATTGTCTGCACATAACTGGTTATAAATGAATGCTTGCTCCTCCGAGTTAGATCAGAAAGAACCGAATGATTCCTTAATAGAAATAACCATTGTGTTACCAAATGTCAGGGGCATATTTATCTCTTTGAATAAAATCCTCAATGCCAGCAATAGCTTAAATACCATTTTCAATCATAAACAGAGAAGTCGGCCCCATAATGCTTATGCAGTCCTCTTGGTATAAATTCTGAATAATGAAACACTTATCATTGAAGATACCGTAAGGACAAAACTGTACAAACTCCAAATCTGCATTCGTTGGTGAGACAGTATTTTGGAAACAAGGAAAAGTTCTTAAAAATTTATACCATACAACATTAACTCTGATTATTAAATCTATGCATAAAATAAGACGGTTACATTTTATAATGGATGTAGCATCACTAGTCTCACAGATAAAATGATTAAAATATGTGATTATTCATGCTGCAAAGTAATGGAAGATATTTAATAAGTGGCCTACTGATATTTACCTGAACATAATAAATGACTATCTTCTCCAGAAGATGACAAATAGTGGTCCTGCCCACTCCTAAAATCTGTCTTTTTAATGGAAGATGGTTGATGAATACAGTCAAAGTGATAAATGGGAATGAAGGCAAGAGGTGTGATCATCTAATTAATGTGTTATTCATCAAGCTAACCCAGTTTCCAACAGTATCACTGCAGAGATATTAAGGACGGTATTGCATCTCTCTGTGTATGAATCGCCCTGAATAATTGTCGCAGTTTCACAGTCTTCGTTACTTAGACTTCTATTTGATGTGTTTCTTTTAGCTGTTGTTGCTGCAGCCTATTTTGTGTTCTTGCATATACCTATGATATTAGTGAATACTGCTGTCACTGTCCATCAATCACTGCCATTTAATCACTGCCAGGAAAATCCTACTAAAATATAAATGTTATTGGCAGTCATTCCAGGTTCATATATGCAGAGATTGAGCATTTTAGTAACAAAATGGCTCTAGTTGCTCATTATAATCACAGATGAGTATTCAGCAGTAAAGAAAGCCTATTAGCGGATCCAGAAACAATTTGATGGTATAGTATGATAGAACTTTAAAGGGAACCTGTCACCAGGTTTTTCCCATATAGAGTAGGGCCAGCAGCTTTCAGCCTTCTGTTACAGCATTCTAGTATCCTGTATATATGTCCCCAATCTGACCAGGCACAAAAATAGCTTTTATTATACCCACAGAAGGCACGGTCCAGTCAGATTGGCGTCTCTGGTCTTGATCAGGCGCCTCCTCTCTTCTTACAATCGCCGTCATCCTTCCCTGCTTCGTGTGGATGACATGTCCTACGTCATCCACACAGTGTCCTCCATCGTGCTTCTTTGCAGGCACAATGCTCTCTTGCCTGCTGAGGGCATAGCTAAGTACTGTATTGCACATGTGCAGGGAAAGACCAAAGAGCGACGATGACCCGTAAGTTAAAGCTCACGCATGCGCAATGCAGTACTTTGCTCCTCCCTTGAAAAAGTGTTTTCCCCCTTCTAGATTTCTTATTCTTTTGCATGTTTGTCATACTTAAATGTTTCAGATCACAAAACAAATATAAATATTAGACAAAGATAACACAGGTAAATACAAAATGCAGTTTTTAAATGAAGATAGTTATTATTAAGGGAAAAAGAAACCCAAACCTACAGAGCCCTGTGTGAAAAAGTGATTGCCCCCTAAACCTAATAACTGATTGGGCCACGCTTAGCAGCAACGGCTGCAATCAAGCATTTGCGATAATTGTCAATGAGTCTTTTACAATGCTCTGGAGAAATTTTAGCCCACTCATCTTTGCAAAATTGTTGTAATTCAGCCACATTGGAGGGTTTCCGAGCATAAACCTCCTTTCTAAGGTAATGCCATAGCATCTCAATTGGATTAAGGTCAGCACTTTATCTAGGCAACTCCGAAGTCTTAATTTTGTTTTTCTTAAGTCATTCAGAGGTGGACTTGCTGGTGTGTTTTGGATCATTGTCCTGTTGCATAACCCAAGTGCTCTTCAGCTTGAGGTCATGAACAGAAGACTGGACATTGTCCTTCAGGATTTTTTGGTAGACAACAGAATTCATGGTTCCATTTATCACAGCAATCTTCCAGGTCCTGAAGCAGCAACACAGTCCAAGACCATCACACTACCACCACCATATTTTACTGTTAGTATGATGTTTCTTTTCTGAAATGCGGTGTTAGTTCTACGGCAGATGTAATTGGACATACACCTTCCAAAAAGTTCTACTTTTGTCTCGTCAGTCCACAGAGTATTCTCTCTAAAGTCTTGGGGATCATAAAGATGTTTTCTGGCAAAACTGAGACGAGCCTTTATGTTCTTTTTGCTCAGCAATGGTTTTCGTCTTGGAACTCTGCCATGCATGCCATTTTTGCTCAGTCTCTTTCTTATGGTGTACATGAACACTGACCTTAACTGTTGTTGTGGGGTCTTTTGTGACCTCTTGGATGAGTCATCGCTGTGTTCTTGGGGTAATTTTGGTCGGCCGGCCACTTCTGGGAAGGTTCACCACTGATCCATGTTTTTGCCATTTGTGGATTATGGCTAGCACTGTGGTTCGCTGGAGTCCCAAAGTTTTAGAAATGGCTTTATAACCTTTTCCAGACTGATATATCTTAATTACTTTGTTTCTCATTTGTTCCTGAATTTCTTTGGATCGCAGTGTGATGCCTAGCTTTTGAGGATCTTTTGGTCTATTTCACCTTGTCAGGCAAGTCCTATTTAAGTGATTTCTTGATTGAGAACAGGTGTTGCAGTAATCAGGACTGTGTGTGGCTAGGGAAATTTAATTCAGCTTCCCAAAGATGTGATAAACCACAGTTAATTTATGTTTTAAGGGGGGGGCAATCACTTTTTAACACAGGGCCCTGTAAGTTTGGATTTCTTTTTTTCCCCTTAATAATAAAGACCTTCATTTAAGAACTGCATTTTTCTGTTTACTTGTGTTATCTTTGTCTAATATTTAAATTTGTTTTGTGATCTGAAACATTTAAGTGTGACAAAGATGCAAAAGAATAAGAAATCAGGAAGGGGGCAAACACTTTTTCACACCACTGTATATACAGCATACCAGAATTCTGTAACAGAGGGCTTACGGGTGTTGGCCATACATTATATGGGCAAAACCTGGTCACAGGTTCCCTTTAATGTAGGAAATTAAAACATTTTTAAAAAATATTTAACTTATGAGTCTGTAGAGAAGTAATCTCATCTCTTTTACCATTTGGGAACATGGACACTCTGAGGCCGATTCATCAAGGCTTGTGTATCGCAAGATCGATCGGGCCTGTGCAATGTGAGAACACCGCTCAATAAGTGCAATTTTGTGACGTAATCGCTCCTGCAGTATGCTGGAGGGAGGGCCAGGTGCCATGTGGCAGTGGGCTCTCCCAGTTCACGGGTTATGTAGAGGCCTTGTAGTCTGCCTCTATGGATTGCCCTGTTTCTGACTCTTTTACCTGTCTTTTCTTGAGGTCCTTTCAGCTGATTTACTACCACAAACTACATCAAAGTTGAATGTGCATAGAAAAAAATAGCCTGTAAAAAAAAAAAAGCTACATTTTTTCACAAAATCAAATTGCAAAAAAGTATTTAATTAAAAAAATGTCCCCAGAGTTGAACAATTCCTTTAAGGTCTTGGTCACTGTTCTCTATATGCAGGGAAATAAACAGCCACATCAAATACCAATTTAAATTAATATACAATACTCTATTAATTAGATGTAAAGCAGTCAGATATAATGGATTTCATAGCATCCAGGCAAACAGTATTAACAGCATTCAGTTGTAACATATCAGGGTTATTCTCTGAATCCTGGATTGTCTAAGTCACTAAAAGCTTTGATCTCTGTATCCTTTATAGGCTTGAGCCATTAATAGATTAATTCTAGCATCCCCAGTAGTCAATGGCAGTAAAGATGTCAGTGTCAGAATTAGAAATAAGCAAATCTACAAAAATTCAAATGTGCAGATTTGCTCAAATTTGTCATACAGGTGGCGCTGAAGATAACAGAAGGCCAAAAAAATGGCCCAGTGGGAAACAAACTGAGGCTATGTGCCCACGATGCAGAAATGCTCCGGATTTTTCCTGAGCGTTTCTGCATCTCCCTGGCAGAAAAAACGCATGCGGATTGTACATGCGGATTGTACATGTGTTTTTCCTGCCAGGGACATGCGGATGTGAAGCGTTCTTCACATGCATTTCCGCATGCGGGTTGACAAGCGCTTTCCAAGCAATTTTAGCATCACTTAGAAAGTGCTTGACAACTTGGTCACACTATATAAATCCATGCAACCGGCATGGATTTATATAGTGTGACCAAAAGAATGGTAAAAAATAAAAAAATAAATCTATACTTACCTTCCGATGGCCCCCGCAGTCTTGCTTCGCTCCGTCATGGCTGCCGGCAGATCGCGGTACACTGAAGGACTTGCCGACATCAGCATCGCGTGACCCGTCACATGACTATGACGTCAGCGCAGGTCCTTCAGTCCACCGCGATCTGCCGGCATGGGAGGACGAGCGCAGCGGGGGCCATCAGAAGGTAAATATAACATATATTTTTTTATTTTATTCTTTTTTTTACAGGTACTAAACCAGGGGAGGAGTCCTGAGGAGATAATTTGCATATTCCCACTGCATTTTGGGGTAAGTGAAGAGTCTCCGTGAGCTCAAAGAACACTGGATTTTGGCTGTTGGAGCTGAAAAGAGGACATCGGTAAACCAGGGGAGGAGTCCTGAGGAGATAATTTGCATATTCCCACTGCATTTTGGGGTAAGTGAAGAGTCTCCGTGAGCTCAAAGAACACTGGATTTTGGCTGTTGGAGCTGAAAAGAGGACATCGGTAAACCAGGGGCGCGCATTTTGAAGCTTTTTTTTTTTAAGCTTTTTTCACTGTTTTCAGAACATTAACAGTAAGAACATGGAAGAGTCCAGGAGCCATTTGGTGAGCTGCATATCCTGCTACATGTTCACAGACTTGCCAGTGGAAAAGCCAAACTTCACATGCCAGAAATGCAAGCTTGTGTCCCTGTTGGAGGAAAATTTGCGAAATCTAGAAGAGAGGTTAACTACCTTGAAAATCATTAAGGAAGGTGAAGAGTTCTTAGACAGAGCAGAATTATCTCTTCATGATTCAGAAAGAGAAGAAATTCGAACTGCACCTGAGGAAACAGAGGAATGGAAGCATGTGACCCAGAGAAGCAGGAGGATAGAGAGGCAGTCAGCACCTATACTGCTCAGGAACCAGTACCAGGCTCTCTCGCAGGAGAACCATGAAGAAATACAGCAAGATAAGACTTTGCCAGCAATGAATAACCTTGTAAGCCCTCAGAATCCTCCTGGATGGAGAAAGAAGAATGTTGTGAAGAAAAAACGGAGAGTGGTGGTCATGGGGGATTCCCTGTTAAGAGGAACAGAGGCTGCTATCTGCAGACCAGACATAACCTCAAGAGAAATGTGCTGTCTTCCAGGAGCAAAAATTAAAGATGTGTCTGACAGGATATCAAGACTCTTCAGACCTACAGATCACTACCCATTCCTGCTAATACATGTGGGGACAAATGACACCGCAAGAAAGGACCTGGAAACCATCTGCAGTGACTTTGAAGACTTGGGCAAGAAAGTGAAAGAATTGGGAGCGCAGGTGGTCTTCTCATCCATCCTCCCAGTGGATGGCCATGGAACAATGAGGTGGAATAAGATTCTACAGGTGAACAACTGGCTACGTCGATGGTGCCGTCAACAAGGATTTGGATTTCTGGATCACGGAATGAATTACCTATACGATGGACTACTTGCTAGAGATGGGGTGCACCTTACGAAGACTGGAAAACATGTATTTGGAAATTGCCTTGCTGCACTCATCAGGAGAGCTTTAAACTAGAACAATGTGGGAAAGGAAGCAAAAGGCCAGAAAAAGCCATACAGCTGACAAATACTATTGAGATCTCTGCTACTGGAAGTGGAAAGGAAGAACAAAGACAAAACAATTTAAATAATAAAAATATGGGAGGAAGTGAAACCAATCACAAACTAAAATGTTTTTATACAAATGCACAAAGCATGGGCAACAAACAAGGAGAATTAGAACTACTAACGCAGGAAAAGAAATATGATGTCATTGGAATCACTGAAACTTGGTGGGACGATACACATGATTGGAATAAAAGGCTAAAAGGATACAACTTATTTGCAAGAAACAGACTTGATAAACGAGGAGGAGGTGTCGCATTGTATGTTAGAAAAGCGTATATCTGCACAGAGATTGAAGCTTCAGAGACTGGGAGTTCTGTGGAAACTGTTTGGGTAAGAATACAAGGAGAGAACAACGGAAAGGACACCATTGTAGGCATTTACTACAGGCCACCTGGGCAAGCTGAAGATATGGATGAACTCTTTATGTATCAAATGACCAAGTTCTCAAAAAAATATGACGTAGTGGTCATGGGAGATTTCAACTATCCAGACATTTGTTGGGAATCTCTCTCAAGTAAAACTAACAGGTCAAGCAAATTCTTATCCTCTCTTGCTGACAACTTTATCTTCCAAAAGGTAGGGGAGAAAACAAGGGGATCTGCTACTTTGGATCTAATCCTTATAAACAAGGAGGAAATGGTTGAGGAGGTAAAAGTGGCTGGGACCCTAGGAGGCAGCGATCATGCTATTATAGAATTTTGGATAACTAGAGGAGGAAGACATGTGAAGACTCAAACTTCAAGGTTAGATTTTAGAAAGGCAGATTTTAAGAGACTCAGAAAGAGAATAGGAGGGATCCAATGGCTGGATGTCCTTAAGGACAAAAATGTCCAGGAAGGATGGGAAATTTTTAAAAATGAGATTCTCAAAGCACAATCGTTAACAATCCCGAAAAGTAGGAAGAATGGGAAGCATTTAAGGAAACCAGGATGGATGAACACAGAACTTAAACACATGCTAAAAAGAAAGAAAGAAATGTTTATTAAATGGAAAGAGGGAGGCATATCTAAAGAAGATTATAATGCAGTCTGCAGATCCTGCAGGGCATGTATCAGGTTAGCTAAAGCTGACAATGAATTAAGGCTTGCAAGAGATGTCAAAAGCAATAAAAAAGGATTTTGGGGGTATGTCAAAAGTAAAAGAAAAGTCAAAGATGCTATAGGATTTTTACAGGATGAAAATGGAGAAATGGTAAGAGAGGATGTTGAGAAGGCCAAACTTTTTAATTCCTATTTTGCATCTGTTTTCTCTCAGAAAGAAAATGTAACATCAACTGATCTTCACTGTCCTTTTAAAGGAATAGAAGAATCCAAGTTATCTGTAAACAGAAAGATTGTGAGGGAATATTTAGCTAACATAAATGAGTTCAAGTCTCCAGGTCCAGATGAATTACACCCCAGAGTACTGAAGGAGATCGTAGAAGAAATTTTAGAACCACTCTCCATAATCTTTGAAAATTCTTGGAGAACAGGAGAAGTCCCAGAAGACTGGAGAAGAGCAAATGTTGTTCCTATCTTCAAAAAGGGGAAGAAGGTGGACCCAGGGAACTATAGGCCGGTGAGTCTGACTTCTATACCAGGAAAGATCTTTGAACAAATTATTAAACAACATGTATGTAAGTACCTGGATAAGAATGAAGTGATTAACCAGAGTCAGCATGGGTTTATAACTAACAAGTCATGTCAGACTAACTTAATTTCCTTCTATGACAGAATCACTGACTGGGTGGATCAGGGAAATGCTGTAGATATAGTATATCTTGACTTCAGCAAAGCATTTGACAAAGTATCTCACACCATCCTTATTGAAAAAATGACCAAGTATGCAATGGACCAGGCAACTGTTAGGTGGATTCATAACTGGCTTAGTGATCGGACTCAAAGGGTGATTGTAAATGGCTTCACATCCAGCTGGATGAATGTCTCAAGTGGGGTACCACAGGGCTCCGTCCTGGGACCTGTATTGTTCAACATCTTTATCAATGATTTAGATGAAGGAATTGAGGGTAAACTGATTAAATTTGCTGATGACACAAAGCTAGGAGGGATAGCTAATACTAGAGAAGAGAGAGAGAGGATTCAAAAAGACCTAAATAAACTGGAGCAGTGGGCAGCAACCAACAGAATGGTTTTTAACAGGGAAAAATGCAAAGTACTACATCTGGGCAATAAAAATGAAAAAAGCATATACAGAATGGGAGGAATAGAGCTAAGCAACAGTACATGTGAAAAAGACTTAGGTATACTAATAGATCATAGACTGAACATGAGTCAACAGTGTGATGCAGCAGCAAAAAAGACAAATACAATTCTGGGATGTATTAACAGAAGCATACAGTCTAGATCACGTGAAGTCATTATTGGTCTTTACTCCTCTTTGGTCAGACCTCATCTGGAATACTGTGTACAGTTTTGGGCACCACATTTTAAAAAAGACATAGACAAACTGGAGCAAGTTCAGAGAAGAGCGACCAGAATGGTGACTGGTCTGCAAACCATGTCCTATGAGGAACGGTTGCAGGATTTGGGAATGTTTAGCTTGCAAAAAAGAAGACTGAGAGGAGACTTAATAGCTGTCTACAAATATGTCAAGGGCTGTCACATTGTAGAAGGATCATCTTTATTCTCATTTGCACAAGGAAAGACTAGAAGCAATGGGATGAAACTAAATGGGAGGAGACACAGATTAGATATTAGAAAAAACTTTTTAACAGTTAGGGTGATTAATGAGTGGAACAGGCTGCCACGAGAGGTGGTGAGTTCCCCTTCAATGGACGTCTTCAAACAGAGGCTGGACAGACATCTGTCTGAGATGATTTAGTGAATCCTGCTTTGAGCAGGGGGTTGGACCAGATGACCCAGGTGGTCCCTTCCAACTCTACCATTCTATGATTCTATGATTCTACTATGGTACCCGGGTCTGGAGGAGAGTCTCCTCTTCTCCACACCCGGAACGCATGCATTCCGCATGTGCTTATCTAGTGAAGCGGAATCCATGCCTTCCAATGCAAGTCAATGGCGGCGAAAACGCCGCGCTTCGGCAAAATAATTAGTAGTGCTGTGTTTTTTTCCGCAATGATAATCCACAGTGGAAATTTCCACAGCATGTGCACAGCACATGTGGATTATCATTGGGGAACATGGCAGGCCTTCTACCATGCATTTTTTAAGCGTTTCTGCAGCGTTTTTGCCCCTGCGGAAACGCTTAAAAAACGCATCGTGGGCACACAGCCTAAAGGATGCAACAGGACCATAGCAGGGCTGCACAGCTGGACAGGTGAGTAAGTATATATATATATATATATATATATATATATATATGTGTACATATATTAACAATCTCCCAGCTCTTTATACTGATGGTGAATTCAATTTGTTCAATTTGCCCACTGAGGAAATTCAGGTCAGTTACCCTGGTTGCTTAAGGCAGTGCATGGGTTAATATTAGGATCCCTAGTGATTAACCTATGAATCCCTGGTGGCCTAGGGATCATGGGCGTACCCACCGTGGGGCAGAGGGGGGCAGCTGCCCCCCCCCCTAGAAGCAGGGACGCACGCCGCACACCAGGGCCGGCATCAGCACCCGGCGCACCCGGGCAAATGCTGGGGCCCTGAGCAGGCGGGGGGCCCCTCACCGTCGGGCACCGCGCGCTATGGGACCCGTGAGCGGAGGAGAGCGGTGTCAGCGCCCGCTTTCCCCCCGCTTGCTCAGGGCCCCGGCACCCGGCACAATACTTACCCCTCCCCGTGCCTCCGCAGCAGCTCCTGCATCCTCCGCGGCTGCTGCACTGTGACGTCTCAGGTCAGAGGGTGTGGTGACGTCTTTACACCCTGCTCTCTCCTGAGCAGTCACAGCGCAGAGCGGGAAGAGTCCGGCGACGCTGAGGAGTCCGGAGCAGCGGCAGCAGGTGAGAAGTGAGGTGAGTATTTGATTTTTTTTTTTTTTATTGTATGGAGGCCTGTGGCAGTATAAGGGAGGGGGGTGAGGTGGGGGGGGGTGACATCCTGCATGGGGCATTATAAGGGGGGGGCGGGTGTGACATCCTGCATGGGGCATTATAAGGGAGGGGGGAGTGTGACATCCTGCATGGGGCATTATAAGGGGGGGGGCAGATGTGACATCCTGCATAAGGCATTATAAGGGCGGGGTGGGTGTGACATCCTGCATGGGGCATTATAAGGGAGGGGGTGTGTGACATCCTGCATGGGGCATTATATGGGGTGGTTGTGTGACATCCTGCATGGGGCATTATATGGGGTAGTTGTGTGACATCCTGCATGGGGCATTTATATGGGGTGGTTGTGTGACATCCTGCATGGGGCATTATATGGGGTGGTTGTGTGATATCCTGCATGGGGCATTATATGGGGTGGTTGTGTGACATCCTGCATGGGGCATTATATGGGGTGGTTGTGTGACATCCTGCATGGGGTATTATATGGGGGGGAACAGCCTGCATGGGGCATTATGTGGGGGGAACAGCCTGCGTGGGGCATTATGTGGGTGGAACAGCCTGCATGAGGCATTATGTGTGGGGAACAGCCTGCATGGAGAGTTATATGGGGGCCAGTATCCTGTATGGAGAGTTATATGGGGGCCAGTATTCTGTATGGAGCGTTATATTGGGTCCAGTATTCTGTATGGAGCGTTATATGGGGGCCAGTATTCTGTATGGAGCGTTATATGGGGGCCAGTATCCTGTATGGAGCATTATATGGGAGACAGTATTCTGTATGGAGCGTTATATGGGGGCCAGTATTCTGTATGGAGCGTTATATGGGGGCCAGTATCCTGTATGGAGCATTATATGGGAGACAGTATTCTGTATGGAGCATTATATGGGGGCCAGTATTCTGTATGGAGCGTTATATGGGGGCTAGTATCCTGTATGGAGCATTTTATGGGGGCCAGTATACTGTGTGGAGCGATTCGCTGGTTTCTGAGCTATTGTGGAATTTACAATAGATATCACTCATGTAAGAAGTGAAATCTTTGCATTGTACTATATATATATTTATCTTCGGTATCTGTGACCATGGCTTGCCCCCTTTAGTTTTGATCCTGGGTACGCCCATGCTAGGGATCATTATTTTTAAGATCCTTGGTAGAGGGCAGTGAAGAGTTAATGTTGCACACATGGGGTTACTCACCATTTTAGGCTCCCAAACTGTGCTGGCTATAACCTGCAACATAGTTACATAGGTTGAATAAAGACATAAGTCCATCAAGTTCAACTTTCCTCCCCCAATTGTACATTTTGTCTAATTTAAATGTAACCCAGAATGTTATGTGTATATTGAGGAAATCATTCAGCCCTTTTCTGAAAGCTGTTATAGTGTCTGCCATCACTACCTCTTGTGGTCGGCATTCCACAGTCTGACTGCTCTGACTGTAAAGAATCCTTTCCTGTTTAGGTGCCGGAATCGCCTTTCTTACACCCATAATGAGTGCCTGCTGGTTCTTAGTATGGTCTTTGGAAGGAGTAAGTCATGTGCTAGTCCTTTGTACTGACCACAAATATATTTGTACATGTCAATGAGTTCCCCTCTGAGGCATTGTTTTTCTAAGCTAAACAAGCTCAACTTTTCCAACCTCTCATCATATGAGAGGCCTTCCATCCCTTGTAATAATCTAGTTGCCGCCTTTGAACTGACTCTAACTTCTGAATATCCTTTTTAAAATGTGGAGCCCAAAACTGGATCCCATATTCCAGATGTGGCCTCACCAGTAATTTATAAATGGTTAACAATGCGTTGGGATTGCAGGATTTTATTTCTCTTTTTATACATTCTAAAATCTTGTTTGCTTTTGCCTCTGCTGCTTGACATTGAGTACTGCTTCTCAGCTTACTTGTAACCAGAATACCCAAGTTCTTCTCCTGTTCTATAGTCCTGAGTATACTCCCATTAAATGTATATGCAGCAATAGGATTACTCCGTCCTAGGTGCATTACTATACATTACTCCACATTTATCTACAGTATATTAAAAGTCATCTGCCAAGTGTTTGCCCATTCAGTCATCTCATCTTATCCAGATCGTTCTGCAATATCGTAATGTCAAGATCAGATTTTAATATCCTACATAGTTTGGTGTCATCAGCAAAAACTGACACTTTACTCTCAATCCTATCCCCAAGGTTATTAATAAAGAGGTTAAAAAGAATTGGTCCTAGCACAGATCCCTGCGGCCCCCACTGCTGACTATATCCCATTTAGAGAACGTACCTGTGGCACCGCAGAGGGTCCGGTTGCCACAATGGTATTGCTTCCCTCAAAAGAGGTAATACCATGTCTGGAAGCAAGCGGGGGCCCTTTTGGTCAGGTACACTATACATGCAACACTTTCCTGGCTCCAGGCCAGCAAGGGGAGTTCCTCCCCTTGGCAACTGGATCTGGAGGCGGGGTTAGTTTAGTTTAGTGCAAGGAGTTGAGATTAGGACATTGAAGAGAGATGAGCTAGGGACTGGAGCTGGAGATAGCTCGTCCTAGCCACAATACACAGAGAACCGGACACCGGAGTCCGAGGCTGTGGGGCATTCCAGACCCAGCAGCAGATACCGCAGGGCAGGAGATTGCAGGTCTCCTGGCCCCCATCAGACGCCCGGAGGCTCAGCAGCACCGAGGGACCAGTACCACCAAGGAGGAGCGAGGCATCCACAAGGCCCGAGTTGCCAGCCATACGGGTGAGCACAGCACGTTACACTCAGGGATGTGGGCTACATCACAGCTACAAGCAGAATAGCCAAAGAGTATAGTGAGAACGGCAGGCCTACAACTCCACCTGCCCAGGAGGACTCTATGCTTGCTCCCAGACTGACCAGACTCTTATCTCTAGCCAGTACTCCAATCCAGGCCTGTCTAATTGCTACCAGTAAAGACCCTGGGACTGCACTGCACTGACTCTGTGGTTATTTCTGCACCGCGACACCCTGCACAACCACCATCATCCACACACACTGCCCTGAAGCTAATGTGACGCCTCATGCTCGAAAAAGCCCTTTAGTTTACCCTGGGTGATGGGGGACTCAGAGTCGGGTCCTGTGATGAAGAGATGTGGTGCAGCCGTGGCCCGGACCTGACCCATGCTCAGGGCCATCACATTAAAAAGAAGGATGGTGTGGGCTCATCTGGGTTGAGTGGCTGATTTAACAACTACGCCACCTGTGGTGCCTGGTGAAGGGCCACCAGCGCCGCTGCTGTCCGCTGAGGCCTGGAGTTATGGCGCACAAAGTTATTACTACTCCCCACAGGCAGAGCAAGGCCTCAGGGCAGAGGGACAGGATGGAGGGGGGTAGTAGTAGAGGGAGACGGGCGCCGCGTCTCGCGGTGTGGCGCAGAAATAACAGTCCGGAGGCCATAGGGGTGAACTTCCAAGGCTTTACTCACTTTAAAGATGGCAGAAGGAAGGCGACTCCCTGCTCCCCGCGGAGTCCTGCGGTCACCAGAGACGGGGGTCCGACAACCTCCGAGTAAGTCCAGCATTCAGTCGGGACCCTACTGCAGAGTGTTCCTGAACTACAGACCGAATCCTTTCCTGCCCGTGTGTGTGCAAATAGGCCAGGACTCCCTCTGAGCTCCTCTCAGAACAAGGGCACGGGTGGCAGCTCCGCTCCGTCCGATACCCGGTGGGATCCTCTGGGCTTACCGGGCTTTCCCGACCAGTACGTGGAGTAGCAAGGTCGGGTGTCGGGGGCCGGTACCCCTCTTGCAGCCGGAGTCCCTCTGAATATATCAGCATGGCGAGGACAGGTGGCATACTCCGCTCCGTCTGCATCCTGCCTGGGATCCATTTGTTGTGGAGCCACACTCTTGAGCTCCGGGCCTTCTTGGTCCTGGTCATTGGCCGGGTTGAGACATTCCTCGTCTGCAACCTGCCCCTCGACCCAAGGCTAAGGTACGAGGGCTGTGTCCCTTGCCGGGGCAGGCCCACACAGGATCTGCGCTCCGGGAGGGAGGTCACATTTCACACAGTATATGACAGCACAGAGAACAGCCGAAAGGCCTTGACTAACAAGGACCAACGAAAAGACCAAGACCAAAGATGGCTTTTTATTAAATATGAAATTTAAAGTGTAACTAACTTGTAAGCCCTCCACCCTCACCCACTAACTGGTTCCCCTAACTCTTAGTTCCCCAGTCTCCCTGTAACCAGGGGAGCAGCACCTAGTGCATACTAGCTCCCTCTGGTGGAGAAATGTGGTGTTGGATGCAAAGGTTGGGTCACGACTATCACACTGTTCTTACCTCAGAGAAGGAATACTACACTCCATTAGAGAAGTGCAGCATGCCTGTGGCGGTCGAACCCTCAGGGGCGCCACACTAACTCTTCCTGTGGGGAGTTATACCACCTTCGCTGCTATACCACCGGCTTCAGAGGACTGTTCCGCAGCGGCGGTCTCTATTAACCGCACTCCACAGGTGGCGTAGTCGGACATTATATAACCTATATACATCTACTACCCTTGGATTGACCGCCTGGGTCACGGACCGGGTCACCGCCACGGTGACTACAACCCCCAGCATCTACAGGCCTGGCTCCGGGTACCCCACGGCCCAGGGGGCGCGTCAACTTTGGCGTAGTCGGCAGGATTTCATGCCCGTTACCACCGGTTACTGTACGCCTTCACGAACTGTGTCACATACCGTGGTGAAGTTTTCCCACCAATTACCACTGTTTCCCGCCATTGTCCGCCATTTCTGGGTCGCCGCGCGGGAACAAGAGGGGCGTTACCGCTGGAAGCGCACGAAGCCCAAGCCCCGCCTCACGCACTGACGCAGCGCCAGGTCCTGGAAGGAGCCCCAGCAAGCGCTGACGTCAGAAGCAAGCGACGCCAGGTCCTCAAAGGAGACCATCGCCTGCGGAACTGCGGCCTAAGGAAGCAAAGCGAAAGAAGGTAGACCACGGTTAACTAGTGGGGAGGAAGACGCCCAATATGGAGGGAACTTCAGCCGCAGGTGCGGCCGCTGCCACGGTAATGCCGTTCTCCATGCCATATATACCGGGGGCGGCGTGGTTGCCACAGTACTCAGGAGAGTCGCACACCCTGAGTGACTTTAAAGAAAGACTGAGCAGCTTGTTTAAAGAGCACCCCCTGTCCGAGGAGCAGAAAGTGAGCATCCTCATAGGCCAGTTAACTGGAGCAGCCCAGAGAGAAGTGAAGTCCTGGTCAGCCAGAGACAAAGGGACTGTGAAAGAGATACTGGCCCGCCTAAAGGACACCTTTGACACCCATACTACAGCTGAGATAAAAATGAAGTTTTATGGATGCAAACAACGGGCGCAGGACAGTGTACGGGACTATGCTTTAAACCTGCAGGAGGCGCTGAGGGCCATCAAACAGGTAGACCCCGACAGTGTGCATGATGAGAACAGACTGTTAACTGAGCAGTTTATTGAGGGTCTACTGTCCAGCGCTCACCGGACACAGCTGCGCATAATGTCTCTGCAAAACCCTGATCTGGACTTTGCACAATTTAAAGACAGAGCTATCCGGGTGCTGCGTGAACCAACACCAGGTGGCGCTACATCTCACCGGCGCCCAGCTATCACCTACCACCAGGAGGTGGCACCCTTTTCCCCAGAGCCTGTGGGAGCTGATGCACAGACTCTGGACAATGATCCGTCTACAGACCTGCACCTTCAGGTCCAAGAGCTGACTAAATGTGTAGCTGCACTAACCAAAACGGTGCAGTCCATGCAGGTGTCCCCCAAGGAAAAGATCCAGCTGGCTTCCAGTCCAGAGGACGTCCCGTGGCAACGACAGAGGAGGATTCCACCAACCAGAGGGAGGAACAGCGACCGCTACTACAAAGACGGACAACCCATCTGCCGCCGCTGTCACAAGGCAGGACACTATGCAAGGTACTGTAATTTAAACAAGCAAAACCTGGGGCAAAGGGCCAACCCCCAGGAGTAAGACCACCAGGCCCACAAAGCTGGCGAGACAAGTACGTGGGAGGACGGCCGGTCCTACCTGTCGTGCTTGATGGCATCCTGATGAGCGCGCTGCTGGACACTGGATCCCAGGTGACCACTATCCCCTACATTCTCTACCAACGCTACTGGACTGATTCAGACATTACCTGCCGTCCACATGAGCATTTAAGCATTTATGCCAGCAATGGTCAGCCTGTACCTCAAGTGGGGTATAAAGAAGTGACCATAAAGGTTGGCAAAGTGGAATTGCTGGCGCAAGGAATGATAATTGTTGACATTGATAGCCGAGAAAGTCATTCTATGATAACCTTAGGCACTAATGTCATTGAAAATTGTCTTTCAGAAATTATTGTCTTGTTACAGCAGGTTGCGGAGACCGCTAGTTCCAGTCAGCAGCGGGTTCTGCAGAGAGAAATCAGAGCCCTGATGAGGAGACAACAGGTAGAACTGTCTGGTGGTGAAATTGGCAGTGTCAGGATGAGTGACCCGTTTCCCATTGCCATGCCCCCAAGAAGTGAAATGTTGATATGGTGCCGGGCAGCAATCGGTCTCAGGGGTAGGGATTACCAGGCCCTGGCAGAGTCCGTATACTCTGACAGTAGGCCCACCATCTTGACAGCCAGTGGGGTAGTTGATGTCCGCCATGGGAGAATGCCAGTCCGCATCCTAAATATTGGGGAGAAAGAAGTCCATTTGCCCCGGTATGCCACCCTTGCCAAATTATTCACCGTCAGCCACAATTCTATAAAAACAGTGGAACCCTTACCTCTATCCAAACCGGCGGAGGATAATGGCTCCAAGGGACAGATGGAGGACTGGTGTCAAAAGCTACACGTGGGCAATGACTCCACCCCTCAGCACCAAAACCATGAAGTATACCGGGTGGTCCAGGAGTATGAAAGGGTCTTCAGTAGTGTTGAGCATTCCGATACTGAAATATCGGGTATCGGCCGATATTCGCGGTATCGGAATTCCGATACTTAATTCCGATACTTTTGCAATATCGTATACCGGAATCGGAAGTTCCCATAATGCAATGAGCCATTTTCATTTTATTCAGCCAATGAGGATCCTAAGAAGTGTGGGCACATCCTGTTAGGCATGTAGGCATCTTAACTAATGGCATGGCTGTGATTGGCTGCTGAAATGATGTCATGATGCACTATAAAAGCCGCCGCCGCCATTTTGAGCTCACTCTGCTGTGAATTCAGTTAGGGATAGGATGCTGTTGTTCTGAGGGACAGTTTTAGCTACCTATTTGGTCTATTCTGCTTTACCCAAGCAACTTTATAAATCGCTGTGCCTTGCAGTGCTAGTGCACAGTTCTCTGTGCTGTTCACCGCTTTCTGCAAGGTCTCTGTGTGTGATTGCAGCTCACCCTGTAGTGTGTGCTTCAGCCACGTCTGGTTATAGTGCACTCAGTGTGTGTCACTGCCTCATACATTGTCCTTTTTTGCCAATTCATAATTTTTCCTGATATCTCCTATTAGTGTGGTGGTTCCATCCGTATTCAGCTAAATTTGTTCCAAACACACTATATAGGAGTAGATAGAGAAATTTTTTTGGTCTTGCAGCGCTAGTGCACAGTGCTCTGCATCTGTACTGTTCACCGCTGTCTGCAAGGTCTGGTGTGTGAGTGCAGCTCACCCTGTAGTGTGTGCTTCAACCACGTCTGGTTGTAGTGCACTCAGTGTGTGTCACTGCCTCATACATTGTCCTTTTTTGCCAATTCATAATTTTTCCTGATATCTCCTATTAGTGTGGTGGTTCCATCCGTATTCAGCTAAATTGGTTCCAAACACACTATATAGGAGTAGATAGAGAAATTTTTTTGGTCTTGCAGCGCTAGTGCACAGTGCTCTGCATCTGTACTGTTTACCGCTGTCTGCAAGGTCTGGTGTGTGAGTGCAGCTCACCCTGTAGTGTGTGCTTCAACCACGTCTGGTTGTAGTGCACTCAGTGTGTGTCACTGCCTCATACATTGTCCTTTTTTGCCAATTCATAATTTTTCCTGATTTCTCCTATTAGTGTGGTGGTTCCATCCGTATTCAGCTAAATTGGTTCCAAACACACTATATAGGAGTAGTTAGAGGAGCCTTTCTGCAGCATTGGGCCCTGCAGCCCCAGCCAGATTAGTATTAGCCTATTTTTTGCAGCCTCATCTATTGCATTGTAGGTTACCTTCCTACATTGTAATAGCTACAAAAAGTTTGTGATACTATCGTTATTGCATCTTTAGGCACATCCAGTGTCTTTTTGTGACAAAAAAAAACTAAATAAAGTTCACCAAACACTCCACTTTACAGTTGTGTAGGCCACATTAGCTCATATTAAAGTCTAGTCCACACTTTATAAAATTAGTGTTTCTTATACCTGTTAGCAGCTGTTCAGGAATAAGCACACTAAGCCCTTAGTACTTTTCTGCCTATCTTTATCAGTCTACCAAGATGAAGAAGGCAGGGAGTAAGGCATGTGGGCGTGGGCGTGGGCGTGGAGTTTCTGCAGGGAGAGGACGTGAGGATTCTGTGCCTGCAGGGAGAGGACGTGGGGATTCTGTGCCTGCTGCGGGCACCAGTGACTCAGCATCCCCCAGTTTTACCAGGGAACAGTCCTTTATGCGCAGCTTTGTAGGAGCTAGCCGTACCCCACTGCTGCGGGAGGACCAAATTGAAGCCGTTGTCGGATGGATGGCAGCTAACGCATCAACTTCAATTAGTTCCAGATCCTCTCAGGTCCTGAGCACTGAAGAGCACCCATCTGTCTCTTCACCACCTGCCAAATTGCCCAGGCAGTCAGAGAGCCCTGGACAGGAGCCATCTCTACTTCTGTTCTCTGAATCTCTTGGCTTGGAAAGAGGGGGCCAGCCAAGCAGAATTCGAGAATTTGAAGAAGAGGTAGTATGCAGTGATGCGCAACCGTTTTGTCTCTCTGAATCTGAAGAGGCGGGTGGGCCAGTGCCTATGGTCAGCAGCACACCTCAGTACGCATCTGATGATGAGACTCAGGTGCCACTTTCTGGTGCGTACTGTGCTGTCGAGACTACCCAGGAGAAGCAGTTGTTTGAAGAGGGTGGTGTAGATGATGAGGTCCTTGACCCATCATGGCGTGAGGGACAGGAAGGTGGTGGGAGCAGCTCTGAGGAAGAGATTCCCCGAACAGCCCAAAAAGGAGGGAGAGGGAGGGGGCAGACTTGGTTGCCTGTAGCCTCCACTTCGGCACCCATTAGGAGCATGGCTCTTCCAAAATCCAAAGCGGGCGCTCCCAAGACTTGCAGTGCCTGGTCCTTTTTTGACACAGTTGCAGATGACATTTGCTTTGTCAAATGCAAGCTGTGTAATCAGAAGGTGAAAAGAGGGAAAAGTGTCAGCAACCTCAATACCACAAATATGTGGAAACATGTGCGGACCAAGCACGTGGTGGAGTTACAAAAACACACTGAAGACCTAGGCCAACCTACAGCGCCACCTACCACCTCTTCAGCTCATATTGTAGCCTCTTCCTCCAGCTCACACACAGCTGGTTCGGCTTCCTCACAGGATCGCCATGGAAGAATCTCTGGCACTGTTGTACAGAGACACAGTGTAATTCCACCCACAGCACCACTTTCCCAGTCATCCTCACACTCCCAGGCCAGTCTACAGCCATCGTTAGCACAGGCATGGGAGAAAAGGCGCCCATACTCGGCAAACCACACCCGAGCACAGGCTCTGAATGCTGGCATTGCTAAACTACTGGCCCTTGAAATGCTATCATTCAGGCTGGTGGAGACTGACACATTCCGTAACTTTATGGCATTGGCAGTCCCACAATACAACGTGCCCAGCCGATTTTATTTCAGCAGGCAAGCCGTCCCTGCCCTGCAACATCATGTGGAGGGAAAAATTAAACATGCGCTACAAAACGCCGTCAGTAGCAAGGTCCACCTGACCACCGATGCGTGGACCAGTAAGCATGGACAGGGACGATACCTTTCCCTCACTGCCCATTGGGTAAATGTTGTGGAGCCGGGTACAGATCTTGAGAGTGGCGCTGTACGTGTTCTGCCAACTCCAAGGATTGCAGGAATCCAGTCTGTACACATTGACTCCTCCTCATACTCCAGTTCCTCTGAATCAGCGCTGCAGGAGCCGTCACGGTCTACCTCCACATCGACCCGTGAACGGTTACCTGTTATGGTGACCAATATGAGCACAGCCGTGGCCAAACGTCAACAGGCCGTATTAAAATTAATTTCTTTGGGGAATCGAAGCCACACAGCGCAGGAGCTCTGGAATGCCATCAAGCAGCAGAGCGACGTGTGGTTTGTGCCAGCGAATCTCCAGCCAGGCATGGTAGTGTGTGACAATGGCCGAAATCTGGTGGCAGCTCTGGGCCTAGGAAACCTCACTCACATCCCATGTCTGGCACATGTGCTCAACTTGGTCGTGCAGAGTTTTTTGAGGGACTATCCGGATCTTGATGCACTGCTTCACAAGGTCCGCATAGAGTGCGCTCAATTGCGGCGTTCCAGCAATGCAAAATCACGCATTGCAGCTCTGCAGCGCCGATTACGTCTTCCGGAACATCGCATCATATGTGACCTACCCACCAGGTGGAATTCAACGTTACATATGTTGGAGAGGTTGTGTGAGCAGCAGGCAGGAGTAATGGAGTACCAGCTGCAGCAGGCGCAAAGAAGTCGCAGTGCGCGCCGTTCACACTTCACCACCACTGAGTGGGCCTCTATGAAGGACATTTGCCACGTTTTGCGTGCCTTCGATTATTCCACGCGGATGGCAAGTGCAGATGATGCACTAGTCAGCATGACTATCCCCCTTATCTGCCTGCTTGAAAAAACACTGCAAGCACTAAGGGACGAGGTTTTGGAAGAGGTGGAGGATGAGGAGTCACAAATGCCATCTGCTTCTCTACAGTCTGCGCAACGTGGTTCCTCACAAAGGCCTAGGCAGGGGACACTTTGTGAGGAGGATGAGGAGGAGTCAATGGATGAGGAAGACATCTGTCCAGAGGAGGGATGTACACAATGCTCTAGTAGTCAGTATCTCGAGCGAGGGTGGGGTGATGCAGAGCAGGCAGAGATCACGCCTCAAGCAGGGGACAGCGTTTCTTGGCCAGTTGTCAGTCTGCAGCACATGGTTGATTTCATGCTGCAGTGCCTGAGAAACAACCGCCGCATCGCCCACATTCTCAACACGGCTGATTATTGGGTGTCCACCCTCTTAGATCCTCGCTACCGGGACAACTTACAAAGCCTCATAACACCGTTGAACCGGGAGCGTAAAATGCGGGAGTACCAAGACGCACTGGTGCATTCCATCATGTTCTCCTTTCCAACCGAGAGCAGTTCTGCTAGTGCTTTACAAAGCAGCTCAGTGCGTCGAGGCAGTGGAGGAAGCTCTGCACAAAGAGGGAGCAGAAGCAGCGCCTCAGCACAAGGCAAGACCAGTATGGCCGAAATGTGGCAAAGTTTTGTGTCCCCGCCGCCACAAATGTCTACACCATCACAGACGGCTCCAGTCAGCAGGAGGCAACGTTTCCGTCAGATGGTGACAGACTACATGTCTTGCCCTCTTAGTGTACTCCCAGACGGCTCTTCTCCCTTCAAGTTTTGGGTCTGTAAGCTAGATACATGGCCAGAGCTAAGTCAGTATGCATTGGAGGTGCTAGCTTGCCCTGCTGCTAGTGTATTATCGGAACGCGTCTTTAGTGCCACAGGTGGTGTACTAACAGACCGTCGCATGCGACTATCCTCCGATAACGTTGACCGGCTTACTTTTCTCAAAATGAACAAGGCCTGGATCTCTCATGAATTTGCCAGTGCTCTTCCAAAATAAATAATTGTTGGCAAAAGTATCCAGGTCTCCTGTTCTGTTCATGTTTCTACCACCTGAACTGTAATCCCTGAGCTCCAACACCGCCAGTTGGCGCTCGGAAGTGCCGTCTGCACAGTCAACACTTGCTGCCGTGTCATTGGGGTTTAGTAACGTCAGCTGTTCCCCGGCTGTGCGGACGGCAATTTCTCCTGCTCTGTCCACATTCTCACTACTACAGATTTTAAAGTTGCTCCAATTACACCTCTGGCTCCTCTGTTTTCAGTATTATCCCTGAGCTCCAACACCGCCAGTTGGCGCTCGGAAGTGCCGTCTGCACAGTCAACACTTGCTGCCATGTCATTGGGGTTCAGTAACGTCAGCTGTTCCCCTGCTGTGCGGACGGCAATTTCTCCTGCTCTGTCCACATTCTCACTACTACAGATTTTAAAGTTGCTCCAATTACACCTCTGGCTCCTCTGTTTTCAGTATTATCCCTGAGCTCCAACACCGCCAATTGGCGCTCGGAAGTGCCGTCTGCACAGTCAACACTTGCTGCCGTGTTATTGGGGTTCAGTAACGTCAGCTGTTCCCCTGCTGTGCGGACGGCACTTTCTCCTGCTCTGTCCACATCCACTGTACTACTGATTTAAAACCTTCTCCAAATACACCTCTGGCTCCTCTGTTTTCAGTATTATCCCTGAGCTCCAACACCGCCAGTTGGCGCTCGGAAGTGCCGTCTGCACAGTCAACACTTGCTGCCATGTTATTGGGGTTCAGTAACGTCAGCTGTTCCCCTGCTGTGCGGACGGCAATTTCTTCTGTTCTGTCCACATTCTCACTACTACAGATTTTAAAGTTGCTCCAATTACACCTCTGGCTCCTCTGTTTTCAGTATTATCCCTGAGCTCCAACACCGCCAGTTGGCGCTTGGAAGTGCCGTCTGCACAGTCAACACTTGCTGCCGTGTTATTGGGGTTCGGTAACGTCAGCTGTTCCCCTGCTGTGCGGACGCCAATTTCTCCTGCTTTGTCCACATCCCCTGTACTACTGATTTAAAACCTCCTCCAAATACACCTCTGGCTCCTCTGTTTTTAGTATTTACCCTGGGCTCCAATACCTCTAGTTGCTGCTCAGAAGTGCCGTCTGCACAGTCAACGCTTGCTCCAGTGTTATTGGGGTTCAGTAACGTCAGCTGTTCCCCTGCTGTGTGTCCGGCAAATTCTCCTGCTTTGTCCACATCCACTGTACTACTGATTTAAAGCTTGCTCCAATTACACCTCTGGCTCCACTTTGTTTTTAGTATTTACCTTGGGTTCCAGCACCGCCAGCTGGTTCTCGGTAGTTCCATTTGCTCTTGTACCTTCTACTACCCATCCGGATTCCAGTACCGTCAGCTGGTTCTCGGCAGTGCCTTTGGATTAGGTGCCTCCTTCTCGGTATCCAAGTTCCACCAACGTCTGCTGGTTCTTGGTAGTGCTTTCTGGCACAGGTACCTCCTGCTTAGTAACCGAGTTCCAGTACCGTCAGCTGGTCTTCGGCAGTTCCATTGGCTCTTGTACCTTCTGCTACCCATCCGGGTTCCAGTACCATCAGCTGGTCCTCGGTAGTTCAATTTGCTCTTGTACCTTCTACTACCCATCCGGGTTCCAGTACCGTCAGCTGGTTCTCGGCAGTGACTTTGGCACGGGTACTCCCTCCTGCCCAGCCTGGTTCCAGCACACCAGCTGTTTCCGGGTAGTGTCAACGTCACTTTGCCTCCAATACGTTGTCCTGTCGTGTTGCGGTCGGGTTAGCCGACTCTATGGTGCCTGCAGTTTAGGTAACTCCTATGTGGGCTGCGGGATCTGGCAATGAAGGCTGGTTCCATAGTGCCAATAGGACAAGCACCCCCTGTAGGACTGTGGGTTTTGGTAACTGCGGCCGGCTCGCGGCCTTGAACTTTTTTTTACATGGGTACCTTCTGCTACCCATCCGGGTTCCAGTACCGTCAGCTGGTTCTCGGCAGTGCCTTTGGATTAGGTGCCTCCTTCTCGGTATCCAAGTTCCACCAACGTCTGCTGGTCCTTGGTAGTGCTTTCTGGCACAGGTACCTCCTGCTTAGTAACCGAGTTCCAGTACCATCAGCTGGTTTTCGGCAGTTCCATTGGCTCTTGTACCTTCTACTATCCATCCGGGTTCCAGTACCGTCAGCTAGTTCTCGGCAGTGTCTTTGGCACGGGCACTCCCTCCTGCCCAGCCTGGTTCCAGCACGCCAGCTGTTTCCGGGTAGTGTCAACGTCACTTTGCCTCCAATGCGTTGTCCTGTCGTGTTGCGGTCGGGTTAGCCGACTCTATGGTGCCTGCAGTTTAGGTGACTCCTATGTGGGCTGCGGGATCTGGCAATGAAGGCTGGTTCCATAGTGCCTATAGGACAAGCACCCCCTGTAGGACTGTGGGTTTTGGTAACTGCGGCCGGCTCGGGGCCTTGAACTTTTTTTTACATGGGTACCTTCTGCTACCCATCCGGGTTCCAGTACCGTCAGCTGGTTCTCGGCAGTGCCTTTGGATTAGGTGCCTCCTTCTCGGTATCCAAGTTCCACCAACGTCTGCTGGTCCTTGGTAGTGCTTTCTGGCACAGGTACCTCCTGCTTAGTAACTGAGTTCCAGTACCGTCAGCTGGTCTTCGGCAGTTCCATTGGCTCTTGTACCTTCTGCTACCCATCCGGGTTCCAGTACCGTCAGCTGGTTCTCGGTAGTTCCTCAGCTTTCTTGTACCTTCTGCTACATTTCCAAGTTCAAGCTTTTTGAAATGGTTCACTCTGGATCTCCCTGACGAGGACCCTGAAGACGAGGACCCTGAAGACCAACCCTAAGAAGACAAGGACCCCGAAGACAACGACCCTGAAGACGAGGATCCTGAAGACCACCCCGAAGAAGACGAGGACCCTGAAGACCACCCCGAAGAAGATGAGGACCCTGAAGAACACCCTGAAGAAGACAAGGACCCTGAAGACCACCCCGAAGAAGACGAGGACCCCGAAGACGAGGACCCAGAAGACCAACCCGAAGAAGACGAGGACCCCGAAGACGAGGACCCTGAAGACCACCCCGAAGAAGACCAAGAAGATGACCCTGAAGAAGTTGACCAATAGGACAAAGAAGAGAAGACAAGCACCAAGATACAGAAGAACAAGAGACAGAAAGCCAAGAAGCAGAAATACAAGAAGCTGCAGAACAAAAAGCGGAAGAACATTAAGCATAAGACTAAAAATCAGAGCAAAAGATAATATCTAAATTATAAGCAGAAGATGACTAAGCAGTGTATGGGGGTGAGTCCGTTCCTCCTCGTGGTGCCCCTGGAAAAGACCTGCTGCTGCAGGCCAAACTGAACGCGGACAAATCCTGTTGTAAATCTTTTGTGACGGGCAGAACGAAAGGTGTAATATCCAACCTTTTATAGATAACAACTACAGGAATGCCTGTCACAAATAAGAATATGATGAAGAAGAAGAATATGAAGAAGATGAAGAAGTAGAATATGAAGAATGTAAAAAAAAAGAATAATACGAAGAAGGTGAAGAAGAAGAAGATGAAGAAGGTGAAGAAGAAGAGGATGAAAAAGATGCTGAGGATGATGAAGGAGAAAGTGTGGGAGAAGTAAAAAAGAAGGTGAAGAGCATGGAAGTAGTGAAACATAAATATCTGACAAAATATAAAAATACTTAACATAGTCAATATTTCCTTAACTCAGAACGTCTTAAAAAAAATATTAATTCCTGCTATTCCATTTGATTGGGCTAAACCTCTATGCCTTTATTGTCTCCCCCACCTCCCCCAATACATTCTACATTATTCTTAGTTGTTTTCCTTCATGTAGAATTAACCTACAAGGAAAGAAAGGGTTTATTTTCATTCCGATATTTCTGTCCCATTGACTTGCATTGGTTTCCGGTATCGGAATCGGCCATATCCGATACTTTTTCGGTATCGGTCCGATCCAATCCGATCCGATATTTCCCGATATCGGAAGGTATCGCTCAACACTAGTCTTCAGCAAACACTCGCTCGACTTCGGGCAGGTGAAAGGGGTTCAACACCATATCCCCACGGGAGACCATCCACCCATTAAAGAGCGGTACCGGCATGTACCCCCTGCACACTACCAAAATGCCAAAGGGATGTTACGAGAGATGAAGAAGGCTGGGGTGATAAGAGATAGTTGTAGCCCCTGGGCAGCTCCATTAGTTCTCGTAAGGAAAAAAGATGGCACGATGAGAATGTAGGTAAATCAACCGCATTACACATAAAGATGCATACCCTTTACCCAGGATTGAGGAGTCACTAGCTGCATTAAGATCTGCTAATTATTTCTCTACTTTGGATCTCACTAGTGGGTATTGGCAGGTTCCTGTAGCAGAGGTGGATAAAGAAAAGACCGCATTCACAACGCCGATGGGCCTCAGCGAGTTCAACTGCATGCCATTCGGGCTCTGCAATGCCCCAGGAACCTTCCAGCGGTTGATGGAGTGCTGTCTAGGACATAAGAACTTCGAGACAGTCCTGCTGTACCTGGATGACGTCATAGTATACTCCAAGTCCTATGAAGATCACCTGAAGCACCTGGCAGAGGTGTTTGAAGCCCTAGCTGGTTTTGGCCCGAAGGTGAAGCCGTCAAAATCCCACCTGTTGAAGCCCAAGGTACAGTACCTAGGTCATGTGGTAAGCGCTGAAGGTGTAGCACCAGACCCTGACAAGGTCACAGTAATCAAGGACTGGCCAAGACCCTCCACTATCAAGGAAGTGCGGCAGTTCCTCGGGTTGGTGGGCTACTACCAAAGATTTATCCAAGGCTTCACCAATATGGCGGCACCCATGCAGGACCTCCTAGTAGGCCAGTCCAGGAAGGCCAAAAACCCGAAGCCTCCATTCAAATGGGATAAGCCGGAAGACGAATCCTTCAGTAGGCTGAAGATGGCTCTCACAGGAGACGAGATCCTGGCCTACCCTGACTATGGCCAACCCTTCATACTCCATACAGACGCAAGTAACGTGGGGCTAGGAGCGGTGCTGTCCCAGATACAGCAAGGCAGAGAAAGAGTGATTGCCTATGCCAGCAGGAAGCTCCGGCCCACAGAAAGGAACCCCGAAAATTACAGTTCCTTCAAGTTGGAGTTCCTCGCCGTAGTCTGGGCTGTGACAGAGCGCTTCAAGCATTATCTCGTCTCCTCCAAATTCACCGTCTTCACGGATAATAACCCGCTGACAAACCTGGACACTGCGAAACTTGGTGACCTGGAACAAAGATGGATGACCCGACTGTCTAATTATGAGTTTACCATTAAGTACTGGGCTGGGCGCAAGAATGCAAACGCCGATGCCCTGTCCAGGATGCCTAACTTGCCAGATGGGGGAGAAGACCCGGAAGAGCTGGAGGAGATAGAGATCCCCGCTTTCTACCGTCATGGAGTAACCCAGTGCTCCCATTGTGTGAAGAACAGGTGCTCCGCCAACAGAGAGGCCACGTTCAATCCATTGCCCCACCATGGATGGGCAGAAACACAAGATAGTGACCCGGCTGTCTGCCTAGTCAAGGATTTGCTGACACGAGCTGACTCGTACCCTGATCCAGATGCTCCAGAGGAGACCAAACAGCTGTGGAAGGAGAAGGGCAAGCTATTCATCTATGAAGGGAAGCTGTGTCGAAGAGCCATCCACTCCTGGACACATGAATAGGTCTGGCAGGTGGTAGTCCCGAGGCGGGATGTGTCAATGGTCTTGGAAGCGTACCACGATGGAGCAGGACACTTTGGCTGGAAGAAGTTGGAAGTCCTGCTACGTGAACGGTTCTACTGGGCTGGCATGAGGAAAGCAATCGAGAGGTGGTGTCGAGATTGCAGACCATGCAACCTGAGGCAAAAAGACCGTGACAGCCAGAGGGCTCCCCTGCAGCCCATCATCACCAAACAGCCACTTGAACTGGTAGCCTTGGACCACGTGAAGCTAGCCCCAAGCAGGTCAGGCTATGTCTACGCTCTCACCATCGTAGACCACTACTCCCGGTTCCTGGTAGTAGTGCCAAGGTCCAGCCTTCGAAGTGGAGGTGTTCCAGGAATTCTGCAACCTGTACAGCTGCAAGAAAATCAGGACAACAAAGTATCACCCCCAGACCAACGGGTTGTGTGAGAAGATGAACCAGGTGGTGATAGACCTGCTGAAGACGTTGCCCCTTGAGGAACGCAGCCTGTGGCCAGAAAAGCTACCAGATCTGGTGGACCTCTATAACGATATCTCAGTAAACTCTACCAACTGCACACCTGCTTACCTGATGAGAGCAAGACCTGGTAAGCTGCCCATCGACCTGGACATGGGAGTCCTAACACCAGAGACGGCCTCACCAGATGCAGATTGGGACACTGAGCGGCAACAACAATACCGCAAAGTGCAAGAGAGTGTTGAAAGAAGTTTGTCTCAAGCAAGACAAAAGCAAGAGAAAACTTACAATCAACATGCACCTGCTGTTCCCCTGTCACCTGGAGAGCAAGTCCTTAAGAGGAAGAGGCAACTCCACAAATTGGATGACCAGTGGGAGGTAGAGCCATACACCATCCTACCCTCGAGTCATGATAACACCAAGGTGTGCCTCATTAGTAAGGATGGAGGAGAAACATCAGCAACAGTTTCAAGAGACCACTTGAAGAAATGTCCCAAGCAATTACAACACACTGAGGAAGACCAAGATAGCCCTCAACCCACAGAGGAAGTGGAAGAAATGGTCAAAACAGTACTTGGAGAATTTCCCCGGTCATGGACACAAGTGAACAATGCAATTGTTGTGCCAGTCCTTACCTTTCTCCAACCAGCCCCTCAGGAAGCTGCAGAAGTCCCAGAAGAGTTGGAAGAACAGTTGGCCCCAGAGGCTGAAGTTTCATCAACAGCAGACCAGGAGAATCTACCCTCTGCTAATAGTGAACCTGTCGTACCCACGGTGAGCCAAAGAATCCATAGGAAGTAGCCCAACCTACCAGTACTACCTCATACTACCTGTAGTGCAGTTCACACTGAACCCACCACACCAGGGGTAGACACAAGGGACCAGGAGAGAGCAGTGACAGATAGTGTACTCCGTAGATCCACAAGAAGTACAAGAGGTCAGCCCCCTGCCCGTTGGAGAATTTAAAAATGTAAAGTGTAAAGTATAAAAGTATTAAAAGGTATGCTATATATAATTACCCGTAAGGGTATGCCAGAGACATTGCAAATTTGAAATGTTTTATATGAGTGCATTTAACCTGTTTATCCCGTTACCCAAAAGGGATCCAGAGACTTTTAGGTTATGGACAGTGAATAACCAAAGAACTCTCCATTGTAAATAGTTGCACTTGTTAAAGTGCCCCTTATTGAAAGACCACTGAACAAAAACCCGTTGGAGGTGGCCGAAGACGCGGTCCAACACCTGGATCATCTATGCCCTGCAGCCACCCCAGGGCCTCCGTGGAGGGTTTTGGATAGGTCCCTCAAATTACACCTTGCAGAGTGGAATGGACACCTGGTTGCAGATTATACTGTAACCTATCAAGGACTGTAATGTTTGTAAATATTCTAGTGTGCCTGTTATTGTTAATGCTATTGCTACTTTTGAAAAATATGTTTGGTCCCGGAGTACTGAAATTAACTAGGGGGGAATGTGGCACCCCAGAGGGTCTGGTTGCCACAGTGGTATTGCTTCCCTCAAAAGAGGTAATACCATGTCTGGAAGCAAGCGGGGGCCCTTTTGGTCAGGTACACTATACATGCAACACTTTCCTGGCTCCAGGCCAGCAAGGGGGGTTCCTCCCCTTGGCAACTGGATCTGGAGGCGGGGTTAGTTTAGTTTAGTGCAAGAAGTTGAGATTAGGACATTGAAGAGAGACGAGCTAGGGACTGGAGCTGGAGATAGCTCGTCCTAGCCACTATACACAGAGAACCGGACACCGGAGTCCGAGGCTGTGGGGCATTCCAGACCCAGCAGCTGATACCGCAGGGCAGGAGATTGCAGGTCTCCTGGCCCCCATCAGACGCCCGGAGGCTCAGCAGCACCGAGGGACCAGTACCGCCAAGGAGGAGCGAGGCATCCACAAGGCCCGAGTTGCCAACCATACGGGTGAGCACAGCACGTTACACTCAGGGACGTGGGCTACATCACAGCTACATCTTTTCATTTTATTTTTTTCAGTTTGCACAATCATGAACTATGCGCAGTGTGCTGTTGTGTTTGCTGCATTGCTGGTTGAGGAAGGTCGGCGTCAAGATGAGGCACGGATGCTAGAGAGGCGTTCCAAACTAAAGCGTCGCTTGTGGACCAGAGAGTGGTTGCAGAAGAGGTCCGATTTGTCCCTCATGCAATTTGTAAGAGAGCTTCAGGAGAAGAATCCTCATGATTTCCGCAACTGAAGCTCATCAAGAGAATGCCAAGAGTGTGCAAAGCAGTCATCAAAGAAAAAGGTGGCTACTTTGAAGAACCTAGAATATAAGACATATTTTCAGTTGTTTCGCTCTTTTTTGTTAAGTATATAATTCCACATGTGTTAATTCATAGTTTTGATGCCTTCAGTGTGAATGTACAATTTTCATAGTGATGAAAATACAGAAAAATCTTTAAATGAGAAGGTGTGTCCAAACTTTTGGTCTGTACTGTACATCCAACACAACACTGCTCCAGGCCAGCAGGAGGGGCAAGACGCAATGTAGTTTTCTGCTGAGCCCTGGCCCTGGCTGGAGTAGGGGGGGAACCCAAAGATAGGGGGAACCAATAGTGGGTGTGGGTGGAGGAAACAGATACACGGAGCACATATACAGTAAGTGTATAATAGGAAGCCATATTAGGTCTAAGGGGAGTTCTAGTAAGGGCTGGTCAGAGGAACAGTCCGGGAGCAGAGGCTCAGTCAGAGCTCTGCTCCACAAGTTAGGGTCCAGGATAGAGGCCCCGGAGGGGAGCAGGGAGCAGGCTCCATTCTACTTAAAGGATCCCAGGGGGTACGGCGCATGCAGGACGTGCACTGTCCGTCCTGGACCAGCCACCGTAATATATATACATACTGTTCCCAAACAGTAAGGCCCACGGGGGCGCGACAATATACACATACATATTCAGATACATACAAATGTACACACATATACACACACATATACAGATACCTACATATACACATACATACTCACAGACATACAAGTATGCATACATATATATTCCTAGTCCTATGGATATATACCTATCTAAAAATATAGGTGTTTTAGCCCAGAAGTGACATGTTCTGTCCAGAGTTATAGGCTTGTAGCCCAAGAGAGGCATGTAGGCAGAGTAGTACCCATCAGATGGGAGGTCACCTTGCAGCGGTTGATGGGCACACATGAATTGGCCAATTTATGCGCTAAGAACCTCCATTTTTTGTAAGTAAAGCTTATTGAGTAATAACACAGTTTAAATTAAATGGTTTTATTGTCTTTATGTATCTTGGCCATAATGGAGTGCTGCTGCGCTTTCTTTTTATATATCTTATGCAGTTTCTGCAGCTTGTACCTGTTCACATTTGGGATGTGCTGGTCAGTTTTTTTGACATATCTAAAAATATAGATATATATCCATACATAAAACCACCAACACACCAGTCTTTCCGTCTGACTGGAGACGCTGTATTGATGATGCGTCACTTTTTGAACACAGCAGCGTCTCCGGTCTGACCGGGAGATACACTGAATTCAGGGCACTTCCTTCGCGCACGCAGTAGCGTCCTCTAATAAGCCGCCGCACGTCCCTTACGTCGAAGCAGTAAATCTGTGGGCGGCGTTGATGCGTCATGGGCGGGGTTTACCGCGTTGATGCGTCGTGGCCGGGTTTTACGATGTTGATGCGGCCTAGCTTGTCTGAAGAGGCGGCAACATGGTGGCCAGGAGACGTGCAACACCATGGGGGGACGCAGAGATACGGTACTTGGTTAGAGAGGTGGATGCCAGGAATTATGACTGTAATGAACACCCAGGACATCCTCCACAAGCAGGCTGTGCCTAGCCCGAAGATTTGGGGTGCAGCGCTCCACTACCCAAATCCGAAAGAAGCTGGCGGATCTGCGGTACAGATCCAGCGACCGCATCGCCAGCATCCGGTCACAGAGCCTGCCCCATCGTGGTGAGTGGCGTTAACATAGGTTAGCACAGTATGGTGCAGGCCGTCCGCTGAAGAACAGCAGGAACCCCAAAACCGTAAGTGTTAAATAACAAACACGTACCTGTTAATTAGATGCATGTACAGAATTATTCTTGTTAAGTTTTACCATTCCCTCCGTAGAAATCTCTACATTAGACGACCTCCTGGCTTCACACAGGAGGATGATGGCGGCACAGCGGACACTGACAGAAGCAGTTGAACAGCATGGAGTGATGCTGGCAAGGATTGTGGCGGCCCAACAGCAGGGCGGCAGCCACTAATTTTTTTGTTTTTTTGGACCAGATGTTATTGAGTTGTTGTGAGTTGTTATAAAAAAAGCCTTAAAGTTTATATCCGCTGTTGTGTAAGCTTTGTTAAAAAAAAAAATCATGTTTCATCACTCACACCCATTATATCTATGCATCTGTATAGATACACCCAGCCCATTACCCCGCCTAGTAGGCCTGCTAATAACTATATGCTGAATTCAGTAAAGCAGGCTGCAAGTTTTAAGCAAAAAAACATTTTTATTACAATCAAACAAATATTTTAACAATTAAACAATTAAATTAACTATTAAATTAACAATTACTTAACAATTTAACAATTAAACTTAAAACCTAAAAGTAAAGCAAAACGTCACTACACATCTTCATAGTAGTTGTCTGCATTTGCATATCCTTGCCTGGGCGGTGAAGATAGTTGTGAAAGGAAAGACTGAGAAAACATGGGATACTGTGGGGGGGGGCCAAGCGGCAGGTTTTGCGGAGGCCTAATCCGCCGCACTGGTGTGCTACGAAGTGGCTCTGGCATTTGGTTCCATGCATTCAGTGAACAAGGATCACGGTCGATCCTACTATTTACGGTCGACGTTTCATCGAGTTGACCGGCTGCCGTTTTACTTAATGTCTCAAAAATTACCCTTTCGGCGTGGATCCTCTGTCTGTCATCCAGCTTCTGAAGTCTATCAGCAGCGAAGTTTGCAAAGCTGTCCATGCCGGTGTTGGTCTGCTACATTAAAATTTGGTTTGCCAAAGAGACGAGAATCTTTTACGTGAATTTGTTAGTCGCCGAGGTACAGTTGAGCGCGCAGGGTCTTCACTCGACCCCTCACTAGCCTCCTCCATACTAGGTTCACTACCCGGGATGCCGTCACTTCTTGGAGTTGACAGATCTTGCTGATGGTGCTGTGGGAGCAGAAAATTAATGTTAAAGCAAAAACCAAAAATTATTTTACAACATCCAGCACCACACCACAGAAATGTGTTGGCATTGGATATATCATGACCAGAATGCATAAACGTGCACTGGAAACAAATGTGAGGGGCGGCACTAGCAGTACAGGATATGAAATGTCATTCAACGGTATGAGAACTGAGTGGGGCGAAAATAGTAAAGGAGTGTACTTATCTGAACTGGAAGGGATAACTTTTTTGTAAACTGCAGAATTAATCAGGTAAAACCTTAGTTAATATTTTCTATTTAACTATGGCATGTACATACAAAGTTTAAATGCTATTTACAGGGAAGCAAAGAAGGTACTTACATCTCCAACAGGGGAGTCAGTCTGGATCTCAGGGTCTTGTTCCAGGGTCGGCCGCATCGAAGATACCATTGTCCGAGGTAACTCCTGGTCACGGGTGAAGCGAAGCAAGTCATAGTACCATAACGAGGGCACATACACCTCACCTGTTCTGGCACCAGACTTCCTTGACTTCTCCAACTTGTTGAGCTCTTTTTAATAGACGGTGCGTAGACCCTGGATCTTTTTTCTAACAACGCTGTCATCCACCTTCTCGCAGGGATTATGCTGCTTAAAGAGGGGAACCAGTTTCTCATATGCCTCCCTTTTTTTATTTCTATTGCTGTACTCGGCCGATTTAATCTGCCAAAGGCAGGGCAGGGACCGATACATCTCAATCAATTCACGGACAAATTCCTCGCTATTGTAAGACATCGGAAATAAAGAATAGCATACAGTGAGCATACATGGAATGTAATGCACACGCCCGGGCTGAGCGGCGTGTGCGTGTGATTGTAGTGATTCCACTGGACCGTGCCGGAGAGTGAATGCCTGGAGGGGCGTAACTAGGTATTCACCCGATCCGACCAGGGTCGCACGACGGCATACGACGCCAGTGCACCAAGGAGGAACCGAGCAGAGGGACCAGGTGCTACTCCAGGACAGACCCCAAACACGGCTGTTGACCCACACAGGGGAATACAGGAACAGACTGGTAGGCTGGCACACAGACTGGTGGGTATAGGCAGGCACGACTGGTATGCAGGCAGGCGGGTATGCAGGCAGGGGGGTACAGGCAAGCACAGCTAGAGTGCAGACAGGGAGGCACTAGCAGGTAGGAACACAGGCGGGATAGGACCCAGTACACACTGGGACTCAGGAACAATACAGGCAGAGGGATACAGGCAAGCACAGCTAGAGTGCAGACAGGGAGGCACTAGCAGGTAGGGACACTGGCGGGATAGGACCCAGTACACACTGGGACTCAGGAACAGAACCACAGATGTGGCGGACAAACACAGCAGAGTGAGGCCGCCCAAAGAGGTGAGCGAGAACAGGGCAGGACAAGGCCGCCTGGAGCGGTGAGCAAGAGTAGAGGAGGACAAGGCCGCCAGGAGCGGTGAGCAAAGGGTCAGAGCTGAGCGAGACTGCCGGAGCAGTGAGCAAGAGTAAAGCAAGACGAGACCGCCTGGAGCGGTGAGCAAGAGTGGAGCAAGACTGCCGGAGCAGTGAGCAAAAGGATAAGAGCGGAGCGAGACTGCCGGAGCAGTGAGCAAAAGGGTCAGAGCGGAGCAAGGCTGCCGGAGCAGCGAGCAAAGGAGTCAGAGCAGGCTAGAACCGCCGGAGCAGTAAGCAAAGGAGTCAGAGCAGGCTAGAACCGCCGGAGCGGTGAGCAAAGGAGACAGAGCAGGCTAGAACCGCCGGAGCGGTGAGCAAAGGAGTCAGAGCAGGCAAGGCTGAGCAGGGAGGACAGGGCTCTGTTCACACAGAACAGACAAGAAGGGAAAGGCAGAGCCAGATACCCACAAGGTACTTGCAGTGAAGTAGCGAGTGGACCACAAACTCACAAACGGGAGTACAGAGACAACAAGCAGGAGTTAGGTACGAGTTCAGACTCTGCAGAAAAAGGAAGGGAACGGACATAGAGGCAAAACAGGTAAAGGATAGGAGAGAGTTCAGACTGGAACTGAGTGTACGGAGGAGACCGACACTGCAGCGGAATACAGGAGCGGGTCTGGGAATACGGCCCCCAGAGAGGCAGGATGAACAGGCAAGGAGCGTGTTCAGACAGGACAGACAAGATACAGGAGCGGGTCTAGGTAATCGGCAACTAGAAGGCGGGAGGAACAGGCTAGGAGCGTGTTCAGACAGGACAGACAAGATACAGAAACGGATCTAGGTAATCGGCCCCTAGAAGGTGGAAGGAACAGGCTAGGAGCGTGTTCAGACAGGCCTGGAAATACAGCCTCCAGGATAGGCAGACAAGAGAACACAGACAGGACTCAGTTCAGACACGGGAACTGATACCGCAAGGCTGGAGACATAGACAGGACTCAGCTAAGACACGGGAACTGATACCGCAAGGCAGGAGACATAGACAGGACTCAGTTCAGACACGGGAACTGATACCGCAAAGCAGGAGACAAAGAACGGGACCTGGCACCTTCAGAGTGCAAGCACACACTGAATGAAACACTATGCTCAGGCAGGGATAGATGGGAGCAGCTGAGCTATATACCAGGTGACAGACAGCAATAGGCTGAGGACGCACAAGGGGTGTGACCCACAGCAGGTACAAAAAGCAGGAAGTGATCGGGCGCCGCCCTTAAGCAGCAGAAACAGACACAAACAGACAGCATGGAGGGAAGCCAGAGAGACATTCTGGACTGGAGATCAAGTGTGCGCTCTTGCACAGTGGGAAATGGACCACCATGCAAGGACGCCGCCAGGTATGTTACATGGAACAGTGAGCATACATACTGTTTGTTGGGTGTGTGTGACTCGCTACCTGGGCCGTGGGGTACCCAGAACCGGGCTTCTGTACGATGCTGGGGGTAGTAGTGGCAACCCGATCCCGTGACTCAGGGTGGTCAGACCATATGGTGGCAGTCTATTTATCAGTGTTTTGAATGTCCGACTACGCCACCCGTGGATTGCGGTCAGGGATAACCGCCGCAGCTAGGCAGACCGCTGAGGCTGGAGTTGGTGTGCAGCACAGGGGTAGGATACTGGGGGTGATAGTGCAGGCCGCAATAGTAAGAGTTCAGAGTCCTCTTCAAACAGTCCAGGGTCTTTATTGTAGGAATTATTAATGACCCAACAGTAGTACCGGTTAGGAATGGGCCTGGGTGTCTGAGAGCATTTGGGCGAGCCCCACTGGTCAGGGTGAGTGTGTAGGCCTACCGTTCTCTCTATGCTCTTTCTGACTATCCCCCTCTTCGTGGTGTAATAGCCCACGTCCCTGAGCTGGCCGTGTACTTCTACCCTGTATGGCTTGCGACTCGGGCCTTGTGTACCTTTTGCTTTCTCTTTGCTGTACTGGTCCCTCTGTGTGGCGGAGCCTCCAGGCTTCTTAGGCCAAGGGACCTGAAATCCCTCACGGGTTGGTTCTCTGCTGCTGGGCTTGATAACCCGGGCAGCCTCGGACCCCAATGTCCGGTTAGATTCGTTCTCTCAGCCAGGACCGGCTCTCGTCGCCTCTGTCCCTGGCTTGCAGTTTCTCCTCTGCCCCACGGACTCCTCAGCTGCTGCTGACCTGTCCCTTCCTCTGAGAACCCTTCTGGTCACTTCAGAAGTGGGTTCTGGTCTCTCTAACCCTGCCCCAGTTCCAGCTTTTATAGGGGCAGCCAGCTCCCTCTACTGGCCTGGGACAGGAGGTGCTGCATGCTAATGGTCCCTAACCAGGGAACCTCCCTCCTGCTCTCAGACACAGCCTTTAATATTTGTGGCATCCAGACCTGGGGTGACACATTCCCCCCTAGTAAAATTTAGCACTCCGGACTGAACAGGAAACACAAATACAGGGTATAAATAATAACATAACATATATACAAGTACATTTTGTCCTTAAGGCCACGGCGCTTCCGTGACCAGGTGTCCATATCACCCAATAAGGTGAAGTTTTCCACGGTGTGGGGACCTGTCCCTATAAACCCCAATTTCCTGGCCTTGGGCATGGCGGCAAGGTAAAAGCTAACTACTTTAGACCACAAGGAGGCCACGCCGGACAGGTTTTTCTTCTGTGGCCATCTTCACAAGAGGGCACCAAGTGCAACTATCTACAACTCAGTTCCGGCCATTCAGTGTCCATGACCTGTCAGTCCATTGAACTAGAAAAACTGGAAAAACAGTATTAGCAACCAGGTAACAAGTATAAAACATTTGCAATATACAGCATTTAGATCTTCCAGCGAGATGGTATTTGACCCCTAGTGCTCCGGGTTGACCTGCGTAACCCACTGTCTGGTGGTGGTCTAACCTGGCTTTCCCCACTAGCATTAAGGGTACAGCTACTAGCTGGGTCTACAGGCAGTTCAGGCAGCTGTCTGCGGGTCCTTTGGCTTACCGCAGGCATGGCAGGCTCACTGTCAGCAGAGGGTTGACTCTCCTGGGCTGCTGGCATGGGTTCTTCTGCCTCCGGAGCTGCTTGTTCCTCTTGTTCTTCCTGCTCTCCTGTAGACTCCTGCTGGGTTGGTTGAAGGAAGTGTAGGACGGGTACCACTATTGCGTCGTTTATCCGAGTCCAGGACCGGGGGAACTCTCCGAGAACGGTGCTGATCATTTCTTCCTTGTCCACTGCGGGCTCAAGGTCATCTTGATCTTCACTTGGACTCTGCAGTTGCTCGGGGCACCATTTTAGGTGGTCTCTGGAGACAGTGTTCGTGGTCTCTCCTCCATCCTTGCATATTACACATACCGTCGAGTTGTCGTGATTGGACGGCAGTACTGTGTGTTCGGGTCTCTCTCCTACTGGTCATCCAGCTTGTGAAGCTTTCTCTTCCGCTTCAGGACCTGCTCACCAGGTTCCAGGGGCGTGTTGGTTGAAGAGCCTCTCCCTGCTTTTCTCTCGCTTGAGCCAGACTCCTCTCCACACTCTCCTGTACCTTCTTGTACTGTAGCCGCCGTTATGTATCCCAGTCCGCATCTGGGGAGGTGTCCTCGGGTGTCAGGACTCCCATCTCCAGGTCTATCGGCAGCTTACCTGGTCTTGCTCGCATCAGGTAAGCCAGGGTGCAATTTGTAGCATTCACCGGGATATGGTTGTATAAGTCTATCAGATCTGGCAGCTTCTCCGGCCACAGGCTGCGTTCTTCCAGGGGCAACGTCTTGAGGAGATCAATGACAATATTATTCATTTTCTCACACAGCCCGTTTGTTTGCGGGTGGTAAGGCATTGACCGAATCTTCTTACAGCCGTAGAGGTTGCAGAACTCCTGGAAGATTTCCGCCTCGAACGCTGAACCTTGATCTGTCAAGACCTGTTCCGGATACCCGTGTGGATGGCAGAAGTGTTGTTGGAAGGCTCTGGCCGCTGTTTGGGCTGTCAAGTCTTTAACGGGAACCACCACCAGGAACCGGGAATAGTGGTCCACTATTTTCAGGGCATAGTCGTAGCCCGACCGACTTGGAGCCAGTTTCACATGGTCCAGAGCTACCAGCTCAAGAGGCTGCCTGGTGACGATGGGCCTCAAGGGTGTCTTCTGGCTGGTACCGTCCTTCCTTCTGAGGTTACATGGGCCGCAGTCCCTGCACCACTTCTCTATGGCCCCTCTCATACCGAATTCATGGAATTCACTGAGTGAGGAGACGGTAATGTCGGATTCACTAAACCAGTTCAAGCGGGGACTGGATGCTTTTCTAGATACCAGGCAGATTTCTGCATATACTTAAAAATAGAATAAAATAGTAGGTTGATACAGGGATTTATTCTGACTGCTGGTTTCAGAGTCGGGAGGGAATTTTTCCTCAGGTGAAGATTGGCCAAATCATTTGGGGTTTTTGCCCTCCTCTGGATCAACTTTAGCAATTACAGAACTAACAGGTCGAACTTGATGGACGCAAGTCTTTATTCGGCTTTACTAACTATGTAACTATGTAACTATGTAATTGACCCAGTAGAACCGCTCTCTCAGTAGGAACTCCAGTTAAATCCACCCGAAGTGTCCCGCTCTGTCATGGTAGGCCTCCAGGACCATTGCTGCATCTTGTCTCGGGACCACTACCTGCCAGGTCAGCTCGTGGGTCCGGTGGTTGACAAGCCTTCTGCACAGCTTACCTTCGTAGAGGAATAGCCTGCTTTTCTCCTTCCATAACTGCTTGGCTTCCTCTGGAGCGTCCGGGCCAGGGCTAGCGTCTGCCTGGGTCAACAGGTCTTTCACCAGGCGAATTGCAGGGTCACTATCTTGCGTTTCAGCCCAGCCGTGGTGAGGTAAGGGATTGAACATGACGGTGGTCAAGTCTTTGTCTCTTACACGGTGGGAGTACTGAGTCGCCTCATACCGGTTGAATGCAGGGAGTTCTATTTCCTCCAGCTCGTCTGGATCTTCTCCCTCATCGGGCAAGTGGGGCATTCTCGATAGGGCATCTGCATTGGCATTGGCTCGGCCTGCCCGGTACTTGATGGTGAAGTCATAATTTGCTAGCCGGGCCATCCACCGCTGCTCTAGGGCACCAAGTCTCGCATTGTCCAGATGCGTCAACAGATTGTTGTCCGTGTACACAGTGAACTTCGCAGAGGCCAGGTAATGCTTGAAACGCTCTGTTACGGCCCACACCACTGCCAAGAACTCCAGCTTAAAGGAGCTGTAATTCTCCGGCTTTCTCTCGGTGGGCCTCAGCTTCCGGCTGGCGTACGCGGTCACCCTTTCTCTGCCCTGTTGGTTCTGTGACAGTACGGCTCCCAGCCCCACATTACTGGCGTCTGTGTGGAGGATAAAAGGCTGGCCATAATCGGGGTAGGCCAGGATCTCATCCCCGTGAGGGCCATCTTCAGCTGGCGGAAGGACTCCTCTTCCGGCTTGTCCCACTTGAAGGGTGGCTTTTGGCTTCTGGTCTTAGATTGTCCTATAAAGAGGTCCTGCATAGGGGCTGCCATCTTGGTGAACCCGGGGATGAACCTTCGGTAGTAGCCTACCAACCTAGGAACTGCCTCACTTCTTTTATGTCAGAGGGGCTTGGCCAGTTCTTTATTGACGTGATTTTGTCAGGGTCAGGGGCTACTCCTTCTGCACTCACCACGTGTCCCAGGTATTGTACCTTCGGCTTTAACAGATGGCACTTGGAGGGTTTCACTTTCATGCCAAAGCCTGCCAGGGCCTCGAACACCTCGGCCAGGTGCTTTAGATGGTCCTCGTAAGTCTTCGAATAGACAATCACGTCGTACAGGTAAAGTAGGACCGTCTCAAAGTTTCGGTGCCCTAGACAGCATTCCATCAGCCTCTGGAAGGTCCTGGGTGCGTTGCAGAGCCCGAATGGCATACAGTTGAATTCACTTAATCCCATCGGGGTGGTGAAGGCGGTCTTCTCCTTGTCAGCCTCTGCCACAGGAACCTGCCAGTACCCGCTAGTAAGATAGCTAGTAGAGTAGAAGTTAGCTGATTTTAGTGGGGCTAAAGACTCCTCTATCCTAGGTAACGGGTACGCGTCTTTATGGGTGATACGATTGACCTTTCTATAGCCCACGCACATTCTCATGGTACCGTCTTTCTTTTTTACCTGAACCAAGGGAGCTGCCCAGGGGCTACAGCTGTCTCTAATGACCCCTGTTTCTTTCATTTCTCTCAGCATGCCCTTTGCGTTCTGATAATGTGCAGGGGGTACATGTCTGTGTCTCTCTTTTATTGGTGGGTGGCTCCCCGTGGGTGCTTACTAAAGATTCTCTCGTACTCCTGAACCACCCGGTAGACTCCTTGTTTTTGGTGCAGGGGAGTGGAGTCAGCACCCACATGGAGTTTCTGGCACCAGTCCTCCTTGTGTTTCTGGGAGCCATTATCCTCCACCGGTGGAGATGGAGGGAAGGGTTCCACGACCCTGAGAGCATTGTGTTCGACAGCAAACAATTTGGCTAATGTAGCGTACCGGGGCAAGTGTACTTCCCTTTCCCCATTGTTTAAGATCCGGATGGGCACCCTTCCATGGCGGACATCAACCACCCCCCGGGCTGTCAAAATGGTGGGCCTGCTGTCTGAGTACACGGGTTCTACCATGGCTTGGTAGTCTCTCCCTCTTAACCCGATTGCAGTCCGACACCACATCATCATTTCACTTTTGGGAGGCATGGCAATGGGGAACGGGTCGCTCATCCTTACGCTACTGATCTCACCACCTGACAGTTCTACCTGTTGCCGTCTCATCAGAGCTCTTATCTCTTTCTGGAGGACTCTCTGTTGGCTGGAGCTCGCATTCATCGCCACCTGCTGGAAAATTACAATCACTTCTGAAAGACAATTTTCAATCACGTTTGTACCCAAGGTTATTTTAGGGTGACTTTCTCGACGGTCAATGTCCACAATGATCACTCCCTGTGCCGGCAGTTCAACCTTACCAATCTTGATGGTCATCTCTCTGAACCCCACCTGCAGCACGGGTTGACCATTGCTGGCGATGATGCTCAAGTCATCGTCTGGATAACGGGTTATATCAGTGTCACTCCAGTACTGCTTGAAAAGTACATGGGGGATGGTAGTCACTTGGGACCCGGTGTCCAGCAGTGCACTCATGGGGATACCGTCCAGCACTACGGGTAAAACCGGGCGTCCCCCTACGTACTTATCACGCCAATTAGACGGGCCTGGTGACCTTATGCCTGGGGGTTGGCCCTCTGCCCCAGGTCGGACCCATTTAAAGTACAGTACCTGGCTACGTGTCCCAGCTGGCTGCAACGGCGGCAAATCGGCTGTCCATGCCTCCCTCTGAACGACGGGATCCTCCTCTGTCGACGCCACGGGACATCCTCCCGACTTGAAGCCAGCTTGATTGGTCCTGACGGGTCCATCTGTAACGACTGTACAGTCCTGGTCAATGCAGCAACACTCTTTGTTAGTTCTTGGACCTAATGGTGCAGGTTTGCAGGCGGGGATGGGTTTAGGGCCTGCGCATCAGCCCGCACAAGGTCTGCAGGGTAGGGCGCTGCCTCCTGGAGGTAAATGATGGCAGGGCGCCGGGAAGCTACAGCGCCACCTGGTGCGGGTTCTCGGAGCACCCGGATGGCCCTATCTTTGAACTGTGCAAAAGTCAAATCGGGGTTCTGTAGGGCCATGAGGCACAGCTGGGTTCTGTGGGCGCTGGACAGCAGACCTTCTATGAACTGGTCAGTCAATAGTTTATCTGTATCCTGCACGCTGCCAGGGTCAGCTTGTTTGATTGCTCTCAGGGCTTCCTGCATGTTTAAGGCATAGTCTCTGTTACTATCTTGGGCTCGCTGCTTACATCCATAGAACCGCATTTTGATTTCTGCTGAGGTTCGGATATCAAAGGTGTCCCGTAGACGGGTCAGAACCCCCCTTACAGTCCTTTTCTCCTCCGCTGTCCAAGACTTTACCTCTCGCTGGGCCGCACCAGTTAACTGCCCTATCAGTATGCTTACTTTCTGTTCTTCTGTCAGGGGATAAACTTTGAACAGGCTATACAGCCTTTCTTTAAAGTCGCCCAAGGTATGCGACTCGCCGGCATACTGTGGCAGCCAAGCCGCTCCGGGGATATAGGGCATGGAAAACAGCATCACAGCTGCTGCGGCTACGCTGGTGGTAGAGGGTCCCTCCACGTCCGACATCTTCCTCCCCCCTAGTTAACCGTGGCCTACCTTCCGGCGATCCTCTTCTGTAGGCCGCGGCTCCGCTCGCGATGCTCTGGGTGAGGAACTTGCATCGCGGGGTGATGACGCCAGCGTCCACTGGATCTCCTTCCAGGACCTTGCGCAGCGTCTCAGCGTAGGGCGGGGCTTCAGGTCTCGCGCGTTTTTGACATCCACGCCCCTCTTCTTCCCGCGCGGCGTCCCGAAGATGGCGCCCGATGGCGGGAAACGGCTCCGATTCGCGGGAAATGGGCCCGAATGGCGGGAAACTTCACTGAGGTATGTATAAAGTCTTTCTCAGGCACGGAATACCCGTTTGTGGCGGGTTGGTCACAATCCTGCCGACTACGCCAAAGCTGACTCGCCCCCTGGGCCGTGGGGTACCCGGAACCGGGCTTCTGTACGATGCTGGGGGTAGTAGTGGCAACCTGATCCCGTGGCTCAGGGTGGTCAGACCATATGGTGGCAGTCTATTTATCAGTGTTTTGAATGTCCGACTCTGCCACCCGTGGATTGCGGTCAGGGATAACCGCCGCTGCTAGGCAGACCGCTGAGGCTGGTATTGGTGTGCAGCACAGGGGTAGGATAACTCCCCACGGGAAGAATGTAGCCTCAGGACAGTGTAGGTGGATGCTGGGGGTGATAGTGCAGGCCGCAATAGTAAGAGTTCAGAGTCCACTTCAAACAGTCCAGGGTCTTTATTGTAGGAATTATTAATGACCCAACAGTAGTACCGGTTAGGAATGGGCCTGGGTGTCTGAGAGCATTTGGGCGAGCCCCACTGGTCAGGGTGAGTGTGTAGGCCTACCGTTCTCTCTATGCTCTTTCTGACTATCCCCCTCTTCGTGGTATAATAGCCCACGTCCCTGAGCTGGCCGTGTACTTCTCGCCTGTATGGCTTGCGACTCGGGCCTTGTGTACCTTTTGCTTTCTCTTTGCTGTACTGGTCCCTCTGTGTAGCGGAGCCTCCAGGCTTCTTAGGCCAAAGGACCTGAAATCCCTCTCAGGTTGATTCTCTGCTGCTGGGCTTGATAACCTCAGCCTCGGACTCCAATGTCCGGTTAGATTCGTTCTCTCAGCCAGGACCGGCTCTCGTCGCCTCTGTCCCTGGCTTGCAGTTTCTCCTCTGCCCCACTGATTCCTCAGCTGCTGCTGACCTGTCCCTTCCTCTGAGAACCCTTCTGGTCACTTCAGAAGTGGGTTCTGGTCTCTCTAACCCTGCCCCAGTTCCAGCTTTTATAGGGGCAGCCAGCTCCTCCTACTGGCCTGGGACAGGAGGTGCTGCATGCTAATGGTCCCTAACCAGGGAACCTCCCTCCTGCTCTCAGACACAGCCTTTAATATTTGTGGCATCCAGACTTGGGGTGACACATGTGCACACGAGACCCCCTAAAATGGCTGCCCATGCAAAAGCATATGTACACAGATAGAAGCCAAGCCCTCCCTACCTCCAGAGCAATGATAGCAGATAATTGGTAGGTGTCCTATAAATTAAGTAAAAATGGAAACGCATTTGAGACCCCAAACGATACCTTCCGTGCACACAGAGTATAGGTGTCAGAAGAACCGCTGAAGAATAGATAAATCGATGCGGAGTCGCAGTCCGGAGAACTCTACTACGATCTGCAAACCAGCACGCGGTCAGGAACAAAGGATGGAAGCGCTACTGGCAAGGCTGTCAATCACAATGCAGTAGCGACCACCAATCGGAGCTGAGGGGGCGCGGAAAAGGCAACGCAAATGCACGCCTGTGTGATTACAGCGTCACACAGTACGTCCCTCATCAAGGTCTGAATCGTCAGAGTAGCTGCTATGTGACAGAGTCCCAACGACCGCCGACATCGTTATACAGGTCGCTACAGGTCGCCGTATCGTTGCTGCATCGTTGGGAAGATCTGACTGTTTGACATCTCACCAGCGACCACATAGCGACGCAGCAACGATCCCTGACAGGTCGTATCGTTGTCGGGATCGCTGTAGCGTCGCTAAGTGTGACGGTACCTTTATGCATGGCCAACAGTCTTGACTGGATTCTATATAAAATGAGTAATTAATCCTCCCTTCATATTCCAGACAGCCCCAGTTTAACCCCCTCACACCCTGGCCATTTTCCGTGTTTACGCTTTCATTTTTTGCTCTCCTTCTTCCCAGAGCCATAACTTTTTTATTTTTCCACCAATATGGCCGTGTGGGACTTGTTTCTTTGCAGGACGAGTTGTACTTTTGAACGACCCCATTGACTTTACCATATAATGTACTGGAAAACAGGGGAAAAAATCCCAAGTGTGGTGAAATTGTAAATAAAGTGCAACTCCACAATTGTTTTTTGGGTTTTTTATTTACCATGTTCACTAAATGCTAAAATTGACCTGTCATTATAATTCTCCAGGTCATTACGAGTTCATAGATACCAAACATGTTAAGGTTCTTATTTATTTAAGTGGTGAAAAAAAATCTGAAGTTTGTAAAGAATAAAAAAAGTCGCCATTTTTTGAGACCTGTAGTGTCTCCATTTTTTGGGATCTGGGGCTGGTTGAGGGCTTATCTTTTGCGGGCTAAGCTGACGTTGTTATTAATACCATTTGAGGGTATATACAATGTTTTCATCGTCCGTTATTTGCATTTCAATGCAACGTTGTGGAGACCAAAAAACTTAATTCTGGCGTTTTGATTTTTTTTCTCGTTACCGATCAGATTAATTCCTTTTATATTTTGATAGATTGGGCAATTCTGAATGCGGCAATACCAAATATGTGTATTTTTGATTTTTTTATTGTTTTATTTTGAATGGGGCGAAAGGTGGGTAATTTGAACGTTTATATTTTTTTGCATTTTTTAATATTTTTAAAAACATTTTTTTAAATTTTCACTTGCTTCAATAGACTCCATAAGAGACTTGAAGCTGCGATCATCTGATCGCTTGTGCTACACATAGCAGGACTTCCGCCCTGCTATGTGTAGCAAAAATGATCATCTGCTATGAACACCGGCTACGGGACAGCGCTCATAGCAGATAGGCAATGAGAATCACAGGGGTCTCCTGCAGCCCCGGGTTGTCATGCCAACCCATCAGCGCCCCGCTATCATGTGACATGGGCGCCGATGGGCGGGATTAGTGACGCGTTTCCGGTAAGCGCGAGTTATATGCCGCTGTCAGAGACTGACAGCGGCATTTAACTAGTTAACAGCCGTGGGTGGATCGCGATTCAACCTGCAGCAGTTAGGGGCACATGACAGCTAATCAGATCAGCTGCCATGTGCCGGAAAATATGCGGGCTCATCGCCGGAGCCCGTACCAAAGGGAGAGACCCGACATGTGCTGTATAGATACGTCATATGTCGGGAAGGGGTTAAAGTAGTATTCCAGTCTGTAGCATATACAGTCATGGCCGAAAGTGTTGGCACCCTTGAAATTGTTCCAGAAAATGAAGTATTTTTCCCAGAAAATTATTGCAATTACATGTTCTTTTATACACACGTTTATTTCCTTTGTGTGTATTGGAACAGCACAAAAAAAAGCAGAGAAAAAAGGTAAATTGGACATAATTTCACACAAAACCCCCAAAATGGGCTGGACAAAACTGTTGGCACACTCAACTTAATATTTGGTTGCACACCCTTTGGAATAAATAACTGCAATCAATCGCTTCCTATAACCGTCAATAAGCTGCTTACACCTCTTAACTGGAATTTTGGACCACTCTTCTTTTGCAAACTGCTCCAGGTCTCTCAAATTTGAAGGGTGCCTTCTCCCAACAGCAATTTTAAGATCTCTACACAAGTGTTTAATAGGATTTAGATTTGGACTCATTGCTTGCCACTTCAGAACTCTCCAGGGCTTTCTTTCCATCTATTTCTGGGTGCTTCTTGAAGTATGTTTGCAGTCATTTTCCTCCTGTAAGACCCATGACCTAGGACACAAACCCAACTTTCTGACACTAGGCACTATATTGCGACCCAAAATCATTTGGTAATCTTCAGATTTCATGATGCCTTGTACACAGTCAAGGCACCCAGTGCCAGAGGAAGCAAAACAACCCCAAAACATCTTTGAACCTCCACCATGTGTGACTTTAGGTACTATGTTCTTTTCTTTGTAGGTCTCATTTCATTTTAGGTAAACAGTAGAGTGATGTGCTTTAGCAAAGAAAGCTCTATCTTGGTATCATCTGTCCACAAGACAGAAGGATTTTGGCGTACTCAAGTACATTTTGGCAAACTGCAGTCTAGTTTTTTTATGCCTCTGTGTCATCAGTTGGGTCCTCCTGGGTCTCCTGCCATAGCATTTCATTTCATTCAAATGTCAACTGATAGTTCATCTGACACTTATGCACCCTGAGCCTGCAGGACAACTTGAATTTCTAGGGAATTTGATAGTGGCTGCTTATCCACCATCCAGACTATCCTCCATTGCAACCTTTCATCAATTTTTCTCAGCTGTCCACATCCAAGGAGATTAGCTACAGTGCCATGGGTTGTAAACTTCTTGATTATGTTGCGCTATGTGGACAGATGAACATCAAGATATCTGGTGATGGACTTGTAACCTTGAGATTGTTGATATTTTTCAACAATTTTGGTTCTCAAGTCCTCAGACAGTTCTCTTTTCCTCTTTCTGTTCTCCATTCTTAGTGTGGCACACACAGACACAAAATGCAAAGATTGAGTCAACTTCTACCCTTTTTATCTGGTTTGAGGTGTGTTTTTCATATTACCCACACCTGTTACTTGTTACAGGTGAGTTTGAATGATCTTCACATGCTTGAAGCAAAGTTGTTTACCCACAATTTTGTCCGGCCCATTTTCGGGTTTTGTGTGAAATTATGTCCAATTTGCTTTTTTTTCTCTGTTTTCTTTTGTGTTGTTCCAATACACATAAAGGAAATAAACAAGTGTATTGTAACATCCCTGGCGACGTGCTGGTGACTAGCCCAGGGGGATGGGGATGACTCGGTACCCGGGCCTTTGCCTGGCCTTGGGGATGTCGCGGTTGTCGGCTCCCGGGCCCGTACCCTGGGGTCAGCTTTAAAAAGGGGATTGTTTGTTAATTTTATGAAAGTTTGTGACGCCTGTTATGTTCTGCTACCAGAGCTAAGGAAAGAGAGGAGATCTGTCCCTACGATAGAACTCAGCTTAATCCCTACGATGTAACAGGGGACCTGATCCTGCGATCAGACCTGCTAAAGTCCTAAGCTAGTCTGTACGGAGACCTATAGATGTGGGGAAGGAATCCCTACAAGTACTAAGGACTGGGAGGAAAATGGGACACCTCCTAACAGAAATAGTAGCAGACAGACGAACAAACAAAATATATAGAACAAAGAGGTCCGTAGACCAAGCAAACTAACAGAGTTAGATACAGGGCACAGGCTAGCTAGAAAGTAGTTATACAATGAAGTCCAGCAAAGCTAGAAGGGCGGAGCAGGATTAAATAGGCCAATAAGGTCATGTGACCAGCAAAGGAAAAAACCTAAGAGCAAGGTTCTAACAGTACCCCCCCTTCTAAGAGGATCCTCCGGATCCCCTAGGACCAGGCTTATCAGGAAATCTCCTGTGAAACGCTCTGATAAGTCTGGACGCGGAAACATCATCCGACCTCACCCAAGAGTTATCCTCGGGTCCGAAACCTTTCCAGGCCACAAGATACTGCAAACTACCTCTATACCGTCTAGAGTTAAGGATGCGAGAAATTTCATATTCCCCGTCCTCCACCACCGGAGGAACAGAGGCAGAGGCGTCACAATCCGATACAACCGCTTTTTTCAACAGAGAGACATGAAATACCGGATTAATTCTCCAGGAGGTAGGAACCTCCAACTTAACAGCAGATTGGTTGACAACCTGAAGCACCTTAAAGGGCCCTACAAACTTGGGACCCAATTTCTTAGAAGGAATCCTCAACCGCAGATTCCTAGAGGACAACCAAACCATGTCACCAACAGCGAACAAAACCTCCTGTCGTTTCCTATCAAAGTAGTCTTTAGATTTTCTGTTGGCCTCCTGAAGATTACCACGCACATCCGTCCAAACTCTCTCCAAATCACCGGAAAAATTCTCCTCCTCAGGCACGGCAGATCCCAACTTGGAGAACGACCCAAACGACGGATGTCTCCCAGAACAACAAAAAAAAGGCGAACAACCAGCAGAAGAAGATGTATGGTTGTTAAGAGCAAATTCAGCAAGTGGCAGAAACTCAGACCACCCCTCTTGATTGTCTGCCACAAAACAACGCAAGAACTGCTCAACATCCTGGTTTTTCCTTTCTGTCTGGCCATTAGATTCAGGATGATATCCGGACGAGAACGACAAATGAACTCCCAACCTGTCACAAAAGGCACGCCAAAAACGAGCCACGAACTGAGGACCCCTATCAGAAACAATGTCAGTAGGAACGCCATGAAGTCTGACAATTTCCTTGACAAAGGCCTTAGCGAGAGTTTTAGCGCAGGGCAGTTTGACGAAGGGAACCAAGTGACACATCTTGCTAAAACGGTCCACGACCACCCAGATGACAGTAAAACCCTCAGAGGGGGGAAGGTCAGTTATAAAGTCCATAGCCAAATGTGTCCAAGGAGCACTGGGAACCTCCAAAGGACAAAGCAACCCCGCAGCAGGAGTATGTGAGGACTTAGATCTAGCACATATAGTACATTGACGCACCCACTTAATGACTTCCTTCTGCCATCCAGGCCACCAAAAACTGCGACCCACCAGTCTCTTGGTCTCAGAGATTCCGGGATGACCTGCCAACCGAGATTCATGACACTCAACAAACAAATCTCTCCTAAAGGTCCCAGGCACAAACAACCTCCCATGAGGAGTGTTAGATGGGGCATTCTCCTGTGCTTTAAGAATCTCATCTTCCAAAACGGAGTCCAAAGCAGCTATCACAACACCTTCTTGTAAAATGTTCTCCTCTTTCTCAGCACCGCCTATGGGAGAAAAACTGCGAGACAAGGCATCCGCCTTAACATTCTTAGTACCAGGGATGTAAGTAACGGAGAAATTAAACCGCGAGAAAAACAGTGCCCACCTAGCCTGACGGGCATTCAGGCGCTTGGCAGCATCAAGATATATCAGATTTTTATGATCCGTAAGAACCTGAACGGGAAATTCCGCACCTTCCAAGAAGTGGCGCCAGTGTTCAAATGCGAGTTTAATAGCCAATAATTCCCGATTACCAATATCGTAATTCAGTTCAGTCTCCGAAAAATTTTTTGAAAAAAAGGCACAGGGATGTAATCCATCCCCGTTATCCTGAGACAATACTGCGCCAACCCCCACAGAGGAAGCATCAACCTCAACCAAAAACGGCTTAGTCACATCAGGCTGCATAAGGATGGGAGCAGAGGTGAACCTCTCCTTGAGATACACAAAAGCTTCAATGGCCTCAGAAGACCACTGAACCGCATCAGCACCTTTCCTGGTGAGATCGGTCAGAGGTTTGACAATACTAGAAAAATTTTTTATGAATTTTCTGTAATAATTGGCGAAACCTAAAAACCTCTGTATCGATTTCAAACCAATAGGCCTAGGCCATTCCTGTACAACTTGAACTTTAACCGGGTCCATCTCAAAACCTTCGCTGGAGATAATGTAACCCAAAAAACGAATTCTCTGTACAGCGAACTCACATTTCTCCAGCTTAGCAAAAAGCGAATTGTCCATTAATAACTGTAATACCTCACGTACGCTCCGCCAATGAGACTCCATATCCGGCGAATAAATCAAAATGTCATCCAAATACACAACCACATTTTTGCCAATCAAAGGTCTAAGGATGTCATTAATAAGATTCTGAAAAAATGCAGGAGCATTAGTAAGACCAAAAGGCATAACCAGATTCTCAAAATGACCCACAGGAGTGTTAAAAGCAGTCTTCCATTCGTCACCCTCCTTCATGCGCAACAGATTGTATGCCCCCTTAAGGTCAATTTTAGAGAACCACTTGGCCCCATTAACTGGTTAAACAGATCAGGAATCAATGGCAGTGGGTAAGGATTGCGTACAGTAATTTTGTTAATCTCACGAAAATCCAGACAAGGAAGTAAACCGCCGTCCTTTTTTTTTACAAAAAAAAATCCAACCGCCACAGGAGACTTAGAGGGCCTAATGTAACCGGCGGCCAAACTTGTCTGTATGTATTCCTCCAAAGCCTTCCTTCTCAGGAATAGTAAGGTTAAATAAACGACTTTTAGGAAGAGTCGCTCCAGGGACAAATTCAATAGAACAATCATAGTCTCTATGGGGAGGCAAAACCTGCGATTCCTTCTCAGAAAAAACTCTCCAAAAATCCTGAATAGGAACAGGCAATTCTCCCCTATCCAAAGCTGCAATACGCCCGTTACAACACTTGTCATAACATTTATGGCTCCAGGATTTAATTTCACTGGTAGACCAATCCAGTACAGGATTGTGAAATTTTAACCAGGGCAATCCCAATATTACTGGAGAAGGCAAGTTATTCAAAACTACCAAATCCAATTTCTCATGGTGAACACCATTAATAGTGAGAGGAAATTCACAGACCTTGAGAGTAATATTCTTCAAAGGGGAACCATCCACAGAAACCACAGCAATGGGGGATGATAAAGGTTCGGGTTTTAAATTGAGTCTTTCCAAGAATCCCCCATCAATTACATTTAGAGTAGACCCACAATCAACAAACACCCGAAATTCCATTAATTTTTCCTGAGCAATTGTGGAAGCAGCTAAAAATACACCCTTGGAATTTAAACAGGCAATACGGGCATGACTGACCATTTTTTTTTCTTTCTTCATACGAAGCTCACAGCCTTTAATCAAATGACCAGATTTTCCGCAATAGAAACACAAGCCTTCAGAAAATCTACGGTCTTTTTCTTGAGAGCGAGGTGCCACTGATCCAATCTCCATCGGTTCACCACTGTTAGTACACACATTCTCATAACCAGAAACTGACATAGCAGAGGATTTGCTCTCATTAACCCTTGCACGCAGTCTCCTATCCACCCGTATAGCTAATTGCATAGCCTGTTGCAAATCTTCAGGTGTAGGATAAGCAATTAGCAGGTCTTTAACCCTTTCATTGAGCCCAGCAAGAAATAGACTTTTCAGAGCAGAATCGTTCCACCCTGTTTGAGTAGACCAACGACGGAAATGAGTACAATATTTTTCCACATTACCTGATCCCTGTCTCAAACGTCTTAACTCAGACACGGTCAGGATCATCATATAATAGTCCCAAAGCAGAAAAAAAACTATCCACTGATCTGAAGCATGTATCACTAGGTTGCAAAGAAAAGGCCCACTCCTGAGGCTCTTTGCGCAAAAGTGACATTATGAACCCTATGCGCTGGGATTCATCCCCAGAGGACTTGGGTCTCAAACGAAAATACAATAAGCAAGCATATTTAAATGAAAAAAATTCTCGGTGTTCACCAAAAAATAAATCCGGCAAACATACCTTAGGCTCCAAGAAATGTGCTCCAGGACAGTTACTCACGTGCTGACGGAGCTCGGCCACCTCCAGAGAGAGTCCCTGCAGGTGTTTAGCCAAATCCTGAACCGACACCATCATGGAACAGAAAACTCTTTCCTTAGAGAATTTGCTGGCTGGACTTACTGTTATGTTCTGCTACCAGAGCTAAGGAAAGAGAGGAGATCTGTCCCTACGATAGAATTCAGCTTAATCCCTACGATGTAACAGGGGACCTGATCCTGCGATCAGACCTGCTAAAGTCCTAAGCTAGTCTGTACGGAGACCTATAGATGTGGGGAAGGAATCCCTACAAGTACTAAGGACTGGGAGGAAAATGGGACACCTCCTAACAGAAATAGTAGCAGACAGACGAACAAACAAAATATATAGAACAAAGAGGTCCGTAGACCAAGCAAACTAACAGAGTTAGATACAGAGCACAGGCTAGCTAGAAAGTAGTTATACAATGAAGTCCAGCAAAGCCAGAAGGGCGGAGCAGGATTAAATAGGCCAACAAGGTCATGTGACCAGCAAAGGAAAGAACCTAAGAGCAAGGTTCTAACAACGCCACCTGTGGTTTCTGGTGAGAATCACCAGCGCTGAGAAGTCCACTGAGGCCGGTGATAAGGCAGCTTGATGGTATAGCTCCCCACAGGTGGAGCTAGGCCTCAGGGCAGCATGCGGAAAGGGGAATGCAGGACAGGCGAGACCCAGCCGGGGCAGAGCAAGAACAGGGAACGGACACAGTAGTCACTTCAGTACCTTTTACTGATGGAAATTCAGGCACATCCCCGAGCACTGTAGGGTGAAGGGTGCATATCAGGATCCTCCCCAATGAGCGGGTGTAGGGCCTCCTGTTCCTTGCCTCTGCGTAATAAGTTTCCGACCTGCCTAGAGCTAGGCCTAACTTTGTCTCTGTCCTGCGCTGGCTGACCTGGTGGTAGGGCCTTTTCTTGGAGTACACGCTCCTGAGCTTGCGGGGCCTATGTGTCTCCTGGCTCTGCTACGTATCAGCACTTTAGCGATCCTGGGACCTGTAGTTCTCCAGGGATTCCGGTTATGCCTTACTGGGTCATAGAGATCCTGGTAAGCTCAGACCCGGTGTCCGGTAAATTCTTCGGGGTGAGCTACTTAAGCTCCTCTGCCCCCTATGTACTAACTGTCCACTCGCCTTCGGCCTACTCGGGCCCTCACTATGCTATACACACTAACGGCAGCTTGCCGTGCTTCACCGATCTTATGGCGCTGGCACACCTTAAGCTCTAACTGAGCTACAACTGACCTGAGCTCGACTCTGTATTCAGACCTGTACTTGCTGAACTCTCCAGAGGAACTTCTGAATCATTGAGCTCCACTGCAGACTGACCTCTCTTTGGCCCATCTTCTGCAGGAACTGAACTGCCTGGCTCCACCTTCCCTTCTTATATCCCTAATGGGCTCCCTCTGGTGGTCTGAGGTGGAAGGTGGAGATGTGTGAATGTTTATGGCGGCCTCTTGTGGAGGAATCCATCAATGCACTCTTCTAGTATCTGTGATACCAAGCGCAGCTGGGCGTCACACTGGCATGGTTTACCACCTCCCACCATGCAAGACTGCCATCTTACCCATCAGTCCAGGCTACACACTTTGCTCCAGTACCTGCTGTGTGCATGTCTCTTGTCTGATTGCGGGCGGCGGCGCGGTTACTGCCTGATTCTTATAGTTACTGTATGCGCACTCCTAATGCGTCCCCAGCCTATTGTTGTGAGTCACTGGATATTTAAACCCCCTCCACCCAGTAGGAGGGGCCTGAGGAACACTTTCTTTCAGTGTGTTCTGTGCAACTGAGTTTCCAGATCCTGTTCTGCATCTTGTCTGTTTCCGCCACCCTGGGGGCTGAGTACCCAGGCCTGTTACCTGTATCTGTGACTTCTAGTCTGTTCCGCCACCCTGGGGGCTGTATACCCAAGCTCGTTGCCTGTATCTGTGACTTCTAGTCTGTTTCTGCCACCCTGGGGGCTGAGTTCCCAGGCTCGTTCCTGTATCTTGTTCCTGGTTCAGGTCCTGTTTGAACAGTGTCTTTCCTTTTCCTGCAATGTCCGAACCTGCACCTAACTCCAACTCATTGTCTCTGTACTTCTGTTTGTGAGTTTAGTGTCCACTTGCTACTTCATTGTAAGTATCTTGTGTTCTGCTCTGCTTGTCTACTGCACCTGCGGGTTTTGCTCTGCTCTGCTTGTCTACTGCACCTGCGGGTTTTGCTCTGCTCTGCTTGTCTACCGCACATATGGGTTTTGCTCTGCTCTGCGTGTCTACCGCACCTGCGGGTTTTGCTCTGCTCTGCTTGTCTACCGCACCTGCGGGTTTTGCTCTGCTCTTCTTGTCTACCGCACCTACAGGTTTTGCTCTTCTCTGCTTGTCTACCGCACCTGCTGGTTTTGCTCTGCTCTGCTTGCGACCGCACCTGCGGGTTTTTCTCTGCTCTGCTTGTCTACCGCACCTGCGGGTTTAGCTCTATTCTGCTTGTCTACCGCACCTGCGGGTTTTGTTCTGCTCTGCTTGTCTACCGCATCTGCAGGTTTTGCTCTGCTCTGCTTGTCTACCGCACCTGCGGGTTTTGCTCTGCTCTGCTTGTCTACCGCATCTGCGGGTTTTGCTCTGCTCTGCTTGTCTACCGCACCTGCGGGTTTTGCTCTGCTCTGCTTGTCTACCGCACCTGAGGGTTTTTCTCTGCTCTGCTTGTCTACCGCACCTGTGGGTTTTCCTCTGCTCTGCTTGTCTACCGCACCTGCGGATTTTACTCTGCTCTGCTTGTCTACCGCACCTGCAGGTTTTGCTCTGCTCTGCTTGTCTACCGCACCAGCGGGTTGTGCTCTGCTCTGCTTGTCTACCGCATTTGCGGCTCTGTTCCTGTATCCCAGTCTGTACTGGTCCCTATCCTGCCTGCGTTCCTACCTGCCAGTACTCACCTGTCTGTATACCAGCCGTGCCTGCCAGTACCCACCTGTCTGCATACCAGCCGTGCCTGCCAGTACCCACCTGTCAGTATGGTAGCCTAACCTGCCTGTTCCTGCATTCCCCGGTGTGGGTCAACAGCTGTGACCGGGGTCTGACCTGGAGTAGCACCTGGTCCCTCTGCTCGGTTCCTCTCTGGGTCACGGAGTCGATTGAGCCGCCGTGCGACCTTGGTCGGACCGAGTTGATACTTAGTCACGCCCCTCCAGGCACTCCTCGGTTCATGGTCTAGTGGGATCACTAACCACGCTCACGCCAGTCAGTCCGGGCGTGTGCGTAACATGTATAACAAAACATGTAATTGCAATAATTTTCTGTGAGAAATACTTCATTTTCTGGAATAATTTCAAGGGTGCCAACACTTTTGGCCATGACTGTATCGCAGCTGTAATATCACTGAGTAATTTTATCCTAATCTACAATGGGTCTGAGACCCTAACCAGTTTTAACAAAAATATGTACCACCTGTAAATGTTGTTTCATCTGAAATATGTTAATATTTTCTTTATTACATGAATGAGCCATTCCTAACAGTGCATCCACGATTAACAAAGAAAAAGCTAACAGAGTGTCATAATGTATGCTCACTGCTAGAAACGTGTCATTCATGTTCCCAAAGTGACTTCTTCCTTTGAGATTACCCTGCAATACACTTAAGACACATAAGATAAGCATGTCCAATGAATTTAGATGAATATGGGACAACTGGCATAATTTTTAGTGCATTTCCGAGACTGTCACAAATCATGTAGCTCCTAAATGCACCTAATCTGAGAAGATAAATCACACTGGAGTAATTCTGGGAAGGTAAGCCTTTTGGGTCATGTTTACCTGTCCTTTCTAAATATCTCCTATACGTAACAAAGACTTACCAAATACCTGCATTAATGAGACCTTAACATTATGTATATATGGGAATTCCTGGTTAAAAATAGCAAAGGCTAGTAAAAATATGAAGATCACTGTAAAAATCAGTGTGAAGTCTACAATGGAGAAGAGATTCATCTCTGTTATGGTACCATAGTTTAAAGTGACTCTGTCAGCTGGAATTTACACCTCAAACTAATTATATGTGCATGAAGCTCTTTCAATGGCAAGTCCAACAACACCTTTACATGGCCAGTCTGTTCCTCCATTACTGAGAAATAAGTTTGAATTGATATGAAAATGAGGTCATAGATCTGAAGCCTCTGTCACTCCAGCTCTATTCCCTGCCCAGCATCATCTCCTCCTGCTTGATTAACGGGTCCTTTTCCTGAAGTCACCCAGTACAGAGGCTGTTAGTCAAGCAGGAGGAGGCGGCGCTGGAAGGGGAATAGAGATGGAGTGACAGAGGCTTCAGATTTACCATAGCCATTTGCATATCAATTCAAACACTTGATTCTCAGTAACAGAGAAAAGGACTGCCAATGTAACGGTATGTGACACGCCTCCTGGGCTGTGGGGTACTCGGTAGCAGGACCGGTTTTTGCTAGGGGAAATGTCACAGTGGCGTTGACCCGGTCCGCGATCCAGGGCGGTCAATAAAAGGGGAATTTGGGAAAGGAGATTATAGTTTTTATGAAATGTTCGTGATGCCACCTGTGGTATGCGGCTATTTGGAGCCGCTGCTGCGGAGCAGGTCCTCTGGAGCTGATGTTAATGCAGCAGAGTTGGTTCAGCTCTCCACAGGTAGAGCTAAGCTCCAGGGCGGTGCGGTGATGGTAGATGATGAAGTAACTGTGGTTGTGCAGTGTGGTGCAGGGGATGATGGCGCAGCAATGATTCACAGAGACAGTGGGGTGCAATCTTCAGGGTTTTTACTCACGATTCTCACGTTGCTCCTGGTTACAACTGCAGTTCATAACCACCCACGTCGTCCAGTGTTTACTCAGGGAGGGGTTCAGCAAACCCTCAGGTAATTCAAGAGCACTTAGCGGGACCCCTTTCTGTGTGTCCCTCCTTGTCGTCTTCCTGCGCTGGCTCTCACCCTCCTGCCCTGCGCCTCACAAACAGTGTCCCAAGCCGGTAACTGCAGATCTTGGCGGGCAACCTGAAGTTTCCTGGATCTTGTGTGGCTATCTTTGTGGTGATTAATTGCGGCTGTGGCAACTACACCTTGAAAATGTAGACGCCTCCGGTTTCTAGTTGAATATTGCAATTCTCACTAGTTAGGGGCTGGTCCACTTTGCGGCCTGATCCTTCCACTCCTGGTAGATTCGGGCGTACGGGTGGCCTCCAGCATGGCCCGTACCCCTAGTAACCTCTCTTTCCTTCTGGAGCCTTCCTTCCTGCTCCTCTCCTCTTCAGTCTGACCTCCTGGGCCTCTCTGACTCAGGCCCGCTCCTCCCTGAGCAGAGCTCATGCTCATTCTCCTCAGACTAAGCACTCACTTCCAAGATGGTTCCCCCTTTTATATCCTCCTTCTGCCTGTCCTCCACCCACACCCACTACATAGTTCCACCCTCCAGCTAGGGACCAGGAACTGTGCTCTCCCTTAGGAGCAATCTCGGCCTTCCCGCTGAAGTGGAGTGTAATGGATGCAAGTGTGTGGGTCCCGGGCAGTACTCCATCCTTACCTGAGAGTGAGATACCACACCTCTGGGTGAGATGCAGTACCTCTGTGGCGACTGAACCCGCAGGGGCGCCACATATTGCTGGACTTGTCTTTGAATGAGCTACATATAATAATTTGGGGGGTGAAATCCTGCTGACAGATTCCTTTAAGACGTCTCTCTAACCCACTAATAGATCATTATGGAAGCATGTTCCTTCTTCTTTACAGGATCTTTACTGGATCTGCCTTGTTTACCATAGCCAAGGCGTGAGGGGGTTCTTTTTTGTCCTAATCCAGTGCAGCTGAACATCACCATCAATTACACATATATATTTTCCTTGCAACATGCGTATTCAACTACATGAAGGAAAAAATTATTATGAACTACGAGCAACTAAACTACTAATATGAAAACAGAATTACTTAGTAATTGTCACACATATACTAAGGGAATGAACCTGAATAATCCTGGAGCCTGGGGAGGGGATTCTCTTTAAGTATTTAACTATAAATATATATTACACATTTGGGTGCCAGTGGCAGATTAATCTGATCATTGAAATAACTGTAATGAAAGGCTTACTGTGAAAGCTGCAGAGGGAAGGCGCAGGCAAAGAACACGTGAAACAATATTTTTTTACTATAATAAACTCCACTTTAGTGTTTATGCTCCGTGTGAAACTCAGCATAGAGAATAATAGTTTCTACTGAGAACCTTATGTTCAATTTAAAGGTGCATTCAATCTGTAGATTTCTTGAGTAAACCCATCAGAGGGATTCAAGAAGACATTTCTTAAAGGAAATGTCTGACTTTTTATGATTACACCTGATCCTATTTTTGGCAAGGAGTCACCATGTAAGCTTATAAGATCAGAAGATCAGTGGTAGAGTAGTGACTTGTCTTCACACACTGCCTTCCTCAGGAGTGAGAATGGGAGCTACGTGTAGAAGACAATCAGGTAGATGACAGATGGATGGATGAAAGTGGCAGCAACACCAGAGGCACTCATGTTTTGGCATTTCATACCACCTAGAATGTAGAGGCGGCTTGAGCAGAGTTTGGTGGGTAGGCACTCTGGACTGTCATAGTGTATATGCTGAAACGTACAGACAGCTAGATCATCAGTCAACCATAAGAAGTTAATCCAGGTAAGTACCAGAAAATTGATCAAAGAATAGAAGAAACACCAGAATCTCAAAATTATACAGCCTACACAGTCGAGTATAAAAGAAAAGCTTTACTTAAAGGGAACCTGTCACCAGCAAAAATGCTATTAATTTGCAGATATGGGCTTAATCTGAAGGTTACTAACCAGCCCGGCGCCTGCACATAGCCGAACGCTGAGGGAGAAAATTAACTTTATTCCCCCCACATGATTTCAGTCAAGGAGTCAAGGGGGGGCGCCAGCGCAGGTTCAGTCACCGCTCTGAGAATACAGAGCGGCGTCTGTAACTGCACCCCTGGCCTTGACTGACAGCCGGCCCCAATGCAGAGCCAGTGTCAGTCAGGGCCAAGGGCGCAGTTACAGCCGCCGCTCTCTATCCACAGAGTGGTGACTGAACCTGGGCTGTCGCTGCCTCCGTGACTGAAACCAGAATGCTGCACAGGAATTAAGTTAATTTTCTCCCAGCAGCGTTCGGCTAAGTGCAGGTGCCGGGGAGGTTAGTAATGCTATTAACCTGCAGATGAAGACCATATCTGCAGATTAATAGCGTTTTTTCTGGTGACAGGTTTCCTTTAAAGGAGTAGTTCACAATTAATATACTGAAGACCTATCCTTAGCATCAAATTGGTGGAAGCCCGATACCTTGCACCCACATCGATCAGCTGTTACTAGAGTTAGTAACAGTGAATAAAAGCTAATCTGCAGTACCTGAGAATGACTACAAAACAGTATAGAGAGCTGTGGTGTTCTGCTTCATACACTGGAGCGCTCCATCTATCCATACGCTGCCTCACTGCTGCCTCCGTGGTCATATCCTAATGTGTATTTTTGATATAGGTCAAAGTCGACCGAAATGTTACTGATTTATACACATTGGACCAGACCGAAGCGTTACTGATTTATACACACTTGACCACACCATTAAAATTACCTTCTTTATCATATCCACCTGAGTACCACATTCTTTTTCTGTCTGATACTGACAAATTGGGATCCTATCCATGTAAGTCAGCGTTTACTGTGCCGAGTGGAACATCAAGACAAAGTGGTCACTGCACCACCCGGATGACTATTAGGGACAGGACATGGTAGTTTTATCCAGTGAATTCAAAAGAGTAATGCTTGGAATTGATGTGCCCCCGAGCATCCTGGCAGTAATTAACCACAATTTTGTTAAAAAATTAAAAAGGAGGAATGGTTGGCACTCCAACGGTTAAAATCAAAAAGCTTTATTGGATCATCTATAAGGTTTAAAAAACAGTCTTACGCGTTTCTGGCGCTAGTACTGTGCCCTTAGTCATAGGGCTATTTTTGCTATTTGCTGTGCTCACCAGCGGGACCGGCACCCTCTGTTGAAGCATGTCTCCTCGGTGTTGGATTCAGCATGAAGCTCCCTGACTCCCCCCCCCCCCCCGTCTCCCACAATCTTGTTAATTGGTTCCCTTTAAATCACTTCTTAAAACTCTCCAGTTGATTCTATTGTTTTTGGATTTGGGCCATACCATTATTACCATAGTATTATATTTTTCTGTATATTGTGAAATTTGTAGAATCTATTTGGAAAATGGAAAATATGTTTATGGTGTTTCAATAAAAAATTATCTGATTTAAAAAATTCAGCAGTATTTCCAATTTTCTCAAAGAAAAATTAATTCATGAAATCAGCTTTTTTTGGAAAAACACACTAGTCAGACAGGATAATGGTTGTACGACATAAGAAACCATTTGAAATTTAGTAGGTGGATTATGCCATTAGTCAAATACTATTCGATTAATTCATGGGATTACCCAAGTATTCTGAACTAACATAAAGTGTACCAGTATGGGTAAATAATGATGCTCAACATTTAAAATGTCTAGGACGCAGGTCCAGACACAGAAGTCAATACAACCACAATGAAGATAATATATTTGTAATGTGTCAGAATATGTTCTCAGACTTTATCACAGATACTTTATGCATTATCTCCTTTTAATGTAAATAATGTGTTTTTTCCATTTCTTGTTTTTGTGCAGAAAATCTGTTGCATTAAACTGTCCAAGCAAAGTTGATGTGATGTAAAGTAAACTCATGTCCACTGTGCGTTTAAAGGCGCTCTTAAACCGTGCGTTTTTTTATCTCTCAGCTTCTGTGGGGAGCCTGACAAACAAAAAGTGCAGTTACATTTTTAAGTGCGAAATTAAAGCTTTTCTGTAAAAAAAAAAATGCAACTTCAAATCTGCACCAAAAACGCATCAAAGAAAGGGGAAAGCATACAAAGAAAGCAGCAAAAATGAAGTAATCAGAGAAGATTGAAATTATGTATTTTGGTGCAGACAGCTTCAGAAATTCATTAGGTGCTTACGCCACTTTACACTTTAATAGGTCGCAATATTTTTGCGCAGCTCGGCAGTTGCGCAAAAATGGTGTGACTTTTGGCATTTAAACACCAATCCTGGACAGCTATGCCAATATGGATGTAGCATGGGCGGGACGGGACATCAAATTCATCATGAGTTACGTCACTAACATTGCATAACTCAATCCAGAAATGTACGCCAGCTCCCGGCTGGTATAAATTTCAGGCGATGGCGCACACTATTTATCAGCCGTGCCTGATTCATTAAGCGGTGCAGGCTGCTTAATGAGTCAGGTCGGCGTACTTCAACAAGTGCTTCATTAAGACTTGGGTGCACTTTAGTATGCACTAGGAAATTTATTCAACATTCATTGCTTAGTCAGTATGAATTTCATTGGTAAAGTTGGCCAGAGTTGCCCAGAGCATTTAGTTAATGTTCCTTAGGATAAGGCAACTCAGTTTCACAAATGTTGCACTTGAAGTATGTGCGTCTTATTCAACAGTTATCTGTAAAGTCATCCGTGATCAGAGACATATGAGTAACTATAGTAACTGCCAAACATGTAACTACAATAGCTCCAGCCTCTGCAACTATTCGAGCTTTCACCTTCTCTTACCGCTACATAATAGTTTATATAAGTTGCCTTAAACTTGTGACTCCAATGACACAATAATACTAATATACTAAGCAACTCTAATTTCTCTCTACACTTCTGTAATGCAAAATATATCCATTGTGCGTAAAATAATTCTATATTTATCAACATTTGGCCTCACCCGGGAGGATGCCCTGAACTACGGGAAGCTGAAAGGTGAGATCCTTGCCTGGCTGGGGGTTAATACCTATGTGCGAGCACAAAGTGTGTACTAGTGGTCCTTTGCAGAATCGCGACCCGCTAGGTCTCAGGCGTATGACTTATTACAGTTAGTCAAAAAGTGGCTCCAGCCTGAGACCTTGAGCCCAGCCCAAATGGTAGAAAGGGTAGTGGTTGACCGGCTGGTGCGAAATCTACCAGCAGCCATACAGCGTTGGGTGGGGCAAGGGGACCCGGGTAACCTAGAACAGGTGGTTAGCCTGATCGAGCGGTATACAGCCACCCTGGACTTTGTACGGGACTCTGCCCCAATGCAATTGGCACGCCGGTCCCTGCAAGCCCTGGAGCCTGGGAAAGGGTCACGTCCCTCTGCTGGGGACAGTAAGAACCAAGCCCACACTGAGGGGGTACCCTGGAGTGAGGGTGACCAGTTTCCCCTAAATTGGTCTTGAGGACTGGCAGAGCCACCGGTATTAGATGCTGGTGATGCCAAGGGCCAGGACATATGGCTGCCAACTGCCCCCTGACTGTTGAACCCATGGACTGCGGGTTAACCGCAGGTTGTCTATGTATGCTCGGACCGTCTACACCGCGGACCCTGTCGGACCAACAGGGGAACTTCATCTGTACCAAGTGTGCGTCAATGGACATCGAGCAGAGATTCTCTTGGACTCAGGGAGCCTAGTGACCCTCGTCCATGGGTCATTGATCTCTGGGTTGGAATCCACTGGGGGGAAAGTGGGAGTTATATGCATTCATGGCGAACTCCGCGAGTATCCAACGGCGGAGGTTACCTTTTCCACTCCGTGCGGAGAGGTTAAACATGTGGTCGGAGTGGTAAAGTCTCTTCCTTACGGTACTGTGCTGGGTAGAGATTTGCCACTGTTTTGGTCCTTGTGAGAGAGTAAGATTAACCCTCCCAGAATAAAAGTGTGTACGGGTGACTCGAAGATCCCGAGTCAGGGATACCTGCCGTAGGGGTCGCCAACCTAGGGACAGAGTGTAACCCCCGATAGGTTTCCCCTAGAGGTATTGGCAGAAGAGGTAGAGGACACCCCATCGATCCCAGAGCTGGAAGTGTCCTGGGTAGCGTTTGGGACAGCTCAACTACAGGATCCTACCCTGACCCGGGCACGAGAGAGGGTAATAGAGGTAAATGGGCGCATGGCGGTCAACCAAGATTTACTCTATAGGGTTGACAAAATCCGGGACGAGGTCATGGAACAACTAGTATTGCCTCATACCGTCGGGCGGTATTCGAGATGGCCCACACACACCTTCTGGGGGGGACATCTAGGGGCTAAAAAGACGAAAGAGTGCATCTTGCAACGGTTCTTTTGGCCTGGGATTTACGCTGAGGTGCAAAGGTATTGTGAATCTTGCCCGGAATGTCAGCTGACCACACCCACTGCAAGCTTCCATAGCCCATTGGTATCTCTGCTGGTTATAGAGGTACCTTTTAAACCGATTGCGATGGATTTGGTGGGGCCCATTGTAAAATCCGCTCGTGGCTACCAACAGATACTTGTGGTCGTCGATTATGCCACCCGTTACCCCGAGGCCATTTCACTACGCTACACCTCGGCTAAACTTATTGCATGGGAGCTGTTTGCCATGTTCTGTCGCTTTGGGCTGCCTAAGGAGATCCTTACAGATCAGGGGACTCCTTTTATATCCAAGAGGAGGCCAAAGGAGAGGTAAAAATAAGTAATGATCTCACTAAACATCAGTGGCGGAGACTCGGAAATTAGTGCAGCAGAATACGGACGTATTCTCCAAACTGCCCGGCCGTACTTCTGTCATGCAACATGACATTGTCACCGAGCCTCGGGTGAGGGTGCGAATGAAACCGTACCATGTACCAGAAGCCCAAAGGCAAGCCATTGCGGCAGAAGTAAAACAAATGCTCAAACTAGGAGTAATTGGGGAATCCCAGCGTGATTGGGCTAGCCCCATTGTGCTGATTCTGAAGCCAGATGGATCGCTACGATTCTGTAATGACTTCCGAAAGTTGAATGAGGTGTCAAAATTTGACCTTTATCCAATGCCCCGGGTGGACGAGCTGATTGAAAGTCTGGGGCAGGCCCAGTACTTCACCACGCTCGACCTGACCAAGGGGTACTGGCAGGTGCCTCTGACAGAATCGGTAAAGAAGACCGCCTTTATAACTCCGGAGGGCCTCTATCACTATGTTGTCTTGCCTTTTGGGTTACATGGGGCCCTGGCTACATTCCAGAGGCTGATGGACATAGTTTTGGAGCCCCATCAGAAGTACATGTCCACTTATTTAGATGATATTATCATCTTTAGTACTGATTGGCAGACCCACTTGTTCCAGGTACAAGCAGTAGTGGATTCGCTCAGAGCAGCTGGCCTGACAGCGAACCCAAAAAAATGTGCGATAGGTCTCGAGGAAGCCCGGGACTTGCGGTACGTGATTGGCCGCGGGGTTATCAAATCCCAAATAAACAAGGCCATTCAAAACTGGCCCAGGCCTGTGACTACTAAACAAGTGACAGCCTTCCACGGCAGCGTCGTGTACTACCAACAATTTATACCTAACTTTGCTGGGAAAACGGCGCCCCTGACCGATCTGTTAAAGGGTAAGAAGTCAGTAATGGTTCAGTGGAAATCTCAAGCGGAGGAAGCGTTCCAATCCATGAAGTTGGCGTTGTGTGGACGTTGTGCGGACAGCCAGTCCTCATCAGCCCCAACTTCAAGAAAACCTTCATTGTGCAAAAGTCAGAGGTAGGCCTAGGTGCGGTACTGTCGCAAGAGGTGAACGGAGATGAACATCCAGTCACCTACTTGAGCAGGAAAATTATAGCGTAGTGGAGGAGTGCTTGGCTATTAAATGGGCCTTGGAGTCCCTACACTATTATTTGCTCGGGCGACAGTTTAATTTGGTAACGGACCATTCACCCCTCGTCTGGATGAGAAATGCAAAGGAGAGGAATGCTCGGGTCACCAGATGGTTCCTGTTCCTACAAAATTTAAGTTTTTCGGTGAAACATCGGGCTGGGAAGTCGCAGGGAAATGTGGATGCCCTGTCACGGGCACCCTGTATGGTGTCAAGTGTTCAACCCCACAAGTTTGAACACAGAGAGGGAAATGTGAGGTAGTGAGAGGAATCATATGTGAGGGACGATATGTATCCCCCAGAATGCGCACCGAAGCATACTGAACCCGCTGGAGTGCATTGCAATCACAGGCAAGCCTGTGATTTCAGTGCAGAATAAAAGTAAGTTTGGACTTGGTCAAGCTATTTCACCAAGGCAGATTTAATAAAACCCGGCATGGGCTTTTATTCTTGGAGTGGACTACAGGATGACAGTGGGGCGGTTCACTCCCTCTAGCCTGGGTCTTGCATGTGGCTCATGTCCACAGTTTCATTTAAAAACCTACAGCAAAGGTTTGGGTGTGTGAGTCTTTTGTTTTGCAAACTGCAGAGCATGAGGATCTGTGCTATAGAGGCCTGTGTGAAAGGAACACAGAGCCCCAGGAAGGCCAAGCTTCTGACACCCGGGAGTGATATGGCGGTGCAATCGCCTTCGGCAACGGTGTTTTGTTGTATGGATTGTTGTGGACAACCCAGCTGCGATCCGGAGCATAAAGCTGTCTTCACTGTGCGAGTTTTTGCCAAATAAAGCAGCATAAGTTGGACTTTCCTTGGGTCACTGCCTCATTACAGCACAGTGTGAACACCGCCGCACTACAATAGACATAGATACAGAAAACACAGAAAATAGCCCTATAATTCAATTCATAATAGTATATTACACAAGTCTAAATAGCGCTATATGTCAAATACAATAATCTACAATAAATACCATAGATCATGCCAAAAAGCCAAGTGAATTATATAAAAATACAAAAAAGTGCAAGCTGTGCTAGAATAGCATAAACTCAAATAGATCTCTCCTAATGACCATAGTAACCCATCAAGCCTAAATAATATTTCAGTATGCTATAGTAAACACACGTATAAATTAGTGGACATTACCTGTGGTCATGATGGGAAGGGAGTGGAACAGGGCCACCGTGCACCTCAATGCGTTTCACTGCTACCTGTGGTTTTGTCAGGAGGTCTATCTATGTCTATATGTATTTTATTGATTATGTATTTGAATTTTATATATTTTGAATAAAATTTATTTTTAATGTAATGCTATTGGATCAGATGTTGTTCCTTCAAAATTCTCTGTAGGATCAATTGTTTTAGAATATGGTGGTAAATTAGATTACACTACTCATATACTGGTGATAGTTAAAGGATACAAAAATCTACTGTAGGTGAGGGTGGTCTTTTCATATAGGTGACCTTTTGAAGAGTTTTTTATTTCTAGGTAGATGCATAAACTACCTGGGTCAATCTTAAGCTACTACGAAATACTTAAAATCTGAATTGTGCATGTATCTCAACTGGAGGAGCTATCAAGGACTACAACAATGATGGTCTATCCGTAGGGCAGGTGCAGATGAGCGTATTCTGCACATCCAAGAAAACTGGTCCTATTATACTAACCACACTCTGATCAGACTTTGATGAGTGTTTGATCAGAGTGTGATGCAATTTTCTCAAATGTGGAGAATTAAAAAAAAAATCTCCATCTTCTACACTAAGCCAGTCGTGAAAATTGAACTGTACTTGGATGTTATCCACAGACCCATAGACATGAATAGGTGAGTGCCATCCAAATATCGGAGGCAAATTGTGCATGCTGCAATTTTTTTGGAGGTCAGAGGAAAAACTTGGACGTGCGCACTGCCTCATTGAATAACACTGGTCCTAGTGCGATCCGATGTTTTGACAGATTGCAGTCGGACCGAAACTATGGTTGTCTGCATGAGCCATTTGGAAAAGCCATTGATGTTTGAATGTTGAAATAAAACCTCTGTCTCCCCCAACAATCAGCACAGTGAGATACTGACTACCCCTTCATTGTTTGCACAGGCATAACAGCTTGTATGGCTGGCTCAGCCTAGTGGTTTGGTTCATCAACGTCACCCCACTAAGTAATTGGAGCCCCGTGCTTGTACATGAACGCTCCTGTGAGAGTCCCAGAGGGTGGAACCATGTCCATCACATTTTTTAAGACAATTTTTTGTTTAGGGAGTTGTTCTTGAGTAAGAGTAGGAGTAGCAGAAAATGTAATTAAATAAGAAAAAAAGTAGAACTTTGACACTTGGCTACACTTCTTAAACCAGAGAAGACAACGTAGAATGAGCCTAGTTCTGCACACAGAGTCAACAAATTATTATGGTCCAGGCAACTCAGCAAAAATCACCATTATCCTAGATCTTAATAAAATGCAGAATCAGGATCATGTGGTTGATAGAATATATAGTGCAGAACCACCAAAACTTAGGACATTAAAGGGAATCTGTAAGCAGGTTTTTGCTATGTAGTCTGAAGCACCATGAGGTAGGGTCAAAGACCCCAATTCCGGCAATGTATCACTTAATTTACTGGGTTCAGCAGTTAGGCTAGAGTCACAGTTTTCACTGCTGCATATGTAGCAGAGCTCAGATGTTATCTGTGTATAACCCTGCCAACACCACATTTTTCTGTGGGCATTGTATAGTGACAGAGAGCTGCTAATCTATGCTGGGGGAGTGGTCGGAATACCCTGCACATGCCAAGTTGTCCTTTAATGATAATCTCCTGTTGATAAAATGCTGATTGTATTGAAACAGCAAAACACAGCCCAGGAATCAGGGATTCTGCTCCTACATTATGCTGTTCTCAGATTACATAGCATTTAACTGGTGACAGATTCCCTTTAAAAGCTAAAACATATGATAGCTGACATGGACCAACGAAATACTCTCATTTACATAATTAGCAATGGTGAAAATTAGAATTTTAAAAAATGTATAATATTATTGACACCATCTAGCATAAACCAAATAAATAAAACTATGTTCAAAAATAAACAAAATATAAGGGAAACCCTTATTACAGAATACTTGTAATTAAAAAATGGTAACTTATCCAAATCATTTATATATTTCCAGCATTTTTTTCATTAGAAAACATAATTAATGCATATCTGTAAAATGCAACTGTGAATGATCCCTAACAAACACACTAACATATAACATGATCACTGCAACTCAATAGTCAAATATGGAAATTGTGATAATCGTTTTGTGATGGCAACTTGTAAATTCCTGGTGCTATGAGGCTATATTACAGGCTTAAAAGGACACTACGTGGAGCTGACTATTATTCCACAAAGTGAAGTCATAGTTTTTTTTGGATAATATGTCCATCTTTTTCTTAACTAGCCATATGCAATCTTTGAGAAACATTCTCCAAATTAAAACAGAGGCACACAAAGGTACTGAGTATGCACCTTGTATGTCATATCCATTCAACACAGTTTCCTATTACAGTTGTGTGTATAAAGCCTAACACCCCGTCACTCCAGCTATGCTGTTCCAGTGCTACCTGTTCGTCTCTGTTTAATTTTCTGCTTCAGTCACCTACTGCGCCAGCCAATTACTCACCTTAGTGGTGTTGTTGAAGTGGATTCAAAAGACTGCTGAGGTTGGCGATTGGCTGCAGCGGTCATGTGTGTAGATGACAAATATGAGCTGCAGAGAAGTAAACAGAGACAAGCGGGGAGCACCAGAATGTCGTCATTGGATCAACAAGGAATGTAGCAGGTAAGCAATGCTTATTTTGTAATTTAATGACATTTACTGCTGTTAAGCAAATGTTAGTTGATCTTGGAAAACCTCTCTATACAATGCCATGGTAGAAATGGTTGCATTTCAACAGGCATATTTGCAAATCTTGAAGAACTGGGTGACAACCCTTGTGGATACCATACTTGATGTCAATCTTTCCTGGAATCAGTAATTTTTATACCATTTTGGTACAAATTCTCTTTAAACTTGGTTAGATGGGGTACACTATATTTAGCTTTTCCATGTTCACATACATGATGCAACATGTGCACAATAAATCAGTTAGCTGAGCTGTACATCACAATGTGATTTTTCCACCATAATAGATGTACTATTTAACAATAATGCCTGAAATGTGAACTTCATAAAAGCATATTTAAAATGTCATACATTTCCTTTGTGATGTGGTCCTATATGTGTGATTGAGGGGCGCAGTGCTAAAATAGCAATAGAAGAAATAGTTCAAACAATCTCCAGTTTCCAGGAAACATTCTAATTAAACTCCTACATTTCATGTGTACCTGTTGCTCTGATTTTCCTAATGCACAGCTGTAAATGCCCATTTCCTTACATTATACTTAGCCCAGTATGTGCGTATTCATACATGATCCCAGGCTTTGAATAGATGAAGTCCGGAGTAAAGGCCAAAGAAAGAGCCCCCTGCAGTTAAATTGTACATTGCAAATCTATTGCTAAATATAGAAAAGACACGTAAAAAAAATCCATCCAGCATACATTGTAAGCAAACCAAGGCAGCTGGTTAGTGACCACGCCATGCGGGCTTATTCAAGTGTGAACTTTACAGTGACGAATATAACAAGGAGTCTGTCAGTAGGATAAACCCCCCCCCTAAACCATCTATATGGGCATGTAGGTCATAGGAAGCTGAATAAATGATACCTTGATATCTGCGATCTGATGTCTTATTCCACAGAACTCCACGTTATTCTTATATGTAAATGAAGTGTTAGGCTAAGTGCCCACGATGCAGAAATGCTGCATATTTTTTCCGCTTCTCCCTGGCAGGAAAAACACATGCGTTTTTTACATGCGTTTTTCCCGCCAGGTAGAAGTGTTTGTGAAGCGTCTTTGCATGCGGGTTATCAAGCGCTTTTCCAAGCGATTTTAGCATCACTTGGAAAATTGCTTGACAACTTGTTCACACTATATAAATCCATGCAACCGGCATGGATTTATAGTAGTGTGACCAAGTTAGTTAAAAAAAAAGAATAAGAATGGTAAAAAATAAAAAAGAGAGATTATACTTACCTTCCGATGTCCTCCCGGTGTTTTCTCTGCTGCGTCCGGTGTCTTGGGCGGCTCGCGGTGGTGTGAAGGATCTGCGGTGACGTCATTGAGTCATGTGACAGGTCACATGACTCAATGACATCATGGCAGGTCCTTCACAACACCGCGACCCATACAGCTGACCAGACGGAGGGGAGAAAACACCGGAAGGACATTGGAAGGTAAGTATAATCTTTATTTTTTATTTTAAATTCTTTTTTTAACAGGTTCAGTCTCCTCTCCTCCAGACCTGGGTACCATCCGAACATTTTTCCGCAATGATAATCCGCAGCGGAAATTTCCGCAGCATGTGCACAGCACATGCGGATTATCATTGGGGACCATGGGGCACATATTACCAAGAGTTTTTTAAGCGTTTTCGCTGCGGAAATTCCTCGGCAAAAACGCTTGAAAAAACGCATAGTGGGCACGCAGCCTAAAGATCTATACGTCGGACACAGATCTGCATGAGAATCTGCCTTCAGAGATTATTGTAAATGAAAGTGGGTTACCAGTGTGAGACATGTAATGACTGTCAGTCTGCTCTCCTGATCTACATGTCTCACACTGGTGACACCCCCTTTTGTTTAAAGTAAATTTTGGAGGTGTCCGAGGAGCTGTTTTTCATCATGACGGCAGGCGTATGTTTCTCGAGCAGCCTGCATGGCCTAGACATGCTACCATTGCCTGCAGCGACTCCAGACTTACAGCACAGACCAAAAGTTTGGACACACCTTCTCATTTAAAGATTTTTCTGCATTTTCATGACTATGAAAATTGTACATTCACACTGAAGGCATCAAAACTATGAATTAACACATGTGGAATTATATACTTAACAAAAAAGTGTGAAACAACTGAAAATATGTCTTATATTCTAGGTTCTTCAAAGTAGCCACCTTTTGCTTTGATGACTGCTTTGCACACTCTTGGCATTCTCTTGATGAGCTTCAAGAGGTAGTCACCGGAAATGGTCTTCCAACAATCTTGAAGGAGTTCCCAGAGATGCTTAGCACTTGTTGGCCCTTTTGCCTTCACTATGCGGTCCAGCTCACCCCAAACCATTTCGATTGGGTTCAGGTCTGGTGATTGTGGAGGCCAGGTCATCTGGCGTATCACCCCATCACTCTTCTTCTTGGTCAAATAGCCCTTACACAGCCTGGAGGTGTGCTTGGGGTCATTGTTCTGTTGAAAAAGAAATGATGGTCCAACTAAACGCAAACCGGATGGAATAGCATGCCGCTGCAAGATGCTATGGTAGCCATGCTGATTCAGTATGCCTTCAATTTTGAATAAATCCCCAACAGTGTCACCAGTGAGTAAGAATAGTAAGGGCCGTCTGATGTCCCTGTATAAATAGGCTTTATGACTTTCAGAGTTCCTCCATCATAAATAAAAAAGGATGTGTCTGATGATTTGTCACACACCACACTGCCAGATAAGGTTGTAAAATGTTAAAATGACATTTCCCGGTGAATGCATTTGTCTTAAAAAATAACGTAAAAAAACCAAAACAATAGGATCTTTCTTTAGTATAAAAAACAGTGTCACCAATTTAACCTCAATGTAATCACATTGTTCAGCTCATGCACCTCCTCTTCCATCTCTGAAATGATCACATCAGTCACAAGCTGACAGCACTGCAGCACTGCCTTGGCCAAGCGGCAACAGGCTGTGCTGAAGATAAAATGCTTAATGCTTAATTGACAAACCGCCAGCGCTACAGAGTTGTTGAAAGCTGTAACACAGCAACCTGATCTGTGGCTCTCACCACTGAACATACAGCCAGGCATGGTCGTGTGTGATAATGGGCGGAACCTGGTGACGGAGAAATGATAGCCGGAGTAGATATGGTTTCCCTCTATGCCAGTCCTTTCACCGAGCTAAAGAATATGGCTGTGGTGAAATACAACTCCCACTGAGAAGCTGTTTCAGATTCAAAAACATTGTGCCCACCAGAAAATTTGATTCTGAGGGCTAACCTTTCTCACCCACTCAAGAGCCCCATAGCAGCTGTAAAGTTAGCGCTATTATGAACTCTCCTGAGGTAGAAGCCAAGGCACACCAGAGGATTCTCTGGTGCGACTGCCCAACCCTGCTGAGAAGCAGTCCTGGCTAAGAAAAGTGTGTGGGAAGGTTCCCGGACACTCTATGGCTGCTTTTTTACTGAGGAGGAAACACACGCAAACACCGGGAGAACATACAAAGTCCTTGCAGATGTTGTCCTTGCTGGGATTTGAACCCAGGATCCCAGCGCTGCAAAGCTTCAGTGCTAACCACTGATCCAATGTGCAGCTGTTCACCCTCTAATATCTAACAGGCTGGAGAAACTTGCACCTACAGCCACTCTATCTTCAGCTCCTTTGTGAGAAAATGTATTTGGGCAGCCACTCAGTCTACCAAATAAAATTCCTGAGAAGGAAATTGGGGATGACTTCGCTACTGGTACTGGGGCAGTGCTAATACCATGTCATCGTACCATAGTTTGCTGGAAATATTCCAGGCTGGTAGGAGGCAAGCAAATTCCAACAGAAAAGTACCAGCAGTAATGTTCAGGCCACATTTCAAGTGAAAGCAGCTTTAGAGGACTTCCTGGGAGAAATGACACGCATGGTAGGCGGTCCTTCCCAGTAAGTGCACTGGGGAGGGCACGGGTAATGTTGTGGGACCCGTGCTTGTGGAAGGCGGAGGAGATACCGGGAAATATAGTGGCGGCTGGGGACCGAGTATGGACACTCGGCCTCCGCCAGCATGAGGTTGTGAAAAGCTTCCGCCTCCACGAGCCTAAAAGGCCATATTTCAAGTGCAAAGAGAGGCCCAGAAATCTGGCAGTTTAGTGTTGCGGCCTGTGGGTGGGTGGCTGCATACTTGCACTTGCATTCCAAGTAACAGAAAACTAAGCAGATGGTGGCCTCTATCATCATCATGGCCTCACCTCGGCACCATCAACTCTCCTGAAGGAGAAGCCAGGGCCCGCCGGAGGAGTCTACGGTTCTCTGGTGGGCCCATCCAACCCTGCCGAAAAGCAGCCCTAGCTAAGAAAAGTGTGGGGGAAGGTTCCCGGACACTCTATGGTGGCTTTTTTTAATGTGGATCGGCCATGCTTATGCATGTTATTTCTCAAAACGCATTACAGATCAGGCCATTGTTCAACTCTGTATTCAAGAAATTAAATGCGCAAAGAAAGATGTGTGTGTGTCAAAGCACCACCGACAAGTGCAAGCTGATGTTGGACGGGCTGCCATTGCTTCTGCAACAAGCTCAATTACAGGACTTCCTGGGAGAAATGACACGCATGGTAGATACGGTTTCCCTCTATGCCAGTCCTTTCACCGAGCTAAATACAACTCTTAGCAAAAAAAGTTGTGGACTGGCTCCATACCGTCCCTGGCCACATTCACCTGTCCACGTGTTTGTGGTTAGGCGGTCCTTCCCAGTAAGTGCACTGGGGAGGGCACTGGTAATGTTGTGGGACCCGTGCTTGTGGAAGGCGGAGGCGATATCGGGAAATATAGTGGCGGCTGGGGACCGAGTATGGACCCCGGCCACCGCCGGCATGAGGTTGTGAAAAGCTTCCGCCTCCACGAGCTTAAAAGGCCATATTTCAAGTGCAAAGAGCTGCCCAGAAATCTGGCAGTTTAGTGTTGCGGCCTGTGAGTGCGTGGGTGGCTGGCTGCATACTTGCACTTGCATTCCAAGTAACTGAAAACTAAGCAGATGGTGGCCTCTATCATCATCATGGCCTCACCTTGGCACTATGAACTCTCCTGAAGGAGAAGCCAGGGCCCGCCGGAGGAGTCTCCGGTTCTCTGGTGAGCCCGTCCAACCCAGCCGGAAAGCAGCCCTGGCTAAGAAAAGGTGTGGGGGAAGGTTCCCGGACACTCTATGGCTGCTTTTTTAATGTGGATCGGCCATGCTTATGCATGTTATTTCTCAAAACGCATTACAGATCAGGCCATTGTCCAACTCTGTAGTCAAGAAATTAAATGCGCAAAGAAAGCTGTGTGTGTGTCAAAGCACCACCGACAAGTGCGAGTTGATGTTTGACGGGCTGCCATTGCTTCTGCAACAAGCTCAATTACAGGGCTTCCTGGGAGAAATGATATGCAGGGTAGATACGGTTTCCCTCTATGCCAGTCCTTTCACCAAGCTAAATACAACTCTTAGCAAAAAAAAGTTGTGGACTGGCTCCGTACCGTCGCTGGCCACATTCACCTGTCCACGTGTTTGTGGTTAGGTGGTCTTTCCCAGTAAGTGGGGGAAACGCGGAGGCGATACCGGGAAATATAGTGGCGGCTGGGGACTGAGTATGGACACTCGGCCACCGGCATGAGGTTGTGAAAAGCTTCCACCTCCACGAGCCTAAAAGGCCACATTTCAAGTGCAAGCAGCTGTCAAAAATTTGGCAGTATAGTATTGCAGCCTGTGGGTGCGTGGGTGGCTGCCTGAATACTTGCGCTTGTATTCCAAGGAATGGGGTAGGGACAACTGAACGCTGCAGTGGGACAAGGACGTGGACGGTGAATGCCCCGTCTCATGCTGCACATAACACATCTGCATCTCTGGCTGCTATGGGCATAAAAGGGGACAAACTTATTGTGTGGCACCCATGCTCCCCTGACCTCAACCCCATTGAGAACCTCTGGAGCATCATCAAAAGGAGTGTCTATGATGGCGGGAGGCAGTTCACATCTAAGCAACAGCTCTGGGAGGGTATTCTGTCCTCATGCAAAATAATTGAAGCAGAAACCATCCAAAACCTGACAAATTCAATGAATGAGAGAGTTCAGAAGCTCCTTTCGAACAAGGGGTCCTATGTGCAAATGTAACATCACCTAGAGTAAAGTTTTGAGTTGAAAACTGTTTGATTTCAGTTTGTAATAACCTGCTAATGCTTATAATTTAAAAAATGACCATTTTTTTGTTCTTTATTAAAATGAAAAGGTTGAAAACTCTGCTGTGCATAATAACTTGGAACATGCATTTTGAGTGCAGTTTGAGTTTTTTATTTTTTAAAAAATATACTGTTATCATAGGCAGTTTGTACAAAACCCTTTCAATTGTACTCTAATAGTTATTTGACTGGAAAATTACAATGACTGCAATTCATATAGGTAATTTGGGAAAATCTGAGAAAATATTATTTGCATAATAATTTGGAACACAGTGTATACCTCCCTCTCTGTGTATGAGCCCAGGTGACTTGCAACCAATGGGCTCCTACCTATGCCCAGAAACCGTCCCCTCCTGCTCCTACATCACTGGGTTTTCCTCCCCCCTCCCCACTCCAGCCAGGGACATGTTCTGTCGTGCCTGCATTACTGTACTAATGGGAGCACCGTTGAGCTGTCCCCCAGAAGTGGGGTGTGTGTGATGCATGCAGCTAACTGAGTCCCGGTCCACACACCATCCTTACCCGGGAGTGGGATATCACACCTCTGGTTGAGGTGCAACACCTCTGTAGCGACCGAACCCTCGGGGCGCTACAGGCACATAGCCTAAGGACGCACATTCAACTGAAAAGAAGTGCAGGCATCAGTAGCCCCCTGTACCAGGCCGTGATCTTCATGGGAGCTCCGGTGCCTGCGGGCCGTATAATGCAGCATGTGGGCCGTGTGTTTGGACCCCTGTCCTAGATGCTTATACCCATTATCAGCCAAACTCTGCGGCTGGACACCCATTGAAGCCCTCTTCTATACAGACATTTAGACATCTGGTATAGAGCCCTCTGGAACAGACCGTAATAATAAAGTATACCTAGCCTCAACTTCATCTTTGACATTGGTCCACAATAATTTTAGAAATCAATACTTGCATCTCAATAGTGGCAACTGTATTAGTCCCAGTGATGATACATAGCACCTCTGTTAATATACCAGTTACAATTAAAGTCTCGCAATTCTATGCCTTTAAAGCTTTTGTGGCACATATTAGCTTCCGTAGTTGTTATATTAGGTTGCTATGACAACTTAACTTTAGTGCTTTTTCTATGCCAGTTTATAATGTCATTTGCAATTAATACTACCTTCAAATAGCTTTGATGAGAGTGATTATGCTTATGTAATATACCACTGAGCCCATAATGGTTCTTCTAACCATGTAACATTAGGTGTAGAGATGTCAGGACTTCCACTTGTAAATACATCCGCACCAACCAGGTGACAGTTCAGACAAGTATTAATTTCATACATGGGATGGTTGTGTTTTTATATTGTGGTAGATATTGGACATTTCATTTGTTTGTTTTTCACTCTTTGGGAAATAGACGTCCAAGTACAGGTGCATCTCACTAAATTAGAATATCATCAAAAAGTTCATTTATTTCAGTTCTTCGATACAAAAAGTTAAACTCGTATATTATATAGAGTCATTACACACAGAGTGATCTATTTCAAGTGTTTATTTCTGTTAATGTTGATGATTATGGCTTACAGCCAATAAAAACACAAAAGTCATTATCTCAGTAAATTAGAATACTTTATAACAGCTTGAAAAATGTTATTAAAATCCAAAATGTTGGCCTACTGAAATGTATGTTCAGTAAATGCACTCCATACTTGGTTGGGGCTCCTTTTGCATCAATTACTGCATCAATGTGACGTGGCATGGAGGCGTCAGTCTGTGGAGTGTGTCAATGACGGCCTCCTGGACATCTGTCAAGTCAGCAGTCTTCCCCATGATTGTGGAGCCTACTGAAACAGACTAAGGGACCTTTTAAAACGCTTAGGAAGCCTTTACAGGTGTTTTTTGTTAATTATTTTAATTTACTGAGATAATGACTTTTGTGTTTTCATTGGCTGTAAGCCATAATCATCAACATTAACAGAAATAAACACTTGAAATAGATCACTCTGTTTGTAATGACTCTATATAATATATGAGTTTCACTTTTTGTATTGAAGAACTGAAATAAATTAACTTTTTAATGATATTCTAATTTAGTGAGATGCACCTGTACATATCAGTGACCAGGGTTGTATTGTCTGTATGAAAAATAGTCCTGACGAAGGAGTCTGTGCGAACATGAAAAGCATTGACAGATTATCTATGTGACGCGCCCCTGGGCCTGTGTCGCGCTGCGTTGCGCATGCGGGAGCTTACCCGGAGCCGGATCTCTTGAGGGTTGTAGTCTCGTGGCGGTGATCCGGTCCGTGCCCAGGGAGTCAGACTAAGTGGCGCTGTATTAGCGGTAGATGTTGGACGACTACGCCACCCGTTGAGTACAGCTAAGGAGCTGCTGCTGCAGGGCAGACCGCTGAGGCCGGTGGTAGGATTGTGCAGCGTGATAGTATAACCCCCAACGGGAGGGGTATGGCCTCAGGGCAGCCGACGTGGATGATGGGGGTAGCAGGAACCACTCAGAGACGGTACGGTGTAGTTCAGGGTCTTTACTGGTGACAACGATAGACCCTCCCGGAGTACTGGCTAGCGATTGGGGCTTGGTCAGTCCTTGAGCAGATGGGATCTCCCCTGGCCAGGCGGAGTTGTAGGCCTCCCAAACTAACGATACTCTTCTGGCTACCTTGCTAGAAGCGGGTATAAGTAGCCCACGTCCCTGAGTGTACCGTGTGGTGCTCACCCATATGGCCGGTGACTCGGGGCCTTCTAGTAGCTTCCGCTCCACGACGGCGGTGCTGGTCCCACGCGTGTGACCGTGCCTTTGGGTTTCTGGGCCAGAGGACCTGCAATCCCCTGCCGGTCGGTTTCTGCTGCTGGATAGGAGTTAGTCCCCACAGCCTCGGACTCCGGTGATAACTTCTCAGTCAGGGCGAGCTCTGCAGCTGCCAGCCCCTGACTCCTTGTAGCACTGCTCCCACAGAGCTCCTGATGTTCTTTCCTATATCTGCTTCTCTTCTCTGTCTCTACTTCTTCTCTACTCACTCACCCTGCCTCAGCCCTAGGTTTATATAGGGGAAGTTCTTCCCCTCCCAGGACTGGGCAGGAGGTGTGGCATGCACAGGATCCCTGACCAAGAGACCTCCCACCTGCTCTCAGACATAACATTGCCGTTACTGTGGAAACCAGACCCCTGGGGTGCCACATTCCCCCCTAGTGAAATTTAGTACTCCGGGACTAAACATATTTTTAGAAAAACATAACAAGGTATAAACAATAATAATACAATAAGAAAAACACATATAGATGGTTACGGCGTGTCCGCAACCGGGTGCAGTCTTTGAAGAAAAGCAAGGTGTCCATTTCACCAAAACAGGGAGACGTAACCAGGTAGGGGTCTGTCCTGCCCCGAGTCCTTAACAGTCTTTAGTCCGTCCTGGGTTACGCTCCAACTATACACAAAGGATTCCCGGTAAATCCACCAAGGACTCCTATAAATAACTAGAAACACATAATTATACACAAGCAACAAGAAAAACAGGTAACCACAAATAAAAACAATTTATACACTTCAAATCCTCCAACGTGCGGGTAACTGGCCTCTAGTGGCCCTAGTGGACCTACGGAGCTGACTGTCTAGCCCTGAACTACAGGGTGTAGGAGCTGTCAAGGGTAAACTGGGCAGCTGTCTACCGGCTCTTTGACTCACTAGGGGTACGGCAGGCTCACTATAAGCAGAGGGTTGATCCTCCTGTTCTGCTTGTGTGGAGTCTTCTGCCTCCTGGACCGGCTGCTCTTCCAGCTCTTCCTGTTGCTCCGTAGGCACTTGGGATGCTGGTTGGAGGAACGTGAGGACGGGTACCACAACTGCACCATTGACTTGAGTCCAGGACCGAGGGAAGTCTCCGAGCACAGTACTAACCATATCTTCCCTTTCCTCTACGGGTCGATGGTCTTCTTGTTCCTCTTCAGGGTTCCGTAGCTGTTCAGGACACTTCTTCAGGTGATCCCGGGATACAATGGCTATGGTCTCCCCTCCGTCTTTACTGATGGTACAGACTTTCGGGTTCTCGTGGCTTGAGGGCAGTACGGTGTACGGGTCCTTCTCCCACTGGTCGTCCAACTTTTGGAGCCGTCTTTTCCTCTTCAAGACCTCCTCTCCGGGTACCAGGGGAACAGCGGGAGCATACTGGTTGTAAGTTTTCTCTTGTCTTTCCCTAGCCTGACAGAGACTTCGCTCCACGCTCTCCTGTACTTTCCGGTACTGCTGCTGCCTCTCTGTGTCCCAGTCTGCTTCTGGTGAAGTGTCCTCGGGTGTCAGGACTCCCATTTCCAGGTCAACAGGTAACTTACCAGGTCTCGCCCTCATTAGGTAAGCCGGGGTACAGTTGGTGGAACCTACCGGGATGTGGTTGTATAGGTCCACTAGATCGGGCAGCTTCTCAGGCCACAGACTGCGTTCTTCCAGGGGCAACGTTTTCAGGAGATCCATTACCACCTGGTTCATTTTCTCACAAAGTCCATTAGTTTGCGGATGATAGGGTGTCGTCCTTATCTTCCGGCAGCCATACAAATTGCAGAATTCCCGGAAGACCTCCGCTTCAAAGGCAGGTCCCTGGTCCGTCAGCACTTGGTCCGGGTACCCGTGTGGACGGCAGAAGTGCTGCTGGAAGGCTCTAGCTGCTGTTTGAGCCGTTAAGTCCTTAACGGGGACGACAACCAAGAACCGGGAGTAATGATCCACAATGGTTAACGCGTAGACGTAGCCACTTCTGCTTGGGGTCAGTTTTACATGATCCAAGGCTACCAGTTCCAACGGCTGCCGGGTGACGATGGACTGCAGGGGAGTCTTCTGGCTGGCACGGTCCTTCCTTCTTAGGTTGCACGGGCCACAGTCTCTGCACCACCTCTCGATGGTTCCCCTCATGCCTACCCAGTGGAACCGCCCACGCAGCAGGAACTCCAGCTTCTTCCATCCGAAGTGTCCAGCCCCGTCGTGGTATGCTTCCATCACCATGGCTGCGTCTCTCCGTGGCACCACTACTTGCCAGATTAGTTCATGCGTCCGGGAGTTAACCATTCTGCGGCACAACTTCCCCTTGTAAAGGAACAGTCGACTCTTCTCAGCCCACAGTTGCTTGGCTTCCTCCGGAGCGTCTGGGTCAAGGCGAGCCTCTGGCCGAGTCAGCATCTCCTTCACCAGCCGGACGGCAGGGTCACTGTCTTGCGTTTCCTCCCAGTTGTAGTGAGGCAAGGGGTTAAACGTAGCGGCTTGCTTACTCCTTACCCGATGGGAATACTGGATAGTCCCATGACGGTGGAACGCGGGGAGTTCGACTTCTTCCAGTCCCTCTGGATCTTCTCCTACGTCCGGTAGGTTTGGCATCCTGGACAGGGCGTCCGCGTTGGTATTGGAGCGTCCTGCCCGGTATTTGATTGTGAACTCGTAGTTGGACAGACGGGCCATCCATCTCTGCTCTAGGGCACCGAGTCTTGCAGTGTCCAGGTGTGTCAACGGGTTGTTATCCGTGTACACGGTGAACCGGGAAGAAGCGAGGTAGTGCTTAAAGCGTTCGGTGACTGCCCACACCACTGCCAGGAACTCTAGCTTAAATGAGCTATAATTCTCAGGGTTTCTTTCGGTGGGTCGCAGTTTTCGGCTGGCGTAAGCGATTACTCGTTCTTTCCCCTGCTGGATCTGGGACAGCACGGCTCCTAGCCCGATGTTACTTGCGTCGGTGTAGAGGATAAAGGGCTGGCTGTAATCAGGGTACGCCAGGATTTCATCCCCCGTGAGGGCCATCTTCAGCTGGCGGAAGGACTCTTCTTCTAACTTCTCCCATCTGAAGGGTGGCTTCTGGTTCTTGGCCTTCCGGGACTGGCCTATCAGGAGGTCCTGCATAGGAGCTGCCTTTTTGGTGAAACCGGGGATGAATCTGCGGTAATAGCCTACCAACCCGAGGAACTGCCGCACTTCCTTTACACTGGAGGGACTTGGCCATTCCTTAATTGCGGTGATCTTATCAGGGTCGGGAGCCACTCCATCAGCGCTCACCACGTGTCCCAGGTACTGCACCTTTGGTTTCAGGAGGTGACACTTGGAGGGTTTCACCTTTAGGCCGTAGCTTGCCAGAGCTTCGAACACTTCCGCCAGGTGTTTCAGGTGGTCCTCATACGTCTTGGAATATACGATGACATCGTCCAGGTACAACAGGACCGTCTCAAAGTTTCTGTGGCCCAGACAACACTCCATTAATCGTTGGAAGGTTCCTGGTGCATTGCAGAGTCCGAACGGCATGCAGGTAAACTCGCTAAGTCCCATCGGGGTGGTGAATGCGGTCTTCTCCCGGTCCGCCTCTGCTACAGGAACCTGCCAGTACCCACTAGTGAGATCCAAGGTAGAGAAGAAGTTAGCAGATCTTAAAGCAGCCAAAGACTCCTCTATCCTTGGTAAGGGGTACGCATCCTTGTGTGTGATACGGTTGATTTTCCGGTAATCTACACACATCCTCATGGTGTTGTCTTTCTTTTTGACTAAGACTAGTGGAGCTGCCCAGGGGCTACAGCTATCCCTGATCACCCCAGCCTCCTTCATGTCTCTAAGCATCCCCTTGGCGTGTTGGTAGTGTGCAGGGGGTACGGGTCGATACCTCTCTTTTATGGGAGGATGGTCTCCCGTGGGGATGTGGTGTTCTACCCCCTTGACTCGCCCGAAGTCTAACGGGTGTTTACTAAACACTCTCTCGTACTCTTGCACCACCCGATAGACTCCCTGTTTCTGGTGTGCGGGAGTGGAGTCAGTACCCAAATGTAGTTGCTGACACCAGTCCTCCATTGTTTTCTGAGAGCCGTTACCTTCCTCCGGGGAAGATGGAGGCAAGGGTTCTACGGACTGTATGGAATCTTGATTGATGGTATACAATTTGGCTAGCGTGGCATACCGGGGCAGGTACACTTCCCTCTTCCCGATATTTATTATGCGAACGGGCACCCTCCCATGGCGTACATTGACCACCCCCCGTGCTGTCAAAATGGTGGGCCTACTGTCTGAGTAAACTGGTTCTACCATTGCCTGGTAATCTCTACCTCTCAGACCAATAGCTGCCCGGCACCAAATCATCATTTCACTTTTCGGGGGCATGGCAATAGGGAAAGGGTCACACATTCGCACGCTACCAATCTCACCACCGGAGAGTTCTAGCTGTTGCCGTCGCATCAGTGCCCGGATCTCTTTCTGGAGCACTCGCTGCTGGCCGGAGCTGGCGTTCTTGGCAACCTGCTGTAAAAGGAAAATCACCTCTGCAAGACAATTTTCAATTACATTAGTTCCTAGAGTTATCTTTGGGTGACTCTCGTGTTTGTCAATGTCTACAATGATCAGTCCCTGTGCTGCCAGTTCGACTCTACCGATTTTAATGGTCACCTCTTTAAATCCAATCTGTGGCACGGGCTGACCATTGCTGGCGATGATACTCAAGTCGTCGTCAGGGTAGCGGGTGATATCCGAGTCATTCCAGTACTGCTTGAAGAGCACGTACGGGATGGTGGTGACCTGTGACCCGGTGTCCAGTAGGGCACTCATAGGAATGCCATCCAGTACCACGGGTAAGACTGGACGTCCTCCCACATATTTGTTGCGCCAGTTCGATGGGCCTGGTGATCTTTTTCCTGGGGGTTGGCCCTCTACCCCAGGTTGTGCCAGTTTAAAGGACAGTACCTTGCCATATGTCCGGGTTGATTGCAGCGGCGGCAGATGGGTCGTCCGTCCTCGTTGTATCGGTCGCTGGGTCTTCCTCTGGCCGGTGGGGTCCTCCTTGGTCGACGCCACGGGATGTCCTCCGGTCCGGATGCCAGCTGGATCTTCCCTGGAGTGGAAACCTGTAAAGACTGCACAGTTCGGGTTAGCGCAGCAACGCTTTTAGCTAGCTCTTGGACCTGATGGTGCAGGTCTGGAGCCGGGTCATTGTTCAAAGCCTGCGCATCAGCTCCCACAGGCCCTGCCGACAAGGGCGCCGCCTCCTGGTGGTAAGTGGTAGTGGGGCATCTGGGGGTCACAACGCCACCTGGTGCCGGTTCTCGAAGCACCCGGATGGCTCTGTCCTTGAACTGTGCAAATCCCAGATGAGGGTCCTGTAAGGCCATTGCCCGCAACTGGGTTCGGTGGGCATTGCAATATAAACCCTCTATAAATTGTTCAGTCAACAGCCTGTCCTCGTCTCCCACGCCGTCAGGGTCGGTCTGCTTAATGGCTCTCAGGGCCTCTTGTAGGTTCAGGGCATAGTCCCTTATACTCTCATGTGCCCGCTGTTTGCACCCGTAGAATCTAAGCTTGATCTCGGCTGAGGTGCGGGTATCAAAGGTGTCCCTCAGCCGGGTTAGTATCCCTGCGACAGTCCTCCCCCCAAGTGGCCAGGACTTTACCTCCCTTTGGGCTGCTCCGGTTAATTGGGCCACCAGGATGCTCACTTTTTGCTCCTCTGTGAGGGGGTACACCTGGAAGAGGCTATCCAGCTTTTCTCTAAAGTCATGCAGGGTATGTGACTCCCCTGAGTACTGGGGTAGCCAGGCTGCCCCCGGGATATAGGGCATGGTGAAAGGCATGACCGCAACAGCGGTGGCGCTGGCGGGGGTTGAAGCGGTGAAGCTCTCCTCCGTATCCGACATCCTTCTCCCCCCTAGTGGACCGTGGCCTACCTTGTGATGATCCTCTTCCGTAGGCCGCGGCTCCGCAGTGGATCGTCAGGGTTGAGGACCTTCCGTCGCGCTCCTGTGACGTCGGCGTCTGCTGGGCTCCTTCCAGGACCTTACGCAACGTCCGGACGTGAGGCGGGGCTTCAGTTCTCGCGCGCTTTCGGAGTCCACACCCCTCTTCTTCCCGCGCGGCGTCCCCAAGATGGCGTCCAATGGCGGGAAAACTCCACGTATGGCGGGAAGAAGGCCGAAGATGGCGCCGGATGGCGGGAAAACTCCACCGATGGCGGGAAGGAAGCGGAAGATGGCGCCGGATGGCGGGAATCTTCACCACAGGTAAGTTTGAACAGTCTTTTTCAGGCACGCAGTACCCGGTGGTTGCGGGCACGAAATCCTGCCGACTAAGCCAAAAGTTGACGCGCCCCTGGGCCTGTGTCGCGCTGCGTTGCGCATGCGGGAGCTTACCCGGAGCCGGATCTCTTGAGGGTTGTAGTCTCGTGGCGGTGATCCGGTCCGTGCCCAGGGAGTCAGACTAAGTGGCGCTGTATTAGCGGTAGATGTTGGACGACTACGCCACCCGTTGAGTACAGCTAAGGAGCTGCTGCTGCAGGGCAGACCGCTGAGGCCGGTGGTAGGATTGTGCAGCGTGATAGTATAACCCCCAACGGGAGGGGTATGGCCTCAGGGCAGCCGACGTGGATGATGGGGGTAGCAGGAACCACTCAGAGACGGTACGGTGTAGTTCAGGGTCTTTACTGGTGACAACGATAGACCCTCCCGGAGTACTGGCTAGCAATTGGGGCCTGGTCTGTCCTTGAGCAGATGGGATCTCCCCTGGCCAGGCGGAGTTGTAGGCCTCCCAAACTAACGATACTCTTCTGGCTACCTTGCTAGAAGCGGGTATAAGTAGCCCACGTCCCTGAGTGTACCGTGTGGTCCTCACCCGTATGGCCGGTGACTCGGGGCCTTCTAGTAGCTTCCGCTCCACGACGGCGGTGCTGGTCCCACGCGTGTGACCGTGCCTTCGGGTTTCTGGGCCAGAGGACCTGCAATCCCCTGCCGGTCGGTTTCTGCTGCTGGATAGGAGTTAGTCCCCAGAGCCTCGGACTCCGGGTCCGGTGATAACTTCTCAGTCAGGGCGAGCTCTGCAGCTGCCAGCCCCTGACTCCTTGTAGCACTGCTCCCACAGAGCTCCTGATGTTCTTTCCTATATCTGCTTCTCTTCTCTGTCTCTACTTCTTCTCTACTCACTCACCCTGCCTCAGCCCTAGGTTTATATAGGGGAATTTCTTCCCCTCCCAGGACTAGGCAGGAGGTGTGGCATGCACAGGATCCCTGACCAAGAGACCTACCACCTGCTCTCAGACATAACATTGCCGTTACTGTGGAAACCAGACCCCTGGGGTGCCACATATGCATTCAATAAAATACAGGATTGAAGAAACTCATTACATCATATGGTAGCAGCACGGCCTGCAGCTGCCTCCATATTATCTTTATAGGCTGAAATAAGGTGTTGTGTCCTTTACACAACATCATAAGGTGAGCAGGGTTATCTAGAGAAGGTGGGAGGCAATACTTATTCACCCATCTCTTTGATGGTGATGCCCAATGAAGTACCTATTCTTAATTATTTAGATTATCTACATTCGTGACCAAAAGTTCTGAGACCGACACAAATATTGTTTTTCTCTAATCTGCTGTTTCAGTTTTTATAGTAACAATTTGAATTAAAGGGGTTGTCTGGTCTTCTGATAAAAGTCTGTAGTCACCAGTAGTGTTGAGCCACCCCCGTAGTGTTCGGGTTCGGTTCGGTTCGTCGAACACCGGGATGTTCGAGGAACTGTTCGTCGAACTGTTCGTCGAACACCTTAGAACACCGTCGAACACCGTTAAAACCAATGGCAGGCAAACAAAAACACATAGAAACACATAGAAAACACCTGCAAAGGTGTCTAAAAGCTGACAAACTGCTCAGAAGACACTCTCTTTAAAAAAGCCGGCCGGCAAATTCAGCAGCGGCATACACCGGTACCCGACAATTTAGACAAGAAGGAATAGAGCATCACACATAGATTAGATAGATAGAAACATGTCAGTCACACATATAAGAAGCACAGTGACAGTGTTGCTTACTGTACTTGTCATTTAGTGTAAAGGATTTATCAAAAAAAATAATAGTGTTTTCATGCACCGTCTCTTTAAAAAAGCCGGCCGGCAATTCAGCATCTGTACCCGACAATTTAGAACAGAAAGAATAGAGCTTCACACATAGATTAGATAGATAGAAACATGTCAGTCACATATATAATAAGTACAGTGATAGTGTTGCTTACTGTACTTGTCATTTAGTGTAAAGGATTTATTTAAAAAAATAATAGTGTTTTCATGCACTGTCTCTTTAAAAAAGCCGGCCGGCAATTCAGCAGCGGTACCCGACAATTTAGAACAGAAAGATAGAGCATCACACATAGATTAGATAGATAGAAACATGTCAGTCACATATATATGAAGTACAGTGATAGTGTTGGTTACTGTACTTGTCATTTAGTATTAAAATAAAGGATTTATTATTAAAAAAATTGGCGTGGGGTTCCCCTTAATTTTAGGCTCTAGCGGAGGTTAAGCAGACGGCTGGGGCAGATGTTTGAAGCCTGGGAAGGGGGTAATACCCACGGAGCTTCCCAGGCTACTAATATCAGCCCCCAGCTGAATACATAGCCTTTACTAGCTATTAAAAGGTGGGACGCCCCAAAAAAAATGACGTGGGGTCCCCCCTAATTTAATAGCTAGCAAAGGCTAGGCAGACAGCTGGGGGCTGATATTAATAGCCCAGGAAGGGAGCCATGAATATTGGCCCCCTTCCAGGCTAGAAACACCAGCCGTCAGCCGCCCCAGAAATGGCGCATTCATAGGATGCGCCAATTCTGGCACTTAGCCTCGCTCTTCCACGCTGCCCTGGTGCGGTGGCAGGGGGTAATAGGGTTGGGGTTGATGTCAGCTTATAATGCCAGCTGACATCAAGCCCAGGTTAGTAATGGAGAGGCGTCTATAAGACACCCCCATTACTAACCCCATAGTCAAAGTTAAAAAAAACACAAACACCCAGAATAAAGTCCTTTAATTGAAATAAAGACACAATCCTTTATTGTTCTAAATTAAACCATACTTACCATCACGCCCATTCCAGCTGAAGCCAACGATCTCCTGCAATAAAAGAAAAATAATAAAGCAACCTCATCCTTACCTTTCCATGGTTCCCACGACAGCTTCAGCTCTGCTACATCGAGATGACAGGCTGGACCGCAGCAGAACGCTGCCATCCAGCCTGTCATCCCGCAGACACTGAGAAGCGCAGGCTTGCTTGCGCTGCTCAGCGTCTCTCTGTGACGACATCCAGATGAGCCGAGTTCATGTCCAATGAACTCGGCTCACCTCATGCACGTCACTGACAGCGTGGGAAAATTCTCACGCTGAAGCGCTGATTGCAGGATAATTTTCCCACGCTGTCAGTGACGTGCAGGAGGTGAGCTGAGTTCATTGGACATGAGCTCACCTCATGCACATCACTGACAGCGTGGGAGAATTCTCCTGCACTCAGCACTTCAGCGTGAGAATTTTCCCACGCTGTCAGTGACGTGCATGAGGTGAGCCGAGTTCATTGGACATGACCTCGGCTCATCTGGATGCCGTCACAGCGAGACAGTGAGGAGCGCAAGCATGCCTGCGCTTCTCAGTGTCTGCGGGATGACAGACTGGATGGCAGCGTTCTGCTGCGGTCCAGCCAGTCATCTCGATGTAGCAGAGCTGAAGCTGTCGTGGGAACCATGGAAAGGTAAGGATGAGGTTGGTTTATTATTTTACTTTTATTGCAGGAGATCGTTGGCTTCAGCTGGAATGGGTGTGATGGTAAGTATGGTTTAATTTAGAACAATAAAGAATTGTGTCTTTATTTCAATTAAAGGACTTTATTCTGGGTGTTGTGTTTTTTTTAAATACTTTACTAGAAATTCATGGCGGTCATGTCTAATACTGGCGTGACCCCATGAATTTTGGGCTTGGGGCCAGCTGATAATACCAAGCTGGCCCTAACCCCTTTATTACCCAGTGAGCCACCGCACCAGGGCCCTGGATGAGTTGGGTACAGCGCCAGAAGATGGCGCTTCTATGAACGCGCCATTTTCCGGGGTGGCTGTGGACTGCAATTTGTAGCGGGGGGGGGCCCAGAAAGCTTGGGCCTCCCTGCGCTGCAGATTCCAGCCCCCAGCTGCCTAGTTGTACCTGGCTGGACACAAAAATAGGGCGAAGCCCCACGTACTTTTTTTTTAATTATTTCATGAAATTCATGAAATAATTAAGAAAAAAAGGCTTTCCCTATATTGTTGTGTCCGGCCAGGTACAAATAGGCAGCTGGTGGTTGGGGGCAGCCCGTTCCTGCCTGCTGTACCTGGCTGGACACAAGTATAGTGCGAAGCCCCACTTCAATTTTTTTTAATTATTTCATGAAATTCATGAAATAATTAAGAAAAAAAGGGCTTCCCTATATTGTTGTGTCCTGCCAGGTACAAATAGGCAGCTGGTGGATCCATTACTAACCTGGGCTTGATGTCAGCTGGCATTATAAGCTGACATCAACCCCAACCCTATTACCCCCTGCCACCGCACCAGGGCAGCGTGGAAGAGCGAGGCTAAGTGCCAGAATTGGCGCATCCTATGAATGCGCCATTTCTGGGGCGGCTGACGGCTGGTGTTTCTAGCCTGGGAGGGGGCCAATATTCATGGCTCCCTTCCTGGGCTATTAATATCAGCCCCCAGCTGTCTGCCTAGCCTTTGCTAGCTATTAAATTAGGGGGGACCCCACGTCATTTTTTTTGGGGGGTCCCCCATTTTAATAGCTAGTAAAGGCTATGTATTCAGCTGGGGGCTGATATTAGTAGCCTGGGAAGCTCCGTGGGTATTACCCCCTTCCCAGGCTTCAAACATCTGCCCCAGCCGTCTGCTTAACCTCCGCTAGAGCCTAAAATTAAGGGGAACCCCACGCCAATTTTTTTAATAATAAATCCTTTATTTTAATACTAAATGACAAGTACAGTAACCAACACTATCACTGTACTTCATATATATGTGACTGACATGTTTCTATCTATCTAATCTATGTGTGAAGCTCTATTCTGTCTGTTATAAATTGTCGGGTACCGCTGCTGAATTGCCGGCCGGCTTTTTTAAAGAGACAGTGCATGAAAACACTATTATTTTTTTAAATAAATCCTTTACACTAAATGACAAGTACAGTAATCAACACTGTCACTGCACTTCTTATATATGTGACTGACATGTTTCTATCTATCTAATCTATGTGTGATTCTCTATTCCTTCTATTCTAAATTGTCGGGTACCGCTGCTGAATTGCCGGCCGGCTTTTTTAAAGAGACGGTGCCTGAAAACACTATTATTTTTTTTGATAAATCCTTTACGCTAAATGACAAGTACAGTAAGCAGCACTTTCACTGTACTTCGTATATATGTGTCTGACATGTTTATATCTATCTAATCTATGTGTGAAGCTCTATTCTTTCGGTTCTAAATTGTCGGGTACAGGTGTATGCCGCTGCTGAATTGCCGGCTTTTCATGTTTCACTGTTGGCACTGTTCCCATCGATTTGGGCAATCACTGTAATGCCACAACCACCATGGCTGTGGCATTACAGTGAGTGGCAGACAATCCCTGCATGATTGGTGCTCTAAATAGCGCCAGACATGCAGGACACGCTTTTGGTGCACGAACAGTTATCGAACATAACCTCGAACAGCCGAATTTTTTGCAAATCGTTCGGGTTCGTCGAACAACTCGAACACCGCCCAAAACAGCTCGAATTTGAGATTGGCGAACAGTTCTAGTCGAACACCGCTCATCTCTAGTCACCAGACTTCTGAATCCTTACAGTGTGTACACAGCACACTGTGAGGATTGTCCGGTGTTACCAGTGAGAGTGGGCAGTCACGTGACTGTAAGTATGCAATTTGTTTTCTTCCAGACACACTCTGACTAGACGTGCTCAGCCTCTGTTCAATTCACTTGTATTGAGCGAGACCGAGCACATCTAAACGGAATGTGGCTGGAAGTATTTAAATCGCATACTTGCAGTCACTTGACCGCCCACACTTGATGGCAATACTGGAAAATCCTGCCACCGTTCTGGGCGCATGCTGGATGGATTCAGAAGTCTGCAGTCACACAGACTGAATGCAGACTTTTATCAGAAGATCAGACAACCGCTTTAACTCTACGTTGTTATGAAAAGTGATCAAGTGAAATGCAAAGTTATTCCTTGCCAAAATTAAGTTAATTACAAAAAAAACATTTACACTAATTTTCATTTTTGTCACAAAATGACCGGCTTACATCATTTCAGTGATCTTGTTGGCAGAGAGTGTTAATGACTAATGAGGACAAGGCATCTGATATCACTCAGTCATATTGATTAAATTATAAGAGGAGACTGTTTTAAAAGTGAGCTGGTGCTTGACATAATTGACTACTTCTGTTAAAGACGGTCACCTCCAAGGAAACACATGCAGTCATCATTTATATGCATCAAAAAGGCTTTACAGGCAAGGAGATTGCTGTTTGTAAGATTGGCAAACAACTATTTACCAGATTATCAAGAACTTCAAAGAAAGAAGTTAAATTACTGTGAAGAAGGCTTCAAGACACCCAAAAAACTTCAGCGAATGCCAGGATGAATCTTGAGGAGGATTCAAGTATATGGGATCAGTTCAACACAAGTATGGAGCTTGCACGGGAATGGCAGCAGGCAGCTGTCATTGCAACAGCATGTCCAATGAGGTGAAGGATTTTGGATGTTGATCTAGAGTCAGGAAAAAACACTTCTAGCTTTAAAAAACTTCAAAGACTGACATTCTGTAGGAAGTACAGGGGTTGTATTGCAGAGAACTAAGGAAATAATATTTTCTCTGATGAAGTCCTCTTCAGATTGCTTAAGACATCTGGAAGAATGATTGTCCGGAGAAGAAAAGGTGAGTTCTAGCATGTATGCCGTGTCATGCCAACAATAAAGTATCCTGAGACCATTCATGTGTGGGGTTGTAACTTGGCATGGGGTGATAGCCATGGGCGAGGTACTTGTCTCTTGTGCCCGTTACATGAAGTTGGAGGTCCTGGCTGGGTGTGTGGACCTGTGCTGTGGGGGCGCTACGCCCTTGCAGGCCGCATGTAACAAATGTTGCTGGTTTACCAGGATCAGATGTTTTACAATTCACTGAGGGAGACTACTAGATTTGAAAATGAACTTTTTACTGAATGAAAACTTGGTAGGGGATATATACAAGAGATAGTGGGTACACAGTCTTACAAACGTTTCCTTCACAACACGGAGCATCTTATGCAAACAGATTCCTACCTCTTAACCCTCTTGTCCTCTATTTTCACCTTTCCTCTTTACACTTTTATTTGTCCTCTGTATTCACGGTTCCTCACTACTCCACCACAACCCAGCTCGACACTACAGTTCTGTTTGGCAAGAGTCCTTTACTCAACCCGCAGTTCAGCGTCATCTCTGCCCTTAGGGAAGCTATGTTGCCAATATGGCCAGTACTTATCTTCTCTAATGCTGATGCTCTGGAACTCCCTACCGGGACGCTCTATTCATCTCAGGTACTCAGTCCAACCTAGGCCTGTTACCTCTTGTAGTTATAAACTCTGAGCCTTACTGCTAGGCATCCTCTCCCAGGACCCGTCTCTGATTGATCACTCCATCTCTCAGTCACTTCTACTCCAGGTCTCGCTAACCCTTTCATCTCGGTCTCCTCTCACTCAGGGACAGCCAAGAATGTGGCACTACTCACATTGAACCTTAGGTCTTTTCTCTACGCACTCCAGTCTCACTACCAGGAAACGGCCTGTCTACTTCTACCTTAGCCCCTCCTACTCTGGGCAAATCCCAGCCATTAATTCTGTATGTCCTGCTATCTTCCTGTTACTGGGCCGAATACAATACCAACACCATAACGAATTTCACAGTTCACATTACACATCAAAACACTCTTGCAACTCTTCTTCAAGGAGGAACGTGGGCAATATGTCCAACTTCTTACAATGTTGCTTTTCATTCAAGGGAGTGGGCTCACTCAAAATTCAGCCTAAGAATACGGCCATGAATGAAGTAGGGTATCTAAACATCGGCCAAAAGAAACTTCTCCCAACGATCCAGGAACAATTTAGTGATGAACAATGTGGATCGGTGAACAAAACATTGAAATTTTGCGTCCATGACTAGGAGACTCCCCAGACCTCAAACCCATTAAGAACCTATGGTCAATCCTCAAAAAGTGGGTGAACAAACAAAAACACTGAAATTATGATAAACTCCATGCACTGATTAGGCAAGAATGGGTGGTCATCAGTCAAGATTTGGCCCAGAAACCGATATCTAGAAGCCACGGCGAATTGCAGAAGTCTTGAATAATAAGGGACAACATTATAAATATTGAGTCTTTACATAAACTTGATGATTTTGTCAATAGAAGTATAAAACTTCTGAAATGCTAATTGTACTTCAGTAACCATAGAAACTAGAAACATCTAATTTAAAGATCTAAAAACACTGAAGCAACAAACTTTGTGAAAACTACAAATTGTTTCACTTTCAAAACTTTTGGCCAGGACTGTGCTGAGATACTACACAATGGCATCATTCTACCAATAGGACTGTAACTATACTGCATGGGATGTTACTGTATGGAGAAACATATCCTGCTCTTCTAGTCCATACAAAAATGATGATGACTGTGATGGAGGAGTAAGCGCTGGAACCTTTCCAGCTGCATACACGGTGAACGGACACCGCCAGCATAGAAGCCTTATGCATCCGTATTTTATTCATATTTTCTTACCCAAATGTGAATGAGGCCTTACCCTCACTGTGCCATAATTGGACAAGTTGGTCATATACAATTCTTCTCCTTACTGCCATTTGCATATAAGGGGCACTAGGTGACTGGGAACTGGTTGTGCCCATGGGCTATCCTGGCATCTCCTCATGGGTCAGACAGGGTGACACTAGGTGTGGACATATCACTGTCAGTTGGCACAGGCTGACCTTGGCTGGTGGGTGTAATGATGTGTAATCCGTGTGTGAGCGATGTGATGCCCTCCTGCCTGCAGCAGCTCTGATAGGCGCCTGCTTGGAAGTCCAGCCCAGGCTTTCCTCCTCTCCGGCAGGCAGGCAGCAGCAGCAGCGGTGGTGGCAGCGGCGGCGGCGGCAGCAGCGTCCCTCCTCCTCCTCCTCCTCCTCCCTGGCTGGCATTGTTTATGAGTGGCTCTTGGTCGTGCTTCCCTCATCTGCCGGCACATCGCTCCCTGCTCCCAGGATCCCCGCCACGGGGCGTCAGTCTGCAGCATTTCCCCAGCTCTCAGGGGCCGGGACAAGCGCCTTTCTCCAGGCTGCGAGGACGGGAGGAGGGCACAGCACTGGCACAAAGGTAGGAGTGACAGCAGCATCCCCGTACTGCTCGCCGTTTCCCCTCGGTTCTCCGTCCTGGCAGCTCCCGCGGTGCCCACTGCCCTATTCCCCGGTGCCCCCCGCCTGCCCGCCTCCTCCGCCCTGATAGCACCCTAGAAAGTTTCCAGTGTACAAAGCTCATCTCCTTTGTCTGGTCCCCCAGTGACCGGGATAGTTCTCTACTTGGCAAGTGGCGGCGAGGTGGTTGCCCAGCTGTCATCTCTGCTGGCCAACACGTGTGGGGTTCAGGACTGGCAGCAGGAGAGGTGGGCACCCTGCCACTGGGCCCTTTGTGTGGGCACCTGTCCTGCTCACTGCTCACACCCACTTGCTTGTGCCATTGTGTTATCTGTGTGCAGTAGTTGTACCTATACAATGTATCTATACGAAGTAGCTATACACTGTATCTGTACGATCTATCTATATGATGTATCCAATATATACTATATATCTATACGATGTATCTATAGGATGTATCTATACACTTTATCTATACCATGTATCTATGTATCTATACGATGTATCTATACACTGTATCTATATGATGTATCTATACACTGTATCTATATGATGTATCTATCTATATGATGTATCTATACGATCTATCTATACAATGTATCTACACGATGTGCACACAAGTGTCAGATGTCGGTGCTGATACTTTGTCCCTATATCCCTATAGAAGTGACTTGTAGAAAGGAGCACTCCACCTGTACCTCTGTCATCAGTCACAAACCAGAAATGGAGATAAAGTAGTGAGGAGGGGGGCAGATATATTTTCTGGACTTCTCACTGAAGATTACTCCAATAAGACCTTGGAATGGCTGCTTACAGAGAACAATAGCTTGAGATAGAGATAAAGGTGTGCTGTGTCACAGGATGCCCTCAGGTGATTGGTATTGCTATAGTCAGGAGGCTGGAGGTACAGCTCTATTTAGTGCTGACATCTGTTCGGTGGCCAGTTAGCCGCTGCTGCGCCAGGTGACATCTCAGCCGGTAGGAGTTTGGGTGATTGGCATGGCTGTCACTGGCGCTCTCTTATCTTTTATCTTGCATTGTTTGCCCTTAGCTGAGGAGCTGTTCCTGCTCTTCACTGCTGATGTAAGTGCAGCTACAGACCTCTTCCCATTAACCTCTTCATACGCCTGCGGCTTCTATAGGTCCCCTATGGAATAGCTAAAGGAGCAAATTAAATCTGTGTCCTCCAGAATAGAACATCTGGTTACTGGGGTAGGTGATATTATCACAAACTTCCCTGGACTGCAAAAACTGATGTGTGTCCAGTTAGGATGGCAAATCGTAGGGATTGTAGGAAAAGTTGTTAGAAGTTCCTTTCCTGGTTATTATAGGTCTGAATTTATGTACTGCTGTTAACAGCGCAATGGTGACTTAGTCACTGCCTTGTTGAAAATCATGCCACCTCGTATACGCCATAAAATATGCATATCCCTTTTAATGCCGCACGATGAATCCCACCTAATTGCCTGTGTGTCTCTCAGCATTGTTCTCTATTCATATTACCTCTAATAAGGTTAGTAATTCTCCGTACACTTGTTCCCTCTGCTAAAAAGGCATTTGCCATCAATCAGTGTGTGCACTCTGTGCAATGCTTCACTACTCCAGTCACTGCCTACTACCATAGCCTCTACTGAATACAAGTCCTAGATGTAGCAGAGCTAGGTCTGTAGCCTGGCACAACTAGCATGGTCGAACAAAGTGACAGGGGATTATACAGATGAACTTGTCGAAGGTGTTTACCAGGATTTACGAATTTTCATTATATATATAACGTGTGTATATTTTTTAAAATAAAATGTGTATATATGTATAATATATTACATTTTTGGTGGGAGGGTATATATATGTATGTGTGTGTGTGTATATGTATGTATAAATTATATATATATATATGTATATATATATACAGTATATATATATCTTTTTTGCTTAAGTGCTACCAAAAGACACTTAATATCATGCTACAGAAGATTTTTATGTTTCACATTGAGGAATATGTGTGTGTGCGGCTATAACCTCACAAATGTTTGGCCACATGGTGTGAGCATCTGCACAGCCCCAGAACCTACATATTGTTTGCATATGATTACGTTTATGGGCAAAAATCTCTTAAAAGGTTTGGATATGTTCACATCTGTGTTGGAGGTGCTGTCAGCAGCTTCCATCATAGTCCACCGTGGTGTCCATCATTTTGACAGAAAGAACAAGGATGCATGCTGCGTTATTCGCATGTCAAAGCTACAGACACCATGATGGAACCCAACTGCCCCCACAATAAGTCAGTAGTGTCTTTCAAGTGCTGTTAGATGATCCACAGGAGCTTGTGATCTAATGCCTACATTGTCAACCAGGGGTAGATGCAATGGCTCTAGGGGTACCTACTCTGCTTGTACTAGGCAGCACAGTTTATACTTAGGGGTACTATGATCTTATTTGTTTCAGTAGAGGGGGCTTGAATGGGAACACTGGAAGGAAGAAGTTGTGGAGTGCTAGTTTATGGCATGAGTATGAAGTCATTAATATAATGTAAAGTATAATTAACTGTGTTCTGTATAGAACTGGCATAATTTATGGAACCAAGAAGTGCTTTAACCAGCCTAATAATATAAAGCGAGGTGTATGCAGTATATGGTCGGGTATTACATTCTGTGCACGGTACTATTTTAAATGGACTCATTTCTATATTTACTTGATTGGTCGTAAAGTGTCCTCATGCTGGAGCATGGAGCTTATAAGGCTACATTCACTCATCCATTGAACACATCCGTGTGCTATCCCCTGCAGATCCAAAGAGTTTCATTTGTTTTCATTTCATTCATTTTCACTTCTGCTTTAAAACCTGATCCATTTGTCCGATCCGTGAGACTCAAAGCAGGTCCTATTCTCATCTGTTAGGGAGATCCGATAAATACAGCTGAAATACAGAAGCCATTTTTTATAATTCAGTTCTTTTTAAAGTGTTTCATTCGTTGGTAACTGATTCATTGCTAAGCGTTAATGAATAAAAAAAGTTCAGACATTCAACCTGCTACAGTTCTTAAAACAGATGAGAAACAAAACAAAAACAACATAGAGACAAAACGGTGGCACAAGAGAAAAACAATCTGCTTTACACAAATGTAAAAATGGAAGTGGATGTGTGAATGCAGCCTAACATAACTTGTCTGGAAATATCACTGTGTATATTTTTATATTGAATGTTATATCCAATATTTTAGTTCAGAGTTCAGGAAAAAAAAACCTCTATTGTTACTAAACCTCTCAATATATTGTAAATGTTTCATACTTTTCCTAGGAAAATTAATATTGTTATTTTGAGCCAGTCAGTTTGCCAGCCGCTCTGTCAACCTGAAGCGTCAAATGAATCAGATGTGACAGAGCTGCTTCTCTGTTGAATCCATTGCTAACTTTTGCTTAAAACCCAGTGGGGCTCACGTATCAATCTGTGACAGAAAAATGGCTATGATAGGCATATGGCAGATGAAATGTGTTCCAGTTCTATCAATGGAAGTTGTCAGCTTTCCCCTCCTTTACATATTTCCGAAGCTAGTCAGATTGTATTGTGATCAGGCTGGTTCCTTCTAGTTCTATCATTTCAGAGGTATGTTGCAGATGCCGTCATGTTCAGTAGCATTGCATCAATCAGGATACTATTGATATGTGGAACCCAATATAATATATACTGTACTTTTTTTTTTTTTACTTTTTAGACTTCATCCACACAAGCGCTATATAAATTATTGAATTGGCCACAGAGTGCATACATCTTTGTAGTACAGAGCCTAGGGCATCCTTCACATGTCCGTGTTTAAACACGTACGTGAAAAAAACAGTACTGGTGCCATCAGTGTTTTCCATCAGTATGTCATTCATGTGTCCGTTTTTACGATCATCAGTGGTTTTCATCAGTGTTTATCAGGTATGGATAAAAAATAAATTAATTACAAAGCTTCTCCTATACTTTGTAATGTTAAACACGGATGGCATACTGATGCCATCCGTGTGCCCTACGTGTTTTTCACAGACCCATAAACTTGTAGATGGCTCTTGCCCTCCGTGCTGCCGGAAAACAACGGACATGTGCATATCGCACCTTGTGTTGGAGACCATAGGTGCCCATATAATTTAGTGCAAAGTTGACCTAAGCCAGTGATTTTTAAGGTACTGGCTGACTATGCAATATGTATTGGGATGAGCCATCTTTACTTTTACATCAGCTGAAGGATTAAACATGTTGGATTCCCCATTGAGAACATATGCAAGCTCGGCTTCACATGCACACTTGGTCAAGCAGAGTGTGCATGTGTGGGGAATCCGACTATTAGGGCTCGCTCCCACTTGCGATGCAGTCGGACGAGTTCAATCTGATAAAAAAATTGGATCACACTCGCTGCAATGTTACCCTATGGTGCAGCTCACATCTGCAATTGTTTGCACATGCCGATTCGGCATGCTGCAATTGCATCCGCAAATTGGATTGCATGCACCTATATAAGTCTGTGGGTACGTGTGAAACATCACACTGCACTCGGATGTCACCCGAGTGCAGTGTGATTCCAGACGATGCCGGCGACAGAGGAGATGGAGAAATTACTTTCTCAGTCTCCTCCGCAGCTGTGCTGTGATTCTCATGCAAGAGGATCGGAGCACAGAGCACTGACTCTCGGCTCACGGTCGCAGCAGATTAGCATAGCCAATTGGATGTGTGACTCCAGCCTTAAAGATACATGGGCACTTTCACAACGTTTTCCTCAATGACACCTCAATGTTACAGTGCATAATTTTGAAACATGCTTATGCTTTCTGATAATATATTATTTGCATGCGGTGGTTTCAGGCCATATGACCTATACAATATGATTTGCTACTATATTATGCATTGTAATTTTTTTTTCATGTTACATGGTGTTAGAATAGTTTTATATTTTTTTCAAACAGGAATTAAATATGCTAATAAAAATGCCATTAAAGAGGACTTGTCACATTGAACATGAAGTCCAAACAGTGAGAATCAGGTTGTAGAGTGGGAGTAGCTGAGAAGATTGATCTTCAGTTTTGTGGGAAAAAAGATAATGTAACTTCATTCATGTAATTTAGTCATTAAAGCTGCTGCTCATTGTGGGCTTAGGAGTCCAGTGAGCGGTGTTATTAGTGGTAGACAGTCTTTCTTGTAGAACGCTGCATAAAAAAGACAGTACTACCCATTTATAAGCAGGACCTCCCTCTGGACTCCTAAACAGGGAATGACCAACAATTTAAAGCACTCCAGCATTTTGTTTTTTTATTGCAGGGCTGCAGTGGCGCTACTAATGTAAGATCCCTGCACCTAGTATTATACTTACCACCTGCCGCCATCTTCAGCTCTTTCCGGCGCACCTCCAGTTCCGCATCGCCATCTTGTGACCGCAACTTCCGACTGACCAGAAGTCAGAGGTAACGGTCACATTCTCTTGAGGCTCTCATAGACTTGCATTGAAAAGTGACATTTGGCTCACTCCACTGGAGCGATCCGGCAGGTCACAAACTGCTGGAGATCGACCGGAGTGGGCGGATAACAGCAGAAGAAGGCGGGTGGTAAGTATAAGACTAAGTGCAGGGGCATTATATTAGCAGCACCACTCCAGCACTGCAATTAAAAAAAGCGGAATGGTGCTTTGAATATAAATGTTACATGGTTTACTAAATCTCTTCCAACAAAACTATGAGTCATTCTGCTCTTTAACCCTAGAACGCATACCTGGGGCCTCGCAGGCCCGCCCTGTTAATTGTTTTCTATTTTCTGCAAGATTACTTTAGTTAGAATTTTGAAACTCCTGGTATTCCTCAGGTATATAGTTGTTTGTCATTTCCAGTTGGTCATTTATTTATTATTTGCACACGGCCTAAAAGGCCCCAGGTATGTGAAAGTGTAGATTTTTATGGTCATGCATTCTAGGGTTAACCTGCTGCCCACATGATATGCCATCTCAATATGCTATCACTTTTAGTAAGGGGAATATCCCTTTAAGGGTTTGATAGAGATTATATATATATATATATATATATATATATATATATATATATACAGTTAGGTCCATATATATTTGGACAGAGACAACATTTTTCTAATTTTGGTTCTAGACATTACCACAATGAATTTTAAACAAAACAATTCAGATGCAGTTGAAGTTCAGACTTTCAGCTTTCCTTTGAGGGTATCCACATTAAAATTGGATGAAGGGTTTAGGAGTTTCAGCTCCTTAACATGTGCCACCCTGTTTTTAACGGGACCAAAAGTAATTGGACAGATTAAATAATTGTAAATAAAATATTCATTTCTAGTACTTGGTTGAAAACCCTTTGTTGGCAATGACTGCCCGAAGTCTTGAACTCATGGACATCACCAGATGCTGTGTTTCCTCCTTTTTGATGCTCTGCCAGGCCTTCACTGCGGTGGTTTTCAGTTGCTGTTTGTTTTTGGGCCTTTCTGTCTGAAGTTTAGTCTTTATCAAGTGAAATGCAGCTCAATTGGGTTGAGATCAGGTGACTGACTTGGCCATTCAAGAATATTTCACTTCTTTGCTTTAATAAACTCCTGGGTTGCTTTGGCTTTATGTTTTGGGTCATTGTCCATCTGTAGTATGAAACGACGACCAATCAGTTTGGCTGCATTTGGCTGGATCTGAGCACACAGTATGGCTCTGAATACATCAGAATTCATTCGGCTGCTTCTGTCCTGTGTCACATCATCAATAAACACTAGTGACCCAGTGCCACTGGCAGCCATGCATGCCCAAGCCATCACACTGCCTCCGCCGTGTTTTACAGATGATGTGGTATGCTTTGGATCATGAGCTGTACCACGCCTTCACCATACTTTTCTCTTTCCATCATTCTGGTAGAGGTTGATCTTGGTCTCATCTGTCCAAAGAATGTTCTTCCAGAACTATGCTGGCTTTTTTAGATGTTTTTTAGCAAAGTCCAGTCTAGCCTTTTTATTCTTGATGCTTATGAGTGGCTTGCACCGTGCAGTGAACCCTCTGTATTTACTTTCATGCAGTCTTCTCTTTATGGTAGATTTGGATATTGATACGCCTACCTCCTGGAGAGTGTTGTTCACTTGGTTGGCTGTTGTGAAGGGGTTTCTCTTCACCATGGAGATTATTCTGTGATCATCCACCACTGTTGTCTTCCATGGGCACCCAGGTCTTTTTGCATTGATGAGTTCACCTGTGCTTTCTTTCTTTCTTTCTCGGGATGTACCAAACTGTAGATTTTGCCACTCCTAATATTGTAGCAATTTCTCAGATGGGTTTTTTCTGTTTTTGCAGCTGAAGGATGGCTTGTTTCACGTGCATGGAGAGCTCCTTTGACCGCATGTTTACTTCACACCAAAACCTTCCAAATGCAAGCACCACACCTCAAATCAACTCCAGGCCTTTTATCTGCTTAATTGAGAATGACATAACGAAGGGATTGCCCACACCTGTCCATGAAATAGCCTTGGAGTCAATTGTCCAATTACTTTTAGTCCCTTTAAAAACAGGGTGGCACATGTTAAGGAGCTGAAACTCCTAAACCCTTCATCCAATTTTAATGTGGATACCCACAAATGAAAGCTGAAAGTCTGAACTTCAACTGCATCTGAATTGTTTTATTTAAAATTCATTGTGGTAATGTCTAGAACCAAAATTAGAAAAATGTTGTCTCTGTCCAAATATATATGGACCTAACTGTATAAATATAAATATATATATATATATATATATATATATAATTTTTATTTATTTTTTTGGTCGATTTCTATTTTTTATTACAAAAAAACAAACAAAACTGAGTCTGATCATTCATTAGTGATTCTTCCAGACTGTCTTCACTAGCACACATACACACTGGTGACCCGCTAGTTCCCAATGCTGGGATGCATTGTGGGTAAGGGTCTTGTTTCCCTACTGGAGTGTTTCTTTAAGTGCTGTCAGGCACATTTTTACTCTTGGCAACTATATAAATGTCTTCTGTTTGACTCTTCAGGCTTTTCGATGGCTTGTTTATGATTTCTGTGATAGTACACATTCATCTCGCTGCTCGTCATAATCTTCTTTTTCTTCCCTTCAACTGTTCAGATCATAATTGTCTTTTTCATTGAATTGGGTCATAATAGGATTAAGTTACAACATAATCATTGCGGCTTCAAGTGGAAAAATAGGCTTTATTTGATCTAGGATACATTTATATACTTTTCATGCTATGAACAACATTATCAAAAGCCAAGAGGAGTCAATTGTTTCACCTGGGTGACATCTTCTCCAGTGAAACACAGCCTATGTATGAAAGGGACTGGTCAATGTCTTGAACTTTTGTAGATATACACATGGCTGTCGCATACGGTAATTGCTTAGTTATGCAGTGTTTTATTTCCAGGACACTGCTCTTTTAAGGATGGAAAGATGATAATGTTGATTTCAGTAATGTTTGCGGCAGCTGAATCAAGAAATGGAGTGGTGCGGTGGATAAGAGGGAGGACCTGACCAGCCCTGGGATTGTGAGGATGCCACAGCCTACACTTCCTTTGATTCCTTCCCATTAATGACTTAAAGTCCGTTTTGGATCAGTTTTCCAAATGTGAAACTCATCGAAGTCATGTTCACCCGTTCAGTATGTGGTCAGTATTTTACCTCTGTATTTGTAAGCCAAAACCAAGAGAGGAACAATCAGAGGAAAAGTATAATAGAAACACGTCACCACTTCTGTATCAATCATCCAATCCTGGTTTTGGCTTACAAATACTGATATAAAATTCTCACCAAGCACTGAATGTGTGAATGTGGCCTTAGGCTGAAACTGTAATTTTTCTCTAGTGAACCTCAAAATTAAGTTCAAACGTTGTGGATTCTTCTGAAATGCAGTAAAACCCTCGTGAATCACATTGCAGATTTTGATGCGGATTCACTAAAATGGGTAAAATAGCTGGCAAAAAGATACACAGACTTGCAGAATATGTGAAAATCCACACTACAAGGGAAATTTATGGATTTTATCTGCACTTTGGGCACCAAGAAAGCTTTCACCACCTGTGAATATATCTAGAAGCAAAATCCTAAATACATTACTGCTAAGAAATCTCAATGCATCCTTGCATTATTCTGCTTAGTCTGTGCTCCGCGGCGTCCTTAGTGGTGCTGCCATTTGGCACCTAATGGAAATCACTGAGAGGTGTTGTGCTATAGACACTCTGCTGGCAGCGGCACATGCCTGCAATCATGTCATTATGTGCACAGTAGTTTCCCTTCCCATGAGTCACATGCTCGGTTTGTTGACATGTCATTTGTGACTTCTCCATGGGGTGTCATATTGATTCTTAAGAGTGGGTAGGAGTAGAAAGCTAATTTTACCTTTGTGTTATACTCAATGCTTATGTGTTTCCCAGAGAAGTCTAAAAGCATTATTTAGATTTAAAATATAACATTTTACATGATGTAAAATGTTTTCTTTTTTTTTTTAGTAAAAACTATGGGTCAGATTTATAAAAACTGTTAAAAAAACATATCTTTGTTACCAATAGCGACCAGTCACAGCGCAGTTTTTATTTTTCAAGAGGTGAATACAAAATGAAAGCTGCACTGTGATTGGTTGCTATGGACAAAAAAGACAGTGTTTGTTTTACACCGTTTCATAAATCACCCCTATATGTTGAAGCACAGATATTGGCATTAACAGGATCAGGTATGATACTATACCCTCAGGATAGGTCATCAAAATCACACCCACCACTGCCATCGATCAGCTGCTAGCAGTTCTCATAGCTAGCAGTTGACCATTGGTGCCGGACCCTTACCGATCTGATATTGATGATCTACCTGAGGATATGGCATCCATATCTTGTGATTGGACAACCCCTTTAACATAAGCCATGCGCTCCCAAGTGGTAGAAAAATTGCCTTTCATTCATCCATGTTGTGACGTTTTAGCTTGAGGATGGAGCTGATATAATGTACAATAGGCGAATAAAGAAATCAAATTGCCACAGTGATGATCTTAGCATGTCCTTTGTCATCCTGTCCTTTGTCAACCTGTCATATTACCAATGGTTGACATCCAGTCGTCTATTGTAAAGACATTTGGGCAGACTGATCATAGTATTCACACAAGTCGCCTATTGTAAAAACATTTGGGCAATGTATTTACTCAAGCTTTTGGGATAAATACTTTGCAAACTATGCGCCAGATTCATCAAGGCTGACGTTTTTCACGCCGGTCTTGATGAGGGGCGGTATGGAGTGCAAGGCTCCTGATTCATTAAGTGGTGCGCGACTCTTAATAAATCAGGCGAGGTGGGAAGTGACGTGCACCTCCAAGCGTGCCTCCTACAAATCTTACTCCAGTCCCTGTTGGAGTAAGATTGGTAGCAATGTGAATGTCACCACTCATCATGAATTTGATGAACGGAGGTCGCCACACCTCCATCCCGCCCCAGCTCCACTCACTTTGTTGGATGGAGACGCCAAAAGTCGCTAAATTTTTGCCCAGCCTAGTGTTGCTCAAAAATGTTGCAACTTTTCACACCAGAATTCTGTTGAAAAATCTTTGAAGAATCGGACCCTAAAGCCTTTGGCCTAGTGCCATATTTATATTGCCTTTGAACAACTGTATGTGAAACCGCTGCGATGTGTCAGGACTCAGGAGCAATATGCAGGGCCTTATTTTTGCCAAGTTTATGTAACTTGAAGGCAAAATGACAAATACCACTTGGTAAAATGTCCCATCACCAACATGACACCATTTGTTAATAACTGCATTTCTAAATCTTCCACATGTTAGCAAAACGTAACTTTTTTGTCGACAGTAGTTACCCGATGCTGTGTAGAAGCTGAAGCCACACTGTATACATATGTGAATGGTGCACGTTGGAGGACAGGACTTGCAATCAATCAGCTCCATATCCAGACCTCCCTTCACTGTTACAGTATTGAATACACCTGGTTAGATAATTAAACCCTCTGTTCTGGTGTATGGTACAGCAACAGGTCTATACTGGGACCAGAAGAATATATTTAGCAGGCATTTCTTGGAAGCTGTGATGGGAGGTCTCCAGTGCTTTCATAAAATGTATTTATTACCAGTGAGGATTTACTGCCAGAGCACCTTATCTAAAATATGTGGTCTTGTGATATGGATAGCAGCACTGTATACCGTATACTCATTGTACGCTGACATTTCTGCTACTTTAGATTGTGTCTGTACCTACAGAAAGCTAATACATTTATTTCTGAACATTGGTGGGGAAGGGGGAAATACAGATCCACTTATATAATATAGATATTTACTGTATACGGGGTGGTAGTGCTACCCAATTATATTAAAGGCAACAAAAGTAATATTTCCCTATTGAGTACCGCAGTCGCATAAAAAGTCATGTTTTTATATTGCCACAAAACTGATTAACACAGCAATAAGAACATTTATAAATTTCCGTTCACTAACACAGCAGATGTCACCGATCACCTCTTAAATATCTTGTGAGAAGCCGGCCTGGGAATCTTCTGGCTGTGATAGTAAAATCCGCTTTGGAGCACATCTGAAGTATAACGGTTTGGCCTGAGTTTACAAGGATATATTTTTGACTTCCAACATTCCACAATCATATATGTGGCAGTTAATGAGACCATAGCTAGTGGACCATATTCACATGAACTGTCATATTCTATGTAAAGTGCTGTTTTTTAGGTTTATATGTTGTACAAACTGCTTGGCATATCCTGGTATAACTCTGGCAACTTTTGCATTAACGTGTATTTTTTAAATTATCACTGTTCTGTATCTGTAAAGATTGATGCACCTTCCCTCCCCCCCTCCCCACCCTACTCCCGATGACCGTAAAGACTGTCCCATTAGAGTTCACAAAGTTTGGCGTTGCCAAGAGTTTATTGGAATCTGACCTGCTAGTAACTTTAGGGAGTGTATTTTTGGGGCATTTAATGTTCCTTTTTGTAACAGGTGAATGGTTTCTCATTCTTTAACCAGCTTGTAAATTGCATTCTAAGGGAAAGCGATTGGAACAGTAATTTGGCTCTAGTAATTGGTGCACTATTTAGTTGTTTCCTTCTGCACCACAAAGGGTGGGCAGAGTATGCAGTGTGCCCCTTGCTTCGTCTGGGTGGCACTAGACTTATATAAGGTTAGGATGGCAATTCATGGTATAAAGTCCAGCCTCGTGGTCATGTGGTGGAGGGACCTATTTCCAGAGCTTGTGCTTGTGACACTGATTAGCTCCATTATATGATAGACTTACCCCAGTAGATAATTTGCAAACAAGAACGCTCTTCCTGATTATCTGTCAGTGTAAACTTGTTGTTGGTGTTAAATGAGAAAAATAGTCATTTGTCTCCCCACTCCTTATTTGAAAGGTGTTGACTGGGAATGACTAAGGCTGTGTGCCCACAATGCATTTTTTAAGCGTTTCCACAGCGGCAATTCCGCTACAGAAACGCTTAAAAAACGCTTGTTAGATGGCCTGACATGTTCCCCAATGATAATCGGCATGTGCTGTGCACATGATGCGGAAATTTCCGCTGCGGATTATCATTACGGAAAAAAACGCAGCACTACCAATTATTTTGCGGAAGCGCTGCGTTTTCGCCGCCATTGACTTGCATTGGATGCATGGAATCTGCATCACTGCATCTGTACATGCGGATTCCATGCGTTCCAATGTGCGGATGGTACCCGGGTTTGGAGAAGAGGAGACTCTCCTCCAGACCCGGGTACCATAGTACCTGTAAAAAAAAAAGAATAAAATAAAAAATAAACATTATACTTACCTTCTGATGGCCCTCGGTGTCTTTGTCCTGGCTTGCCGGCAGCTCGCGGTGGACTCAAGGACCTGCCATGACGTCATTTAGTCATGTGACGGGTCACGCGACCGCTGACGTCGACAGGTCCTTTCAATGTACCACGAGCTGCCGGCAATCCGAGACGCATCGAATAAAGACTCCAGGGGCCACCAGAAGGTAAGTATATATTTATTTTTTCTTTTTTAACATTCTTTCGGTCACACTATATAAATCTATGCCGGTTGCATGGATTTATATAGTGTGACCAAGTTGTCAAGCACTTTCCAAGTAATGCTAAAATCACTTGGAAAGCGCTTGACAATCCGCATGCTGAAATGCATGTGAGGAACGCTTCACATCCGCTTGTCCCTGGCAGGAAAAACGCATGCACAATCCGCATGTACAATCCGCATGTACAATCTGCATGTACAATCATCATGCGTTTTTTCTGCCAGGGAGATGCAGAAACTCTCAGGAAAAAATCCGGAGCATTTCTGCATCGTGGGCACATAGCCTTAGAGTGTGTGTGGCCATCTGGCGGAAAATTTTTCTCTGTGTTTCTTTTTCCTCTGCATGACATTGACTAATCATAAGTAGGAGACATTATGCAGGAGGAAAAAAGATCACGCCCCCAGAGAAGGTTAGACCTGGCTTTCTCTGTGTGAGATATGTAATGTTACTCAGCTCTGCTCTCCTCACTGATATAACTTCTGGCATCTACTGTAATTACAAGGGAGGGAGAGTAGAGCAGAGCTGTGTGACATTACAAACATCTTTTGAAGCTCTCATCTCAAGACATTGTCAGTGTGGGGGGAGGAGTAGAGAAAAGCTGACAGCAGCTGTTAGGGTACAGCTGCAAGAGGTGTTTGTAATGACTCACAGCTCTGTTCTACTACCCCCCCCCCACGCTGACTGGAGAGCTGCAGATGTAGAGGTGTTTGTAATGACCCACAGCTCTGTTCTACTACCCCCCCCCACGCTGACTGGAGAGCTGCAGATGTAGAGGTGTTTGTAATGACTCACAGCTCTGTTCTACTCCCACCCCCCACTGTAACCGGAGAGCTGCAGATCTAGAGGTGTTTGTAATGACCCACAGCTCTGTTCTACTCCCCCCCCCCCCCTCCACACTGACCGGCAAGCTGCAGATGTAGAGGTGTTTGTAATGACCCACAGCTCTGTACTACCCCCCCCCCCCCCACACACACACACACACACTGACTGGAGAGCTGCAGATGTAGAGGTGTTTGTAATGACACACAGCTCTGCTCTACTCCCTTACCCCTCTTGTAATCACAGTAGATTTTCGCAGTAAGATCAGTGAAGAGTGCAGGGCTGTGCGTCATAACGTATCTTACACAGAGAAAGCTGGGTCTGACATTCTAGGGGCGTATTTTTTTTCCCTGCATGACACTCCCTGCTCACAAATAGTCAACTTCATGCAGGGGAAAATGTAAACTCCATCACCGACGGATCTCCGCTAATGCATCCTTGGCTAAATGGGAAATTAGCAGAAACATTTAACAAATTCATAGCTTTGCAATGAAGATGAGAAATTAAAAAATAAAGTTTACATTTTATTCAGCTCTGCAGCCACTTTTCCACTATGTGGCCAGTTTAACATGTTAAAACTGGTGAAAAGTCCTCTTTAATTCCCCAGTCTCTGAAGCTGTTACTGCTGCAACGCTTATAAGCGCATTATTCCACTTCATAGCTCCTCCGCATAGTGTTACATGTCTTCCTAATGTAGCAGCACTACCTGATGCGGGAACCCCAGCTAATAGTAACTACTTAGTCACCATTGCTGGAACAGCAGTTGTCCTCCTAGTATCACTTTCTCTTACTGACAGGTCCCATACATCTGATGACGTCTCTCATTCCTACAGTAAAAATCATGCTGTGCCATAACTTCATTGTATGCAAATAAGAAAAGTAATTGCAGGCAGAAGGTAATAATCGCTGGCCTGTCTGCTCTCTGTGCCCTGCAAATAATTTACTGCGGAGTGACATGCCCATGCTGGCCAGCTCCCTGTCACATCATTAAGGCTACTTTATACTTGGATGATAAATTTCTAGCTTACTGTTATGTTGCTTGTCCCAAGATGCAGCCGAGCTACCTAGAAAAAACATCAAAATTGGAGGACTGAGCCGGTTATAGACAAATGTTTTCAGAACCGACCTACGGAGGTCACCAAATATAGATGATCTTAGCCTCCAGCCATCATTACAAGTTTGCGGTTGACATAAGATAGGGGAATAAGAGATTTCTCTTCAAATTACTAATGGTAGCAGCTGCTGCACACTTGATGACTGTTGTAAGTGGCAGGGGTAAGAAAGACACCTGCAATATTGCATTACTCTGCTTTATCTGAGCAGAAACATGCTGTAATAGGAAACCAACATAATTAATAATAATATGCAGCACAGATGAACAGAACACCAACCCCAGCCTCATCTGATGTCTTGGACAGAAGAGAAGCTTCACTTCTGTGCTAGTAGATCAGACAAGTCCAGACTTTCCCTGATCATGTCCCCAGCATTCATCAGCAGATGATACTGCACCATTATGGGAAATTGTCAGAATTACCAGATCGAACAACACATTTCAATCACTCCAATATGACAGATTTGTTACTATCGCATAGATTTTAGTAATATGTTGCATTTTTGATCATTTAATATGTCACTTGGTGAAGAGGGCCATTTATTCATACTGACCACGGGGAAGATCATTTCATACTGGTAGCGTCAGATCAAGGTTGATGTAGGCTCTAAAGCAGGGATGTCAAACTCAAAATACACAGAGGGCCAAAATGAAAAACTAGGACAAAGTCATGGGCCAACCAGTATACAGGATAATAGGCCCCACACAGTCCTCCATACAGAATAATGGGCCCCACATAGTCCTCCATACAGAATAATGGGGCCCACATAGTCCTCCATACAAAATAATGGGGCCCACATAGTCCTCCATACAGAATAATGGGGCCCACATAGTCCTCCATACAGAATAATGGGCCCCACATAGTCCTCCATACAGAATAATGGGCCCCACATAGTCCTCCATACAGAATAATGGGCCCCACATAGTCCTCCATACAGAATAATGGGCCCCACATAGTCCTCCATACAGAATAATGGGCCCCACATAGTCCTCCATACAGAATAATAGGCCCCACATAGTCCTCCATACAGAATAATGACCCCACATAGTCCTCCATACAGAATAATGGGCCCCACATAGTCTGCCATACAGAATAATGGGCCCCACATATGGGTGGTGGTTCTGGTGTCGTTGGTGTTTCTATTATACCTTTTCTCTGATTGTTCCTCGTCTGGTTTTGGCTCCCACTGCTGAGAAAAAATATTGATCGAATACTGATAGTTGGTCCGTGGCCTAAAGCGAAGTATCTACAATATTTAAACTGACCCCAAACAGAAAGTTCTCTTTTCTGAAATTTTACAAAAAAAAACTGTTTAAGGGCTCGTTCACATGACTGTACTTTTGGTCTTAGTGCTATCCGTAAAAAAAACAGACAGCACTCAGACCAATGTTATTCAATAGGTCAATGCAGATGAGTGGTTTTTGTCACAGACTGGATCTGGGTGTGAATAAAGTGCAGCATGCACTAGTTTCTTTTGTAAATCAGATGTGACTTGCCCATTCAAGTTTATGGGTGAGCAAAAAAATTGGATGCAATACGGAGCCACAGTACAGCATCTGTTTTTTTACGGATACAGTGCAGTTCTGTAATATAGGAAACCATAAATGGTCTTGAAAATGATTAATAGGTGCTCTAATGTAAAAAAGGTGGATTGTATACGGACTGCCCACAGATGACAAGTGAGAAAAAAAATTTAGTTTTCTGGATGAAACGTTGAACAATTTTTTATACATTCATGTGAACCTGGTCTTACATGTAGAATAGCATCAATGTACAGTTTATACCAGTGATAAATGTACAACAGGCTGCAGGTGAAGCAAAAATTCAGAGCTATCAATCAGCAGAGGGCCATTTCCATAGACTGGTCAGTAAGATCAGCTCTAACCCACAGCAGTCGGTATTATCTGTCTAGTGCAAGGGTGACATTGACATATCTGGTTGCTGTGGTTTCAGTGCAGATTTGCACCTTGAACAATGTAAGTAAATAAACCCTTCTGAATTGTAGAATTTGCAACATTCCAGAATGTTATAGATGTGTATTCAGACATAAAAATATTTATGACCTGTTATCACACTTAACTATAATAATCCCTATGATTATTCCCAGACATTGGGTCTTCCAGGGTCAGTGAGAACGTACATTGCTCTTTTGCTGACGCAAAAGAAAATCCAAAAGATTGGTGGTAGTAGTATTATATATTTCTGCACTTCACTTGATTACATGTCAATGTATCAAAAGGTGAAAATAACACTTTTATGCATTATAAATGATGTGTTCTCTACAGGTAAACACTAAATAATTATTACCAAGAATCTTATCATTGTAGATCTGATCCCCCACCAGATGTGGCCTGGATAAAGTGATAATCCATCCTGGAATACTATTTTGTTTTCTTGTTTAAACTTTTAAAATGCTGTTATAATCTTCATAATATATTTTTACTTCGCCATAAAGCTGGCAATATACCATGGCGTATGTTTAGCCAAGCCCACTGATTTTGACTGGACCAGCTGGCTATCAAATCCATGTTGGAAATACACTTTCTAGTGGGGAAATTTGAAAGCAGCTTACAACTGTCACGGGTGTGTCAGATGTAGCAGACAGTCATTCTGCAGCTGGTTGCAGAAGGTCACTTCATTTGGCATTACAGACGCTTTCTTAAATCTGTCTTACTTTAGGACCCAGCGGCTACCTCCCTCCTGCTCTGATTGACACCCTGTCCTGGGTGTTTAAATACTTTGAGTTTGCTGCAGGGAGGTGCCGGTGACATTCACATGTTCCCTTGTGAAGGCTTAGAGCTATTGCAGTCGGCTTACTTCCTCTTTGGTGCTCTGGAGGACGTTTGATGGAATCTCTCTGATGTCTTCTCAAGCTAAGTTTCTCCCCCCTGTGTTAGTTTCCCTTGTTGTCTTTAGTTTACAGTGGGGACAGGCCAGTGCTCACAACCCCTCTTCGCTACCCAGGACCTAGCTCCAGGGATATACAGGGCTTAGGTTTCCTGTTCGGGAATTGGTGAGGAACCAATATAGGGAAGGTAGGGGAGACAGGGTGATATTAGGTCAGCCTAGGAGGTCTCCACTCCCCCTTTCCCTAGTGTCTGGGCTCCCTTCCCCTCATCCCTTCATGTTGCACTTTGTCTTTCCTACACTGTGCGTAACAACAACCTCCTCTCCCCATTTAGAACATATGCACACTTCCAAAAGGAACGTGCATGTGTTTGGAGAGCTTGCTAGGAATGGATGTTGGTCGACAGATTTCAAATATGGCAACTTTTATCTCTATTTAGATCCCCAAATTCCCTTAATAGTAGATAAATCATAAAAATTTGGCCGCTCCGTTACCATCAGAAGGATTTTAGGTGCTTACTGAGTACTGTTTGTACATCAAACTCAATAATATCAGTATGTAGAACCTATGCTCTTCCCACCCAGTTTATTTCTGCTGTGATTAGTGCCACAGGACAATATAACAATTTGATGAGTCCTCATTTAAAGGGGATGGCCAGGCTTGGGATAGTGACTGCAGACTTTTTATGTGACTACAGACTGTCCAATTGCATGTGCATGTTGTCTTGATTCACTGATGTTCCTGATGCAAGCAGGTCGTCATGTGGCTGCATGTATGCGATTTGCATACTTACAGTCACATACCAACAAGGCATGTTCTGCTTCTTTTCATAGATATGAATTGTAGGAAGCCAGATGATTCTAGTCGGCACATGACTGCAAGTATACAAATCTCATATATGCAGGTACAGTACTGCCCGCTCTCTCCGGAAACACTGGGCAGTCTGCAATCACATAGAGCGACTGCAGAATTTTGCCCCAACCCCAGACAACCTATTTAATTTCCTTTGTCATGGGCCAAAGCAAACTGTATGGGTATATATACGAAAGTTACTGTTTGCCGATTGTCAGCTGCATATCCCCTGTTTACATCGGGAAATGTGCTGCCAACGACCATTGTCTTTTAGTCCACCAGAAGAATTAGCGTGATAGCTGCCATCCTTACATTGACCAGTCATTGGAATTTCGGTGCCTTACAAAGGCTTGTTCAGCCAATTATCATCCCACGTAAAAGGGTCCGTTGTAGCAAAATGAAGTCCATAATGGGTTTTGTCATCCTGGGTAACAATAATGGTGATCAGATTTCAAACTTTTTCTGTAGGTCAGATAATGATTCTAAACTCAGTTGTACAGTAGTTATCAGTATGATCAGGCATTCGTCGCTTCATCATATGAACATTGTACGTGAACCCCTTTAAGAAACATTGTCTAGGTTGTTGAGCATGAAAATTGGTTTACTTTATTAACACTTACAAAAAAAAAATGGAAAAGCAACAGAAGATTGTAATATTCTCAGTGGGATGTGACAGAATCTGATTTAGTGGTAATGTAATTGTAAATTAAATCTTATCCAGGTAAATGAACAGGGCTGTATGTGTGAAGTATATAGCGAAAATACTGCGAGTAAAAAGGCAAAATGCATAAACGAGTACATTTACATAGTACATTAGCAACATAAACTCATCTCCATAATGTTGTATTTAATCTGTACAGGTCTTTATATATACAGCTCTACTATTGTGTAGGTAAAATCTTTCTCCAGCCTTTGATATGCTGATTTGGCCATTGTGGGCGCACTTATGTATATACAGTGTATGTGAAATGTCATTTTGTGTATTTCAAGAACATGTCTTTGTATTTCAAATAACATGGCAAATAAAATGAATACCATTTAAAATGGACATTTTATCTTCTGCACAACCTGAAATCAGTGTGATGAGACAGATAAATCAGGTCTGATTGACAAACCCCTTCCCGTCTGAAGTGACAGATCACAGTGGTCCTAAACTGCTTAGTGGGGAATTTACTGGCAGATGTGTCTATTCTTCAGAGATAATTACCTCTTTCACCACGGACATATGTAACTAAAAATACATACAATACAATGCTCATCCTGAGCCTTATCACCAGGCTTTACTTCTGTGCTCTGCTCACTGGCTTATATAGGAAATTAAAATTTTCTCTTTGATGTGGAGGCATGTGATTAGTGGTGTATTATAATATTAAAATCCATCTCACACATAAGTTATAGAAATATTTCCATTTAATAGGATTGTATTACAATGCTGCATAAAAACACCACGTAATGTCTGCTCAAGTGAAAAATGTATCTTTTAATTTTGAGAGTTATTATATTTTGAAGCATTTGCACAATAACGTCTTAATGGGGTTGTTCACTACTGGACAACCCCTTATTAATGTCTCAAGGGTGCTGCACGATAAAAAAAAAATCTGGACCCACAAGCTTGTTTGATTATCAGCCCTGTATCCTTGGCCGATCTCCTGACATACAATGTCACGTGAAGGCTGAAGCCAATTAGTGACACATTTCCGAGTAGGAGAAACACTTTTCCATTTGTACGCAGTTGTGAAGGCTGCAACCTATCAGCCATTAACCAGGGGTTGTCTAGTAGTAGAAAAACCCTTTAAAGTTGATTTTAATGAAAAATCTTGCTATAAAATATGTTGCAAACAAATTGACCAGCAGGTATGGCATGCCATTGGCGCACTTCAGTGCAAACTGCTGCCTTGAAAATAGGTCTGGGAATATTATCATTTATTCGCCAGCATCATCCTCTATAGCAGAGATGAAGCCTTCTACAAAAGCAGAGCCAATAGTAGTCTATATGGTGGAACATGGAGACCCTAAACTTTTGGGCTATAATCTGCATGTCACTTGTATTGTCCTCCTGTAGCACTATATAAAATATGTACTGTCTCCTAAATGGCTTCTAGAGAAGAATACTTCCATTATATGATGATATCTAATGCAAAATTGTACATTTACATCAGCCGACCAGCAATACTAAACGACCACCCACCAGCAACTTTGCTGATCAGCAGTTTAGTTAATAGCAACTTCAACATCCCCATTGACACTTCTCTCTCAGTTGCCTCTAAGCTTCTATCCCTCACTTCGGCCTTACTCAATGGTCTTCCGCAGCCTCTCATAAATATGGCCACACTCTGGACCTCATCTTCACCTGCCTCTGTTCCCTATCTAACCTCTCTATCTCACCCCTCCCTCTTTCTGACCACAACCTACTTACATTCTCTATCCTCTCCTCTCCAGGGCAACAATCCTCACTCCACAAACTAGCATACCCTCGCAGAAATCTCAAACACCTAGACCTACACTCAGGGCCGTATTTTCCCTTAGGCACTTGTAGGCACGTGACTAGGGCGCCGGAATTCGGGGAGGGCGGCGCCTGAGCGTGGTTGTTTTTTTGGGGGGGGTTTGTGCCCCGAGCCGGCCGGGTGGCTCCGCCCCCGCCCGCTGCGGCACATACTGGCAGACAGTCGCGGGGGGACCCTGGACCGCTCCCCCAGCAGCGGCGTACAGCCGCTGCTTCTTCTCCGGCTGGGCCAGCACTGCAGCACTTAACTTCCCTGTGTGCTGGCCCGGCCGCGTCACTGCTAGGAGACACGGCCCTGTGCGCGGCCGTGACTCCTAGCTGTGACGTTACGCAGTGCGCGCCCTGCACTGCTACTTACCATCGGAGAGGACTGGAGCCGAGCCGGGGGATGGTGAGTCTGTGTGTGTATGAGAGAGTGTGTGTATGAGAGAGTGTGTATGTGTGATTGAGTGTGTGTGTGTGTGCAGAGATCATTGTGTGATGTCTGTTTATATGTATTTTTGTGTTTCAAATGTGTTCATGCGTGTATGTATATGTCTGTATATGTTTGTGTGTGCGTGACTGCGTGCGGCCTCCCGCTGTCTCTGGGGGGGCGCCGTGCGGCCCCCCGCTGTGTATAGATGGCGCTGTGCGGCCTCCTGCTGTGTATAGATGGCTACGTGCGGCCTCCTGCTGTGTATAGATGGCGCTGTGCGGCCTCCTGCTGTATATAGATGGCGCTGTGCAACCTCCTGCTGTGTATAGATGGCGCTGTGCGGCCTCTGGCTGTGTATAGATGGTGCTGTGCGGCCTCCTGCGGTGTATAGATTGCTACGTGCGGCCTCCCGCTGTATATAGATAGCTACGTGCGGCCTCCCGCTGTGTATAGATGGCTACGTGCGGCCTCCCGCTGTGTATAGATGGCTACGTGCGGCCTCCCATTGTGTATAGATGGCGCTGTGTGGCCTCCCGCTGTGTATAGATGGCTACATGCGGCCTCCCGCCGTGTATAGATGGCTACGTGTGCTCAATATTGAGTTATACAATTAATGTAAGGCTATGTGCCCACGATGCAGAAATGCTTCGGATTTTTTTTGAGCGTTTCTGCATCTCCCTGGCAGAAAAAACGCATGCGGATTGTACATGCGGATTGTACATGCGGATTTTACATGCGTTTTTCCTGCCAGGGACATGCAGATGTGAAGCGTTCTTCACTTGCAATTCCGCATGTGGGTTGACAAGCGATTTTAGCATTACTTGGAAAGTGCTTGACAACTTGGTCCCACTATATAAATCCATGCAACCAGCATGGATTTATATAGTATGACCGTAAAAGAATGGTAAAAAATAAAAAATAAATATATAATTACCTTCTGAAGGCCTGCCAACGTCAGCGTTCGCGTGACCCGTCACATGACTAAATGGCGTCACGGCAGATCCTTTTCAGACCATCGTGAGCTGCTGGCAAGCCAGGACGCATCGGATAAAGACACCGGGGGCCATTAGAAGGTAAGTATGATATTTATTTTTTATTTTATTCTTTTTTTTTACAGGTACTATGGTACCCGGGTCTGGAGGAGAGTCTCCTCTTCTCCAAACCCAGGTACCATCCGCACATTGAAACGCATGGATTCTGCATGTACAGATGCAGTGATGCGGATTACATGCGTTCTAATGCAAGTCAATGGTGGCGAAAACGCCGAGCTTCCGCAAAATAATTGGTAGTGCTGTGGATTTTTCTACAATGATAATCCGCAGCGGAAATTTCCGCAGCATGTGCACAGCACATGCGGATTATCATTGGGGAACATGGCAGACCTTCTACCAAATGTTTTTTAAGCATTTCTGCAGCGGAATTGCTTAAAAAACGCATAGTGGGCACACAGCCTAAAAAAAATTATTATAATTAATATTGTGCCAAATGAATTTCACGTGAACTATCACATAATCTATCACAGGGGATCATGTGACATGTGATACATCAGGTGTGTGTGTGTAGGGGGGGGGGGCCCACGCCTTCTAAACTGCCCGGGGCCCTTGCTACTCTTAATCCACCCCTGATCGCGCCCTCTCACCCTCCGGTCACGCCCACCCACCTCACCTCTCTAGTCTGCTCTGCTGCTGCGATCTGGAAAGAAGAGGAGGAGCCCGTGTACTTGAAGTTCCTGCGGAGGCCCGGGCACCACATCGCTGGCGGCGGCTCATCTCAGCAGGCAGCGCCGGTAATTGTGTCCTGTTGTAATGTGCCATTGCGCCGACACTGCCACCCGGGCCGTGGTGCCGGTGCATGATGCTGGCTGAGGAGCTGCCGCTTCTGCAGACAGTCTGCTCTGCAGCATAATTGATGATGGAGGGCGGCAGGCGGTGAGGCGGGCGGCGGGATCATAGTTTAGGCGCAGACGCGCAGTCAGCAGCTTCCGCCGGTACTGTGTTCTGTGCTGTGCACAAACAGTACAGCCAGCGGGCAGCAGTGCCAGCCTGACAGAGCCCAGACTGCCTGAGTCTCTGACTAGTCTCAGACTCTGAGGAGTCTGACTAGTCTGTGACTGTTGTCACTGGTCAGACATGATGGCAGGCAGCAGCAGGGAGGGACACAGTGGGGTCTGAATCCCAGACATGGGCTGCATCAGGCACTACAGCATTGCATATTGGCCATATGCAATGCTGCAGTGCCTGCTGCAGCCCAGTTCTGTGTGGGCCGCTCCCACCCCCCCACCCCCATATACAATGCTGCAGTCCTGTGGTCTGTGTGGGCCGCTCTCCCCCCCCCATATACAATGCTGCAGCCCTGTGGTCTGTGTGGACCGCTCCCATCCACCCCACCCCCATATGCAATGCTGCAGCCCTGTGGTCTGTGTGGGTCGCTCCCATCCCCCCACCCCCATATGCAATGCTGCAGCCCTGTGGTCTGTGTGGGCCGCTCCCACCCCCCCCATATGCAATGCTGCAGCCCTGTTGTCTGTGTGGGCCGCTCCCCCCCCCCACCCCAACCTTTTATATGTGCTACATGGAATGGGGGGGGGGAAGCTACATGAAACTTGGGGAAACGACCACTGACAGTGCCTAGGGCAGCAGAAACTCCAAATATGGCCCTGCCTACACTCACTCTCTGAATCCCTCCTCCCTCTTACAGAGATCAGTTCCTTACATGATGCAGATGTTGCTTCCGCTTTATATAACACCACAACAACTGCAGCTCTCAATTCGGTCGCCAACCTCACACTACTAAAGCTCGCACAATCAACAGGCAACCCTGGCACACCAGCCTAACCAAGGAACTGTGACGGGCCTCCCTGGTTGCTGAGCATAGATGGAAAATGTCCTACTCCAATGAGCACTTCATCCCATTCAAACAGTCCCTCACTACCTTCAAGTCCACACTCACTACAGCAAAACAAACAGACTTCTCCTCTCTCATATCTTCCCTGTCTCACAACCCTAAACAACTATTCAACACCTTTAATTCTCTCCTCTGCCCCCCAGCGCCTCCTCCCTCGCGTCTCATCTCAGCCGAACACTTTGCCTCATTCTTCAAGCAGAAGAGTGACACCATAAGACAAAAGTTTTTGCCTAAAGTCCCTCTAGTCCCTCCTCACACCTACTCCATCTTCCTCCTCCAAAATCAGTTTTTCCACCATTACGGCAACTTTCCTCTTTACTCTCCAAATCACACCTCACCACCTGTGAACTTGACCCAATCCCATCCCACCTCATCACCAACCTTACCACTATCTTCATCCCAACTCTAACCCACCTTTTCAACCTGTCACTAACAACTGGTGTCTTCCCCTCATGCTTCAAACATGCCTCGATCACACCCATCCTCAAAAAGCCCTCCCTTGACCCATCCTCTCTGACTAGCTATCGCCCCATATCACTTCTCCCCTATGCCTCAAAACTGCTGAAACATGTCCACTTTGAACTGTCCTCCCACCTCTCCTCCTGTTCTCTCTTTGACCACCTCCAATCTGGCTTCTGACCTCACCATTCTACTGAAACTGCTCTGACTAAAGTCACCAACGACCTACTAACCGCCAAATCCAAGCAACACTACTCTGTCCTCCTCCTCCTAGACCTGTCATCTGCCTTCGACACAATGGACCATTCCCTCTTACTACACACTGTCTCATCTCTCGGCATCACAGACTTGGCCCTACCTTGGATCTCTTCCTACCTAACAGGTAGTGTCTCCCACTTACACACCACCTCCTCATCTCGCCTCCTATCTGTTGGTGTCCCCCAAGGTTCAGTTCTAGGACCCCTGCTCGTCTTCATCTACACCTTTGGCTTGGGACAGCTCATAGAGTCTCATGGCTTTCAGTATCACCTCAATGCTGATGACACACAGATCTACCTCTCCGGACCTGACATCTCCTCCCTACTAACCAAAATCCCACAATGTCTGTCCTCCATTTCATCCTTCTTTTCTGCTAGATTTCTAAAACTTAACATGGACAAAACAGAATTCATCTTTCCACCATCTCATTCACCCCCCCACGTGACCTATCTATCAACGTCAATGGCTGTTCATTATCCCCAGTCCCGCAAGCTCGCTGCCTTGGGGTAACCCTGGACTCTGATCTCTCCTTCAAGCCACATATCCAAGCCCTTTCCACGTCCTGCCAACTCCAACGCAAAAATATCTCCCGGATCCGCACATTCCTCAACCTTGAATCTGCATACCCTCATCATCTCCCGCCTCGACTACTGCAAGCTCCTGCTCTGTGGTCTCCCTTCCAGCACTCTTGCACCCCACCAATCTATCCTAAACTCTGCTGCCCGACTAATCCACCTGTCCCCCCGCTATTCCCCAGCCTCTCCTCTCTGTCAATCCCTTCACTGGCTCTTCATTGCCCAGAGACTCCAGTTCAAAACCCTAACCATGGCATACAAAGCCATCCACAACCTGTCTCCTCCATATGTCTGTGACCTAGTCTCCCAATACATACCTGCATACAACCTCCGATCCTCACAAGATCTCCTTCTCTACTCTCCTCTTATCTCCTCTTCCCACAATCGCATACAAGATTTGTCCTGTGCATCCCCCCTACTCTGGAACTCTCTACCCCACCATATCAGACTCTCGCCTACTGTGGAAACCTTCAAAAGGAACCTGAAGACCCACCTCTTCCGACAAGCGTACAACATGCAGTAACCCTCGCTCCACCATACCGCTGCATGACCAGCTCTACCCTCACTTACTGTATCCTCACCCATTCCTTGTAGACAGTGAGCCCTCGTGGGCAGGGTCCTAGCTCTTCCTGTACCAGTCGATGTCACGTTTTGTTCAAGATTATGGTAATTGTTTTTGCTATGTATACCCCTTTTTCACATGTAAAGCGCCATGGAGTAAATGGCGCTATAATAATGAATAATAATAATAGCCTGTTTACACAGGTAATCCTCGTGTCAGATGTGCACTGAGCCATCTAAGCTCATTCACTATTCATAGGCTGCCATTTTTATAGACAGCGCAAGTCCTGTTTGCACAAGACAATGCATGCCCACCATGATGGTCTTTTGAGCAAACCAAGAGATCATTTCACCCGACAAACGAGCGTTTTGCTTGACATCTGGTAATCGGTAGTCTGTTTAGACTGCCCAGTTATCATGAAAAGAGCATTCCTATTAATGTTCGTTAGTGATAATCATGCAGTGCAAATGCCCCTTCATTTTCACAGGCATATAGAGGTACAGTTTATCCTGACAGACATTTATTCCTGTAGGACATGCAGGTTCATGCAGCTCAGAAATTTTACAGATATACTGCTGTGTACATTTGCACATCTTCTAATGAGAATACATGGTGAGATGTCTTAGCTTCACATATGAACCTTCTTACCTTCTAACCTTTTTACCTTCTAACACAATGTGATTGTGAAGTGCTTGTTTAATTGGGTTCACAAACTGTAGGGGTGTGATAATATATAGATGTTAGTAAGTCATCAATAATGTGAAGAATAGAGCAGACTTCAAAAGGTTTGGAAAGAATCATTGTGTTAGGCTATGTGCCCACGATGCAGAAATGCTCCGGATTTTTTCCTGAGCGTTTCTGCATCTCCCTGGCAGAAAAAACGCATGCGGATTGTACATGCGGATTGTACATGCGGATTGTACATGCGTTTTTCCTGCCAGGGACAAGTGGAAGTGAAGCGTTCTTCACATGCATTTCCGCATGCGGGTTGTCAAGCACTTTCCAAGCGATTTTAGCATCACTTGGAAAGTGCTTGACCACTTGGTCACACTATATAAATCCATGCAACCGGCATGGATTTATATAGTGTGACCGAAAGAATGGTAAAAAATAAATATTATACTTACCTTCTGATGGCCCCCAGTGTCATTGTCTTGGCTTGCCGGCAACTCGCAGTAAACTAAAGAACCTGTCGACGTCATCGGTCGCGTGACCCGTCACATGACTAAATTACGTCACCGCAGGTCCTTTTAGTCTACGTGAGCTGCCGGCAAGCTGAGACAAGGACACCGGGGGCTATCAGAAGGTAAGTATAATATTTACTTTTTATTTTATTCTTTTTTTACAGGTACTATGGTACGGAGGAGAGTCTTCTCTTCTCCAAACACGGGTACCATCCGCACATTGAAGCGCATGGAATCCGCATGTATAAATGCAGTGATGCGGATTCCATGTGGACCAATGCAAGTCAGTAGCACGATTCCACAAAATAATTGGAAGTGCTGCGGATTTTTCCGCAATGATAATCCACAGCGGAAATTTCCGCAGCATGTGCACAGCACATTTCGATTATCATTGGGGAACATGGCAGACCTTCTACCAAGCGTTTTTTAAGCGTTTCTGCAGCGGAATTGCCGCTGCGGAAATGCTTAAAAAACACATGGTGGGCACACAGCTTTACCATAGCCACACAAATTATTCAGGCACTTGTTATTAGTCAGCAAATATAAATAGTGGAGTGAAAAAGTGTTTTCCCTATTCCTAATTACTTATTCTTTTGCATGTTTGTCACACTTAAATGTTTCAGATTACAAAAAAATTTAAATATTTGACAAATATAACACAAGTAAGCACAAAATGCAGTTTGTAAATGAAGGTCTTTATTATTAAGGGTAAAAGAAATCCAAACCTACAGGGCCCTGTGTGAAAAGTGATTGCTCCCTTAACCTAATATTTGGTTGAGCCGCCCTTAGCAGCAACAATTGCAATCAAGCCTTTGCAATAACTGGCAATGAGTCTTTTTCAACTCTCTGGAGGAATTTTGGTCCAATCATCTTTGCAAAAATTGTTTTAATTCGGCCACATTGAAGGGTTTCCGAGCATGAACAACCTTTTTTAAGGTCATGCCATAGCATCTGAATCAGATTAAGGTTAGGACTTTGGCTAGGCCACTCAAGTCTTAATTTTCTTTTTCTTAAGCCACTCAGAGGTGGACTTGCTGATGTGTTTGGATCATTGTCCTGCTGCATAACCGAAGTGCGCTTCAGCTTGAGGTCACGAACAGATGGCTGGACATTCTCCTTTAGGATTTTTTGATAGACAGCAGAATTCATGGTTCCATTTACCGCAGCAAAGCAACCTTAGACAATTACACTACCACCACCATATTTTACTGTTGGTATGATGTTATTTTTCTTAAATGCTGTGTTACTTCTACGCCAGATGTAATGGAACATACAACTTCCAAAAAGTTCAACTTTTGTCTCGTCAGTCCACAGAGTATTCTCCCAAAAGTTTTGGCGTTCATCAAGATGTTTTCTGGGAAGACTGAAACTAGCCTTTATGTTCTTTTTGCTCAAAAGTGGTTTTCATCTTGGAACTCTGCCATGCATGCCATATTTGCCCCGTCTCTTATAATGGAGTCAAGAACACTGCAATTGAGACCTGCAGTTCTTTGGATGTCGTTGTGGGGTGTTTTGTGACCTCTTGTATGAGTCATCGTTGTGCTCTTGGGGTAATTTTGGTCTGCTGGCCACTCCTGGGAAGGTTCACGACTGTTCCATGTTTTCGCCATTTGTGGATAATGGCTCTCATCGTGGTTCGCTCGAGTCCCAAAGCTTTAGAAATGGCTGTATAAGCTTTTCCACACTGATAGATCTCAATTATTTTGTTTCTCATTTGTTTCTGAATTTCTTTGGATCGCAGCATGAAGTCTAGTTTTTGAGGACCTTTTGGTCTACTTCACTTTGTCATGCAGGTCCTATTTAAGTGATTTCTTGATTGAGAACAGGTGTGGCAGTAAGCAGGCTTTTGTGTGGCTAGGGAAATTGAACTCAGCTTCCCAAAGATGTGATAAATTAACTTTGGTTTATGTTTTAAGAGGGGGGGGGGCAATCACTTTTTCACACAGCGCCATGTAGGTTTGGATTTCTTTTTCCCTTAATAATAAAGACCTTCATTTAAAAACTGCATTTTGTGTTTACTTGTGTTATCTTTGTCAAATATTTAAATTTGTTTTGTGATCTGAAACATTTAAGTGTGACAAACATGGAAAAGAATAGGAAATCAGAAAGGGGGCAAACACTTGTTCACACCACTGTATATACACACATATATATATATATAATATATATATATATATATATATATAATCCAAAAAATATGTAGGCAGCACACAGTTAAGGTAGAAAAAATGTATACTATTTAATAGCACATGTGGCAACGTTTCGGTCCAGTATTGTGAACCTTTGTCAAGTATTTCCCAATACTGGACCAAAACGTCGCCACAGGGGCTATTGAATAGTATCATTTTTTTCTACCTTAATTGTGTGATGCTTCCATATTTTTGGGATATTACAGGACTGGCATGTACCTAGGGGGCTTTGCTCCTAATCTTCTGCTTGTGCTGTTTTTACCTTGTTCCATACATATATCGTGTGTGTGTGTGTGTGTGTGTATGTATATATATATATATTTACAAAGATAAAAGACTGCTACTATGCCTGTGTTAAAACAGTTTACTTAATTACATATATTATTTTATTTAATACATCATTTATTTTTTTTATTGTTAAAGGAAAATAGATGTATGTAAAGCATATGCCACCCTGTCCATATTTCCCTCAGGAATTCTTCTCCTTCCACCTCCACTTTTATGTTAACATCTGACATATGGTGTCCTCTTATCAGAAGATCAAAGAAGCCTGCCAAGCAATGAATAGGCAGAGGACAGGGGGAAATGTCTTAATTGTATGCAGCCCTTTGGGGAACTGTATCTGTTTAATGGTTCTCTCACACGACTGCTCATACAGATATTCAGATTTTTAATAGTTGGTTCTAGTTTTTGCTACACATGCAGTTATAATTCCAAAAAGAAAAAAAATTAATTCACAAATAAATATACTTCTCAAATTTTTGTGGAATTGCATTCATAAGAGTGGTAATCTATGTATTGATCAATAAATCGAACTGTGTATAATATATATATATATATACAGTACAGACCAAAAGTTTGGACACACCTTCTCATTTAAAGATTTTTCTGTATTTTCATGACTATGAAAATTGTACATTCGCACTGAAGGCATCAAAACTATGAATTAACACATGTGGAATTATATACGTAACAAAACAGTGTGAAACAACTGAAAATATGTCTTATATTCTAGGTTCTTCAAAGTAGCCACCTTTTTGCTTTGATGACTGCTTTGCACACTCTTGGCATTCTCTTGATGAGCTTCAAGAGGTAGTCATCGGAAATGGTCTTCCAACAATCTTGAAGGAGTTCCCAGAGATGCCCCAGGAAAGGAAGACCAAGAGTCACCTCTGCTTCTGAGGATCAGTTTATCCGAGTCACCAGCTTCAGAAATCGCAGGTTAACAGCAGCTCAGATTAGAGACCACGTCAATGCCACACAGAGTTCTAGCAGCTGACACATCTCTTCTGAGGCTCGGATAAACTTATCCTCAGAAGCAGAGGTGACTCTTGGTCTTCCTTTCCTGGGGCGGTCCTCATGTGAGCCAGTTTCTTTGCAGCCCTTGATGGTTTTTGCAACTGCACTTGGGGACACTTTCAAAGTTTGCCCAATTTTTTGGACTGACTGACCTTCATTTCTTAAAGTAGTGATGGGCACTCATTTTTCTTTACTTAGCTGCTTTTTTCTTGCCATAATACAAATTCTAACAGTCTATTCAGTAGGACTATCAGCTGTGTATCCACCAGACTTCTGCACAACACAACTGATGGTCCCAACCCCATTTATAAGGCAAGAAATCCCACTTATTAAACCTGACAGGGCACACCTGTGAAGTGAAAACCATTTCCGGTGACTACCTCTTGAAGCTCATCAAATGAATGCCAAGAATTTGCCTATGTGCAAATGTTACATCACCTAGAATAAAGTTTTGAGTTGAAAACTGTTTGATTTCAGTTTGTAATAACCTGCTAATGCTTATAATTTCAAAAATGACCATTTTTTTGTTCTTCATTAAAATGAAAAGGTTGAAAACTCTGCTGTGCATAATAATTTGGAACATGCATTTTGAGTGCAGTTTGAGTGTTTTATTTTTTTTAAAATATACTGTTATCATAGGCAGTTTGTACAAAAACCTTTCAATTGTACTCTAATAGTTATTTGACTGGAAAATTACAATGACTGCAATTCATATAGGTAATTTGGGAAAATCTGAGAAAATATTATTTGCATAATAATTTGGAACACAGTGTACATGCCTGGTTCCCACTGTGAAGCATGGAGGAGGCGGTGTGATGGTGTGGGGGTGCTTTGCTGGTGACACTGTTGGGGATTTATTCAAAATTGAAGGCATACTGAACCAGCATGGCTACCACAGCATCTTGCAGTGGCATGCTATTCCATCCGGTTTGCGTTTAGTTGGACCATCATTTATTTTTCAACAGGACAATGACCCCAAACACACCTCCAGGCTGTGTAAGGGCTATTTAACCAAGAAGGAGAGTGATAGGGTGCTACGCCAGATGACCTGGCCTCCACAGTCACCAGACCTGAACCCAATCGAGATGGTTTTGGGTTAACTGGACCGCAGAGTGAAGGCAAAAGGACCAACAAGTGCTAAGCATCTCTGGGAACTCCTTCAAGATTGTTGGAAGACCATTTCCGGTGACTACCTCTTGAAGCTCATCAAGAGAATGCCAAGAGTGTGCAAAGCAGTCATCAAAGCAAAAGGTGGCTACTTTGAAGAACCTAGAATATAAGACATATTTTCAGTTGTTTCACACTTTTTTGTTAAGTATATAATTCCACATGTGTTAATTCATAGTTTTAATGCCTTCAGTGTGAATGTACAATTTTCAAAGTCATGAAAATACAGAAAAATCTTTAAATGAGAAGGTGTGTCCAAACTTTTGGTCTGTACTATATATATATATATATATATATATATATATATATATATATATATATATATATATATAATATATATATATATGTGTGTATTCCTGAAATCAACAAACCAGTTGCTTATATAGCACCAAGATATTTCACACCACTGTATGTTAAATGCCACAGATCATATCTGTCTTTGTTCCCAAAGGGGCTCACCATATAAGTTCCAAGGAACAATTTCATAGCAAGCCAGCTAAGCTGTCATTATTTTTTTGAGTGTTGGAAATATGTGTCGCTGGAAACCGATGACTAAAGGACTGCATGCAGAGTCATTGGTTGGATTCCAGGACTCCATCTGGTAGATAATTATTAGCTGGACCTGCTCCCTCTCTACCCAACTATGGACACCAAAAGAAATGTAGACCTAGAATTGGAAAAAATGCAAATTTGTTTATTAAGAACCAAAAAATGTATACAACAGTTTATTAAACCCTAATAGATAATATCTCTGGGAGAACAATGCGATCGGCAGTCTGAAATCAAACATGCGCGATAGACATCTCTCCTGACCATTAGTTGGCCGGCTCCCCCATACACATCGTCGGCCGAAGCTGTCAATATCGGTTGGTTCAGCTGACATTAGTCTAATGTGTATGGGGGTCTTAAGAATGAGAGTTTCCCAGTCCTGACTACGTGCTTTCAATGCATAAGTACCATGCTTGGTTGGTTACTCTGAATTGACATTAATGGTGCAGAGGCATAGCTGGGTTGGGGTTAATAGGGCATTGCATGGAGAAAGGGTGGCACCAGGAAATCACCCTGCAGGGTATATAGATCCAAGGATAAAACATCAAGCTGAATCTTCTTCCCAGGTGAATGAAAGCCTTGTTACGTTTCTGATGTAATTTTCAGTAAAGGACATGTTCACATGTCAGCAACGTTCTTATTTCCCATGGAGAGTGACCTTAACATTGCAAGGAACAACACAATTGTCCCAAGTTCTATGATGTCTTATTGACAATTCAGAAAAGTTAATCTTTAGAAAAACCTCTTTATATTATGAATAATAACCATAAGATGTAACCAGTAATTGAAAATATGAGTTTAGTTGTAAATGTGTATATTAATGTTAGAATTCTAGCCATCATTGTCCTCGAGTTGCTGTCTTCATTATCTGTGATTACTGGGATTTTCTCATTTTGTCCTTTCACATATTTTCTCAGATTGAATCTGTTTGTTCTTCTAGAATTGAAAATCCTGAGAGACCAGGATTAGCTAACTTGATGGGAACCAATCTCTGCAGCTGTCATTATACACTTGGTAGACAAGTAGAGGCTTTTTTGAGCCGGTCAGTGTTACAAGTGAATAGTGAATGTATGAACACAATGTTGTCTAGTGAATTTCCTACATGGTATTTGATGTAAACAACCAATGATAGGTAAAATAAAAATTTATAGATCTCAAGATTCTGTAATAACTTGTGTTTAACCTAGATGTTCTGCGTACAACAATATACATGAATAGTTTTAATCTCTCGAAGTGAAGAAAGAGGTGTCAGATAAAATAAAATATTGTGATTAATTAGCGGTGCGTAAGAGTAGAAGCCAATGCTTTGTATGGTCACATCCAAGAGGCACAACAATGGGATTTACATAAGTGTCAAAATGAAGAGAAATGGAGTATCTCATGATAATATTGTTGCGCTGTATCGTAATTGATCTAACGTGGCTAACGCTATTTTATCTTCAAAGTCAGATTACAATGTAAATAGCATCATTTGTGATCTAGCTCTATCATTTCATATCAGTAAATTGAGATCTTGAATTTGCATATCTTATGTGGGGGTTTGTTCACTATTTTTTTTTTTACATAAAGATTCATTGGGTAAGAAAGCAAAGACAGTTATTCCACGAGCCTTTCATAGATTGCAGCTATAGATAAAGCATTGCTTACCACATCGTTTATTTAACTCATTCAAATTATTTATTACCATTGTGTGTACTTTATCTATATCTCAACTACTCTTCCATCTCAGCAAAGCCTGGGGCACTGTTATAGGGAGCCTACCAGCGACTCTCAGTGCATGCAAGCATGTTCCGTCTCTCTGGTTATGCACAATGAAGCTGGATGTCGGCACCTTGACTTCATGGGTGCACTGTGGAAGACCAAAGAGGCAGAATATCATGCACACGTGGTCAGATTTGCTGGGACCAGATGGTGACGTTGCTGCTGGGCTGGCTGTCAATCACACCTAGGTGGGTGTGCTTACAATATCCAAGGCCAGACTAGTTTGGGGGAATCATCATCCAGCCAGACTAGTCCTAACTAATTTGAAAAGTGCAAGCAAGAATTAGACCTTTATTGTATAAAACACATAGAAATAAGTATACTGCTCATGAAGGAGTTTATCCTAATGCAGCAATAGGCTTATATACAGGCAAGATAATGGTTAAAGAGGGTTAAAGTAGGTTCCCTTTAATGTTGAGGTTGTCTGTTTGCGATTACTATACTAGATCTACAGTGAAAACTGACTCAGACCAAATAATAACAGTGAGTGAATTTAGGAAATAACTTCAAAAATGGAAATCAGTAAGGCTGAATTCAGATATCTGTGTTTCAATTGAGTACGGACTGTGATTTCTGGATCGGCTTCTGGTCTCTTGACCAGAAATCAATAACTTTGTATATGCCAATGAAGAAATTCACGGCCAGTGGCAGATGTTAAAATTAAGATGTTTCGATTTAAGTAAAATGCCGGTTGGAAACTGATAGAGGAATTGATCCCTTAAGTTGCAATGGGATCGTTTCCTCCACTCTGGCACGTTAGTTGTTTCGTGTAACATTTGTGATCTGTCTCCGGACCAGTACTTAGAAGTGAAATGAGAACTAGCCTAATGGCAACTGATGCATTTGTTTCATTAGTTTACCATCCGTTTTAATCTGGTTGAGTTGCATCACGCTCAAAAAACTAAGCCTGATACAATGGATATACAGGTGCATCTCACTAAATTAGAATATCATCAAAAAGTTAATTTATTTCAGTTCTTCAATACAAAAAGGAAACTCATATATTATATAGAGTCATTACAAACAGAGTGATCTATTTCAAGTGCTTATTTCTGTTAATGTTGATGAATATGGCTTACAGCCAATGAAAACACAAAAGTAATTATCTCAGTAAATTAGAATAATTAACAAAAAACACCTGCAAAGGCTTGCTAAGCATTTAAAAAGGTCCCTTAGTCTGTTTCAGTAGGCTCCACAATCATGGGGAAGACTGCTGACTTGACAGATGTCCAGAAGGCAGTCATTGACACACTCCACAAGGTCCCAGAGCTCCAATTTTCATTTGGAAATCAAGGTCCCAGAGTCTGGAGGAATAGTGGAGAGGCACACAATCCAAGCTGCTTGAGGTCTAGTGTGAAGTTTGCGCAATCAGTGATGGTTTGGGGAGCCATGTCATCTCCTGGTGTAATTCCACTGTGTTTTATCAAGACCAAAGTCAGTACAGCCGTCTACCAGGAAATTTTAGAGCACTTCATGCTTCCCTCTGCTGACAAGGTTTTTGGAGGTGGAAATTTCATTCTCCAGCAGGACTTGGTACCTGTCCACACTGCTAAAAGTACCAATACCTGGTTTAAAAACAACAGTATCTCTGTGCTTGATTGCCTAGCAAACTCTCCTGACCTTAACCCCATAGAGAATCTATGGGGTATTGTCAAGAGGAAGATGAAACACCAGACCCAAGAATGTAGACGAGCTGAAGGCTGCTATCAAAGCAACCTGGGCTTCCATAACACCTCAGCAGTGCCACAGGCTGATCGCCTCCATGCCACGCTGCATTGATGCAGTAATTGATGCAAAAGGAGCCCCGACCAAGTATTGAGTGCATTTACTGAACATACATTTCAGTAGGCCAACATTTCGGAGTTATAAAACATTTTTCAAGCTGTTGTTATAAAGTATTCTAATTTACCGAGTTAATGACTTTTGTGTTTTCATTGGCTGTAAGCCATAATCATCAACATTAACAGAAATAAACACTTGAAATAGATCACTCTGTTTGTAATGATTCTATATAATATATGAGTTTCACCTTTTGTATTGAAGAACTGAAATAAATTAACTTTTTGATGATATTCTAATTTACTGAGATGCACCTGTATGTAAACTGCCATTGTATTCTGGAATGTAGCAAACCTTGAAGGCTTGTTTGCAAAGAATTTTTTTAACCTACCACCAAGTAATTGCTATTTTTACAAATTGTTCTGAGTATCAGATATACATTTCCATCATACATTTCCTTCAGAACAGTTATTGGAGAGGTCAGGCAGGGAGCGTCGTCGTTGCCTAGCAAGGAGCTCAGAAAATCTGTGTGCTAGGCGTCCATTGTAAATATACGTATTACTAGCAGGTATGATTTTTCTGCACAATTGGTTTAGATCTGCGATGAACAGTTATAGTTTAGAAGTTATTTTAGGTCTCTTTCTGCAATTACATTGGGTAATTATTTTTACAGTTACTCAAAAATGTAGCTATAATTACCCAATGTAGATGGCCTTAGTCTTGAAAACTCCTTATTTTAGGACCCTCTTATGTCACCAAACTATACATACAATCAGACTTATTTACCTCTCACTAGAGGTGAGCGAACCCGAACTGTAAAATGCGGGGTTCATACCGTGTCCGGTGATGAACTCCGAACACAGACTTCTGGAAGTCCATTTTAGTGTTCAAATGGAGAGAGACGCGTTGGGAGTGCTCTGAAAACAGCCTTTGTAGGGTACTGCGCTTCCTTTGGAAGCCCCCTAGCCCTTACTATGACCATTTTACAGCCCTTTTACAACAACAAAGCTTGGTTCCCAATTGACTTCTATTGGGTACTGCTTCAGGTTCGAGTAGAGTTCTGGTACCTGGACCGAACTTTGGACTAAAGCTCGGTTGAAGCTGATGAACCCAAACATCCACGGATCCAGTCATCCCTACATCTCACCTTTTCTCAATTCTGTGATGTCCTTTTAATATTGCTTGACTGTTCATATCATAGTGCACCTTATATCTGTGCTGGCTCAGACTACGGCTGGGTGGCTGGTTTATGAAGCATCATATTTCCATATTGCGTATACAAGTGGCTACTGGTTCAGTGGAGAAAAAAACTGCATTTCTACTAGAACTCCCATCGTCTTTAGCGTCCTTTGTTTGTTTTTTTATTGTCAGATGTTTGTATGTGATTTCATATGTTTGCTGCATCCCTGGCAATAAATTGTTACAGAATATGCTTGTGCTATGTAATTACAGATAATATCCTGAAATGTTCCTATAAATATATGTTTCATGCAAGAAGTGATAAAACATATTGGAGTATTTGACCTCTCGATTAACATTAGAAATAAGGCCCCATGTTGAGTGTTTCGGTCATTCATTTATTTAGCAGTACATAACTTTGTGCTTTGCGCTCATCGTATCTCACCGAGCAGCTGTGGCCCCTCCACAACATGAGAGGTAACAGGAAGGAGATGAAGCGCTCAGCAGAGACACATCGCAGCCAGCTGACTTGTACTTTTATTCTAGCTGCTGGGTTTGCGGCAACTCTGGAAGCCATTATTGTCTAACAGTATCACAGTATGCTGCTAAAGCTTCCATATGACAGCACACCCTAAGGGATCATCCACTTTACAGTGCCATATTACATGCCCGTAGGCTACCATATGGTACCTTATTCTTCCCTTGGGGAATGCTTAAAGGAGATCTCTGGAATCCCTGCCGATCAGCACAAGTAAGGGTACACAACACAACTGCTGTATATGAACGTTATCTTTAAGGATGCTTTCAGATATGGAAACTATGGTTATCCAGGTGCCGTAGATCTACAAGATGTCCAGGTATTGTGGATGCTGTATATCCATTTATTGCTGCAAACTGATGTATACAAATAAATAAGATCAAGCAGCGGCTTCTTCAATGAAGGGTTCCACTTGAATGCCATGTTTAATAATACACTGCTCAAAAAAATAAAGGGAACACTCAAATAACACCGTCCTAGATCTGAATGAAAGAAATATTCTCATTGAATACTTTGTTCTGTACAAAGTTGAATGTGCTGACAACAAAATCACACAAAAATCATCAATGGAAATCAAATTTATTAACCAATGGAGGCCTGGATTTGGAGTCACCCCCAAAATTAAAGTGGAAAAACACACTACAGGCTGATCCAACTTTGACGTAATGTCCTTAAAACAAGTCAGTATTGTGTGCGGCCTCCACGTGCCTGCATGACCTCCCTACAACGCCTGGGCATGCTCCTGATGAGGTTGCGGATGGTCTCCTGTGGGATCTCCTCCCAGACCTGAACTAAAGCATCCGCCATCTCCTGGACAGTCTGTGGTGCAACGTGACAGTGGATTGAGCGAGACATGATGTCCCAGATGTGCTCAGTCGGATTCTGGTCTGGGAAACGGGTGGGCCAGTCCATAGCTTCAATGCCTTCATCTTGCAGGAACTGCTGACACACTCCAGCCACATGAGGTCTGGCATTGTCCTGCATTAGGAGGAACCCAGGGCCAACCGCACCAGCATATGGTCTCACAGGGGGTCTGAGGATCTCATCTCGGTACCTAATGGCAGTCAGGCTACCTCTGGCGAGCACATGGAGGGATGTGCGGCCCTCCAAAGAAATGACACCCCACACCATTACTGACCCACTGCCAAACCAGTCATGCTGAAGGATGTTGCAGGCAGCAGATTACTCTCCACGGCGTCTCCAGACTCTGTCACGTCTGTCACATGTGCTCATTGTTAACTTGCTTTCATCTGTGAAGTGCACAGGGCGCAGGTGGCGACTTTGCCAATCCAGGTGTTCTGTGGCAAATGCCAAGCATCCTGCACAGTGTTGGGCTGTGAGCACAACCCCCATCTGTGGACGTCGGGCCCTCATACTACCCTCATGGAGTTGGTTTCTAACCGTTTGTGCAGACACATGCACACTTGTGGCCTGCTGGAGGTCATTTTGCAGGGCTCTGGCAGTGCTCCTTGTTACGCTCCCGCCCAGACTGACTGACGTGAGCGTGATTAGTGATCTCACTGGACCATGAACCGATGAGTGCCTGGAGGGGCGTAACTAAGTATCAACTCGGTCCGACCAAGGTCACACGGCGGCTCAGTCGACTCCGTGAACCAGGGAGGAACCCAGCAGAGTGACCAGATACTACTCCAGGTCAGACCCCCGGTCACAGCTGTTGACCCACACAGGGGAATGCAGGAATAGGCAGAATAGACTGGCATATTGACAGGTGGGTACTGGCAGGCACGGCTGGTATGCAGACAGGTGGATATTGACAGGCACAGCTGGTATGCAGACAGGTGGGCACTGGCAGGCACTTCTGGCATGCAGACAGATGGGCACAGGCAGGCACGGCTGACATGCAGACAGGCGGGTACTGGCAGGTAGGAACGTAGGCAGGATAGGGACCAGTACAGACTGGGATACAGGAACGGAGCCGCAGGTGCGGTAGACAAGCAAAGCGGAGCAAAACCCGCAGGTGCGGTAGACAAGCAAAGCAAAACCCGCAAGTGCGGTAGACAAGCGGAGCAGAGCAAAATGCGCAAGTGCGGTAGACAAGCGGAGCAGAGCAATACCCGCAGGTGCGGTGAACAAGCACAGCAAAACAAAACCCGCAGATGCGGTGAACAAGCAGAGAAGAGCAAAACCGCAGATGCGGTGAACAAGCAGAGCAGAGAAAAACCGCAGGTGCGGTAAACAAGCGGAGCAGAGCCAAACCCGCAGATGCGGTGAACAAGTAGAGCAAAGCAAAACCCGCAGATTCGGTGAACAGGCAGAGCAGAGAAAAACCGCAGGTGCGGTAAACAAGCAGAGCAGAGCCAAACCCGCAGATGCGATGAACAAGCAGAGCAGAGCAAAACCGCAGATGCGGTGAACAAGCAAAGCAAAGCAAAACCGCAGATGCGGTGAATAAGCAAAGCAGACCAAAACCGCAGGTGCGGTGAACAAGCAGAGCAAAGCAAAACCTGCAGATGCGGTGAACAAGCAGAGCAGAGCAAAACCGCAGGTGCGGTAAACAAGCAGAGCAAAGCAAAACTAGCAGATGTGTTGAACAAGCAGAGCAAAACCGCAGGTGCGGTAAACAAGCAGAGCAGAGCAAAACCTGCAGATGCGGTGAACAAGCAGAGCAGAGCAAAATCGCAGATGCGGTGAACAAGCAAAGCAGAGCAAAACCCGCAGATGTGGTAGACAGGACAGGGCTCTGTTCACATGGAACAGACTGGAAAACACAAGAAGATAGCTGGAACACAGGAGTTAGATAAGGAGGCAGGGAAACAGAACGAGCAGAACCAGATACACACAAGGTACTTGCAATGAAGTAGCGAGTGGACATAAAACTCACAAACAGAAGTACAGAAACAACGAGTTGGAGTTAGGTGCAGGTTCAGATACTACAGGAAAAGGAGAAGGTACAGACATAGAGACAAACAGGTAACGGACTAGGACACTGTTCAGACAGGATCTGAACCAGGAACAAGATACAGGAACGAGCCTGGGAACTCAGCCCCCAGGGTGGCGAAAACTGACTAGAAGTCACAGGTACAGAAAACAGGCCTGGGTATACAGCCTCCAGGGTGGCAGAAACAGACTAGATACAGGACAGGACCTGGCAACTAAGTTGCAAGGAACACACAGATGGAAAGTGTTGCTCAGGCACCTCCTACTGGGTGGAGGGGGTTTAAGTATCCAGTGACTCACAGCAATAGGCTGGGGACGCATTAGGACTGCGCACACTGTAGCTTTAAGAATCAAGAAGTATCAGCGCCGCCGCCCTAAGCCAGCAGACAAGAGACATACAAACAGGAGGTACTGGAGCAAAGTGTGCAGCCTAGCCTGATAGGTAAGATTGCGGTCTTGTATGGTGGGAGGTGGTAAGCCATGCAAGCACGCCACCAGGGATGTTACACTCCTCCTGTTCCTCCTTGCCCAAAAGGCGGAGGTAGTGGTCCTGCTGCTGGGTTGTTGCCCTCATACGGCCCCCTCCACATCTCCAGGTGTACTGGCCTGTCTCCTGGTAGCGCCTCCAGCCTCTGGACACTACGCTGACAGACACAGCAAACCTTCTTGCCACAGCTCGCATTGATGTGCCATCCTGGATGAGCTGCACTACCTGAGCAAATTCTGTGGGTTGTAGAGTCCGTCTCATGCTACCACGAGTGTGAAAGCACAACCAACATTCAAAAGTGACCAAAACATCAGCCAGAAAGCATTGGTACTGAGATGTGGTCTGTGGTCCCCACCTGCATAATTTCCATCTATTGTCTATTCCATTTGCACAACAGCATTTGTAAATTGATTGTCAATCAGTGTTGCTTCCTAAGTGGACAGTTTGATTTCACAGAAGTTTGATTTACTTGGAGTTATATTCTGTTGTTTAAGTGTTCCCTTTATTTTTTTGAGCAGTGTATATTTTTTTTCCAGAAAATTGTCAAAAATACATTAGTAAATTTACCCCTATGTGCATTTGTTCTTGTTTTAATTTTTTAAACACAACTGCCTAACCCCCATACTGTATGGCTTTGGTTTGTATCCTTATTCTTACCAACAATAATACCAAATACCCTGTGGTTTCACCTACTTACAATAGGTAAATCACTGATCCCATTATCCTGGTCATTAACCCCTTAATAACATCTGACGTACTAATACGCGTCTGTGCCCTGGGACTTAAGAGCCAGACCCGTATTAGTACGTCATCGCGATCGCGCGCGCACACAGGCTGTGCGGGCTCGATCGCCGCCGGGTGTCAGCTGATTGTCACAGCTGACACCCGGTACTATGTGCAGGGAGCGGTCCTGCACCGCTCCCAGCACATTAACCCCTGCGATGCTGCGATCGAAGTCGATCGCAGCCGATCGCAGCATTGCGGGGGCAAGGGGAGGTGATCGCAGATACTCACCTCCTCTTCCGGCTTCCAGCGCTGTCTGCAAAGGCTTCCCGGGTGTTGCCATGACGACCCGATGTCGTCATGACAACATCCGGGTCACCAGACAGCAGGAAGATTGTTTGGACATGCGCAGTGCATCTCCAAACAATCTTCTCACTGTGCAGCGCTGATAGCCTGTATGACACAGGGATGGTGCTGCATTCCTGTGCCATGCAGGCGATCAGAGAAAAAAAAGTGAAAGTCCCATAGTGGGACAAAGTAATAAAGTATAAAAACTGTCAGTAAGTGAAAAAAAAAAAATTGCAAAAATATAAAAAATAAATAAATAAAATAATCCACCAAAAATAAAAATATAATGTACCCAACAATAAATATTATTATAAAAAAAAAACAAAAAAAACAATAAAAGTACACATATTTGGTATCGCCGCGTCCGGAACAACCTGACCTATAAAACTGTCCCACTAGTTAACCCCTTCAGTGAACACGGTAAAAAAAAAAAAAAAAACGAAGCAAAAAACAATGCTTTATCACCATACCGCCAAATAAAAAATGGAATAACACGCGATCAAAAAGACGAATATAAATAAAAATGGTACCGCTAAAAACGTCATCTTGTCCCGCAAAAAACAAGCTGACATACAGCTCCATCAGCCGAAAAGTAAAAAAGTTATAGCTCTCAGAATAAAGCTATGCTAAAAAATATTTTTTTCTATAAAATTGCTTTTATTATGTAAAAGTGCAAAACATAGAAAAACGATATAAATGTGGTACCGCTGTAAACGTACTGACCCGAAGAATAAAGCTGCCTTATCACTTTTACCACACGCGGAACAGAATAAAAAAAAAAAAAACAATTCCTGAATTGTTGGTTTTTGTTTATTCTGCCTCCTAAAAATCGGAATAGAAAGCGATCAAAAAATGTCACGTGCCTGAAAATGGCAACAATAACAACGTCAACTCATCCCGCAAAAAACGAGCCATCACATGACTGTCTGCCAAAATCTGGAAAAATTATAGCTCTCAAAATATGGCGATGCAAAAACTAGATTTTACAAAAAATGCGTCTTTTTGTGTGTGACAGCTGTCAGTCATAAAAACCCCATATGATTCTGGTATTGCTGTAATCACACCGACCCGAAGAATAAAGTCGTCTAATCACTTATACCGCACAAGGAACGGCGTCAAAAATAAACTCTTGGGTTAGGATTGTCCTAGGGTTAGGGCTGGGTTTGGGGTTAGGGTTGGGCTAGGGTTAGGGTTGTGCTAGGGTTAGGGTTGTGCTAGGGTTAGGGTTGTGCTACGGTTAGGGTTGTGCTACGGTTAGGGTTGTGCTACGGTTAGGGTTGTGCTACGGTTAGGGCTGGGGTTGGGGTTAGGGTTGGGGTTAGGGTTGTGATGGGGTTGGGATTTTTTTCAAAAGTAAGAAAAAAGATGACGATATGGCAACTAGTGTTGAGCGCAAGTGCTCGCTACTTGAGTTTGCATCGGGTGCTCTGGTATGCATTGAGTATCGTGGTTATTTGAGTGACATGCTCGAGTCTCTGCCCCATATGCTTCGCGGCCAAAAAAACTTTACGGGGATTGCCTGCCATACACGAGCGATCCCCGCATGTTTTTTTTTGGGTTTCTAATAACCGTGAAACATGCGGAGCAGGGACTCGAGCATGTCACTCGAGCACACGCTGTACATGGTGCATACCTGAGTACCCGATGCAAACTCAAGTAGCGAGTACTTGCGCTCAAGACTAATGACAACTTATTCAATATGATGACCTAATGTAAACAAATTCTGTGTCGTACCTCTGGATTCAAAATGTTCACTATACACCTTAATAAAATCCTTGAGGGGTATAGTTTCCAAAATGGGGTCACTTGTGGGGGAGCTCCACTGTTTAGGCACATCACGGGCTCTCCAAACGCGACATGGTGTCCGCTAACAAACTGAATGGAAAATCGGCTCAAATTGTTAGCGGACGCCATGTTGCGTTTGGAGAGCTACTACGTACACAAACATTGGAGCTCCCCCACAAGTGACCCCATTTTGGAAACTAGACCCCCCAAGGCACCTATCTAGATGCATAGTGAGCCCTTGGAACCCCCAGGTGTTTCACAAATTGATTCATAAATATGAAAAAGTGATTTTTTTTTCACTTTTTAATTTTACGAATCAATTTGTGAAGCACCTGGGGGTTCTAAGTGCTCACTATGCATCTAGATAGGTGCCTTGGGGTGTCTGGTTTCTAAAATGGGGTCACTTGTGGGGGAGCTTCAAAGTTTGGGCACACAGGGGCTCTCCAAACGCGACATGGTGTCTGCTAGCAAATTGAATGGAAAATCGGCTCAAATTGTTAGCGGACGCCATGTTGCGTTTGGAGAGCTACTGCGTGCACAAACATTGGAGCTCCCCCACAAGTGACCCCATTTTGGAAACTAGACCCCCCAAGGCACCTATCTAGATGCATAGTGAGCACTTGGAACCCCCAGGTGCATCACAAATTGATTCGTAAAAATGAAAAAGTGAAAAAAAAAAACACTTTTTCATATTTATGAATCAATTTGTGAAACACCTGGGGGTTCCAAGTGCTCACTATGCATCTAGATAGGTGCCTTGGGGGGTCTAGTTTCCAAAATGGGGTCACTTGTGGGGGAGCTCCAATGTTTGGGCACACAGGGACTCTCCAAATGCAACATGGTATCCGCTAACAAATTGTCGGCTCAAATTGTTAGCGGACATCATGTTGCGTTTGGAGAGCCCCTGTATGCCCAAACATTGGAGCTCCCCCGCAAGTGACCCCATTTTGGAAACTAGACCCCCCAAGGCACCTATCTAGATGCATAGTGAGCACTTGGAACCCCCAGGTGTTTCACAAATTGATTCATAAATATGAAAAAGTGTTTTTTTTTTCACTTTTTCATTTTTACGAATCAATTTGTGAAGCACCTGGGGGTTCCAAGTGCTCACTATGCATCTAGATAGGTGCCTTTGGGGGTCTAGTTTCCAAAATGGGGTCACTTGTGGGGGAGCTCCAAGGTTTGGGCACACAGGGGCTCTCCAAACGCAACTTGGTGTCCGCTAACAATTTGAGCCGATTTTCCATTCAAATTGTTAGCGGATACCATGTTGCATTTGGAGAGTCCCTGTGTGCCCAAACATTGGAGCTCTCCCACAAGTGACCCCATTTTGGAAACTAGAACCCCAAGGCACCTTTCTAGATGCATAGTGAGCACTTGGAACCCCCTGGTGCTTCACAAATTGATTCATAAAAATGAAAAAGTGTTTTTTTTTTTCACTTTTTCATATTTACGAATCAATTTGTGAAGCACCTGGGGGTTCCAAGTGCTTACTATGCATCTAGATAGGTGCCTTGGGGGGTCTAGTTTCCAAAATGGGGTCACTTGTGGGGGAGCTCCAATGTTTGGGCACACAGGGGCTCTCCAAACACAACATGGCGTCCGCTAATTATTCAAGCAAATTTTACAATCAAAAAGTCAAATGGCGCTCCTTCCCTTCCGAGCCCTGCCGTGCGCCCAAACAGTGTTTTTTCCCCACATATTGGGTATCTGCGTGCCCAGGGGAAATTGCACAACAAATTTTGGGGTCCATTTTTTCTTGTTACCTCTGTGAAAATAAAAAAAATTGGGTCTAAAGTAACATTTTTGTGAAAAAAGTTAAATGTTCATTTTTTTCTTCCACATTCAAAAAATTCCTGTGAAGCACCTGAAGGGTTAATAAAGTTCTTGAATGTGGTTTTGAGCACCTTGAGGGGTGCAGTTTTTAGAATGGTGTCACTTTTGGGTATTTTCTGTCATAAAGACCTCTCAAAGTGACTTCAAATGTGATGTGGTCCCTAAAAAAATGGTTTTGTAAATTTTGTTGGAAAAATGAGAAATCGCTGGTCAACTTTTAACCCTTATAGCTCCCTAACAAAAAAAAATTTTGATTCCAAAATTGTGCTGATGTAAAGTAGACATGTGGGAAATGTTATTTATTAACTCTTTTGTGTGACATATCTCTCTGATTTAAGGGCATAAAAATTCAAATTTTGAAAATTGCAAAATTTTCAAAATTTTCGCCAAATTTCCGTTTTTTTCACAAATAAACGCAAGTGATATCGAAGAAATTTTACCACAATCATGAAGTACAATATGTCACGAAAAAACATTCTCAGAATCAGGGGGATCCGTTGAAGCGTTCCAGAGTAATTACCTCATAAAGTGACAGTGGTCAGAATTGTAAAAATTGGCCTGGTCATTAACGTGCAAACCACCCTCGGAGCTTAAGGGGTTAACACCTCCCAACAGCCGCTTGCTTCATACATTAATCCATCTAGCTCAGGGATGTCAAACTCAAACACACAGAGGGCCAAAATTAAAAACTTGGAAAAGTTGCAGGCCAACCAGTATACAGTATAATGGGCCCCACATAGTCCTTCATACAGAATAATGGGCCCAACATAGTACTTCATACAGAATAATGGTGTTAGAACCCTCCTGTTTGTTTTTTCCATCTTGTGTTTTGCGGTCACGTGACCACCTGCCTTTATATTCCATCTCCGCCCTTTTGGCTGTGCTGGACTTCAGTGTTGTTTAATTGTTTTGCTAGCCAGGTGCTTCGGTGCCTTTCTCTGTCAGTTCGCTTGGTTCTTCTGGGACCTCTAGTACCTTTTTGTCAGTTTGTCTTTTTGTGTTCTGCAACAACTTCTCTGTTTAGGAGGTGTTCCATTTTTGTTCCAGTCCTTAGTTCTTTTAGGAACCCCTCCCCTTATGCTATAGGTCTTCGTTCCGACTAGCCAAGGACTAAGGCGGGTCTTTCGCTAGGAACAGGCAGCCCACTACATCGTAGGGATTCAGCTTAGTGTCACTGTAGGGACAGTTTTCCCCTATCTTTCCTTAGTTCATGTTGCAGATCATAACAAATGGGCCCCGATTAGTCCTCCATACAGAATAATAGGCCCCACATAGTCCTCCGTACAGAATAATGGGCCCCCATAGTCCTCCATACAGTTTATGGGCCCCATATAGCTTTCCATACAGTATAATGGGCCCCACATAGTCCTCCATACAGTGTAATGGGCCCCATATAGCTTTCCATACAGTATAATGGGTACCACATAGTCCTCCATACAGAATAATGGGCCCCACATAGTCCTCCATATAGAATAATGGGCCCCACTTATTCCTCCATACAGAATAATGGGCCCCACACAGTCCTCCATACAGAATAATGGGCCACACACAGTCCTCTATACAGAATAATAGGCCCCACATAGTCCTCCATACAGAATAATGGGCCCCACATAGACCTCCATATAGAATAATAGCCCCACATAGGGGTGGTGGTTCTGGTGTCGCGGGCCAAATAAAATCACACTGTGGGCCAGATTTGCCCCACGGACCAGAGGTTGACATGAATGATTTAGTTAGGTTGGAGGGGCTGTTACACCTGGAATTGTGAATACATTACACTCATTGGGGTAAATACCTCATATTATGCTCACTGGGGTAGACGTGGGGGAGGATGGTAGTATGGAGCTGCAGGACAGGGAGGCAGCTAGCTGGGTGACAGAAGGCGGAGTAGAGGGAAAAGTACTAGGGAGGCTAGTCCTGATCTGGCACACCCCAATATGTTTGCAAAGTTGGCAGATGAGGGGGGTGTCAGTACAGGGGTAGCACTGCTGCAGCAAGGGATGTCCTCTGAAACTCGGAGGAGAGTCAGCTCCAGTAAGGGGGAAATTGGAGAGCAGGGCAGGCCAGGCAGGTGTTAGTAGTGGGGGACTCAATTATTAGGGGAACAGATAGGGCAATCTGTCACAAAGACAGGCATCATCGAACAGTGTGCTGCCTAGCTGGTGTTCAAGTCCGGCACATCACTGATCGGGTTGACAGATTAATAGGAGAGGCTTGTGAGGATCCAGCGGTTATGGTGCACATTGGCACAAATGACAAAGTTAGAGGTAGGTGGAAGGTCCTTAAAGATGATTTCAGGGAATTTGGCTGCAAACTTAAAGCAAGGACCTCCAAGGTGGTATTCTCTGAAATACTGCCTGTACCATGTGCTACGCCAAAGAGGCAACGGGAGATTACGAAGATAAATAAGTGGCTCTGTAATTGGTGTAGGAAGGAGGGGTTTGGGTTCCTGGAGAACTGGGCCGACTTCTCAGTTGGCTATAGGTTCTACGCTAGGGACGGGCTGCACCTCAATGGGGCGGGTGCAGCTGTGCTGGGGGAGAAAATGGCTAGAAGGTTGGAGGAGTGTTTAAACTAGGGATTGGGGGGGTATTCATTTTATAGGTGGGGAAGATAGTGCAGATAGTGACCTGGGCACAAATAAAGAAATCGGGGGTGGGGTTAGAAACTTCAATATAGTAAGAAGGAATAGAGGTACAGAGAGATACATAAAATGCATGTACACTAATGCCAGAAGCCTCACCAACAAAATGGAGGAATTAGAATTAATTTTGTTGGAAAATAATTATGACATGGTAGGGATATCTGAGACATGGCTGGACGAGAGCCATGACTAGGCAGTTAATTTGCAGGGCTATAGTCTGTTCAGAAATGACCGTACAAACAAGCGAGGGGGGGGGGTGTTTATATGTAACATCATCCTTAAAACCCATCTTGCGTGAGAATAACTGTGAATCTAATGAAAATGTAGAGTCCTTGTGGGTGAAAATAAGGGGAGGGGGGAAAAATAATAAATTACTGATAGGAGTTTGTTATAAGTCTCCAAAAATAATGGAAGCAGCGGAGAATATCCTCATAAAGCAAATAGATAAAGCAGCGACTCAATGAGGAGACTTTAACTACCCTGAAATACATTGGGGAACAGAAACCTGTAGTTCCAGCAAATGTAATAGGTATTTGACAACTGTTAGGGTGAACACTTTGGTATGTTCACTAGTTGCCTGCTCCTTGCCTAGTGGATATGATCAAGTGCATGCAAAAAAGAATAACATCAGACACACACAGTCGGATGTAAGCTCTCCTTGATCAGCTATGACATAGCTCCAAGTGTCCTTTATTCAACTCCAACATAGATTTATATAACCTCTGTATATGGGCTCGGTTTGCCCCAGAATGTGAGTAACCAGATGTATTGATTGGTTAGTCCATGGGCAGATCCATGAGGTCATCAGGGTGGGTTGGTCCATGAGGTCATCTGGGGGCGTGATCCATGAGGTCATCAGGGGGCGTGTCTCCAAGCAATGTGTCGCTCTGTGGTTTGTTAGTCCTTGTATAGAATGCAGCTTCCTCTTGGAACTTCCTTGTACGACAGGATGTAGTCATAAATAAAGTCTCCACCTTTGCCACATGTACAACAGGATGTAGTCATAGGTCCAGTTGCCATCTTGCATAACAGAGCATGGTGTGATGAAACAGGAAATGGCAGCCATCTTTTGATCTAAACAAGCTTATGTAAGGTGAAATAATACACTTTTTGGATCTTTTCTCTCAATCTCCTATGTCTTGAGGTTAATTAAGTATTTGATCCTATGGCTCTCCTCAACAGCCCCCCCTAAATACTTTATTAACCTTTTGTCCCTACTGTGGTTCCCTAATCCATCAGTGCGTGATCACCCCCCTTGCTTGGGTGATTGCGACCTGTTGTCCTCCTACAAATGAGTATAGAATGGCACAACACACAAAATAGAGGATATGTTACATTTTGTAGAAGGTTCTGATGGAGGCACAAACTTTTTGCAGTGGGAGGCGTGTATCCACGTCGGTCTTCCTTCAAGTTTGACTGAAGTAGGAGTGGTCAGGAGCACTTGGTAGGGACCCTCAAATCTCAACTCTATGGATGTCTTTCTGGTGAACTTCTTTACCAGCACGTAGTCACCAGGTTGGAAAGTATGAGTACCTTCACTGAATTCTAGATCTGGAATGGATGACAAAACTCGTGCATGTGTTACTGACAATTCTTTAGTAAGGGCAATGACATAATTTACAAGAGTATCACTTCCTAAGGCTAGCTATTGTGGAAAATATTGACCCAACCTTGGATGCCCCCCAAAAAGAATCTCTTATGGTGTGAGTTTAGCGGGACCCCTCAGAGTGTTTCTGACTTAATATAAGGCAATGGGCAAAATGTCTGTCCAAAGAAGTTTGACCTGACTGGCTTTCAGTATTTTGTTTTTCAAGGTGCCATTTAGCCTTTCTACTTTACCACTGCTCTGGGGGTGATACGGAGTATGTAAACCCAAATCGGCACCTACCATTGTCCATAGTTCCTTAGTCAGTGCTGCAATGAATGCGGGTCCTTGGTCACTCTCAATTACCTCTGGGATTCCATATCTGCACACTACGTCAGTCATCAGTCTCTTAACAGTCACTCTGACAGTCATGTTGGTTACTGGATAGGCTTCAGGCCATCCCGAGAACATGTCAGTCACTACCAGTACATACTCGTACTTCCCTACTTTTGGCATTTGAATATGATCGATTTTAATTCTTTGAAAGGGATAGAGTGGTTTAGCCAAATGTTTCTGAGTAACTTTCTGAGGCGGTCCTGGATTGCATGTTGCACACACAAAGCAGGACTTGCAATATTTTTGGATGACAGTAGAAAATCCAGGTGCCATATAAGTCTTCCAAATCAAGTCATTCATCTGATTCTTGCCTCTATGGGTGATACCATGTGCCCATTCTGTCACCGAGGGGTACAGATTACGAGGTAGACAAATCTTTTTGTTCTTCCTCCAGACTCCATCTTCATTATTTTTAGCTGCTGCTTCTTGCCATGACTTCTTTTCATCATCTGGTATCTTGTCTTGATGTAAATGGATAAAACTTCATAAGAGAGCTTTGAGGCCCTTCTTCAGTGTCTTGAGACACGTATACCGCTGCTTTCTCTTTTCTAAATAAATCCTGGTCATGTGTAACCACGGCATATCCCATATGGAATCTTCCTGTTTCATCTGCAAATCTGGAACCATCGGTGAAGAACGTCAGGTCAGCATGCGGGAGTGGGTCTTCAGACACATTTCTCTTGGAGGCAGCTTCTTCCTGCATCTGTTCGAGACAATCATGATCCTCCGAGTGTTTAAGGCATCTTCACCTACAGCATCAGCATCATCATCCACATCCCCCATGGAAAGAGGAAGTAGCGTGGACGGGTTGAAGATGGTGCAGCTTACAAGAGGCCCATTATCCGGAATCAAGAGGGAACATTGGAGTCTCATATGACGCTGCAGCGACAGATCTTTAGGTTGAGTTTGGTCAAGAATAGTCTTTATGTCTTGTGGAGCCATTAAGAGAACCGGATGACCTAAGATGATATCAGAAGTTTTGTCCAGAAGCACATGTGCAGCATGAACGGCTCTGAGGCAAGTCGGGGAAACTTGAGACACAGAGTCCAGGAGGGCAGAGTAATAGCCGATGGGTCTTGTTCTTCCCCCATGTTTCTGTGCTAGGACTCCGGAAGCATGTCCTGCTACTTCACTGACAAACAAGTAAAAAGGTAGTTGATAATTTGTGATTCCAAGAGCTGGTGCAGACTGTATGGCCTATTTAAGAGCGCAGAATGCTTCCACGGATTTGGGACATAGTGGAAAAGCTGACGTCTTGAGGTCATCGTACAACGGTTGCATCAGCTTTGAGGCATCTGGAATCCATTGGCGACAATATGTGGTAAGTCCTAAGAAAGCTTGTAATTGCTTAGGTCCTTTTGGTAGAGGAACGGTCTCAATAGCAAGTTTCCTTTCACCCGTTAGGTGTTTCAGGTTTGGAGAGAGACAGTGGTCTAAAAACACAACGTTGGGCTGACACCACTGAATTTTGTTGAGGGACACCTTGCAGTTTTGTTGTGCAAGATGAAAGAGAAGACTGAGACTCGACTCTTCAGCTGTCGCCTGATCCAGACAACATAGTAGGAGATCATCCACTTACTGAAGAAGGACAACTTGATGGTTAGTCTCTTTCCATGGCCGTAAACAAGAGGCAAGAGCCTGAGAGAAATGACTTAGTGAGTTCTGTGCTCCTTGTGGTAAGACTGTCCAGGTGCATTGTGATCCTCTGTAAGTGAAGGCAAACAGGTACCAATCTTCTGGATGCAGTGGTACATTGAAGAAAGCATTGGCCAGATCGATGACAGTGAAACGTTTTGAATCTGATGGTATTTCTGACAACAATGTATGTGGATTGGGCACAATGGGACTTTCTAGTACGGTTGCCGCGTTGGAACAGCTCAGAGCTTAAGTTGTTGGCAGAACTGAACACCAGAGTCCCATGTGGTGTCACTGACGAGTGAGGCATCATTAAATGCAGTGTCCATAACAGGCCAATATGCATCGCCTGCTTTAAGATTTGCCAGGGAAATGAGATCTTGCCATGTGGCGGAGTAATTCCTTTGGATTTGAAGCATGCTTCTAAAGAAAGGCTTTGGCTGTTTTTCTGGATCTGGGAGTTGGTTCAACAGAGTAGCAGCTTGATGGGGTGTACACTTGACATATAGGATGGGATCCTCAGACGTGGGCGTTGGCAGCGTTGATGGTAGCACCTGAGGCAGGAGTAGAGATGGCAGCGGAAATACAGGTGTAATTACTTGTGTATGAGGAGCAGGAGGAGGTAACAGTCCTGGAATGAGGGGCTCTATTTGGGCAGCTCCTATATCATGGGGTGGAGTCCAGGTGATGCAGGCAGTCTTGAAAGGTTTAACAGTCCTGTCCTCATTACTAATTAACCTGATTTCGGAGAGGCAGCAAATGCTTGGGGGGCTACACTTGTTCCTTATAATTCCATTCCAATAATGTCCCTTGCACACGCATGAACAGGGAACCCGAAGAGGCCAACACCAATGGCAGGAATTGTCAAGGCCTCAATCTGCTCACTAATATTCGCATACTCTAAGATACGAGTTATTGCAGCGCGTAGTTGTCGAGCACTGACATCTGGATGAATAGGGTCAAAAGTATGGATTACAGCGTGTATGATCATTCTACAAGGAAGATTGCCAGATTTAGTCACTGCTATGTCCCCAACAGCTATCTGACCACGCGACTCAACAATGATTCGACTATCAGTTTGAATAATCGCCCCTCCTGCCTCCACTATAGCTCTAGCCACACCTCCGTTGTGCATTAACCGAGGGTTGGCAGCATTAACAATAGCGTCCGTTTCCATTGTCGTTATGTCACCCTTACCCACCACTAACAAGGGTCCCTCAGGAAGTTCTTTTTCAAAAATGGGTTGCCAACATTCCCTCCCCTTTGTGCTTCCTGTGATGTTGGTGCCCCCCCAGATTGAGCCCCTCCTTGATTCAGTGGCCACCGTTCCATACAGGTGTGCGCTCGGCTGCGAGAGAGGCTGTGAGGTACTGGGAATAGAGTTAAGTAGACTGCGTGAGAGTGCTGTTGTAGCGGAGGTTTTGGGAGGAGAGGTCTCTGCTTGAAGTAATTCGTGTGGACGTGCGGCTGAGTTGCCAGTGGAAGTGACAGTGGAAAGGGTCGGTGCTGGGGATGATCCAGGTGGGAGAATAGCTGGGCTCACGATGGGAGTGTTAGGTGAAAGGGTTGGTGGCCCACTGGACACCATTGTGACAGGGTACATGGGTAAAGCCTGTTCACTTCCCGAAGGAGTATATTAGTGGTCATTACTGGGTAAAAAGGATCTGGTCCTGTGGTGCGTAGCATTGGCCTAGTATGTTCACCACCGAAAGTCGTGTGTATATTCCTGGATTATGCCTCACTCGATTTAGCCAGATCTATGTCAGTTACATGATGATATGGCTCAGTTTGTATGATCTGGGCAACGTTCCAAGACGGCCACCACCGGAGGCAGCACATCTGCCATCCACAAAATGGCTGCCGCCAGAAGGAGCACATTTGCCATCCACAAAATGGCTGCCGCCAGAAACAGCATATTTGCCATCCACAAGATGGCTGCCACCAGAAGGAGCACATGTGCTATCCACAAAATGGCCGCCACCAGAAGGAGCACATGTGCCATCCACAAAATGGCTGCCACCAGAAGGAGCACATGGGCCATCCACAAAATGGCCACCACTAGAAACAGCACATGGCAATGTGTCACCATCACCACCATTATATGGCAGTGGCCGCTCACAGGATACATTTTTGTAATACACATAACTCAAAACTCTGTCCTTCCTTTTCCTTTCCTCTTCTACCCAATTTTCTCTATACAAACTTTCAGAGACTCTTTCCCATGCCCTAGCAGTAGACAACAATCCATTATCTTCTAGAGTACCTTTTCTCTCTTTTAAGACAGTCTTCCACTCCAGGGGCTGTAACCTCCCCCTTCTGGCATTCCACACAACTTCATAAGCTTTTTACATTGTTTAACATGACTTTTCCCTTCATGTGTCGCGACTAATGCACACGGGTCTAACTTGCCATCTGAATTTGGCTTAGTGCCAATACGACAAAACTGCATTCATTTCTTCATCTTTCTCTATATAGTCCAAGATAAACACAAAACAAACAATAAGACGGGGGAGAATGACTCAAACCTGAGATTCTAAAGGAAAACTGAGTCTGCAGCACACACTTTCTATCAGTCTCCGTCCTGCCACGTGGTCCCTGTCTGATTTCTGTATATATATATATATATATATATATATATATATATATATATTTAAAAAATAAATAAATAAAACACCTGTATTAATCCAATTACCAGGCCCCGTACCAAGTCACTCACTCTAGGCTCCGTGCCGAATCTTAATTTACTAATCCAATTACCAGGCCCCATACCGAGTCACTCACTCTAGGTTGCGTGCCGAAACTCAATTTACTAGACTCCGGGCCGAGTCACTCACTCCAGGCTCCGGTAGCAGGCCGAGTCACTCACTCTAGGCCACGCCTTGTCACTCACTCCAGGCTAAGTACCCCTACTTTCTCCACCAGAACTGAAAATCATATCACAGGCGACAAACGTGAATTGTACTACAGACAATATCCTTTACTTCTCCAGACACAGCTCAAAAACCCACTTGCTCCCTTTAATACCAGTCAATCTCCCCTCAACACAACACATAACAGGCAGCAGGCAACTGAGCATGTCACGGTTCTTCCACAATTAAATGGCCAGCAGCGGAGAGACCCTTCTGCCGTCTTACAGATACCTCAAAAACCGTACACAGTCAGGCAATCAGGAACACAGGAAAAGACTACAGATTATAAGAATCAGCAGACTTACCGTGTTTGGTGTTACGGATCCGGGCGTTGGAACCTCTGTGCTGCGGTGCAAGGAGGGACCAGAGGGGTGTGACTAGGTATCAACTCGGACTGACCAAGGTCGCACGGTGGCTCAATCGACTCCGTGAACCAGGGAAGGACCGAGCAGAGGGACCAGGTGCTACTCTGGGCCAGTCCTTGTATGAGAGCAGGTGACTCCCACGGGTCAGAAGGCAGGGACTGACTGGTACAGTGGATGAGCACGGCAGGCAGGCTGATGGGTGATCCGGGTAGACGGACTAGCAGACACCACGGGTAACTGGCAGGAGCCTCCAGGTAGGCTGGCTGGTAGGCACGGCAGGTAACTGGTATGTTCTCTGGGTAGACAGGCAAGACTGGCCCATAGACAGACTGGTGGGTTTGGACCGTAGGCAGACCGTCGGGCTGGAGAGTGTACTTGCTGGCGGAGACAGGTAGTCAGGCTGGACTGGTAGTCAGGCTGGCGGACTGGACTGGTAGCCTGGCGGACTGGACTGGTAGGCTGGCGGACTGGACTGGTAGTCATGCTGGCGGACTGGACTGGTAGTCAGGTTGGCGGACTGGACTGGTAGTCAGGCTAGCAGCGGGACCTGAGGGCTGAAGCAGAGTTTAGAACACAAAGCTACAACCTTGCACGGGCACCTCCATTTTGGAGGAGGTGCCTTTTATATGAGAGGTCCTCCAGCCATTGGCTGGGGACTCCTTAGGACAGCGCGCGTGGCCCCTTTAAGAGGGAGGGAGCGTGCGCGTGCCTTAAGCCCAGTGCTAGGGAAGCTGTGCGTGCCAGCAGCAGCAGGAGGGCCGGAAGACGCCGGGTCTGGAGCGTGGCGGTAAGGGGAACAGCGTCTCTGCCTCTCAGGGGGCAGAGACGCCGATGCTACATTTGGTTATGGAGGTGATCAAGTCTCCTGGCTCGGGGTATTCAGTGCATCCTGCCGTTCCACTCGCCTGTCCTCAGGGTGTAGGGCTCTCCCTCTGCTGGCCCCACGGTGCGCAGCCAAAAATGTTAGGGTGAACACTTTGGTATGTTCACTAGTTGCCTGCTCCTGGCCTAATGGATATGATCAAGTGCATGCAAGAAAGAATAACATCAGACACACACAGTTGGATGTAAGCTCTCCTTGATCAGCTATGGCACAGCTCCAAGTGTCCTTTATTCAACTCCAACATAGATTTATATAACCTCTGTATATGGGCTCGGTTAGCCCCAGAATGTGAGTAACCAGATGTATTGATTGGTTAGTCCATGGGCAGATCCATGAGGTCATCAGGGAGCGTGATACATGAGGTCATCAGGGGGCGTGTCTCCAAGCAATGTGTCGCTCTGTGGTTTGTTAGTCCTTCTATAGAATGCAGCTTCCTCTTGGAACTTCCTTGTACGACAGGATGTAGTCATAAATAAAGTCTCCACCTTTGCCACATGTACAACAGGATGTAGTCATAGGTCCAGTTGACATCTTGCATAACAGAGCATGGTGTGATGAAACAGGAAATGGCAGCCATCTTTTGATCTAAACAAGCTTATGTAAGGTGAAATAATACACTTTATGGGTCTTTTCTCTCAATCTCCTATGTCTTGAGGTTAAGTATTTGATCCTATGGCTCTCCTCAACACAACTATGAGAGACCATTACCTTTCACAACTGGTTCAGGACCCAACAAGAAGGGGGGCACTGCTAGACCTAATATTAACCAACAGGCCAGACTGCATATCAAATATACGAGTTGGGGGTCAATTGGGTAATAGTGATCACAAAATAATACGTTTTCATGTATCCTTTAATAAGATGTGTAGTAGAGGGGTTACAAGGACACTAAACTTCAGGAAGGCAAATTTCCAACGGTTGAGAGATGATCTTAGTGCAATAAACTGGGACGATATCCTGAGACATAAAACTACACAAAGAAAATGGGAGACATTTATTAGCATCCTGAATAGGACCTGTGCACAATATATACCCTATGGGAATAAACATGCTAGAAATAGGAGGAAACCACTATGGCTAAATAGAGCTGTAAGGGGCGCAATAAGTGACAAAAAAAAGCATTTAGAGAACTAAAGCAGTAGGTAGTGATGAGGCATTAAATAAATACAGAAAATTAAAAAAATTCTGTAAAAACGAAATCAAGGCAGCAAAGATTGAGACAGAGAGACTCATTGCCAGAGAAAGTAAAATGATCCTAAAATATTCTTTAACTACATAAATAGTAAGAAACTAAAAAATGATAGTGTTGGCCCCCTTAAAAATAGTCTGGGTGAAATGGTGGATGAGGAAAAAGCCAATATGCTAAATGATTTTTTTTCAACAGTATTTACACAAGAAAATCGCATGACAGAAAACATGATCAGTGATAACAAAAATTCTCTATTAAATGTCACTTGCTTAACCCAGCAGGAAGTACGACGGCGTCTAAAAATCACTAAAGTTGACAAATCCCCGGGCCCGGATGGGATACACCCGCAAGTGCTGCAGGAATTAAGTAAAGTCATAGATAGACCATTATTTAACATTTTTAAAGATTCCATAATAACAGGGTCTGTAAGAAAGATATAGCTGAACTAGAGCGGGTGCAGAGAAGAGCGACCAAGGTTATTAGAGGACTGGGGGGTCTGCAATACCAAGACAGGTTATTATACTTGGGTTTATTTAGTTTGGAAAAACAAAGGCTTAGGGATGATCTTATTACTATGTACAAATATATGAGGGGACTGTACAAAGACCTTTCTACTGATCTTTTTACTCTGAGGCCTGAGACGGGGACAAGGGGGCATCTTCTACGTCTGGAGGAAAAAAGGTTTAATCATAATCACAGACGGGGATTCTTTACTGTAAGAGCAGTGAGACTATGGAACTCTCTGCCGCATGATGTTGTAATGAGTGATTCACTACTAAAATTTAAGAAGGGCCTGGATGGCTTTCTTGAAAAGTATAATTTTACAGGTTATATATACTAGATTCCTTGATAGGGCGTTGATCTAGGGAACTAGTCCGATTGCCATATGTGGAGTCAGGAAGGAATTTTTTTCCCCAATGTGGAGCTTAGTGTTTGCCACAGGTTTTTTTTTGCCTTTCTCTGGATCAACATGTTAGGCTATGGGTTGGACTAGATGGACTTAGTCTTCCTTCAACTTTAAAAACTATGTTACTATGTTACTATTGAAATGACAACACCAAGAGGGAAAAGTCATGGAATTAATGGACAGACATGAAAATGATATGCAAATGATGAGACAGTGTAAACAACATTTTCAAAACATCTCGATTTATTCATTATCCAATACGAGCACCAAGTGAAGAAACATATGCATTTACACGCAGTGGCATGCTATTAATGAGGTTATTAATGGTTGTCTGAGGCATGTTCTTCCACAAAATTAGCATGCAGATCATCAAGATCCGCTGTTGGCAGCTCCCTTTGCAATTCCAAATCAATGACATCCAATATGTGCTCACTGAGAGACGAGTCTGGAAACACTGCTGGCTACGGTAGCACATGTAGGACACGCAGGCTCCTTATAGTAGCACGAGGAACATGAGCAACTGATCAGTCGCAGCATTGTTGGCGTCTGTTCTAAACAAAAGCTGTGATGTTACTATGAACATAGCCTTAATCTATTGCATTATGTTTACAACACTGTACCACAAGTTACATGAAAAATTCAGCCCTGTTACATATGTAACTTTTACAGCTGAGATTTTATTATATTACACTTCGAAGATGTTTGACTTTGTTATTGGCAAACAGAGTGATTGCTATAGGTTATAGCTGTGGTATTATAAAGTCAGGTAATGTGGAGAGTTCCAGAGGACAACCTTATCTGCAAAACTATTAATCACGTGCCCGATGACTCTAGGTGTATTCCTCTTAATGAATCAGTAGCCTTGCACTCCACACCCTCCCACCCATCCCTTTATCAAGACCAGAGCAAAGATCACCGATCTTGATGAATTGGGGTCAATATGTAAGGATATGTGCACACAATGTCTATATCAGGCAGGTCCATGCCGAAATCCGCCTGAAAAAGCTCCCAGAAAAAAAATTCAAAAGAATGAGCATATGTATTTCTATGTAAAAAAAAAAACAACTTGCTGTACATTTGTTCAGTCTTTTGAGTGTGTTTTTTTTTTCCACTTCAGGTTTACAAAGATGTAAAAAAAGAAGTGAGCTGACCATTCTGTAGGCATTTTCCATTCTAAGATGCTTTATAGTTTCCACTACAAATCAATGGGATGGCTCAAAAAAATGCAAGAAAAACTAAAAAATTCTGGAAATAACCAAAAAACTCAAGAAAGGTACTCTAGAAAAAAAAATGCCAGCGTTTTCTGAAGCATCTTCCTCTTGGAAAATGATGTAAGGGTTCGCCCACATATAAAAGATGGCGCGTTCTCATACCCTAAATGTACCATAAGATTGCTTTTAATAGTCTTTTTGTTTATTGTTGCACGTGTCTCTGACTTTGTACAATGTTCATAGATCTCAGTGTCTGGTCCCTGAGTTGCCCATTTTTATGTCTTTGCCCATTTTATTATAATAAAATGAATTTCAGCACATAACCAAAGTACTAAAATGATTGCCATGTAATCCATACTGCAGCAAATTAATAATTAATTGCTGCCACATGTGTCATGTGTGGTTCAGCTCCTAAATTCTGGTCAATAAGTTGATGATACCAATAAATCGTAAGAGTGAATAATAAAAAATAAGGCAAGCAGGCTGAACATGAGCTCAGCAGCAGTTATCTCTGTAGCTCTTGAACGCGTGCCAGCTCCTGAGTTGTAGAATGTCATTATATTATCTCCCTTTAAGTGAGATGTTGATTACAATGTGGCCAGAGAAAGTATCATGAAGAAGAGGAGCTGAGAGCCGGGATGTGATTACTATTGCTGCATCTTGTATCAGGAAAAGGAAAATGAATGTGTCTTGATAAAAATGAAAAAAAATGCACAATGCAAAAAGGGAAAAAAAGAAATATGATCTGGCTTAACACCAGCTTGTAGGATGCCCAAGGATGGAAAGGTTACGTGGGTCACAAATCATGCTGGTGTGTGTGATTACTTGTCATACGCTGACTGCATAAAAAGCTAAATAATAACTACAAGATGCACTGTGCATTATTGCTTTGTCAAGCAGTTATAATATGAAAACCGCAATCTGTGTCAATCACAGCATCAGAATATGTAATAACAGGAGAATTTACATTATTATATTTTATAGCTAAATCACAATGTACATTATTCTACCATTAACACTATATTTAGAAATATTAAGCATTCTGCAGCCACCGTCTTGTAGATTTTCATAGCAGTAAGATTGCCAACAATGACCTCATTCATTCCCCTCAGTCAATAGCATCTCTGTCCAACACAGTGGTTAAGCTCCTTCTGTAAGAGAATGTATCTCTGAAGCATGCGGTCTGGAAGACCCCGGAATGTGACCTGGTATGTGACCAGGATGTCCTCCTGCCCGTCTTCTGCAAAATGCTGCATGTTGATTCACTGTACATTAGGAAAATGTAGTAATTGCTTAATGTAAAAAAATGATGAGTTCATATATCTCCATAGCTATTTTTATATATACGCGTGTAATTAAATCCATAGACGGAGTACAATGAGCTGGAGATTCATTCAGATTGCCGTATTTGGAGTTGGTGAGGGATTCTTCTCTTTACGGCAAATAGAAACTTCTTTGTAGGTTTTCTTTGCTTGTTGTAGGATTTTTGCTATTTATGCAAAACAGAAATCACAATCACTTCTTTGGTAGCTGTAGGTGTAATCCCAGTTGGAAATGTTGGGCATATCCCCCATGTTTTCTTTCTCCAGACGTGCTGGATGTGTGGGCATGTATTAGGGCTGTGGTGTTCTCTGACCAGATGTCTCTCCTGATGCTTTTCATCCACTCTCATTGCATGGTTGTAGATGATAATCGTCCAGTCTAAACCAACTGCAGATCATCCGACAAAAGAGCACCATGCTTGTCAAGTGAAACCATCTTTGGTTTGCACAGAAGATCATCGTTCTCGGCAGTACATCGTCCTAAGTAAACTAGACCTGTGCTGCTGAGAACAATTGCAGCCGTTGTGCACTGAGCAACCTATTACAGATCATTAAGTGCCCATGTAATGCAAACAACCACTGATTGATGGTCAGCGGTCACTTAAGGCCTTGTGCACAGGTTGAATATTTGGTGAGTTTTTTAGCTCCATATTTGTAAGCCAAAATTGGGAGATGGGAAAAATACATGAGTGGTGACATGTTTCTATTATACTTTTCATCTGATTGTTCCACTCCTGATTTTGGCTTACAAATACTGAGGTAAAAAACTCACCAAATACTCAACATGTGCACGTGGCCTAATGCTGCACATTATGCAGTGTAATGGAACCTTTATGCTACGTTCCCATGATGAGCTTTTGGTGAGTTTTTAATGTTGCAGATTTTCTGCACCGTTTCAGCACCCATTAAGTAAAAAAGTTTACTTGCATTTTTTTGAAAATACGCAGCGTAAAAACCTCACCAAGAACTCATTTTGGTAACTTACTCTTAGGCCACGTGCACATGTTGAGTATTTGGTGAGTTTTTTACTTCAGTATTTGTAAGTCAAAACCAAGAGTGGGTAAAAAATGTAGAAGTAATGCACATCATTCTATTATACTTTTCCTGTGGTAAAAAAACCTCACCAAATACTCAACGTGCGCACTTGGCCTTATATACAGCGGGAGAGATACTGTACTGCAGCTGCATCTTACTTCTCTCCTAAAGGCTATGTTCCCACAATGAGCTTTTTAATGAGTTTTTGATGTTGTAGATTTTCTGTAGAATTTCTCCACCCATTAAGTAACATAGGTGTTTGCTGTTGCAAAATCTGCAACAGCAAAAACTCACCAAAAGCTCATCATGGGAACATTGCCTTATTCTGGTTACTGATTTGTATTAGGCCTCGATCTCGATCAGCATTAGTTTTCTTTTGAGTGTGTGAAAATCTGACCACTTTTCATCAGTGTTTTGGATCAGATTTGAATCAGTTTTGGTCCGTGTGTCAGGTTTTACTATCAGTGTGCTTCAGTTTTTCTTATATGCAAAAAGAAAAAAACCTGAAGGTTTCTCAAGCTTCTCTTATCAAACGGTAAGTGAAAAATGGACAGCCCTAGGATGCAGCTAAGATGGCAACCATGTGCTGTACAAATGTTTCACAGACCCATAGACTTGAATGGGTTTGTTTTTTCTTTGTTTTTTTTTTTTGTTATTTTTTGCAGTCCACAAAAAATGTACATGTGAACAGCACTATTTACTATAATGTGTACATGATCTAACTATAAAAAACACAACAAGAACACACACGTGCAATATGCAGGGTTGCCAACATGCCTTTTTTTTTGGACAGCTTATTAAAAAATCACGGACAGACAATTTTTTTTACAGACACATAGTAAAAACATAATAAATCATTATGATTACAAGTGATCCATGTAAAGCCCACAATTGTGATATGAACATATCAGCTGCATTCACTGTGAACTATTAAGTGATGATAATTACCGGCAAATTGTATAAGTTTCTTCAGCTTCAAAAAAATAATAGACGCCTTAATATTTTTTTTATGGTCAGGGCAAAAAAGTGCCTTATTATTACAGACTGTCCTGGACTTTTTGGACAATTGGCAACTCTGGGAATGTGCCCATCTATATGAAGCCTAAGACCTATCTTTTGGACAGTTTTTGATACATACTGCCTGTGAGCATCCAAAAAATAAGCTGCTGAAAGTTGTGGAAAAGCTCATCTCCCATATTCATACATATTACATAGTTTCATATACTGTCTCAGCATAAATCCGTTGTGCATGTAAAAAGTATTGATAGGTACACATTGTTAGATTAGTGGCCATTGATGACCTGTAAGGTGAGTTGTAGTCTTGTCATTGCGATCTGCAGATATTGTGCAGGCTTTCCATATTTCATTTTTGTTACTACACTTTCTCTGATACCGAATACCATCTAGAAGGTAGCAGCACCCTTTGCCTTTAATGACAGGCTACATCAATTCAATCCATGACCTTTTCACAAGGCTCCTTGATTTCTTCAGAACCAAGCAATTGGAAATTAGATGAATTGTTAGTACGCCGATACCCTGCCGTGCTCTCCTAGCTATGCCAATGACCTGTGCGGCTATTTGAAACATAATTGAATTGCTGTGAAAAATTTTGTAAACATTTCTTTTCCTGTGTTGAGCGCTGCTCTGCAGTGAGGGGATGTTGAAAATATAAATGCCGGTCTCCACACAACACAAAGCTCAGTGCGGCCTCACATTGTGACCCTGACATTTGGTACATTAATGTGATCCAAAGTACATAGAAGCCACCATCATTCTGCATCATGTTCATGTCCCTATAGACTTTTTCTAAGCTTTGAGAACAGGGAAGTACAGTATATTTTGGAAGTATAACAAATGGCTTTTGCAGTCTCCAGGGTCTATTAGCACGGTCATAGATGTGAGAACACACAGTGGACATGGCTCTTCTGTTACGTTGGCCAACAAACCTAAATGGACCACTCAACCAGTCTGAGCTTCCTGTACCTTCCCGTTTATCCTATTTTTACTAGTTCACCAATTTCTTCATATTTTGAGTACAGAATGGTAGAGTTGGAAGGGACCTCCTGGGTCATCTGGTCCAACCCCCTGCTCAAAGCAGGATTCACTAAATCATCTCAGACAGATATCTGTCCAGCCTCTGTTTGAAGACGTCCATTGAAGGGGAACTCACCACCTCTCGTGGCAGCCTGTTCCACTCATTGATCACCCTATCAATTTTTTTTTTCTAATATCTAATCTGTGTCTCCACAATTAGTAGGTGACTCCCCAATCGCCGTGCTTTGACTACAGATTTTGTACATGCCTGACCCCTGCTGATCTCACTGGTTTGCCATTTGTACTGCTAGTGACTTTTGTGCTTCTCCTTTCTTGACCCTAGTTACTGCTTTTTACTACAATTTTGCTGTATTCCTTTGCACTGTACGTGACTGATTTATCCTGAGTTGCCTAGATGGCTTTATCACTGGTGCTTTAATATATTGCTACGTGATAGACATGTACTAATAGGATATAAGCTATTAATTTGCGTGTCCTTTGATGTTTTGTAATCTTGTCATTTATATGTAAACAATCAAACATTAAACGTGCTTATAACATAAAAAATGTTTACATCTTAATAAAAGCAAGAATAGCAAAATTGTGTTCCAGTATTTCAGGACTTTTTTTTTTTTAATGGATCACTGTTTCTGTTTCATAAAACTCGATGCATGTCCCATTCTCATTCATTGTTACGGATCAAACTTTGTTATTCAAGTGAATGGGGATCCGTCGGAAATGGGTGAGATCCGTTTTCTAGCTGATTCTATCTGTTTTTAATTGACCCTTTGCTAAATGTCAGTGGAATGAAATATTCAGACACTTACTTCACCTCATTCAGTTTTTACAATCATTTAGCAAAAAAAAAAGATGCAAAACAGATGACACATGGGCATGTCCGTTTATGATGGGCGTAAAAAGTGACACGTGTGAATGTAGCCCTAGACATCTAAGAATAAGTAATCCAATCCATTTATTATATGTGATATCAAATCAAAACTTGTAAATACAATGAGTTGCTCAATTCTTCTGAGCCATTTGTTTGTTATGTTGTTTTCTGTAAATGCCGGGCTACAACCTCTATGGCTCCTATTACATATAGGGGTTGTCACATCCTATTTATGCAGCTATGCAACAGAATGGGAGATAGTACAGTACTACTATATTGCAATCTACTTGAGTTTATACAACATTGTATTTCTAATAAATTAATTGTCCCCAACTACTTCAATCATTGGTGCCATTGACTTGCCCACCTCAACGTGAGATAAAAAGATTAATTTTATTGACATGTAAATGAATATTTTTGGTTCTCTTGCAGCCAGTGACCACTATGTTGAGTCGGTTTAGCTGTTTAGTTATATATTAATGTTTGATTGAAAGCATATTTCATTTTATAGATAATGACACATTAATCATACTCTTCCTGAGACATGCGGAAAATGAAAAACATCATTGTGTCTCCTTGCAAATCCCAATTCTAAAAAGAAAATTAGTATGTTGGGAAAATTATACCCTGTAATAAAAGATTCTTAAGAGATTCTGAAGGGGGATACTGATGCTATTTGTAGAAGGTGCTATTTACATTCTACAGTCTGTTTTCTAGGAAACGTCCGTTCTGTATTCCACTTTGATTGGTTTAAGAGAAAATGTAGGGTGACTTCACACGTGGCAGATATTTTCCGAACTTAAAACGTGCTTACGGCAGAATTTCAAATGTGCAAGATGGGCATTCCTGGTCCGTTTCATTCTAAGGTCTGCAATAAATCTGCAATACAATCCATAGCAATAGCAATTCTGTGATTCAGTTCAGTTATGTAATTGGTATGTGACATTTATATAACTTTTTAATTCATTTGAACTGCTCTCACAAAGGAGATAATTGACATTGGTTTAAAAGAGACCATAGAGATGGCATATAGTAGCTGTCAATGTTTATAGAGTAAGCATAAATCAATAGTACACGAGAAAATAACCAACTTTGTATAATATATCTTATCAGAGAAATCTATTTCTCACTCCTCCTGCTCTGATTTTTCATTCTCAGAATTCTCAATTAATGGGAAAAATCTGCATTCAGTAAATACAGATTTTCCCATTGCTGAGATGGGAGATGACAGTTGGTGCTCATAAAGTTCTATGGAGAACTGTAACTGTTGTTTCAGCAGAATGTCTGTGTCTGCTTCTAGCTCCTCCCCTTCCCATTTCCATAGAATTTTAAAAGCACCAACTGTCATCTTCTTTCTCAGTAATGGGGAAATCTGTATTCACTGAATACAGATTTTACCTGTAAATTGAGAGTGAAAGATCATATTTTTATATGTATTACTGATTTTGATATAAAGCTTAAATTGATGGTTATGCTTTAAGTTAGGTGAACATACATGGAATCTTTATCATATTCTTTCATGACACCACTTATATTTAAGCAATCAATAGGATTAGAAGGGTTTTAGCTGCTTCTACCCTAGCCTCCATCATATTTGACATCAAATATATCCCTGTATACAGTGCTATTTTTCCAGCAAAATTCCAAATACTTTGGCAGAAGCCAACAGATGCTACCAAAAATTAATGAGACAACATTGGTATCCATCAGATAACTGGCCCCCCACTTGGTTCTAGAATCTATTATAATTGGACTTTTTCCAAACTCACAATTTATTTTCTTTTTCCTAGCTAAAGCAGACAAAAGCTGAAAGGGAGTTAATATGATTGAAAGTTTTATATTTTAGTTGCTTATATCTAAGTCTTGACTATGAAAAAAGAACACTGGCATAGGAGGTCAAACTTTTTTTTGTGCACCGTGATAAGTGGTGGTATAGGGGTTTTCTTTAGTTTTGAAATGAGGGACTAAATATTAAAGGGTTATTCCAGCAATATTAATCATAGCTCAGTGGCCTAAACTTCTAAAAATGAATAAAGTTATATAAAGTTATCAAATGCAATCCATTTGCAAAAGTACTCACTTCTTCTTCTATCACCTCCTGAAAATCTGTGTGTCAGTGGCATTTGCCTACCTTATTGCCCATAAAATCATAGAATGGTAGAGTTGGAAGGGACCTCCAGGGACATCGTGTCCAACCCCCTGCTCAGTGCAGGATTCAGTAAACCATCTCAGACAGATGTCTGTCCAGCCTCTGTTTGAAGACTTCCAGTGAAGGAGAACTCACCATCTCTCGTGGCAGCCTGTTCCACTCATTGATCACCCTAACTGTCAGTTTTTTTCTAATATCTAATCTGTATCTTCTCCTTTTCAGTCATATTCCATTGCTTCTCGTGTTTACATTTTCAAATGAAAATAAAGATGATCTGCCTACAATGTGACGTCCCTTCAGATATTTGTAGACTGCTATTAAGTCTCCTCTTAGGCTTCTTTTTTGCAAGCTAAACATTCCCAGATCCTTCAACCATTCCTCGTAGGACATACTTTGCAGTCCGCTCACCATCCTGGTAGCTCTTCTCTGAACTTTCTCTTCCATGAAGAAGTTTTGTAGTTCTTTCATAACAGGTTGCACATGCTCAGCAGATGCCTGCTATTCTTCTATGGTATGTATCCACATGGGCACTAAACACCCGCTCCTGTCAAAAGAGGAACTGCTATCCTCTTCGATTGTGCCATATAAGCTGAGTGATAGACACAGCAGAGCAAGCACAACAGTATCCGTCACTAAACCACCATTGTTTTTTTCCTCATTAAAAAAAATCATTTTTATATCCATATTTGTTTCAATTGAAACTTCATACCTATGTAAAGGTGGAGAAGTCGTCCAAACAAATATCCTATCTGAATACTTCTCTAATACTATACAAACTTCAAATAAAGGTTAAATGTGCTAAGGAATCTATTTATGGGTAAAATCATAGAGGGTGATGAGGGTAAAGCAAACCTACTCAATAGCTTCTTCTCCACTGTTTTCACAAAAGAAAACAATTTATCGGAGGAAATGCAGAGTGATAAAGTAAACCCTCCGCTAAATATCACCCACCTAACCGAGGAGGAAGTTCAGAAACGCCTAAATAATATCAAAATAGACAATTCACCAGGCCCAGATGACATACACCCCCGGGTACTAAAAGAATTAAGTAATGTGATAGACAGGCCGCTGTATCTTATATTCAAGCACTCTTTATGGACAGGGACTGTCCCACTAGACTGGCGCCAAGCAAATGTGGTACCAATATTCAAAAAGGGGTCTAAACGTGACCCTGGGAACTATAGACCAGTCAGCTTAACGTCTGTTGTGGGTAAATTGTTTGAAGGATTTCTTAGAGATGCTATTGTAGAATATCTTAATGATAATAACTGTCTAACTCCATATCAACATGGATTCATGAGGGATCGCTCCTGCCAAACAAACCTGATGGCCTTCTACGAGGAGGTGAGCTCACAGCTGGACCGGGGAGAGTCAGTGGATGTTGTATACCTTGACTTCTCCAAAGCGTTTGATACCGTGCCACACAAAAGGTTGGTATATAAAATGAGAATGCTTGGTCTGGGGGATAATGTGTGCAAGTGGGTAAATAGCTGGCTGAGTGATAGAAAGCAGAGGGTGGTTATCAATGGAGTAAGCTCAGGGTGTGTCAGGGTTACTAGCGGGGTGCCTCAAGGGTCTGTCATGGGTCCTATATTATTTCATATATTTATTAATGATCTAGTGGAAGGGTTGCATAGTAAAATAGCAATATTTGCAGATGATACTAAACTTTGTAAAGTAGTTAATACAGATGAGGATAGGGCACAGCTACAGGAGGATTTAGATAAATTGGGGAGTTGGGCCAAAAAATGGCAAATGGGGTTCAATGCCGATAAATGTAAGGTCATGCACATGGGAAAGAAAAACAGCAGTCACCCATACATATTAAATGGGAAACCGTTGGGGAAATCTGACATGGAGAAGGACCTGGGCGTCTTGGTTAATAGCAAATTAAATTGGAGTGCCCAGTGTCAGGCAGCAGCTGCGAAGGCAAATAGAGTCATGGCATGCATCAGAAGAGGAATAGGGGCATATGATGAGAACATTGTTCTTCCTCTGTATAAAGCGCTGGTAAGGCCGCACTTAGAATATTGTGCACAGTTCTGGGCTCCGGTGCTCAGGAAAGACATATTGGAGCTAGAGAGGGTACAAGGGAGGGCGACTAAGGTAATAAAGGGAATGGAGGGACTAGAATACCCAGAGAGGTTGTCAAAATTAGGCCTATTTACATTGGAAAAGAGAAGGCTTAGGGGAGACCTCATAAACATGTATAAATACATCAGGGGGCAGTACAGAGATCTCTCCCATGACCTGTTTATACCAAGGATGGTGACAAAGATGAGGGGCACACTATGCGTCTGGAGGAAAGGAGGTTCCTGCACCAGCATGGAAGGGGATTCTTTACGGTCAGAGCCGTGAGACTCTGGAACTCTCTGGGAGAGGAAGTGGTGATGTCCAACTCACTTAATGAGTTCAAGAGAGGCCTGGACGCCTTTCTTGAGAACAATAAAATTACATCTTATGCTTAGTTAATTAATCCAGGGATTTAATCTGACTGCCAGATTGGTGTCGGGAAGTGAATTTTTACTCAATGATGTAAATTGGCCTATACCTCATGGTTTTTTGTTGCCTTCCCCTGGATCAACGCTGCGGAATAGCTGCAGGGCACAAGAAATAGGCTGAACTGGATGGACGCTTGTCTTTTTTCGGCCTTATAAACTATGTAACTATGTAACTATGCCCAAAGCTACATGAATAAATATAGTTAAAATATAATGAATAATTATCCTATATGATAGATGCATAGAATCCTGTAAAAAATAATAAACATTTCAAATTCCTATGCCTACTTGTGCACAGATGTGAATTGGGTCGTTCCTAGATCTGTTCGATCGTAGAGATGATTCACTGAATGAGAATTAGCTGAGTGGGAATAACCTGTCTGACCTCACTCCATGGTGCTTTCGATGTGTTGCCTTGCTATATTTTTTCTGCAATCTTGTCCCACAATGTATCAGTGATTTTTTGACTTTTTTGTAATCTATTATATTGGGTATAATTAATCTTTTTAATACATCTAAATAAAATTGTTATTTTAGTATATTTTGATCGTATTGCTCCTTCATGGTCGCTGTAGGTTCATATTGCATATTTTTCAAGGGATCATTTACTAATTTTGTGAGGAATTATATTGGTTTCATCCAAAGGGCACAAAGCAGGCATCATGGAGACTGAGTAGATTTACTGACTATTTTGCAGTCATGTTTTTAGTCCACATTTTCAATACTTCTTAATTAAAAATGTCAGATCTTTTTACGTTTGCAGCTCTATGCAGGCCTGTCTCCATGGTAACAGTGAACAAATAAAACCTATATAATTCTATCCTGGAGTCATACTTTCCTCCATCTGTTCCTAAGCTTATGCTAGCGTACATTCAGTAGGTTACCAAGAAGTTTTGGCTTCATGGAAGAAAGTGTCACTGAAGCATCCGACCATGCAGAGTTTGTTGTTTGTTACCATGGAGACCCATAGGCTTACACGAGCAGCAAAAACAAAATAAGACCCTTTAAAGGGAATCTGTCAGCAGGATTTCATCCCCAAACTTTTTATATTCACATGTAGCTCTTTCAAATACAAGCCCAGCAATGCCTTAATATGGTCAGTCCATTCCTCCATTGTTAAGAAATCAGCATTTGAATTCATATGCAAATAGCTATGGTAGATCTGAAGCCTCTGTCACTCCAGCTCTATTCCCCACCCAGTGCTTCCTCCTTCTGCTTGACTGACAGCTCCTTTGCCTAAAGTCACAGATGGAGGCTGTCAGTCAAACAGGAAAGGGCTGAGCTGGGCAGGGAATAGAGCTGGAGTGACTGCGGCTTCAGATCTGCAGCCTCATTTGTATTTCAATTAAAATTCTGATTTCTCAGAAACAATGGAATGGGCTGGTCATAGAAATCCTACTGACAGATTCCCTTTAAATCAATTACTTTTACATATTTGATGCATTGGCATAATAAAAAACATTGTGATGGCGCAGTGGAAGGCTATATTCATACATAGCAGATTTGGTGCTGATATTTCTGAAACTGTCTCAACCGTGTGATTAGGATTGAAGAAATCCATAAATTTGCCATTTAAACAATCAAATTCAGACAAATAGAATTGATATTGAGTCAAAGAAAATTATGTAACAAAAGTGCCCTTTGATGGGTATATTCACATGTCAGATATAAAGGTTATACTGGAAGAAGCATCCCCTCTTGCCGTTTTTTCACAAAGACTCTCAGTTCACTGTATCCAAAAATATTATATTAGTCAAGGGCTTCCATATTCTCCCTTGGGTAACCTAGTGTACTTCACCATTGATCTGATAAAACCCTTAAATGCTTAGTTGTCATTTTATTATAAACTCTTCTTTTTATTATATGTTGGACTAGCATCCAAAGTGATGAAACTGGTAAATGTGTCATTGCTTCATAAATAAAACTCTGTCTTCAAGCCTTCTTCTGCCAGGGCTCTAAGCCAAAATTATACCTCATGTGGCTGCACTACTTTTCTTTACTCTGAACAAGATGGCTTTTTTTTACCACTTTATTATTCATTTTCTTCCTCTAGCTCATATAGAGCAGACCTGTTCTGTAGCATAGTTGGTTGATACTAACTAGTCATAATGACATATAAATTCGATTTATATTGTCTTCTACAATACGCTGAGCGAGAATGGCCGAACACTTTCTAACCTCTGCTTTTGCTGACCCACATCATTGAATGAGTGCAAAAATAGGAGTTATATATTCAGCAAGAAAACTAGTGACACTCCCTTAAATTGTGTAACCGTTTATGCTAGGACTGCTGTAACCTTCAGCTTTTGATATTACAGCCTTTCATCTGCACACTGCAATTTATCCTCCAATCTCTTTCCCTATAAAGCAATAAATGACATACAACGCTCTCCTTTCATCTTCAAAGCCGGATCCACTTATATGCTCTTCCCTACTCATCAACGATGATATTTTCCTACAGGCCTGTATATTATGACCTCTTCACATCTCTGTCTGTTACCGGAACACTGCTGCTGATTCATGCACAAATATAACACTGACATGGAGCCACCTTGGCGGATTTATTATGTTGTACCTTAGGCTAAGATAAAACTAAAATATTTAATTACTGAATGGCCACAAACAGTGACATAATTATTGGGAAAGCCGAGTGTTCCAGATGTGTTTGACTTTATGGTTTATAGAATATTGGATGTACTGTATATATTAATAAGCGATCAATAACCTTTTTATTACTAAATATTCGGGGAATTACTATAAGTAAAATGTTTGCCTATAGTAAAAGTCACCATGGTAAAGAACAAGGCTGCACGCCTCATAATACATTTCTCAGCAGCTGTGGAACCTCTTTTTGAAGTGGAATGTTCAAATCAGCCATTTCCATATCAGCTGTATATTATTATTATTTTATTATATATTAGTATTTACTGTAGGCCAGGACTCCCGGCCGTGTCTAGGCCTTGGAGCTCACTGCGCGTCATATGGTCGTGTCATCATCGCAACCTAATGATGCGTGGTGAGCTCCGACCTGGACAGAGTCAGACGTACTGGCCTATAGTGGAGAGGCCAGAGATGTGGTGCGTGACAATGGAAAGGAGAGGACTGGACAGCTAGCAGCAGGGAGGGCAGAGAGATGAGTATTAGTTAAAAAAACCTCATTTCTATGACCACCCTGCAGCTCGCTGTCTGGTCTTTTTCTTTCAGCTGTCACACACCACAACTCCATGTTTTTCAGGTTCAGGAACCGGAGATCTCAGAGCATGATACGCTCACCTTAGGATGCACAATAATCTCCGTGGCCTGGATGTGGCTGGAAGTTCTGGTCTATAGTGAAGAGGCCGGAGATGCGTTGTGTGACGAAAGAAAGAAGAGGACTGAATTGCTCAGCAGCGGGCAGTGAAGCGTGGGTAAGTATTCCGTTTCCGTTTTTTTTTCCGACCCTGTTCCTACCTAAATACATATTTGAGTTATGTACAAACCTACAGAACGCATCTAGTCATAACTGTATTATGAGGTTCTGCTTAATGCAAATTGAAACGGATGAAGAATAGAATTAGATTTTATTTCTTTAACACAGGTTCTGCTGCAGCTGGAGTTTGTATTATACAGTAATGTGCCTCCTTGATGCAGAGGAGAGCACTGCTGAATATGTCCCACATGACCCAATACCCCCTCTCAATTACAGAAACATCCACTGTGCCGCCATAACAGTGCTATCTACAGAATCCATATCCACTGTCATATGTGGTAAATCCCAAGTACAGCCAGTCCATGCTCCCTGTAGACGTGATCCTGCTGTTTACCTTATCCATTGCTTAATAGACTATGCTATTCCAAACTAAGATATACTGTAAAAACTTTCTACCACCAGGTATACAGTGGTTTGCGAAAGTATTCACCCCCTTGGCTTTTTACCTACTTTGCAATCTGTGTTTAAATATTTTTGTAATCAGATTTGTGTGTGATGCATCAGCACTAAATAGTCTAAGTTGGTGAAGTGAAGTGAGAAAAATATAGGCAAAAATTAAATTTATGGGATCAAATAACTAAAAATTGGCATATGCATATGTATTCACCTTTTTGCGATGAAGCCCTCAAAAAATTATGGTGCATGCAATTACCTTCATAAGTCACATACTTAGTGAAAGGAAGTCCACATGTGTGTAGTCTATGTGTCACATGGTCTGTCAGTATATACACACCTTTTCTGAAGGGCCACAGATGCTGTAACACCATTAAGCAAGAGGCACCACTAACCAAACAACACCGTGAAGAACAAAGAGGTCTCCAAACAAGTCAGGGACAAAGTTGTTGAGAAGTACAAGTCAAGTTTGGGTTGTAAAAAAATATCCCAATCTCTGATGATCCCCCTAAGCACCATCAAATCCATTATCATCAAATGGAAAGAACATGGGACCACAACAAACCTGCCAAGAGAAGACCGCCCACCAAAACTCTCAGCCCGGGTAAGTAGGGAATTAATCAGAGAGGCAACACAGAGACCAAAGGTAACCCTGAAGGAGCTGCAGGGTTCCCAAACAGAGACTGGAGTATCTGTCCATATGACCACAATAAGCCTTTCACAGATGTGGCCTATTTGGAATAGTGGGCGGAAGAAAAGCATTTATGTACACACAAAAATTGTAAGGCTCATTTTGAGTTTGCCAAAAGACGTGGGAGACGCTCCAAATGTATGGAGGAAGGTGCGATCAGATGAGACCAAAGTTGAACTTTTTGGCCACCAAGGTAAATGCTATGTTGGTGCCAAACCAACACAGCTCATGGCTCCAGGAACACCATCCTCACAATGAAACATGGTGGTGTCAGCATCATGCTGTGGGGATGTGTTTAGTCAGCAGGGACAGGGAAAATGTGCCGAGTCAAGAACAAGATGGATGGTGCGAATTACAGGGATATTCTTGAGCAAAACCTGTTTCAATCTGTCACTGATTTGAGACTTGAACAGAGGTTCACCTTCCAAAAAGACAATGACGCAAAGCATACTGCTAAAGCAACACTCGAGTGGTTTAAGGGGAATTGTGTAAATGTTTTGGAGTGGCCTAGTCAAAGCCCAGACCTTAATCCAATTGAGAGTCTGTGGTCAGACTTGAAGATTGCTTTTCACCAGAGGAAACCATCTAACTTGAAGGAGCTGGAGCAGTTTTGCCTTGAGGAATGGGCATAAATCCTAGTGGCAAGATGTGGAAAGCTCATAGAGACTTATCTAAAGTGACTACAAAGTGCTGACCTTAGGACGGTGAATAGTTATGCACACTGAAGTTTTCAGTTATTTTTTCCTATTTATTGTTTGCTTCACAAAAAAAAAAGAAAACCAAATGTTCACAGTTGTAGGTGTGTTCTTTACATGAACTAATGCAAACCCTCAAAAAAAAATAGTGAAATTCCATGTTATGAGGTAGCAAAACACGAAAGATGCCAAGGGGGTGAATACTTTTGCAAGCCACTGTATGTTTTCTCAGTTTTCTTTTAGCAAAAATATCCCATAGTATTCATAGTTGAATCCTTCTGTCAGAAGTATATTTTGGAACTTCCTCCTGAAGTGCTGTATATCTTGGATATCTGCTCTAAATACAGTCTGACCAAAGCCAGTCAGTGTACAAATACAATTAAAAAGTAAGTGGTTAATTACTGCCCTGTGAACAGGATTTTATTTTAACAATTAAAATTATTTTATAAAGAAATGCAATCTGGCTGCGGTGTCCGAATGCAACCCTAGGTGTCTGATGTCTTAGGTCTGTGATGTTCCGGTGGGATGGGGGTAACATGATCCAATGATAAATCACACCAAGTCAGTTTGAGGGTGCTGACAGTAACGGGATGAGCGGGTCAGGCATGTTATTTAGCTTAGTCATATCATTCAGAGCAACGAATCCAGTAACTTTAAGAGGGAGAAATAATGGCATAGAAGACTGGTCTATGACCCTAACATGTTCTCTTTCCTGCTGCTTTAGAAATTACAGTAATTGTATATGAGCACTAATTGGAGTGTATTTCCTAGAGTTTCACAAGAAATGTCACGGGTACACTAGAGACCGATATATTTATAGCTGTCAACAGCATTAGCTGACATTTTATCCTATGTTTATAAAGCTATGACGCCACAGTGCTTTTTGCAGCATATTAAAGTATGGCTTAATTCACATACCACAGACTTGGAAGGATGCACGTATTTATTATTGATACAGTCATTTGGTGCTCCAGTAACTTTCAAAGTCCAGTATATACAAGTATGGTAATAATAACCCTTAGTTATAAAGAAAAAGCTTAAATGGACAGGCATTCATGGCGGAATTGATCTTGTGTATAAACAGTCCGCGTCTTCAACAACAGGTGCAATAGGAAATATAATATTATAGTTTATATTAACAAACATCTCAAACTACCATATAGAATTTCTATTAAGAAAACAGCTGCCTCTCTCCATGGAAGACTATGAACCATGACCATTGCACCGTGCATGTCTCTACATTGAAGTTTTCACATTTTATTGGTGTATACAGTAGCTTCTTCTATGATCAGCTTAGCTGTGGCTGTAGATTAATGCTTTTAATTTACATATTCGTCTTGCAAAATGATAAAGGAAATGCACTCATGTACCTCTGGGGAAAAAAGAAGGAAATGCCTGTAGGTATCAAGACGATGGAGAAGGGGAGCTCCAACTTAAGGTGGTGCAGAGAACCAACACAGGGCTTCTTCTGTGTGTTATACCACCGTGAAAGAGGACAATTGGCCCTTAACACCCCACGTGCTACTATTAGTATTTTGTTTTTTATTTACTGTAAGATGGTTATTCCTATGTACATTCAGGCTAAAATCCTGAACCGAAAGAGTAGGTTCACCTGTGTTTTTTTTGCCGCATTTCTTTCTGCCCAAAACTAGGCATTTTATCGTCCCAGCAAAGTAAATGAGATTTCTGAAATCTCATGCACGTTTCTTTTTTTTCCTTATAGTTTCAAATCTGCAGCATGTCAATTCTTTCAGCATTTTTTGCTGTATTGTTCACCCATTCTAATGAACGGGAAAAACACGTATAAGCAAAAAATGCATTGAAAACATGGCAAAAACGCACGTTTTTTATGCAGCGTTTTTACTGCCAAGACACATTTTTGATGCAGAAATATCTGCTGCAAATACTTGCACATACCCAAATACTGTTTCTTGGCTTCCACAACTGCAGGCATTCGTTCAATATATGAGCTTTATAGTCCAGAACTGGAGGGAGATCTGTGTTGCTACTGTGCTTAGCTCACAGAAGACTGTTTATAACAGGGACACACAACCATTTTTGGTTCGAGGACGACATTGTCAGATTAAACCAACCCCATGGGCCATAATAAAAGGTCATTAAAGAGGTTGTCCACTACTTTTACATTGATGTTCTATCTGTAGGATAGTTCATAAATGTCTGATCAGCCGGGGTCCGACATCCGGCACATCCGCTGATCAGCTGGTGGCAGCAGCAGAAGTACTCACTTGCCAAGCTGCTCCATCTACTCGTAGTGGCCGGGGCTTTGTACTGCACATCCGCATCCTATTCAAAGCATTAGAAGGCGAATGTATAGTACCAAGGCCCGACCACTACAAGTAGACAGAGCAGTGCGGCACGTTAGCCGACACCGATAACAGTTGATGGGTGGGGGTGCCGGGAGTCGGACCCCAGCCAATCAGACATTGATGACCTATCCTGTAGATAGGTCATCAATGTAAATGTAGTGGACAACTTCTTTAGCATCACAACATAAATTGCTAATAGGTGCTGAGTCCAGTTTTAGTACTCCCACCTATCAGAAGGATAGATGTCTTCTGCTATCCTGTTCTCAATCCAGAAAAGGAGAGACCAAGTTTTCAGATTTCTCTATTGTAGTATATGAGAAATATGGACACAGTCGCGTGTTTTCCTTCTCCCATAAACTGCACAATTAAGGCAGCACTCACGCACGGCCACTTTATCTACTCCTTACCTCGATGATGACCAGGCTGCAGACATGGCCACTCAGTGCACCATTAATTGTTACCCATCCCTACAATGCTATGTGACAATCCTCTACTCTCTAACATGGAATATGCCCATTAACTGCTGCCAGGCACTTTCAGGCATGTCTGTGACCAGATCTATAACAACCTTTCCACTGTATGAGCAGGACTACGTGCCTTTGAAAATGAAAAAAAATCTCCATTCACTGTCAGCAAGCAGAAATTCTGAAAAGTATGAAGAATTGAAGTTTTGATAACTAACTAGATATTGAGGAATGATATATTTTCATTATTTCCATTTGTTCTGCTGTACAGAATCTTAAACATGAAAACCGCCTTAGGGCATGTGCACATGTTAAGTATTTGCTGCAGACATTTCTGCCCCAAAACATGTCTATTGGCAGGAAAATACAGCATAAGAAAGGCACGTGTTTACTGCGTTTTTCCCAGTCATTAGAATGGGTGAAAAATGCCACAAAATCGCTGAAAAAATTGTCATGCTGCAGATTTACACCTGCTTCAAATCTGCAAGAAAAAAATGAGCAGCGTGTACATGAGATTTCAGAAATCTCATTCACTTTGCTGGGACTGTAAAATTTTGCTTTTTTTTTTGCAGAAAAAAACACAATGTGCAAATTTTCTTATTGCCTAAATACTTTTAGACGCCAGTTGTATAGTTATTCTGGTTTTGCAGCACATGTGAATATCCGGATATGTCCTGGAGTAAAGCCATTGTAGTTATGGTGCAACCTCTTCAGCTGTGGACATTTTGGCAGAGGCGCTACAGGGTCTCTTATATCTATGTTCTTGTAATCTTGCTTTGTCAAGTGTTTTTTAATAGTTCTTTCAAAAACATATTTTAGAACAGTTGTTTATACTGGATAATTCTGTGCTGTGCAGCTGCTCATCTCCGGCTTGTCTGTTACCAGCCCTATATATTGAGGTTAGAGTGGCAGCTCTGATCGGAGGAATTGCCTGAGTCAGCAGGACGGTGACGTGAACAACAGGATTTCTCTGGCTCTGGAGGACTGTACTGTATATGTGCACACACAGGATCGCGGCCACTTGGCCACATGGAATGTCTTTAAAGAGAAGCTTACGTGGAGGAACATGTGCTAGCGGTACCAAAGTCTTTACGTGCTTTGGTTAAATTTATCCATTGCCTATTTCTAGGAATTTTCCAAAATAGTTACTATATTTTATGTAGACAAACTGTTTTAATTTCAAGAAAGTACAGAAGCAACCACACTGTGTAATTTCTATGCTTTAATTTTTCTCTAATTTTTGCCTTTAAGTTTTGTTTAAATATATTATAAAATAAATGGTAATAATAGTGTAGAAGATTAGTACATATATTAAAGAGGTGTTCCCATTCATTTTGTTTAATTCTTTCTCATAAACACTAAGGCCACGTTCACACATTCAGTATTTGGTCAGTATTTTACATCTTTATTTGTAAGTCAAAATTAGGAATGGAACAATACAGAAGTGGTGATGTGTTTCTATTATACTTTTCCTCTGATTGTTCCACTCCTGGTTTTGGCTACAAATACGGATGGAAAATACTGACCAAATACTGAACGTGTGAACGTGGCCTAAGGTTAAGTTCACACAATAAGCTTTGGTAATTTTTTTGTGCTGAGTTTTTTCGAAAACAATGCAAGTAACCTGTTTTACTTAATGGACGAAGAAATGGTGCAGAAAATCTGCAACATCGAAACCTCACCAAAAGCTCATCATCAGTACGTAGCTTAAGAAGGTTTTTGAATTACAAATTTATAAAAAATAAATAAATAAAAAAGTACTCCCTCTCTATGGTACCCCACTGTAAACATTGCAACAGTGCTTAGGTTCCTACAGGTGCATTTCTCGCCATGTAATGTATGGAACACGTGTGCGTTACCAACCATTAGTATAAACCAGTATATTTAACAAAGCAATTAAATTTAGTCATTTAAGAGTATGCAAGTATTTGTATTTTCATGTGCCAGTATTGTTCTGTTTTACTGCTGTAGATTGGGCATTTTGCACTAAATATTGCAAAAAAGTGCACAAATCCAGCTCATGTAAACTACTATACTATTCAGCCGTGTCCAAGGTAGTGTTTGTAGATTTCTGTCATAAGTCAAACTTTGACAGTACTGATTTTGCAGGGATAGTCCCTCGAAACCGACCACAAAGAGCTGGACATTTTTCCCAAATGTTCCTGTTGGTAGGGCTTAAAGGGAATTTGTCAGCAGGTTTTGGCTAGCTCATATGAGAGCAGCATGATGAAGACAAAGAGACCCTGATCCCAGTGATTTATCACTTAGTTTACTGGGTGCAGCGGTCCTGACACATTCGGAGCTTTTAGATTTAGCAATGCAGCAGAGCTGAGAAAGCTGCCCCCAACCACATCTCTATGTACATTTTCTATTAAGAGTGAGCTGCTTATCATAGGAGGGGGTGGAGCCTGACTAGCAGTTGAGTTAACATCAGACCTGGCAGTGATAAACTCCTAGTAATAAAACCTTCACTGTAAGTAAACAACAGCACACAGCTTGATAAGTGACACATCAATGAATTCTGTGTTTTAACACCTTCCTCATGCTGTCCTCAAATTACCTAGCAAAAACCAGCTGACAGATTCCCTTTATCTTCTTGAATTTTGGATTGTGTTTGGAAGTGTGAAGAGGTAAATAGGGTCCATCAGGATACATCTAAATATGTTCTGCAGCAGGTATAGCTGACATCTGTCATTGCTCTGTTATGAACAAAACCTCACTTTAGAATCATTAAATCAACATTAAGGACACACTAACTGAATTTTTGAATTTGATGAGGATATATTATCCCCTTCACCATTTGCATTCCAAACTGTGAGATCCACAGTGAAGGATGTCAGATCCACAGTACTGGTCGATTTATGCCGTGTGATTTTGCCGTAGAGTGCGGATTATCGAAAGGGAACATATCAAAAGATTTTTGCTACCTAATCTGACAACAGCATGATGTAGAGACAGAAATCCTGATTCCAGCAATGTGTCACTTACTGGGCTGCTTGCTGTAGTTTTTATAAAATCATTGCTTTATCATCAGAAGATTATTGCTAGAGGACAACTTGGCCTGCTGACAGATAGTCCAACCACAAGCCACCACTAATTGGCAGCTTTATGCCTATGCACAGTGTACAGAGAAATTTGTCAGTGTTGTGGTTGGAGTTAAATAGAGCTCAGCATTCAGAGAATTGGCAGATCTGCATCAGATAAAATAGGGGTTTTATTAAAACTGCAGCAAGCAGCCCAGTAACTGACACATTGCAGGAATAGGGTCTCTGCTGTGGCATCATGCTGCTCTCAGATGGAGGAGCAAAAACGTGGTGACAGATTCATTTAAATACAATTTTCATCTATAATGCTGGTACTGGAAAAAGCAGCATAATTTATTCCAGTAATGGCTGGAGTAATTTTTCTATGTGGAGGTCAACAACCTTGCTCCAGAGCACTTTTCACAAAGACTGACGTGAAAAATGCCGGTTGTAATAAATCGGTGACCTCTGTGTGTCCTAGCTTAGACTTTTCATGATCCTTTTTTCTCTAATGACTTCAATAGAAGAAAAGCCATAATAATTAAAAACGACATATAAAATTATTGCATGCTTTTTTTTGTGCACCGTACATGTGGGTTGCACTGAAAAAAATCCACTATTCAAATATTTCCTAGAAGTTTTTCTGATTTCTGTCTTTAAATCTGATGAAGGCGTAGTTAGTTCACATACGAAAATGCATTATTGTCTCAATAAATGATGCTCAACTTTTTACCCCCCGCCTTCATCCATTCTAAATACAGAGGCGATCACATATAATAATGCTGTTTTTTCCTTTCTGCAATCTTTTTGACAGCAGCCAAAAGCATGGCTTATTGCATAGTGAATTACAACACATGCTATTACCTGGATTTGACATTAATAGTGTTCAGCAAATGACCAAGCTGTATTCAGATCAGCAGCAGGTACTCGCTCCTCTCTTGTGCTTGATGAAAGGTTAAATATAATGTAAAAACTGTACAAACAGCGATAAAATGATTACAGGTCACTTTCTCCACTCGTGTTACTATTTGTGACAACTCGCGTGTGCCAATTAAATGAATATGTGTGTAGGTAAAATCTATAATGACAATAAGCTCAATAGGGTCTTATCCAGATTACAAAAAGAGTAAAATGGGATTTGCTCACCAGGCGGGCTTGGAAAGTCACAACTCGTTTGTTAGCTTGTAAGCAAAGACGGCTGCTACAGATCCACCAAACAGATAGTAAGCAAAAGTGGATATAAAACTGCGCTGCCGAGAATCCAATATACTGTAGGAGACCAGATGCGGTATGGATATGGTTTTATTTGTCAACGCGTTTCGAGGTGTTTATACTGCTTCATCAGGACAAACCACAATGATCACTTTTACCTCCAAGTTTAATTAAATGAATATAATACATGAACTATTCTTAAAGCCTCATTCAGACGTCAGTGATCTGGTATGCAAAAACAGTCTGAGTGTCATCAGTGTTTTGATCCCATTTTCATCAGTGTTTGGTCCGTATGTCAATTTTTACCATCAGTGTTTCATCGGTGGTTTTCTCGTATGGATGAATAAATAAATTGCAAAGCTTCTCCTATGCTCCCATGTGCTGTCTGTGATTTTTAGTGACCCATAGACTTGTATGGGTAATTTTGATCTGTCGCTCGGATGAAACAGAGACTTGGTCTGCACAAAAACACAGACATAAAAAATATAGAACTTGTCTGTGATTCACGGATGTCCGAATGAGGCTTAATAGGTATAGTATACAACATCATATTTTAAGAATGCAGATGGTTCACGTTTTGACCATGCATGATTTATTAATGTGGTTTCTCCATTCTAAATGAACAGATTTCTACAGGCAAAATAAGTCAAACTGTGAAGGTCTCTGTGTATCTCCTCCCCCATTTGACATTTTAAAAGTCTCAGTAAATGGTTTATAAATGGCAAAGCAGTAAAAAATAACGATGGGATGCAGAAGGCTATTAGAACTGCATTTCAGTGCACTGCAATACAAAGTTTGAAGCCCCTTCCCGACAATCCAAATTATTGAGCGGAGAGGTTCTGATGGTCACACAGAGAGAGGAGACTGTTTCCACAGGCAGCCGATCAATGGTTTATCAGAATGTGCTGGGATTTCTTTCTTTGAATGATACTTTATGGACACAGTGCTTAATGTTTGGAGGCTTTTATATTTTTTAATTCATTAATTGCTATAATTTCATCTGATTCATATTTGAATTGTATTCATAAATGGATTCATTAATTTGGGAAGAGTGACCATGTACTGACATAAACTCAGGTGAAATCATGATCTTATAGTCAACTGAATGCTCAGATACATACTGTCTGTTAATGAGTAGTTCAAAAAAAGTTTTGTGTGACCAAATGACCCCGTGCTTCAAGTATGAACCTCATTTTCCAAGCTCCAGTGACAGGTAGCTCACTGGTTGAATCATTACTGACTTCTGCCATTTCCCAAAAGTTTGAACACATTTATCTTGGAGACACTGGACTGTGACGGCTTATATATCCAGCAGCCACAGTTGGTTTGATAAATAACTCACAAATAGAAATTGTGTTGTTCAAGACATCTCTCCTTTAAAAATTGAGTTACGGTATATAGGTGTTTGAAGGAAATGGACTTCACTGTAAAATGTTTAGAGACGTTATCTTGTCTTATTGTGTTTTTGATGTATAATTTGAATATAATGTGCTACAGTCACATACAAGAAATGTTAATTCTCTAAGATGTAATCCATTTGATTCTGGTTATACTGCTGTGAGGAGTCTAATGGAAACACGCTGGTCTTCATCATTAGTAACCGTGAAGAGGTATGGACCTTTTAGCAGAATAGTCATGAATTAGCAGCAGTAGCACTGATGTAGAAGTAGCATAGTGAGGAACAGAGAAAAAAAGGAAAGTCAGGATGCAACAGGCCGGAGTAGAAAATGGAAGTGTAGCCATAAGTGCAGCCATAGATCAACACCTGGTGTAAATCAAGTACTAGACAGATTGACTGAAGGACAGGGAGGAGTGAAGTCAGGATCAGCAATGTAGGAAAAAGCAGTGCTGAGAGCAAGAGATAGGAAAGTGGTAATCCTCAGTTACCAGGCAATGCATTACAGGGGATTTTATTTAGCGGGTAACCAATGGGGTTGACATCATCTGCAAGTGTCGGCCGTCTGACAAACCAATACTGCTGTGCGGACAGAGAAAAAAGGTGGCAGCCTGAACCAGCAGGGCAGCGGTAGACAACAGGAGTCGGTGCATGAAGAGAAGAAGCACCTGGTTGCCTAGCAAACATACATGACTTATACACCAGGCAGACAAGGCAGTGAGTAATATGATGACATGTTCTCATATGTCTTACGTGTTTTCAATGTCATTTTTATGTCCATATAAAAATTAGATGAATAGCTATTTTTCACAGAAATGCACTGATTTTTATGTGTGACTGAGTGGCACCCAAGTCTGCAATACTTGGTACCATCAGTTTACAGGCAAAAATATACACATACATAATTGCTACATAGAAGTAATTGGAATCTGATTGTAATAATGAAAGTCACCATAAATTTGCTTTGACTTTATGTGGACAAATGTTGAGGACATTAGATTGGTTACATTTCCAGGGCATTGCCAGGCTGGTTTGTCATTTAACTTTAGTCTGGTCCTCAGAATTCTGCTATTCTTGTCTAGGTTAATTGCTTTCATCGTCATCCTGTAATATATGTAGAGTAATAATTTAATTTGCATCTAGGCAATTATTTAAAAAAAATCTAAAATTGTACATAATAGATATCGCAATGGGGAAAGCTAGGTATTTTTTGTCCGTAGTTGATATAACAATATCCCAATGAAACGCAGAAAACTAACAACATAATATACTTTAAGGCTGCTTGCTATAATTAAATCCATGGCAACTTCGGTCTTCGATGAAGCAAGAACATGTGCATGAGACTTCAAAAATCTCACTCACGCTGCTGGGACAGTAAAATGCTACGTTTTTCGCAGCAATAACGTGATGTGCACATACTCTTATATTGATCTCCACTGAAATTACCTGTCCTAAATGTATACAGAACAACTGCAACGTCAGAGCACTTTCCCTCTACTGTTTTCTATGGCATAGATGGATATTACTTCCCAGGAAGAAATATTTACTGTAAATCCACCCACAATGGATGTGCTCTATAAGCAGCTTACTTTCTACTTGGTTGCTCTTTTTTCAATATTTATCCCATTGTCAGGCACTTTCTTAGCCATCCTCCTCTGGTTTGCTCCTGCAATTCCCTTTAAAGTCAGATCTAGGAAGAAGGCCAGGCAAGATTTCATGCCTGATGCAATGGAGAGTGTGCTGGGCAAGTCTTTTATAATGAAAAGACGTGTATGTTAAAGGAAGAGCTGTCTAATAACAGAAGCCAAAATTATTTACTCTAGCAAAACTGGACGCTGTCCACTTGCTTTCTTCTGATCACAGGCTGACATGTCCTTTCCTTTGTGTAGATCCTGGAGAAGACTCAATGGCTTAGTAGAAGGATGTCTCTTTTTCCTACACATGAAATGATAGCTTAGAATTTCAATTGCTTCCTTTACCCCATACATTAGAAACCAGGTTGATTTCTATCTGGCTGTGTCTATGAGGTAATCTGTGTCATTTTCAGGCTCTATGTGCATGAGAAAATCACTGGGCAGCAGCCGCAGCTTACAGGAATGTTTAACTACCTGTTCCATCTATGTGTGTCAGGGGATATTTCTCATAATGGGGGATGAGTTTCCATGAAAGATTTTTATAACACTCCAGGGGCATTGGATAAAAAGTTTACTCTGACTGTGTAATCTTCTGCTTGAGCAGTCGCACCCATCACTGCTCTGCAGCCTTTACCGTCTCTTTGAAAATCAGACGTCTTTAATACAACTGCAAGCCAAGAAGTATGTTTTCAATTTCTTCCTATTCCCCCTAGAAGTGGACAATAACAAGCATTTCACAATAATAACATACGTATGAAATGTATTACAATCCCAAGCTTTTCCAATTGGAGACGTAGAAGCAGCAATATTGTGTGGACATTTGTTTCATCTCATTGAAAGGGCATGAGTGCATTGTCCTTTGACTTGCAGCCCTTTTACTAATGTAATAATGTGGCGTTCTACTGTCACCATGGTTCAGCGGCTCCAGCAGTATACCTTTAGTTGTTTTGCAGTTTTCAAATTCTATTTTCTTGCTTGGTATACTGAAACAATTTTCTATTGCAATGCTTCATCTTCTTTCATATACAGGTGCTGAAGGATAAATTAAACACCCATGACATCCAGATGATATCATGTAGGTTGTCTCACAGTTTTTCACAGACTCTACATATAAATAGGAATTATTCTGAAATAAATAATTTTTTATCTCTTACCATATACTTACCTGTATGTCATAACATTTTGGTATTTTTATTGTTCGGACACTTGGATAGGGGATCGTTTACACGAGCAGATAATCGTTTAAACAATGGACGATGTAATTATAAGTCATGACAATGTCAGATAAGTGTTTATATAGGGGGAGAAATGGTTGAAATGTGATTGTTACATCATAACATCGAACATCACGCACTGTGTTCACAAAGACAGATATCTGAAGTGTTAGGGGAGATCAACGTTCAAATTTATTTGGAATACATGAATTCATGTAGTATTGAACAAACATTTAGATTGATGCGGTACAAAGAAAATGTAATCAAATTAGCAAAAATATTCGATAATCAATTTCACGGTCTTATATGAGCAAAAGCATTTGCAATAATAACGAAGAACTCTATGGCACAAGTATTTACTCGTTCCAAAGCTCCAACTGCGACTGAGCAATCGCCTTGGAACATGAACAACCAATCACTGACAGCCATCCATATTTAGGACTTGGATTTCTACTCCTCCTTTTTGGTCTAATTGTTGAGCAAGCAAACAATTTCCATATACATTAGGAGGAACCCAGGGCCAACCGCACCAGCATATGGTCTCACAAGGGGTCTGAGGATCTCATCTCTGTACCTAATGGCAGTCAGGCTACCTCTGGCGAGCACATGGAGGGATGTGCGGCCCTCCAAAAAAATGCCACCCCACACCATTACTGACCCACTGCCAAACTGGTCATGCTGAAGGAGGTTGCAGGCAGCAGATCGCTCTCCACGGCGTCTCCAGACTCTGTCACGTCTGCCACATGTGCTCAGTGTGAACCTGCTTTCAACTGTGAAGAGCACAGGGCGCCAGTGGCAACTTTGCCAATCCTGGTGTTCTGTGGCAAATGCCAAGCGTCCTGCACATTGTTGGGCTGTAAGCACAACCCCCATCTGTGGACGTCGGGCCCTCATACCACCCTCATGGAGTCGGTTTCTAACCGTTTGTGCAGACACATGCACGTTTGTGGCCTGCTGGAGGTCATTTTGCAGGGCTCTGGCAGTGCTCCTCCTGTTCCTCCTTGCACAAAGGCGGAGGTAGCGGTCCTGCTGCGGGGTTGTTGCCCTCCTACGACCCCCTCCACGTCTCCTGGTGTACTGGCCTGTCTCCTGGTAGCGCCTCCAGCCTCTGGACACTACGCTGACAGACACAGGAAACCTTCTTGCCACAGCTCGCATTGATGTGCCATCCTGGATGAGCTGCACTACCTGAGCAACTTTTGTGGGTTGTAGAGTCCGTCTCATGCTACCACGAGTGTGAAAGCACAACCAACATTCAAAAGTGACCAAAACATCAGCCAGAAAGCATTGGTACTGAGATGTGGTCTGTGGTCCCCACCTGCAGAAGTGTGTATTGAGTGTGTCTTGATAATTGCCAATAATTGCCAATAATTTCCATCTATTGTCTATTCCATTTGCACAACAGCATGTGAAATTGATTGTCAATCAGTGTTGCTTCCTAAGTGGACAGTTTGATTTCACAGAAGTTTGATTTACTTGGAGTTATATTCTGTTGTTTAAGTGTTCCCTTTATTTTTTTGAGCAGTGTATATAGGTGACAACTAAAAAAATTAGATGATGAAACCATCATCTTGTGGGTTAGATGGCCAGCACGAGAAGGACTGGTTGGCAGTGGTGAATTAGGTTCAAAACTGATCACAACCGGCTGTATGATTTTCATATGCAACAAAAAAGTATAGCAACAGTACAAAATAAACACCTCCATCATCTGTCCATTGACAGAACATCAGCAGGTTTCCTCATACAAAAGAAATATTGCAATCCAGTGGGTCAAACATTCCCAGCAAGTCCACATGGCAGCATTGTCTCCTGCTGATCAAGTTTGCATAAAATGCAGAAAAATATTTAGATTTGAGAGTCGTCAGTGGTTGATACCTTTTAATGGCTAACTGAAAAGATGGTAACAAGTTGCAAGCTTACGAGACTACGCAGGTCTCATGAAGAGACCTGCGCAGTCTCGAAAGCTTGCAACTTGTTACCATCTTTTCAGTTAGCCATTAAAAGGTATCAACCACTGAGGACTCTCAAATCTAAATATTTTTCTATCTACTGGCTAATACGGTACAAAGATATATATTTTCCCTGCATAAAATGCAGACAATTTACAGATCATTAATGAGTCTCTTACACCCTTTGCAGGTGTTGCTTTTTTATAAAAAAGCAAATTACAAAAGTGAATAGGGCTTAAAAATAGATATTTATAAAGGGCTGTATAGGTATTGAAGCACCGTCTTTATGGATTGTCACCCAGCTTTTCACAGCACAGATGGCATTCAGTATATAGTATGCATAGTTAGGCATAGCTAAAACCTGCAGCAGCCTTTTCCATACTGCACTCTCAGGACACAGAACTGTGGCTTTACTTTTTTTTTCAAATAAAACAAGAAATATCATGAAGTCAATACTGCTTCGGCGCCTGCGATCAGTGGCACTGGAACAGCAGTTTTGTATCCACACTGGTGACTTGCCACACCATAGAAATAGATAGCAAGAAGGGGGTAACATGTATTGTATCTGGGGTTCTTGTTTATGGCTAATCACACAGGTTCTGCTGTAGCGGTTGATAAAATATGTGGTTGACATATAAGACAGGCTGTAATTGTATTGGGGAAAATTATGTTTTGAGGTCCTTGGCTAGTGATGCATTGATCCAAGTCCTGACAAATGACATTTCATGTGTGTAAATTGTGCTGCGACCACAATAGTTTTGTTACTTCTCTCCTAGTGAGCAGAATTTTCCCTTAAGCTCTTCTATATGGCCTTTGCTTATCGGGAAAAATTACTGCTATCGCCATAATGGGATCACTAGGCTAAACTTAGTAACCATGTTTATTAAGATTAAGAATTCCATTACATATTTGGGGCCATTTTATTTTAAAAAGTCTTGAAGCTGCTTCCTCCGATTTGGCTGCTGGGGAATTGAGACACTCATATCTTCAGAATACAGTATGATACCAAGTCTGCATGACTAATAGTTATAATATTGAATTAAACGTAGCATGGTAAAATGCTCCAAAGATAAATCTGATAATAGATTTAATACAAAACACTATGAAATACACTCATGGTATCTGGATAATACCCAATATTGTTGGAAAAATTCAAAATAAATACATATTCCCATATTATTATACAATCTGTAATCTTCATCTCTAACTTTCCATTGAAAATTCCTAGCAGGAAGATGATGGGAAAAGAACACAATTTATCAAAGTCAGACAACATTTTTATTGGCTGTATTGACTTGCTGTATAATTGGACTATCTATCTAGATCTGACGCACTTTTCTATCTAAGAGCAACAACCAGGGAACCAAGTGAGCGCAGTGTATTAAAACGATCCATACCAGTGAAAGTACAAATCTTGAGAAATACGTTTTCCCTTGAGATTAAGTGCACAGGTAGAAGAAGTAATGGTGAAAACATCGTGCTTGTAAATTCCTACTGGTCCCAGAATCTTGGCATCAGTTAATTGTTAGAGAGAAACAGTATTTCCTAATGGGGCTGAAACAGCTTAATAGTCAGAAAGGTCTGGTCTAAAAAAAAAACCCATGCTCCCAGATGGATCATATAACTGAATTAACAAATCTGAACTGCAAGCTGTCCCCAATTATACATAGCTGTCACCAGGGATCAGTGGTCAGCATTTCTACATAACTATAGCCACAGCATGTCATAGTATTGCTGTGGGACCTGGAATCTACAGGACAATGTGTGCTTCCAAGGAGCTGATTTGTCCTGACAGCAATCTGATACGAGAGACTCAGCCTATATTGATGTTGGGTATGGTCCACATGTGGGCAAGTGCTGCTGTCCGACTGTTAAGCCAGCCATAAATGTTAAGATTTTCCCCTAAGATAATTGTTTTTTTCCTAACTAATATTTTTGAATCCCTCTATGTGGACTTTTCTTAGGAAAGTAAAGTAAATGTTATGATGTAGGATTTATCAAATAACACACAGTTTAATCTACTGATCTGTTCCACTTCAGCTGCGGAATGGCTAAGGGTGAATGTAGATGCTGCATCTACCCATCGTGATGCCTCGTGGGTGTACAATTTTTTTTCAAAGTTGTGCGGTCATTGGGCAGAGATTTGGATGCATTCACTATGATGCAGCATCTGCGATCACCCTAAGAGGGGGGTTTTAATCAAGGGTTAGGGCTAAAAAAAATTCCCATTGCTAATTTCCATATATCCAGGTACACGTATTATATAGAAAACAGTGCAGTGCATGAGTGGTATGTGCATTAGAAGTACTATCAGCGTGCATGTGTTTGGGGTTGCCGGTCAGTGAGAGTGACAGTGACAAATATTATTATTATTTATTCTTTTAGCGCCATTTAGTCCATGGTGCTTTACATGTGAAAAGGGGTATACATAATAAAAAACAAGTACAATAACCTTGAACAAAACAAGTGATGACTGGTACAGGAGGAGAGAGGACCCTGCCCACGAGGGCTCACAGTCTACAAGGGATGTCATGTGCAGTAGTTCTCAAATATTCAGATATCTATTACTTATTTATCTGAATATATCCATATATTGGTGTCAAATTTACACATTTCTGTGGCATTGTTGCCAAAGGTAGAAGTGGGGGCACATAAACACTTCTTGCACAGGGGTCCACTGCCATGGGTGTTTTCCCTCACTTTAACTGTCAGACAGTTTTGCTTCACCCTCATTTAGTTGAGTCAAAAAAGTAATTAAGTTATAGCAGCCATTTTTATCATGATATTATTGGCTGCTCAGTTATTTTGTCATCAAGACCTCATAAAAACTCATACCCCGTCTACTTTTCCTGTTTCAGTTCCTGTTGCATCTTACACTGAAATTAAAGCAAGTCTTTAGGCAAAGAGCTAGAAATATCTTCAAAACTTGTGTTTTAATAGGGTTTGAGACATCACACACTCCCTTATACTTCTCTGATACTATGATTCCCTTATACTTACATTGTACAGTATGTAATTTCTATTTAATGGAAGAGTGTTGTTACAGATAATATGACAATCTTTGCACCAATGTATCATTTGCAGACTTTAAAAACTGAAACTCCCGACGTGCGCTGCTTCTTACAGTAGTATTAAAATGTAAAAATACTAAAGCAATTTTCTCCTTAATAATACATGTTTGGTGTAAGTCCCTCTTCCGCTGATCTCATGCAGTAGCTCTAATTGTGAGCTGCTATTTCAGATATCCATTCTATGGAAAGAACCAAGCAGCGTCACATGTAATCAAGAAATAAGACAAAGTATTGGCAATTTGAGAATGTGTTCTTGCGAGTTTATAATACAAGACCATTTTATTACCAGTACAGTTAGATTAACAGACAGGAGTCTTGTTAGAAAAAAAAGATTTGACAGAAAAAATTGGGGTGACTAAAGAAGAACCCAAAATGTTCCCCTTTTGCTTTGACAGCATGAAAAAGGATGTGACAAAATAGACATGCAATTATTATAGGTTATGAATCTGAGACTTTTCTTAATGGATCAGTGACAATCTTTGATTCAAATAATTAAATTAAAAAAGGCGCGATATTGCCCTGGTCAACAACCCTGCCGCTCAGTAGCCTCACCTTATAGAAATTATTTGAATGCATATAGATTTAGCTAGAGGTCAGGACCAAACTGTTATTTGTTTTTCGATGCCTCTTGTAAAGTTGTTCATTTCAAAAGAGGATTAGAATAGAATAAGCGAGAGATATTTTATTGTATTTATTTCTGTGAAACGAATTGGATTGCACGTCAATGTTATTTTAAGAACATTTCTAACCAAATGCAAGAAAAACTGCTAAGTACCTTTTGGTTTCTCCAGTTTATAGTTGATCTAAGACCATAGATAGTTATTAGAATTCTATTATGTATTATGTGTCTATCTATCTATTTATAATGTACATATATACCTAAAATATATTTATAATTCAAAAATGGAAGCACTCTTCTATATAAGTGAAAAATAGGATGCAACTATTCTTGTATATCCAAATAGCAATGTTTCAGTCCTTTCTCAAGTGATCTAGAGGTGCAAAGCAATGAAATAGCATAGTGCAAAGAAGATCACATAATTAGTGAATAGTCAATTATTTCAAATATAACACATATAGTACGTAGCGAACATTCAATAGTAAGTTATTATTATTATTTGTATTCTAATTACTGAGATAGAATCTTTCAGTAGCAAATATCATCTACTGTGTAGATGGGAAAAGGGAAGAGGAAGGAGGAGCTCCGCTTCTAGCTCCTCCCCCTCTCATCTGCATAGAAACTTATCAGTAGCAGCTGCCATCTCCTATCTCAGTAATGGTAAAGTGTCTTCACTAAAGAATTTTAAAAATTAATAATTAGTGCTGAGCGAGTATGTTCTATTAACCCTTTCGCCGAGCATGCTCGGGCCGAGCTCCGAGTATTTACAGCTGCTCGGTGATAAGGTTAAATCGCTCCCATGTGCATGATTTGCAACTGTTTGACAGTTTTATTACATGAGAGGAATGTCTATTTCTTACATATTCCTCACATGTAATAAAGCTGTCAAATACTTGCAAATCATGCACATGGGAGCGATTTAACCTTATCACCGAGCAGCTGTAAATACTCGGAGCTCGGCCCGAGCATACTCGGACAGAACATACTTGCTCAACCCTATTAATAATCAGTACAGGAGGAAAAAAAACAGATTTCTCTGATAAGCCATATTACAAAGTTACTTGCTTTCATGTGTATTATTAATGATTCCGTCATGCAAGCACTCAGGAATACTTCCAGAAATCTTTATCTGTGAACATAGTTTGCCATGCAATCCAGAAATGCAAATTAAAGCTCTACCATGCAAACAGGAAGCCATTGATATATACAATCCATAAACTCTGTCTTATTCTCTGGGCCAAAGCTTATTTAAAATGAACTGAGGCAAAATGGAAAACTGTCAAATGAATCAAAATGTCAAATTCTTTGAAGCTGTGTCCTGCAGACTCAAGAGGAGAGGGACCATCTAGCTTGTTATCAGCACTGAGTTCAAATGCATCTCTGATAGTATGAGGTTACATTAGTACCTATGGCATGGGCAGCTTAGGCATCTTGAAAGGCACTATCAATTATATGGAGGGTTTAGAACAACATGTGCTCCCATCCAGACAATGTCTATTTCAGGGAAGGCCTTGCATATTTCGACAAGACAATGCTAAACAACATACTGCATCAATCACAACAGCATGGCTTTACATAAGAAGAGTTTGGGTGTTGAATTGGCCGCCTGCAGTCCAGATCTTTCATTAATAGAAAACATTTGGCACATTCTGAAAAAAAATCAAAGAAGACCTAGAACTGGGGAGCAGCAAGAATACAACATGAGACAAGAATGGGGCAACACTCCTCTCCCAAAACTCCAGCAATTGGTCTACTCACTTCCCAGATGTTAAAACAATGGTAGACATGGCTCTGTCCCAATTTTTTTGAGATGCATGGCTGCAATCAGTTTCTAAGAAAGTTGTTTTTTTTTTTCAACTAAACCAAAAAAAGGCAGAAATTACAAATTAGAAAACTGCATAAATTTAGCAGGGACGATGTACCCTATAATGGTCAATTTAAATGAAACTCTGTCTCACTATGAAAATTTGGACAAATATAGGGTATCCAGAAGTTAGGATATCAACGAAAAATCAATATATTTATACTTACATTATAATTTGAATTTTGATATGCAAAATAACCAAGGGAATTAGAGACCATTATCCCCTTAGATTATTGTAACAGAGAATTCTAACAACATACAGATGAATAATGAAACTACCTCATCTCACAAAACCACTTTATTAGAAAAACACAAATGTTACCAACAATGTATGTATCAGCTTTGGAGACATCAATAAAATCTCTATTATTGATGCTCTAGGTAACAAAACCGATCCTAGTCTAGTAAACAAAGAAGAGCATGAGCCCACCCATGGAGGGACTGGAGCTTAGAGAAAAGGAAGTTCAATACACTGTAAAAAAAAACTACTTCAGCAATACAAATATGAGAAAAAAGGGAAGAAAACGATCAAAAACAATTATTATAGGAAAAACAAAAATAAGCCACAGAGTAAGGCTGGCAATACACATTAGATGGCTGTCTGCTGAAAGATGCTTTGGCCAATCATTCAGCCGAGTCCCTCTCAGCCGATACTGCCATACACAGAAGCGCTGCTGTGTTCTTTATGAGTAAGCCACTAACTGAAACATTGGCAGACGGCTTTTCACAGGGAGAACAATGCAATCGGCACTCTGAAATCGGACATGCGCATTTGACATCTTTCCCAACTATCAGTCTTCCGGCACCTCCATACACATTAGACCGTTGACTGAACCTCTCAATATTGGCGACTTCAGCCAACATTAGTCTAATGTGTATGGGAGCCTTATGAAATGTGGGGAAACATTAATTTTTCAAGGTATTTAAAAAAATATTACATGGCATGTTAGAGGATGGGACTCACCAAAAAGATAGCAAAACAGGTAGGGAGCTGTCAGGATCAGAAACTATTCAACCTTAGCTCATACATGCTCAATAAAAAGGAAGAACCCTCCTCTAAAAGAGTTTAAAATTTGCCCTTTTGGCTAAAATCAATCATTTTGATTTATTCATCAGGAATAAACACTACATATTGATTTATTCAGTATTGTATATAAGCGCAACATGCAGAAATACAAACACCTTGGCATGCTATTCATGAAATTATTAGTGGTTGTCTGAGGAATGTTCAGCCTTTCTGAATGCACTTGGGCACACAAAACATCAAGCTCCTCTGCCAGCAGCTTGCTTTGCAATTGCTGATCAATAATTTCCTAGCTGTGCTGGATGAGAAACAAGTCCACAGACACTGCAGGCTGTGGTAACATGCTTAGGCCATGCAGACTGCTCACAGCAGCATGAGCAACAAGCAGTCTGGCTTTGTGGTGTTGAAAAACTGCTCCCAAGACACTTTGGAGAAATGGCTGTACCAATAGTTCAACGATTGAGTCAATGTAATGCCGAGCTATTAATATACTTGGAATGAATAAGTCTAGCTATCATACAAAGTACAACACTTACTCATTGACGGTTGATACCCTAGACTGTTCCTTATCTTTTGTATAATCTAGGATCTCTCATATAAGCTAAGATCTCACAAACAGAAATATAGACCATAATGATACAAGAAGTAGTAATACATATGGAGTAATCAACAGATAATTTAAGAGCAAGTAATGAGGTCCCTTAGACTTATGTTTGCTCATCTGTTCAATAAGTCCATCTTCCTAACACGTTTCTCCTCTGGGTTGGAGGATCATCAGGGAACTCCCACAAGGCCTAATCCCAAACCGTTATGTCCATGCAACCACTATCCGGTAAGAAGCCACATCCTGATAGTTTCCAAGGGTCACGTGAAACACACCACATAAACATTGCTGTTGCCCATCGTCCCATCCACGATTTCCACATAAGTCTTAAAAATCCCATGGATATGACCTCACCCTATCGCTCTACCTTGTGTTCCACAGAGGTTCAGTCATTCAGTGTGCAGTTTATGCTGGCTGCGCATGCCCGGTTAAAAAAAAGGGAATGCCTTTACTACCATTGAGAGTTGTTTATTTTAGACATATACTTCATTTATAACAAAAAAAGGGGTGGGGGTGGAAGAGAGACAGAGTAATAGTGTTACTTATTACAATAAAAAAGAAATATACACACTAATGCGCTAATGAAATCACTGGCAACAGTTATTATTCTGTGCATTTACATATAAAATATGGTATTCACTGCAAATTCATGCTAAACAAAACATATTTAGCATAGCATAGACCATGCTACGTATCTTCTCTTAGACATGCTTTTGTAAATATTTTATTTTTAATTTATTTCACTGCCTTCAGCTCGACCTTGAGCCATGGTGACTTGATGGATTGATATTGTACAATCCTAGATAGGTCCACCAGGGTCTTCTCCACTATTATCATGATTTTATCAAGCCATTGGTTTGCTGCCCTTGCTCTTCGCCTTGTTCCTTCTATTCTTCTGACCATGATGTACTACTGCAGTGATTGTTCTCTTCGTATGATGTGTCCAAAGCACGAAAGCTTGATGATCCTTGCATTGAGTGACTTGTCTTGATTTGTTCCAAAATGTATTTGTTTGTTCTTCTTGCCAATCATGGTATTAATAACATCCTTCTCCAGCACCACATTTCGAAGGTGTTGATTCTTCTGTCTTGTTTCTTTATCATCCAGGTTTCACATCCATATGTTACTACAGAAAAGACCAGACTATGTATGAGCCGCGTCTTTGTGGCCAGTGAAATGTTCCTCCATTTGAAGAAGTTGTCTAGTGACTCCATTGTTGATTTCCCAATAGCTGTTCTCCTATTGACTTCTGGTGTCATCGCTGCATCTTGAGTGATCATTGATCCAAGTAAGTTAAAGTCCTTTACAACTTCCAGTTTGTCACTGTCCATCTCAAATGTGTCCCGGTTGTACCTGGCAGTAGTCAATATCTTTGTCTTCTTTGTATTGAGTAGGAGTCCCATGTTCGAGCTTTCCATAGTGACACTCCGTAATAAGTCCTTCATTCCATAATAATAATTTTTATTTATATAGCACCAACATATTCCGCAGCACTTTACAATTAAGCGTGGGCATATACAGACAATAAATTCAATACAATTTAAGACAGTTTAAACAGTTACATTATAAGTGAGGTCCCTGCTCGCAAGCTTACATTCTACAAGGAAATGGGGGGGGACACAATAGGTGAAAAGTGCTTGTTATTTCAGGTCTGGCAATTATAATAAATAGGGATTTTCATATAAAGCTGTATGATCCGGTCATCATCCAGTATGTTTAAGTGCAATACTCAAGTACTGAGTGCAGTTATCGTGTGCATGCAGGGTGTGGAGACAGATGAAGAGTAGGTAACAGATTCTGAATAATATTTAGAAGGAGGGAACAGGGGAAAGTTAATTTACTGAATAGTTAAGGTGGCAGGCTTGTTTAAAGAGATGGGTTTTTAAAGCGCGCTTGAAGACATGGGGGCTAGGCATCAGTCGGATCGCCTGGGGTAGTGCATTCCAGAGAACTGGCGCAGCACAAGAGAAGTCTTGGAGACGGAGGTGCAAGGTTCGGATTATGGGGGATGTTAGTCTTAGGTCATTTGTAGAACAGAGGGCACGTGTAGGGCGATAGGCAGAGATGAGAGAGGAGATATAAGGTGGTGCAGAACTGTGGAGAGCTTTGTGGGTGAGAACGATGAGTTTGTATTGGACCCTGTAGCGGATGCGCAACCAGTATAAAGACTGGCACAAGATGGAGGCATCGGTGAAGCGGCTGGACAGAAATACGACACTGGCTGTCGCATTCAGGACAGATTGGAGAGGAGAAAGTTTGGTAAGAGGTAGACCGATCAGAAGAGAGTTGCAGTAGTCCAGACTACTATAAGATATAAGAATAAGAGCGACAGTCAGAGTTTTAGCAGTTTCAAAGGTGAGAAAAGGTGGGATTCTGGAGATGCTTTTAAGATGCATGTGACAAGAGCGAGTGAGTGATCGGATATGGGGAGTAAAAGTAAGGTTAGTGTCGAATACGACCCCAAGGCAGTGGGCGTGCTGCATGGTAGTTATGGTTGAATCCTCCAAGGTAATTTCGATGTTAGGTAGAGTTGGGTTAGTAGAGGGGAGAAACACAAGAAGTTCAGTTTTAGAGAGATTCAGTTTAAGATAGAGGGAGGACATGATGTTAGAGACAGCGGACAGACAATCCTTGGTATTTTGTATTATAGTAGGGGTGATGTCAGGTGAAGAGGTGTATAGTTGGGTGTCGTCAGCATAGAGATGATACTGGAACCCAAATCTGCTGATTGTTTGTCCAATAGGGGCGGTGTATAGAGAGAAGAGGAGGGGGCCTAGGACTGAGCCCTGCGGGACCCCGATAGTAAGGGGACGAGGAGAGGAAGCGGAGCCTGCAAAAGATACCATGAAGGAGCGGTCAGAGAGGTAGGAGGAGAACCAGGAGAGAACGGTGTCCTTGAGGACCATAGAGCGGAGCATAGTAAGGAGGAGCTGGTGATCCACAGTGTCAAATCCGGCAGAGAGATCCAGGAGAATCAGCAGGGAGCAGTGACCTTTGGATTTTGCTGTTAGTAGATCATTAGAGACTTTAGTGAGGGCAGTTTCAGTGGAGGGTAAGGAACGGAAACCAGATTGTAGAAGGTCGAGGAGAGAGTTATCTGAGAGATATTGGATTAGACTGGAGTGGACCAAGCTTCCAGGAGTTTAGATATGAAAGGAAGGTTAGAGACAGGTTTGTAGTTAGCAGCGCAGTTCTGATCCAGGGATGGCTTTTTAAGTAAAGGGGTTATGATAGCATGTTTAAATGAGGAGGGAAAGATGCATAAAGAAAGAGAGAGGTTAAATATTTTAGTCAGGTGAGTGGTGACCACCGGTGAGAGAGACCACAGGAGATGTGAAGGAATGGGGTCACTGTTGCAGGTTGTAGGTCGAGAAGAAATGAGGAGCTGGGTAACTTCTTCTTCTGTAACGGGCTCAAAGATGGCTAGTGAGCTTGAAGTGCGGCAGGGAAGGGGAACCAGGCACTGAGGAGATTGGGCTGAGATGTCCTGATGGATTCCATCTACGTTTGTTGCTATCAATGTTGTATCGTCTGCATATTTAAGATTGTTGATGATAAAAATAAATTTTTAGCTTTTAAATATATACACTGCTAAAGATCTTTTTACAGGTAAAGGTAGCAAACGAAAATGGCTTGACAAAGTCCATACCAACTCACAGACACCTAGTCCATATTAATGGCAAAATGGCCACCAGCGCATGCTCAAATTGAGATCTCCGGAGACGAGATCTAGTCTCTCGAGATCTCAATCTGTGCATGCTCCAGCGGCCATTTTCCCTAAGCCCACCGCAGGGCTATGTACAGGAGAGGGAGCCTACACTCACTACCGACTTCTTCTGAGGACTGGGCCCACGGCGTTGCCACCACCACCACTGCTCAGGTCATCCTGAATCAGCGACCCTTCTTCTGAGGATGGGGCCCGCAGCATCGCCCGATTCCTGCCACCGCCGCCAATCTCCTGTATCTGTGTCCCTGGCTCCTGTGACCCTCGCTCGATTCCTGCCACAGCCGCCAATCTCCTGTATCTGTGATGCGGGCTCCTGTCACCGCCACCCCCCCCAGGTAAAACGGGTTATAAGACGCACCATATTATTTAAAAAAAAAATAATAATTTTTCCTATTTTGCACCCCAAAATTTGTGCGTTTTATAATCTGGTGCGTTTTATAATCTGCAAAATACGGTAAAACTTATCAGCACAAATTTTTCAAAACTGCCTCAAAATTAGCCTTAACGTGTTTCCCCAGCAAGTTCATCAGGAGTCCGATATTACTTTGCTTGGCATGCTATCCTGCCAGTATTCAGTTATGTTAGCAGGATAGCACTTTTTCCTTATGTCATTTCTCATTATTACACATAACTTATTATGGATATCTATGGTTTGATTTCTTTGCCTGTGTGGATTGGATGGCTTGTTCCCCGACATCATCTGGTGAGAATTTCATGTCAATATCACCTTTAGAAATATGTTTACTTGGTGACGTGTTCAATACTTATTTCACCTGCTGTTTATCCAAAAGTACATTTTAGGGAAGTTTTTTAGGCATTAACATTAAATCACATGCTTTCTGTAATAGTTGATGTATTTAATAACCAAATATGTATATGATATGAAGTAATTATTTTGATTGGTTTATGTTTTTAGTCTTGTCAAGAACTTATTGGTTATTTTCTACTACCTACTGCTACTATAATAAAGGGGGTACCTATGGTTTTCTCCCAGAGAGAGAGAGACGTTAATGTACACACCATGTGTTTGTGCATTTTTTTTCTCTGGATGGCCACTCCCTAACACCAGAGGGAGATAACTTACCCTTTAAATTTGGAATTCACAGACAATAGGCTTTAAGGGGGTTCCACCAAAATAATAATAATAATAATAATTTTTATTTATATAGCGCCAACATATTCCGCAGCACTTTACGATTAAGTAGGGACATGTGCAGACAATGAAAACAATACAATGTATCACATTTCAACAGTTACATGAGGAGTGAGGGCCCTGCCTGCAAGCTTACAATCTATATGGAAATAGGAGGACACAATAGGTAGAACATGGTCATCAGCCAGTATCTGTCTAAGTGCAGTTACCGTGTGCTATTGGGAGCATGGAGGATGTGGAGACAGATGAACAGGCAGGAGCAGATTAAGATTAACATTTAGGAGGGAACAGGGGAGAGCTAGGTTAGTGAGTTGAGGTGATAGGCTTGTCTAAACAGATGTGTTTTTAAAGTATGTTTAAAAACATGGGGGCTAGATATTAGTCGAATCGTTTGAGGTAGTGCATTCCAGAAAACTGGCGCAGCATGAGAGAAGTCTTGGAGACAGAGGTGTGAGGTTCGGATTAAGGAGGATGTTAGTCTTAGATCAGTTGCAGAACGGAGGGCACGGGTAGGATGAGAGACAGAAATGAGGGATGAGATATAGGGCGGTGCAGAACTGTGGAGAGCGTTGTGGGTGAGAGAGATGAATTTGTATTGTATTCTATAGTGAATGGGTAACCAGTGCAATGACTGGCACAGGGTAGAGGCATCTATCAGCGGACTGATAGAAATATGACCCTGGTTGCTGCATTCAGAATGGATTGGAGAGGAGAGAGTTTGTTTAGAGGGAGATCGATTAGAAGAGAGTTGCAGTAGTCCAGACGAGAGTGAATACGAGCGACAGTAAGAGTTTTTGCAGTATCAAAGGTGAGAAAAGGTCGGACTCTGGAGATGTTTTTAAGGTGCAGGTGACATGAGCGAGTGAGTGATTGTATATGGGGACTAAAGGAAAGTTGTGTGTCAAATATAACTCCAAGACAGCGAGCCTGCTGCTTGGGAGTTATGGTGGCACCACACAAGGAAATTGAAAAGTCAGCTATAGGTAGGTTAATAGAGGGAGGAAAAACAAGGAGTTCAGTTTTGGAGAGATTCAGTTTCAGATAGAGGGAGGACATGATGTTAGAGACAGCGGAAAGACAAGCACTGCTATTTTGTATTAGAGTGGGGATGATGTCAGGTGAAGAGGTGTATAGTTGGGTGTCATCAGCATAGAGATGATACTGGAAACCAAATCTGCTGATGGTTTCTCCAATCAGGGCAGTATACAAAGAGAAGAAGAGGGGGCCTAGGACTGAGTCTTGTGGAACCACGATAGTAAGGGGAAGGTTAGAGGAAGAAGAGCCAGCAAAAGATACCGTGAATGAGAGGTCAGAGAGATAGGAGGAGAACCAGGAGAAAACGGTGTCCTTGAGGCCTATAGAGTGGAGCATAGTGAGGAGAAGCTGGTGATCCACAGTGTCAAAAGTGGCACAGAGATACAGGAGAAACAGCAGGGAGTAGTAACCATTAGATTTAGCTGTTAGTGGATCATTAGAGACTTTAGTGAGGGCAGTTTCGGTACAGTGTGAGGAGCGGAAACCAGATTGTAAAGGGTCGAGAAGAGAGTTATCTGAGAGATAGTGGATTAGATGGGAGTGGACCAAGCATTCCAGGAGTTTAGAGATGAAGGGAAGATTAGAGACTGGTCTGTAGTTAGCAGCGCAGTTCTGGTCCAGGGATGGCTTTTTGAGTAAAGGGGTTATGATGGCATGTTTGAATGAAGAGGGAAAGATATCCAAAGAAAGAGAGAGTTGTTGGAGCCCACTGAGTTTTTGCAGCAACACACATAACCCTATCCACCTGTGTCAATAGTATCAATAAGGTGGGAACACTATAATGATATATCCTTCTGCTTAAGTATGAGTAATGCCTGTTGACTATACTCAAGGGTATGTTGATATGCACCCTTTAGAACAGTCAATGGATATCCCCTTGGCTTTGGATGAATCAATTCTTCAAGTCCCCTGCCTGGTCAACATGGCCTCAGGTGCTGTAATCACACCCCATGGTGTGAATTACATCTTCATCACTGTCCCCATCATAGTTTCAGTGCAGAACATTGCACAGCGGGGTAATAGATGCCCCGCCAGACAGGTCTAAGCTCATTTGCATATCACCTTGCATATACTAGTGGCCATGTTAAAGTATTTCTGCTGTGCATAGTAAATGATTTTTGAAACAGCAAATACTTCTTTACAATGCAGGAATACAGCTCTGAAAGACTGTGCTGGCAATTTTGGAGCTTTGAGGGAATAGATTGGTTCATTTTACTTATTGAAATCAATAAGATAACATTTTTCTATTGGGGAAATATTTAATTTTACAGTAAAGGATAGCAGCATTAAATTCATTTGTATAGTATAAAACATGTTTCGTTGAGGTAGTAAAAGCTTAAAGTGAAATATCAAAGACACCATATACCCACACTTCACAACACGGCCGCATTCTGCAATTATATTTGTTCATAAATTCAATATCATCGTGATCAAAACAAGTTTCTATTGTATCATGAAGTTCTGCCTCGTTAAAGAGGAGAGAAAAGAGAGAGGAAGAGCTTTCTGTTAGCTTTGAGTGAATGACTTTATAGATTTTACAACATTCGAGGCTTGTATTACACAGTAATTTGCCCAGCTGCTGCAGAAAGTACACTGTACAAATGTATTCTTATGATGCCCACCATGACAGCACCATTTGCATGCTTCTCCTGCCAGCCAATGCCAGCCAATGCCATTCCCAGTATCCCTAATAGTAAAAACTCTTGCACCTGCCATCATCTCTCGGTGTTGTCCTCCGTTAGTAGATACATGTGAACTCACTGGACGCTTCCTCTTCTTGTGCTGAGTAGGACATTCCTGTAGAACGGATCTGTGACAAATTCTGCAGTGAAATGCAAGCATCTCTGTAGCTTCAAACATCTCTTTATAATGGCCGAGTCTAACCTCTAAAATGTCACATTTTCAGAATTTTGTTTCCTTACATATAAATCTGTAACCATGTATTATTGAAATGAGGAAAAAAAAATTCAAATAGGTCTTCAAGCGTCAGGCATCTCAGAAAAAAATTTATCTCCTTGCACATTCTAGTCTATCATTGCTCAACTTTACTTTTCAAGTTCAGTTTGAAAAAACCTGACAGCTAATACATGGTGGCCGATCCACGGGCAGCATGTATCAGACACTGATTGCATGATTTCAGCTATATATACAACTTCTGTTGAAACCAGAAGTTTACATACAGTATATAAAAAGACACATATTCATGTTTTTCTCAATATCTAACATGGAATCAGAATAAACCTTTCCCGTTTTAGGTCAATTAGGATTACCATAATTTTTAATATTTGCCAAATGTCAGAATAATGAGAGAGAGAATGTTTGAAGGCATTTTTATTACTTACTGCAAAGTCAAAAGTTTACATACATTTCATTAGTGTTTGATAACATTGCCCTTAAACTGAGTGACTTGGGTCAATTGTTTGTGAGATCCTTCCAAAAGCTTCTCACAATAGTTGGTCGGAATTAGGGCCCAGTCCTCCTGACAAAACTGGTGTAACTGATCCAGCTTTGTAGGTCACCTTGCTCGCACCTGCCTATTCAGCTTTGCCCATAAATTTTCAATAGGATTGAGATCAGGGCTTTGTGATGGCCACTCCAAAACATTGACTTTGTTATCCTTAAGCCACTTTGTTACCATTTTGGCAGTATGCTTCGGGTCATTGTCCATTTGGAAGACCCATTTAAGCCCAAGTTTTAACTTCATGGCGGATGTCTTGAGATGTTGCTTCAGTATTGCCACATAATCTTCGTTTCTCATGATGCCATCTATTTTGTGAAGTGCACCAGTCCCTCCTGTGGCAAAAAAAACCCACAACATGATTCAGTCACCCTCGTGTTTCACAGTTGGGATGGTGTTCTTAGGCTTCCATGCTTCTCTTTTTTTCCTCCAAACGAACCGATGGTCATTATGCCCAAAAAATAAAATTTTAGTTTCATCAGACCATAGGACGTGTCTCTAAAAATTAAGGTCTTTGTTTCTGTGTGCATTTGCAAACATTAATCTGTTTTTTTTACGTTTCTTTTGGAGTAATGTCTTTTTCCTGGCAGAGTAGCCTTTTAGCCCATGTTGATACAGTATTAGTTTCACTGTGGATATTGACACAATCTTATCAGCTTCCGCCATCATCTTCACAAGGTCTTTTGCTTTTGTCCTTGGGTTGATATGCACATGTCGGACAAAAGCACGTTCATCTCTGGGACAAAGAACCCGTCTCCTTCCTGAGCGGTATAATGGCTGGACATTCCCATCTTGTTTGTACTTGCATATAATTGTTTGTACCGATGAACGAGGCACCTTCAGGTATCTTGAAATTGTACCCAAGGATGAGCCAGACTTGTGCAAGTCCACAATTCTCTTCCTGATGTATTGGCTGATTTCTTTAGACTTTCCCATGATGCTACACAAAGAAGCAGTGTGTTTCAGGTGTGCATTAAAGTACATCCACAGGTGTGTCTCTAATTAGCTCAGATGTTGCCAGAAAAACTATCAGAAGCTTCCAAGCACACGACATCATCATATAGCCAGTCCAGAATTGTTTAAAGGCATATTAATCTTAGTGTATGTAACATACCTGGCGGCGTCCTTGCATAGTGGTCCATCTCCCACTGTGCAAGAGCGCGCACTTGATTTCCAGTCCAGACTATCACTCTGGCTTTCCTCATGCTGTCTGCTTGCCTCTGTTTCTTCTGCTTAAGGGCGGCGCCCGATCACTTCCTGCTTCTTGTAGCTGCTGCGGGCACACCCCTTGTGCGTCCTCAGCCTATTGCTGTCTGTCACCTGGTATTTAACCCAGCTCTTTCCTGGAATTCTTGCCTGAGCATTGTGTTCTGTCAGTTGGCTTCTAGTCACTGATGTGCCAGGTCCTGTCTATGTTTCCTGCCTTGCGGTATCAGTTCCCGTGTCTGAACTGTGTCCTGTCTGAACTATCTTCTAGCCTGTTGTCTTCTGCCTATCCTGGAGGCTGTATTTCCAGGCCAGTGTGAACACACTCCTAGCCTGTTCTTTCCGCCTTCTAGGGGCCGCATACCTAGACCCGTTCCTGTATCTTGCCTGTTCCTGTCTGAACACGCTCCTAGCCTGTTCGTTCCGCCTTCTAGGGGCCGCATACCTAGAACCGCTCCTGTATCTTGCTGCTGTGTCTGTTCTTGTCTGAATACTCTCCTAGCCTGTTACCTGTTTTTCTCTATGTCCGTACCTTCCCTTTTCCTGCAGAATCTGATCCCGTACCTAACTCCTACTCGTTGTCCCTGTACTCCCGTTTGTGAGCTTAGAGTCCACTCGCTACTTCATTGCAAGTATCTTGTGTGTACCTTGTTCTGCCTCTCCCTTCCAGTCTGTTCCATGTGAAAAGAGCCCTGTCCCCTCTGCTCTGCCTTGCTCACCGCTCCGGCGGTTCTTGCCTGCTCTGCCTTGCTCACTGCTCCTGCGGTTCTCGCTCTGCTCTGACCCTTTGCTCGCTGCTCCGGCAGTCTCGCTCTGCTCTGACCCTTTGCTCTCTGCTCCGGCAGTCTCGCTCTGCTCTGACCCTTTGCTCGCTGCTCCGGCAGTCTCGCTCTGCTCTGACCGTTTGCTCGCTGCTCTGGCAGTCTCGCTCTGCTCTGACCCTTTGCTCGCTGCTCCGGCAGTCTCGCTCTGCTCTGACCCTTTGCTCGCTGCTCCGGCAGTCTCGCTCTGCTCTGACCCTTTGCTCGCTGCTCCGGCAGTCTCGTCCTGCTCCTCTCGCTCACCGCTCCAGGCGGCCTTGTCCTGCTCTTCTCTCGCTCACCGCTCCAGGCGGTCTCGTCTTGTTCTGCTCTTGCTCGCCGCTCTGGGCGACCTCACTCTGCTGTGTTTGTCCACCACATCTGCGGTTCTGTTCCTGAGTCCCAGTCTGTACTGGGTCCTATCCACTCTGTGCTCCAACCTGTCATACCTGCCAGTACCTCCCTGTTTGCATACCAGTCGTGCTTGCCAGCATCCACCCGTCTGCATACCTGCCGTGTCTGCCTGTACCCACCAGTCTGTGTGCCAGCCTAACCTGCCTGTTCCTGTATTCCCCGGTGTGGGTCAACAGCCGTGTCCGGGGTCTGACCTGGAGTAGCACCTGGTCCCTCTGCTTGGTCCCTCCTTGGTGCACTGGCGTCGTATGCCGTTGTGCGACCTTGGTCAGATCGGGTGGATACTTAGTTACGCCCCTCCAGGCATTCACTCTCCGGTACGGTCCAGTGGAATCACTACATATACACGCACACGCCAGTCAGTCCGGGCGTGTGCATTACAGTGTATACACAGTGTTCCAAATTATTATGCAAATAATATTTTCTCAGATTTTCCCAAATTACCTATATAAATTGCAGTCATTGTAATTTTCCAGTCAAATAACTATTAGAGTACAATTGAAAGGTTTTTGTACAAACTGCCTATGATAACAGTATATTTTTAAAAAAATAAAAAACTCAAACTGCACTCAAAATGCATGTTCCAAATTATTATGCACAGCAGAGTTTTCAACCTTTTCATTCCAGTAGTGTTGGCACTCGCTCTCCCAGGGCTCACGTGATATTTATGTCTTGCAAGCTTTGCGCCTTCATTCTCCCTGCCATTGGATGAGTCAGATATCAAGAGGAAGTCAGAGCTGTGGCTGGCCATTCTCTTCCTCTTGATGTCTGATATATCCGAAGGTGGAGAGAGTGAAGGCGCAAAGCTTGCAAGACATAAATGTCATGTGAACCCTGGGAGAGCGTGTGCCAACACTACTGGAATGGTGCCGGCACCGAGTATAAGTGTTGTTATTTTACGGGGGCAAACATGCTGATTGAGAAGGGGTTGTCAGAGTAGTGGACAACCCCTTTAAGCTATGTTTATCTGTGAAACGTCACAGCGTTTCAAAGTTAAACATGAATGCAGCGTCTGATACATCTTGCCCATGGATGAGACAGCATGTATCAGCTGTCAGGTTCCCTTTAAAGATTAAAGTGGAGTTGTGATTCGTTGCTATGGAAACAAGGCCTCTTCTTTGATACAGTTTTGATACATAAAGTCCAAGATAAGTCCCCATTCAGTAGACTGAAATGCACCACCATGCTGAAGAAAGAAGGCATGCTTAAAGAGGTCTCCTGGAGCGAGATAATACCAATACCACCCAAATATTCACAAAATATGCAGTGCTGATCCCTTCTCGAAATGTCTTGGGCTTGAGTTTCATTGCAGATCCACGTTCTGCATTAACAGCAGAAGATAAGAAATTTAACACGTCACACACATTAAATGCCAAGCACAACAAACAACCTTGAGATGCCTCACTTAGTGAAAGCCCATGGGGTGTGAGGATGAGCGCAGATTAATATTCAGATACAGTGTACATTTTTATTTTGTGCCAGATTGGCCTGCGGCATGGTGATGACAAATGTGTTTGCCAGCACTGATTATATTCAAATTAGAAACAATGTTTATTTGGACCGTTGTCTACATATTCCACACTTATAAAAGGGTGAGAGCGGATGATAATTCTTCTGGCATGTTATGTTACAATACATGTCACACGAGGGTTGTGGTGATTTTGTAATAGTCATGGAATGAAGGTAGCAATGGTTACAGATGGTTTGCTGTAGCAATGCAGATTTCTAAGAGAATATCAACAAAATTGTAAATAATAGATTATTTTGGTTTTGCACCAGTCTACAGCGCAAAATATATTTGGTCTATGCACTTGAAGTAAAAAGTAATTTTCGGCAAGAAGATAAAAAAAAGAATATTAGTAACTTTATGGTTTGACAGTAGAGATGATTTCAAATATAATCTTTAATGACGCAAGCAATTGTGAATGCATGGACCTCAATCAAAATTAGAGCGTCAGAGTACTTTTTTAGGACCATTGGCTGCATGAATATTGGGATTTGAAATATACCGTATTTTTCGGACCATAAGGTTATGTGCCCACGATGCAGAAATGCTCAGGATTTTTTCCTGAGCGTTTCTGCATCTCCCTGGCAGAAAAAAACGCATGCGGATTGTACATGCGTTTTCCTGCCAGGGACATGCGGAAATGGAGCGGTTACCCACTGACCTTTCCGCATGCGGATTGACAAGCGCTTTCCAAGCGATTAGCATCACTTGGAAAGTGCTTGTGACAACTAGGTCACACTATATAAATCCATGCAAACGGCATGGATTTATATAGTGTGACCCGAGAGAGTGGTTAAAAATAAAAAAATAAATGTATACTTACCCTCCGATGGCCCCCGGTGTCCCGCTCACTCCGTTCTCCCTTGCCGGCAACAGTGAATTGAAAGACCTGCCGACGTCAGCGTCACATGACCCGTCACATGACTCTGACGTCAGCGCAGGTCCTTCAACTCACTGCAAAGTGCCGGGAACCAAGCAGGAGCAGTGCGCGGGCCGACAGAAGGTAAGTATACATTTATTTTTTATTTTATTCTTTTTTTACAGATTTTTTAATGGTACCTGGGTGTGGATGAGAGTCTCCTCTCATCTACACCCGGGTACCATCCGCACATTAGAACGCTTGGATTACGCATCTACATATACAGTGATGCGTAATCCATGCGGTCTAATGCAGGTCAATGGCGGCGAAGACGCAGCACTTCCGCAAAATAATTGGTAGTGCTGCGTTTTTTTCCGCAATGATAATCCGCAGCGGAAATTTCCGCAGCATGTGCACAGCACATGCGGATTATCATTGGGGAACATTGCTGCCCTTCTACCATGCGTTTTTAATGTGTTTCCGCAGCTGCAAAAACGCTGCGGAAACGCATTAAAAACGCATCGTGTGCACACAGCCTAAGACGCATCTAGGTTTTAGAGGAGGAAAATAGAAAAAAAAATGTAAGCAATAAATGTGGTCATGATGCCCTGTTAAGGGGCAGGGGGGTCTGCTGCTGACATTGTTATAGGGGTAATGTCCCCCAATTCTGTATCTATATCTCCCATCCTGGTATATATGGCCCCTCCTTCCTGTTATACGTGGCCCTCATCCCCATCCTGATATGCATGGCACCCCAATCCCCCATCCTGGTATGCATGGCCCCCCCTCATCCCTCTCCCTGGAATGTATGGCACCCTTCATCCTGATATGTATGGCCCCCATCACACCAATCCTGGTATGCATGGCACCTTCATCCCTCTTCCTGGTTTGTATGGCACCTTCATTCCTCTTCCTGGTATGTATGGCACCTTCATTCCTCTTCCTGGTATGTATGGCACTCTTTATCCCTCTTCCTGGTTTGTATGGCACCTTCATCCCTCTTCCTGGTTTGTATGGCACCTTCATTCCTCTTCCTGGTATGTATGGCACCTTCATTCCTCTTCCTGGTATGTATGGCACTCTTTATCCCTATATGTATGGCACTCTTCATCGCCAAAAAAGTAAACACAGAGGATCCAGGGAACTTCAGGTTGCCCAGAAAGATCCAAGGATACCGGCTTGGGACAAGGGCAAGAAGGGTGAGGGCCAGCGCAGGAAGACGGCTGAGAAGGTCATATAGAAAGGGGTCCTGTCAGGCACTCGTGAAACACCTGGGAGTTTGCTGAACCCCTGTCTGGTGAACACAGCGCGATGTGGGAGGCTGTAAGCTGTACAGTGCAACCTGAGGAACTTAACAACTGTGAGTAAACCCTGAAGACTGCACCCCATTGTCTCTGTGAAATTATTGCTGCGCCATCACCCCCTGCACTACACTGCACCACGAGTGCTACTTCCATAACAGCATCATCTACACTGCCCTGGAGTTAAGCTCTACCTGTGGAGAGCTAAACTAACTCTGCTGCATTAACAACAGCTCCTCTGCAGCGGCGGCTCCCTTTAGCCGCATACCACAGGTGGCGTCACGAACTGTATATAAAAACTATAAATCCCCTGTAAATATTTCCCCTCTGGATTGACCGCCCTGGGCCACGGACCGGGTCACAGCCACTGTGACATCTCCCCTAGCAACGACCGGTCTGGCACTGAGTACCCCACGGCCCAGGGGGCGCGTCACATACCAGGAGCCGCGCAGCAGGCACAGTATGCCGGCTATTGAGGAAAATGAAAATTCCCCATGGGCGTGGGGAGCAGTGAATATTCATTATCTTTAGTAGCGGGCACAGTGTAGGCTGCAGCAGGCGGCTGCTGGCTCATGTGCCCCGCTATACTCCACCCCTGTCGTTTCCCCCACATCCCCCACCACCCACAGCTACAGTATTTATGTATATCGGACTATATTTTGGAGGAAAAAAGTGCGTCTTATGGTCCGAAAAATACAGTAAATTATGATTAGTACGGATGTGAAGATGGAAGTTTAGTTAAATGTTGAGTACATTGATGAAAAATAAGCCACAATCTTGGGCCTCATTTACACTAAAGAGGATTTGTTAGCTCTCCTGTTAGATTTAGCAAATATTTGTATTCCCCGTAATATTACAATTCTTGCACATCTTTTCTTTTAACTCCACATTGTGTTATTTGTAGAAATCTATGAATAAGTTGACAATTGGATATTACTAGTTCAAGATGTGTCCCTGTTTGACACTGTCCAATTAATATTTGCATTTTTAGACTGTTTAGAGACACATCCCATTGACAAAGGGAAGTCAATGTATTTATAAATATACAGGAGGAATAAAAGAGGAACAGCACAATGCACAGTTCTAAGAAAATATATTCCAGAATTGTTATTTCATGGGGTATACAAGTATTGACTGAAGCAGACATGTCAAGAATGTTGACATGTGCTCTTTAAGCTAAGTTATTCAAACTTGGCATGAACATGTAGTTCAGATGTATAGTTAAGCCAGAATCACGCGTCAATTTTTTCCCCAATTGTTTTCTGATTTTTGGTCTGTGTCTTAATTTTTATAATCCATGTATCATTTGGTTTTGGCAGATGAAAAAAAAAATTCTAGAGGTTTTCGAAAGCTTTTCTTATCAACTACTCCAGTGAAAAATGGACAACACGCAAATGATACACGGATGACATCCATTATTTTCACGGTCCTTTTCACTTGAATGGGCAACCTTGATCAGCAAATGAATCTTATTTTGCGGATCATCTGTTCACAAAAAAAGTACATATGAATATACCAACTGAAATGAATGTGGTAATTTTCTGCCGTTAAACGTACAAAACTGATCCTCTGATTTTGTCATTTAACCTTTTTCCACTCTATTTATTCTCCACTAAGATTTTTGTTAGTTTGTTTTCTCATGGTCAGGAAGATATCTGCCCACAGTTGACCACATTTGTTTTAATGTGCATTTATTCCCTGTGGTAAACCAGGCTTAGACTTTTCTATCTTATTTTACCTTTTCTTTATGAAGCCTGTGTCTTTGCTGATCCAGATGTGCCCCCTGCAGTCTAAGTCTATGTGCCCATGATGCAGAATTGAAGCAGAAATTTTCCGCAGCATTTCTGCATGTCCTTACCAGTAAAAACGCTTACGGATTTTACACGCGTTTTTGAAGCGTTTTTACTTGCAGATTTGCCATACATTTTTCATATGCATTGTGTATGCAAATCCGCATGCGGAAATGCACAAATAATGGACGCGCTGCAGATTTTTCCGCAATGATAATCCGCAGAGGAAATTTCCGCAGCATGTGCACAGCACATGCGGATTATCATTGGTGACCATGGGACACATATTACCAAGCGTTTTTAAAGCGTTTCTGTGACACCCCAGGGGTCTGGTTGCCACAGTGATAGAGATATTATGTCTGAGAGCAGGTGGGAGGTCCTTTGGTCAGGGATCCTGTGCATGCCACACCTCCTGCCCAGTCTTGGGAGGGGAAGAACTTCCCCTGTAAAAACCCGGGGCTGAGGCAGGGTGAGTCAGACAAGGAGAGTGGAGAAGAGAAGCAGCATAGGAAACAGCAGAGTTACAAGGAGTCAGGGGCTGGCAGCTACAGAGCTCGCCCTGACTAAGAAGATTCTTTACCGGACCCGGAGTCCGAGGCTGTGGGGACTAACTCCTACCCAGCAGCAGAATCCGTCGGGCAGGGGATTTCAGGTCCTCTGGCCCAGAAGCCCGAAGGCACGGTCACACGCGTGGGACCAGCACCGCCATCGTGGAGCGGAAGCCATTAGAAGGCCCCGAGTCACCGGCCATACGGGTGAGCACCACACGGTACACTCAGGGACGTGGGCTACTTACATCAGCTTCTAGCAAGGTAGCCAGAAGAGTACAGTCAGTTTGGGAGGCCTACAACTACGCCTGGCCAGGGGAGATCCCATCTGCTCAAAGACTGACCAGGCCCCGTTTGCTAGCAAGTACTCCGGGAGGGTCTGTCGTTGTTACCAGTAAAGACCCTGAACTACACCGTACCGTCTCTGAGTGGTTCCTGCTACCCCCATCATCCACGTCGGCTGCCCTGAGGCCATACCCCTCCCGTTGGGGGTTATACTATCACGCTGCACAATCCTACCACCGGCCTCAGCGGTCTGCCCTGCAGCAGCAGCTTCCTGGCTGCACTCAACGGGTGGCGTAGTCATCAACTATTTACTACTAATAGACTGCCGTCTAGTTTGACTCCCTGGGCACGGACCGGGTCACCGCCACGAGATTACAACCCTCCACGGATCCGGCTCCGGGTAAGCGCCCGCGTGCGCACCGCAGCGCGACACAGGCCCAGGGGCGCGTCAACTTTGGCGTAGTCGGCAGGATTTCGTGCCCGCAACCACCGGGTACTGCGTGCCTGAAAAGCAAAGACTGTTCAAACTTACCAGTGGTGAAGATTCCCGCTATCCGTGGAGGTTTCCCGCCATCCGGCGCCATCTTCTACCTTCTTCCCGCCATCCGCGAAGTTTTCCCGCCATCCGGCGCCATCTTCGACCTTCTTCCCGCCATCCGTGGAGTTTTCCCGCCATTGGACGCCATCTTGAGGACGCCGCGCGGGAAGAAGAGGGGCGTGGACTCCGAAAGCGCGCGAGAACTGAAGCCCCGCCTCACGTCCGGACGTTGCGTAAGGTCCTGGAAGGAGCCCAGCAGACGCCGACGTCACAGGAGCGCGACGGAAGGTCCTCAACCCTGACGATCCACTGCGGAGCCGCGGCCTACGGAAGAGGATCATCGCAAGGTAGGCCACGGTCCACTAGGGGGGAGGAAGATGTCGGATACGGAGGAGAGCTTCACTGCCTCAACCCCCGCCAGCGCTACCGCTGCTGCAGTTATGCCCTTCACCATGCCCTATATCCCGGGAGCAGCTTGGCTACCCCAGTACTCAGGGGAGTCACATACCCTGCATGACTTTAGAGAAAAGCTGGATAGCCTCTTCCAGGTGTACCCCCTCACAGAAGAGCAAAAAGTGAGCATCCTGGTGGCCCAACTAACAGGGGCAGCCAAAAGGGAAGTAAAATCCTGGCCACCTGGGAGGAAGACTGTCGCAGGGATACTAACCCGGCTGAAGGACACCTTTGATACCCGCACCTCAGCCGAGATTAAGCTTAGATTCTACGGGTGCAAGCAGCGAGCGCATGAGAGTATAAGGGACTATGCACTAAACCTACAAGAGGCCCTGAGGGCCATAAAGCAGACCGACCCTGATGGGGTGGGAAACGAGGACAGGCTGTTGACTGAACAATTTATAGAGGGTTTATATTGCAATGCCCACCGAACCCAGTTGCGGGCAATGGCCTTACAGGATCCCCATCTGGACTTTGCACAGTTCAAGGACAGAGCCATCCGGGTGCTCCGAGAACCGGCACCAGGTGGCGTTGTGACCCACAGACGCCCCACTACCACTTACTACCAGGAGGCGGCGCCCTTGTCAGCAGGGCCTGTGGGAGCTGATGCGCAGGCTTTGGACAATGACCCGGCTCCAGACCTACACCATCAGGTCCAAGAGCTAGCTAAGAGCGTTGCTGCGCTAACCCGAACTGTGCAGTCTTTACAGGTTTCCACCCCAGGGAAGATCCAGCTGGCATCCGGACCGGAGGACATCCCGTGGCGTCGACCAAGGAGGACCCCACCGGCCAGAGGAAGACCCAGTGACCGATACAGTGAGGACGGACGACCCATCTGCCGCCGCTGCAATCAACCCGGACATGTGGCAAGGTACTGTTCTTTAAACGGGCACAACCTGGGGTAGAGGGCCAACCCCCAGGAAAAAGATCACCAGGCCCATCGAACTGGCGCGACAGATATGTGGGAGGACGTCCAGTCTTGCCTGTGGTACTGGATGGCATTCCCATGAGTGCCCTACTGGACACCGGGTCACAGGTCACCACCATCCCGTACGTGCTCTTCAAGCAGTACTGGAATGACTCGGATATTACCCGCTACCCCGACGACGACTTGAGTATCATCGCCAGCAATGGTCAGCCCGTGCCACAGATCGGATTTAAAGAGGTGACCATCAAAATTGGTAGAGTCGAACTGGCCGCACAGGGACTGATCATTGTAGATATTGATAAACATGAGAGTCACCCAAAAATAACTCTAGGAACTAATGTAATTGAAAATTGTCTTGCAGAGGTGATTTTCCTTTTACAGCAGGTTGCCAAGAATGCCAGCTCCGGCGAGCAGCGGGTGCTCCAGAAAGAGATCCGGGCACTGATGCAACGGCAACAAGTGGAACTCTCCGGCGGTGAGATTGGTAGCGTAAGAATGTGTGACCCTTTTCCTATTGCCATGCCCCCAAAAAGTGAAATGATGATTTGGTGCCGGGCAGCTATTGGTCTGAGAGGTAGAGATTACCAGGCAATGGTAGAACCAGTTTACTCAGACAGTAGGCCCACCATTTTGACAGCACGGGGGGTGGTCAATGTACGCCATGGGAGGGTGCCCATTCGCATAATAAATATCGGGGAGAGGGAAGTGTACCTGCCCCGGTATGCCACGCTAGCCAAATTATATACCACTAATCAAAGTTCTATACAATCTGTGGAACCCTTGCCTCCATCTCACCCGGAGGAAGGTAACGGCTCTAAGAAAGACATGGAGGACTGGTGTCAGCAACTACATTTGGGTACTGACTCCACTCCCTCACATCAGAAACAAGGAGTCTATCGGGTGGTTCAAGAGTATGAGAGAGTGTTTAGTAAACACCCGTTAGACTTCGGGCGAGTCAAGGGGGTAGAACATCGCATCCCCACGGGAGATCATCCTCCCATAAAAGAGAGGTATCGACCCGTACCCCCTGCACATTACCAACACGCCAAGGGGATGCTTAGAGATATGAAGGAGGCTGGGGTAATCCGGGATAGTTGTAGCCCCTGGGCAGCCCCATTAGTTTTAGTCAAAAAGAAAGACAACACCATGAGGATGTGTGTAGATTACCGGAAAATCAACCGTATCACACACAAGGATGCGTACCCCTTACCAAGGATAGAGGAGTCATTGGCTGCTTTAAGATCTGCTAACTTCTTCTCTACCTTGGATCTCACTAGCGGGTACTGGCAGGTTCCTGTAGCAGAGGCGGACCGGGAGAAGACCGCATTCACCACCCCGATGGGACTTAGCGAGTTCACCTGCATGCCGTTCGGACTCTGCAACGCACCAGGAACCTTCCAACGCCTAATGGAGTGTTGTCTGGGCCACAGGAACTTCGAGACGGTCCTGTTGTACCTGGACGATGTCATCGTATATTCCAAGACGTATGAGGACCACCTGAAACACCTGGCGGAAGTGTTCGAGGCTCTGGCGAGTTACGGCCTAAAGGTGAAACCCTCCAAGTGTCACCTCCTGAAACCAAAGGTGCAGTACCTGGGACACGTGGTGAGCGCTGACGGAGTGGCTCCCGACCCCGATAAGATCACCGCAATTAAGGGATGGCCAAGCCCCTCCAGCGTAAAAGAAGTGCGGCAGTTCCTCGGGTTGGTAGGCTACTACCGAAGGTTTATTCCCGGTTTCACCAAAAAGGCAGCACCTATGCAGGACCTCCTGATAGGCCAGTCCCGGAAGGCCAAGAACCAGAAGCCGCCCTTCAAATGGGAAGAGCTGGAAGAAGAGTCCTTCCGCCAGCTGAAGATGGCCCTCACGGGGGACGAAATCCTGGCGTACCCGGATTATAGCCAGCCCTTTATCCTCTACACCGACGCCAGTAACATCGGGCTAGGAGCCGTACTGTCCCAGATCCAGCAGGGGAAGGAACGAGTAATCGCCTACGCCAGCCGAAAACTGCGACCCACCGAAAGGAACCCCGAGAATTACAGCTCATTTAAGTTAGAGTTCCTGGCCGTAGTATGGGCAATCACTGAGCGCTTTAAGCATTACCTCGCTTCTTCCCGGTTCACCGTGTACACGGATAACAACCCGCTGACACACCTGGACACGGCAAGACTCGGTGCCCTGGAGCAGAGGTGGATGGCCCGTCTGTCCAACTACGAGTTCACAATTAAATACCGGGCAGGACGCTCCAATACCAACGCGGACGCCCTGTCCAGGATGCCCAACCTGCCGGACGGAGGAGAAGATCCGGAGGGACTGGAAGAAGTTGAACTCCCTGCGTTCCACCGTCATGGGACTATTCAGTATTCCCACCAGGTAAGGAGTAAGCAGGCTGCTACGTTGAACCCCTTACCCCACTACAACTGGGCGGAAATGCAAGACAGCGACCCTGCCGTCCGACTGGTGAAGGAGATGCTGACTCGGCCGGAGGCTCGCCTTGAACCAGACGCTCCGGAGGAAGCCAAACAACTATGGGCAGAGAAGAGTCGACTGTTCCTTTACAAAGGGAAGTTGTGCCGCAGAATGGTTAACTCCCGGACGCATGAATTACTCTGGCAAGTAGTGGTGCCACGAAGAGACGCAGCCATGGTGATGGAGGCATACCACGACGGAGCTGGACACTTTGGGTGGAAAAAGCTGGAGTTCCTGCTGCGCGAGCGGTTCCACTGGGTAGGCATGAGGGGAACCATCGAGAAGTGGTGCAGAGATTGTGGCCCGTGCAACCTGAGAAGGAAGGACCGAGCCAGCCAGAAGACTCCCCTGCAGTCCATCGTCACCCGGCAACCGTTGGAACTGGTAGCCTTGGATCATGTAAAACTGACCCCAAGCAGAAGTGGCTACGTCTACGCGTTAACCATCGTGGATCATTACTCCCGGTTCTTGGTTGTCGTCCCCGTCAAGGACTTAACGGCTCAAACAGCAGCTAGAGCCTTCCAGCAGCACTTCTGCCGTCCACACGGGTACCCGGACCAAGTGCTGACGGACCAGGGACCTGCCTTTGAAGCGGAGGTCTTTCAGGAATTCTGCAATCTGTATGGCTGCCGGAAGATAAGGACGACACCCTACCATCTGCAGACTAATGGACTTTGTGAAAAAATGAACCAGGTGGTAATGGATCTTCTAAAAACGTTGCCCCTGGAAGAACGCAGTCTGTGGCCTGAAAAGTTGCCCGATCTGGTGGACCTATACAACCACATCCCGGTAGGTTCCACCAACTGTACCCCGGCTTACCTAATGAGGGCAAGACCTGGTAAGTTACCTGTTGACCTGGAAATGGGAGTCCTGACCCCCGAGGACACTTCACCAGAAACAGACTGGGACACAGAGAGGCAGCAGCAGTACCGGAGAGTACAGGAGAGCGTGGAGCGAAGTCTCTGTCAGGCTAGGGAAAGACAAGAGAAAACTTACAACCAGTATGCTCCCGCTGTTCCCCTGGTACCCGGAGAGCAGGTCTTGAAGAGGAAGAGACGGCTCCACAAGTTGGACGACCAGTGGGAGAAGGACCCGTACACCGTACTGCCCTCAAGCCACGAGAACCCGAAGGTCTGTACCATCAGTAAAGACGGAGGGGAAACCACAGCCATTGTATCCCGGGACCACCTGAAGAAGTGTCCCGAACAACTGAGGAACCCTGAAGAGGAACAAGAAGACCATCGACCCGTGGAAGAAAGGGAAGATATGGTTAGTACCGTGCTCGGGGACTTTCCTCAGTCTTGGACTCAAGTCAATGGTGCAGTTGTGGTACCCGTACTCACCTTCCTCCAACCATCATCCCAAGAACCTACGGAGCAACGGGTAGAGCTGGAAGAACAGCCGGTCCAGGAGGCAGAAGACTCCACACAAGCAGAACAGGAGAATCAACCCTCTGCTTATAGTGAGCCTGCCGTACCCCTAGTGAGACAAAGAGCCGGTAGACAGCTGCCCAGTTTACCCTTGACAGCTCCTACACCCTGTAGTTCAGGGCCAGACAGTCAGCTCCGTAGGTCCACTCGGGCCACTAGAGGCCAGTTACCCGCACGCTGGAGAATTTAAAGTGTATAAATTGTTTTATCTATGTTTTTCTGTGTCTTGTTGCTTGTGTATAATTTTGTGTTTCTAGTTATTTTTAGGAAACCTTGGTGGATTTACCGGGAATCCTTGTATATAGTTGGAGCGTAACCCAGGATGGACTAGAGACTGTTAAGGACTCGGGGTAGGACAGACCCCTACCTGGTTACGTCTCCCTGTGTTGGTGAAATGGACACCTTTGCTTTTCTTCAAAGACTGCATCCGGTTGCGGACACGCCGTAACCATCTTATGTGTTTTTCTTATAGTATTGTTATTGTTATACTTTGTTATGTTTTTCTAAATGTGTTTAGTCCCGGAGTACTAAATTTCACTAGGGGGGAATGTGACACCCCAGGGGTCTGGTTGCCACAGTGATAGAGATATAATGTCTGAGAGCAGGTGGGAGGTCCTTTGGTCAGGGATCCTGTGCATGCCACACCTCCTGCCCAGTCTTGGGAGGGGAAGAACTTCCCCTGTAAAAACCCGGGGCTGAGGCAGGGTGAGTCAGACAAGGAGAGTGGAGAAGAGAAGCAGCATAGGAAACAGCAGAGTTACAAGGAGTCAGGGGCTGGCAGCTACAGAGCTCGCCCTGACTAAGAAGATTCTTTACCGGACCCGGAGTCCGAGGCTGTGGGGACTAACTCCTACCCAGCAGCAGAATCCGTCGGGCAGGGGATTTCAGGTCCTCTGGCCCAGAAGCCCGAAGGCACGGTCACACGCGTGGGACCAGCACCGCCATCGTGGAGCGGAAGCCATTAGAAGGCCCCGAGTCACCGGCCATACGGGTGAGCACCACACGGTACACTCAGGGACGTGGGCTACTTACATCAGCTTCTAGCAAGGTAGCCAGAAGAGTACAGTCAGTTTGGGAGGCCTACAACTACGCCTGGCCAGGGGAGATCCCATCTGCTCAAAGACTGACCAGGCCCCGTTTGCTAGCAAGTACTCCGGGAGGGTCTGTCGTTGTTACCAGTAAAGACCCTGAACTACACCGTACCGTCTCTGAGTGGTTCCTGCTACCCCCATCATCCACGTCGGCTGCCCTGAGGCCATACCCCTCCCGTTGGGGGTTATACTATCACGCTGCACAATCCTACCACCGGCCTCAGCGGTCTGCCCTGCAGCAGCAGCTTCCTGGCTGCACTCAACGGGTGGCGTAGTCATCAACTATTTACTACTAATAGACTGCCGTCTAGTTTGACTCCCTGGGCACGGACCGGGTCACCGCCACGAGATTACAACCCTCCACGGATCCGGCTCCGGGTAAGCGCCCGCGTGCGCACCGCAGCGCGACACAGGCCCAGGGGCGCGTCATTTCCACTGCGGAAAACGCTAGAAAAACGCATAGTGGGCACGCAGCCTCATTTTGCTGTTCCATTTCACTTAAGTCCCTATACTACTAATGCAAGATACATTAGAAATTGCACATGGCACATTGAATCCTCACTAATATTGCTCCATTTATAGAAACTTCAGATGCCAGTTGGGTCAATTAAACCTGCCCAATTGCTTTTACTTGAAGATGGTGAAGGCTTGAACAGTGATTGCTTATTTCTCTGTGAGCTCTTGCCAACTGCATAGCTGTAGGATTATATGTGACGTCTGAGATCCTGGAATGGGTCAACACATTTTGAAATCCTGTCTCTAGGCCAAGATGACCATAATATATTTTTATTTATTTATTTTATAACAATGTAGACTCCGACAAATGCAAAAATAAGGAACCGCTTAACTAAAATATAAACAAATATTTGAAAAATAAACTTTCTAAATAATAAGGACTTTTTTTTTACTAGACTTCTGGAAAGCAAATTGCAGGACACAGCAAGTGATAGTACTTTATAACAAACAGAAATGTTATGCTTTTATCAATATTCTCATTTTATCCATATAGCTGCTGCACAGAAATCCCATAGAATACATGAAGTTGAAAGAAAACAAACATTGTTCGCGCTCAATGAAAGTAACAAGTCAATGTCCATTCAGAGAAGTTCTTTTAAATAATTTAAAGTTTACTATAATTACTTACCAGTAATTAATTCATTTAAAGTTTGCTTCTAATGAACGCAGGATTTCTTCTTTGCACTTTGGATCTGAAAACACTGTTTTGTTAAAGCAGTAGTTTTAGGTAACAGTTCAGAAAAAGCAGTCATATGTCTGAGGATTGACACTTTCTAGCTGTGATGACTTGTGTTCTTGTCCTCAATGCAGGCTCTATCTCTAGTTGTTAGTTTTCTCTGACCTAGTGTACTCATAGGCAGTATGTGTAGAAATGAGAGATTCCTGCTGTGTTTATGTAGCACAACAGCATAGAAGACATTATACTGCAGTACTGAGCACTGTAGCTGTTAATCCAGCACTGCTGTGAGATTATCACTTTCTAGAAAGGCACAGCACTGTCTCTCGTCTTCTTTCTCTTACACTGCTTCCCCCTCCTGTCTATAGACTTCAAACAGCAGCCGATTCCTCGATGAACTCATATTTTTTCACATCTCGACAAGACAGATTTTAGATTTTGTTTTTCAGAGTGAATGATGAGTTCAAAAGTCAGTGGGAGGAGAAAAAGTGGCTCATAAGTGGAGAAAGAAGTGTCATCGATAAGCTATATTACAAAATTTCTTATATTTTCTTATGGATCTATGCAAAGTTTGCTGAAACAGCAGTGACATAAAGTGGATTACACATATGATCAAGGTTTCATATAAGTATTTATTGTATGTTTTAAAGGAGTTGTTCACTACTGGACAACTCTTTTGGTTAATCAATTTATAGCACAATAAAAACAATGTATATTCAACTCCCGCAGTGGCGCCTTTCCACTGATGTCAGGGCTGCAGTTCCCAGCAGGTGACATTATGTCACATGACCACTGCAGCTAATCAGTGGCTACTGATCGGCTGTAGCTCATCAATATTCCATCAGAATGGATGTTCCAATCTGACAAAATAGTACGACTACATCTGATCAGCGGGCGCTGATTGGCTGAAACCGTCACATAACATAATAATGTTACATCACCTGCCGACATTGCTGGAATGGTGCCGCTGCGGGAGATCAGCATACATTGGTTGTATTTTCTGTGGGGCCCTGATTTGATTAAGCAGGGCTTATTAAGTAATAGACAACTCCTTTAATAATTCAAAGAGTGCAGTAGTGTGGGAAGTCAGGCTGTAAAAGAAAGCTGGATGTCTTAATGAGGACAGGAAGATGTTAGGCCTTTTGGCATGTCGTGGATGACTGTGGATATAATTTTGTTAACTAATGCTTATTTTTATATTGCTTTAAAGAAATGGCCCACACTTTATGTATCGCCTAAGGATAAAGCTGTGCCCTTATGTAAGAGTTCATGTAAGATAATGGGAGATGAACAAATAATGTGTGCTGTTTAGAAAGAAGCAAGAACACAGAGTACGCTGAAATATTTTTATTTATTTCACAGATTCAGTTCTTTCTGATTCTAATGATGGATGCTCAGCACATCATTTTTTTTCCTTCTTTTATTTCTGAACCCAGCAGATGATTTTTCTTTTGCTTTGCTTGCACGGGTTAGTATAGTATCACAATTGTATGGAGAGCCTTTAATCTATTAGGAACTCACATTTTATATAGAGTTGGCATGCTGTTATTTCTTTTAGACTGAACATAACAAGCCATTTTCTAAAAGTTCTGACAGCTGCACTACTAAACTACAAAAATACCAATTCTGTCTCCAGCTATCCCATTCTAATGAATATGTTCTGTACTACAGGAAGTGCAGAACTGCCAGTACATGTAAAGCACACCTTGCTGTTAGATAGATAGATGTCTGTGAGATACATAATTACTGTCGTGCGTGTATAGTTTACTGTTCATGTATTTTGCTAATAAATAAATAAATGAAAAAAATGGTGTGGGGTTCCCTGCTATTTTTAATAACCAGCTAAGGGAAAGCAGACAGCTGTAAGCTGGTCTGATTATGCTGGAAAGGGCCCAATAACCATGGAGCGTCCCAGCCTATTAATATCAGCTCACATCTGTCTATAAAACAGGGAGGGCTGTATAGTATATCCCTAAACTTTGAATCCATTATACTGTCTTATGAATGAGCTCTTACATATAAAAGTTTTTTTTCTATTATCAGCCATTTACCTATATAGACACAGCATTTCTCGATTCATTGTACCCGATTGACTATGTGCGCTTGTCAGCATTTAGAATACCCTAACACGTATTATGTCTTATATTTTTTCATTCATTGTATACAAGTGGATAAGAAGATGGATTGTAATGGCTGAAATATGTTGGGCTGGAGATGGCTTCATGAAAAAATGGCAAAGTACTGAGTATGAAAGATAAATGGGTTTGATTATTACCAAGCTAAGACTATGGTAAACAGAGATGGCCCATCTGACCCTCTCCTAACTACAGTGCATTGTGAAAGTATTTGGCCCCCTTGAACTTTTCTACCTTTTGCCACATTTCTGGCTGCAAACATGAAGATATAAAATTCTAATTTTTTTGGGGAAGAATCAACAACAAGTGGGACACAATCGCGAAGTGGAACGAAATTTATATTTTAAGCTTTTTTAACAAATTCAAAACTGAAAAGTGGGGTGTGCAATATTATTCGGCCCCCTTGAGTTAATACTTTGTAGCGCCACCTTTTGCTGCGATTACAGCTGCAAGTTGTTCGGGGTATGTCTCTATCAGTTTTGCACATCAAGAGGTTGAAATTTTTACCCATTCTTCCTTGCAAAACAGCTCGAGCTCATTGAGGTTGGATGGAGAGCGTTTGTGAACAGCAGTTTTCAGCTATTTCCACAGATTCTCAATTGGATTCAGGTCTGGACTTTGACTTGGCCATTCTAACACCTGGATACGTTTATTTTTGAACCATTCCATTGTAGATTTTGCGTTATGTTTGGAATCATTGTCTTGTTGGAAGATAAATCTCCGTCCCAGTCTCAGGTCTTTTGCAGACTCCAACAGGTTTTTTTCTAGAATGGTCCTGTATTTGGCTCCGTCCATCTCCCATCAATTTTAACCATCTTCCCTGTCCCTGCTGAAGAAAAGCAGGCCCAAACCATGATGCTGCCACCACCATGTTTGACAGTAGGGATGGTGTTTTGAGGGTGATGGGCTGTGTTGCTTTTACGCCAAACATATCGTTTTGCATTGTGGCCAAAAAGTTTGATTTTGGTTTCATCTGACCAGAGCACCTTATTCCACATGTTTGGTGTGTCTCCCAGGTGGCTTGTGGCAAACTTCAAATGAGACTTTTTATGGATTTCTTTGAGAAATGGCTTTCTTCTTGCCACTCTTCCATAAAGGCCAGATTTGTGCAGTGTACGACTGATTGTTGTCCTATGGATAGACTCTCCCACCTCAGCTGTAGATCTCTGCAGTTCATCCAGTGTGATCATGGGCCTTTTGGCTGCATCTCTGATCAGTCTTCTCCTTGTTCGAGATGAAAGTTTAGAGGGACGGCCGGGTCTTGGAAGATTTGCAATGGTCTGATACTCCTTCCATTTCAATATGATCGCTTACACAGTGCTCCGTGAGATGTTTAAAACTTGGGAAATGTTTTGTATCCAAATCCGGCTTTAAACTTCGCCACCACAGTATCTTGGACCTGCCTGGTGTGTTCCTTGGTCTTCATGATGCTCTCTGCTCTTGAAACAGAACCCTGAGACTATCACAGAGCAGGTGCATTTATACGAGACTTGATTACACACAGGTGGATTCTATTTATCATTACCAGTCATTTAGGACAACATTGGATCATTCAGAGATCCTCACTGAACTTCTGGAGTGAGTTTGCTGCACTGAAAGTAAAGGGGCCGAATAATATTGCACGCCCCACTTTTCAGTTTTTAATTTGTTAAAAAAGTTTAAAATATCCAATAAATTTTGTTCCACTTCAGGATTGTGTCCCACTTGTTGTTGATTCTTCCCCCAAAAATTAGAATTTTATATCTTTATGTTTGAAGCCAGAAATGTGGCAAAAGGTAGAAAAGTTCAAGGGGGCCAAATACTTTCACAATGCACCGTAATAATTCTATAAATAGGTGCATGTTCTTCCGGTGATGTACTCAGAGTAGCAGGACCTCCCTCACTATACTACGTCACAGTAATTGATGATGATGTGAAATATCCAGGGTACTGGAGATACTGTACATTTCTGAAGGTTCACTTGGAACAATTTTGATTACGCCATAGGTTTATGGTTTATATTTTGAAGGTTTGCTTTAGTTAACATTTGTAACAATAAACATTTACCGTATGTTGCTTTTTCTTTTTGTAACACTTCTATGCTTTTCTATTGGTGTAGAAATGTAGAGCCCAGTGCACACATTAGGTGATAGTGATTGAAAATGTAAGCCAGCACTGTCAAATATAATAAAATCCAAAGTTTATTAGATCCTTTTTAAAGGTATCCAGGATAGGTGATAGCATAGTAAAGCAGCATGCAAAACTTCAGACATTAACAGCAGGTAAAACTCATGGCATGCACAGGTTGCACACCTGACAGGGCTGGCTTACATTGTGAAGAGCTACTGCTTTTGGAGAAACCCACTGAGCACCTAGTAGGTGAGCTGATTGAACTTTACTACTCTCTTAGCACTTTAGATGATAGTACTTAAATGAAGAGAGTAAAGTATGCTAGTGCAACCGGTTATAGCCATAGTTCCCCAGCTAGTAACAAGTTACTAATGATACTAAGTACCGTACTTCCACATATCAGGAATATAACGAAAAAATAGAGCATTAGCTCACTCTCGCAAAGAGAGCTAAAAATCATCCTTCTTTCAACAATGTTCGGTACTTTTCTGGCTCGAATACTTGACTGAGTGCACCAAATAGAGAAAAACTTTGCAGTCTGGTACTGTAGGAAAAGGTAAAAACTTGTCTTTATGGTTATTCAATAAAGACAAGTTTTTACCTTTTCCTAGGGTACGGTTTCTTTATGTGGCACATATCAGGAAGCCCATCCCCTTCCTAAAGGTACAGTTAGGTCCATATATATTTGGACAGAGACAACATTTTTCTAATTTTGGTTCTAGACATTACCACAATGAATTTTAAACAAAACAATTCAGATGCAGTTGAAGTTCAGACTTTCAGCTTTCATTTGAGGGTATCCACATTAAAATTGGATGAAGGGTTTAGGAGTTTCAGCTCCTTAACATGTGCCACCCTGTTTTTAAAGGGACCAAAAGTGATTGGACAGATTAAATAATTGTAAATAAAATGTTCATTTCTAGTACTTGGTTGAAAAACCTTTGTTGACAATGACTTCCTGAAGTCTTGAACTCATGGACATCACCAGATGCTGTGTTTCCTCCTTTTTGATGCTCTGCCAGACCTTCACTGCGGTGGTTTTCAGTTGCTGTTTGTTTGTGGGCCTTTCTGTCTGAAGTTTAGTCTTTATCAAGTGAAATGCATGCTCAATTGGGTTGAGATCAGGTGACTGACTTGGCCATTCAAGAATATTCCACTTCTTTGCTTTAATAAACTCCTGGGTTGCTTTGGCTTTATGTTTTGGGTCATTGTACATCTGTAGTATGAAACAACGACCAATCAGTTTGGCTGCATTTGGCTGGATCTGAGCACACAATATGGCTCTGAATACATCAGAATTAATTCGGCTGCTTCTGTCCTGTGTCACATCATCAATAAACACTAGTGACCCAGTGCCACTGGCAGCCATGCATGCCCAAGCCATCACACTGCCTCCGCCGTGTTTTACAGATGATGTGGTATGCTTTGGATCATGAGCTGTACCACACCTTCGCCATACTTTTCTCTTTCCATCATTCTGGTAGAGGTTGATCTTGGTCTCATCTGTCCAAAGAATGTTCTTCCAGAACTGTGCTGGCTTTTTTAGATGTTTTTTTTTAGCAAAGTCCAGTCTAGCCTTTTTATTCTTGATGCTTATGAGTGGCTTGCACCATGCAGTGAACCCTCTGTATTTACTTTCATGCAGTCTTCTCTTTATGGTAGATTTGGATATTGATACGCTTACCTCCTGGAGAGTGTTGTTCACTTGGTTGGCTGTTGTGAAGGAGTTTCTCTTCACCATGGAGATTATTCTGCGATCATCCACCACTTTTGTCTTCCTTGGGCGCCCAGGTCTTTTTGCATTGATGAGTTCACCAGTGCTTTCTTTCTTTCTCAGGATATACCAAACTGTAGATTTTGCCCCTCCTAATATTGTAGCAATTTCTCGGATGGGTTTTTTCTGTTTTTGCAGGTTAAGGATGGTTTGTTTCACCTGCATGGAGAGCTCCTTTGACCGCATGTTTACTTCACAGCAAAACCTTCCCAATGCTAGCCCCACACCTCAAATCAACTCCAGGCCTTTTATCTGCTTAATTGAGAATGACATAACAAAGGGATTGCCCACACCTGTCCATGAAATAGCCTTGGAGTCAATTGTCCAATTACTTTTCGTCCCTTTAAAAACAGGGTGGCACATGTTAAGGAGCTGAAACTCCTAAACCCTTCATCCAATTTTAATGTGGATACCCTCAAAGGAAAGCTGAAAGTCTGAACTTCAACTGCATCTGAATTGTTTTGTTTAAAATTCATTGTGGTAATGTCTAGAACCAAAATTAGAAAAATGTTGTCTCTGTCCAAATATATATGGACCTAACTGTATGTGCCCAAGATGCGTGCCAGCCTGCAGCCCCGATGTTGCGGAATAGCCGACGGCGGCTTCCGCTCATTATGCAAATGAGCGGCGCCATTTTTTTTTCGCCTGTGGACTTTCCTCATAGAGGTTACTCTATGGGGAAAGTCCAAATGTGGACTCACAAGAGAAATTGACGTGCAGGTGCACCCATCCACAATGCTGTAACATCTGGCCGTTGCGAGTTTGACGCTGCATAAACAAACACGCAGCGTCAAACCCGCAGCGGCTCCTGATCACCCAAATAAGGCATTTGTGTGAAATGCACATTGGCTTTATGACATGGTATAATTGGTATCTTGTGACATGCCCATTGACTATGACTTTTATTGGACACGCTAGCTAATATCACAGCCATGCTAGTAAACTTTACTCTCTTCATTTTTATTCTACCATTAGTACTCTCCCCATGCTCTGCATTTTCTATAATAATTTGTAACTGCTTTTGCAATTGATTTATACATCAGATTTTGCATCATTTTCTTTCGAGTAGATTCTTCTCCTAATTTTGTCTATTTGTCTTTCATTGATGATTCAATAATTACAATGTATAAGTAGCTTTTTGGTCTGGCATATGTTCTCTATAGATGATTTGCGCATATTCATGCGTGCTGCACCCCTGAGAAGGTAGGCGATTATAATTGGGGTCATGTCAGTGTAGAGTATTGTACACGGGGCAGCATGAACCAGACATTTCTTTTGCGATTCATGAATCCACCACAGAGACTAAAAATAAATTGTTAAAGTTGCAAGCTATAACAGCAAGTGCATACGCCGTGTTCTCCTCTGACCCTTGGTCGGCAGCAGGTGCTTGTGGAGCTGTTATTTGGCAGCCCTCGGGAGCGTGAGAGAGGTCATTGAAATAAAATGTGTTCTAGATTGAAGAGGTAAAATTCCTTGATTTGCCAAGTACAGTGAATCTAGCAGCAGTCGCACCATTTGAAAGAGGAATAGATGTTTCCTTCAATATTTCATTTAAAAGTTGACTACCAATAAAGTTTCTCTTACTGCAGTTTATACCGGATGCAAGCAATTACAGAGTTCAGCCTTTTCTCGCTCAGCAACCCTTCATGTCAAGTGATTGCTCAGTTATTTTCCAACAGAAAGCAGCCGCATTTTTTTCACATTTATATCAAGGCATTCATTATGTACAGCCAACTTTTCACCTTTTTAGGAAATTCAAGAGGAAAATGTAGTAGTTTAGCCTTTACTTTAAAACATTTTATTTTTTTGCCTGTGGTCCATGCTTTCAGTTTGCACAATGCTCCTTTTGTTTGTTCCAATATTTCATCTCACATGTTGCCCAAGGTAGCCCACAATAAATGTATGTTTTTTCAAGGTCTGTACAGTTAATGAGACCTACGTACCTGTGTCACCCTGGCCTGCATGCCACAAAATGTAATAAAGCTGTGTCTGAGAGCAAGGGGGAGGTTCTCTAGTCAGGGGAACATTAGCATGCAGTACCTCCTGTCTCAGGCCAGTAGGGGGAGCAGACTGCCCCTATAAAAGCTGGTGCTGGGGGCAGGGTTAGAGAGAGCTGGACGACCTGTCTCAGGATTCAGGTCCCAGAGCAGAGAGGGACAGTTGTATTGCACCTAAGAGGAAGTGTGGCAGGAGGAGAGCCACAAGCCAGAGACAAGAGGCGAAGAGAGCCTGTCTTGGCAGATAACGGACTTAATTTACCCGACTTTGGTGTCTGAGGCTGGGAGGATTCCACATTCTCCAGCAGATAACCAGTCCGCAGGGGACTGTATATTCCTTAGTCTAAGAAGCCTGGAGGCCCTGCCACAACAGAAGGGACCAGCAAAGCCGTACAAGGCTGGGAGCAGAAAGGAACCCACGTCGCAGGTCATACAGGCGAGAGTACACGGAAAGCTCGGAAACGTGGGCTGTTACCCTATAAGGAGGAGATAGCCAGAAGGAGCACAGAAAGCACGGTAGGCCTACACCCTCACCCTGACCAGGGCCAATTTCCCCGTTGCTCTCAGACATCCAGGTCCCCTCCTAGCCGGGACTGTTTGTGGGTCAATTTACCTGTTCTAGTAAAAACCCTGGACTGCAACCTGTTGTCTGCGTGCTCCTTGCTCCTCCAGCACTATCAACACTGCGACTCTCACCACCATCACTCCCACCATCCATTATACTGCCCTGGGGCCGCACTCTTCCCGTGGGGGGTCACACTTCCCTAGCTGCACACCTCATCAGCCCCAGCGGTCTGCATGCAGCGGCGGTTCCTAATAGCCGCAATCCACGGGTGGCGTAGTCGGACATAAACATCAGCACATAACGGACTACCACTGGTCTGACCACCCTGAGCCACGGAACCGGGTTGCCACTACTACCCCCATCGTTCCCCTATTGCCCGGATCCGAGTGCCCCACGGCCCAGGAGGCGAGTCAGCTTTGGCGTAGTCGGCAGGATTGCAACCAACCCGCCACAAACGGGTATTGCGTGCCTAGAAAAGACTTTGCACTTACCTGAAAAGAGGTTTCCCGCCATCTGGAGCCGTTTCCCGCCATTTCCAGCCGTCTCCCGCCATCTTCAGCCGTTTTCCCGGCATCATACGCCATCTTCAGGACGCCGCGCGGGAAGAAGAGGGGCGTGGACGTCCAAAGCGCGCGAGACCCGAAGCTCCGCCCCACGCACCGATGCTGCGCAAGGTCCTGGAAGGGAGAGAGAGCGACGCTGACGTCATCAGGACGCGACGCGAGGTCCTCGTCCAGTGCAGCAGCAGCGGAGCCGCGGCCTACAGAAGAGGATCGTCGGAAGGTAGGCCACGCTTAACTAGGGGGGAGGAAGATGTCGGACACAGAGGCGCCCACTACCACCAGCGCAGCTGCTGCAGCGGTGATGCCCTTTTCCCTGCCCTAAATCCCTGGAGCGGCCTGGCTGCCCAAGTACTCAGGGGAGCCCCATGCCCTAACTGACTTTAAGGAAAGGCTGTACAGTTTGTTCCAAGTCTACCCCCTGACAGAGGAACAGAAGGTCAGCATACTAACAGGGCAGTTAACTGGCGCAGCCCAAAGGGAGGTAAAATCATGGCCCACTGAGGAGAAAAGGACTGTGAAGGGTATTCTGGCCCGGCTGCGGGGTACCTTTGACACACGTACCTCCGCTGAGATTAAAATGAGGTTCTATGGATGTAAGCAGCGGGCACAGGACAGCATCAGAGACTATGCCATAAATCTGCAGGAAGCCTTGAGGGCTATTCAACAAACTGACCCTGGCAGTGTGCAGGAAACGGATAAGCTGCTAACAGAACAATTCATAGAAGGTCTGCTGTCTAGCGCCCACAGGGCCCAACTGCGCCTCATGTTCTTTCAGAACCCCGACCTGACCTTTGCCCAATTTAAGGACAGGGCCATAAGGGTGCTCCGTGAATTTGCAACCAGTGGCGCTATAAACCCCCGGCGCCCTGCTCTAACCTACCACCAGGAGACGGCGCCCTCCTCTATGGATCCCGTGGGGGCTGATGCACAGGCCCTGAACCAAGCCCCATCGAAAGACCTGCACCACCAAGTCCAGGAGCTGACCAGGAGCGTCGCGGCGTTGACCAGGACCTTCCAGGCGTTGCAAGTGGACCCGTCAAGACCCATCGAGCTGGCTTCAAGTCCGGAGGATGTCCCGTGGCGTCGACAGAGGAGAATCCCGTCATTCCGAGGGAGGCCCACAGACCGCTACGCAGAGGATGGACAGCCCATTTGCCGTCGATGCAACCAGCCCGGACACATTTCCAGGTACTGTAATTTAAACGGGTCCAACCTGGGGCAGAGGGCCAACCCCCAGGCATAAGATCACCAGGCCCTTATAATTGGCGTGATAAGTACATTGTTGGGCGCCCGGTTTTACCCGTGGTGCTGGACGGTATCCCCATGAGCGCCTTGCTGGATACTGGGTCACAAGTAACCACTATCCCTTATGTACTTTTTAAGCAGTATTGGACTGATGCTGATATCACACGGTATCCAGACAGTAACTTGAGCATCATCGCCAGTAATGGCTTGCCCGTGCCGCAGATGGGGTTCAAGGAGATGACCATTAAAATTGGTAAAGTTGAACTGCCGGCACAGGGAATAATTATTGTGGACATTGACCGTCGTGAAAGTCACCCTAAAATAACTGGGGGTACTAACGTGATTGAAAATTGTCTTTCAGAGGTAATTCTAATTCTACAACAGGTGGCGGTGAATGCTAGTTCCAGCCAACAGAGAGTCCTCAACAAGGAGATAAAAGCCCTGATGAGACGGCAGCAGGTAGAACTGTCTGGTGGTGAGATCGGTAGCGTAAGACTGAGTGACCCATTCCCCATTTCCATGCCTCCCAAAAGTGAAATGATGATCTGGTGTCGGACTGCAATCGGGTTGAGAGGTAGAGACTACCAAGCCATGGTAGAACCCGTGTACTCAGACAGCAGGCCCACCATTTTGACAGCCCGGGAGGTGGTTGATGTCCGTCATGGGAGGGTGCCCGTCCGCATCCTCAACATTGGGGAGAGGGAAGTACACTTACCCAGGTACGCTACACTCGCCAAACTGTTTGTTGTCGAACACAAAGCTATCAGGGCCGTGGAACCCTTGCCTCCATCTCCACAGGCGGAGGGTAATGGCTCCCAGAAACAAAAGGAGGACTGGTGCCAGAAGCTCCATGTGGGTGCTGACTCCACTCCCCTGCACCAAAAACAAGGAGTCTACCGGGTGGTACAGGAGTACAAGATAGTCTTTAGTAAGCACCCGCTAGACTTCGGCAGAGTAAAGGGGATAGAACACCACATCCCCACAGGGAGCCACCCACCGATAAAAGAAAGACACAGACCTGTACCCCCTGCACATTATCAGAGCGCAAAGGGCATGCTAAGAGAAATGAAGGAAGCTGGGGTCATTAGAGATAGCTGTAGCCCCTGGGCAGCCCCCTTGGTTCTGGTGAAAAAGAAAGACGGCACCATGAGAATGTGCGTGGACTATAGACAAATCAACCGTATCACCCATAAAGACGCATATCCGCTGCCTAGAATAGAGGAGTCTTTAGCCGCACTAAAATCAGCTAACTTCTTTTCTACTTTGGACCTTACTAGCGGGTACTGGCAGGTTCCTGTGGCAGAGGCTGACAAGGAGAAGACCGCCTTCACCACCCCGATGGGACTGAGCGAGTTCAACTGTATGCCTTTCGGGCTCTGCAATGCACCAGGGACCTTCCAGCGGCTGATGGAATGCTGTCTAGGGCACCGAAACTTCGAGACGGTCCTCCTTTACCTGGACGACTTGATCGTCTATTCAAAGACCTATGAGGACCATCTCAAACACCTGGCTGAGGTGTTCGAAGCCCTGGCAGGCTATGGCCTGAAGGTGAAACCATCGAAGTGTCACCTGCTGAAACCAAAGGTCCAGTACCTAGGGCACGTGGTAAGTGCGGAAGGAGTGGCCCCCGACCCTGACAAGGTCATGGCAATCAAGAGCTGGCCAAGCCCCTCGAACATCAAAGAGGTGAGACAGTTCCTCGGGTTGGTAGGCTACTACCGAAGGTTCATCCCCGGGTTCACTAAGATGGCAGCTCCTATGCAGGACCTCCTGATTGGACAGTCTAAGTCCCGAAGTCAAAAGCCACCCTTCAAGTGGGATAAACCGGAAGAGGAGTCCTTCCGCCAGTTGAAGATGGCCCTCACGGGGGATGAGATCCTGGCCCACCCTGACTATGGCCAGCCTTTTATTCTCCACACAGACGCCAGTAATGTGGGACTGGGAGCCGTACTATCCCAAAACCAACAGGGCAGAGAAAGGGTGATCGCGTACGCCAGCCGGAAGCTGAGGTCCACCGAGAGGAACCCGGAGAATTACAGCTCCTTCAAGCTAGAATTCTTGGCAGTGGTGTGGGCCGTGACGGAACGCTTCAAGCATTACCTGGCCTCCGCAAAGTTCACCGTGTACACGGACAACAACCTGTTGACACACCTGGACAATGCAAGACTGGGTGCCCTAGAACAGCGGTGGATGGCCCGTCTCTCCAACTATGACTTCGTGATCAAGTATCGGGCCGGCAAAACCAATGCCAACGCTGACGCCCTATCGAGGATGCCTCACTTACCTGAAGGTGACGAAGACCCAGAAGAGCTGGAGGAGGTAGAACTCCCCGCGTTTCACCGGTATGGAGCCGCTCAATACTCCCACCGCGTGAAGGAGGAGGATCTAACAACCGTGATGATCAATCCCCTACCTCACCACAGCTGGGCCGAGACCCAAGATGGTGACCCTGCAATCCGCCTGGTGAAAGATCTGCTGACCCGGGAAGACGCCCGCTTAGATCCAGATGCCCCAGGGGAAGCCAAACAGCTATGGAAAGAGAAGAGCAAGCTGTTCCTCTACGAGGGCAAGCTGTGCAGAAGGATTGTCAACCACCGGACGCACGAGCTGACCTGGCAAGTCGTGGTCCCAAGGCGAGATGCAGCTATGGTCCTGGGGGCTTACCACGACAGAGCGGGACACTTCGGTTGGAAGAAACTGGAGTTTCTACTAAGAGGAAGGTTCTTTTGGGTCGGCATGAGAGGAGCTGTAGAAAAATGGTGCAGAGACTGTGGCCCTTGTCACCTAAGGAGGAAGGACCGCACCAGCCAGAAGACACCCTTGAGGCCCATCGTCACCACGCAGCCTCTTGAGCTGGTAGCTCTGGACCATGTCAAATTGGCTCCCAGCCAGTCAGGATACATCTATGCCCTGACAATCGTGGACCACTATTCCCGTTTTCTAGTGGTGGTCCCGGTAAAGGACTTGACAGCCCAAACAGCGGCCAGAGCCTTCCAGCAATACTTCTGCCGTCCACACGGGTATCCGGAACAGGTCCTGACGGACCAGGGTCCAGCGTTCGAAGCTGAAATCTTCCAGGAGTTCTGCAACCTCTATGGCTGTAAGAAGATTCGTACAACGCCTTACCACCCACAAACCAACGGGATGTGTGAGAAGATGAACAATATAGTTATTGATCTCCTGAAGACGTTGCCCCTGGAGGAACGCAGCCTGTGGCCAGAAAAACTGCCGGACCTGATAGACTTATACAATCATATCCCGGTGAATGCTACCAACTGCACCCCCGGCTTACCTGATGCGAGCCAGACCAGGTAAGCTGCCCGTAGACCTGGAGATGGGAGTCCTAACACCTGAGGACACCTCCCCGGATGCAGACTGGGATACGGAAAGGCAACTGCAGTACAAGAAGGTACAGGAGAGTGTGGAGAAGAGCCTGGCCCAGGTGATAGAGAGGCAAGAAAAACTCTTCAACCAACACGCCCCTGCTGGTCCCCTAGAACCTGGTGAGCAAGTCCTGAAGCGGAAGAAAAGGCTACATAAGTTGGACGACCAGTGGGAAAGGGAGCCCTACACCGTACTGCAGTCTGATCACGACAACCCGAAGGTGTGCGTGATCACCAAGGACGGAGGAGAAACCACTAGCACCGTCTCCAGAGACCACCTCAAAAGATGCCCCGAGCAACTCCGTAGTGCAGAAGAGGATCAGCGTGACCTTGAACCCGCAGAGGACAAGGAAGAAATGATCAGCACCGTTCTCGGAGAGTTCCCTCAGTCCTGGACTCGCATAAATGATGCCATAGTGGTACCCGTCCTGCATTTCCTGCAACCGGCACAGCAACAACCAACACCAGAGCCGGAAGGTGAAGAGGAGCGAGCGGTTCCAGAAGAGCCTGTACCAGCAGCCCAGGAGAGTCAACCCTCTGCTGACAGTGAGCCTGCCATGCCTGCGGTAAGCCAAAGGACCCGCAGACAGCTGCCTGCCCTACCTGTACACCCAGCTGGTAGCTGTACCCCTAACGCTAGTGGGGAAAGCCAGGTTGGTCCACCACCAGACAGTGGGCTATAGGTCAACCAGGAGCACAAAGGGGCAGATACCCGCTCGCTGGAGAATATAGGATGCACTAAGATTGTAAATAACCCTGTTGCCAATTGTTGAAATGTTTGCCAAGTTATGTGCATGTTTGGTAATTTTGGGTTTCAGTTTCTTGCAGCTACCGTAAGGACTCAAAGGTTATGGACTTTTTATAACCGAGACCTTGTATGGGCTGCGTTCGGAGCCCAACCCAGGAATGAACTAAGACTGTAAAGGACTTGGGGTAGGACAGACCCCCCACCTGGTTAAGGCTCCCCGTTGTATTGGTGATATGGACACCCGGTCACAGACCACACTGTGACCTTAAGAACTCAATCTGTGCGTCGTCTGTCTGTTAATGTTTTATGGTATGCATATTGTCTTTGTTTATTGTTTAGTCCCGGAGTACTAAATTCTACTAGGGGGGAATGTGTCACCCTGGCCTGGATGCCACAAAATGTAATAAAGCTGTGTCTGAGAGCAAGGGGGAGGTTCTCTAGTCAGGGGAACATTAGCATGCAGTACCTCCTGTCTCAGGCCAGTAGGGGGAGCAGGCTGCCCCTATAAAAGCTGGTGCTGGGGGCAGGGTTAGAGAGAGCTGGACGACCTGTCTCAGGATTCAGGTCCCAGAGCAGAGAGGGACAGTTGTATTGCACTCTAAGAGGAAGTGTGGCAGGAGGAGAGCCACAAGCTAGAGACAAGAGGCGAAGAGAGCCTGTCTTGGCAGATAACGGACTTAATTTACCAGACTTTGGTGTCTGAGGCTGGGAGGATTCCACATTCTCCAGCAGATAACCAGTCCACAGGGGACTGTATATTCCTTAGTCTAAGAAGCCTGGAGGCCCTGCCACAACAGAAGGGACCAGCAAAGCCATACAAGGCTGGGAGCAGAAAGGAACCCACGTCGCAGGTCATACAGGCGAGAATACACGGAAAGCTCGGAAACGTGGGCTGTTACCCTATAAGGAGGAGATAGCCAGAAGGAGCACAGAAAGCACGGTAGGCCTACACCCTCACGCTGACCAGGGCCAATTTCCCCGTTGCTCTCAGACATCCAGGTCCCCTCCTAGCCGGGACTGTTTGTGGGTCTGTTTACCTGTTCTAGTAAAAACCCTGGACTGCAACCTGTTGTCTGCGTGCTCCTTGCTCCTCCAGCACTATCAGCACTGGGACTCTCACCACCATCACTCCCACCATCCATTATACTGCCCTGGGGCCGCACTCTTCCCGTGGGGAGTCACACTACCCTAGCTGCACACCTCATCAGCCCCAGCTTTCTGCATGCAACGGCGGTTCCTAATAGCCGCAATCCACGGGTGGCGTAGTCGGACATAAACATCAGCACATAACGGACTACCACTGGTCTGACCACCCTGAGCCACGGAACCGGGTTGCCACTACTACCCCCATCGTTCCCCTATTGCCCGGATCCGAGTGCCCCACGGCCCAGGGGGCGAGTCATACCCACATAGGCAAACATTTATGGGGCAGTCAGGGGAACAGCTGCCGGACAACAATTACTCTATGTGAATAGGCTACTTTTAACTAAAACTTCACTTTGGGACTGATAAAACCATAGAAGATGTACTAAAGAGCAGATTTACAATATCTGCAAAATAGCTAGGTTCCATTTTCTCTTTGTGATTAACTATTTTTAGCTCAGGATTTTGTCTAATTTGTGGCGAGAGTAAAACATGCCGTATCGGACTGGATTGGCAAAAGCCCACCAGTAACATTGATTCTTGGGGCCCACTGTTCAACTACATCCAACAATAACCTGACCCTAGTATACAAATTTACTTTTGCTTCTATATAATATTAATTTGGCAAGCTTGTTTAATGAATGGTTAGATTATACCTTTTTCTGCAAATTGTGAATCAAGTATAATAGCACTACTCATTAGCACTCCTTCACAGGGGCCCACCGGAGGATTCTCCTTCTATACTGTGGGCCAGTCCAAGCCTGACAACATGTTATACTCCATATCAGGCAAGTTAAGTTTATAAAATGAACATTCTACATTGCTGTTTTTATGTATTTTCCAATAAAACTTTGGGCAAAATTACTAAAACTGTTTCACTTTTAGACAGTGGAAGACTCAACAGTCTTATAATGTGCCAAATTTCTCAATTGCTCATGCCATTTGGTGAAGCTTAACTGGATAGTCTAAGTTTACAACATCTGTTACCTGACTTACTTTGATGCAATTATTTATGCCAAATTTTTGGCCCATGGTGTACCTTTTCCCAGAGAAGTCACACCCCATTGTGATATGAAATGTCCCTTGTGGAGAAAATGTGTAAAACACATAATGTGGTGCAAGAGTTAAGAGCGTGGAGCAAATTAGGGCAGATTTCTGGGCAGCAAGCCCCATTGTTGGCAAAATATCACTTTGTATTAATGTATTTCCCTGTATAGAACAGAATATGTAGTGAAATTACAGACGCTTTTACCATTATTTTTCTGCGTCTTTTTGGTAAGGACTTTATTTATTTTTTCCAAATTCAATACATTATCACAGCATTATACCAAATCTCTTGACTTCTGGGTGGCCACACATCAACACATTAAACATAAACATTTCCCAACAAAGTATCACAAAATCATTTATTTCATTTAATTGTAAGCTGGTCGTCTCAGGATAGGTCAAACCACAAGGAAAAGTAAGGAAGGACATGTCTATATACGATAAAAACTAAGTACTGGAAAACATTGCCCGGTGATATGATGTGTTTAAAATGTCCTACTTGGCTTTTATTTCCAATTTTTTTTAGGTAGTGAGTAAAAAAAAAACAGCAAAAAGGCCTTTTATGAAAAAATGATCTGTTTCAATCAATAGTTTTCTCAACCATGGAAATGGCTTGTTCCGTTTGTCATGATTTATCAGGAATAAAAAATATAACTTTAGTTGCAGGAATTTTTAGCTGTGACAAAACCAGCAGCATGTGGTCTAGAAGCCATATATAAGGGTACTTCTTCTATCAGCCCCCCTCCTTTATCTCTTCAACTGAAAGAAGCTCTGCGTGTGTCAGACTAACACTGTGAGCTCCGGATAAAGAATCTCCCTTACAGCTCCTAGTATGAGGCTGCTGAAGATGAGCATTATCATTTCTTTGCCAAGATATCTGTTCGTGAGGTTTAGCTGAAAAAAATATAACTGATGTATGAAGCATTCCATTATGGAAAGTTAGTATGGTCACTGGAAGCAAACTATTGCCCTTCTGTCAGGTCTTTGGAGACTTTGTCTCATGACCCCTAATGCTACGTTGCCGGTGGTGTTTATTGCTGTGCAAACCATTACAAAGAAGGAGCTGGGGAGCCACATAACCTTTGTATTGAAATATGCACATACATCTGCAGCATCTTAAATTCACAGCTCCTGTCAATTTACATTTTTGGTAGATTTCGCACCATGTTATGAAATCTCATTCACCTTGCAGGTACCGTAAAATGCGCTAGATTTTCCGCAAATGAATGTGCAGTTGAAAATCCGCTACGTTTTCGCACTGTGGTAACTCAGACTAAAAGTGAAAATATCACTTATAGACTTGGTCCATGTGGCGACACGAGGGTCAGTGGGTGCTCACGTCCGCTGGCCTTGCTGTCTTTAGAAAGACCACACAGGCTGGTGCTCATTGGACTGAACACCCGCACTCCTTCTCCATGGGCAGAACTCTACTCAGACAACACAGGGTGAGGGTACCATACTCTGGTAAGACTTTATTGGGTCACCAACAGTCAACAGCATATAGTACATTCCCAACAAGGATATAAGATGGTGCAAGTGACAGAGTCTCACCCTTTCGTTGCCTTGGCACTAATTAGAACGTCCGCGACTTCGGGGCATCCAGGGCCAACTATCCAAGCCAGCAGCACCCTGCTTTTGGCTGGCACCCACTAAGAGGAGGTAGTGGCAAGCTTAGGAAGCTGACTGATAATATCAAGGTATGTGGCCAGGTGACCTTATTGTTTAGTAAAGCACTCTGTATAGACTCCCATCTTTTTCCTCAAGCGGTTTCGCCTAGAAATATCTCATAGGGTCCGCTGTTTTCTTAAAGATGCCGTGGTCACATACCCTTTTGGTATGTTCACACTGATTTTTTTTATGGATTTCGGAGTGGATTCTACTATAAAATCCACATGAAAACTGCTTCAAATACTCTTTACTCTTTCTTTTAATTTTAATTGTAAAACACACCTGTACTGCACATAGTCCCTTTTTTCCATGTGGAGAAAGTAGCAACACATGAATTCTTTAGGTGCTTATTCCTGATAAAACTCTTTAAATTTGACAACTGAGAAAATTGAAGTTGTAAAAACACCTTATACACAAACACAGAGTCAAAACAACACACCAATAAATTGCCAACAAAACTAGTTTTTTTTTTAAAGCGCACCTTTCGGCAGGATTGTGCTCAGTAAATTACATACACTGTCAATTACATAGTTACATAGTTACATAGTTTATACATAGTTTATAAGGCCGAAAAAAGACAAGCGTCCATCCAGTTCAGCCTATTTCTTGTGCACTGCAGCTATTCCACAGCGTTGATCCAGGGGAAGGCAACAAAAAACCATGAGGTATAGGCCACTTTACATCATTGAGGAAAAATTCACTTCCCGACACCAATCTGGCAGTAAGATTAAATCCCTGGATTAATTAACTAAGCATAAGATGTAATTTTATTGTTCTCAAGAAAGGCGTCCAGGCCTCTCTTGAACTCTTTAAGTGAGTTGGACATCACCACTTCCTCTCCCAGAGAGTTCCAGAGTCTCACGGCTCTGACCGTAAAGAATCCCCTTCTATGCTGGTGCATGAACCTCCTTTCCTCCAGACGCATAGTGTGCCCCCTCGTCTTTGTCTTTGTCACCATCCTTGGTATAAACAGGTCATGGGAGAGATCTCTGTACTGCCCCCTGATGTATTTATACATGTTTATGAGGTCTCCCCTAAGCCTTCTCTTTTCCAATGTAAATAGGCCTAATTTTGACAACCTCTCTGGGTATTCTAGTCCCTCCATTCCCTTTATTACCTTAGTCGCCCTCCTTTGTACCCTCTCTAGCTCCAATATGTCTTTCCTGAGCACCGGAGCCCAGAACTGTGCACAATATTCTAAGTGCGGCCTTACCAGCGCTTTATACAGAGGAAGAACAATGTTCTCATCATATGCCCCTATTCCTCTTCTGATGCATGCCATGACTCTATTTGCCTTCGCAGCTGCTGCCTGACACTGGGCACTCCAATTTAATTTGCTATTAACCAAGACGCCCAGGTCCTTCTCCATGTCAGATTTCCCCAACGGTTTCCCATTTAATATGTATGGGTGACTGCTGTTTTTCTTTCCCATGTGCATGACCTTACATTTATCAGCATTGAACCCCATTTGCCATTTTTTGGCCCAACTCCCCAATTTATCTAAATCCTCCTGTAGCTGTGCCCTATCCTCATCTGTATTAACTACTTTACAAAGTTTAGTATCATCTGCAAATATTGCTATTTTACTATGCAACCCTTCCACTAGATCATTAATAAATATATTAAATAATATAGGGCCCAAGACAGACCCTTGAGGCACCCCGCTAGTAACCCTGACACACCCTGAGCTTACTCCATTGATAACCACCCTCTGCTTTCTATCACTCAGCCAGCTATTTACCCACTTGCACACATTATCCCCCAGACCAAGCATTCTCATTTTATATACCAACCTTTTGTGTGGCACGGTATCAAACGCTTTGGAGAAGTCAAGGTATACAACATCCACTGACTCTCCCCGGTCCAGCTGTGAGCTCACCTCCTCGTAGAAGGCGATCAGGTTTGTTTGGCAGGAGCGATCCCTCATGAATCCATGTTGATATGGAGTTAGACAGTTATTATCATTAAGATATTCTACAATAGCATCTCTAAGAAATCCTTCAAACAATTTACCCACAACAGACGTTAAGCTGACTGGTCTATAGTTCCCAGGGTCACTTTTAGACCCCTTTTTGAATATTGGTACCACATTTGCTTGGCGCCAGTCTAGTGGGACAGTCCCTGTCCATAAAGAGTGCTTGAATATAAGATACAGCGGCCTGTCTATCACATTACTTAATTCTTTTAGTACCCGGGGGTGTATGTCATCTGGGCCTGGTGACTTGTCTATTTTGATATTATTTAGGCGTTTCTGAACTTCCTCCTGGGTTAGGTGGGTGATATTTAGCGGAGGGTTTACTTTATCACTCTGCATTTCCTCCGATAAATTGTTTTCTTTTGTGAAAACAGTGGAGAAGAAGCTATTGAGTAGGTTTGCTTTACCCTCATCGGCCTCTATGATTTTACCCAGGTTATTTTTCAATGGGCCAACGCCATCAGTTTTAATCCTTTTACTGTTTATATAGTTAAAGAACAGTTTGGGATTCGTTTTACTTTCCTTGGCAATTAGTCTCTCTGTCTCCTCTTTTGCTATTCTTATTTGTTTCTTACAGATTTTGTTTTTTTCCCTATAAGATATTAGTGCTTCCTCGACATTACAGTGATAAAAATGATACTGTGGTTGATGAAATCTATCCTGTGGTTCTTGTGTAATCTTAACTTTCAGTTTGAAGATAATGATATGCTCCTGCTTTGGGGGGCCTGTGGGAGGCACTCTATCTGGTGCTCTGCTTACATATTCACGTGTATGCTCTTAGGACAGCTCACTGATCGTTCACTGACCTGCCTCCTATTTTACATAATGCATCTAGCAGTGCTGGGCTAGGTAAAATAGGAGGCAGGTCAGTGAAGGCACAGTTGAGCATACAGATGAATATGTAAGCAGAGCACGAGATAGAGCGCTCCCCACAGGCCGCCCCAGAACACGAGCATATCATTATCTCCAAACTGAAAGTAAAGATTACACAAGAACCACAGGACGGATTTCATCAACCAAGGTATCATACTAATCAGTGTAATGTCGCCCACCTGACAGTGTATGTAGTTTACTGAGCACAATCCTGCTGCCAGGTGTGCTTTGAGCATTTTTTTTAAAGGTATTTTTTCAGCAAGAAAAATCTGCATAAAAATACCACTGTGTGAAGACTCCTTTAGGGAAAAAAACGCCCATAGAAATTGATGTTGAGAATTTTTAAATCTACACCAAAAGAAAATTCACCAGCATATTGATGGATATGCCTGCTTCTGTAATCAGCTGCAGTATAATTCTTCAGGTAAAATTTGCAGATGATTTTTGTGCCCTGTGGATCTACCCTTAAGCTAGCAAGCTGTATATTTCACTGCACTGTGGACAAAATAAATGGATATTTTTATATTTCTTTGAAAGAAACAAGGGTTTTGGAAAATCATTGATATCCACACAATCACCATTCCTGAATGTATGTCGTAGATGAAGTCTGTAAGCAAGAATATTAATATCAGTTGTTTGTGTAGGGCTGGAATTGCATATGCCGATCTTGTCTGATATTGATCTTGGATTGATGAAGTCAATAATTTGTATACATTCCTCAACAATGAAATTCCAAAACCAAGAAGGAAAAGTTGTGGAATTATGAGTATCTCTGGATGGATAGACTTGTTAATGAAATGTAAATGATGGAAAAAATATAAATTTTTTTTTTAAAACATTTCGATTTATTCAGTATCGATTATAAACTATACAGAAATACATGCACTTGCAGGCCGTGGCTGCTATCAATGTGGTTGTTAATGGTTGGTTGAGGAATGTTCTGCCATGTTGAATGCACTTTGACACGCAAATCATCAAAATCCACTGCTTGCAGCTCCCTTTTGAAATTAACAACCAAAGATGGGGTTTGCTTGATGGGAGCTAAATCCGAAGATGCTGTAGGCCATGGTGGCATGTTTAGCGTGTGAGTTGCATACTTGATGACCACTGGAACTGGCAAGCTGAATCCTAATGGCATGTACATTACACACTATAAAGAGTCGGCAAGATGCAGCATATGCCAAAGGTTTCACCAGGGATGGAAAAACCCTTTAAGCCAAATATTTTTAAGACCGTGCTTCTTTGGTTGGAGCAATTATCATACCTATTTTCAATATTTATTCTTTTGTTTTCAGGTTTGTACTAAATGCTCTGATCAACAGTTTCTTTACTGCCACGGAAAATACATCTGGCTCAATGCACAGATCTAATATTTACTATGATATAACCGATTTCCATGGAAACACTTGCTTGTATGGTTCCAGATATTTTTCAACACTATAATATGTGAAAAAGCTTGTGCGAATATATTCGCAAATATAAGACTTGGAGCAAAACCAAATGTGGAAAAGAGGATGAACAACTGCGTAAAAGTATATTATTACATGAATTAGACATTAAACGCTCAGTATTTTGAGTACAATGGAATATACCTTTTGGTTTCTCCGTCGTTCCAATTATAGGTTACAGAGAAATCTAAATATATAGTTTGGCTGAGATCTATTCTAGCTTATGTAGAGTATATGCAGTACTTGCATTTGGAAAAGCTACATTTCATCACGTTCAGCAAAAGCACTAATGCACATAATAATTTTCTGCAAAACAGTATGTTACATAAAACAGCACTTACCACGACTTGATTGTAGTTTTCCTTAGAGAACTGACACTTCTTAAAATTTGCCTTAGGCCATAAATTTTTTTTGACAGTGTAGTACAGAAACAATTTCTGTGGTTTTCCAAACTTTTATCTGACAGTCCTAGCGTATTACCAGTCCGTATAATTAGCTGGACATCTCCAGCAGCTTCCATGCTTGATGTTCCTCACTAAATTACTGCTTGTGAAAATCCTGCTATTCCTTAATCACTGACCCAGGTTGCAGCTTTGGCAGTGGTGTCTTCGCACTCAGTTTGCTGCAGAACTTGGTAATGGCTTTGTGGGCAGAATGGATGTTGGCAGTCGGCTTGTAGTATCATGAGGGCTGAATCTAAAAAGGGTAGTATATCTGGCAACCTCCGTGTATAAATCTATGATGCTAATTAAATCATAAAATAGAAGATCTCTCCCTCTGTGATTTATGAAAAGCATGATGGGTTAGAAATGAAATTAGAATATACTCACAGCACAAGTATTACTCCAACTCTTATTTATCAAAATCTAAATATCGGCTGCATGTGTTAGGTAAGTGGTAGGCATTTATCATTCCTTTTGCTGTAAATTATGACTTTTCATTGTCGGAAATGCCCGAGTCAAATTTATTACTGTTTTATGCCATTTATTGCACCATTTTTTATTACATATGCTAAAATTTAAAAATATCAAGAGAAGGGCGTATGAGTAACCTTTTGGAGTTAAGCATGACATTTATGATTGCAGTTCTACATAAGTCTCACGTTGCATCTAATCTACAGTCATAGCTGTATTAAAAAGGCTTGGCACAAATTTGCTAATGTTATAGCTCTTTGTAGTAAATATAAAAAGTTACAATTTGTGCAAAATTCTACATTAATGTGCGACATTTAACACATTGATTTCCTCTTTTTTTAACACTGGTACCAACTAACATACATAAAAAGTCACAATTTGCAGAGCAACTTTTTTTTGCATTGACTTACGACAGTTGACATAATGGTCTGAGGCTTTTATGTAACATTGGGACGTGTATTACCATGAAAAATAGTTTTGCTGGGGTAATTTGCACTACATTTATCATTAAGAAGATACGTTTGCTAAATATAGAGTGGTAGAGGTGGAGTGAGTACACTGAAGATTTGTCTCAAATTACACCATTTTTGATAAATGTGGGCCAATGTTCTTATACACTAGTCGGATTATGTTTAACATATTCTTTCACGAGATGATTCTTTTCATTTTTATGCTTGAATTTTCCATAATCAAGATGATGGTTTCCTCGGCAATATGAGCCAGTGGACGTCACGTGCTGAGACTGAATTACTTCTATTGACATAACGGATATTTATTATATCCCTGCAGCCTTTGCAAAACAGATCCGTCCAAAGTGTAAAGATTTCAAGGGCTGCTTTTGGCAGAACAATTTTCATTTTTATAGTAAAATCATCTGGCAGTTACCCTTTGCTGATAGCAACTGGTGTAGAATAACGGCAATCGGTAGTATGATATGAGTAATGCTACTTTTTGTGAAATATTCTGGGATTTCAATATTACAGTACTGTGAAGATTCAGATTCTTAAGATTAATATTATACTTGCATTACAGTCACACAAAAAGTTTTTTTCTCGAACTTTGACATTGAGAATAGGCCAAGGCCATCGATCTGATCATCTAAATGGAGGGGCACCTTGTATCATCTGTGCCGATTCGTGTTTCTGCTTTGGCCGCTGGGCAGCGGTGCACCTTATTGCTTGCGACGCGTAACAGTCCTATTTTTTCCCTGGTACTTTTGGTGCTAGTTAAATAGGGAGCTACTGGGTTTCATTTTGTTCTAGATTTTGATCACTTTTTCCTGAGAACACTGGGCGGTGCACTCAGCTATTTAAACTGCCAGTCAATAGCTTTGCTGTCCTAGTATATACCTTTGTGCTGTGCTTTTGTTGTTTTGTCCTGATTTTTTTGTCCTCTTTTTTGACCTCGGTTTGACATTTGACTATCCGCTTAATTTACGATTTTGTCACTGACGTGACCTCTTGACTTTGACTGTTCTTGAAAACCCTTTCTGCCTCTGTTTCGCTCCTCAGGATGACAGACCTTCCTGAAAGCAATCTAGTAAGTCTGGTCGCTGTAAGACCAGATCCCTGTACAAGGATTAAAGAGTGAAAGTCAGGGTTCCTTTGGAATCTGTCCGATGGAGTGGCTTGGGCCGAGTCTGTCCAACCGTAGCTTTCATAAAGTGGCTGCTCCTCCTATTCCCTTGACCTGTCAAGAGCTCTAGTTCTAGGCCCCACCACTACATATTGTATACAGCTGGGAATCTGTCATCAAATTCATGCTGCACAAACCATGGGTTTTTCAGAGTAAACATACTTTGAAAAGTCAACCCGGGACTATTCATCTTGTAGTCAGATGCAGTCCCCAGCAGCTTCTTCCTGACCCACTCTCTATACATAGGGAGAAACTTGACAGTCAAAGGGATTTGGGCTGAGAGAAGCCACCAGGGACCTGCATTGTACTAGTTATTTGAGATGCATTAACATTTCAGAGTAAAACATAACTGTTTGCAATCACACAGTGTCTGATTCATGATGCCAGTGGATTGGGCAGTATGAATCGGATGACAGATTAATTTAAAGAGTAACTGTCATTTTAATTATTTCATAAATCGATAATACAACTGAAAATAAGCAACTTTGTAATATATCTCATCAGAGAAATCTGTTTCTTTCTCTTCTTGGACTTATTCATTTTCAAGAATTCTCAATTCACAGGTAAAATCTGGATTCAGTGAAGAAGGATCGTTACATTACTGAGATAGGAGATGGCAGTTACTACTGATAAGATTCTGTGTAGAGCGGAGGGGGGAGGAAAGGGGAGGAGCTAGAGGCAGAGCTCCTCCCTCTTCTTCTCCTTCTGGGCTACATAAAATATTACAAAGTTGCTTGTTTTTATGAGTACCATTGATTTATGAAATAAAAATTAAAATAATGGTTACTCTTAAAATTAAAATAATGGTTATTGTTTTGCAGGGATACCAGGACACCATGATAGTAAGTCACAGAAAAGCCTTTATTCAAGTCCGAAATATACATCATATAATATATATAGATATATAAGTATTAAGACACTTACACATTAAACCCACAAGAACTTATATTACATCACATTCTAAATCTATAGGTATTACCCTTTGCAGCTACAACAGCTGCCAGTGTTCTGGGAAGACTTTCTACAAGATTTTATTGTGTCTATGGGAATTTTTGCCCATTCATCCAGAAGAGCATTTGTGAGGTCAGACACTGATGTTGGATGAGAGGGTCTGGCTTACGATCTCTGCTCTAGTTCAATCCATTGGAGTTGGGTAAGGTTGAGGTCAGAACTGTGCGACCAGTCAAGTTCTTCCACACCAGACTTGCCCAACCATGCCTATATGGACCTTGTCTTTGTGTCTTGTGATACAGTAATGATAGAACAGAAAAGGGCCTTCTTTAAACTATTCCCACACAGTTGACACCATCCATCAGAAATCCCTGTAAAGGCAGAATTCATGGCTAGGTGCTGGACTTCATACACCTGCAGCAGTGGGAGTGCATTTAATACCTGAATTCAGTGATTAATAGTTGTGTCCAAATACTTTTGCTCCTATAACATACCTTATAGATCTAATCTAATTTTGTTATCATCACCATTTTTGGAAGTAAAGATTTCAGTGTTTTATCATTGGCCTATCCTTTCTCCATGCTTTACACTGTACATGGTTTGTGGGCACCAGAAATAAACTTTTCAGTGATTTATATTACAACAGAGATAAAATAATTATGAACTTGCAAAAAAAAAAAAAAAAAACACGAGTGAGAGAATTACTGATCAAGTAATCTCTATGGCTACTCCTCTATCCCGGGGAGGGGGTGCCTTGATGTCTAGTCTCCGTTCTTCCGCTATACATTTGCATTTGTGATGCTGCTCGTTGTGACACAGATCTAGTCTATTCCGGTTTCCTAGGTGCAATACATTTTTCCATTACAGATGTACAACTGTTTTACCTTATAAGAGCCATGGCAACCCTGGGACACCGAGAAACACCCCAGGAGGATGTAAAACACTGCTGATAGAAAACAGAAAATAATGTTTATTGAGTAAAAGCACTTAAATATATAACACTTTATCCCCAAGCACCGGGTGTGATCTGAAAATGCAGCAGATCAAATACAGGGAGCTTATTTTTTTCTAAACCTGTCTGCTGACTATGGACCTTTTAAATGATTGCCTACAGTGTGTGTCCCTCCGGATGCGTGCAATGCCATAATTACCTATGTCCTGGACATACTGTTGTATACAGCCTAAGCACTCCTTCAGTTGTGCGTACTATACGGACGTATGCTGTCTGAGTAAAAATTGGACACCACGCTGACCATTGTAATTCAGTAGGGCTCTTCAGACAACAATATCGCAGCATGCACTATTTTCTATTTTCTTCCGTATCTCAGATGAGAATTGCCTATACAAGCCTATGGGTATGAAAAAAAAACTAATCATCTGTGTAGCATCCATTTTGTCTTTACAGATACATTGCCTTTATTACCTAGGGAACTGTATTTGATCTTGTACATTTTAAAATGTTGATGTTAGAACCTTGCTCTTAGGTTTTTTCCTTTGCTGGTCACATGACCTTGTTGGCCTATTTAATCCTGCTCCGCCCTTCTGGCTTTGCTGGACTTCATTGTATAACTACTTTCTAGCTAGCCTGTGCTCTGTATCTAACTCTGTTAGTTTGCTTGGTCTACGGACCTCTATGTTCTATATATTTTGTTTGTTCGTCTGTCTGCTACTATTTCTGTTAGGAGGTGTCCCATTTTCCTCCCAGTCCTTAGTACTTGTAGGGATTCCTTCCCCACATCTATAGGTCTCCGTACAGACTAGCTTAGGACTTTAGCAGGTCTGATCGCAGGATCAGGTTCCCTGTTACATCGTAGGGATTCAGCTGAGTTCTATCATAGGGACAGATCTCCTCTCTTTCCTTAGCTCTGGTAGCAGAACATAACAGTAAGTCCAGCCTGCAAATTCTCTAAGGAAAGATTTTTCTGTTCCATCATGGTGTCGGTTCAGGATTTGGCTCATCGCCTGCAGGGACTCTCTCTGGAGGTGGCCGAGCTCCGTCAGCACGTGAGTAACTGTCCTGGAGCACATTTCTTGGAGCCTAAGGTATGTTTGCCGGATTTATTTTTTGGTGAACACCGAGAATTTTTTTCATTTAAAAATGCTTGCTTATTGTATTTTCGTTTGAGACCCAAGTCCTCTGGGGATGAATCCCAGCGCATAGGGTTCATAATGTCACTTTTGCGCAAAGAGCCTCAGGAGTGGGCCTTTTCTTTGCAACCTAGTGATACATGCTTCAGATCAGTGGATAGTTTTTTTTTCTGCTTTGGGACTATTATATGATGATCCTGACCGTGTCGCATCAGCTGAGACTGAGTTGAGACGTTTGAAACAGGGATCAGGTAATGTGGAAAAATATTGTACTCATTTCCGTCGTTGGTCTACTCAAACAGGGTGGAACGATTCCGCTCTGAAAAGTCTATTTCTTGCTGGGCTCAATGAAAGGGTTAAAGACCTGCTAATTGCTTATCCTACACCTGAAGATATACAACAGGCTATGCAATTAGCTATACGGGTGGATAGGAGACTGCGTGCAAGGGTTAATGAGAGCAAATCCTCTGCTATGTCAGTTTCTGGTTATGAGAATGTGTGTACTAACAGTGGTGAACCGATGGAGATTGGATCGGTGGCACCTCGCTCTCAAGAAAAAGACCGTAGATTTTTTGAAGGCTTGTGTTTCTATTGCGGAAAATCTGGTCATTTGATTAAAGGCTGTGAGCTTCGTATGAAGAAAGAAAAAAAAATGGTCAGTCATGCCCGTATTGCCTGTTTAAATTCCAAGGGTGTATTTTTAGCTGCTTCCACAATTGCTCAGGAAAAATTAATGGAATTTCGGGTGTTTGTTGATTGTGGGTCTACTCTAAATGTAATTGATGGGGGATTCTTGGAAAGACTCAATTTAAAACCCGAACCTTTATCATCCCCCATAGCTGTGGTTTCTGTGGATGGTTCCCCTTTGAAGAATATTACTCTCAAGGTCTGTGAATTTCCTCTCACTATTAATGGTGTTCACCATGAGAAATTGGATTTGGTAGTTTTGAATAACTTGCCTTCTCCAGTAATATTGGGATTGCCCTGGTTAAAATTTCACAATCCTGTACTGGATTGGTCTACCAGTGAAATTAAATCCTGGAGTCATAAATGTTATGACAAGTGTTGTAACGGGCGTATTGCAGCTGTGGATAGGGGAGAATTGCCTGTTCCTATTCAGGATTTTTGGAGAGTTTTTTCTGAGAAGGAATCGCAGGTTTTGCCTCCCCATAGAGACTATGATTGTTCTATTGAATTTGTCCCTGGAGTGACTCTTCCTAAAAGTCGTTTATTTAACCTTACTATTCCTGAGAGGAAGGCTTTGGAGGAATACATACAGACAAGTTTGGCCGCCGGTCACATTAGGCCTTCTAAGTCTCCTGTGGCGGTTGGATTTTTTTTTGTAAAAAAAAAGGACGGCGGTTTACGTCCTTGTCTGGATTTTCGTGAGATTAACAAAATTATTGTACGCAATCCTTACCCACTGCCATTGATTCCTGATCTGTTTAACCAGTTAATGGGGGCCAAGTGGTTCTCTAAAATTGACCTTAAGGGGGCATACAATCTGTTGCGCATGAAGGAGGGTGACGAATGGAAGACTGCTTTTAACACTCCTGTGGGTCATTTTGAGAATCTGGTTATGCCTTTTGGTCTTACTAATGCTCCTGCATTTTTTCAGAATCTTATTAATGACATCCTTAGACCTTTGATCGGCAAAAATGTGGTTGTGTATTTGGATGACATTTTGATTTATTCGCCGGATCTGGAGTCTCATTGGCGGAGCGTACGTGAGGTATTACAGTTATTAATGGACAATTCGCTTTTTGCTAAGCTGGAGAAATGTGAGTTCACTGTACAGAGAATTAGTTTTTTGGGTTACATTATCTCCAGCGATGGTTTTGAGATGGACCCGGTGAAAGTTTAAGCTGTACAGGAATGGCCTAGGCCTATTGGTTTGAAATCGATACAGAGGTTTTTAGGTTTCGCCAATTATTACAGAAAATTCATAAAAAAATTTTCTAGTATTGTCAAACCTCTGACCGATCTCACCAGGAAAGGTGCTGATGCGGTTCAGTGGTCTTCTGAGGCCATTGAAGCTTTTGTGTATCTCAAGGAGAGGTTCACCTCTGCTCCCATCCTTATGCAGCCTGATGTGACTAAGCCGTTTTTGGTTGAGGTTGATGCTTCCTCTGTGGGGGTTGGCGCAGTATTGTCTCAGGATAACGGGGATGGATTACATCCCTGTGCCTTTTTTTCAAAAAAATTTTCGGAGACTGAACTGAATTACGATATTGGTAATCGGGAATTGCTGGCTATTAAACTCGCATTTGAACACTGGCGCCACTTCTTGGAAGGTGCGGAATTTCCCGTTCAGGTTCTTACGGATCATAAAAATCTGATATATCTTGATGCTGCCAAGCGCCTGAATGCCCGTCAGGCTAGGTGGGCACTGTTTTTCTCGCGGTTTAATTTCTCCGTTACTTACATCCCTGGTACTAAGAATGTTAAGGCGGATGCCTTGTCTCGCAGTTTTTCTCCCATAGTCGGTGCTGAGAAAGAGGAGAACATTTTACAAGAAGGTGTTGTGATAGCTGCTTTGGACTCCGTTTTGGAAGATGAGATTCTTAAAGCACAGGAGAATGCCCCATCTAACACTCCTCATGGGAGGTTGTTTGTGCCTGGGACCTTTAGGAGAGATTTGTTTGTTGAGTGTCACGAGTCTCGGTTGGCAGGTCATCCCGGAATCTCTGAGACCAAGAGACTGGTGGGTCGCAGTTTTTGGTGGCCTGGATGGCAGAAGGAGGTCATTAAGTGGGTGCGTCAATGTACTATATGTGCTAGATCTAAGTCCTCACATACTCCTGCTGCGGGGTTGCTTTGTCCTTTGGAGGTTCCCAGTGCTCCTTGGACACATTTGGCTATGGACTTTATAACTGACCTTCCCCCCTCTGAGGGTTTTACTGTTATCTGGGTGGTCGTGGACCGTTTTAGCAAGATGTGTCACTTGGTTCCCTTTGTCAAACTGCCCTGCGCTAAAACTCTCGCTAAGGCCTTTGTCAAGGAAATTGTCAGACTTCATGGCGTTCCTACTGACATTGTTTCTGATAGGGGTCCTCAGTTCGTGGCTCGTTTTTGGCGTGCCTTTTGTGACAGGTTGGGAGTTCATTTGTCGTTCTCGTCCGGATATCATCCTGAATCTAATGGCCAGACAGAAAGGAAAAACCAGGATGTTGAGCAGTTCTTGCGTTGTTTTGTGGCAGACAATCAAGAGGGGTGGTCTGAGTTTCTGCCACTTGCTGAATTTGCTCTGAACAATCATACATCTTCTTCTGCTGGTTGTTCGCCTTTTTTTTGTTGTTCTGGGAGACATCCGTTGTTTGGGTCGTTCTCCAAGTTGGGATCTGCCGTGCCTGAGGAGGAGAATTTTTCCGGTGATTTGGAGAGAGTTTGGACGGATGTGCGTGGTAATCTTCAGGAGGCCAACAGAAAATCTAAAGACTACTTTGATAGGAAACGACAGGAGGTTTTGTTCGCTGTTGGTGACATGGTTTGGTTGTCCTCTAGGAATCTGCGGTTGAGGATTCCTTCTAAGAAATTGGGTCCCAAGTTTGTAGGGCCCTTTAAGGTGCTTCAGGTTGTCAACCAATCTGCTGTTAGGTTGGAGGTTCCTACCTCCTGGAGAATTAATCCGGTATTTCATGTCTCTCTGTTAAAAAAAGCTGTTGTGTCGGATGGTGACGCCTCTGCCTCTGTTCCTCCGGTGGTGGAGGACGGGGAATATGAAATTTCTCGCATCCTTAACTCTAGACGGTATAGAGGTAGTTTGCAGTATCTTGTGGCCTGGAAAGGTTTCGGACCCGAGGATAACTCTTGGGTGAGGTCAGATGATGTTTCCGCGTCCAGACTTATCAGAGCGTTTCACAGGAGATTTCCTGATAAGCCTGGTCCTAGGGGATCCGGAGGATCCTCTTAGAAGGGGGGGTACTGTTAGAACCTTGCTCTTAGGTTTTTTACTTTGCTGGTCACATGACCTTGTTGGCCTATTTAATCCTGCTCCGCCCTTCTGGCTTTGCTGGACTTCATTGTATAACTACTTTCTAGCTAGCCTGTGCTCTGTATCTAACTCTGTTAGTTTGCTTGGTCTACGGACCTCTATGTTCTATATATTTTGTTTGTTCGTCTGTCTGCTACTATTTCTGTTAGGAGGTGTCCCATTTTCCTCCCAGTCCTTAGTACTTGTAGGGATTCCTTCCCCACATCTATAGGTCTCCGTACAGACTAGCTTAGGACTTTAGCAGGTCTGATCGCAGGATCAGGTTCCCTGTTACATCGTAGGGATTCAGCTGAGTTCTATCGTAGGGACTGATCTCCTCTCTTTCCTTAGCTCTGGTAGCAGAACATAACAGTTGATGCATAAATATGGATGCCACACATATGTCACATGGATGTAAAATACGGACACGCGATAGGGTTGCCAACCATCCAGAAATTCCAGGAGAGTCCATAAAAATAGGGCACTTTTTTGCAATGTCTGCAAAAAAATGTAAAGGCGTCTGTGATGTTTTTGAAGCTGAAGAAACTTTTACAGATTATTTTGACTTTGATTATAATTATTTTACAGTTTACAGCGAACGCAGCTAATGTCTCCACATCAGAATTGCAGGCTGTTGACATGTATCACTTATAATAATAATGATTTATCATGATTTTAGAAAGGTGTCTATCATAGATGTAATTATAAAATTTATAAAGCCATCTCATAGTTCTCACAATGAACATTGAAGTATGGCTTCATCATGAATTAAATAGAAGAAAATTTAGCACACTAAGATACTCTACATGACCCCGGTGCAGCTGGGACCCCCCGTGCTGCAAACAGGTAAGTGCCTTACCGCTAAAAGCCATGTAGTTGCTAACAGAGGCGACTACCTGCCTGTTGTTACCGGCGTCGGTTATTGACCGCTTCTACCGGAGATTCAGCTGCTCCATGTCAACTGAGCAGCAGTTTCTCTTCCTGTTGACAGGGCGGACTATTGGCGTGATGCTGATTGACAGTCGGCTTCCCCCAATTAGGCAGCAGGCAGCCAGCTGTCCATCAGCATGACACCAGTAGTCATGCCCAGTCAACAGGAAAAGAAACTGCCGCTCTGTTGACGTGACATCAGCAGAAGTCTGTGACCGCTCTGTGCCAGCGTAGAATGGCGCCGGGCACAACAGGCAGGTAGGTAGCAACTACCTGCCTATTAGTGCTTAAGCACTTTTTTTTAAAGTCCCGGATATACCCTGTAAAGTGGGTTATCTGATGGATTGCAGACATGAATTCCAGGCACAGCTTGCAGAAGAATGTGTGAAGCGACAGATTTATGGCACTTGTCTCCCTATGTCACAAAACTGCAAACAGACTGTTTTCTTTTGTGAGATGCAAACGTCCTACAGTTATGGCAAACATATACATTATATAACATATACATAAGATAAACGTTGGCCGACAGCTATCTCTCCAGACTTCTCCATACACAGGAATGCTCAGACGCATGCTCTAGTGTTCTCCGTGGTGATTGCGGAATAAGACAACAGCTTATTTGCCTACAGATCAAAAGAATCGGGTGATTGATTTCCAATTTCCCAATCCTAATCTCCAATTACATAAACTGTTGGGGTAAGTTGTACATCCCCCATACGCACTAAAAAGTAATTCAATCCCTCCAAAATCAGTGGTTTTAGATTGATAAAAGTAATCGTGTATAGGCTTTAGATTAGACAGTTTATAAGGGTTATCTAGGGCTAAATTATTTTTTTAAGAATTATTTTTTTACTATGAGCCAAAAAAACTAATAGGCAGGTAATTGCTAACCAGTTAACAACTACCTGCCTGTTCTACCTGGTGCAGACTCCGAGCAGTCACTGACCGCTCCTACTGGAGAATCAGCTGCACCACGTTAACAGAGCAGCTCTTCTTCCTCCAGGGTGTGACTGGCAACGTCATGCTGATTCACAGCCAGTTTCCCCCAGTTATCCAGTGGGTAGCCGGCTGTCAATCAGCATGACAGAGGGGAAGAGAAACTACTGCTCTGTGGACATGACGTCAGCGGAAGCTGTAGAAACACCGGAAGGAGAAGTCAGTGACCGCTCTGTGCTAGCAAAAATCTGTTAGTTCTTAGGCCCACAGTAAAAAATTAATACAGTCCTAGATAACCCCTCTAAGAAGTGCACTAAAAGATAATCTAATTGCCTTCAAAAAATTATGAATAACTTGTTATACAACAAGTCCACAAAATCATATATATCTCAAAAACTCAAAGCTTTAGTAGATCAGCCCCATTTGCCCTACTACAGATAAAACAACCTATTTGCAGTTTATTTTGACCCAGTCCTAGATTTACAGTATGTCATGCTTCCATTTCTGGCCCATTAGCTTATTTGCTCAAGTGTTGCTCTCAGCCTTCAGAATTTCATTTTGATGGCTGGAGTAATGTGAGTATATTTATGTTAGCTTTCAATCTTTTCTTTCCTGACTTTTAAAGCAGTTCTTCCATTGAAGATGTGCTTATCTCTTTTGAAATCCCTGTATGTCATACATTGCATTATCACAAAAAGAAAGAAAAACTGGGAAGAGCTTTTTTTATTCTTTGTAATCTTTTTCATAAGCACTGCTCCCTGTGACAAATTTTCCACTTTCTCCTTTAACACCTCCTCATGCAATGCACCTAAAATATGTTCCGGACACATCCGTACTTTGTCGTTCCATATGCACTTGGTGTTTTATTTGTCAGACAGGGTATCCCACTCCTGCTATTTCTAGTTATGCCCCCAGCCCTGGTATTTATGCTGTGTCACAATAATATGCTATGGAATTGTGCACACAGATTATAAAACTACTATTATTGCAGCGCAGCCAAAGTACAGAAAAGCTCAAAGCTGACAAGATGAGAGGAAAGTTTTTACAATAATGCATTCCCGCTAGATGCGTGTTATTTTGAGAAGTGAAAACAACGGGGAAAGCTGCAGAACTATTACAGTAAAGCAGGAGTGTCTGCAAAAATATTTTCCCTTGGGCCCAATTTATCCTTTATCAAACCGGGATTTGTACGAATACATGACATCACTGACACCAGTAGCTTCCAATGGCATTTACTATGATCTTCTAAACTGTACTGGGAACGGTTGGATTCAGTCTCATTGATTGACACTGGATTATTGTGACCTTTTTGTTTTATTTTTTTTTTGTCAACTTTATTTCCCAAAACTTCTTGTGCTGTATATTTATTTTCTTGATAATACATAATGTCACTCATGCACAACATCCAGAAACACTAGATGAGATTGTGACTGAGGTGGTACAATATTGTGAAATCAGATGTAAAGAGACCTTTTCAACACAATCTATACACAGTGGACAGTGGAAATGTCTCTTTCAGGCTTCTTTAACACATAGGCCCCGATTTATCAAAGTAATTGCAATAGAATTCTGTTGTAAATCGGTTTGAAAAATAGCAAAATTTTGATGCAACTTGGAGGTTTTTCCGAGACCCATAGCATCTCCATTTTTTGGGATCTGGGGCCGGGTGAGGCCTTATCTTTTGCGTGCTGAGCTGATGTTTTTATTGATACCATTTTGGGGTAGATATGATGGTTTGATCATCCGTTATTGCAATGTTGCGGTGACCAAAAACGTAATTCTAGCGTTTTGATTTTTTTTCTTGTTATGCCGTTTACCGATCAAATTCATTATTTTTATATATTGATAGCTCGGGCGATTCTGAATGCGGCAATGCCAAATATGTGTATTTTTTTATTGTTTTATTTTGAATGGGGCGAAGGGGGGTTTCTTGAACTTTTATATATTTTTTTTTTTTAAAATATTTTTAAAAACTTCATTTTTTTTACTTTTTACATGCTTCAATAGTCTCCTTAGGAGACTTGAAGCTGCAATCATTCGATCGCTTGTGTTGCACATAGCAGGGCTATGAGCGCCGACTGCTGGGCGAAGCTCACAGCAGTTCAGCAATGATAACCACAGGGGTCTCCGGCTGAACCCGGGTTGTCATGCCAACCCATCGGCGGCCTGCGATCATGTGACGGGGGCGCCGATGGGTGCAGCTAATGACTCGCTTTCCGGCACGATCATGTTAAATGCCGCTGTTAGAGATTGAAAGCTGCATTTAGCATACTAACAGCCATGGGTGGATCGCGATTCCACCTGTGGCTGTTAGGGGCACATGTCAGCTGATGAGATCAGCTGTCATGTGCCTGAAAAGGTGCGAGCTCAGCGCTGGAGCCCACACCAAAAAGGAGGAGATGACCTATGATGTACTTATACGTCATAGGTCGTAAAGGGGTTAAAATCTATCCTTAGAATAGGTCATCAATGTCTGATCGGGCAGGGTCCGACCCCCGGAACCACCGCAGATCAGCTGTTATCTGTGTTGGTGGCTGGATGTGCTCACTTGCGGAGGTTCTCCGTCTTCTGATAGTGGCCGAGGCTTGGTACTGCACATCCGCCTCCTATTCATATCATAGGAGGCGGATGTGCAGTACCCTGCCGCGGCCACTATCAGAAGACGGAGCACCTCCGCAAGTGAGTACTTCCGGCCGGCAGCCGCCGACACCGATAACAGCTGATCGGCGGGGGTGTCGGGGGTCGGATCCTGCCCAATCAGACATTGATGACCTATTCAAAGGAAAGGTCATTAATGCAAAAGTAGTGGATCCACACTACACAACAAGACTTTAAGATTCCTGGGACATTCACATGTTCCTCTTTCATTGTGATGTACTTAATTCTGTGCATTATATGTCCTACTGAGGGTCTCTATGTTGGAGAAACAAGACAGAAATTGAGACTGGTACTGTACAAAAAACATATGTAAAATGCATAAAGAAAGGCTGGTCACACAAGTATGATAAAGCTAAGATACTAACCCCCACAGGTATACGTGTTGTGGCCCAATATGTGTGGCATTAATACCTGTGGATATTAGTATCTTATCATTATTATACCTGTGTTAGAAGCCTTTTTTTTCAGACATTTTAGATCTGTTTTGTTGAACATCATTTTCTTATGCTTATAAATAACTACAGTATGTAATTATGTCATGTAATTAATATGTAATAACTATTTAACATTTAACTTGTTGGGGCACATGCACAAGTTGTGTATTTGATGCGTTTTTCAATGTGTAGCCACATCATCTCCACATCGAAGACTATAGGTGTTACATGCGGATTTTGTTGAGAATTGCATCTTAAGCATTGCAAGAATGAAGACCACAATTAATTCCACATAAAGAATTAATAATAATAATTGTTTTATTTATATAGCACCAACATATTCCGCAGCGCTTTACAATTCAGACAATTTACAGACTTTATCATCGCTGTCCCCATTGGGGCTCACAATCTACATTCCCCATCAGTATGTCTGTGGAGTGTGGGAGGAAACCGGAGAACCCGGAGGAAACCCACACAAACACAGGGAGAACATACAAACTCCTTGTTGACATGTTGCGGATTTAAAAATGCCTAAGTCGCTTGTGTTGCGAATGCAGCTCAGTTTAAAGCCACATTTAATTGAATTCTGTCAAATGTGCATATTTGAAATCTATACCATATTTATCCTTAGATGCCTGTGCACTTTGCTTGCAAATTCCTAATTATACAATATATTGATCCTGCATCTAATCTCATACAATGATGTATCTCACATCTAGATCACAAGAGAGCAGTTTTAATCCATAATGGAAAGCTAAAAGAGAAATCATTTGGAAATGTAATTAATGGAGCTTGATTCATTGATGCAAAGGGATGTGTTTTGCAGAAAGAAATCTTAAGCGTCCGCTTACTGTCTGAAGGCAATTTTTCTACTTAATGCAGAATCATGAACATTTTGATGTAAGGCTGAATAAACAGTTCATTTTTAATCAACCTTGGTGTTTTCATTAAATAACTAATTTTTAAACATCCACCGTTCCTATTGTATCCCTTAAGGCGCAGTCACTCTGAGCACAAATATTACAATGGAAACTGGGCTGACTCGCAGTTCATCTATACAGTAGGTCAGGTAAAACAGCTCATATATCTTTGCAGCACAAATAGAGTTTTTTGTTAAAACAGGTACATTACAGTCGATGTTCTTTTTTGATTGCATTTTCATTGCTTTTCTATTTTCATTTAATGGGCTGTTTTTCTCTTTGAAATAGTTTTTTTCCCCCTTTTTTTCCTTCCACATCGCACTTTAGAGTTACAGGTCACAGAATGTTGTTGTCAAAGTGAGAGAGATGTTTGTAATTAGCAGACCTTGCCTGACAGCGACCACGATATCCAGCCTGCAGTGCAGTGTTTACAATTTGGAAAAGCTGACGCAGCTTGAATGAAGATCGATATGTTGTTTGCAACACAAGGTCAATATTACTTGCAGCATTTATTTGTGTGCGAGTTTGACAGCAAAGGAAGAGAACTGATCTATTTACTTTATTTACAAGTATATTGAAGAGCTCCATGCAATTTACAAGGGAAACCTAATATAATAATGGACAAGTTGATGGCGTTTGTGCTTAAAGGGAACATGTCAGAAACTTCTAACACCCATCACTCCTCCCCCAAACCATTTACATGTCTTATTGGTCACTTAAAATATAAGACAGTTATTCCCTTTATGCCCCCAAAGCGGTGCTCCAGCAGTGAGAAATTGCGTGTTGAAGTTGAGTTTACATCAGCCAGAAGTGCATTGTGGCGTGATGATGCACTTCCAGCTCCTCAGGTTCACGTTGTATTCCCTGCCTAGCACCATCCTCCTTTGTTTGATTGACAGGTCATTTGCTCTGGTATATGGTCAACGACCTGTATATCAACCAGAGGAGAGTGGTGATAGGCAGGGAATATAGTGTGAGGCTAAGAAGCTGGAAGTGCACAATGCACTTCCAGACTGATGTATACTGAGCTTCAAAATGCAATTTCTCGTTGCTGAAACAACACTTTAGGGTCATAATGGGATCACCTGATTTATCTTTTAAAGGACTACACAGTCTTATAAGGCTGTGTGCCCACTATACGTTTTTTAAGAGTTTCCGCAGCGGCAATTCCGCTGCAGAAACGTTTAAAAAACGCTTGGTAGAAGGCCTGCCATGTTCCCCAATGATAATCCGCTGTGCAAATGCTGTGGAAATTTCCTCTGCGGATTATCATTGCGGAAAAATCCGCAGCACTACCAATTATTTTGCGTAATCGAGGCGTTTTCGCCGCCATTGACTTGCATTGAATCGCATAATATCCGCATCACTGCATCTGTACATGCGGATTCCATGCGTTTCTATGTGCGGATGGTACCCGGGTTTGGAGAAGAGGAGACTCCTCCAGACCCGGGTACCATAGTACCTGTTAAAAAAAAATAATTAAAAATAAAAAATATACATTATACTTACCTTCTGATGGCTCCCGGTCTCCATAGCGATCCGTCCTGGCTTCCAGGCAGCTCGCGATGGTCTAAAAGGACCTGCCATGACGCCATTTAGTCATGTGAAGGGTCACATGACTAAATGACGTCATGGAAGGTCCTTTTACACAACCGCGAGACACCGGGAAGACCGGACGCATCGGATAAGGAGACCGGGGGCCATCGGAAGGTAAGTATAATATTTATTTTTTATTGTTTACCATTCTTTTACGGTTACACTATATAAATCCATGCCGGATTTATGTAGTGTGACCAAGTTGACAAGCACTTTCCAAGTGATGCTAAAATCGCTTGGAAAGCGCTTGACAACCCACATGCGAAATCGCATGATCAAAACAGGAAAAACGCATGTAAAATCCGCATGCGTTTTTTCTGCCAGGGAGATGCAGAAATGCTCCGGAGCATTTCTGCATCATGGGCACTTAGCCTAAATGGTTTTTTTTTGGGGGGGGAGGGGTAGGAGTCTCTGACAGATTCTCTTTACAGAGGACCTTTCACTTGATTTTTTTAATAGAACTGAGTAGCAACTCCAATTGCCACTGTTTGACTGATTCTGAACGTTTTTATTTTTTTCTGTGCCCCTCCGTTCCAAAGTTCTCACCCCCCAGAGAAAAAGATGAAAATTTTCCCTTCAACTAACTACACCACAGAACTCTGTGGTTGCTTGTTTTTTTCGTCCTGTGGTTTACTCCCTGTTGGTTGAAGCAGGGATGGACATATCATTGGTGCAACAGGGGCCCAAGAGGTAACGGGGGTCATTTCTACCTCCAAAGCAGGTTCAGTTTTGCATTTTTAGGAGCTCTTGGGCTGCAAAGGGCCCATATATTGTTCTTGTATAGGGGCCCTTTTCTGTCTGTGTCCTCCAGTGGGTTAAAGGAAAAATTTGCATCTTTATTACCAAAGAGCAGAACTTCGGGATGAAGGGGTATGAAAAATAAAAAGAACCTGTTCCTGAATCAGTGGTACGGAGGCAAATGGAGGCGGTACTTACCGTAGTTTAAAATCTAGAGAAAGATCCTCTTTAAAAGTGTACAAAAAACAACATTTTTTATTTGCCGATACTCAATTTTATTCTAGAATGTTTTAAGGTCTTGGAACTTGAGTCTATATGGATGAATGGAAATGTAGCCTCAGCATTAGCAAGTTTCAGAAATTAATTCCGGGAGCTCATGTCTATGATGTTCAGAGCCATAATACGCAACCCACATTGTGGATGATACATGATTTCTTTCTATTTCAACATATTCAGTAATATGTAGCTAGTCTCCAAAAAAAGTGATTTTAGTAGTAAACACAGGGGCGGACACAGACTGTAGTGGGCCCCTGTGCAAGAATTTTTGCCCCCCCCCCCTGCCCCCCCCCCCTGCCCCCCCCTCCGTGCATCTCTGATTCCCCCCACTCCTAGTTAATTAATTGTATTTAAAAAAAATAAAACTTGTTATACTTACCCCCAGGGCCGGCTCCAGGTTTTTGTGGCCCCTGAGCGACAGAGTTTCAGTGGCCCCTTTAACACATACCATGATTCATGATGCACAGATACCACTGAGAAATATATATATATATATATATATATATATATATATATATAGTACAAGGCCAAAGATTTCACTTCTTACATTACATGAGCGATATCTACTGTAAGTTCTACAATAGCTCAGAAACCGGCGAATCCTCACAGCGCACAGTACAGACCGGACAGTATAGTCCTCCATACAGTATTATGGGCACCATATAATGCTCCATACAGGATACTGACCCCCTTATAATGCTCCATACAGGATACTGGTCCCCATATAATGCTCCATACAGGATACTGGTCCCCATATAACGCTCCATACAGGATACTGCCCCCATATAACGCTCCATACAGAATACTGAGCCCCATATAACGCTCCATACAGAAAACTGACCCCCATATAACGCTCCATACAGAATACTGTCCCCCATATAACGCTCCATACAGAATACTGACCCCCATATAACGCTCCATACAGAATATTGGCCCCCATGTAACGCTCCATGCAGGCTGTTCCCCCCCTTATAATGCCCCATGCAGGATGACACCCCCCTTTTAATGCCCTATGCAGGTTGTCACCTCTACCCCCCATAAAATGCCCCATGCAGGATGTCACCTCTCCCCCCCATATAATGCCCCTTGCAGGATGTCACTTCCCCCCTTTTCAATGCCCCATGCAGTATGTCAGACCATCCCCTCCCTTATAATGCCCCATGAAGGAGGTCACCCACCCACCCTCCTTATAATGCCCCATGCAGGATGTCAATTCCCCCCTCCCCCTCTTATAATGCCCCATGCAGGATGTCACACCCCCTCCCTTATAATGCCCTATGCAGGATGTCACACCCCCTCCCTTATAATGCCCCATGCAAGATGTCACTTCCCCCCTTCCCCTCTTATAATGCCCCATGCAGGATGTCACTTCCCCCCCTTCCCCTCTAATAATGCCCCATGCAGGATGTCACACTCCCCCCCCACCCCCATATAATGCCCCATGCAGGATGTCACTTCCCCCCTCCCCCTCTTATAATGCCCCATGCAGGATGTCACACCCCCCCTCCCTTATAATGCCCCATGCAGGATGTCACTTCCCCCCTCCCCTCTTATAAGGCCCCATGCAGGATATCACACCCCCCCTCCCTTATAATGCCCCATGCAGGATGTCACCTCCCCCCCATATAATGCCCCATGCAGGATGTCACCCCCCCCATATAATGCCCCATGCAGGATGTCACCCCCCCACCATATAATGCCCGATGCAGGATGTCACACACCCACCCCCCACCATATAATGCCCCATGCAGGATGTCACACCCCCACCACCATATAATGCCCCATGCAGGATGTCACCCCCCCATATAATGCCCCATGCCCCCATACATGAAAAAAATAAAAAAATCCTATACTCACCTCACTTCTTATCTTACCTGCTCCTGGCGCTGCTCCGGACTCCAGCGTTGTGCGCGTCTTCCCGCTCTGCACTGTGACAGGTCAGGAGAGAGCGCGCGCGGTGTAAAGACGTCACCGCGTCCTCTGACCTGAGACGTCACAGTCAGAGGACGCGGAAGACGCTGCGGAGGCACGGGGAGGGGTAAGTATTGTGCCGGCGCCGTCACATGACCGGAGATGTCCCTGCGCTCAGCATGGGGCCGGGGACCCATGCTGAGCGCAGGGACATCTCCGGTCATGTGACGGCGGAGGGTGATGTGACGGCGGGGGGTCCTGCGGGGGGGCCCCATGAGGAGACGCACAAGAGGGGGGCCCCAACGGGGCTCCGAGGGGGCCCCGACCGGCCGGGCCCCATGCTGTCATGCCCTGATGGCGGCCCTGCTGGAGGCTGGAGGGGCCCCCTCTCCCTCAGGGGCCCCCGTTCAATGAACCGGCTACATGGGCGGTAGGTCCGCCCCTGAGTAAACATCTGTGACTCACAGGATTTGGAGAAACAGCGCAGTGTGGACAGGAAATATGGTAGCATAATATTAATTTCCTTTAGGGAGACACCTCTGACAGTGACTTACCTCCCCTGGAAACAAAGGATTTAACATGTTAAAATCCAGAATGCTGGATCAGTCAATCATGAAAATGTGTGATCAGAGTAGAGTTTGGTGGCCCTAGGAACATTGGATTGTTGGGGTATATCACCAAATTTAACCGGTTGGGTCAAATTTAATCTAAGGTACATTAAACCCTTTACTGTTAGTTGGAGTATGTTAGTGGGAACACAGAGTCCACAAACCCAAAGTATGACAAGGATGAAGTAAAGTTTCATGAATTTTATTGTCACCGAACTTACCTGGTATAAACATGAGCTGATACCTTTAAAAGCTGCAGAACAGTTTACATTTCTAATTTACATGTGCTCCTAATAAATATAAAATGAAATCTGAATTTGAAAAGAATATGAAGAACCAATTGTGATGTATTCAAACACAATCCAGGATTACACATGGAGGAGTCTCACTTTGATGGTATCTTGTTGTGTCCCCAGTGTTTAGAAACTTGACTGCAGTTCCATGTCTTTTGAATGCCTTTTAATGTTCAGAGCTGCAGCAAAATCAATTAACAATCTCTCAGAGGACATCCTTTTGCAAAGTTTTTGGTATTCACCTACTTGCGTGTTTCTGGCCATTTAATTATAAATATGTTAATTACATAATTGAATTTTTTTTTACACCGGTCAATACTCATGGGCTTAACTGAAAAGAAACATTAGCCCTATATGAAGGTATTATCATCTGCAATGTTCCAAAATCTAACCTCATACTAACGTTTTTCTAAAAAACACACTTCTACATATTCTGTCTTTGCTTCTAATCATTTCAAAGACTGTTTTCTTGTGTCCTTTTATCATATAGTCAGCAGCCTTCTCTCTTATCTCGTGTCTGACCTTTACTTCATCTCTAAATCATTGTCCTCTCTATTTTATCAATCTTATCCACCTGCCGTAATCCAGAACATATTCATCTCATCAGTTCGGCTTTATTCTGTTCTTTTCACCTTCACCACAGTATGCGATGACCAAAGGAATGAAACCAGTTTCCGCTCTGTACATCCATATTTACTCTGTACATTGTCATTACACCTTACTGGCACTGTCAACTATGTGTGGGGAATATTAACGAGCGCAGAGATCTGGCGCTCACCCACTACTGATGAGAGGTTCCTCACTATTACTGTGCGTAGTGACAGGGAAAGGGACGCATAAAGGTGCTCGCTTGTTCCTTTGAATGGATCTTACAAGGGCTGACATTATCTCCTTGCACAACATGCTTTTGATTTTTGATGACCCTATGTTAGCACACGTGTGCACGTTGGCAGAAGAATGGGTTCTTTTTATGTTGATGTAATTACTTTTCTTTTTTTTTTTTGCTCTTTTACCTGATTGCCATTACCATATTCAGCGTTAACCATATGAATAGACAAATCTGTGTCCCAAACACGAACATGCTCTTAGGTTTCTTCTTTGTATATATAGATGATGCATCAGTTATCTCTGCTGAGGCTAAATTTGAGGACATCCCAGATAAAAAGCATACGGAGATTAAATGCAATATGATGCTTGGATCCTAAGCTGTCCATGCACGGATAGACAGCACTCTCTTCCGACTTCTCCATATACAGGACCGCTCAGCCTAGTGTTCATGTTCTCTATATGAGAGAACTGCTGTCTACCGGGACAGTTGGAAGGCCCCCATACATATTAGATGGCAGCCAAATCTCACTGAAATCAGCAGGTTTGGCCAACTTTTATCTAATGTGTTTGGGACCTATAGTCTAATGTACTTCTAATGCATTCTACAATTAGATTGTTGGCTTTTCATTCTCAAATGGATATGACAATGCTTGGCAGCTTATTAATTAACGTGTTGAAGAAGGGCACATTTATCCTGAACCTTAGCTTGTCTATAATTTAATAATTCGATGTTTCTAAACTATTGCATATCACCAGTGTCGGACTGAGGTGGCAAGGGTCTACCAGTAACATTGACTCTGAGGACCTACTGTTCAGCTACATGCAAATATTACATTCCCACCTTTCACAAATTTCCCGATGCTCCTATACAGTAATCAGCTAGATAGTTTGTTGAATGATGAGATGCTGCTTTTGTCTGTACTTAGTGAATCTAATGTATTCAGCCAGCTACTGCTCATGTTGGGGGGTAATTAGCTTACTCATGCATTGAGGCCCACCGGAGGATTTACCTGTTCCCCTGTGGGCTAGTCCAAACTTGTATTTCACTGTCTAAACCATAGAGTTAGTAGAATAATATAAAAAGTAAGTACCAGCAATCAAATAGCCAATTAAAATTTCTTGTTTTATTCTTGCATGATTAAAACATCAAAATGATTTTGGATATAATCCCATAAAATAGGAACCACCGCGATTATGGCCCTTAGTCATATGCATTTGGATGTGTTTGGTGGTTGAGCTGTTGAATGCTATTATGGCTTATACTCTATTCTAACCTCTTTTCTGGGTATTATTATACTGTTTGCACACCAGTTCAAACTATATATTAAGTACATCTGATTTTTTACATATTTATTATCTCTTGGGTGTACGCATGGTATATGCTTGCTTAGTTTTAGCGTCATTTTATATTATGGGGATTTCCCTGTTGGTTCACCAACCAATACATTGTTGTGTCTATTGTGTTGGATATATGTATGTTTATTAACTTATATGTAGTAAAATCAGTTTTTTATTTTAAAATACTTTGGTCCTTGCACATTTTGTATGTTTGGTTCTTCTTTGTTCACTATAACGTTAGCAGACTAAGTGCAACCATAAAGTTAGTAGAAATTATACTATTCACACAAAAACATTGAATCTGGACCTACATTTTTCATTTTTTGTTCTTTTTTCCAAAGTAACCCATACAAAACACTGAATGCACATAAATATCCATTTTTATGCAAACGTAAACTGCTATGCTACACATCTTTTTTTATGCTGAGGGTATTCTTTCACCAAGGCAAATTTTAACTAAGTCTAAATAATTATTAGTTACAAAAAAAAATTGCTGGCCTGGTATAAATATTTTTTTCTGCAACACAAATCATAGTTATTAAAATCACTGGATTAATGTAAATGTTGCCAAATTTAAAAAAAGAAAAATCATTAGTATTTTGAAGCCTCTGATTACCTTTATACTTGCTCTATGTATTGCTCAGCTACTAGGGATGCCAGCAGGTACAATAGTGCATGTTTGCTGCTTCAGTTCATTCACATCTGCTGCCACCGTATGCACACACAATAGTAACATAATGCTTATGAGAGTCTTTTTTATGATCTTAAATGTTAGTGCTTATAAAAAAACATATATCATATAGATATATATGGTATTTTTTAAAACTGCTTGCAAAAAAAATAAATATTACTAAATATATCAGTTCTAACTATTATTATATCAGATCATTGTTTACATCATAAAGTTATCAGTAGAGTCAAAAAGTTAGTGGGAATTCTACTTGTCTCATAAAAACATTGAATGTGGACCTTCATTTTCTGTTTGTGACCGTCTACATTTCATAGAAAAGCTGAAATGATGGATGACTTAAACTAGTTAAGCTGATGGCTGGAAGAAAGTATTGTGTTATTCATCATTCGTGACAGCCAACTATTAACAGATATCCGTTGAAAATGTAGTCATCATGGTAAAATTATCAGATGTTTTTTGATCTAGAGCAGAGATGTCAAACTTAAATACACAGAGGGACAAAATGAAAAGCGTGGACAAAGGCGCGGGCCAACCATGATATCTAGTAAAAAAGTCTACAATTGAGGAAGTTTTTCCTCATCATCAAATATAACGATAAACCTTTTCCTATAGAAACAAACTTAAAGGGGTTGTCCCGCGAACAAAGTACATTTTAATTAATAGATTTTGGAATAAAATAAACACATAATCACAAATAGGGTATACTGGAATAATATGTTATTTAAGAGCAGTAAAAGGCATATGGCCTAATTTAAATATAAAGGATGAAAAACTTTGAATTAATAAATAATATAGATAATAAATTATGATTCCAACAAAAGTATCCCTCCAAAAACAGTATGATACCCACACAGCAAATTTCTCCACAGTACCCTCCACACGCATGTTATAATGACCCTACTGTGATCCCCACATAGTGCTCCACACAGTATAATGGGCCCCACATAGTCCTCTATACAGTATAATGGGTCCCACATAGTCCTCCATACATTATAATGGCCCCACATAGTCCTCCATACAGTATAATGGGCCCCACATAGTCCTCCATACAGTATAATGGGCCCCACTTAGTCCTCCATACAGTATAATGGGCCCCACATAGTCCTCCATACAGTATAATGGGTCCCACATAGTCCTCCATACATTATAATGGCCCCACATAGTCCTCCATACAGTATAATGGGCCCCACATAGTCCTCCATACAGTATAATGGGCCCCACTTAGTCCTCCATACAGTGTAATGGGCCCCACATAGGCCTCCATACAGTATAATGGGCCCCACATAGTCCTCCATACAGTATAATGGGCCCCACATTGTCCTCCATAAGTATAATGGGCCCCATGTAGTCCTCCAAAAAGAATAATTGCCCCACATAGTCCTCCATACAGTATAATGGGGGGATGGTGCTGGTGTCGTGGGCCAAATATAATCACCCTGTGGGCCAGATTTAGCCAACGGGCCAGAGTATGGTATGTGTGATCTAGAGTGTTGCATATATGTTGGTCAAGAATGGTTGACCATTTGTTCTTTTATTCTCATTATTTACTTCCCACATCTTTTAGCCCTATATTAGCACTATAGTCAGGGGTGGATTAAGAGTAGCAAGGGCCCCGGGCAGTTTAGAAGGGGCCCCCCCCCCCTCCCCACACACACACACCTGAAGTATCACATGTCACATGATCCCCTGTGATAGATCATGTGATAGTTCACGTGAAATTAATTTGGCACAATATTAATTATAATATTTTTTTTTAGGCTGTGTGCCCACTATGCATTTTTTAAGCGTTTCCGCAGCGGCAATTTCGCTGCAGAAACACTTAAAAAAAGCTTGGTAGAAGGCCTGCCATGTTCTCCAATGATAATCCGTATGTGCTGTGCACATGCTGCGGAAATTTCCGCTGCGGATTATCATTGCGGAAAAATCCGCAGCATTACCCATTATTTTGCGGTGGCGCGGCGTTTTCGCCGCCATTGACTTGCATTGGAACGCATGGAATCCGCATCACTGCATCTGTACATACGTTTCAATGTGCGGATGGTACCCGGGTTTGGAGAAGAGGAGACTCTCCTCCGGACCCGGGTACCATAGAACCTGTAAAAACATAAAAAATAAATATTATACTTACCTTCTGAGGGCCCCCGGTGTCTTTATCCGATGCGTCCTGGCTTGCCGGCAGCTCGCGATGGTTTGAAAAGGACCTGCCGTGACGTCATTTAGTCATGTGACGGGTCACGCGACCGCTGACGTTGGCAGGCCATCAGAAGGTAAGTATATATTTTTTACCATTCTTTTACGGTCACACTATATAAATCCATGCCGGTTGCATGGATTTATATAGTGTGACCAAGTTGTCAAGCACTTTCCAAGTGATGCTAAAATCGCTTGGAAAGCGCTTGTCAACCCACATGCGGAAATGCAAGTGAAGAACGCTTCACATCCGCATGTCCTTGGCAGGAAAACGCATGTACAATCCGCATGTAAAATCCGCATGTACAATCCGCATGCGTTTTTTCTGCCAGGGAGATGCAGAAACGCTCAAAAAAATTCCGGAGCATTTCTGCATCGTGGGCTCATAGCCTAACATTAATTGTATGACTCAATATGGAGCACACGTAACCATCTATACACAGCAGGAGGCTGCACGAAGCCATCTATACACAGCAGGAGGCCGCACGTAGCCATCTATACACAGCAGGAGGCCGCACGTAGCCATCTATACACAGCAGGAGGCCGCACGTAGCCATCTATACACAGCGGGAGGCCGCACGGCACCATCTATACACAGCAGGAGGCCGCACAGCACCCCCCCAGAGACAGCAGGAGGCCGCACGGCGCCATCTATACTCAGCAGGAGGCCGCACGCAGTCACGCACACACACAAACATATACAGACATATACATTCATACACTCATAAAAACATTTGAAACACAAAAATACATATAAACAGACATCACACAATGATATCTGCCTGCACACACACACACACTCACTCAATCACACACACTCTCACACACACTCACACTCTCACACACACTCACCATCCCCCGGCTCCAGTCCTCCTGCTCCTCTCCGATGCAGCAGTGCAGGCTGGGCGCGCACTGCGTAACGTCACAGCTAGGAGACACGGCCGCACACAGGGCCGTTTCTCCTAGCTGTGACGCGGCCGGGCCAGCACAGGGAAGTTAACTGCTGCAGTGCTGGCCCGGCCGAAGAAGAAATAGCGGCCGTGCGTCGCTGCTGGGGGAGCGGTTCGGGGGCCCCCCCCGCCGCTGTCTGCCGGTATGTGCCATGGCGCCTTACATATAATGAGGGCAATCTGGCCATAGACACCCCGGAGCCCCGGGCCCCCTGGAGGTGCGGGGCCCCAGGCGGTAGCCCAGATTGCCCTCATTATAATCCGCCTATGACTATAGTGGCTAATACTGTCTGGCATGTGTTTTTCAGATATCTTATGTACCTATACAACTGATAGGCAGCTTTACCATATACTTGTATGTTTGTGTAACAAAGAGAAAATCTGTACATCAAGTGCACCTATTGCATCTGTATGCTCCTATTAGGTAAATAAAATTACTTGCGTTTTTATTCAGTTTTTGTCTCTTGTTGGTATGTCATGTTTTAAATAAAACTTCCTGGTCTTTGATAAAACTTTATCAATACAGTCATTTGCTGATTACTTGCATTTTTAGTGTATTTCCACAGTGTAAATGCACTGAAAACGCTTGTGTCTTTTATACCTGGAGATTTTCCACATCTAATTTAATTCTATTGGGAAAATCTGCTCATAAAATTCAGTGTGCTCACAAGAAAAACTGACATGTTGTGAATCTCAAACACGCACCGCAGGTCAGTGTTCACACCTTAAAAAAGCAAAGTTGGCATGAGATTTCTATAAATCCCATTCTCTTTGCTGAAACGTTAAGATGCTGAGGTTTTTGCACAGTGAAAATAAACAGCATCAAAAACTCAAAAGTCATCGTGGGACCTTAGCTTTAAGACGTGGTGTATTATTGAAACTTATCTGCGCTAGCCAAGTTTAAGACGCCATTACTCTTTAAAACCTGAAAGCTAGCACCTAAAGCTTGGGACCTATGTTTTAGTCTACTGAAATACATTTTAAGTAGTGTTGAGCGAGTATGTTTCATTAACCCTTTCGGCGAGTCCGCTCGGGTGCTCACCGAGTATTTTGGCGTGCTTGGCATTTTTTTTTACTGTCGCCACGACTGCAAGTGTCACGGCTGTTAGACTGCAGTGACACATGCAGAGATTGCCTGTTCAACACTAATTTTAACATAATGGTATAATAAATTTTATGCAATTTGCTACACGCTGGATACTTTTCCTTTTCTTGATGTCACCTCGTGGTTGATGTATTTTACTGATGCAGTTTGATAAAAAGAAAAAAAAAAGCTGTATGCCTTTAATAAGTTTGCTGCATGTTAAGGCAGACCCATTATTTTAGATACTTTTTAAAACTTTTGGGTGTGGAGTCCAAAGTGTCATCTTTAGTAGTTATCAGCTAGATTCTTCTGTCTCCCTCCTATACATGGTTCACCTGAGCGTGAATGTTTTCTCAATGGGGAGAGAGGAGTAGGACAGTATCATACATCTCATCTCCCTTCAGATTAAAAGTTCAGACATGTAAGTATTGGACTTTTTGCTTTACTAACTTTCAGATTCTTTTGTTTTCTAAAATAAAAGAATGTCCCTGTTGATTAAACTAATAAATTCCTGCAGGACTTTTTCAATTCTTCTAAACCCCCAGTGTGCTGCAATCCATAAGACCAAGTTCCATTACTTCATAATGAGACTACTGTATATTGAGAAGATCCCATGAGACTCTTTTAAATTGGAACACTTGATTTAAGTTTGTTACCGCTCACATAATTTATTGTACATAGCATTTTCTTGTATACATCACACATTTGCTTGTGAAACCTCTGTTGTGCCGAGCATAAAGAATTCTTAGGTGGAGACATGTAGATATAAATTATTGACTTTTTTCAATTATGTTGTTTCATGAAACACATTAGACATAGTAAGACCCATCACCATTCCCGACATGTCTGTCTTAGTAACTGCATGTATTTAGGGCTCGCTCACACGGTCGGTCGTCTATCCTAAGACCTGGTGCACACCATCTCATCTTTAGTCTGAGTGCGATCCGACAAAATATCGGATTGCACTCTGACCAATGTTATTCGATGGGGCTGTGGACATTTCCTAGTCAGTCCGAGGAAAAAATCACAGCATATCTGAGTTTGATCCGATATTTGGTTCGCACTCGGCCATGCAAGTCAATGAGTGCGTGGAAACCATCGGACTGCACTCGGATGACATCTGAGTGCAGTCCGATATCCGTGCACTGACACAATAGAGAAGATGGAGAAATTTTGTTCTTCATCTTCTGCTCACAGTGTTCCGATTCTGTCATCCTAGAGAATCAGATTAAACTATGCTGACACTCGGATCAGTTTGATCAGAGTGTCATTTGTATAATCGGATGAGAGAATCTATGGATGGCCTTCTGACCCAAGCCTTACGATAGTCTATCAATATCTCATTAGTGGAAGTCCAATTCCATGGATCAAGTGATCAAAGGATCCACAACACTTCGGTGAGCACAAGGTGACCTTCATTGTTTTCCAGGCACTGTTTTGTGTTGTATGGTTGATGCACTGGATATTGCCGCTCAATCCAATTAAAGGGAACCTGTCACCAATTTTTTCATGTGTGAACTAAGACTAGCACCTTAATCAGCGCCTGTGCTGCATTCCATAAAGGGGTATATAACCCCCTGACTCACCCTGTATACCCCCTAAAATCCTTTTAAAAGGATTCTATTTAAATCCTTCCGATCCTGTCCGATAGGCGTCGTTGCTGAAATAACTGGTGACAGGTTCCCTTTAAAGGGGTTTTCCAGTTTCAGAAAACCACTTCCTCAGCTGCAGTTTGTTTTAAAAATAAATAATTTGTGCTTTACTCACCCTTCCCTGGTACAATGCTGAGTCTCTGCCGCTACTTCTGGTGTCATGTCATTTGCCCCAATTTCCCTTAAGAAGCTGGAACGTCCAGTGAAACGTGTCGGTGGAGGGGAAGATCTTGATGTGTTTCATTATATAGAGCTTTAGACTTCTCTGAATCAGTATAGCAGCTTGCAATGTGTGGTGGCCTAAGGTGCACACACTATATAATACTAAGTACAATTAACTCTTTGATCTGATGACCATTAGTATGGCGATAATATACGACTATACTGTACTATATGGAAGTCTCCTGACTCTTATATTTTTAACTGATTTGAACTATATAAATTACAACATTAGTTTAAAAGTTTTAACCCTGAATTTTAAAAACAAATCGCAGGGTGGAAATTGGGTTTTAGTTTGCCATTGGCAAAAATACTTAATATTTTTACAGGATTATTAACCCTCCACACTAGAGTCATTATATATACAGTTATAACCACCAGCGTTGTCAACGTGGTGTCAGTGCTACAGAGAATAACAGATACCAGGAGCAGCGATGGACACTCAGCACCGGACCAGGGGAGGGTGAGTATAGAGTTTTTTTTTTTTTTTTATCAAACAAGCTGCCCTTGGTAAAGAGAGTTTTTTTTTCTGAAGCCAGAAAACCCCTTTATCTTAAATGGATTTAAAACATACATGTCACCCGATTTCACAGTACAAACGTTATACATTATTAAACAGACCTCTTAGAATTGATGAGACTGAAGTGCTTACTTTGAAAATCAATGTTTGAATTGCTTGTATATAAGATGAGCATTTTATGAGTCCAGTTATAAAATGAAATCCCTCATGAGTCTAAGTCCGTCCATCCAGCCTGAGTGACATCTGCAGCTTATACTGAGCAGTGTGAGATCTCCGCAGCGGGGAGGTGGCACGCTGAGAAGCTGTCAGTCAGATTAGGTGGGCAGAAATTGAGTTAAATGTGAATAAAAGATTATACATACATAACAAAGACATATATTAACAAAGTAAATACATATCCATATCAGGTCTAATGTCTCATTCAGACATCAGTTTTTTTCATATATAAGAAAACTGGACTGAATTTCATAAGTGATTTTCATTAGCGTTTCATAAGATTTTCATCAGAGTTTGATCAGAGTTTCATCAGTTTTTCTCTGATAGATAAGAGAAACTTTTTCTCCCCATCAGTCTGTGAAAAATGGACAGCACACATTGCATCCAAGTACAGTCTGTTTTTTTCACAGACTCATAGACTTCCTTAACCGTTTTTGATCCTACACTCAGATCAGTATCGGACATGTCTCTTCGAATTTTCACCAATCGGTCAGAGAAAAAAATCAGACATGATGTCTGAATGAGACTTAAGAGATCTACTTAAAGCACCACTCCAGTTTTTTTTTCCAGCACTGGAGTGGCGCTTTAAATATAAACCCCCTGCCCCAGGGCCATATACTCACCCTCCGACGTCTTCACCGTTTTTTGGCACCACTCCAGTCCTGTGGCGCCAACATGTGAGTGCAGCTTCTGACTGGCCGGAAGTCACAAGAGTGTGCCACTGCTCCATTCTAATAGGACATTTCACAGCCCCCTCCACGAAATCTATGGAGGTCCTACTGGTTGAACTCCAGTTATCAGCGAATTATCACCTATCCTGTTAATAAAGTGTGAACCTGGGAATAACCCTTTAAATAGGACAGACTTTTCTAGTGACAGATTTGCTTTACCCGTGCAACACATTAGAGAATGCCAATTACAGTTATTTGCAGATGAAACCCAAATTTTTGATAAAACAAAAAAAAAGAATCTGCATTGGCTTAATCATACAGTGAAGGTTACAGGATGTACAGTGCACATTTCAATTACACTTTTCTTCCCCTGTGATCATTTTGAAGCAATACTTCTAAGAAATACAAAATGTGCAAAGACCTTTCTAAGTAAAAGTCAAACCATGCTTCTTGTTAATTGAAAGAAAGTATGGATTTGCTGATTTCCAGCACAGAGGTCACTGAAGAATGCTTTTGCATCAAGGCATATTTCATTTTAACAAGTATTAGGGTCTATAAAGTAAATAGTAAAACAATTCCATTTTCCTGACCATGGCTCCTGGTCTAGTATACTGATGACAGGATGAAGCCATGCTTTATTAAGCCGGTGGTGGGGGGAAGCTAATTCTGGGAAGCTGTATTTCACACCAGGAGCTGGAAGTGTTAGGTGCAGCTTAGCAGAATCAATTGTTACAGCAGTGATTGCATTTGAATGATGGTTGACTGATTTTTTTTCTGTTTGTAATGAAAGAACATAAATAAATGTGTCTTTAAAGAACAGGTTATTTTCATAAAGGGGTGTGAATATCACTGGCTTTCCGCACATTTCTAGTATGATGTTTGACGCCCTATGCCAAAAAACTCATGAGCAGTATAATTAGATTAAACTGAAAGCAATGGCCGTCCTGGCGTCGCTCTGCGCTGCCATGTTTAATGGTCCACATCTCTCTGCAGGCTGCCTGTCACATCCAGTGATGTCATTCATGGTTCTGTAGGAAATGTGCGGCATGACTTATCTAGCAACAAAGGCTGACTGATTGGAAAAGCCAAAAATTAACTAGTTACATGGATTATATTGTTCAAAGGGATATCCATTGGTATGTACACCACAGATAGCCGTCTGTCCTCGTACCCAGCTCTTGTATAGCTCCGGCTACTTCAGGATAGTCTTCTGACCCCAGTGTGTGGTGGTGCACACAAAAATCTGATGCTGAATGGCAGAGGCATGCAGTGCTGAGAAAAGCTGGGAAACTGAAGGGTAAGTATACAGTCTGGTCTGGGGTCTGAATATTTTTATAGTCAAATTTAACAGTGCCAGGTCACTTGAAAAGACCGATCTGCCAGATCGGAAGTTGAAGAGATGCAAGGAGAGCAGGGCAGTTTTGGAAGGCTAGGTGACGGAGGGGGCACCCTCTCCCTACAGATCGGCACCCTCGCAATGTAATTGCGAGCTGCTCATCATTGTCATGGAAACACAAAGTCAAATAATAACCTCCTTCCAGCTTCGGTGGCCTGTTAGACCATGCCATGAGCATGATCTAAAAGGCGCTCTCTCGCTGTCACCCTTATAGCTATGATGCAATGCATTATATCAGTGATCAGAGTAAAAAAGTTAAAAGTCCCATGGAGGGACTAAGGAAAAAAAAGTAAAAATGTAAAAGAAAAAAAATCACAAAATGGAGAACAAAAATATGAAAACAATATTATACCAATAAATACATATATTTATGTAAAAATAAAAAGAAACATTTTTTTTGTGTAAAAGCGGCGAAACAAAAAAACATTATATAAATGTGGTATCACTGTAATCGTACTGACCTGAAGAATAAAGCAGCCTTATCAATTTTACCACACAAACAATGACATTAAAAATTCTAAAAAAAACAATTCCTGAATTGTTGGTTTTTATTCATTCTGCCTCCCAAAAATCAGAATAGAAAGTGATCAAAAAACGTCATGTGCCCGAAAATGGTACCAATAAAAACGTCTACTCGTCGAGCAAAAAACAAAACCCCACATTTTTCCATATGGAAAAATTATAACTTTCAAAATATGGCAAGGCAAAAACTTTTTTTATAAAAAAAAACAAAAACATTTTTTAGTGTATGATACTAGCCAAACCTAAAAAAACTATATAAATCTGGTATCGCTGTAATCGCACCGACCCAAAGGATAAAGTCGTCTAATCACTTATACCGCACGAGGAATGGCGGAAAAAATAAATAGAACAAATTCTTCACCTGCTGTTGATTTGTTCATTCTTCCTCCCAAAGATCGCAGTAAGGCTCGGCTCACATTTATCCTGCGCTCCGTCAGAATGAAGATGGTGATGAAACTTTTTTTTCAAATTTTGTCCATGTACGAGAAAAACGGATGACACTTGTACCACGCTGTGATCAAACTCTGATCAGAATAATTGGTCCTTTTTTTTCGTACGTGGAAAAATCAGATGTGTAAATGAGCCCTTAGTCTGTCCTTCCCGCTACAGTCCTTTGTACATCTAATATGCTTAACTTCTTCCCGCATTAGAGTGTTCATTATCATCCTGGAAAGCAGTGTCAAACTGAGGTGCCAAGGGCCCACCAGTAACTAACTCCAGGGCCCCACTTTTCAGCTGCATGCAAATGTGACATTATCCTCAATCACAAATGTATATAACAATGAACTGGGTAGATTGTTAAATGAATAAGATGCTGCCTTTGTCTGTACATAGTGATTCAAGTATATTGTGCCAAGTACAGCTCATATAAAAGGGTGGTGGCCCACTCCTGCCCAAGGGCCCACCGGAGGATTCTCCTGTGGGCCAGTCCAAGCCTGCAGGAAAGAGGTCTTAGATTACAAGAAATCAAAGGTTTGCAGGTGCAGGTCCTCTAAGAAGGATAACAAATATTGTAAAAAGTAATGTAAAAAAAAGTTTTTAAAATATATTGTAAGATGTCACCTGGAAAAGTCCTAGTCGAGATGTATGTGTCACCGAGGTGCCAAGCCTTTGTGATGTAGGACCTGGAGAAGCCGGCTCCAACACGTGTAGTGCTGAGAGGTGTTTTTAATGAGCCTGGATTTTGGGTTCAGGTTTTAGGAGCGGCCATTAGAGCCGGGACTTGGAACCGGCTATTTAAGGCAGCTGGTGCTGTCTTTCTGTGGTCTGTGTGTGGAAGGAGGAAAAAACCTGCTTTAGCACTCCCTCACACTGCCATACGAGATGATATTTTATCGGATAGCACTCGGCCCAGTGTTGTATTATGGGCCAGTACAGATCTGTGTTATTTTTCTCATGCTGATTCGGCATAAGAAAACAATGACATCATGCTGCGAGTGCATCTAAAAATTGGATCATGCGCACCCATACAAGTCATCTGAGTGCAGTCTGACATTCAAGGACACAGAGAATGGAGAAGATGGAGGAATTAAGTTCTCCATCTTCTCTGCACCTGTGCTGCGATTCTCTCATGCGAGAATCTACGGCAGTGTGAGCGAACCCTTAGGCTGGTTTCACGCATCGGGATATTTCCGGTACTGGAAAAAACGGTACTGGAGATATCCGTGTCCCGTGTGTCCGAGTGTGTCACACATGTGGCACATCAGGAACACACGGACCAGCGCCTGGGAATCAGCGCTACAGTTATCGCTGTTCCCAAGCGCAGGTGCTGAATGCTGCCCTCATCATGGTTCCTGCTGGCGCTACCATCAGCACCAGCAGGGACAATGATGAGGGTAGTGGTAGTCGGCTCTCTCAGTGTTACCACCTGAAAAAATAAGAATAAAATCAAATCCATATACTCACCTCTTCTAGGTGTCCCCTGCTGTAATCCATGCGACCGCTGCTGCCGAGGAGCCAGGGAGAATGAGCCGCTCCGGAGCTGCAGCTCAGCAGCGGTGTCCTGTCACTCACTGAGTGCAGCTCCGGAGTTGCTCATTATCCCCAGCTCCTCGGCGTCAGCAGTCGCATGAATTACAGCGGGGGACAGCTAGGAGAGGTGAGTATATGGATTTTATTTCATTCTTATTTTTTCAGGTGGGAACACTGCGGAAGCAGACTACCACTACCCTCATCATGGTCCCTGCTGGTGCTGATCACAGCACTGGCAGGGAACCATGATGAGGGCAGTGTTCAGCACCCGGCGCTTAGGAACAGCGCTAACTGTAGCGCTGATTCCCAGGCGCCGGTACGTGTCACACACTATGACACATGCATGTCATCAGTATGTGTTCAGCGTGAGGTACTTTTGGGGACCGTGTATCCGCAAAAAAAGGACGTCAGTGTGTGGAGCACACGGATACACGGTACATGAAAACACACTGGGATGTGCACAGACCCATAGATTTTAATGGGTCTGCGTGTGTGTCTCTGGTACGTGTGGAAACTGTCACCACTCGTACTGGAGATACTGACGTGTGAAAGAACCCTTAGGCTATGTTCACATGCTGCATTTTTTGAGGAATCCCTACAATGTATAAAAAAATGCTAACATTTAAATCACCTCCCTTTTTCCCTGTTTAAAATAATGGAAACAAAAGCATATTTGGTATCGCCACATTTTTAAAAGTACGATCTATTAAAATATGGAATTTATTTAACCCGATTGAAAAAACAAATGTCAGAATTGTATTTTTTTATTACTTCACTTTCCTGAAAAAATTTAATAACAAGCAATCAAAGCATCTTATGTACACCAAACTGGTATCAATAAAAACGTCAGCTCTCTGCGCAAAAAGCAGCGCCGCAGCACCAGAAAAACAGAAATGTTAAAGGTCTCGGAAAATAATGACAGAAAACAAAATCTATTTTTACAATTTTCTGTATGTTTCACCACTTGGGAAAATAAATTATTATTTATTATTATAGCGCGATTTATTCCATGGCGCTTTACATGTGAAAAAGGGGTATGCATAATAAAAACAATTATAATCAGTGCAGGTTTGGTATCGCCATAATCGGAGTGACCTGGACAATAACCGTAAAAAAAAATGCAAAAGCAATTGCAGAATTTTTTTTCACCATTACCCTTCATTTGTAATTGTTCTCTCTATTAATCAGTACATCTTATGGTAAAATGAATGGTGGCATTTAAAACTACAACTTATCCCATACAAAACAAGTCCTCATGAGGCTATGTAAGCGAAAAAAGGAAAGTTATGCTTCTTGCAAGAAGGGGAGAAAAATAGGAAAGCTCAAAAATGTTAACCCGTTACAAGACCAGGAGCAGACAACATATTGCCAGCTGTGGTCCTTGTGTGCACATGGCCGGCGGGAGCAGTTACAGTAATATACCACATACACACAATGTAGACCTCAATGAGCTCCTGCACCGGCCATTTTTCTGGAGACCTCCGCTCACTCTGTCTGGAAAGCCACGCAAACATGGCGTCGTAGAGGAAAGCAAGCCGCACATGAAAACAAAGAAGTTCTCGCTCTAGTGCCCACACGTGCGGCTGTACTGTAGGGCTGCTGTACTGTAGTGCTGCTGTTACTGTCAGCCGGTGGTTTCCGGGTGTTGTGTTACTAGGTGCAGCAGGAAGAAGCGGGTTTGTTATTAGCAATGCTTGCAGCCATCTTTGTGGAGCAGATTGCGGGCTCCGGCGGTGCAGCAGCGGAGTGCTAGGAACTTGCCTGGACTCTGCAGTGTCCTCTGTGGGCTCTGCCAGTGCTGGACTGCAGACCACTTGTGTCCTGCTGATTGTAGGTACAGGTGTACTTACTACTGTGTGCCATGTTGTGTGAGTATCTGACCTGTCAGGAATTTGTCCAATGCTGCCATTTATTTATGTGCATCCTAGCAATGAGGTTGTCCCAGGTAAGTCCTAATGTATAATGGGGCTGTGGTAATGTCCATAGTCTCTGCGGATCGATGGGGTGTGTGGAGCCATCGACTGTCGTCTGCTTCTTGTGCCGCCTTATGGGGGAGAGCATCCCTCTAAGACCCCCATTCATCATTGTCTGGATCAGATTTTATCCACTTAAGGACTTTTTTGACACTTTTCGTTATTGTGCTTTCATTTTTTTTTTAATGACACCAATCATGTAACCATGTAATGTAATGAGGTTAAATAAAATTCCGAACCTTGTTTTAGGGGAAAAAAAAAAAAAAAAGCGCATATATATATATATATATATATATATATATATATATATATATATATATATATATATATATATATATATATATATATATTCTTTTTTTTCTATCTTTCCATTCATAGACGTATTTTGTGCACGGAGGTGACACTTTTTTACTGATGCCATTTTGGAGTGCATATGACATTCTGATAGTTTTTTATTGCAGTTTTTTTGTATGACGCGCACATGGGAATTCTGTTTTTTTCTTCCCCCATCATTTAACCTGCCATTTAAATAATATTATATTTTGATTGGTATTATCATGTCTGAAAAAATCCAAATAGGGCTTATTTTATTTTTTTCAAGGGGGGTATAATTTAAACTGTTACATATTTTATTGCGTCTTTATATTTATATATATATATATATATATATATATATATATATCATTTTTTTTTATTTATTTTTAAAACTATTTTTGTTTTGTTTGCTTAATTTTTTTGTCTCCTTGGGCGACTTGAACCAGTGACTGATTGCTTAGGCTACCTTCCCACAATGAGTATTTGGTAAGTTTTTGATGTTGCAGATTTTCTACACCCATTAAGGCTGTGTGCCAGCTATGCATTTTTCAAGCGTTTTTGCCGCGGAATTTCCGCAGCGAAAACGCTTTGTAATATGTGCCCCATGGTCCCCAATGATAATCCGCATGTGTTGTGCACATGCTGCGGAAATTTCCGCTGCGGATTATCATTGCGGAAAAATCTGCAGCATGTCCATTAATTTTGCGGACACGCAGCGTAATCGCCGCCATTGACTTGCATTGGACCGCGTGACATCCGCATCACTGCATCTGCACAAGCGGATATCACACGGTTCAATGTGCAGATGGTATCCAGGTCTGGAGGAGAGGAGACTCTCCTCCAGACCTGGGTACCATAGAAACTGTAAAAAAAAGAATTTAAAATAAAAAATAAAGATTATATTTGCCTTCCGATGTCCTCCCGGTGTTTTCTCCCCAACCGTCTGGTCTGTTGTATGGGTCGCGGTGTTGTGAAGGACCTGCCATGACGTCATTGAGTTATGTGACCTGTCACATGACTTAATGACATCACCGCAGGTCCTTCACACCACCGCGAGCTGCCCAAGACACCGGACGCAGCAGAGAAAACGCCGGGAGGACATCGGAAGGTGAGTATAATCTTTATTTTTTACCATTCTTATTCTTTTTTTTTTTTTTAACTAACTTGGTCACACTACTATAAATCCATGCCGGTTGCATGGATTTACAGTTATATGAAAAAGTTTGGGCACCCCTATTAATCTTAAGCTTAATGTTTTATAAAAATTGGTGTTTTTGCAACAGCTATTTCAGTTTGATATATGTAATAACTGTTGGACACAGTAATGTTTCTGCCTTGAAATGAGGTTTATTGTACTAACAGAAAATGTGCAATCTGCATTCAAACAAAATTTGACAGGTGCATAAGTATGGGCACCCTTATCATTTTCTTGTTTTAAATACTCCTACCTACTTTTATTGACTTACTAAAGCCCTTTTTTTGGTTTTATAACCTCATTGAGCTTTGAACTTCATAGCCAGGTGTATGCAATCATGAGAAAAGCTATTTAAAGTGGCCACTTGCAAGTTGTTCTCCTGTTTGAATCTCCTCTGAAGAGTGGTATCGTGGGCTCCTCAAAACAACTGTCAAATGATCTGAAAACAAAGATTATTCAACATAGCTGTTCAGGGGAAGGATACAAAAAGCTGTCTCAGAGATTTAACCTGTCAGTTTCCACTGTGAGGAACATAGTAAGGAAATGGAAGAACACAGGGACAGTTCTTGTTAAGGCTAGAAGTGGCAGGCCAAGAAAAACATCAGAAAGGCAGAGAAGAAGAATGGTGAGATCAGTCAAGGACAATCCTCAGACCACCTCCAGAGAGCTGCAGCATCAACTTGCTGCAGATGGTGTCACTGTGCATCGGTCAACTATACAACGCACCTTGCACAAGGAGAAGCTGTATGGGAGAGTGATGCGAAAGAAGCCGTTTCTGCAAGCACGCCACAAACAGAGTCGGCTGAGGTATGCAAAAGCACATTTGGAGAAGCCAATTTCTTTTTGGAAGAAGGTCCTGTGGACTGATGAAACCAAGATTGAGTTGTTTGGTCATACAAAAAGGCGTTATGCATGGCGGCAAAAAAACACAGCATTCCAAGAAAAACACTTGCTACCCACAGTAAAATTTGGTGGAGGTTCCATCATGCTTTGGGGCTGTGTGGCCAATGCCAGCACCGGGAGTCTTGTTAAAGTTGAGGGACGCATGGATTCCACTCAGTATCAGCAGATTCTTGACAATAATGTTCAAGAATCAGTGACAAAGTTGAAGTTACGCAGGGGATGGATCTTTCAGCAAGACAATGATCCAAAACACCGCTCCAAATCTACTCAGGCATTCATGCAGAGGAACAATTACAATGTTCTGAAATGGCTATCCCAGTCCCCAGACCTGAATATCATTGAACATCTGTGGGATCATTTGAAGAGGGCTGTCCATGCTCGGCGACCATCAAACTTAACTGAGCTGGAATTGTTTTTTAAAGAGGAATGGTCAAAAATACCTTCATCCAGGATCCAGGAAATCATTAAAAGCTACAGGAAGCGACTAGAGGCTGTTATTTTTGCAAAAGGAAGATCTACTAAATATTAATGTCACTTTTCTGGTGAGGTGCCCATACTTATGCACCTGTCAAATTTTGTTTGAATGCAGATTGCACATTTTCTGTTAGTACAATAAACCTTATTTCAAGGCAGAAACATTACTGTGTCGAACAGTTATTACATATATCAAACTGAAATAGCTGTTGCAAAAACACCAATTTTTCTAAAACATTAAGCTTAAGATTAATAGGGGTGCCCAAACTTTTTCATATAACTGTATATAGTGTGACCAAGTTGTCAAGCACTTTTCCAAGTGATGCTAAAATCGCTTGGAAAAGCACTTGATAACCTGCATGCAGAAATGCATGCAAAGACGCTTGACAAACGCTTCTACCTGGCGGGAAAAACGCATGTAAAATCCGCATGCGTGTTTCCTGCCAGGGAGAAGCGGAAAAAATATGCAGCATTTCTGCATCGTGGGCACATAGCCTAACAGTTTGGTTACTTGCTTTTTATTTTTCATTGCGTTTTTGAGTGCAGTGTCAAATACCACAACCTCATCTTAGGAACTTAACCTGAAGGTGCATTTTCACTGGACATTCAGGCTACTTTCCCACGATGAGCTTTTGATATTTTTGCTGCTGCACATTTTTGCTGCGTCAAAGACGCAGCATCTTACAATTCTAGCGAAGTGGATGGGATTTATAGAAATCTCCTGCCCACTTTGCTTCTTTTTAACACTGCGTAAACTGACCTGTAGTGCATGTTTCAATTCCATGCATCCAAGCATGTCAGTTTCTTTTGCGGGTATGCTGCGTTTTATGCGCAGATTTTCCCCATTGACTTACATTAGATGTGAAAAATCGGCAGCAAAAAAACCGTACCTGCATTTTTAAAAAACGCATGTGATCCACACCTAAGTATGTCAATAAAGTTTTGTCAGAGCAAAAAAACAAAGTATCAAACACAAAGCACCTTTATTTACAGCATGACACACCAGAGACAAAAAACCCCGCCGCCATAAAATCCGTGTACAGTTAGCGCAGTTCCCAAGTGCTGGGTGCTGAACGCTGCCCTCATCATTGTGCCCTGCTTGCGCTGCAATCAGCACCAGCAGGAACAATGTAGAGAGTAGTATTCTGCTCCCGCTGACTCCAACTGTAAAAATAAGAATAAAATAAAAAAAATCCTTATACTCACCTGTCCTAAGTGTCTCCTGCTGTAATCTATGCGACCGCTCATGCCTAGGATCTGGCGAGAATGACGCGCTGCAGCGAGTGGGGCCTGGAGCTGCGCTCAGGGAGTCACAGGACACCGCTCACTGAGCGCAGATCTGGAGCGAGTCATTCTCCTCGGCTCCTCGGCGTGAGCGGTCAGATGGGTTACAGCGGGGGACATCTTCGGACAGGTGAGTATAAGGATTTTTTTATTTCATTCTTATTTTTACAGTTGGAGACAGCGAGAGCAGAATATTACTCTCATCATTGTCCCTGCTGGTGCTGATCACAGCGCAGCAGGGCGTAATAATGAGGGCAGTGTCTAGCACCTGGTGCTTGAGAACAGTGCTAACTGTACGCTGATTCCCAGGCGTCGGTACGTGTCACAGTGATGTCATCAGTGTGGGACGTTTTACGGCCTGTGCAGCGGGTAAAAAACAGACATGTCAACTTGTTTTGCCACAGACACACGGTCCATGGAAACACACTGACATGTGCATAGTCCCATTCATTTGAATGGGTCTACATGTGTCAGTGTCTCCAGTACGTGTGGAAACGGACACCACACTTAATTGAAACACTGACATGTGAAAGAGGCCTTATTCTGTGTACACAAGCCCTGCGCTGCAGAGAACAGTGGCCGCCTATGCGCAGTGGGCGAGCTATTACAGATCGTTCAGTGCGCATCTGAAGTGAAATCGGCCTGTCTGAACAGGCTGCTCAATGGCTGCTGTCCAGCCAACATGTTTCCGGTAAGCAGTCGTTTAGCATTGCGCAATTGGTCTATATACCAGAGTATTGCGGTATAGAGTGAAATTAGGGTTTTCACTCTGAGCTTTGCAGGTGTATTCATGTGGCAGTTGCTATCTCCTCAGCTGCCCCTGGCTTCCATGGTAACCCATTGGCTGTACGTGATTGTTAGAGATTGGACTTCATATGGTTAAACTGCAGTGATTGATCCCTATGGTTACAGACTGATGCCAGCCGTATCACATCTGCCTGGCATGTAGCAGGCTTGGCTCCCGTGTCAGCTTCTTACAGCCCTTAGCGACCTTCAATTTTATATGAAAATGTATGTCATAGATGGTTAAAGGGGTTGTACCAAGAACAAAGTTCAATTTTAATCACTAGATCTTGGAATAATAATAATTTCCACAATTGGATATATTTAAATAAAATGTTCCTGTGCTGAGATAATCTTATAAATGTGCCCCTGCTGTGTACTGTGTAATGATTGTGTCTGACCATGCAGGAACATGGTCTGATCATACCACATCTCCTGGGCAGGGGGGAAGCAAAAGAGTATACAGACATTACAGCAGGGGAGGAAGCAAAAGAGTATACAGACAGGACAGGAGGGGATCACAGCTGATTCTTTCTGTGAGGTAAAACATTTCCCTGCCTGTTTTTTAACCGTTTTGCCTCAAGAGAAAGAATCCTCTGTGATCTCATATTGCAGTGTCTGCATAATTTTTCCTCCACCCCTGCCATTACACAGTACACAGCGGGGGCACATTTATAAGATTATCTCAGCACAGGAACATTTTATTTAACACATCCAATTGTGGAACTTATTATTCTAAGATCTGTTAATTAAAATGAGCTGCGTTCGCGGGAAAACCCCTTTAACGTATTGATCCCCTTCTGGTCCTTGTGTCCGCTATTGCCACCTGTTTTTCTGACAGCACTAGGATGACGCACTGATGGGATCACGGTACTATTCCTTTTTTTCAATGATCCTTTTTCTTTGAGTAGGAGAGTTTTGGCCACAAATTGTATCAAAAACATTTTTTTTCTTTTGCCCATAGGCTATAATTGGTGTGTGTACTACTATGGGTAATGGGAGAAACACTGATGGAGCTCACGTTTGAAACACTGAGATCTGAAGGAGGCCTAATATTGCAATTGATGACATGTGGCACCCCCCCACCATCACGTGTTATATATATATATATATATATATATATATATATATATATAAACGCATAAGAAGAAGAGGCAGCACTCCAACGTTGCCACATCTGATGGACTAATAAAGTCCCTTTTTTTCACAATTTTTGGAGTGCTGCCTCTTCTTCTTATGCGTTATATATATATTGAATGACGGAATCATTGTCTGGGAAGCTCTACACCCAATTTTCAAGTCTAGTGCCGTTCCGTTTTCTTATTTAATATATATATAAATAGTCAATGGTCAAAATTGTTGGTACTCCTCATTTAATGAAATAAAAACCCACAATGGTCACAGAAATAACTTGAATCTGACAAAAGTAATAATAAATTAAAATCTATGAAAATGAACAAATGAAAGTCAGACATTGCTTTTCAACCCTGCTTCCACAGAATTTTTAAAAAAATTAAACTCATGAAATAGGCCTAGACAGAAATGATGGTACCCTTAACCCCTTTATAGCTTGTGCCGTATTTGTACGCAAAAGGCTCTAACCCCCGGTTCAGTGAGGGCTCCGGCGCTGAGTCCGCACTGAACCGGACACATGACAGCTGATTCTTACAGCTGACGTGCCCACAACAGCCGCGGGTGGAATCGAGATCCACCCACGGCTGTTAACATGTTAAATGCCGCTGTCAATCTCTGACAGCGGCATTTAACATCGCCGCGCTGGAAGCTCGTCACTTACCCCGCCCATCGGTGACCCCGGCACGTGATTGCGGGTCACTTATGCGTGGGCATGACAACCCTGGGTCTGCAGCAGACTCCAGTGGTTGTCATGAGCTGATCGCTATGAGCGCCACCTAGTGGTCGGCGCTCAAAGCACAGAACCATTTCTGCTACATAGAGGTGATCTGCTGATCACCTCTATGTAGCAGAGGCGATCAGACAAGTGCTGCTTCTAGTCCCCTATGGAGACTATAGAAGCATGCAAAAAGTGAAAAAAAAAATGTTTTTAAAAATATTAAAAAAATATAAAAGTTTAAATCACCCCCCTTTCGCCCCATTCAAAATAAAATAATTAAAAAAAAAAGCCAATATACATATATTTGGTATCGCCACGTTCAGAATTGCCCGATCGATCAATATAAAAAAAGAATTAATCCGATCGGTAAACGGCTTAACGAGAAAAAAATTCTAACCGCCAGAATTACGTTTTTTGGTCGCTGCAACATTGCAATAAAATGCAATAACGGGCGATCAAAACATCGGATCTACCCCAAAATGGTATCAATAAAAACTTCAGCTCGGCGCGCAAAAAATAAACCCACACCCGGCCCCAGATCCTGAAAAATGGAGACGCTATGGGTCTTGGAATATGGTGCCATTTTTTTTTTTTTTTAGCAAACTTTGGAATTTTTTTTCACCACTTAAATAAAAAAGAACCTGTACATGTTTGGTGTCTATGTTTTAGCATTCAGTGAACGTGGTAAAAAAAAAAAAAACATCTGTGGTATTGCACTTTTTTGCAATTTCACCGCACTTGGAATTTTTTTCCCGTTTTCCCGTACACGATATGGTAAAACTAGTAATGGCGTTGAAAAGTACAATTCGTCCCGCAAAAAATAAGCCCTCACATGGCCATAGTGACCAAAAAATAAAAACTCTATGGCTCTGGGAACAAGGGGAGCAAAAAACGAAAATGCAATAATGGAAAATCCCAGGGTTGCGAAGGGGTTAACTAAATATTTTGTTGAACAACCTTTTGAGGCAATCACTGCAATCAAACGATTCCTGTAATTAGCAATGAGAAAGTGTTAAATCTTCATGAGGGGAAAAGGGCATCTATGTGAATACAGCCTAACCCTGCAAAATCCATGTTAAATCTGCATTGTATTATGTGGGTTTAATATCAGATTGCAGGTAAAAGATCAACTCTATAGTCGATAAAGGATGATGACAACCTGGCGATGGTGGGACGTAATGCTATTCACAAACATGGATGCAAGGGGTGGGTATGGACCTCAGAGAGATGGGGGACCCCCACTTGCGACCCCATTTGTGAGCCGCAATGGAGAGCAGCTAGAGCAGCTCTAGTTCACTAACCTAACTGTTACCTAACTGCCTGTCATGAAATGCCACATTTCACATTGACATTCAGACCTTGCGGCTCCCCGGTGATGGTTTGATGCCACCACATCATCCATTAGAAAAGAGGTTGTCTTTGTGAAATCAGTGTCACAAACACTAACACTCGCAGTATACGGAACGTGTTTGCTAATTTTTATTACAGCAGATATTTGTTAATAATGAGCAGAAAATTAATGTAGCTTAGTGAAAGGCGTCTTATATAGATCTCAGGGCACGAGGAGAGAATAATGAGGTTGGAAGGGCAGTGTCTTGGTTTATAGCTGTGAAGAAAGTTAAGCAGAAGTGGCAGGTGAGGTTATTGTGTAAGGTAAACAGTATTTTGAAGGGAAAATGTCAGAATTCATGCATGTCAATTACAATTGGCTGGACTGTTCAACCCTGAAAATGTCAAGCTTTGCTCCTTTATCATCTCGTAGTGCTACTGTGAGCTATTGTGAGCTAAAATCCTGCCTGCTTCATCCTCCAATGTAAGTCTATCACATGATTGAGATATATATATAATATATACTGTACATATTTTTTTTTATTCAGCAAATTAGAAAATTAAAGCAGAAATCTGGTTTCTATTGTAATATATATTGTTTATAAAATGAATGCCATGAAGTCTAAGGGAAGGTGCACGTCAGACGGACAGATATGGTGTGGATTTTTGAGTTTTTGATGTTGCAGACTATTGGCTAAATTATGTCACCTGTGTTTTTTTTCTTTGTGTTTTGTGTGCATTTTTTACATGTTATTATTCCAATTTTGACCATTTCTGACCAACTTCTTATAGTAGTTTCCCCATCTTGTCGTAATGGGCCCCTCCCGGTCCCCATCTTGTCGTAATGGGCCCCTCCCGGTCCCCATCTTGTCGTAATGGGCCCCTCCCGGTCCCCATCTTGTCGTAATGGGCCCCTCCCGGTCCCCATCTTGTCGTAATGGGCCCCTCCCGGTCCTCATCTTGTCGTAATGGGCCCCTCCCGGTCCCCATCTTGTCGTAATGGGCCCCTCCCGGTCCCCATCTTGTCGTAATGGGCCCCTCCCGGTCCCCATCTTGTCGTAATGGGCCCCTCCCGGTCCCCATCTTGTCGTAATGGGCCCCTCCCGGTCCCCATCTTGTCGTAATGGGCCCCTCCCGGTCCCAATCTTGCCGAGCATTCAACTGAAAAGAATCAGACTTCGGCGGCCCTCAGGACCAGGCAGGAATCATTACGGGGACTCCGGTGCCTGCGGGCCGCATTAAGCAGCCTCAGGGGCCGCATGTTTGAGATGCCTGGGCTAGGGTCATAAAACTGTATTTTCTCCTATCTGAGAAAATTGGTCCCAGTATGCTATCACACTGATCAGAATGTGATCCCATTTTCTCATCTGAGTGCAGTCTTCCGATTTTTTTTTTTTTTTTTGATGGACAGCATTTTTCTCCCTCGAACAGACTCTGTCCAAGGATAAAATCAAACATGTGTACAGCCCCATAGAATAACATAGGTTTGAGTGAGATCCGATATTTTTGTCGGATAGCACTCGGACCGGAAATACAGTCGTCTGCATGAGTCCTAAGAAGTAAGATGCCAATCAGCAGGCTTATTGCTTGCATCGCTTCGCAGCGTGCTGAAAAATAAATTACTCTTCACTCAAGTGACAGACTGCGGATATCATACAGGTTGGGCACCATAAAGGGCCAGAAATATCCCTTTAAAATATTATTATAGTGTTGTAGTAGTTGTACTTGTAATTTTGTCACTTGATCAATTTAGCATACAGTAATTGGTTCACATTGGGGCATAGTTATTAATGTCCTAAATTTAGGGTAAAAGTAGACCAACGCAAATTAATCTTGGTGCTCTATGATGGGGAATGTTTTACACTTTTCCATAGTTCACCTCTTGGATTACTTTGCACCAGTATTTTAGGGCCAAAAATGAATAAACCTTCCACATTTTACAACTCTTCGTAGCCACATCACTTTTTCTAGAAATTTTTGTAAAATGTGTCAAAAACACACAATCGGGTGCACGTTTTGTCGCAAAATGTATTTTGAGTTCCAGTACGTCTCACTTAATCCTGATGTGCTCTATGGAAGCCCCTATAGAGGATATATAAAAACAAGGCGCATGTATGATCCCTATGACGTGGATTTTGCTATGTATTTCAGGATCCGTCACTATTATTTTGGGAAATATGGCTCTTCTATAGCACATGTAATAGTACTGGTTATTTTTCCCCGGGCTGCTCACATCGCCTCTTTTTGTCCCTTGCACAGATAGATGCTCATTGCAGAAGATGTTAATATGTACTTAGGAAACACACGGTTAATCCTCCATAAAAATGTGCTTATATGTGTTAAACTTTAATAGAATAAATACTAAAGTCTCTATAAATTACAGCTTGATGTTCATGTGCAGCCAGATAGAATATATAGGAAAATGTTTCAATTCCCTGCAACAGATGTGCATCTTGATGTAATGCCACAGATATTTTAATGAAGTCATGCATAAACCTCATCAGATCATTGTCTTCTGTTCAGCCTTAAATATTATAAATATTTTTTTTTTATTCTACAGATTTTAGAAATGTGCTGTATGTTATATACTTTTGTTCCAGGATTTTCTGTATCTGTTCAGATTTTAAATTTTTATTTTTGTGAAATCTTATGTGCCGAACTTTGGAGCTTATTTCTCCTTTGTTCATAGATCCAAATGTGTCCACCTAAATTCTGAAGTAATACAAAGGGTTTGTTCGCTAGTTATGAATCATAGATGCAAATTGATCAATGGTAAATTGCTAATTGATTATTTAATCATGCAAATAATGTATCCTCTCCGATTATGTCTCTGTATTCCTGACTGATGGCTGTTAAGAATGATTGACTTTCAGGTTGTGAATCACTGACGTCTGAATTAGGCTTCAGTAATAGTGACGAACCTGTGATTTGGTCACGTATGAATAATTTAATATCCAGTCATTTGTGCACATGGGGTAAAAGTTATTATTATTGTCCTAAACTTCGGGTAAAAGTAGAGCAATGTGATTTTATCTTGATATGGTGCCCTGTATGATGAATTTACATAGAGGCTTTTTATGCAGACACTTGATTAAAAGATGGGATTTGTGCACTCATAGGGCTCGATAACACTTGCAAATAAATCAGATGAGTGCAATCCGATAAAAAAATCAGATTGCACTCCACCCAATGTTAAACTATGGGGTAGCTCGCTTCTGCGATTATTTTCACAATCGCAGCATGCTGCAAATGGCTGCGAGAATCGGATCACACGCACCCATACAAGTTTATGGGTGCATGTGAAACATCAGACTGCACTCGGATGTCAGCCGAGTGCAGTGTGATTCCGCAGACGCCAGCAATGGAGGAGATGGAGAAATTACTTTCTCCTTCTCTTCCGCACCTGTGCTATGATTCTCTCTTGTTAGAGGATCGGAGCACAGAGCACTGACACTCGGCTCCCGCTCGCAGCAGTACAGGAGCCGAGGGTCATTAGCATATCGCATCCAATGCCATACGTTAGTGTGACCCCGGCCTTAGGGTACATGCAGATTTTGTTGAGAATTTCACCCTTAAAGAATTAGCATACTGTGAATTTTAGAAGGTCAATTTACACGTGGAGAATTTTTACATCTGTAGATGGGATTTTTAAAATCTCATTAACTTAGCTGGCACTGTATTACCATGCCGTTTAGCCTTCCAATCGCAAGATATGACCGTGTAATATTCTACCGCAATGGCTTGTTTATGAAAAGGGTTAATTAATGTCTGTTTGCAGAGCATCTTCCCATATACAGACTTGAATCGGGTTTGAGAGATTTTTTTTTTCCTAATCCCAAAAAATAATACTACATTTGAAATGAAAAATTGTAAATGTAGATAGCTGCACAATTCCAATCAGGAGAGGATAAAGTGTGCTGTGGTTTGGAGATACACAACCTAATATAGGAGAGAATTGGGTTATGTGCAAGACACTAATATACTCTCACTAACCAAATCTCACCTGCCGCATAACAACTGCTGGAAAACCAAATTCTCCGTGGTGACCTAGAGGCCTCTGGCGATGGTGGGCCGTCATTTGTGGGGGTGTATCTTTGTACCTAGAGTCTAAGGCCACAGCCCCACTGTTAGTATTTGGTCAGTACTCGGTCAGTATTTTTTCTCAGGAGTGGGTGATAAATGCAGAATTGGTGACTTGTTTCTACTATACCTTTTCTCTGATTGTTCCTCACCTGGTTTTGGATCCCACTGCTGAGAAAAAATACTGACCAAAATACTGATAGTGGGGCTGTGGCCTTAGACAAGTTGTAGGATGGCTGTTTTTAGGATATTTACCTAATACCTATTAATGTGCAATGTTCTTTATTGTATGATCTAAAAAGTGACTGCTCTGTCCACGCTCCTGGGTTGTGTCGATTAGTGGACTTCATATAAGCCAGAACTGATAGAAACACACAGCGTCCTATCTAGCTGACTGCAACTCACCCCAGAAAATCCACAGGTGGTGACGGCAGCCAGCCCCATGGCATCTCCCATATGAAAGGGGTTGGCAAGACAATCACTTTAATGCATTTCAGGCAGTTTTACCCAGTAAAGTAATAATGTCCAGTAAGTTTCCCTTTGAAAAGCTTTAATGCCCTGAGTGCCCCTTAACATGTACTAATGCCATGCTTAACATCCTTAACAAGTAATAATGTCTCCTGAGCACCCTTTTAGTACTCTAAAATGTGTGTGTGCCCTAAAAGTGCCTAAAAAATAATATTGCCCCTTTTGTGGCACTCAAAAATAATAGCTCTTCTTCCTTGCTGCGACCATACAAGTGCAGGTGGAGTGATGCCATGAAGTGATGGCGTCTCCTTTGCTAGGACACTCATGTCTTGTAGGCTGCAGAGCTGAAGCGACCTGCTGCTTATAAACATATGGTTATGTGGGAAGCCCATGGTTCTCCCCTGTACCATAGGTGTTAACAGAGTTGCCATCCTGTGCACACTGATGGTGTTGAAAGTAGCACTTCCACAGGCATTGAGGTGGGCCACACCATGGAGTTGAGACCCCGGCCACCCTCCTTTTCCCCAGCTAATCTTCTGCATCTTCAGCGAAGGCCATGTTCCCATGTAGCATAAATACTGCGTTGTTTTTTTCAGCAGCATTTTTTTACTGTTCAGAAAATCTGCTGTGTTTAACTGTCCAAGCAAAGTGGATGAGAGTTCATGAAAACTCATACCCGCTGTGCTTTTAAAGATGCAGTTGAACTTTTGCATTTTTTTTTGTCCATTTTTTTTCTCTCTGAGCTTCTATAGGAAGCCTAAAAAAAATAAAAAATAAGCTTTTCTTTACAAAATGCTGCTTCAAGTCTGCACCAAAAACAAATCAAATAAAGGAGAAAACAAATATTTAGAACAAATTTTAGATTTTTAGTGCGTACTTTGTGGATAAGAAGCAACAGAAAATGTCACATGTGTGAACACTACCTAAATCTGCATAAAACATGCAGGTTTACTTCTGTATCCCTAAAGGATTTATATTTTCTGCATCTGAACAGACCCCCTTAAAGGGATATTCCCATCTCCAAGATCCTATCCCAATATGTGGTAGGTGTAATAATAATAATAATAATAATAATATTAGCAAATACCTCCAATTAGAAATGTAGTGTAGTATTTTTGATTCGCCACTTACCTCATGTGCAGGCAATACAGGACCTTAGGTATCCACGGTTACAACCACTAGCAGCTAGCTAACTGTCACTTTATCAGTGGACATAACCGTGGATACCTAAGGTCCTGTGATGCCTGCACATGAGGAAAGAGACATAGCAAATACTATACTAGATTTCTAATTGGAGGTTTTTGCTAATATTATTATTATTACACCTACTACATACTGCGATAGGATCTTGGAGATGGGAATACCCCTTTAACTCTTTCCCGACCTTGGAGGTAGCCATATGTCAAGGTTGGTAGGTACTTACTGACACCTTGGACGTATGGATACTTCATATCTTTTAATGCAGCTCCGCAACCGCAGTTGCAGTGATCGCATTAAGGTGCCTGCTGAATCTTGTATCAGAGCACTGGGAGTCGTCATCCCGGGGGCTGGCTCCGCCTTTCCCGTGGCTATAATCTCTGTGATTGGCCGTTCAGTTCTGAACAGCCAGTCACAGCGTTTCTCAGTGTTTCAGGCAATTAGATTCCCTGAAACACTGATGCCCAGCCTACGATTGATGCGGAGCACTGATCATAGTCTGGAGCCTTGCAACGCTGGAGTCACCAGGGCCAGCTTTGATTGGTGCGATCGGACTCTCTGCTTTAATGGCATAAAAACTAGGTTTGAAAATTTCAAAATTTTCTACATTTTTCACCAATAAACGCAAGTCCTATTGAAAATATTTTACCACTGTCATGAAGTAGAATATGTAACGAAAAAGCATTCTCATAATCAGTGGGATCTGTTGAAGTTACTACCTCATAAAGTGACACTGGTCATGATTGTGAAATTTGACCTGGTCATGAATGTGCAAACAGGCTTTGGGGGGAGAACAGGTTAAATGAAGAGCTCGGTCTGGTGGCAGATTGTCTCTCAGCTTCATCCTTTGCCATGTCCTGATTCATATCGTGCAGTATGAATCTATTTCTGGGGTAGAATGACGAGCTATTAATGGCACCTTCCCTGACAGTCCGGCAATAATCAGATGCCACAAATAGGACATTTTCAGCTCCATTGTATGAAGTGAAATAGAGACACGTTTGTACAATGTCCGGGTCCGCTCAGGCCGATATTCCACCAAATATGATGGACTCTTGTGTGTCTTCTATATGGAGAGATGTTGGCAATTCCTCTGATAAGGTTAACAGCAGACTGACTTTGAAGGATCTCTGCGCATGGATGTTCATTTACGTAAATTGCTTTGCCGTCATGTGGGTGAAAGCAGCTGACTTTATCATTGATGTTCCTCTTATTGTACATAACCAGAGCACCTTCCATCCCTCTGGATGGTGATAAAAGGTAGATGAAGCCATGGCTGTCCGTGAGAGATGCTAAAGGGGGTCACCTTGCCAATACATCTGCTGCCTGCTGTGCTATTAAAATGCATTGATTTTCCCATTGACTGCCTGTCTCATAATAATTATCGTTTTTGGTATTGCTGCTGTCACAGAAGTGATTTGTTTTACACAGTGTGCGCTATATATCTGCTTTAAACTCCAGTAAACGATGCAGCCCTGTTATACATTGGATTCATTAATGGCGAGATAAGATAAATTCCCCTACAATTGTAGGAATATGAAATATGTTGCAGCACAATGCATCATTGCTTCTGGAACGATTCTCAAAAGCAACATTTAGCGACTGCAGAATCCCGGTTATGTTCAGAGCTGCGCTCACTACTGGTCTTTTAGATCAGATATGTATAAGGAGTTTTTCTATGTATAACTGGGGCTGGTAACAAAAGATAGGGATTATCACTCTGTAGTAACCTGTAAAATTCATTTATTTATTTTTTGGCTAAAATAGACACATTGTTATATATATTCCTTTTTTTTAAGCAATTATCAGAATGATTTTACTACTGAAACTCATGGTGGTAGAGGTTGTATAACAACAAAAAATAATACCTGTATAACTTTGAAACCACATGCAAATTAGGCTGGAAGTGTACAGGGGGCATGTCAGTACCCTCTCAGTACATCAGCACTTCCAAGCTAATTTGCATGAGGCTTCCAAGCTTGATTTCTCTGCACTGGCGCCTTGTATTATTACAAAATGAGGACCATTTTTAGGGCTTGCTCACACTGGCGTATGTTCTCATGCTAGAGAATCGGGCCAATTATGCTAATGGAACTTGTCTAAAACTGTGTCCGAGTGTCATCCGACTCTCTCTCATGAGAGAATCACATCACAGGTGCGGAGAAGGCAGAGAATTTAATTTCTCCATAGTCTCTGAGTGTACATCGGACTGCACTCAGATGACATCCGAGTGCAGTCCGATGGTTTACACGCACCCATAGACTTGTATGACTGTACATGGTCCGATTTATTATCGGGGGCACTCACAGCATCCTGCAATTGTTTTCTCATGCTGAACCGACATGAGAAAATAATCGTAGCTCTGCACTGCCCCATAGTATAACACTGGGCCGAGTGCTATGCGATAAAACGCCGGATAGCTCTCTGCTCTGTTGTATACGTCAGTGTGAGCGAGCCCTTATTGTTGTGCTAGGATCTATACAGACATCTCTGTAGTCTCAGTAGTAAAATCTTATTGGTAGATTTCCTTTAATCGGGTATGTGTTTTAGCAGTGAAGTTTCCTATCCTGGCACCATAGTTTAGTTTGATAGTTTGGTGCGTGATTATTTTTGCTGTGATTTTGGAATTTAGAGAAAAAAAACCCTACCCTAAAACTATACAGTATTGGTGGTCTCATCTTGTACAAACATGCAGTTGAGAGTGGGAGTCCGGGTAGGTGGTTTGATTTACTGACTCCACAGCCCTGCTACGAGTTGACTAGTGTAAAGTGGTGATCTAGGGAATAAAAATTGTTTTTAAAATAAGAAATTTCTCTTTACACTGGCCTTTTGACTTTATTTTGTCTCTCCTGACAGATCCATTGTGTAAAACTGATCTAAATGCAAGCCGAGGGGGAACCATTGATTTTTGTGGGGGACCGTTTGGGTGCCTCTTTTTAGAACGGAAGAAAAAGTACAGCATTCTGGAGCTTTTTCTTTCATGCTAAAAATGGACACATTACTTAATCCAGGTGGGCTTAATAATAAATGGGGTTCTTCTGCTTCCGTTTAGACAACTTATGCAACGGATTCATTTTAGACAGTAATTCCATTTTTTTGCTACTAAAAAACAGACCATTGGAATGTCCAAATGCAAGTGAATGTGAAAGACCCATTTAGATGAGCCGATGATCAGGAAATGAGCATTGGTAAAAACGCTCATTCCCAACTTGGGGCCATCTAACAAGCTGGCATACACATGTTGATTTGAGCTAAATGCCCCTACATCAGGTGCAATATTTTTTTAAACTTGCTTAAAAATAATTTTTATCATTATCATATGTCGCCTTGTATAAACAGATGATGTGCTGCCAATAACATGATAATCTATGGTCACAGAGCGATCATAATAATGATGGTTGTGTGCACATACAGTTGTGGTCGGCCCGTCTTACCAAGCCACTAAACTTGCATGTAGCCAGTCGACAGTTATATAAAGAGGACCTTATAAAAATGCCTAATTTTGTGGCTTTTTTTCTATTTTGCGCTGCTTAACTCCATTGCAGAGTTATTTACATTTGTTGCTTTGGGGCTCAATATGTGGAATCTCTGCTTGTAGTCCAACTGAGCGTGTCTTCAGTCTTTTTTTTTTTTTTTTTTTGATGGGAAGGGGGAGCGTGTGTTTTCACCCCTCCCTTCCAGAAGCTGATCTAGCAGTCTTGGTGCTGCTGAGCAGTGATTGACCGCATCGGGGAGAGGTGAAAGTGCACCCCCCAGAGATTGAACAGCAAGTAGAGATTTCACATACTGCGCTCAAGAAGCAACAAATGTGCAGAGTGTTTTTTGGTCTCTGGAGTCTTATGGTTTGGAATATTTTTTATTTTTTCCAGCATATTAGAAAATGCAGCAGACTACTATTTCTATACAGAGGGTCACCAGTAAAAATGTTTAATTTGCAATAGAAGTCTGTTTAAAGTGAGGACTTGTGGGCGGCTTATACCCTGGATGTCTGTAAAGTGGCATATGTTGGAAAAGCCTTCCTAGTGTATACCATCAGGTAACGGCTCAGAAGCCACGTGTATTGAGCCCTTGTTCTTCTGATATTTGTAGACTTTTTATTAAATTTTTCAAGACTAGCCCGTATACTAATAAGCTAACACTTTGGGACTTATTACCGCTTCATAAATAAATAATAATATCTTGTTATTTCTCCAGGTCTTATGCTTCATCCCAGAGCTGCATCGAAGGACCCTAACAACGGTTAGCTGAGGAAAACAATACATCACAAGGTAATGACTCTGCTTAATAACTCTGCATATTAATGCCCATCCCTTGTGCATTATTAGAGAAAACGAGCAATGTGCATTAGGAAAGATTTACAATAGATCACGCGAGGCTTGTCCATGACTGCGGCAGAATTACAAAGTTCTACAATGTAACAGCGACACATGGCCATCCTCTCCTTGATGCTAATGCCATGCCACAATGCTTTTCTATCTGTGAGCATAATGCTGTAACCAAAGTTTTGGGAGAATAGTGATTTGTCATCAGTTTTACATCTATGGTACCAGCCAACATTAAGAAGTTGTTGGAGGTTGTTCACTACAATGTGTAGTGGGCAGATTGATTTAAACCTTGGAAATAAGGTTTTCTTCAAATACCTTGCGTTACCAATGTGCCTGTGAGCAGCGCTATCGCTGTCCGCTCATCCCCCATCACCCCCGGCTGCAGCCGCCTCTGATGTCCGGTGATGTCACATCAACTTCCGGAATGGGAAGCAGACCCGGCATCACTGAGGAGTAACCCAGTGTCCCTGAGTGACTGGGCTGTGGGCAGAGATTCACCACACGTCACAGCCCAGCGTAGCGCGGGCTTGCGGCGCTCTGAAAGCACTGCAGTGCTTATCTGGTAGATGGGCAGAGAAGTAGATTACATCTAGATATATACTTTACAGTAACTATGTCTCCAGATGACTTATTGACTTCTATAGGAGGCATGTTGTGTGACCTATGCAGAGAGGTAGAGGAGGTGAGCTGTGACCATAGCCTATTTTGTATGGTAGATTAGGTGTTATCTTTACATAGGTGTTAACTTTCATTGCAATCTGGCCTGTAATGATAATGACATGTCTCCTGGGAAGTTCAGGGCCATGCAAGTCTGCAAATCAATACTTTTCATGCAGCTCCGTAGCTACATTGTTCATCATGTATTTTATGGGACTCTGTATATGTCAAATGCTGAGGGATTAATAAATTAACTTTAAAGGGCTTGTCCTGTCCAAATCTATAACACTGCAGGCACTCTGTGTGACTGCAGACTTATGAATCCCCCCAGTTCAGGCATTGTGTGCTCCGGGATTTCGCCGGTTTCAGACCCGGGACCGGAGGGTATGTATGAGTTATACATACTCCCGGCCAGTGGGCGTGGCCTCGCTCTCCATACACTTGTATGGAGCGAGGCTGTGCCCCGTCTAGTGTTGTGGGCATGGCGGACTAGGGGGCGTGGCCTCGCTCCATACAAGTGTATGGAGCGAGGCCACACCCACTGGCCGGGAGTATGTATAAAAATGGCCTGCATACTGATGACAAATAAGGAAAAAAAAATCGTCCAAATTTTTTGGACAAAACTCTGACAATTCTTTATATGCTCACACACACGGCCATGTGCAAAGTCGCTGTTGTGCACAGAGCCGTTATTATTGTATCCGTGGTGATCACATGAACAGCAGCATGACCGAAAACACATCCCCAGGGCCTGCAGGCAAACAGCTCCAAGGGGTGACGGGGTGTTCTTTTTTGCTCTCTAAAATAATCACATAAAGAAAAACCAGCACAATGTGCTCTACAAAAGCATTTTCCCATTTAAATCAACAGGAACCGTATTCATAGCGCTTTAAACACATATTTATGTGGATCAGAATCTACTCCAAAATCCTTGACAAATAACTGTGAACATGCCCTTACTAGCAGGAGGGCCGCTGTATTCCTGTGTAGACACTTAGCTGTATATCTTTACATATTGGTTCTGAAAATAAAAAGAGAGACATAAAATCTCTCTCCAGCTTTGTCAGTAGCGTAGACTGACACCACCTTCCTCTTCTCCGGTAACATAGCGTTACTTGCATTCCTCATCCATAATTTCTATTGTTGCGCTTGAAAACCTAAACTGCTATGGAAGCAGTTTCATGAATGAGTATGTATTGTATCCTAGGACTCTCATGAAAGAAATAGCTACCTGAAGAATTTGATTTATCTGTGAAAATATCAACACTATGTTTTTGCTTGTCAGTCACAACATGTAAATGTCTGAATTGTCGACAGTGAATGAGAATTCCAGCAAGGAATATTTGGGGTATAGGTGCTTACTAGTGTTGAGCGAGTATGTTCTATTAACCCTTTCGGCTAGTATGCTCGGGCCGAGCTCCGAGTAGTTACAGCTGCTCGGTGTTATGTTTGAATCGCTCCCGTGTGCATGATTTGCAACTGTTTGACAGGTTTAATACATGGGAGGAATGTCTATTTCTTACACATTCCTCACATGTAATAAAACTGTCAAACAGTTGCAAATCATGCACACGGGAGCGATTCAACCTTATCACCGAGCAGCTGTAAACACTCGGAGCTCGGCCCGAGCATACTCGGACTGAACATACTCGCTCAACACAAGTGCTTACCCCACTGTCAGAACTTTAGGGAGGTCTTTCAGTCAGAGCTGACATGTTAGTAGGATATTGCATCCTCTGATTATTACATTGACTGGAATAAGGAGACTCAGGACTCTTGATGTTTTTTATTTTTTACCTAGAGTGTTGTTAACCCAAATTGGTACAGTGCAGAAAAAGATGGCAGCCTCTTAATTCCCAGAAATTGGATCACTGATGGAATCTTTCCATTGTAATGTCCTTACAAACATATTTTGCTCTCAAAATCCTTATATCATGAAATAAAGAAACTTTAGAGTCTTCGGCTGAGTTCACATCTGGGCCCCCTTTCCTGATGCTTGGGCTAGTGTCTTAAGCAGGATTAAAAATGTCCCTCAATGGAGCCATAGATTTTGATTCAACATACGGGGCCAGATTCATATAGTGTTTGGTGTGTTTGCTTTGCCTGTTTTTCATTTGCACCTAATCCTTTCTTTTTCTTTATATAATTATGTGTGCTGCTGTGGGCGAGATTCATCAATTGTGACTGGATTGTACTCCTGTCCCGCGCCCCTGGAGTGATTTTATGTATATCAGAAACTGACACACATTTTTTGCCATTTTGGGGAAACATGATACCTTTTGCCCTAAAAAGTCACAAAACTGGTCAAAGACAAAATAAAGAGCATTTTGATTTCGTGCATCATTTTAAGGAATTTAACGAGGAAAAAAAAGCCAAAATACCACAAGACATAAAGAAAATTGACATAGAAACCCTATGAGGAATGAATTAGCCCCGCGGAGCCTAAAACATGCAACTCTGGTTTCTATTTGACTTTTTTTTTCTGGCGGTGTCCTTCTTTTATCTGAACACATTAGTATAAGAAGCTATGATATTGCGTCTGGATTAAAATCTGCAATTTGGACATTTGTCTTATTGAAGTCTGTGTGAGATTTCTCAAAACTGATGGAAAGGAAAACTGGTTATTATGGGAATCTGCTCCAGTCCGATTAATTGTCTCATTTCCCAGACATTACATGAAATATGAAAGAGTAAATCTGATTATTTGCTGTGGCCAATTACTCCATTTTATTTTGGCATCAGTTTTGATAAATCTCCTTATATGACTATTGGGGAGGGATGGGGGGTACATTTGAATCCACTTTTTCATGCGGTTCAGACGGAAGTTGATGATGTCTGAGGGTCCAGACGTGGCTTGAATCTTGCCTAAGCCTTTTTTCTATCGCCCGTTTATCTCTTCTCTGAATGCAGCCATCAGTGTAACATTGTACATTGTTGAGTCATAAGTGTAATACGGGGCCTTGTCTCTATTGCAATTGTGCTTCTTTTACTCATATTTTTATTAAAACGCAAGCAATGCAGGCTTCTTACAGGTCACTTATAACCGTGTACCTGTATGTATTTCTACTTGTACCCATGCCCTTGTATGTTGCCACCACCACCCGGATGAAAACATTTGTTCTATTCGGAGAACAAGAGAGTAGAAACCTGGTTTATATTACGCTTCTTTTTTTTCATTCCAACTATGAGAAAATGTTTCAAACATCTTTAAAGGATCATCTGGGACCTACAACTAAGCGTTGTGTTATTTCAATCCCTAAAACCTTCAGCTATAGACCTGTCAAAAATGTATATTTTACCATGAACGCATCTGCTGCTTGTTTTCACTAACCTTTTCTGTCACAGAGAACCATTTTTAAGGCTACCTTCCCATGATGAGCATTCTGGTGAGTTTTTGATGTTGCAGATTTTCCGCACCCATTAAGTAAGAAAGAGGTTACTTGAATTTTTTCAATAATATCCAGCACCAAAAACTCATCGTGGGAATTTAGCCCAAGAGGTTTTCCAGCCACAAAACTAGTAAAGATATTTTATCTTACTATGGTCTCATTCAGACATCTGTGATTTAGCTCATTTGTAAAAACACGGACCATTGTTCATCAGTGTTTTTAGATCAGATTTTCATCAGTGTTTGGTCAGTGTCCGTTTTTACCATCAGTGTTTCATCAGTGATTTTTTTTTTCACTGATGAAAAAAAAAAGATTGCAAAGCGTCTCCTATACGTTACATTGTTCATCATGTACAGCATGCGTGTGCCGACAGTGATTTTCATAGACTATGGGTGATTTTTATTCTTGACTTGGATCAAAAACAGACATATCTCCATGATTCTTTTGCGGACCGCAAGAAAACTCCACTGACATATGAACAGAACCATAGATTAAAGCAAGTGTTCTGTCTGTGAAAAACACGGATAGAGCGCGTACACCACTCGCGGACATCTGAATGAGTCATATAAACATAGAAAGGTAGAGTTGGAAGAGACCTCCAGGGTCATCGTGTCCAACCCCCTGCTCAATGCAGGATTCACTAAACCATCTCAGACACATGTCTGTCCAGCCCCTGCTTGAAGACTTTCATTGAAGGAGAACTCACTACCTCTCGTGGAGTCCTAATGTAACCAATTAGGCCAGGTGCCCCATTGTGGGTAGCTGATCCTTCATGGATCTGACAGCTTCACTAATGGTTCTATGCTCCATACAAGACGTTTCCTATGCAGTCATGTAACTGGAGCTTATTTCAATAACCAAGACAGCCTCCATCTGTGTCTTGTTAGCTGGTTTAGCTATTAAAATAAGCAGTGAATGGCTCCTGTCACACACAGCCCTGGCCTCCTACGGAAACAGCAACTGCTGCCCTGTGTAAAGCACAGGACCAGAAACAAAGCTGTCGGGACCCCAGATGGACCAGTTTCCCATCGATGCAGGCACCTGCCCAACTGAAGTATATTAGTAAGTTATATAAACTACTATTTCCAGCTCGTTTGTGTATTTTTTTGTCTGCATGTTTCTGTTTAGTGCCGCTTGTGTTTTCGTGGATCAGGTCTTCCCTAGCGTATAGACTAGTCACACCATGCCGCTTTCTATTGATGTTTGTTGGGCCAAGCTGTGGCTGTGTTGATAACACTTGTATATCAGTTTTCATACTTTGTGGAGTGCATTTACTGCGACAAAGAAAGGCTTATCTCCTGAAAAGAAAACAATGACAGACTTCCCGAGGTTTCCCTCTTGATTACTATTTTTTTGTGGTATTAAATAAAATCCCACCAGAGAATTGAGAAGCGATGGATCAAGGTAAGAAAATGATATTCCTTTCTGAGATGGTTCATTAGACAACTGTGAGCCGCTCATGCACTGAATGTGTAATTCTAGCTGCTTTACTGTTTTCCGTATATTCTTATTCTTTTTATAATGTTTGTGGTATTTGAGAACACGTTCACCATTCTTCAACACAATATTTATTTATTTTAAAATTCAAGCAAAGCATTTTGCGAGGCAGCCACTATGACGTTACATATTTACCATCCAGCAGTTAAATATTGCAGGGGGAATTAATGATGATTGTTCATGAACAGCTTGTCCAATGACATGTAGGTAAAGTATATTCTCATTTCCCATAGGCTTTGTCAAAGCAGATTGGATGCCTACCCACCAGGATGGATCTTTCCCCCATTCTTCCATACGCCATCCTATTTCTAGCATCAGAAGGAAATGTAAAGATTATACTATGCAACAAAGTATAAAAGTAAAACCTCAAAATCCAAGTTACTCTTGGGAAAGTGTGTTTCCCATAATGGATATTTATCACCTAGTTATAGGGTATGTAATAAATATTACATTTCTCAGCCCCCTATGATCAATGGAACAGGGGTTCTAAGTGCACCCTCTGCAATGAGGAGCTGTTTAAATGGAGGGTGTTTGAGCATGCACCATTTCACCTCTATGCAGTATCTATGGGGCTGGCTGAATTTGGGAAAGTTATGAAATGTCCTATAAATGTCTGTCCTATTCCTGATGTAAGGGTCTAGACTTTTAGCTGAGATGAATCTGTGCTACAGTAAATTTATCACTTAAACATGAGCCATGTATGAGGGAGTCGGTGTCATGGAAATTGAGGAGTCGGAGTTTTGGCTTACCGACTCCACAGCCCTGGTCCCAGCCTTGAGGATAACGGGAAGACTACTTTTTTCTCCTGACCCAATAGTTGGTGAAATACTGTGGTAGGATATGACATGTATTACACTGCTGCTATGCAGGGCCTCTTCATCGGCAGGGTATCTAGGCTTTGGCACAGTCTAATGAATATGGACACCTGTGTTCGATAACCTTGGATGACATCAATGACTGGAGGGGCTTTTATGTTATTGCTGTATATGGAAAAAAGAGCACAAACATAACATATAGCACAATTGTGATGTGTACAGCGCCTACTTGCATTTTACTCCTCACTGGCATTTTACTATTCACTTACTCTGATGTGATCGATGTTTGTCAATGTGACTTCTGATTGCGAATCAAAAAAACTTGCTGCCCTGTGACCACTTTTTTTATTGACTGTATTTCTAGGTTCGAGAGCCCTGGAGACCGTTAGATTAGCAGCACTTTTTGTAAGATGCCCTTTTATTTTCTGCTGGCTTGAGGTTTAGTGGTCCTTTTAAGGAGAGAACAAAAAGTAAAAGTGCTGTTTGTTGGGGCGACCTGCTGCTAAATGTCCTAGATGATCAGCTGGCTGTTGAATAGGACTCTGAGCGGCTAATTCTGTACAGGGAGCGTAGTAAGGGTTAATGTTATAATCCGTTAGATTCTTGTTTTCTGATGGAATAAAACCTAATCCTCAATAATCCTTTTAGAATAGAGACTTTTCTTGCAATCTACAATAATTTAATATAATAACTTGTATGCAGATTGTTTATATGAGGCAACGTGACGATCAGTCGCCTTTCTCAGGACCGGATGAGCTGTTGTTTGACCCTGAATAGCAGAACTGAAGATACCTATAAACGCCTTGTGCTGCATTCCTTTTACATTGGAAACATTTTGCTAATTAAAATTGGGTTGGTTTATTTGCAGTCCTGTGCAAAGATGATTTGTGCCAACTGACAAACTCTTCTCTGCTACGCCTGTCCCTGAGTGTTTTGTATAGGGTATCCATAAGCGGGAATGCTAGCAAGCTAATAAACTAGCGCTGTTCCCTGTATTTAGCATAAGTATAATCTCATAGTAGATTAAAGCTGACATTGTTAAGTAAGTGTAAAACCAATAGACAATAATCTTGTAGTCGCTAATAAGCTTTGAGTATGTAATAGACGGTCACATTTCGGGCTCGTTATTTTGTAAGTGTTTATTGGCTTTTAACGTTACCACGTGGGTAAGAATCCGAGCTCACTGAAGTATTGTATTTTTTTTTTTAAAGTTTAGTCTTTGTTCTGTTAAATTATGTCATCTCATCAGTAGGCAATGCCAATGGGGCTTATTACGCTTGTCTAATTAGCTTTTTCGTTAAAGAATCTTGCAGCAGCAGCTTTGCTTGCAGCCTCCTTGCTTTGTAGTGCCGCTGATTCATGTTACTCCCTGAAGACCATTCATCTGAGATGAAACATTTTCTTCTAAAATGTTGCCACTTTGTAGCAAGCCGGACTTTGAGTGGTAGAAAGGGGAAATGGATGAACCTGTCACAAAAAATAGTCAGTTAGACTAGAGCCATCTTGTTCTCATTGTTCACAATAGAACAATTGTGGGTAGAAGTGAATCTATAAGTCATAGTAATCTGAATTTGTGCAGCGGAGTCTGTATAGGATGCCTTCCTTAATATTACAATGCATCAATAACAGAGAGACATAGAAAACGGTTTTCTCCCTCATCAGATGTATTATATTAATCAAAAGTAATGGGTCTGTGTCAGGCCGGGCTCTAAGTGTTCTAGGAGCAAAATATAAGATACGTGCTTTGTTACTCCCGAAGGGAACATTTGTGCAAGTGCTTTCTGGTAATAATATACAGATAATGTCTGCAGATATTGTCTCAACATATCATGTCATTCCCTGCATAAAGCATTGGCCTGTGTACATCCCTGATGGTCAGAGGAACGCTGCTCTTGTACTCGCTTGTTCAGTATGGATATGACACTAACTTTAAAGGGGTTCTCCCGGAAGAGAAAGTGTAAAAAAAATGTAATTATGAATAAATTCCTAAATATGTTTAATTAGTAAATAACATTTGTCTAGGGAGGTAATCACTATAGTACATTAAAATGGCTGGCGTCCTGTTACACTGACAGAAACCTGTTCTAGAATGTTAATAGGACGGGTGTATATGAGCAATGTGCTAAGTGGTGCTGCTATGATCTGAAGGTAATCTATATTATGTACTGTCAAACTATAGTCAGGTCACAGCATCCACTCAGGATTCAGAACAGGGTGGACAGCAATGTAAGCAGCTTCTTCTTGCTTCTGCACCCCTGATATCTCCACTATTAGACCAGGCAGACTCAGTGGACAGCAGTGTGAGCAGCCTTTTCTTAACTGAGCACTCCTGTTATCTCCAGAATTAAATCAGAGCTGCAGGGTGGGCAGCAGTGTGATTGTCCTCTTCTTATTTTAGCATTCCTGGTATTTCCAGTATTAGATCAGATACACATGGTGAACAGCAGAGTGAGCAGCCTCTTCTTACTACAGCACTCCTGGTATTTCCTGTATTAGATCAGATAGACCTGGTGAACAGCAGTGTGAGCAGCCTCTTCTTACTACAGCACTCCTGGTATTTCCAGTATTAGATCAGATAGACATGGTGAACAGCAGAGTGAGCAGCCTCTTCTTACTACAGCACTCCTGGTATTTCCTGTATTAGATCAGATAGACATGGTGAACAGCAGAGTGAGCAGCCTCTTCTTACTACAGCACTCCTGGTATTTCCAGTATTAGATCAGATAGACATGGTGAACAGCAGAGTGAGCAGCCTCTTCTTACTACAGCACTCCTGGTATTTCCAGTATTAGATCAGATAGACATGGTGAACAGCAGAGTGAGCAGCCTCTTCTTACTACAGCACTCCTGGTATTTCCAGTATTAGATCAGATAGACATGGTGAACAGCAGTGTGATCAGCCTCTTCTTACTACAGCACTCCTGGTATTTCCAGTATTAGATCAGATAGACATGGTGAACAGCAGAGTGAGCAGCCTCTTCTTACTACAGCACTCCTGGTATTTCCTGTATTAGATCAGATAGACATGTTGAACAGCAGAGTGATCAGCCTCTTCTTACTACAGCACTCCTGGTATTTCCAGTATTAGATCAGATAGACATGGTGAACAGCAGAGTGAGCAGCCTCTTCTTACTACAGCACTCCTGGTATTTCCAGTATTAGATCAGATAGACATGGTGAACAGCAGTGTGATCAGCCTCTTCTTACTACAGCACTCCTGGTATTTCCAGTATTAGATCAGATAGACATGGTGAACAGCAGTTTGAGCAGTCTGTTATCACAACACACCAGGTATCTCCAGTATTAGGTCAGATAGACAGGGGTGAACAGCAGTTTGTGCAGCCTCTTCTTACCTCAGCTCTGCTGGTATCTCCAGTATTCAGAATAACCACTGAGGACACACCTTCCTACACATAAACAGGGAGAGCGGAGCTTCCTACTGCACATGCTTAGAGGCACATGTCCTAACTTTGGACCGCTTCCTGAGGGGAGTAGTATTTCTGGCCCAGCAAACGCAACTGAAAAGGCGCTCTGAATTTGTTAAGTGGAGTGCACCTCTTCTACTCAATCAAGACTGGTGTAGCGTGAGTATGTTCTGTGCCAGTCTTAATGAGTTGTCTCCAATATGTAAGTTTTTACACTAGTTGATTTTTTTTACTTGCCATTCTTGCATTCCTTTTTTTTTTTCACAACATTCGTGTGTTTTTTTTAATCCGGATATTTTTGGCAAATTCATAATTTGAGATTTTTTTTAAAGTTGTATTCAAGTACCCTGGTGAAATACAAAATCATTTTTTTTCTCATGCAGTTAAAGAAGTGTCGTTTAGGTCCTTGAAGAGAACACAGGCTCTCCTGAATTTTTTGTTTTAGTAAATGCTTGTATTCCCCATAGAATAACAATTCTGGAAACACTTACCACCGAACTAGAGCTATCTTTGCTTCTCTGTTTTTTCTCATGGAAATGTATAAAGAATATGACCTGGACGTTACACTGCAATTCATATTGTCAATGGGGCAAGTCCGTTAGAGCTCTTGCACTGTCATATCAGTTCTGACTAGAGATGGGCTAACCTGAATGGTAAAGTTCTCACAGAAGTCCGTGTTGCTGTTTGGGTTCGGCAGCCCGAACAAAGCTTGTTGAAAGGTTGCAGCGCAGCCAATCAATAAGCTATTCCTATGTGGGCACTTCAGGCCCCATCACTGCCATGTCAAGTATTGTCATGGCTGTGATTGGCTGGTGAACAATGTAAAAAAAAAAATGTGAGGGTCCCCTCTGTTTTTGACAACAAGCACAGGTAAAACAGACAGTGGCCCCCCACACTCTTTTTGAAAAAAAAAAATAATTTAATAATTTAAAAAATGCCGTGGGGTTTTCCCCATTTTTGATAACCAGCCAAGCTAAAGCAGACAGCTGAGGGCTGGTATTCTCAGACTGGGAAGGCCCATGAATATTTGGGCATTAAATGCACCAATTCTGGCGCTTTCCTCTGCTCTTCCCGCTTGTCCTGGTGCTTTGGCAAGCAGGATAATATTTTTGGGGTTGATGTCGGTTGTGTAATATCCGCTGACATGAAGCCCAGAGGTTAGTAATGGAGTGACGTCTATCAGACACCCCCATTACTAACCCCGTAAAAAGAGGAAAAAAAACACAGAGAAAAAAACAAAAAACCTCCCCAACAATTTCACTCTTTCCCCAATTTATTTAAAGAAATATATAAATAAAATACACACTAGTCCACTGTAGTCCAAATGGAGGTCACACGATGATCCCAGTCTTCTTCATCCAGTCTATGGAGCTCCGTTCAGAGAGCGCAGCTCCATAGACTGGAGCCGCAGCTACTGCTGGGTCTCGCGCTGTGCTCCGCGATAACCTGGCTACTGTGAACTGAGGTGACGTCAGTAAGGTTACAGGCACCGGTAACAGCTGCTGGCTCACACACTGTCCTCTGTGTGATAGCGTGGGAACCGTGATACCCAGCGACTGTGACTGGCGGTGACTTCAGTAAGGTTACCGCCGGTCAGAGCCGGTGTTTACAACGCTGTCAGACATATAACATTGTGGGAACTGCCGAATGTTAGGACCCCTTTTTCATTTGAATGGGGTCCGGGATCAAGTTCGGGTATCATTCTGGTACTCGAGCCAAACTTTTTTTTATAAAGTTCGGCTAACCCCTAAATCCACGGGTGCATCCATCCCTAGTTCTCACTATATCGGACTATTTAGGAACATACTGTATTGACAAGGAGAATGGTAACACGCACATGTTAATTTATCAATTTCCAGAAGGAATAACAGTAGAACAACACAAAGAAGACTTCTATATAGTTGATTTTTTTTTAATACATTTAACCTTGCTAATTGTTCTGCCGGGCCCCTCTGATCCTTTATTTTCCCTCGTGTTGTTTGCACCACAGGGTAAAGTTCAAGTCCATAGCCTGTAACGGGCAAGCGTATTTACTGCATTGAAGCCAGGTACTCCATATCTGCTCTCGGCTGAATCTGAGCACTGGGAGCCTCTTGGCACAGCCATAATTCATTCTGTTTATTGTCTTACTAATACATACTTCCAGATGTGTTTGCGGAGGTTTTTATGGAAGACATACTGAGATATTTTGTGAAACCACAAAATGGGAACGACAGATGTGACGCCATGCCTAATGAGTACACATGTCTTTTCTTGTGTACATCTAAATATGTTTACTAAATACACCATAAACATTGTTTGATTTCTGGGAAAACATAAAAACCAACATGAATATTACAAGCACTTACATGTAGTACTGGCTGATGCATCTTTCAGTCCTGTCTGATGGGGCTGTAGTGACTTTATTAGCTGGTTCATCAAAAGGCCAGTAAACCTAAAGCCTGCAATTTATACAGTGAAGCCTCAACTGCAGACCACCATATTTCTTAAGGAGACCACCCCTGGAGGCCTTATTCAAACAGACGATTTCTAAACAGCCACTAGAAAAGAAACACAAAAAACACAGGGTGGGGCGCTCCATAGTGCAGAACTGTAATGAAAAGGATGTGTTCCACACGTGTGGACAGACGGGGGGCTAGAGGTAGTATGCCCACCTATACGAGATGTGCTACCACCAGACACAACTGCTTCCACGCCTTGACATATAGAAGAATCATCAGCTCTTCCCATCTAAACTGGTCAGCTGGAGAATGCTGCCGTTGATGCCAATAATAATAATAAAGTAAAAGTGAGCTGGAGTAGCACAGTGATGCTGAAGAATAGAAGGAATCCAGGGCGTCCTTTCAAAGCATTTATAAATGCGTTCATGTAAAACAGGGTTCCGCGTTTTGGCACTGATCCAGGCCATAATGCAGTGACGGATTTATATACTAGATAAAACAGGAAAGGGAAATTACGGTATATCATACAAGTCGGTCAAAGGTCCTAATACTAAAGATAACTAAAAATAAAATCTAGACCTGGTAAAGCCACCCCTGGTTAAGTTTGAACCCGGAGCTCTAGTATTTGGAATGCACCAGTGTTAACCACTGTGCCGCTAATCAGAGATCTTAGTAATTTTACTCGATTATATAGCACCATTAACTCCACAGCACTCTGCAGACATCATCATCACTGTCCATTGGGGCTCGAAATATCTCAATGTAAGTTCCCCATCAGTATGTCTATGGAGTGTGGGAGGAAACCCACACAAACACGGGGACAGCATACAAACTCCAGAAGAAGACCATCTATAATACTCACCTACGGGGCAGTCGGGTCCGATGGGCGTCGCTGTCTTGATACTGTGCCTCCCTTCTTCTTGCGATTGCCATCCTTCTCTCTTCTTCTTTGTGTGGATGACGCGTCCTACGTCATCCACACAGTGTCCCCTGCGTCATCCACACAGTGTCCCCAGCATCACGCTCCAGTGCAGGCGTATTTAGCTCTAACCAGGGTAGAGTAAAGTACTGCAGTGCGTATGTACCCGGGGCTCTTTGACCTTTCCCGGCCATGTGCACTGCAGTACTTTGCACTTCACTCGACAGGGCAGAGAAAAGTACACCTGTGCAGGAGCGCGATGCCGGGGGACACTGTGGATCACATAGGACACATCATTCGCACGAAGCAAGAAGGAGGACGGCTTCGAAAGAAGAGAATAGGCACCGGACCGAGACTTTTGTTGCTGGCCGGATTGGGGACATACCGTATATACAGCATATTAGAATGCTGTATATTAGGTTTGAAAGGGGGTGACCTTATCTCATATGGGACAAACCTGGTGATAGGTTGCCTTTAAGGTATTTTTACATAGTAGTTTAATATGAATTTTTCAGTCTGAAAAATTTACTTAAATATACTGCTTAAAAACTCCTGCAACGAGTACTTTTGATTTTTTTTTTTTTTTTTTGTGTGCTTGGGGTAATTTTTCTATTTTAGTTGATTTGGTAGGCATGTTTGGAACATTTTTTTTTCTAGCAGACGCAACTGAAGAATTGATGTGTTGCTTCCTTATACATGCGGAAAAAGAAGCGCCATCGGCTTTTAATTTAAATTCATAGAAAGATTGTTTGTGTATTTTGAAGGGGTTTCTGATGTGGATTTTGTACCAGAATCTCCTTCAAAATCCACAAAAAAAACTACATGTAAACATATCTTGAGCCTTATTTATTACATGAAGTTTTCATCTGTTTTTGTTTAATATAAAAAAATGCTTTTCGCTGTTACTCCAATTGTTATTTTAAAATCACAGCTGTTAACCGTGTGTTTTGGGTGATTCATTTAATGGATCAGTTTTTTTATTTTTCTCCATTGACTGCTATTGGCACTTTTCATCCTGGAATTTGAATTCCGATTTATATTTTTTAAATTGAATTCTTACTTTGCTTTTTGTCCATTTTTCACATCATTCATCTGAATGTAGTCATGTAATAGGGTCAGTATGCAGTCTGATTTTAGGATTTTGCTAATAGAGACCAAATCGGCAGCATTAACCCATTAAAAATCGCCAATATGCATTAAAACGGCGGTCGTTAAGAGGCTTTATTTCAGATCACAGTTTTAAAACTGCAGTCAGGAATAATTGAATAACGCAATTCCCACAGATGACAGCTGACACTCTGTGGCAAAAAAATAATTGAATTGATGATTTTTTTTCATTCTGCATTTAAAAAATCTGAATGAAAAGCAATAAAAAAAAGTTACCACAAAATGGTACCAAAAAAATCTCCAACTCATTGCGCAAAAATTAAGCCCCTCATACAGCTCTGTTCACCAAAAAATAAGTCACAGCTCTCAGAAGATGATGACAAAAGATGCCCTATTTTTTTTTTATTGAAAAAAAACCCATTTCTACTGTGTGATAGCAGCAAAACATAAAAAACCCATATAAATCTGGTATGGTATTGCTGTAATCGCACAGACTCAAAGAATAAAGTCATCTTATACTGCTGTCTATTTGTTCATTCTACCTCCCAAAAAATCAGAACCAGACTTGGATCACATTTATCCTGCACTCTCTGCTGAGCGCTTATGTCGAGGTTTCCATGCTAATCCAAAAAAAGCGATTCAGACGAAACCCCTGATGGAACTACTCACTTATGAGGCACTTGGAGTCCTCTTGGACTCCGTCTGGTCTCCTTTCCAGTGGTGTCCCATCATTTTAGGTGTCTTTATCGCAGAAGTGTGGTCGACCACAGTTCTGTGAACGCCTAAAAAGATGGATACCACCAGAACACACAGCAAAAGGCGTACAAAGTGTCACCATCTGCCTCATTAGAGTGAGTACTCCGTTGTGGTTTTATCTGAATCGCATTTTTTGTGGGATTTACTTGGAAACCCCGACGTAAGTGCTCAGCGTAGAACATAAGAATGTGATCCTGCCTTATACTGAAAGTGATGAAAAAAAGTTATGTACCCCAAAATGTTACCAATAAAAACCCTAACTTATCCCACACAAAACCAGCACCAACTCGGGTCCATCATCGGTCACTGGAAATGTAGGGGTGCCCATGTTACCTGTAGAATAAACACTCTGAAAAAGCGACATGGCTCCCATCTTCTCATATAAAATCCAGTGAAATCTGCGCTCCTAATGTCCCCTCCTTCTGAGCCCCACTGTGCCTAAACCGCTGGAAACAGAAATTTCCCTTCATGTAAAATAATCTCCGGAGGCAGAGTTATCTTCCAGGCAGCGTCCTCCCCAGAGCCTGGAAGAGGTCTTTCATATAAAGTGATAAAAGATGATTCATCCCCAAAAATACATATGATATCAGGTATACAGGGATGACTCTCCTCAGCAGTCTATAACCTGTATGGCCAGATTAATAGTTTAGATAGATCACATGTGGTGACAGATTCCCTTTGAGGTTAAAATTGGCACAGCCGCTAAGGGGTTAATCAGTCCTTAGTCTGTTTTTGTCGTTTGTGTGCTGTCCGTATTTTTATTAACTCAATATATTCTATGTTTCTTTTCACAGCTGAAAGGCATCCTACTCTGGTCCAACTTTTGGACATAACCTGCCCATTCAAGTGAATGGGTTCTCCAAAAAATCAAACCTGACATCCATGTTGCATGTTTGTGCTGTCTGTCACTGTTTGGTAGCTAGGAGGAGCTTGATAAACTTCCATCTTTTTTTTTTGTTTTGCATTTAACAAAGGTGAAACACACACGAATGGTAAAAACTGACACAGCCCAAAAATGGATTTAAATCTATGGCCAGCACGATGGCTCAGTGGTTAGCAGTGCAGCCTTGCAGCGCTGGAGTCCTGGGTTTAAATCCCACCAAGGACAACATCTGCAAGGAGTTTGTATGTTCTCCCCGTGTTTGCGTGGGTTTCCTCCGGTTCTCCGGTTTCCTCCCACACTCCAAAGACATACTGATAGAGAATTTAGATTGTGAGCCCAATGTGGACAGTGCCCATAATGTCTGTAAAGCGCTGTGGAATTAATGGCGCTATGTAAGTTTGTAAAATAAATTAAATAAATCTGATTGAGCAGACCAATGGAAAAACGGTCAGTTTTTGACAGACCAAAGAAGCAATGATATGTGTGAACTATGCTTAAGTTCAGAGCAGATTCCTGTGACAGATTTTCATCTTCACCAGGAGAAGGAAATCTCCGGGACTGAGCAGTTAACAAATTGTGTGACAGAGCTGTACTAATATACTATAAAGCAGGGGTATCTTGTGGTGCGTCTACACTTTCCGATTATTGCAATCGTTTCCCGACGTTTCGCCTGACGAACAAGCAAACCACTCAAATGTTTATTAATGATAATTATTGTCAGCATATCCTACTGTGTAAACAGGGCATGTGCTGCAGACAACCTTGATATTCCATTGTGCTATCATATGATTGTTAAAGTGCTGTCCGTCTAGGCTATTAAAGGACCGCTGATCGGCTACTATGTAGCTGATAGTAGGTTGTTTAGTTGTCAGCTGATCTAAATGCAACCTTTAGTTTCCTTACCCCCTTTAATTTTCCAATTATTCCTCTTCCGACAATGCTAAAGGGTCATTCACATGTTTGTGGATTTTCACACTCAAAGAGGTCCTCAAATTGCGGAGACCTGTTCGATTTTGATCTGAGTATTGTATCAAAATCTGCAATAGAGGTCAATGGTTCCATGAAAAATTCACTCAGATAACATTAGAGTGTGGTCCGATTTTCACAGACTGTCAAAATGGAAAAGGTGGATAAGCTTTTTTTTTTTAAATTTCTCCATGAACCCGAAAAATCGGTCGTGTGGATGAGCCCCAATTTTCAGAGTCAGCTCTGCACACATTGAGCAATAGTGGATGCAGGGAAAGTCTGCAGAACTGTGAATGTAGCTCTGGATGGAAGTACAGGTTGGTCAGCGCAGTTTGGGCAAAACTTCATCTCTATTCTCTTCCGAGACTTAAATGGATGATAAGATGGAACATTAGATTAGTACAGCGACCAGAGACAAAACCTTCATATTTATTGTCCCTTTAAGTAAGCCAAGCCCTTTGTCTCTAAAAATAGATGATAGAAGCTTACAATACAAGAAATAATTAGATTTAATTTAATGAAATTTCAGTAGCAGCTATGGACATTAATTTTGCTGCAGGCATTGTATGAGATTCATGTGATGTTGGGCATCTAAATTTCCTGAGAGGGTTTAATTATGATAGATACCTGTATTAATTATTAATAGCGCATCTCCAGTGAGAGAGAACCATTTTACTGTGATGGATAAAGTTGATAGCACGTTTAATATAGTCATTCTGGCATAGAATGGGAGATCGTTTTCTTCATAGTAAAGGAAATGTTAAAATAGGCTTTTTTTTTCCTATAGAGAGCATGAAATGTTCTTTTTCTGACGTGTTGCTTCACTTTAATTGCATTGTATTGGGAAAGAGTTTGTTCTGGTTGTGGAGTATCCCTGGTACGCTGGCATTTTGGCATATTTCGGTTTCTATGTGTACAGTGGTCTTCCAGCCTATATAATGCATTGTATGTACCTTAGCGGAGGATGGGCTCAGACTGGGTATTATGGGAGGTCTCCCTTTGGTCTCTGAATGTCGCTCTCAGGATCCACATTTGCCGAGGCTGCTGTATTTGTGAGCCTGGAGTGTGTCCTTAGGGATTGATAGATTTTCCTTATCTGGAAACATGATGGCTTATAAACAAAAACAGCCGTCGTGTTAAACTGCGATGAGTTTTAGGCGAAAGATTATGGGCAAAATGTCAAAAATGGAAGAGTAGAGAAATTACCCATAGCTGTCCTTCAATTGCTCCTATCAATTACCTGTTGCAAGCCTGTCTGACAGACATTGCGTCTAAAGAAACACAGCTTAGCTCCTTTTACACAGATTCCCTCTTTTAAGATGATTTCAACCCAAACGACCATATGTTACTAAATCAGAAGGTCGTCTTGGTTTGTTGATTATGTTTTTTTATACTTGCAGTTATTGGCACTTTTCTGTTCAGCCACCGACACCAACTGTCATATTGTCAGGAGGTTCCATCAGCGGCAGGGTAACAGTTGGTCTTTGGTTGTTCGTTCTGAAGTGACACCCAATGTGCCTTCAGATTCTGTTGTCACTAGAAAAGTTGGCAGCTGCTATAGAATAGAATAGAGAAAAAGGTAAAATAAAAAACTAGAAAAGGTTACATACAAACTACTTGTGGCACTCCTGATTTTCTAACGTATGACCATTGTTTGCTGGAGTTGAGCAAAAAGATTTGCAGGAACCCTAGTCCAGTAACCAAGTTGGTTGTGCGTGGATGCTGGACCAAAGCCCTGCAAACCTCATCTTTCCTGCTGGCATCCCTGGCATATTTTCTGATTAGTAGACCCGGTGCAATATCATTGTTGCCGTGTGATGCACGTATGACTTACTACCGACGTGGATGCTGGAACAGGCTCCTTTGAGTTTATCTGCTCAACTCTACTGTTAAAGCACCACTCCGTTTATTTTTAATTCACTGCTGGAGTGGTGCTGTAAATCCAAGTCTCCTGCCCCCTGTGTGATACTCTCCTTCCGGCATTTGTATCTGTTTTTGCTGGTTCTCCGATCCGTCTCCTGCAGTATGTGACCTGTCGGCTGCTCCAGTGTTTCATGGAGCTACGCGGAGGTCACTAATCAATGCAAGTCTATGAGAGCCTCGTTCTGGCCTCATTCTGACTCTTAATAGACTTACATTGAGAGCTTGTGATGTAACTTCTAACTTCCGGCCCCTCAGAAGCTGGTCACACATGGCACTGAGCAGTGCCGAAAAATGGTGAAGACGCCGGAGGGTGAGTATATGACTGGGTAAAGGGGACTTGTGTTTAAAACACCAATCCAGCAGTGAAAAAAAAACAAAAAAACAAAACGCTGGAGTGGTGCTTTAAGACATCCTGAAAACTAGCTAAAAATTATTTTCCAAGCATATTTGAAGGACCAAGGTGTTTGAAGTTGTGTGAATAAGTGAGACCAGCATCTATCCTGACCAGATTCTAGATTAAATTGATATTCCGCTCTCCATAATTCTCACAATTTACTGCATAGGTAATAATTGTTAGATCGGTATGAGTCCCACCAATGGGACCCCCCTACTGATGTCCATGTTCTCCCTCGGTTCTCTCCTGGCCACATTACTGCTTAAAGGAGTTGAATGGAGTGGGAGGTTGCGCATGCTCTCCGCTGTTTGTTTCCAAGTCTATGGCACATCCTTACTCCAATTAACAGTGAATGGAGTGACAGATCTATGCGTATCTTGTGATGGAGAGAGTGCCAAGGAAGAATAGGTGGTAATATATAGAAACTGGAATACCCCTTCAACCTGCCCCCCCCCCCCACAAAAACGTAGAGATCATCTGTCTGATTTGTACTTCAGTAGTCACTAAGAAATTTCTAAAGTGTAATCCTTTTTAAGAACATCTTCCTTGTTGAGATATCGCTGTTACCACTACTTATAGCACCTCCTGGCTTGCTTTTCATTTCCTTTTCTTTCTTTATTTTCATTCCTATTGATTTCCTTTTATGGTAAATGTACGCATTTTGGGTTTGATGCAGAAATATATGTTTTATTTCCAAAGCAGAATCCACATCTGTAACATATGGATTTTGTTGCAAATTTCACCCCGTGATATGAAAAGGGTGAAGTCACACGTTATGTGCACCATGCACCAGTGACACACATATTACCAGCCCTCCTGACAAAACCGCATTGGTGTGGCGAAACCCGCATTGATCTATTTATCCCCCCATGCAGGCTATTATGTCCAAAGGTATTGATTGGATTTTAGTAGTTATTTGTACATGAGTGACTTCTAATAATCTACTTGTAAATTATATGTCCATCCACTATGAGTTACTGTTACTGGGGGCTTTATTCGTTAGTTATTTATACCATTTGGTCTGACACCTAGTCTATGATTATCATTTGATTAACTGGATGTCTTAATATATTTCTGACATTTATCATTTAAATGGTGCCTGTTATGTGGGTGAACGTTTACTGTGTTTTGAAGGGCTGTAAGATCAGAACTCATCCGTCTCTGCAAACTTTGGAGCTTGTATTCACTATTCAAGTTATTCAATAGTAAAATCATATATATTTTTTAATACAACAAGTAGCCTTGTTAGTTGTTCTCAGTCATCCTCTTTTTCTTGTTGGTACTGTTAGATCAGATGGTCTGCCTAGCTTTTATACTGGATGATGTCAGCTGTTTAATGACCACCGATCGGCTACATAAAAGGCTATTGACAGTTGTTTAATTACCTGTTAATTTCCATGTTCAGATAATGATCATTAACACAGTTGTTCTGTGTGTATAGAATACCCTTGTTCTCGACAGCATGTTCTGCTTATACAGGGCGATATTCTGCTGAAAACAAAGATTTTTAAAGGGAACCTGTTGCTCCAGAAGTCACTATCTACCTGCAGATATGGGGTTAATCTGCTGGTTCATAGCGTTACAATGCTGCCTGGCCCACTTACTGAAAGTACAACTACTGCAAGAAAATAAACTCATTTATCCCCAGGAGCCATTGGCTTTCAGGCTTGGGGACATGCACTGAGCGGCTGCAGTCAATGCTCTCACCGCTGTCACTTTGATTGACAGACGACTCTGTGCAGATGCGCTGCAAAGTGAGCTGTGAAACCAAGTTCTTACAGCCACCACGGGCAGCATTATAACTTGACTGCCAAGTATCTGTAGTTAAATAGCATTTTCTAAGGTGACAGGTTGCCTTTAAGCAAGCTTAAAAATCCTTTCACCCGACGAACTAGCCTGTTTACACAGGCTAATTATTGGGGAAAAAAACATTCTTGGGAATGCTCATTCTGCATAATCGGCCAGTGTGAATGCACACAAAGCACACATCCCCTATGAGAAGGACGATTTAATGTAGAGTGAGATGGACAGCAGGGCAGCAATATCTACACACGCAAGTTTTTTTTTTCAATTCTGTGAATTGATGATTATGTTTAGCCTGATCTAATATGGTCAATTAATATTTGTTTATGAGAAAACCCTTTTAACCATCGGGGCTGTGTGATTCTGCAGCAAGTCACACGTTAGTAAACCTGCAGTTTGTTTGTAGTGGAGAAAGTACATGTGCAGATATCTTCTGTATCTTCAGACATTAAACACTTCACTGCTATCATGTTACAGAAGACTTCCTGCGAATCACTGCATTGCTTCTTATTACTATATGACTTAGGGAAAGTCATCTTAGCAGGGATCAAAGCACACTTCCTGCATGAAACATGGATTTTGTGACGGCAATTGAACCCAATGACAAGAAAGGTACTATACACAGCATCGCACTTTGATGAAAGCTTGCTTTTATCTCCATGTGCCTTAAACACAAAGAATGTAGCCAGAGACACACTGCGGCTGCCAAAGTTACTGAGCTTCTATTGAAAAGTTCTTTTTTCCACAACAATATACAGTAAAGCCTCTTTCAGATGACCACTCAAAATTCTAGTGTAAAGTGGTGAGTTATGGTGGGTGAGCATATGTAAATAAGCTGTTGAGATCTTTGGGCTGGACACAGATCTTCCTGAGAATTTTCTTATTTTAAATAAAAGGGGCATGATCAGTGTGAGACATGTAGATCAAGAGAGTAGACTGTCATTCATTACATGTCACTGGTAATGCCCCCGTTCATTTATAATGAGCTGTGGAGGCAGAATCTTGGGGAGATCTATGTGCGGCCCATAGATCTTAACAGATCATTTATATATTAAGAAAAATATGGATTTATCAGGAATAATATCATCTCATAGATATCAATATATAATTTTATTCAGCTTCCTATGACCTACTTGCCTGTATAGACGGCTTAGGAGGGTTGACCCTACTAACAGAAAAAAAAAACTTTTGGAGATCTTTCCAAACGTGGTACTAAAACGTGTGTCAAAGATTAAAAATAACTGGTCTAACAGTAGGAAAGTTGATAAAACATAAAATCAGAGTCAAAAGAACCACCAGAACAACGACCTTTCGTTTACCTCCCTGCAACAATGGAATCATCAGAAATGCTATTTATATGCAGATACATTGTTAATGTGCAGGAAAATGGCATTAAAACCATGTGTAGCCAGCTGACTGTAAGTGCGGCTACACAGAGAAAACTAAATGGTAATCCCAATGGAATGAGTTTTTCTGAGTCCTCAGAGCTGGTTCAGGAGAAGGGGAGTGATTACATCTGTGCTCCATGTACTGGGAGCCTGGCTGATATCACGCCCAGGCAATTTGACTGACAGCTCGTTCTTTGCGCACACACTGCAGTCAGGCTGTCATTGAAAGTGCCTGGGCATGATAATAGCTAAGCTCAGAGACCGCTTCTAATGGAGATTACACCTTGATTAACTTGTTTTCTCTGTATAGCCGCACTTCCAGTTAGCCAGGTACACAGTTTTAATGCCATTTACCTGCAGATATATACAGAGGTATGAAAAAGTGTTTGCCTCCTTCACGATTTATTATTCTTTTGCATGTTTGTCATGCTTAAATATTTCAGATCACAAAACAAGTTTTAAATTTTAGTCAAAGATAACACAAGTAAACCCAAAATACAGTTTTTAAATGAAGGTCTTTATTATTAAGGGAAAAAGAAATCCAAGCGTACAGGGCCCTGTGTGAAAAAGCGATTGCTTCCTAAACCTAATAACTGGTGGGGCCACCCTTAGCAGCAACAACTGCAGTCAAGCGTTTGCGGTAACTGGCAATGAATCTTTTAAAATTCTCTGGAGGAATTTTGACCCACTCATCTTTGCAAAGTTGTTGTAATTTCAGCCACATTGGAGGGTTTCTGAGCATGAGCCTTTAAGGTCATGCCACAGCATCTCAATTGGATTATGGTCGGGACTTTGACTAGGCCAATCAAAAGTCTTAATTTTGTTTTTCTTAAGCCATTCAGAGGTGGACTTGCTGGTGTGTTTTGGATCATTATCCTGCTGCATAACCCAAGAGTACTTCAGCTTGAGGTCATGAACAGATGGCTGGACATTCTCCCTCAGGCTTTTTTTTGTAGACAGCAGAATTCATGGTACCATTTACAACAGCAAGTCTTCCAGGTCCCGAAGTAGCAAAACAGCCCCAGACCATCACACTACCATCATTATATTTTACTGTTGGTATGATGTTCCTTTTCTGAAGTGCTGTGTTCTATGCCAGATGTAATTGGACATACACCTTCCAAAAGGTTCAACTTTTGTCTCCTCAGTCCACAGAATATTCTCCCAAAACGTCTTGGCGATCATCATCAAGATGTTTTCTGGCAAAACTGTGATGAGCCTTTTAAGTTCTTTTTGCTCAGCAGTCGTTTTCGTCTTGAAACTCTCTGCCATGCATTCCATTTTTGCCCAGTCTCTTTCTTATGGTGAAGTCATGAACACTGACCTTAACTGAGGCAAGTGAGGTGCAGTTCTTTGATTTTGTTGTGGGGTCTTTTGTGACTCCCTTGGATGAGTCGTCGCTGTGCTCCTGGGGTAATTTTGATTGGCTGGCCACTCCGGAGAAGGTTCACTCCTGTTCCATGTTTTCGCCATTTGTGGATAATTGCTCTCACTGTGGTTCACTGTAGTCCCAAAGCTTTAGAAACTGCTTTATAATCTTTTCCAGACTGATGGATCTCAATTACTTTGTTTCTCATTTGTTCCTGAGTTTCTTTGGATCGCAGCATGATGTCTAGCTTTTGTGGATCTTTTGGTCTACTTCACTTTGTCAGGCAGGTCCTATATAAATGATTTCTTGATTGAGAACAGGTGTGGCAGTAATCAGGCCTGTGTGTGGCTAGGGAAATTGAAATCCGCTTTCCAACTATGTGATAAACCATAGTTAATTTATGTTTTAAGATGGGGGCCCAATCACTTTTTCACACAGGGCCCTGTAGGTTTGGATTTCTTTTTCCCTTAATAGTAAAGGCCTTCATTTAAAAACTGCATTCCGTGTTTACTTGTGTTATCGTTGTCTAATATTTAAATTTGTTTTGCGATCTGAAACATTTAAGTGTGACAAACACACCACTGTATGTATCTGCAGGTAAATGGACTTTCTAGTGATGACCGTGACCGTGCTGCCTTTTAGATATTTTTTTTAAAGAACATCATTTTAAAAAAAGTAAAAAACATTTTCTCTCTAATTTTTTGTCCAATCTATATTACAAGACGGAAAAGAATACTGAAATCTTGCACTTCTCACTTTCATCACTGGGCCTGACTCTTCCTGCTCGGTAGAGATCACTTTTCAGCAGTCATTTGTTTGTTATCACAGGCAGGATTCTGTTATACAGCTGGAGGCAGATAATTCATGAGCCTCCATTACTGGGCAGCACAGTGGCTCAGTGGTTAGCACTGCAGCCTTGCAGACTGGGGTCCTGTGTTAATGTTCACAACACTCTCCCATATATCAGTAGGTTGTTTTCTAACTACTATTCAATGCGCAGTGCATCAGCTCAGGAAGGACGACTGCTCCCCGTAATGTAAAGAAACTGGAAGAAAAAAAAAATACAATTGCCAAATAAAAACACACTCTACTTAAAAGAATATTTTTGTATCTAGTTTTTGTAAGTAAAAATTTAAATGTTTTTTTTTCCATGCACAGTAAAGTACTTGCCCATACTGATGGGTTACTGTAACTATTTGCATTATACAAATGTTTCATCATCAACTACAAGAGTATGTGCAAACGCTTGTTTTTTTGGTGCATAAAAATTTGTTGCAAATGTGCAAACATCCTGGTGGGGAAAATGCTGTGTAAAATCTGTGCTTTTTTTCACGGCTGTGGAGTCGGAGTCGGTGTCCATTTTAGTGGAGTCGGTATAAAATGAACCGACTCCAAATCCTAAAATCTATAATAAATTGGGTACAGTAGTTCAATGCAGTTTGTGGGGAATAATTTTTCATAAGAATTTGGGAAAGTTATAAATGTCTGTCCTATTCCTGATCTGAGGGTCTAGACTTTTAGCTGAGATGAATCTGTGCTACAGTAAATTTATCACTTGAACATGAGCCAGGTATGAGGGAGTCGTGGAGTCGGAGTCTGTGTCATGGAAATTGAGGAGTCGGAGGTTTGACTTACCGACTCCACAGCCCTGCTTTTTTTTATATGTTTTTACATGCATTTTTGTTATGTTTTTTACTTTTATTTTATCCCTATAAATGGGGAAAAACTCTGCAAAGGCTGAAAGCATTGACATGCTGCAGATTTGAAAATTGCCTTGATGGTTCAAATCCGCAAGGAAAAATTAAGCAGCATGAAATTTCAGAAATCTCCACTTTGTTCTGTAAAGTGCAACATTTTTAATCATTGAAAAACTAACGTCAAAAACAAAACTCTTATCTCAAGACATTAAAATTATTTAAAGTATCCAGAGGAAAAGGTAATCATATGCTAGGTCCTGTAAACTGTCTCCCTTCCATGGATTTCATGTATAAAATTGACCTGTTCCCTTCTCAAGTGTTAGTTTATTATTATTATTATTATTATTTTTTTTTAAATTTTACAAGTAAAGTAATAGAAAATATAAATAAAATGCACGCACACTTGAGCCACAAAATAATCATGGAGTTCCTTCACGTCAATATTAGTTTAGAGTTTACTATTTACCCTCTTCATGACGGTTGATTTTTCCTTTCTTGCGCTTTCGTTTTCCACCCCTTTTTCCAAGAGCTTTTACTTTTTTCTATTATTTTTCCGTTGATAAAGTCACATGAGGACTTGTTTTTCTTGGGGGATGAGATGTGTATTTGAATGACACCATTTATTACACAGTGTACTGGAAAATGTGAAGGAAAAAAAATTCCAAGTGAGATGAAACTGCAAAAAATAAAAATGCAATACCAACATTTTTTTTTTTGTGATGATTGACTTTCTCCGCGTCTTTTAAATCTACTTTGCCAGTCTGCTGGTCTGTTTCTTAGGCACTTCCTAAAATCGTGAAATGCATATTCGCTATACAGGGCATTTGGGCATGTAAAGCTAAAAGTGTTGGCTTCATGTAATAGATCACTTGTGTCTTGTTTAGACAAGCATTTAATTCTGCTGAGCCGTAAATTAGATTACATTCCATAAAACACACTTTGTAATTTAATATTAGATCTCTAATGTTTGGATAGATCTGCGGAGAATGTGGTGTTATTTTTGCATCTGCAAAGAAATGCTACAGAATATTCTTGGCATTCTATGCTTGCTACGTCCAGACTGCAGTGGGCTTTCCAGGTCAAGATGCCAGGGACCCCCTAATCTTGCGCATGTTTGACCTTAAACAGCTGTTGAAATTTAGAAGCTTGACACTTTAATATACAAATGCATGAAGTATGTGCTGGATAGCGTCTTGGGATCACACACAGGACAGCCTGAAGCCTTCATCTTCTGGAATACTTGGCAGCCCTCAGCCTGTGGTTCTTATATGGCTTCAGGTTAACGGAGAACATTCTTCTGTTAGTGAAGACAGTTCAAGCAAGGGAAACAGCACAGTAAGGGCTCATTCAGACGTCTGTTTTTCTTGTTTGAGTTCTATCCGTATTTTTCACAGCTCTTTGCCTTTTTTCCCATGCACGGGAGCTCTCTTTTGGACGAGCACTCTGGTATTTTCTATGAAAGAGCCATCGCCAGACTTGTCTTATCTCCGGGAGAACAAAGCGATCTCCAGTTTGAAATCAGACATGCTGAGCAAAGTCTCTGTCATGCAACGTGTGTGAAAGACTAAAGCCCCCGTCTCACATAGCGAGATCGCTAGCGAAATCGCAGCTGTGTCACGGTTTTGGTGACGCAACAGCGACCTCACCAGCGATGTCACTATGTGTGACACTTTGCAGCGATCAGGCCCCTGCTGTGAGGTCGCTGATCGCTGCAAAGTGTCCTGGACCATTTTTTGGTCGTTGCCCTCCCGCTGGTCAGCACACATCGCTGTGTGTGACCAGCGGGAGCAGCGATCAGGCTGGTAACCATGATAAACATCGGGTTGCTAGGGGCACACGCGCACTTAGTAACCCGCTGTTTATCATGGTTACGAGCCTGCTAAAGTGAGCGGTAACCTCCCGCTCACCGTAGCAGAGTGGTAACCATGATAAACAACGGGTTACTAGGTGCGCGTGTGCCCCTAGTAACCCGATGTTTATCATGGTTACCAGCCTGCTCCTGCAGGCTGGTAACCAGGAGCAGGACATCGTGGAAAGATTCTTTCCACGATGTTGCTGCTCCCCTGATTGTTGGTGAGCCTGCCTGTTTGACAGCTCACCAGCGACCACATAGCGAATCAGCAACGATCCCTGACAGGTCGTATCGTTGTCGGGATCGTTGCAGTGTCGCTAAGTGTGACGGGGCCTTTAGTGCAACACAAAGGGAAGGGGGAAAGGGGGAGTGGAGACCTCTTAGGCTGATCTGATATCACCCTGTCTCCATTAACGTCTCTATATTGGTTCCTCACCAATCGCTGCATGCGAATCTAAACCCTGTATTTCCCAAGCGTTTGGCCCTGGATAGGGAAGGGGGGATGAGCACTAACAACTGAAGACAACAAGGAAGACAAACACAAGGGAAAGTAGCTTAGCTTTAACCGACTTCAGAGAAAGAACTCCCAAGTGTCCTCCTAGCACCACAGAGGAAGATAGCAGTCTGAGAGCTCCAAGCATTCACAAGAAAACATGTGAGTATCAACGTCACCACCCTGCTACAAAGTGAAACTATTTAAACACCCAGGCCAGGATGTCAATTAGCAGGAAGGAGGTAGCCGCTGGATCCTAGAGTGAAACAGCTAAGAAGGTGTCTGTAATGCCAAATGAAGAGATCTTCTGCAACCAACTGCAGGGCGACTGTCTGTCACATCTGACACACCCGTGACAGTCTCCACCCCAACAATCAGTTGTCTGTAACCCCCACACATGATAGACTCTAGGCTGAACATGACGATATCGGCAGGTTCGGCTGAACTTAGTGTAAGGTGTATGGGGACTTTCTGCTCTTATGAGCAGGGCCCTCACTCCTTGTTTGAATTGTTGAATTATGCTTTGCTCTCTCTTATTTTTAGTACATGTACCCTCTGAATTGTAAAGTGCTGCACAATGTGTTCTATATCAATATAATTATTGATCTTGTGATCGTAGATGGTCGCATCAATGGGGTTCCCAGTGATCAGATATTATGAGATATCTGACATACAAATTGTATTTGGCTTTCAACCCTGTTGACTCAAATGTTCACTGGTGAGCACAGAAATGCTGCACAATTCTAATATATTACTTGGGAAAATACCACATTACAATCATTTGAAAGTTAAGGTGCATTTACACAGAAAGCTTATTACGAACAAGCGTACCTCGTTCGTCAGCTGAAATGATCTTTTGTGCTGCACAGAAGATCATCGTTTTCGGCAGCTCATCGTCCGTGTAAACATGGCGAGAACAATGGCAGCCTATGCGCACTGAACTATCTATTACAGATTATTCAATGCGCATTGGGAATGCAGTCTGCCTGTGTAAGCAGGCTGTTAAAGGGAACATGTCACCATGTTTTTCCCTTATAAAATAGGGCCAGCACCTGTAGAATGCTGCATATAAGTCCCTAAAGTTATCTCCATAAAACAAAAATAGTTGTTATTATACTTACCTGTGGGGTGGTCCGGTCCGGTGGGCGTCGCTGTTTTTGATCTGGCTGCTCCTCTCCTTGCTTCGTGTGAATGACGCGTTGTACATCATCCACACAGTGCCCTCTGCATCGCCTTCCTGCGCAGGCGCACTTCTGTCTGCCCTGCAGAGTAAAGTATTGTAGTACGCATGTAGTACGCATGTGCTGCCGTTCTTTGGCCTTTCTCCGCACATGCACATAACAGTACTTTACTCTGCCCTCGGCAGGTCAGAGAGAAGTGCACCTGCGCAGCAGCGTGATGCTGAGGACACTGTCTGGACATAGAACGCGTCACCCACACAAAGCAAGAAGGAGGATGATGATTTCAAGAAGAGAGGAGGCACCAGATCAGGAACAGTGCCGCACCATCTGATCTAAAAAAAATAAAAATAAATAAATAATAGACGCAATTTTTTGTTCTATGTAGAGCGCATTGGGGACTTATATGCAGCATTTTAGAATGCTGGGCAGCATGGTGGCTCAGTGGTTACCTCCTGTTGTTTTGTAGTGCTGGGGTCCTGGGTTAAAATAGCACCAAGGGAGCATCTGCAAGGAGTTTGTATGTTCTCCCTGTGTTTGCGTGGGCTTCCTCCGGGTTCTCCTGTTTCCTCCCACACTCCAAAGACATACTGATAGGGAATTTTAGATTGTGAGCCCCAATGGGGACAGGGATGATAATGTATGTAAACTGCTATATGGCGCTATGTAAGGAAAGCATAATAATAATAATGCTGTCACATAGAAATTACATGTGCTGGCCCTACTTTATATGGGAAAAACATGGTGACCGGTTCCCTTTTAAATGACTGCCGATATTTTTCTACCGTTGATCGGTTCCCTAACCTCGTCCTCACGGCCTCCAACACATCATGTTTGCAGGATTTCCTTAGTATTACACAGGTGAGAGAACCTGTGGCACTTTCTGATATTATTATTAAGGTATCAAAGTGCCACAGGTTCACCTGTGTAATGCTAAGGAAATCCTGAAATCATGACATGTTGGGGGCTGTGAGGACTGGAGTTTGGGAAACACTGGTATTAAATAACATTTAGTTGGACTAGTGGACGACCAGTTCATGTTTCCAGTGGAATAGAAGACTTGGGCTTAATGCCACCTTGGCCTTTATCGGCTGAGATGGGAATAAGTCTGTGCAGGCTCTGATCACTGGACGAGGTACAGAAATAGCTGAAAGAGTCTCTTCTCTGCTATCTTTCTACAGCGTACAGAAATTAGTGTGAGTTATGGAAACTTTGTAGTACCACCACTCTTGGCTGTTTTCATAGCTCTATCTCCATTTATCGAGGGCTTGAAAGGCTGCTATGGCAATAAGTTAATAACCCTTTAATCCAATAACATTGGCCTTTGATGCCATATGACTCATAAAAATGATAAAAGCCAAGTGTACAATCAATCTGGACTCTGTGGGTAAACTTAGGATTTCTTCAGTCCACCGTGTAGAATTTGTTGGACAGTTCCCCGGCTGCTGCATTAGTTGGAATGAATAATCCTTACTTACAGAAAATTCTCTATTACTATCGGAGGTTTAGCAAGTCTCAGTGCGCCTTCCATAAATGCTATACATCGCGTCTTCTGAATGGGCTTGGTCCCTACAGAATGTTGCGCTGTACGCGTTGTTTACGTAAATCTTTTGTTCTGTTTGCTATTGTTTGGAAAGGATTTGTGAGAAATAGGTCAGTCATGTGAAAGCAATAAAGTTAGCAGCAAGATGTCTTTCCCATATCCCATCTGGAAAAGGTTCTTCCAATCCTCTCTCTGACATCTGCTTAGCGCCAGAAAATGAAATCTCCCATGTGAGTAATTAGACTATATAGGATCTGGCTGAATGCTCTCCCCTCCCACCGGTTGTGTTATAAAATCTTTTATGGAGAAAATCCATGACAGACAAAAGGATGATCCCAAAAGAGAGGAAATCGTGTTTAGGAGTGAGGACGAGAGCCGCAGCACCTGCCTAATATATTACAATAATAGAGTATAACATCGCTCCCATCTCTCTCGCATTTACCATTCTAAATTAGCTATCCTACAATGTTAGTGTGTCGGAGGCCTCATCTAGTTTTAAAAATGGTTCTGCCTAAGTGCGTTTCCATGCTGGGCACTAATGCACATTTCTATTAATTGCATTTTTTGTCACAATTACCTGTGCTAAAGAGCCTTACGTGAATTATTAATAAGGATAAAGCTCGTCAAACATGTCTATGGATTATATGAGATTTTAAGATTATTTTTTTCAACTTTATTTCAGCTCTATTTTCTCCCATTATCCTTCTGGCACCATAATATGTCAGAATAGGAGATGTCAAATATGAAGGGGGAAAGTATTTTGTCTATCATTTTGCTACTTTGTAAAAATGACACCAAACTAATCATAGCCGAGCAAACAATGTAACAGTTCTGTTTTATTTAGAATGACAGATTGCAAGATTGTTCTGTTTTGTATCCGAACCTGAGGGGTCCCAGTGACGTTACAGGCTCCGATATTGTACCCACCAGAAGCCTCAAAGAGCTGAGTGCTGGTGTCACGGTTATCAGATCTTTAGAAAATTACATACCACTAAGGGATCAAGGAGTATCTTGGTTTCAGCAATTGAAGCCCATTACTTTAATAGTTTTCTGATTTTCCAATATACTTCAAGTTTTCATCATTTTTAAACTCTCTTCTTGTTGCCGTTTAATAAAAGCCTACATTGTTTAGCTTTAGTGGATAAGAAACTGTCCAGGACTTGTAATGGACACATCGTCAAGGCTGTGGAGTTGGAGTTGGTGTCCATTTTGGTGGAGTTGGTGTAAAATGGACCTACTACGTCTTCTACAATATAGAATACATCGGGTACAGTATTACAATGCAGGATGTGCTGTAAATGTTTTCATAAGAATTTGGGAAAGCTATGAAATGTTCTATAATTTCTGTCCTATTCCTGATCTAAGGATTTAGGCTTATAGTTGAGATGAATCTGTGCTGCACTTTATGTACACGCTCAGTAGTGAGGTCGGGCAGTGGAATCGGGAGTCAGGGAAATTGAGGAGTCGGAGGTTTGGCTTACTGACTCCACAGTCCTGCTAATCGGGCAATAGGGCTAATTTCCTGCGGTTTATGGATGAAAACTGTTTAGTAAGTGACAAGTTTTCTTTAGTAAGTAGCTGAAAAATTCTGTGTCCACCTGAACGGCAAGAAGTAAGAGAGCAGCTAATACATTATATTTGTAGCTGGCTAGTCTTGCATGCCTTATATGCTGTTTAGGCCTCTTGCATTTTCTTTTTACCGGTGTACAATCCAGGGAGAAGCCTTTTGTCATGGGGGCCGCCTAGTAATTAAGCTGCTCTCGTTTACTGATGTTACAGTGAATAGATATCCTATGAGTGTAAATGGGCTCGGGGCTTTATTGCTTTGTAGTACAGGTGCCTGAGTGCTCTTGGCTAACGCACTTGTGTTTCCATCAGCCTTCCTGATTCAGCGGAAACATTTAGATGCTTTTCCCTCATCCAGACTCTATGTATTGGAGCAGACTTAGCAAACAGCATGTTCTCAAAAGTGGAGGTAATTATTGCCTTTGGCGCCTTTGCTTTTTACTGTTGTAATTCTAGCAGAATGACCGTAAGGCACGGATCATGGGCTCCCAAGTCCCCTTCCTTTGTTCCTTGTAGTTGAAATACAAACACTAAGCAACGTACAGTGCTTATATAGTGCCGTATGAAAGAGCCTTACCTTTATTACCCTGCATGTAGAGGAGAAATGTCTCCCATTACGGCAGCAGTGCCCTACAGTCACTAGCCATTCTATAAATCATGTGCATTTCGGGCCTCTGCTATGGCAACCAAGCCCAGTGTTCAAGAGAGATGAAAGGAAAATGGAAGCGTTGATCATGTGTTTCTGTTCAGAAGACTCCTCGTCCTTAATGGTAATGGTTATTTATTACTAATTGGGCATTTTCAAGTCTTCAGAAGTCTTTGCATCTTATGGAGTCTCATTTAGTTTATGTATATTGCAGAATAATAATCATAATAATTTCCTTATCGAAGTAATAGTTATATTGTACTGTATCAGGATTACAGCGTTTGAAGTGGGTGACAAGATAGTGTTTTTCTAGGTAACTTGTAGTATGTATAGAACATGATTTTGCTTTATATTTGGATTTTACTTTACTTTACTCTTGAAAAAAGAAATTTTTTTTTTTTTAAAGTGCAAAAAATCCCCAAATGTAAATCACTGCTTGGTCCTAGCAAACAGTCAGTGAAATACAGGGAACACTGGGATGCAACCATGGAGACATCAGTATGCTGCCAAAGTTTTTCACGGACCCTTAGATTTACATTAGCAGGTTTGATCTGTGGCTGGGATCAAACATGAATATTTGTCCGGAGACGGAGGGGCCAGAGCAACAAGAAAAGAGACAGCCCATGGTCCAGCCCATGGTCCAGCCCATGGTCCAGCCCATGGTCCAGCCCATGGTCCAGCCCATGGTCCAGCCCATGGTCCAGCCCATGGTCCAGCCCATGGTCCAGCCCATGGTCCAGCCCATGGTCCTGCCACGGTGCATGAAGACATGATTACAGCAAAACTTTAAACACTCAAGAAACTCGCAAGAAACACTAAACTGATTTCTTTACTGCAGGTATCTTTTTAATCAGTATTTCAGCACTACTATGGCCCTGTTTGTAGTTTACATAGCAAACTCCTGCTGACAGGTTCTCTTTAAGTAAACTAGTGTGGTAGCAGGGAACTGTGTATTATTCCCTGTTCCATTGAGCACCTCCAGGTGTTTTTTGTGATGGTTTTGGCTTTTCACCTGCAATGCTCAGGTATGGTATAAAAGGGCAGAGAGTCCGCCAGCTGATGCCTCTCTATGCACTACTGTAAGTAAAGAGATTGTTTGGGAGTTGTGCGCTAGGCCCAGCTCTCGCTAGTCAAGTGTGCTTGTAGCTAGTGACCAGCCAGCCTAGGATTTTATTATGTGTCACTTGTAGAGATGAGTGGATCAGTACGCGGTTGATCAAGTTGGAGGCAAGTTTCCTGTAATTTGCAGTGTCGTACAGATTCGAACATTTCAAAATTCAGTTCGCAAAAAAACTAAACAACAAACTTCGCCCAGCACCATTTCCCACACTGCTCAAGCATCAGAGGGTGGGCTAATTTCTTTTTGTTTGGCTGTGCGGGCTTCCCCATAATGCCCTGCAGCAGTGGTCTGTATCTGAGAAATGGAGATAACGAGGGAGGAAGAGAAAGAAAGGGAGAGAGAGAGAGAGAGAGAACAAACAAATGGACAGAGAGAGTACAGGCTTGCTCTAGTCCCAATAAATTGTTGAATAGCACCATGTGTGAAGAACACCCGACAGGCAAATCCCTATCTATCCATATCTATACATCCATTATAACATATATAATATTATATATATATAATGGATGTATAGATATGGATAGATAGGGATTTGCCTATCGGGTGTTCTTCACACATGGTGCTATTCAACAATTTATTGGGACTAGAGCAAGCCCAATAGAGCACTTAGTCCATCTTATTTTACCCTATTTTGTATCTCTACTCTTTAACAAATTTATGAAGTCTTTTGCCTTTTATTAATGGAGTATTCAGAGAAGAAGCAGTAATGTTCTTCATGGTAAACATTCATTTATTAGGAAACTACTAAAATTGTATTTGTTTCTATTGGCAACACCGCAGTTTTTTTGTTTTACATCTGTTTCTTTGAGTACGAGGCATCCACTTTACTACTCCTGCATAGAAATGATCAGTTTTTCCTGCATTAACCCCCAACTAGTGAGTTGGGGTTTTTGTCACGCAACTGGTGATGTGGGGTTTCCTATACCCCAGTGTTTAGAAATCTCTTATTTTTACAGAAAATTCAAAGATCACGTTTGTTTTAATCGTTTTCTTATTGGCGATTGATTACACATGAGTCTAACAAATTTTTGACACCCACAAATGGATGGAAGCTAGTGAGACACGTATCCTCATACCAGCATTTTTCAATGAATGGCAGCCGAACAAAAATTCCCTGGGGTGTTTCAAACCCCACCTCACCAGTTGAGGGTTAAGATAAGCTAGAGTTGAAACTTGAAGGTGTCCAGGACAGCCAATTAGCCAGACATAGCTCCTCTACATGTGTTCTGTTTTGGGAGTTAACGCGACTGGAGATATTTTAGAATCTGTGCAGTGTCAAATGAGGTTTACTGGTCTGTGTCTTTTTTTCATTATTATTCCCAGGCTTGTAGTTAAGATGCAGACAGAATATGCTAAAGTAATTGAGAATCTTAACATTTTATTAGCAGATGCATTGCTCAGAGTTGCTTACACTGTTCCCACATTTCAGTGCCCCCTTCCTAATGCAGCACTTTATTGTTTGCTGATGGTTGTCATAACTTATCCTGATCTATATATACGGTATATTGTTGCTGTGTTCTGTGTGTACAGTTATTGTTCCCATGACAGCTATTGCTTGACTTGTTGCATGATAGACTCATCCATAGAAGTGCCCTGTATTGGAAGCCTACATCTGTTATGCAACAGCTGAACTGAAAAGATGTGGCTAAGAGATGGTGTGCGACTGCCGCATGGCTTTCCTATAAATGCTTATTGTAGTAGCAGAGATAGTCACATTGCTTAAATAGTACAAGCGTTCCATCAGCCTATTAGCGCCTTGCAGCAAATCATTGTACAGACCAGGACTTTGATTCAAATATATGTAGAAAGTAAAGACTGCTTTGTTATAAATTGAAGGAGCTATGTAGTATCCAAGCTAGTGATCCGATGTTCTTTCCTCTCAGAAGTGCTGAGAGAGTTTGCAGTAGTCTGTTCAGTTTTAAAGTGAATCTGTCAGTAGGATCAACCCTCATAAGTCGTCTATATGGGCATGTAGGTCATAGGAAGCTGAATATAATGATCCCTTGATATCTGCGATCTCATGTCTTATTCCAGAAAAATTCATGTATTCTTATATGTAAATGACCTATTCCAGACTATGGGGAGGACACTGATCTGCACGAGAATCAGCCACCAGAGTGTATTATAAATTAAAGTGGGCATTGCCAGTGTGAGACATGTAACTAACACACAACAACCTGAACTTTGTCTCATAATAAACACATTAGTAACTGCAGCTCTCACAACTCTGCTGTAATGCAGCAATCTTTCAACCCTGTCTGCCTGTGAGATGGAGGCTGGATCTGAGAGGAACCTGTAGATGTGTCAGGTATAATCACACACAGCTCTGCAGTGAGATCAGGAGAGCAGAGAGCGACCATCACACATCACACTGGTAATGCCCCATTTAAGTTATAATACACTCTGGTGGCAGATTCTCATGCAGATCAGTGTCCTCCCCATAGCCTGGAACAGCTCATTTACATATAAGAAAAAAGTGGATTTCTCTGGAATAAGACATCAGATTACAGATATCAAGCTATTATGTTATTCAGATTCCTATGACCTACATGGCCATATAGATGGATTATTAGGGTTGTTCCAAGAACATGGGTCTCGAAAATCCCTATGTGAATGAGGCAGTAGTGCACAAATGCAATCGCTGCACCATTTACTGTTTATAGGAGTGGTGGTTTCATTTGTACATTACTGATTCATTCATACAGAGGCCTTCAGGCTCTAAATTCTTCTGATCTGTGAGGGTATGTGCCCACGATGAGGAGCCGCTGCAGAACAGCCGCGCGGCTTCCGCCCTCATTTTGCAAATGAACGGCCACAATTTTTTTTTTCCGTGTGCGGACTTTCCTCATTGATGTTAAGCTATGGGGAAAGTCCACATGCGGACCCGCAAGAGGAATTGACATGCTGTGGGTATGAAAGACGCTCCGCATGTCCGTTTCCACGGGTGATCCGTAGGTGCACAGAGATGCATAGTAGACATGGGATTTATAGAAATCCATCCACGATGCTGTAACACCTGAACGCTTCGGGTTTGACGCTCCATAAACCCGCAGCTTCAAACCCTCAGCATTTCCTGACCGTGGGCACATACCCTAAGGCTCTCAGCAGCCAGACCCCCAGTGTTCTTTATATATTGGGCAAGCCCTATAATTGTAATGTGGACTGCCACTAATCAGCAGGAGCCTAGTTCATGAGTTGTCAGAGGATGGCCGGAGGCTTGCCTTGCACTTTATTGGAGGGCACTTAGGCTGAGGGTAGCTACAGTTGTGCCAGGTCTTGGTCTCCTAACTCCTAGTGCCAATTTTGTAAACTGAATTGTGTTCTATTTCTTCATGTTTGCAGGTAATGCGCCTGTTTTGTATTTTTTGTTATACTGGCATTAATCTAGTAAGTGGAGCTTGAATGTTTTAATTCTGAGCAGATTTATATTCAGTAGAGAGGACATTAAACATGAAGTCACACAACTATTTTTAGGCTGATGAGATGAGCTCATCCATGTCACAATGACATAAGACGACTGTACATCTCTGCACCATGCAGGAGTAGCGCAGTGCTGCTACCATTTACAGTACTGATCACTGGAAAGCGAGGAGAGCTAGTGTGTAATCATCACTCAGGAGAACAGGAGCACTCGGGCCGCGATCTCTCCTTACACTGATTATCAATACACTCATCGACCGACCGAAGGGAGAACATAACTTTCCTGTCACTACCTTTTGCTGACAGAGGATTTCACCTTTGCAGAGATTTCACTTCTCTTTGTTTCTGGAATATGCATGAAAAGAATGGATGATGTAAGCTCCTCTGTTCATTTACTCCATGAATTCTTAAAAGAAATTTTAATTTTCTTATCCTCTTGTTGCTTTTCGCTGTTATCTGATATTATAATGTGCAGTCATGCTTTGCAAGATCTAAAATTGGCAGAAATACTTGTAACTGTCTGGATTTTGATATGTGTTGCCACTGTGAAACTCCTATAAGTAACTTGAGTTTTGCCATTTAAAGGGAATCTGTCACCAGGTTTTTGCTACCTAATCTGAAAGCGGCATATGATGTAGAGACAGAGACCTTGATTCCAGCAATGTGTCACTTACTGGGCTGCTTGCGGTAGTTTTGATAAAATCACAGTTTTTTCCAGCAGGAGATTATCACTAGAGGACTAGTAAACCTGTTGCCATGTAATTCTCCATATTCATGAGCTCTGTTTAACTTCACCCACACCATTGATTGGCAGCTTTCTGTGTACACTGTGCATAGGCAGAAAGCCGCCAGTCAGTGGCATGGGCGGGGTTGTGCAGAACTTTGCATTCAGAATTCAGAGAACTGATAAATCTGCATAAGAGAAAAACGTTTTGAATCAAAACTGCAGCAAGCAGCCCAATAAGTGATACATTGCTGGAATTGGGGATACTGGAATTTGTGGTAGCAAAAACTTGGTGACTGATTCCCTTTAACCCCTGAATGAATTCTGTTAGCATAGTTGTATGAGCTGCATAGTTGCTTTTTGTGGGACAAGATGTATTTTTAGGACACTGTTTTGGAGTACATGTAATGTGTATGTTTATTTCATAACCTAACAACGTCACAGCAATTCTTTGAGAATGACACAAACATTTGTACAACTTGTCTGTGACTTGCAGTCGCGCAACAATTTTAGACCTTTGATTTTGCTGTAAAATAAACTGCCTTTGTGCAGATAAGTCGCACATGTTGCATGTGGCTTGTGACTTGCATTGAAGTTTATGGCACGTGCGACCCACGACAGAAAGCGCAACACATTTGGAAACCTTTGTGACCGTGTCGCAGTATGTCACAGGTCACAACGCAACACAGTACCAGGTCATTACATCCAATGTTGCAATGTATCGCTTTGATTTTAAAATAAAATTGTTTTGTTTAGCCACATTCCAAATTTTTTTTTTTCTTCTTCCACCATAGCATTTTGTAAGGAGAAAACGTGATACTTTTATATTGCCGTGTATGTTGTTTGTCAGTTTTATGCTATTACTAGATAGAGGAATACTTGCTCCAGCTGTATTTTTTCAGTGTGGCACTCTAAAATAAAGCACTTTAGCAGCTTTAAAAAGGTATATTATCTGCTATAAATGATTTAATAAGAAATCTTGCCGAATTTGGCTACATTTTTTAAATAAAATAATGGATGGCTTTATTGAATAATCCACATAAAATATGAACAAGACACAAAGTGTAGATATGCAACGTGTTTTAGATCAATTGTGAGTCTTTTTGATGCCATGAAACATACGCAAACAATGAGCTTTAAATATGCACCAGCCCTCATGTTCAATTGATGTCAAAAGCCATCGAATGATCATGAAGGTTGGTGTATGCTCAAACATAATTGTTTGTTTTTGAGGGTCAAACATAGACCTGTGAAATGTTATGATGGTGGTTTTGCTGGTGTATATAAAATTAGGTAAATCACACCAATTCATACAACTCTTTAGAATAATATTGGTATTTCCTATTCTTTAATTCCATACAGCAATCGCCTGCTAACTAGTGAGAACCAATTTCTTTCCAGCAGCATTGCAGTAGACTTTTGTGCTAAAAATGTCTTCCTCTTCTGCTGTCTCGCTATTACGAAAGCCAAATATACCTGGAAGAACAGAACCCACATTTTTATTTTCATTAAATGACTCTTTTTTTTATTAGGAGTCTCCTGGTCCGCTTGCTTCAGGAGTAGTCAGCAGTCTATTACACAAATATCTGGGATTGGAAGCAATCATAGCAAAATTTTTCTTTTTAATGCGTTTCATCTATAGTGCAGTAGATGTCATTTTGCAAATGGAGACTAATTCTTAAATTATTGCTATCAATTATTTTTTATAGGTAATGAATTCCTTTTGACGTTTTCTATTTACATGTACATTTTTTTCACACTTTTGGTTTTTGACAGTAGGTTTTTTAATTGGTCTCTGTACTTCTGAGGCCTCGGGTGACCAGGCTTTCAATTCTTTGCTAAACAGAGATCGAGAAACATCCGATTGAGAAGTCAATAAAAAGGGTTAATCAAGTCTCGGACTGGCCCACAAGAGAATCCTCCGGTGGGCCCCTGGGCCGGACTTGGCCACCACTCTCTTATATGAGCAGGACGTGGCACAATATACTGGATTCACTATGTACAGACAAGAGCAGCTTCTCATTTATTTAACAATATACCCAGTTCATTGTTATAGGAATTTGTGAATGAGGAGTTGATGTTACTGGTGGGCCCTTGGCATCCCAGTCTGACACTGGGTTAATCCCATTTTAGCAAGTGATCACCTATCCATAAGATATGGGTTAATTTATCACTTGGACCAACATTGATCCAAAGAGTAGGGCTCTGACGTGCCATTAAAATAGTGATGACCGCCTATGTGTTTCACCGCTCTATTGTTGGGGATAGTGAAGTAAGGTGCTCGGCTTCCTCAGACAGTCCTGTAATGAATTAATAAAGTGATTTGATATTAGCTATCCCAGGAATATGGCATAAGCTGCTAGGATGGGAATATAATAGGATGAGAATAAGCATTTACGTTCTGAAAGATTTCAATGGAGCCCAGCTGCTTCGCTTTGCTATGATGAGGTATTTAAGACCTATATCAGAGCACAATCTTATCCAAAGTAACTCCTTTTTACAGTGCATTATAGGGTCTGCAGGTTCTGGTCTCTTACTATTATTTTTTGTCACGTCTTACAGAGACCGGTCAGCTCTCCGGTTGTGTAGAAACTGTTTTCAAACTCTGCATTGTGTTAGTTATCTCTTATTCTGCCTTGAACTATATGAATAATTTGACAACTAGTCATTAGCAATTTTTTTTTCTTGCCAGTATGGTGTATTGCTGCGCACTGACACGGTCTAATCAGTGCTGACCGTGTAAGACTGTATGGGATGAAAACCAAATGACAAGGGAAATAATAATTGTCTGTTGTCAATTCATTTAACCATTTCCATGAGAATAAGTGTCACGACTCTGTTGCTGGTTATCCTGGAGCCAGGGGCTCCTTTCCTGTTCCTAGAGCTAGGGGGAGCCCTAGCTATCCCTGCTCCGCGGATTACCTCTAATCGTGAAGACACTGGGCCATGTACCTTGATGAGCTCCTGAATCCTCCCTTAGCCTGTTCCCACCCTCACCCAGGGAAGAGGGGAGTAGTAGTGTATGGAAATATACCAACCAGACTAACCAGGGAATACGTACAGGGATAAAGGAAAAAAAAAACAATCACACAAATATACATTCACAAACAACAGAGTGGAACATCGGGGAGTGAAAGAACTAGGAAGGGAAAAAACTGAAACAGGAAAAGAGGAGGATTTGCACACAGCCAAAACCAAGCAGCAGTCTTTAGATAAATACACCAAACTCCTCCTCAAACAACAAAACTCCTCCAGCTCCTGAACCATGCAGCATGAAGCTAACTCTGGCAATGCCTGCTTGCCAGAGATGAGTATATATAGGAGTGGGGAGTGGCCAACGCTGAACATCTAAGAGTATCAAAGCAGGTAAGCTTCCAGGAGCTCTTAACTAACAGATTAACCCCTGTACTGCTAGAAGAAACCTGCTCTGTTTAATATGAAGGAGAAGTGCTTCTAATTAGTGCAGGAGAAGGAGAAATCAGACAGTGCGGTCTTCTGGCTCCTCTCTGTCGCAGTAAACCTGTGACAATAAGAAATAGAATTATTTAAAAAGTTGGGAAAGTCAACGGGTCCTTCTATAGCTGGAATTGGAAAGTCATTAGTGTAAATTCTATGAATCCTATAACTGTTGTGGAGTGAGAGACAATAGATAGATTTCCAATATTACTGTTTTCCATAGTCATACAGAAGACGAGATATGTTGCTTTACTCGGTTATCCCTGTGCTGGCATCATACTACATCAATGCTGATGGATCCGGTACGAGCTTACATCTGGAGGAGCAGCGATGGCGGAGGAGTGTGAACCTTCTTTCAATGGGGCGTTAAAACTGATGTCGTTTATGTTGTAATTGTGGCAGTAATGGCTTCTATCATCCCAATTATGAATGTTATCATTGTGAAATAGTGAAGAGTACAATGCTGCGAGCCTGTCCTTTCCGCTTAAGCTGCTTTGATATTAATGAAAGCTGCCCACGCCCCAATGCTTTAGGAAGCCTCTCTTTTCTAAAAAGGTAATCTTTACTGCGCTAAAATTGGCATTTAATCTGCTCCTGCAGAAATGTAACCAGGCGGCCTTCCTGGTGGCAATGGCCCTTAAGCACAGATGCTAATTCTGATATTTTTCATGAGTTACATGAAGAGAGAGGTCACGCAGATAAGAAAGTGAGCAGTCTGAAGTGGTGACATTCAGCAAGTCCTTGTCACTTGCCGCTATTAGCATGCTCTGCCTGCTGTTATGTTTTATTGCCTTGACCAGGCTCGGAGGATTGGAGGTCGAGAAGCAGTTAATTCCATACAAGTTATGGTTTCTTGCTCCAATGCTTTGCTGTAATGCTGCTGAAATGTGCACCTACAAATGTAGTCAATTGCCTAATTTATGTTCTTTGGTTTCAAAGGTGTGACTGTAAGATTGAGAAGTGTAACAGAAATTATTCTTCAGTTATCTTCTTCAATAAAGGTAATTTCTAAATGAGACCTGTAAGCCATCCTCAGAAGTAACTTGATAATTACCCACAGAAAATTGAGGTGGTATTTTCATAGGGGAATATACTTATATTAAAAAAGCATGGAAGAAAATGTGTGTAAGCAGCACTGAATAAATATGTTCATTTTTAAAGAGATGTGCCAGCACGATTTTGAATGTGAAAGCAAATGCATGGCCATATTGACGCTGGTATATAGAGCAAATAGATACCCTTAGTGGAAAAAATCCATATCCTGGTTGTTAATAGTGACTGTCAGCACAGAATAACTGTTCAAACCAAGTACAGGCGCTCGGTGCGTCATAGCGGGGCAATCATTTATATACACCTTCCCACCTGCTAGTTTTACATCTATCTCCTCCCTTCTCTGGGTCTATGAAACCAGAGCTGTCAATCAAAGAAGAAGGGGGTGGAGATAGAGGGAAAACAAGCAGGTGGGAAGGTGTATTTAAATGTTTGGCCTCCCCTTAGTGCACCCAGCGCCTTTTCTTGGTTTGAACAGTCATTCTGTGCTGTCAGTCCCTTTAATCAGCATTTTAAAATTTGGGTGTAATTCGCTTTCAGTGCATAACGGCGGGACTGTGGGTAGGGTCTTTGGCTTCTGTCCTGGACCCTCTGCCTGCCTCTGTCTGTGTCTTCTTACTGTTTTAAAGTTTGTGCCGTCCTCGTTGAAGGCGGTGCTTGATCTCCCGGCGGTCTTAAGTAAATTGCCGCACATGCGGATTGAGATCTCTGCTTGTCAGTAGAGTTCTCCTCATCTGATTAATCTATTGTACTGATTTGAAAGCCTCTAGTAAGCTGTCTGTTTCATCTATTACATAAATACATTTCCTAAATTATCATATTCATCTGTTATACGATTCCCACAGCTGGATTAATGAACTCCGACCCACAGTTCTTAAAATTAATGGGGGCTGTAAAGTTCTTGTACCTTTTTAATATGTCCGTAGACTGCACACCAATATGTGGCCATGCAGGGAAGGGGGAAGAAATGAAAGGTTTCTGCCTCATGGACCTCTACCAACGATAAACTTTGTGGAATGTACCCTGTAGGAAGATGAACCATGGAATTTCTCTGAGGGGTCTAATTTAAATTAACTACTCAGTTGTTTGGTTCCTGAATCCTAATTTGATGATTATTCTGATTGATGCGGTCTTTTGTAAGAAATGTAACAACACAGCTCTTATTTTAGTTTTCCTAATTTGTTGATTCTTTACATGTTCTATTGGCAATAAATTCTTCATCCCGAATACCCTCACAATGAGAAATCCGTTCCTCTGTCGGTAGAGATTGAATGCTTCCATAATGATTGGCTTTGGGCCTAATTTTCCAAAGCAGAATTGATCTCTAGGCCATTGCAATCTGCCGAGTGGTTGTAAGCTATACTTCATTTATTACACTATTTTTTGTTACATTTTGTGCAATGGTATGCCTAATTTAGACCAATTCAAATTCCTTAAAGTAAATATCTCCCAAGAACACCCAAGAAAGTGCATCAAGTCATTTAAATGGTAAGATCGGTAAGTTTAGTGCCAGTCTAGGTTGCACATCCTGAACTTCCTGTAAGAAAGATGATCATGGACGTCTGTGACATTTGCAGAAATACCCATTCATCCATTGCACTTTCTATGTGGCGCTTTGCCTTTCCACAGCCTCATTTTACTGCCATGCTAATCCCAGGTGCATTTTCTGGATGACAGATCGGACTATTTGCTAGACTTGGCCATAGATTTTAATAAATTCTCACACTTTTTCTTCAGTTTAAAATTCCGCAATGAATCTGTTAAATCTTTTAGTATCACTATTACAACGTATAATGGAACATGGGCAATGCTGCCGAGAAAATTTCTTCATTAGAATATTAGTTAAGTGGCTCTTGGCAGAGTAATAGGAACATTACATGAATTTATAAAGCCATCTAAAAATTAGCTTACAGTCCCCGGTCGTGATTACCTTTGTCAGTATAACAAATAACATGAAAAGTAGATGGAGGTATTAAAGCTGAATAAATATTAACACTATGAAAGGAACGAAAAAACTGCGTTGTCTGCTGGGTCTTTGTCACTAAGAGCTACATTTACCACAAATTCAGAATTGAAAATTAGTCACTACTATTTTCTCAGTCCACATAAGGCAGAAATCCATGAAACACATTGTATAGTTCTATTGTTTGCTTAATTTTGTGATGGCCGCTACCGTGTGGTTAGACATATGGCTATGTTCACACTTCGTTGTTTTTAATCTCTGTTTAATGTAAAACCCGAGAAACATTCCTGATGTATACGTTCAGGAGAGGTTGTGATAGATGCCTAAAAGGGTCATCTGTTACCCATAGACTGAAATAGTCTACATCTAAAGGATGCATCATGGAAAGCTCCTGAGTAACAGATGTCACTGAGTAGCATCTATCACAGGCATCTGTCACCTATAGCGATGTTATAAAAGAGCACAACCTTGTCAGATTACCAGTATACTCACTCACTGACTGCAGGTGCCAACACTTTCCTGATCTCCAACCTGTCTCTATAGGTATGTAGTGTGTTGACATGTGACCGCTGCCACAAGTCACCAGCTGTAGGGGGCTATGTGTCCACTCAGTTCACTGCAGAGGACAATGATTGACTGCAGTGATCACATGTCATGTTAACACAGCATTGCAAAACCCAGAAGAACATAGATCTATGGGCGCCAATGATGCGTTGACTCAGAATCGGTGGGGGATTGGTAAGGTGAGTTAATTTTATGGGTTTGGATAATTCCTCTAATTGCTGACACCACTATATTCATAGCTTCAAAATGAGTCCAAAGTCACAAAGATAGAAGTTATAGTAGTATATTCTTAAAAGAAGAAACGTGGTCCCTAAAGTTACAATCAGGGCGTTGGAGTTGGAGTCGGTGTCCGTTTTGTTGGAGTCTGTAGAAAAAATGGACCGACTCCAACACCTAAAATATATCATAAATTGGGTTCAGTAGTACAATTCAGGATGTGCTCTAAATGTTTTCATAAGAATTTGGGAAAGTTATGAAATGTCCTATAAATGTCTGTTTTGTTCCTGATCTAAGGATCTCGGCTTATAGTTGAGATGAATTGTGCTGCACTTTATGTACACGCTCAGTAGTGACCGGTGCTGTGGAGTCGGAGTTGGAAGTCAGGGAAATAGAAGAGTCGGAGTCGGTGGTTTGGCTTACTGACTCCACAGCCCTCGTTACAATATTAATTTGTTCTGACCAATGGAAGTCCAAAAAATTAATTTGAAAATATTACTCTATGGAAAATCAGTAATTGCTTACAGCAACCCTCCAAATAAAATCCATTAAAAAATAAGATTTACCCCAAAATGACTATGGTATGTTGCAAAATATGATTTTTCCACAAAAATCATGCCCAGAGCAGCAAGGAAAGACCCTGCCTACGGTCCTGCCCCGGAGCACGGGCATATCATTAACTCAAAACTGCAAACACTGATTACACAAGAACCACAAGACGGAATTTCTTCACCCCAGGTATCATATTAATCAGTGCAGCAGCCCCAACATGACTCTGCCTGTAGTTTACATAGCAAAATCCTGCTGACAGGTTCGCTTTAAATGGAGTCTGTCACCGTCAAAATGGAGTTTAAGTGGGCTATATAGTGTTGTATGGGACTTGGCCCTGATAGCAGCCATCCTAGCACTGTACCTATTACTGGTACAGTGCCTGAGAAAATAACTTTTAATTCATTCATATTCATTCATATTTTAATTCAACATCTTAGGCTATGGGTTGAACTAGATGGAGTTAGTCTTCCTTCAACCTTAAAAACTATGTTACAATGTATGTTATATGCAAATGAGCAGGCTTCAGTGCACCCTTGGTGTGGCCAAGAGTTAGGTGCACAGTTATGCTTCCTCATATGCGTATTTGGGCCCTTCCCCCTCTTCTGCTTCCCATAGGAGCACTGTCTGAATACTGCCGCAGTGTGTGTAGCAGTGTTTTCATGCAGTAGCCGCGCAGATTCTTCTTCTTGTATCCTTCGAACGCCCTTGGTACACTAATACACCAGGGAACTGCAGGTACACTGCTAGTATGGTTGTTGTAGGGGCTGTATAACCCATTTAAAACGCATTTTGACAGTCACTGACTCCCTCTATGGTAAAATGCTCATATTGATTGGCTAGTTTGGTTCTGTTAACATCTGTTTTAACCAAGTGTCACCCAAAAATCTAGCAAATATGTCACTTCAATCCACCATGACAGGTAGTTATCATACAAATCAAAGCGACTAATGAATACTAGGACAAAAACATTCGGTCCCCTCTTTATTTTTATGTATTGTGGTACTTGCTGCCAGGTTTTGCTTCTGTAAATTTCATTTTATTAAGCAGGAATCCCATACAGATTATTCTACATGCACCTATTGATTTCCATCCCACAATAATTATGAGTGTGCAGAGGCCGTACTGCGCACTATGCTTCCAATGTCATACAACTTCCAGGGAGGATTAGCGGATTTTATGACTTCACATTTCTTCCTGTGCCGCCTCTGGAATACAGTTGGTCTGGGCATTTTTCAGCTTTAATGTGACAAGCACACACTGCTGTTTTACCAAATGCATTACGCATAGTTCATGCGAAACATTGGAGGCTTAGGGCAAAATGAAAGCCCGTTACACTGATGGAACATTGATTTATAGAGCGAGCACTTGGCGCTGGAAATATTTACTTTCTCTGTACAGTTCTGAAAACAATCACATGCGGATAAATATTCAGTTCTTAGAAAAATAAAAAATGAGGTTTACCAGCCTTCTCTGCGTAGCGGTCTCAAGACCTTATTGTACAGTGCAAGGCAGCTTCTTTCTTGAAGGACAGGCTTGTTTACGTCACTATTTTTTGATTTAATTCTCTGTCAAATATTATACATCTAAGTAATAATTTTATACATATAAAGCGGGCTTTATACTTTAGACTTCAAAACACACATCTTGGACATTTTTCAGATTCATCTTTTTTTTTCATCATTTTTTGTGTTACCCTCTGAAATTGAAAAAGCTGTGTAATGATGAACTATATTCTGTATATATGTGTATGCAAGTAAATTCTGTATGAATCAGAGCCTGGCTCCAGCCAGGTATATTGGAGAAAATAAACTTAAAAGGGGTGTGCTAGATTGACTCACTCGGCTTCTTAAAGAGGCAGACACAACCGTTTCTATTTGAAGTACGGCTGATTTATTGTAACCCTCACAAATCACGTCACCAGAAAACATAAATACAGCCTTCGTCCGGCAGAAGGTAAAGCATAAAATAACAAGTCCATACAATAGTGCTGGTTAGCCCACCTGGCTTAGAGCCCAGCTTCCATGTAAGAGTCCAGGAGCCATTTGGTGAGCTGCATATCCTGCTACATGTTCACAGACTTGCCAGTGGAAAAGCCAAACTTCACATGCCAGAAATGCAAGCTTGTGTCCCTGTTGGAGGAAAAGTTGCAAAATCTAGAAGAGAGGTTAACTACCTTGAAAATCATTAAGGAAGGTGAAGAGTTCTTAGACAGAGCAGAATTATCTCTTCATGATTCAGAAAGAGAAGAAATTCGAACTGCACTTGACGAAACAGAGGAATGGAAGCATGTGACCCACAGAAGCAGGAGGATCGAGAGGCAGTCAGCACCCATACTGCTCAGGAACCAGTACCAGGCTCTCACGCAGGAGAACCATGAAGAAATACAGCAAAATAAGACTTTGCCAGCAATGAATAACCTTGTAAGCCCTCAGAATCCTCCTGGATGGAGAAAGAAGAATGTTGTGAAGAAAAAACGGAGAGTGGTGGTCATGGGGGATTCCCTGTTAAGAGGAACAGAGGCCGCTATCTGCAGACCAGACATAACCTCAAGAGAAATGTGCTGTCTTCCAGGAGCAAAAATTAAAGATGTGTCTGACAGGATATCAAGACTCTTCAGACCTACAGATCACTACCCATTCCTGCTAATACATGTGGGGACAAATGACACCGCAAGAAAGGACCTGGAAACCATCTGCAGTGACTTTGAAGACTTAGGCAAGAAAGTGAAAGAATTGGGAGCGCAGGTGGTCTTCTCATCCATCCTCCCAGTGGATGGCCATGGAACAATGAGGTGGAATAAGATTCTACAGGTGAACAACTGGCTACGTCGATGGTGCCGTCAACAAGGATTTGGATTTCTGGATCACGGAATGAATTACCTATACGATGGACTACTTGCTAGAGATGGGGTGCACCTTACGAAGACTGGAAAACATGTATTTGGAAATCGCCTTGCTACACTCATCAGAAGAGCTTTAAACTAGAACAATGTGGGAAGGGAAGCAAAAGGCCAGAAAAAGCCATACAGCTGACAAATACTATTGAGATCTCTGCTACTGGAAGTGGAAAAGAAGAACAAAGACAAAAAAATCTAAATAATAAAAATATGGGAGGAAGAGAAACCAATCACAAACTAAAATGTTTTTATACAAATGCACAAAGCATGGGCAACAAACAAGGAGAATTGGAACTACTAATGCAGGAAAAGGAATATGATGTCATTGGAATCACTGAAACTTGGTGGGACGATACACATGATTGGAATAAAAGGCTAAAAGGATACAACTTATTTGCAAGAAACAGACTCGATAAACGAGGAGGAGGTGTTGCATTGTATGTTAGAAAAGCGTATATCTGCACAGAGATTGAAGCTTCAGAGACTGGGAGTTCTGTGGAAACTGTTTGGGTAAGAATACAAGGAGAGAACAACGGAAAGGACACCATTGTAGGCATTTACTACAGGCCACCTGGGCAAGCTGAAGATATGGATGAACTCTTTATGTATCAAATGACCAAGTTCTCCAAAAAATATGACGTAGTGGTCATGGGAGATTTCAACTATCCAGACATTTGTTGGGAATCTCTCTCAAGTTAAACTAACAGGTCAAGCAAATTCTTATCCTCTCTTGCTGACAACTTTATCTTCCAAAAGATAGGGGAGAAAACAAGGGGATCTGCTACTTTGGATCTAATCCTTATAAACAGGGAGGAAATGGTTGAGGAGGTAAAGGTGGCTGGGACCCTAGGAGGCAGCGATCATGCTATTATAGAATTTTGGATAACTAGAGGAGGAAGACATGTGAAGACTCAAACTTCAAGGTTAGATTTTAGAAAGGCAGATTTTAAGAGACTCAGAAAGAGAATAGGAGGGATCCAATGGCTGGATGTCCTTAAGGACAAAAATGTCCAGGAAGGATGGGAAATTTTTAAAAATGAGATTCTCAAAGCACAATCGTTAACAATCCCGAAAAGTAGGAAAAATGGGAAGCATTTAAGGAAACCAGGATGGATGAACACAGAACTTAAACACATGCTAAAAAGAAAGAAAGAAATGTTTATTAAATGGAAAGAGGGAGGCATATCTAAAGAAGATTATAATGCAGTCTGCAGATCCTGCAGGGCACGTATCAGGTTAGCTAAAGCTGACAATGAATTAAGGCTTGCAAGAGATGTCAAAAGCAATAAAAAAGGATTTTGGGGGTATGTCAAAAGTAAAAGAAAAGTCAAAGATGCTATAGGATTTTTACAGGATGAAAATGGAGAAATGGTAAGAGAGGATGTTGAGAAGGCCGAACTTTTTAATTCCTATTTTGCATCTGTTTTCTCTCAGAAAGAAAATGTAACATCAACTGATCTTCACTGTCCTTTTAAAGGAATAGAGGAATCCAAGTTATCTGTAAACAGAAAGATTGTGAGGGAATATTTAGCTAACATAAATGAGTTCAAGTCTCCAGGTCCAGATGAATTACACCCCAGAGTACTGAAGGAGATCGTAAAAGAAATTTTAGAACCACTCTCCATAATCTTTGAAAATTCTTGGAGAACAGGAGAAGTCCCAGAAGACTGGAGAAGAGCAAATGTTGTTCCTATCTTCAAAAAGGGGAAGAAGGTGGACCCAGGGAACTATAGGCCGGTGAGTCTGACTTCTATACCAGGAAAGATCTTTGAACAAATTATTAAACAACATGTATGTAAGTACATGGATAAGAATGAAGTGATTAACCAGAGTCAGCATGGGTTTGTAACTAACAAGTCATGTCAGACTAACTTAATTTCCTTCTATGACAGAATCACTGACTGGGTGGATCAGGGAAATGCTGTAGATATAGTATATCTTGACTTCAGCAAAGCATTTGACAAAGTATCTCACACCATCCTTATTGAAAAAATGACCAAGTATGCAATGGACCAGGCAACTGTTAGGTGGATTCATAACTGGCTTAGTGATCGGACTCAAAGGGTGGTTGTAAATGGCTTCACATCCAGCTGGATGAATGTCTCAAGTGGGGTACCACAGGGCTCCGTCCTGGGACCTGTATTGTTCAACATCTTTATCAATGATTTAGATGAAGGAATTGAGGGTAAACTGATTAAATTTGCTGATGATACAAAGCTAAGAGGGATAGCTAATACTAGAGAAGAGAGAGAGAGGATTCAAAACGACCTAAATAAACTGGAGCAGTGGGCAGCAACCAACAGAATGGTTTTTAACAGGGAAAAATGCAAAGTACTACATCTGGGCAATAAAAATGAAAAAAGCATATACAGAATGGGAGGAATAGAGCTAAGCAACAGTACATGTGAAAAAGACTTAGGTATACTAATAGATCATAGACTGAACATGAGTCAACAGTGTGATGCAGCAGCAAAAAAGGCAAATACAATTCTGGGATGTATTAACAGAAGCATACAGTCTAGATCACGTGAAGTCATTATCGGTCTTTACTCTTCTTTGGTCAGACCTCATCTGGAATACTGTGTACAGTTTTGGGCACCACATTTTAAAAAAGACATAGACAAACTGGAGCAAGTTCAGAGAAGAGCGACCAGAATGGTGACTGGTCTGCAAACCATGTCCTATGAGGAACGGTTGCAGGATTTGGGAATGTTTAGCTTGCAAAAAAGAAGACTGAGAGGAGACATAATAGCTGTCTACAAATATGTCAAGGGCTGTCACATTGTAGAAGGATCATCTTTATTCTCATTTGCACAAGGAAAGACTAGAAGCAATGGGATGAAACTAAATGGGAGGAGACACAGATTAGATATTAGAAAAAACTTTTTGACAGTTAGGGTGATTAATGAGTGGAACAGGCTGCCACGAGAGGTGGTGAGTTCCCCTTCAATGGACGTCTTCAAACAGAGGCTGGACAGACATCTGTCTGAGATGATCTAGTGAATCCTGCTTTGAGCAGGGGGTTGGACCAGATGACCCAGGAGGTCCCTTCCAACTCTACCATTCTATGATTCTATGTCCTTTAACAGAGGGATTCACACCAGGAGACTGCAATCTCCATTCATCCAGCATGTGTGAAGCAAACAGCTCAGAGCTTTGACCTCCAGCCCACCCCCACACCAAATGCTCTGCAAGGCTGTGTATTTTATCTTCTGACCTCCTCCCTCTCTACAGGTATTCAATCACCCCAGCACCAAGATGGCTGCTTAACCCACTTGTGTGCTGGAAACTTTTTCCTATGTATAATTACTGCAGCTATCAATCTCAGTGCTACATATCTCCCCTTTAGTACTTTGCCAGTGACTTTGTCACAGGGGTTGTTCGGGACTTTAATATTGATGGCCTATCCTTTGGATATTTCATCAATGTGTGATCAGTGGGGGTGCGACACCCAGCACCCCTGCCGATCAGCTGTTCCTCATGTTGGCTGTGGCTAGAACTACTCAGTTACGGAGATGCACAGCTGTTGACTGTATGGTGGCGGTGGCTTGGTACTGCACACCCTCCTTCTATTCAAATCAATAAGGGGTGGATGAGCAGTACCCGGCAGCAGCCACTATTGCGTCAACGTAGCTGTGCAGCTCTGTAATTGAGTAGTTCCGGCCGCCGACATCGGGAACAGCTGATTGATGTGTGTGCTGGATGTTGCACTCCCGCTCATGACCAATCCTAATGATAGCCAATCAATGTTAAAGTCGTGGACAACCCCTTTAAGCATCTGGGGACCATATCCAGAGACTATATTACTCTGGCTCTTCCTAGCTGCTTGGGGTGACTGACAGGCCACTTGTGTACTTTGGGAGAGACCGGTCAATCACCTGCAGTGATGCTTGGAGAAGCTGGTTGGGGGGTGGAGATGGACTAGTCTCATCTCTGGCTATGGCTGGATCTAAAGTGTATTTTCTCTGAAACACTCTGACTTAAATTGTGCAGCCAGGCTGTGGTTCATGCTGCTCATGTCTTGGGCAGCATGAATCAAATGATAGGTTTCCTTTAATTCATAGACTAGAGCACAATAGCATAATCTTCCTGTTAAGAAGCCTTTTGTCAGGGAGGAAGGCACGTTATATGAATTTCAGGGTCAACGGCAACAAGCAGACCCCATAACCGGCTGTTGACGAGTTTAGTGAATGCAGTAATGACCAGGATTCTTCTTTATAGGGGTACATCTTAATGGCAGAAATGTTTGTCATCAAAGTTGTCTTTTGGAATTTTATATTAGAAGTTAGTGGTTTTCATCTGCACAGGCATGAAGGGTTATTCGGCCGCAGGCAGAATACAGTCGCTGATAGACACAGCGGTGTCACATGGATGCTTTTAGCTGTGTTTTCTCCAGTGCTAATTCCGGGATTATCTTGTGATAAAACAGAGCAGTTTTCTTGCTCTGGAACATGTCTGGGGTGTATCTAAGTATGAGTTTAGACAGGAAAAGTGCTAATGAAATCGTTAGGCAAAACAGAAGTGATGATGATAAACTATTTTTAGAATTTAGTGTTTTTCCTTGTATTATTCAGCGATACAGATAGACTGAGTGCAATCACATTTTCATGACACACAGGCTTCTTGAGATTTTGAGAATAAGAACATTGTACAGTCGACTGGTATTCAATGGAGCCCCTAAAGGGGGTTGTAGAGTCAGGGGCAGGTGAAATAGCTGCTAGCATTGGATCCATGGGTAAGATTAATGTCTTTTAATCCTGATGTATTTTCTTAAATTGTTTAAATCATCTGAAGACTTTTTACAAAACCTAAAGACTTTTCCTTTTTTTTTATACATGTCATCCTAATTATAACCCTATGAGGACTACCGCTTTTTCTTTAATTGATGCAGCATAGATGAGACATTTACAGTGTGTAGCCCTAGAAGCATTAATGGACCTCCTTTAGTTAAAGGAAGAAGGAGGGCGTAGGCTTGCAACATTGCTAGAAATCAGTACTAAAAGGAATCTGTCAGCAGGTTTTTGCTACCTCATCTGAGAGCAGCTTGATGTAGAGAGATAATCCCTGAATACAATGATGTATCTCTTAGTTTACTGGGTACAGCAGTTCTGACATAATCAGAGTTCTTAGATGTAGAATGCAGCAGAGCTGAGAAAGCTAACCCCGCCCACACCAGGCTCTCACTATACATAGTTTATTGACAGTGAGCTGCTTAACACTGGAGGCGGAGAGTCAGACTTGCAAGCCTGGCCAGCTAGTCGCAGCAGTGATAATGTCCTAGTGATAAAACCTTCAGTGTAAGCTTGATAAGTGACACATTGTTGTATTCTGTTTTTTAACCCCTAGCTCTTGCTGTCCTCTGATTACATATAAAAAAAATGCTTACATTCCCTTTAAACTTGATGTTTTCTGCATCTGTAATGTGTACTGAAACCAAAGTGCACATTAGAAGGCTGATTTCTTGAGTTGTAATTTCTAGTTTCTTGAATTTTATTATAAAACTTTGTGTCCTTCTTACTTGATTTTACTTCTGCTTTTTCAAGGCAATGTACTGTTTATAAGACATGCCAGCTGATTAACTTGTATAAGCTTCAATAATCTACTAGCCATGTCATAAATTGTGCATGTCAGGTGTGAGTAGAAAGGCACAATTGAAATTGATGGCATTTCCTAAAAGTGCAATATTACTGAAATCATGGAGCAATGCTGTGGTCTTTTCAGTAGGATTATTTCTCACTTACCGTCCTATTTTACTAATCCCAGCAACTTTCTCTTCTGACAAGCCATTTTGAAAATAAACTTTTAGGCCCTGCTTCATGAGCTTACATTTTTTTTAAGTCCCTTTCCTTTTTTGTCTTGTGGTATTAGTTGCTGTGTTTGGCGAAAATTTCATTAAAATGGCACACATGTTTAATGAACTTGGCACAACGTCAAAAATGGACTTTCTTCCTGTCTTGAACTTTGGTGCCAAAAGTCTCAAAAATTGCAGCAAAAATTTGGTGTACTCAGAAATGCACCAGTGGGGGACTGGAGTGGAATTGCACCAAATTGTCAGACTTTTTTGTCTCAGTTGATGAATCAGGCTAAAATATCTTTAAATTGCTAGACTGCCCACAAAGCGGAAAAAAGTGAGCACTTGTGAGAAGATGGAAGTTGTGCCCATGTTTCCCCTTGGTGATATGTGCTGTGCTGCATTATAAGGATGTTTTACATTATGTGATACAGTTGTGTTCTGCCCAGCAACAGGTAGTGAGTAGGTCTGGATAGAGTTAAGAGTTGGGATTAACTCCGAGAGGGAGGGGCTATATAGCAAGATCAGAGAGGACTTTTTGGTAGTTCTTGAGACAGAGCCTAGCTTGCAGCTACAGCAGACCTTTCGTCTGAGTACTCAGCAGAGCCACATGAGTTGGGTGTCCCTGGCATATGTGGAGACCAAGGCAGTGGATAGCGAAATCTGCAGTAGAGAAAGGAAAAGTGATAGGACAGAGTGATGCACTGGAGGTGGGACCTGAGACAGGACGCCTAGCAGTACGGCCCCGAGTTCGCAAGTCAGAGAGGTAACTGACCAGGATTGAACAGGGAAGGTGAGACAGAGTGCCCTGGGCAGGGGTTCCAAGGCGTGAGCAAGCAGAGAAGCTAAGTATCGGCCATAGTGGCAAACTAGTTCCCCTAAGGAAAAGGAGGATGTGGTACCGCGGGTTGAAGTATAGGACTCTCACTTACTGGACGATGGTACCGTTATTGGGGACCGAAGAAACTCCCTAAGAACTATGCTGGATGGTGGTGAAGGTAGAGATGCTAGCTGAGGCAGAGCCAAGTGAGCCTAGAGAAGGAAAGCTGAAAATGTGGGTGAAGAAGCTCCATGTTGTAAAAGAAACATTTGTGAAGTTATGCACCCGCTATCTATTGTACATAGTTCCCGCTAAGTTACTGTTCAGTAAAAAACTGTTTATTGTTGGCTGGTGGTCTCCCTCATTGAACCTCTCGACACCTGGTCGTGGCCAGGCGGAGTCACAAGCATCATTCGGCCTGCAGGTTCGTAGGACTCCCATGGACATAGCTCATACACCCAGCCAGGACCCCCATCTTCATGTAGAGTGCCGGGGCATGAAAGACGAGTACCTCAGCCATGGCTACCGCCCCGCACCACGTTATACACATATAAAATAGACTTAAAAAAATTATTTCCCAAATTAATGAAAAACTTAAGGAATTTGTGGAGGAAGGAGCCTTTGCAAGTATCTAGAAACAGTTTAGTCTGTGACAACAAGGCAGAAGTAAGTCTTAGTATTTTTGATTGTGATAAAATTGTCCTTATTAAATAGAGCATATATTGTCCCTTGTGTTCTGTAACATAGAGATCTGTATGTGCTTAAGCTAACAAACCTTACGACATGATGACATATCTTAAACACCATCATATCCCTGAGGTCACAAGTTACTTAGCGCGTTTTATCAAATGAACTGACAATTGAGGAGGAAATGATCTAAGTGGCGACATCCATAGAGCAGTGAGAGCTTTCTGATAGAAGCATTATATTTAAATGGTTTTTAGAGCAGTATCTGCTCGGCTTCTCCGGTTATGACCTGCTGTTCTGAGATAAAAGCCTGAATCCTTTCATAATGAAGCTGCTTTCTGGACTTCCTAAAAAAACATTTTAAGTAATTGCGGCAGAACTTTCTGCACCAAAAACGCATCTCTTGACAGGAAAAACGTTGCGTAAAATACACCCTTTCAAGGCTGTGTGCCCACGATGCGTTTTTTAAGCGTTTACGCAGCGGCAAAAACGCTGCAGAAACGCTTAAAAAACGCATGGTAGAAGGTCTGCCATGTTCCTCAATGATAATCCGCATGTGCTGTGCACATGCTGCGGAAATTCCTGCTGCGGATTATCATTGCGGAAAAAAACGCAGCACTACCAATTATTTTGCGGAAGCGCTGCGTTTTCGCCGCCATTGACTTGCATTAGAACGCATGGATTCCGCTTCACTAGATAAGGACATGTGGAATCCACGCGTTTCAATGTGCGGATGATACCCGGGTCTGGAGGAGAGGAGACTCTCCTCTGGACTCGGGTACCATAGAAACTGTAAAAAAAAGAATAAAATAAAAAATAAATGTTATATTTACCTTCTGGCGGCCCCCGCTGCACTCGTCCTTTCATGCCGGCAGCTAGCGATGGACTGAAGGACCTGCGCTGATGTCATAGTCATGTGACGGGTCACGCGACACTGACGTCAGCAGGTCCTTCAGTGTATCACGAGCTGCTGGTAGCCGGGACGGAGGGAATCAATACACCGGGGGCCATCAGAAGGTAAGTATAGATTTATTTTTTTATTTTTTCACATTCTCTCGGGTCACAGTATATAAATCCATGCCAGTTGCATGGATTTATATAGTGTGACCAAGTTGACAAGCACTTTCCAAGTGATGCTAAAATCGCTTGGAAAGCGCTTGTCAACCCGCATGTGGAAATGCATGTGAAGAACGCTTCACATCCGCATGTCCCTGGCAGGAAAAACGCATGTACAATCCGCATGTACAATCCGCATGTACAATCCACATGTACAATCCGCATGCGTTTTTTCTGCCAGGGAGATGCAGAAACGCTCAAGAAAAAATCCTGAGCATTTCTGCATCGTGGGCACATAGCCTTATACGTTTTTTTTTCCCTTCTCATTTGCATGGGTTAAAAATTCTGAAAATTTTTTAATTAAATCTTCAAGGAAAAAATAAGCAACATGTGCACGAGATATCAGAAATTTCATGCACGTTGCTGGTGCTGTAAACTGCAGCATTTTCGTGCAGAAAATACCCACTGCAGATACTTAACGTGCGCACATACCCTTACAATGAATGCTTTTTTTTTTTGCGTCCCTTCATGTTTACCAGGAATTGAAGCAGTTAACCAGATAAATTGCCTCATTTAGCAATATTTTTTAATTTCTAAGAATTTTTTTTAACCTGAAGGATATGATCCGTTTGATGGCTGTTGCTCCTATACAGGATTACGAGTTGTCATGGTTACATACGACAAACACATCACACCTTACAGCTACAGGTTAATAATAATGTCTGCCTGCCACCTCTTTCTGTCTATACCAATAAGAAGGGAGAAACTCATGACGGCGAGGCCGCTGCTTGTCTTCCATGGCTTGGCACAATAACACAGAATGCAGATATAACCCAGCAGAGAGATCACTGCACTAATCCACCAAATCTAAGAAATATTCTGTGCAGGTTGTTATGTCCCAGACTGTGTATGGTACAGTTAGCACTATTTTAAACATGGCACAAAACAGGCATTTTTAAAAAAATGTGAAGGCTTGCATGGTCATTCCTCTAGATGCTGTATTGGTGACTTTATTGCGTTTTTTTTATTCAGTTTTCTGAGACTCTGCCCACACTTGCATTAATATGTTTCATAAGGCTTTGTAATATTTTTAAAAATAGGACTAGTGGAAGGCAATAGATTATGTGGGACTAAAAGGATATATTGTCTAAAAAAAAAAGAGTTTTCTAGCATTTTCTTGCAATGATTAAGGATTATTATCCGAAACGCGTTTGCTGTTAAGACTGTTTCTCTATGCTTGTCATGGTTGGGATTTTTCTATTTATCTGGCCTTTGGATTTCATATGGATTAAATAAACAGATTTTTTTTATCTGAAACCCCTGCGCTGGATATCTCTTTGACCTATGGTGCTCAATTTATAGAATATATAATTTTAGATTACAAGTTGAGTAACTCTTTAAAGGGACTCTGTCAGCAGAGGATGACTGTCCAAACCAAGCACAGCCGCTTGGTGCTCCACAGCAGGGCCAATCATTTATATACGTTTTCCCTCTATCTCCACCCTCCCCTGTTTTGTGATTGACAGCTCTGGCTTCATAGAGCCAGAGAAGGGAGGAGATAGATGGGAGGTTGTATATAAATGATTAACTCCACCTTAGTGCACCGAGCGCCTGCACTTGGTTTTAACAGTCATTCTGTGCTGACAGTCTCTTTAAATGCATTGCTTTATTTTTTTCTTCCACTGATCTTAAACGGGTTGTACTAAGTTTTAAAGTTATCTCCTATCCATAGGATAGCTGGTTGATTGCGATCTCTGGCAGTATAGCCAATGGAGCGGTGGTTCATAAGCTGGACTGCTGGAACGTTCCATCTGGATGGTCTGATCACCAGCGACCAGCAAGTTATCACCTACCAATAGAATTAGTGACAACTTTAATAAAACTTGGTACAAACTTTTTGAAAGTGGATCTGTTAACAGATACCAGAGTATAAACTGCTTCCATTATTTATATAGATTGAATGTCTTTAAAAAAGCTTTTCTGGCCAGTATTTCATTTTTCAATTAGAGGCTTAAACAGCCATTATTACATGGAATTTTAAAAAACAGCTATACAGCCATTTTGGCATGTCTTTTCAAAGTAAGTACAACAACGTCATCAGGTTTGAGATCTATTTAATATTTGCAGTTCATAAAGACTGTACTTAAAGGGGTTGTCCACTACTATTCAAAATGTGTTTTTATGATGAAAAAAAGCTTCTTTCTAATTACCTCCCGCTGCTGTTTCTGCCTGTGAGGGGCGCTATCACTGGCCGCTCACAGGCATCACGTGACCCCCGGCTGCAGCCGGCTCTGACATCCGCTCATGTCACATCATGATTCCGGATGCAGCTGGGGGTCTCTCTTCTGCGTTCCACGGTGGATGCTGGGCTGTGGGCGGTGTTACCCTGCGTGTCACAACCGGCATCCACTACGCGCTCTCCCTCTCCTTCATTTGGAAAGCGCTCGCTTGATGCTGGGTGTGACTCGCAAGTCACTCCTCACTTGACATGACGTCAGCAGGGGGTCACGTGCTGCCTGTGAGCGGCCACTGATAGCGCCGCTCACAGGCAGGGAGGTAATTAGAAAGAAGCTTCTTTTCATCATAAAAACACATTGGGCGATTTTGAATAGTAGTGGACAACCCTTTTAAATGCAAGTCATCAGGGGAAGCTTGTTCAGACAATGACCTGGCAAGGAATGCCGGGTGACTTCTGTACTTTATAATCTATAAATATTATGTGCATGTAGATATATAGATATGTAGGGCACGATTCATCAAAGCAATTTACGCCAGTTTTCTGGCGTAAAAGGCTTTGAAAAGTTGCCTAATGTTAGCACAACTGGAGGCTGTGCTAAAATGATGCAATTTTTGATGTTCTGAAGCCGTTTTCACCCATCTCCAAAGTAGATTAATGAATAATGACGTACGGAGGTGTTTGCTACGCCACAAATCTTACTGCTCCAGGTACTGGAGTAGGATTTGTGGCGAGGCACACATAGAGGTGGACGCCACTCGTCCAGCGCTCCGGATTCATGAACATATACTTACAGTGCCTACAAGTAGTATTCAACCCCCTGCAGATTTAGCTGGTTGACACATGCGGAATTAACTTGGCATTGTGACATTTGTACTGTAGATCAGCCTGGAAGTGGGAAATGCACTGCAGCAAATTTTGTTTTTGTTTTTTTCTTTTTTTTTTTTTTTTAAAACGTTAAAAGCTAATTCAGAGTGTCATTTATTATTCAACCCCTCAAACCACAAGAATTCTGTTTGGTCCCCCTAAAGTATTAAGAAGTAGTTCAGGCACCAAGAATGATGAGCTTCACATGTGTGGATTAAAGATCTCTTTTGCCAGCCTTTTCTGACTATTTAAGACCCTCCCCAAATTTGTGAACAGCATTCAGACATGGTCAACATGGGAAAGACAAAGGAGCATTCCAAGGCCATCAGAGACAAGATCGTGGAGGGTCACAAGGCTGGCAAGGGGTACAAAACCCTTTCCAAGGAGTTGGGCCTACCTGTCTCCACTGTTGGGAGCATCATCCGTAAGTGGAAGGCTTATGGAACTACTGTTAGCCTTCCACGGCCTGGACAGCCTTTGAAAGTGTCATCCCGTGCCGAGGCCAGGCTTGTCCGAAGAGTCAAGGCTAACCCAAGGACAACAAGGAAGGAGCTTCGGGAAGATCTCATGGCAGTGGGGACATTGGTTTCAGTCAATACCATAAGTAACGTACTCCACCGCAATGGTCTCCGTTCCAGACGAGCCCGTAAGGTACCTTTACTTTCAAAGCGTCATGTCAAGGCTCGTCTACAGTTTGCTCATGATCACTTGGAGGACTCTGAGACAGACTGGTTCAAGGTTCTATGGTCTGATGAGACCAAGATCGAGATCTTTGGTGCCAACCACACACGTGACATTTGGGGACTGGATGGCACTGCATACGACCCCAAGAATACCATCCCTACAGTCAAGCATGGTGGTGGCAGCATCATGCTGAGGGGCTGTTTCTCTGCCAAGGGGCCTGGCCATCTGGTCCGCATCCATGGGAAGATGGATAGCACGGCCTACCTGGAGATTTTGGCCAAGAACCTCCGCTCCTCCATCAAGGATCTTAAGATGGGTCGTAATTTCATCTTCCAACAAGACAACGACCCAAAGCACACAGCCAAGAAAACCAAGGCCTGGTTCAAGAGGGAAAAAGTCAAGGTGTTGGAGTGGCCTAGTCAGTCTCCTGACCTTAACCCAATTGAAAACTTGTGGAAGGAGCTCAAGAATAAAGTCCACATGAGACACCCAAAGAACCTAGATAACTTGGAGAAGATCTGCATGGAGGAGTGGGCCAAGATAACTCCACAGACCTGTGCCGGCCTGATCAGGTCTTATAAAAGACGGTTATTAGCTGTAATTGCAAACAAGGGTTATTCCACAAAATATTAAACATAGGGGTTGAATAATAATTGACCCACACTTTTATGTTTAAAAATTAATAAAATTCAACTGAGCAACATAACTTTTTGGTTTGTAAGATTTATGCTTCTGTTCATAAAACCTACTCTCGTTTGCAGTTTGAAGGCTCTAACTTATTTGCATCTTATCAAACCAGCTAAATCTGCAGGGGGTTGAATACTACTTATAGGCACTGTATATGCCGCATTATGAATCAGGAGCGACCTTCTGACTCCAGCACATCTCCTTATTAAGGCCGGCGTCAATAGCACCAGTCTTGATGAATCAGCCCATAGCTATACACATGTATATTTATATCACTGTATGTATGAACATTCGTTATTACACAAAGCTCCACCAACATTTAACACCAGTTTCAGATGTCCACATTTCCTAGTCATATATGATGAATCATATATATGAGTCCTATATGATGAGCTACAGAATACAATATAAACTTATCTCTCTTACCCACAAAGCTCTCCACTGTTCTGCACCACCCTATATCTTCTCCCTCCGCAACTGACTAACATCCCCCATAATCCGAACCTCTCACCTCCGTCTGTTAATAAGCCAGACAATTAGAGTAGTTAAGCCAAAAGAAATACACTGTTGTGATCATGTTGACTTTTTAGCCTGTGTTCTTCTTTAGTTGATTAACACAGACCAGTATTTGTATAACCCTGAATGGGGTCTCATCTTTGATTCTGGAACAATGAATGTTTGCTAATTATGTTGATTAACATTTGTGGACCCTGTGGCTTATTGACTCACAATACAGGAGGACAAACTAAGCACATTCATTAAATGCTCAAACAAGGAGACATGAAGCTGCCCTTCCCCCCTTGACCTGTGGATGTGTACTTAAAAAGGAGATATGCTTTTGTAGAGTCAGACTTGAGACAGAGCATCAGAAAGACTTCCTTCAGGACAGTAGATGGATTGCATGGCGGCTCCATCCAAAGAGACAGATTTGGATTTTACATGATTCTAGCTAAGGGTATCGGCCTTGACTGGAAAGATACGGGTCTGCTCCACTGACCATCAGAGAGACATGGATACATTTTGGGGAGACCAGGTTGGGACGATGAAGTCACCTGGCCCCATGGATATGTTGTTTGGGGTTGCCAGGAGGGACCCACCGGTCGTCTGGAACTCATGGAGACATTTGGAGAAGCCAGATTGGAACCAGTCGGTCACCTGGCCCTATGGAAACTCTCGGAGAGGCCAGGGTGGGACCCTTGGGTCTCCTGGCCTTGTACCTCGGAGGACTGCTGGCATCCTAAGCTTGCCGCTGCCTTCTCTCTGTGGGGGCCCGCCAGAAGCGGGGGGCCACTGGTTGAGGTAGTTGGCACGGGAAGTCCCAAAGTCACAGCTGTTCTATCCCAGGCGGGCGGAGCAGAAGGGTGAGACTGTGTAATGTTGTACCATCTTGGGTATTTTGCTGGGACTGTTCTATGTGTATATTGTCCGCTTTGTGGGCCAATAAAGTGTTGCCACGCTGTCTTAACATCACCCTGTGTTGTCTGAGTAGTGTTATGCCCACGGAAGACCCCGAATCTTAACACCTTGTATTGAATTTATTGTCTGTATATGTCACCGCCTAATTGTAAAGTGCTGTGGAATATGTTGGCGCTATATAAATATTAGTGTTATTATGAGTCTGCCAGTTCAGGTCAAGAGACCCACAGCCTCTCTGCAAATCCTGGACGGATGTGTGAAGCCGGTCTAGGCTGTTTTTAATAGCTATTGTCTTTAGCAAAAGGATTAGTATAATGATATGACGGAGTAGAATGTTGATAATGTCATTGGCGGGTGACCTCGGTGTAAGCGTGTTGTCATCACCCGCTAGTTGGTGTCCACATTGGACTGCCGCAGTCGGCGTATACACGCTGTATATTGATTGTAGGTTACCTGCTTTTGCAGTTGAGGAAACTGTCATTTTCACCTTTGTCTGTTTTGCAGAAGAGATATTTTCTCAGAAAAGCTCTGAATTTTTGCCATAGAACATCGGTACAACATAAGAAGTTTCTTGACAAACAGTAGTTTTTACTGTATCGCTTTTAGTGTCTTCAGCACAAGCCTTTTACTTGTACTAATGTAACTAAAGGTTACTCGCAGAAATGTCAGTCTTCCAAGCAAAATTATTGTGTTGATATGAAAAGAAGCTATGCAACATTACTTTGTGTTACAAAAGATCTTCTTGTAAAGTTCAGTGTGAAAAAGCCTGCGAATTCCCAGACAATTGCAGGCCATGGTAAAGTCTGTGTCCATCATGTGTTTTCACAGTAGAAAATGTTATTAATGGGAAGCACAATATAGGAGTAAAAGGAACGTGATAGATATAATAGCACTTCAAAGACGGCTACTTCATTCTTCTATATAAAGTTTATATACTTTAGAAAGCTGTAAAGAAATCTACAATGTAGAGATATGTGGCTATGTGTCCATGATGCCGAAATTTCCTGAGCGTTTCTGCATCTCCTTGGCAGAAAAAACGCATGCAGATTTTACATGCGTTTTTTTCTGCCAGGGATAAGCGTTTTCGCATGCGTTTTGTCAAGCGCTTTTCCAAGCGATTTTGAGCATCACTTGGAAAGTGCTTGACAAGTTGGTCACAGGCTGTGTGCACACGATGCGTTTTTCATGCGTTTCCGCTGCGGAATCGCATCAAAAACGCATGGTAATCCGCACCCCATGGTCCCCAATGGCATTCCGCAATGTCAATGCACATGCTGCGGATTTTTCCGCAGCGTTTCTGCAGAGCTCATAAATCCGCAGCATGTTCATTAATTTTGCGGAAGCGCCGCCATTGACTTGCATTGAGACGCATAATATCCACATCTGTACATTTGTACAAGCGGATAACATGCTTCTTAATGTGCGGATGGTACCCAGTTCTGGAGGAGAGAAGACTCTCATCCAGACCTGGGTACCATTGTACCTGTGAAAAAAAGAATAAAATAAAAAATAAAGTTTATATTCACCTGTCCGGCGGCCCCTGCAGCGCTTACCTTCTAGGACCTGAGATGACGTCGCGGTCATGTGACCGCAGGCTGTCTCGCGAGATGCCGGCAAGCCAGGAAAAAGCCAGGAAGGAGCGCGACAGCACACGCGGCGGCATCGGAGGTAAGTATAGCTTTATTTTTTTTATTTTTACGGTCACACTGTATAAATCCATGCCGTTTGCATGGATTTATACAGTGTGACCTAGTTGTCAAGCACTTTCCAAGTGATGCTATCGCCTGGAAAGTGCTTGTCAGTCCGCATGCGGAAACACATGCGTTAACACATGTGTTAACACATGTGGATACGCATGTGAATCCGCATGTATTCTGCAGGAAAAATGCATGTACAATCTGCATGCGTTTTTTCTGCCAGGGAGATGCAGAAATGCTGCAGAAATTTTCTGCTTCATTTCTGCATCGTGAGCACGTAGCCACACAGTATAAATCCATGCAACTGGCATGGATTTATAGTGTGTGACCAACTTATACTTACCTCTCCGGCGGCCCCCGGTCTCCTTCTCCGGTGGTGTGCTCTGTCCTAGGCGTCTCGCGGTGTTCAGAAAGGACCTGCGCTGACGTCATTTAGTCAGCTGACAGGTCACGCGACCGCCGACGTCAGCGGTCCCGTGACCATCACATGACTAAATGACGTCAACACAGGTCCTTTCTGAACACCGCGGGACGCCGAGGACAAAGCACACCACCAGAGAAGAAGACCGGGGGCCGCTGGAGAGGTAAGTATAATGTTTTTCTTTATTTTTTACGTTTTAATTATTTTTTTTAATAATGGTACCTGGGTCTGGAGGAGAGTCTCCTCTTCTCCAGACCCGGGTACCAAACGCGCATTCAACCGCATAACATCCACATGCATGCGGATGTTATGCGGTTTAATGCAAGTCAGTGGCGGCGATTTCGCTGCGATTACGCACAAGAAATGGTTGTGCTGCGTATTTTTCCGCAATGATAATCCGCATATGTACAGCACATGCGGATTATCATTGGGAAACATGGCAGACAACTTAACGTGCGTTTTTAATGCGTTTTCGCTGCAGATATGGTGCTGCGGAAACGCATTAAATCCGCATCGTGGGCACACAGCCTTAGGGTATGTGTACACTTTTAAGTATTTGCAGTAGACATTTCTGCACAAAAAAACATGTCTCTTGGCAGGAAAATACACACTTTTTGTGCAAGCATTTTTTTATGCGTTTTTTTGCCCATTCATTTGGGTGAAAAACACTGCAAAAACAGTGAAAGAATTGACATGCTGCAGATGTGAAATTGCTTCAAATTTCCAAGGAAACAATAAGCAGCTTGTGCATGAGACTTCAGAAATTGCATTCACTTTGCTGGTACAGTAAAATGTATTGTTTTTTCATTGCATAAACCTAATGTGTGAACACGCCCTTATTATTTTCCCTCCTTATCCATCCAGGATAAATTGACAACTGTGAATTACTTTGTCTTTTGACAATGGAGTGTTTCTTTATGTCCTCTGACATGATCAGCACTGATTGGTAAGTGTCAGACTGTAACACCCACTTGTCAATTTATTCATTCTTTCCTAGGATAAATATTAGAGGAACATAATAGAGTTGCTCTATAGTATTGCAGAGCCCCCATTGACAACAGATGACACTATATGGTGTCTGTTGGAAGCCTCCCTTTAATGTATGTATACCCTTTGTTTACGGCAGAATGGGACATAATTGTGATCTAAACTAGGCCTAAGCAGTGTTGATGTCTCCCATCGGGTGTATTTTGTGTGCAGTTTTATCTTTGGAGATGCACGGTGTTGTGTCTCTTTATTTAGTATAGGCCGTTGTCAGTGACAAAACTGTTCATTGCTGTTTTTCATATCTTATCCTTATGCTTACAAAACCCTTATCAAGTGTTAGAGCGATCCATCATAATTTCCTCCATGAATAATGACTCCATCATTGTTTACCAGCAGAAGTGAGATGACTCGCACGATGAATAGTATAATGGCATGTCACATGAATTGATGGTATTGATGGCACTGAAAGAACAAGCATTGAACACCTTTTTCCTGGTTGTTTTGTGTGTTAATTTTATTGCCTACAGAAGGGTAATCCTACTTCAGCCACCCTCCTGTCATAGACGTATCAATCTTCTCATGCTCCTAGCAACATTTTAATATTACACCTATTCGGGCACAGACCTCATTTCCCAATTTTTGCAAAAAATAAATAAATATATATATATATATATATATAATATACTGGTGTGTGTGTGTGTATATATATGTGTTTATATACAGTACAGACCAAAAGTTTGGACACACCTTCTCATTTAAAGATTTTTCTGTATTTTCATGATTATGAAAATTGTACATTCACACTGAAGGCATCAAAACTATGAATTAACACATGTGGAATTATATACTTAACAAAAAAGTGTGAAACAACTAAAAACATGTCTTATATTCTATGTTCTTCAAAGTAGCCACCTTTTGCTTTGATGACTGCTTTGTACACTCTTGGCATTCTCTTGATGAGCTTCAAGAGGTAGTCAGCGGAAATGTTTTTCACTTCACAGGTGTGCCCTGTCAGGTTTAATAAGTGGAGTTTCTTGCCTTATAAATGGGGTTGGGACCATCAGTTGTGTTGTGCAGAAGTCTGGCACAGCTGATAGTCCTATTGAATTGACTGTTAGAATTTGTATTATGGCAAGAAAAAAGCAGCTAAGTAAAGAAAAATGAGTGGCCATCATTACTTTAAGAAATGAAGGTCAGTCAGTGCGAAAAATTGGGCAAACTTTGAAAGTGTCCCCAAGTGCAGTTGCAAAAAACATCAAGCGCTACAAAGAAACTGGCTCACATGAGGACCGCCCCAGAAAAGGAAGACCAAGAGTCACCTCTGCTTCTAAGGATAAGTTTATCCGAGTCACCAGCCTCAGAAATTGCAGGTTAACAGCAGCTCAGATTAGAGACCAGGTCAATGCCACACAGAGTTCTAGCAGCAGACACATCTCTTCAACAACTGTTAAGAGGAGACTTATTGCAGCAGGCCTTCATGGTAAAATAGCTGCTAGGAAACCACTGCTAAGGACAGGCAACAAGCAGAAGAGACTTGTTTGGGCTAAAGAACACAAGGAATGGACATTAGACCAGTAGAAATCTGTGCTTTGGTTTGATGAGTCCAAATTTGAGATCTTTGGTTCCAACCACCATGTCTTTGTGCGACGCAGAAAAGGTGAACGGATGGACTCTACATGCCTGGTTCCCACCGTGAAGCATGGAGGAGGAGATGTGATGGTGTGGGGGTGCTTTGCTGGTGACACTGTTGGGGATTTATTCAAAATTGAAGGCATACTGAACCAGCATGGCAACCACAGCATCTTGCAGCGGCATGCTATTCCATTCGGTTTGCGTTTAGTTGGACCATCATTTATTTTTCAACAGGACAATGACCCCAAACACACCTCCAGGCTGTGTAAGAGCTATTTGACCAAGAAGGAGAGTGATGGGGTGCTACGCCAGATGACCTGGCCTCCACAGTCACCAGACCTGAATCCAATCGAGATGGTTTGGGGTGAGCTGGACCGCAGAGTGAAGGCAAAAGGGCCAACAAGTGCTAAACATCTCTGGGAACTCCTTCAAGATTGTTGGAAGACCATTTCCGGTGACTTGAAGCTCATCAAGAGAATGCCAAGAGTGTGCAAAGCAGTCATCAAAGCCAAAGGTGGCTACTTTGAAGAACCTAGAATATAAGACATATTTTCAGTTGTTTCACACTTTTTTATTAAGTATGTAATTCCACATGTGTTAATTCATAGTTTTGATGCCTTCAGTGTGAATGTACAATTTTCATAATCATGAAAATACAGAAAAATCTTTAAATGAGAAGGTGTGTCCAAACTTTTGGTCTGTACTGTGTGTGTGTGTGTGTGTGCGCGCGCGTGTGTGTGCGTGTGTGTATGTATATATATATATATATATGTATGAAATCAGAGGCTCCCATATTGTGTCCACTCCCCACTTGATCTCTCGTGATCTTAAGGCTCGCCGTACGCAATAGGTAAGTTGGCTGAACCTGCTGATCATTTAAAGAGTCTGGGGCTTCCAACTGTTGCGTTTCAGTGGCCAATCCTTTTTTGTTTTCTGAGAGATAAGCCGCTCCCAGAAGTGTCCGTTAGCTGTTCTCACACGTACCAGGTTGAGCTGAGTGTTACTGGATATGGGGGGAGTCAGGGGAGATGGCTTTCAGCCGAAAGCTATCTAATATGTGTTGGGGCTTTTATTCTTATATGAAATGTGATTACTTTGTCTAAAATCTCCTCGATAACTTTTACAAACACCTACAGACCTCCTGTCCCTACTGACGACTCTGGAGGTCTCCTTACACCTTAGCTATCTTTTGGTCAACTGTGATCTCTACCTACTTCCACTACACATAAATGCAGATATGGCAACTTATCTTCCAGAAGAACAAAATGATCAGATGTTTGAATAGAAAGCCCCCGATCCTTATCTCCACCAACTTCATCTTTTCATCATCCCAATGCTCATTAGATTGTGGGACAATTCATTCACTGCTGAAATATGTGGATTTGATCAATTTTAAAGTTGATGGGGTCCTTAAAGGGAATCTGTCAATAAAATCAAATCCCTTTCACATCCCCCAAACTGCATACATAGGCATGCAGATCTCTAAAATGTATATCCATCAACACTTTTGATATCTACTTGTTGCTGCATTCCCTAGAAATTAGTGTTTTCTTTCATTTATATGCAAATGAGGCATTAAATGCTATGGGCTTGCCAGAGCACTTGACAAGCTTTTGCCTCCCTTGGTTGTTTCCCGGTCTATCTCCAGTCTCTTTAGCTTGGTGTGACCTCAAGCACCAGGTAAAGAAATGGGACAGTGAGCTATCAATAAAGCTAAAGAGGCTTGTGCTGGGCAGGGAAACGACCTGCAGTGGCTAGTTAAGTGCTCTATTACACACAGAGCACTTAATTCTCCTTTGCATATGTATGAGAGTGTTAATTTATTCTGGGGGGGATTTGCTCTTACTGACAGATTCCTTTTAAGGTACTCAATGATGTTTTTTGTTTGTTTCAGCCCCTAAATTAAATTCATTTGTAATATTTTCATACTTTTTCATATTCTTTTTCTGAAGTATTGTATGCCCCCTCCTCCTCTATAGAGTTGTTTTTATAGTAGATACTTTCATATATTTTAAAGTTATTTAAATCACCTATTGCAATTTTAATTTAATGGGTAATACTCATAGAACCAGGGGTCACATTATGCCATAAATGTGTTGGGGAGGTGAACGAGGCTATCGTAAACCATTTTGTGAGTTGACTAGACTAAATTACTGTTTTTTTTCCCGCAATAAGTTGCTATAGGGAGCTGTGTGCATCTCGTGGACTTCTCCATATTCTATTTCTGCCTGGCAGGCCCTTAGGAAGAGATGGACATTTATCACATCATCTGCCCCTTAGTGCTGGCTTATTACACACTACAGTTACTGATGGACACCATTGTCTTATAGGAGAGTCCGTCAGGCGGTACATTGTCTTGGAAGAAAAATTGAAAAATTATTGCATGTCGTGCTATTTATTTTTCCCTTAAATATGACAGAATCTCCTTCTCTGTAAGAACAGACTTTTACCACTACATTGTACGGTTCCCTTCCTCTTATTATAGTGTTTTTAGTAATATAAATGCCAGTTTTGCTATATCATTCTTGTCTGGGAATAGAAAAAAAATGACTACAATAACGATTTATTCTCTAGTAGTAGTAATTCCTTAGAGAATACTAAAATTGTGTATTTTGCATATTTCTTCTCGGGTTTAGTGACTGTGAAACAAAGCTCAGCAGTAGTAGCCAGGGCGAACAAATATCTATTCAGCTCGTGATAAATCTAAGCACTGCAATTTGCATCAAGACATCAATATGTGGAAATTGTGTTCACTGGGGATCCACATCCTGCCGCACAATCCGTCTCCCAGCATTTATCCAGGCTTCAGAAGTGAATGTATTGAGTGTTGTGGAGTGGAATGTATCTTACCCCAGGATAATCATTTTCATCATGATTAGAGGTGTAACTCTTTGTCTTCTCATGTTTGTGTATGACTTGGGAAAAGACAGAATAGAAAACGGTTCGACACATTTTATTTTGTTTTTTTCTTTAATCTGCTTGAACTCCCCCCTTCCCCGAATATTGATTTGAAGCCGCTGCATGTCAAACAGGGCAGGGAACAGTATCTTGCAGCGCCTCTTTGTACACCAATTAGGCTGCTGTAATTTAAATGTAGGCTTTCTCACTGATATGGAAGCTTTGCCTGGTTAGCTGGGATATTCTCATCCGGCATTAGCGCTATAATATAATGATTTATTAAGGTGGTGGGAGAAATATTGATCTCACTAATAGCTTCAGCCTTGGCATATAATGCTTTACATTTTACTTAGCTTAAAGGGACACATGCTTTATCTATGCCCTTGCATGCTGCCGGTCATGAATATTCAGATTCCTGGGAAGGATTAGTATTCTCTGTATTGCTCAGAGGAACGCAAGTCATACTCTGATTTACTAGGTGGAGAGCATTCATAATATTAGACTAGAACATTGCTCGGATCGGCAGTGTTGCCATTCATTCCTTCCTAAAGTGACACCTCCATATGTAATGGAAAGTAGTTTTGGTATAGTGCAGAAATAATCTTTATTGCAAAAAAACAGAATTATTCTGAGAATTAGAACACATTGTGTCATAGTGTAAGTACTTTGTATACAAAGTGACCAGAATGTGGCTTCAGGGCTACATTCATCCCGCGGCCTCAGAGTGTCCATCCTCTTGTCAAGTAGAAGAGACAGTCCTGGTTTCCACACCCAGTTCATGAGTGAAACACTCTGATTCATTGTCTTCTCCAGTACAGGGTGAGATTAATACCACTAAGCTGCTGGTTTCTTGGCCACAAAGTTCCAGGTTGACATCTTATACATAAAGGTTGTAGGGTTCCTGCAACTCCCCACTGCGGAGCTGTCGGCACTCTGCGTGCCTTCACACATATTACCCTAATATTCTTATTTATGGTCCTGTCTATGTACCCTGTAGTTGCTGATACATTTATACACTGTTGGAACAGAAGCTTATCTGAGGGCCCTACTATCCTTGTATGTCTGATACAATATGAGTAGTTCCGTGTGGTGCACAAAGTGCTTTGGGCCATTGTATATTTTGTTATTTATGTAAAAGTCTTTTTTTTAATAATTTTCCTCCTCTCCCCTGATGGATTAAAAAAAAAAACTGCACTAAGCTGCTACATGGGAACTTGCTTAGTGTTTTCTTATTGTTAACTTAGCCTCATGTACTTCTGAGAATCAACAAGATAAAAACTGCGCCTTGCTCCATTACGTGCATATTCTACAAAATACTATTTCTTGGGTAGCCATATGGCCGCACACTGAGTCTCCTGGCGCATAACAGGGCACTGACACGTGAATAGACCTGAGGTTGCTTCCAAATGTGGATACGTTTAATCCTGGAAAATGACTATATTTGTTCATGTAATTTACTAAAACATAGCAACAATTTTCTTGTTGAGAGTACATTTTTAATCAAGGAAAGAAAAACCTTTTAGGATGCGTTCACACTGCGTTTGTTTCTCTTCACAATCACTTATTCTTGAAGAGCAACTGCTCTTCCGCAAACCTATGCGGCCGATCATCATGGGCATTTGACTTTCCATGTGAAACAGCTGTTTCTCTGCAAGATTAAGTCATTGTACAGGGAGACAGTAAGTGTGTGTGCACTCAGCGTCTTCTAGACGTGTGAACCTTGTGAGTTTTTCAGGAGGAAGATGCTTAAGGACGCACCGGCGTCTTTTTCACCCATCTTTCACAACGTCTTTTTTTTCTTTTTAATCTCATATTGAATAAACTAGTGGGCAGCTTCCGAACAGAAGCCACCTGAGCAATGGTTGGGCTACTTTTTTTTAACCACTTGATGTCTTCGTGAACCTGAAGCTGTTAAAAGAAGTTCAAAAGTCTGAACTTATGCTCAGCAAGTCGTTTTTACATTGCAGTGTAAATGTTCATTCTTTCTAGTGTTTAGTGCTTTTTCAGAGGTATTAAGAAACCTACCCACCTGAAAAAGAAGTCATTTGCACTTACCCTAAAAGGACCTCAGCAGTATAGGGCTGCTGCAAATAAAAGCCACAGCATGATTACTGCATGTATACACAGACTTAGGTTCCTGCCGATAAGTAATCAATAAGTACTAATTACCTGTGATAATGGCTAATTCTTCTAGGAGTTCCTGTAAGTAACAAGCGCTGTCTTATGGGCACCTGTAAATATTTATATCTGTACAGATGTGAATACACTTTGATATTTGCACTCATGCTCGTTTTTATATGATTTTTTTTCCTTTTGTTTTGCAGATTTATCCGTCCTTCGGAGTGTTAAATTGCTGTGGACAAGTCCATAAGAAACCGGTAACTTTTTATTTCCATCTACCATCCATGTATTTTTGTTTTGCAGGTACAGTAGAATATGCTGTGCTACAAAGTCTCTTTTACGGGAAATAATAGGCACTGCATATTTCAGCAAATCTGTTGCCCAGCAGATTTGTTAAACCCAGCTGTGAAAAATTAGGCTGTACCATACGTTTCACCTTCACATGGCATTGAATGCTCTTTGTTGGGGATAATCAGTTTCTGGGTTTTTATTTTATTTTTTTTTAAAAATTCTATTTCACTGTGTTGTTTAATATGTAAAATAAAAGCATAGTCTGAATCTGCAGCAGCTCTCTGGGTCTATAATCATTTTACGGCTTCTTACAAAACCATCTCCTATGGGATTAACATGCCAAGGGAAGGTCATGTGATTTTTCTATTTTTCCCTATAGAAATTACATTACAAAAGCCAATATTGAATTGTTTTCATCATCATTTTAAATGTATGCCGTGCTTGCATTGTAGTTTCTTTCTATTCTTGTTCCTGTATGCTATTTTCCGTGCAAGCAGTTTCTTAACACGTGAAATGTAAATGAGAACATACAGATTTTATTGTGTGCCTTGAGCTTTTTGTATTGGTTTTATCATCAGTTGTTCTCTAACCCCATTATTCAGATGATTCAAGTTGTAGTATTTTGGAAAAGACACATATTAGGTCTTAAATAATTTTCAATAAAAATTTAAATGGTTACAATTGCAACATAGAAAGTAGTTTGCTCATTAATCATGGTGAAAAGAAAAATAACAAGTCAGTAGGGCTCACTCACTATTTCACTAAGTTCTATGAGAAGCATATACAGTGCATTTACAGTAACTTAACCACTTCATCGCTGGGAAATTTTCAGTTTTTGCACTTTGTTTTTTTTACTCCCCTTCTTTCAAGAGGCATTATTTTTTTTATTCTTCCATCATAATAGCAGTCAAGGATGACACCAGAGAGATCACACAGAATCCCACCACTGCCACCAATTTGTCAAAGATTGCAGCCAGGGAAGGTCACATAGAACCACCAGCTGTGATCTTTGTGTCAAACAGATCTCTGCTGCCCCCTATTGTCCAGACAATTAAACGATTGGCCGACGATTAACGGAAGAGGCCGCAGGCTGTTTCCACTAATAGGCTAGTTATTGGGAAACTAACAGTGGGCGTATCATATATACACCTTTGATTCCAACGCATGGAATATGTATATACACCCGTATGGTCATTGCTAACTCCACGATAATCCAAGACAGATTATTAGCTGCCACCATCAGTCGTTTTTACAGGCTGTCTTGACTCCTCACAGATAGCGTATTTAATCCAAAATGATAGGCAATGTTTATGAAAAATATAAAAAAGATTTTACAAAGGGGACAAAACAATACAGAATATACAGTTACATAAATTAAAACTGATAAAACAAAATAAACTTACCACATGATCTAGCCTACACTGACATGCATCTTTTTCAGCATTGAACCCAGATTATAATTTGGCTTGATCTTTTATCAGCCTTTGAGTTACACCCACATCCCCTCCCCCCAGTGATGACCTCACGTGGGCTGGGTTGTGGGCTGTCCTCAGCCCTTCAGCATTTTATGAAATTTCCAACTTATGCGATAACTTCTCTCCGGATAATCGCAGAAGTTTGAGATCGCCGCCATATGACCTGGCTAATGTCAGCGGTCTGTCCACTGTTGATTTGTGGCTGATAGGCAGGGGGTTACAGTTATGAGAAAATATGCATCTTCCCTGATAAGCTGAAAATGTATGTCTCATCAATTTCGGATCCATAACAAGTGTAATTATGACCTACTCGGAACCTCAAAGATCAATGACGTGCAGTGAACTATTTCTTATATAAGGTCTCAAGAAGAGTCTTGACACCCACCTCCTGGGTCTTGAACATGGAGAAGAGGCAGCAGTTTTAATTAAAAAAAAAAAAAAAAAAAAAGTAATTGAATCTAGGAA